>NC_044575.1:36121344-37376344 GCF_901933205.1 Camarhynchus parvulus
TTGTGTAGTTTAGTGCTACCATTGCAACTTGATTAAAAAAAAGTTTTATTCAATGCAGGATATTAAAACATTATCAGTGAAATGATATGTGTTACTCCTACCATTTGCAGGGAAAGCATATTTGACAACAAAATGGATCTAAGGATCTCCTTTCTGATTTAAAGTTAGTGCTTTGTCAATCTTAATTAAACTCTAGTAGGAAAAGTATAGGGTAAAAAAGAGTTTCTGCTGTGCCTGAGCTTAGAATTTATTAAACTTGGCTTAATGTCCCCTCCTAGTCTCCATTTTTACTGTTTGAAAAGTAGTGTTATTTACAGGAAGGAATTGCCTACATTCTCATGTCTCAGTGGCCCTGGAAAGCAGTTGAATTCTTCTGAAAATACCAAGATTTAATAGAATCAGAGAAATTAGAAATGGAAAAGAGCCATTAGGTCAACTTATCTATCCCCCTGCCAGAGCAGGAGAGTTCCCTACAGTATTGCAGTCTTACAGTTAATAGTCATGGATTTTGAGTCACCGTTTCTCAACTACTCATGAAAGTATTTGCTGTGCAAGTTGCTTGTGTTCATTATATCTTCACTGATGGGACTGATATCCTTGTATTCTAATATGCTTATGTTTTAATAGTTTGTGATTCTAAATGCAATATATATAGACCTGCAATAACATCCTTGCCTCTCTTTAACACATACCGTGCATTTTTGTCTTCTATGGTTTTATCAACCTTCATTTATCCAGCATCTTACTCAACCAGTATTCCTTTTGATACCAATGAAAACAGTACAGAATAGCCTTGATATTTAATTGGTATAAATAAGCATAGCCATAGGTTTTAAATGTGTGGAATCAGTTTTGGGTTTTTCCAAAGACTTTTTGAAATCACCTGGTCTAATTATAGAGTTAGGGCACTTAAATCCACCCATAACACCAAAACAATGTGTTAACTCAAATTACAAGTTTCACTTGTGAACTTATTTCTGTCCAATTACTGCTACAGCTTAATCAGTTGAGGCATGCTAATAGAAACTGCTCCTGGTCATAGATGTCCTCATAATTGCTACTTCTGATACCCCCAGAAAAGTATGTTGGCCATAATTGGACAGGAAAAAAAAATAAAACAACTACAAACTGGTATCTTGGCTTGCAGATGTAGACTGACTCCCACCTTGAATATAAATACAAAGCATAGTCAGAAACAACTTCTGGTACACCATAGCTGTGGAGAAGAAAATGACTCAAGTATTAGTTGGCTTGTATGGTAGTTGCTATCCAGAAACTGCTGGGTTTACTTTTAGGCAGTAACATCTTCTGACTTTATGCCATAATATCAGACCATATTTCAAGTTTAAGCTTCCTTTAATGCATGTCATACTTAAAGCTTGTGTTAATCATATCAAAGACTGTAAGTAGACATGGGATAGCCTTTTAGTACAAATTCAAAGAGTTGGACTGTATTAAAAAGTCAAAATCAAACTTTACACTGTAGTAGAGCTGAAAACACCTGATATGAAGTATTTAAAGTGTGGAACACAGTCTTCAACTTTAGGCTATAAAACTTTAATTTTGTGAGTAACTATTTCCCCATTGTTCGATGTTTTTAATTCTACAAATCCATGTTTATTAGCTTTCAAGGTTTAAACAGGGTTACTGAATCTATTGAAAGTGAATGATACAAACTTCTGAGAAATATAGTTACTATGATTTATTTTCTATTTCTGTGTTCAAGATAAAGGCAAAAGAAAGAACAAATAAAAGGAATTGATTAGCACAGCTCTCTCTTTTAATACTTGTAAAATCACCTAAGGTACTTTGCTGTTTATTCTGTATGCCACAAGAAGCGGATCAAATTGGTCTGGAATGTGATTTTTTTGAACAATGTTATATTTAGGATATATTGAAAGAAACTGTAGCATCTTTAATTCCATATATTCTTATTTTTACAGTTTTCAATGCTAATGCCCAAATTAAATCTCTTTCACTCTAGGATCTTCCCAGATATTTTTCAACAGCTGTTCTTAGTCCAAAATCCAAATCCGGTAGAAACTCAGCAGCCAAACTATGGTCCCATTATAAACAATTCAAATTTCTCACTTCTCTAGTGAAATTATTCCAGTGTTATGCGTAATTTTATACAGTTGGGTTGAGCATTGTCTTTAACTTTATGACCTCTTACAAATCCATGGTAAATTTTTTATCTTTTCAGGGTTTTTTAGACAGTAAGATCATGGTCTTAAACAATCCACTAGATAAACTCGTTACAACAAAGTAGTTTGGCACATGAAATCCTATAGATAATTTAGTAAAGTTTTGTTAGATTTTCACCTTTGGATTTTAAACATTGAATGTTGTTAGCTTTGGTAAATCACAACAGCTTTGTTTTGGCAGTAGCTGCTGCAGACTCGTAAATCCAGGTTATTTTATCTAACAGTGTTTTGATTAAATTTATTCCTCTCCATCTAACTTAATTTTTTTATGTAATGAAGTTTTCAAGCCATGAAGGAAAGTAAATTCACTGTAAATCCAGACTCTTTTTTGCTAGGAAAGAAATTCAGTGTATGTTTGCTTCATAGCTCCCATTTAATATCTATAACATATCCTACTTTTGAACCATGAGTTTTCTCAGAAACAAGCTCAGAAGTTATGCTTTCCTCTACAGGCAGGTTCATACCTACACATAAGGAAAATGTATTTTTTAAACTTCTGTAATTGTCTCCTACCAATATCTGCTTTTAAGTGTTCTTACACTGCACAGTATGTGTGCTGCCAAAAAAGCAGTCAAGTTTTGACACCTTATGTTTGTTAAGTCTTTGTGATTCCTGACTAACAGTGATCACACATCCAAGAAAAGATTTTGCACACTTTATTGTTTATGCTCTGAGCCACATAATTTCAAACATACCTTATGTTTATTTTAAACTGTAAGGAAGACATTATTGAAAGAGACCATGTTGGAGTTGGGAGACCATGGATAATTTTAGATCTTACTGATCGTGACATCTGTAAGGGATAATTTGATATCAGAATGGAGTATTCAAAATTGCTTCTTTTCTAGATATTTGTATGTGTAGAAATACCAACCCTTAAGCAGGCAGGGACACATGTGGTGCATATTCAGCCACATTGGCCAGGAGAAGGGCAATGAGTGATTGGTACTGAGGGAAATAAAAAGAGTCACAGAATCTAGCTGAACAATAATGGTGGATGCATTCAACTACTCAAAAATGTCACACCTTGACAGGATTTCAATGAACATGTCTTGATGCTTAAACCATTTTTAAGGTTTTTGGCGCACGGAAATGGTGAGTCTGTTTTCTACCTTCATCTTTCATATTATAAAAGATGTTGGTTCAAAAATAGTTACAGTTGAGCCTCTAATGTAATTTTTTTCAATATCAGACTGTAGGTAGAAGTATTGACATCACAAGTCGCCACTACTCCAAATGTGCTGGGATATCCTGAATAAGGGAAAGAGCTGAATATAGCCCATACAGGGAAACCATAATCCATAGATTCATTAGCCAGTATTGGGAAATTGTAATCCATAAGTTCATCATGAAACTCATTTAAGTAATGACAGCTGAATGACATCAGATGTGAACTTACTAGGAGTAGTAATGACTCTAAACAGTGAAATTCCTGAGGTTGTTGTGAAAATCCAGTCTTGCAAAAAACCAATATTTTCATCACAGTAAAGACAACACCATGCAGTTATCTGCAAAGTGATAATTTGGAGAACTAAGAGCAGGACTGAAAAGTGTATTGGGTTATGTGTGGGAAAAAAAAAAAGGGAGGCTATGGATTGGTAGTTAGAAATGAACTGCTCAGTTTATTGAATTTGCACGTGATGAAGACAGCTTATGTTAAAGATAGTTTATGTTCTTTCTATTAGTCTAAACTGGCACTGAGGTTCTACAGTTGTTCACTGAGACAAAACAACTGCACGCAAAATCTGAGATTTCAAATCAGGAGATATCCAAACAAACTGATGTATTTGTGAGTTATGGATGGTATATAACAAAATAAAAATATGAAGGAAATGTGAAAAGGTGAAATGCCCATGTTGCTAAAAAATACACAATGTTTGAGTAAAATGGCAGGCAGAAACCTGCAGGATAACAACGGTTGCCTAGGAGAGAGAAATTTTCCTGATCTACAAAAATGTTGTGGAAAACAGTTCTATAATAACTTTTAAAAATTATGTGGGTTTATATGTGCTATTTCAGTTAACATACACATGACATCATAACAAGTATGAAATGGCTTTAGACATGAATTGCAGACATGATTTGAGGTATAAGAATATTTCTTTCTGAGGAAAGATGCAAAAGAGTGAAATAATTTTCCATAGACTACCCTTGGTATATGTTTACAAGGGGACAAATCCATTTAGTAAAACTCATATGGAAGATCAGGAGAACAGGTAAAAGGAAGCATGTTTGTCAGGTGTTGTGGATGTGTGGAATTAATTGTCACTAACCCTGCAGTCAAGAGCAGACTAGAATTTTTAAATATTTCAATAATATATTTTAAAATATAGGCATTTATGTATGGCAACAGCATTCCCTTTTAATTTCAGTTGCAATATTTATATACAAGAGTGTATCGTATTTCAAGTCAATTTAGATGCCAACTGGTAATTTAGGAAGAAAGGTCTTCTATATGCACATTATCTATGGTGCACAGCAGGTCTTCTGGCTCTTTTTCCAGAAGTATTTGTTGTTATGTATAATCAGATAAAAATTGTTGAACAAGCAGTTCTCTAAAGTTCTGTAGTTACAAGGACCCATACTCTCTTATATTTTTAATTAAATATACATTAAACCAATACAAAATTAGCCTTGTTCTGTTGTGGTTGAGTTTCTATAAAACCACATAATACTGCATAATGGAGCTCAAGAGCTTCTGCTAGCTGATCACTTCCCACATCACACTTAGGTCTTTGAAGAACCTGCTGCTTTCTTTCTCCCGACACAAAGTAGTAGACCTTGGAAAATGATGGTTCTTATATAAACAACATCAGACTCAGAATATTTGATGCACTGAAAATGGCTGGGGCCTAGAACAGAGCCTAGAGATTTTAGCAGATTTTTCTCCCATTTCTCAGCAGTGTAAGCTGCTGTTGGAAGTCATCTAACCTGGAATGCTGAGATCCAGAGGCACTCAAACCACTGTGTCCATTCTGTGTCTCTGGTCAGGACAGGTTGCCTGCAGCAGGAGAAATACCTTGTACTCCACACCTGTATTTTGTGCACTAAAGAGGCAGCGTTCTTGTGCATCTGTGTATGTATACAGGGATATATACATGGCATTATGGGTGCCAAAGAAACAAACACAATGAAATTGCTAGGCTTACCTCCAAGTTTCAGGACTACAGTTGTGATTCAGGAGATTCCTTGTGGCTTTGCAGTTACAAAATCAGTGGTAGAAGACTATAGAATCACATCTGCATTCCAAGACAGGGATGAGTGTAAGACTAAGAAAATCAAGTGGGTTTTGTGGAATAAAAAAGCTGAGGAAGTGGGTAGCAGAGAGAGGGAGTGAACCTGGAAGAAGGACAGTTATTCACCTGTTCTGAGTACTGTACTAACATACTCCAGATAGTGGGGAGAGGGTGGAAAGAAAAATTGTTTAAAGTCATTTAGCCAGAAAGCCTAACTTACCATAAATCTTACCAAGTTTATGCTGCTCCTGATGCAAACTTCACTCTAACTTGTTCTCTCTGGGGAAGGTTCATATTTGGGTTTTGGGATTTTTTTTTCATTTTGGGGTGGATTTTTTTTGAGCAATAATAGTCTTTGTAGGATGGCTGCAGTGTCAGCATTTATCTTGAAACTCTTGGATATTAGTTTTGACTGCAGTCACCTTTCTGACAAGTGTTATTGCGACTGTGTTTTATATCCCTGTTCAGGATGATTTCTAATGATAATGCTCTGTCTACCTCACTGCTTCACACTAAATTATAGATGCCACTATGACAGGACAAACTATATCCAAGTGCTAAACTCTACTCCCTTTGTGTGATGTCAGTGCCTTCACTACTTTGTGCCTAGAATTAAAATCAGGATAGGAAGATATGCAAAACATTTCTGCTTAAAAATAATGTTCTGTCAGTTATTAAACAAGTGATATTTCATTTAATCAGCTCAAGGGGATTATTTTAAATGAAAAGGCAGAGAGTATGATTTTATTAACACATTCCTGCCCTAGAGTCCTACTGTAATAATTCTTTACTTGACTAAATTAAAAAGTTATAATTCAGTCCTTTCACAACAAAGACTTGCTGAGAGTTAAATTTCATTAGTTTTTTCTATTTTGAGTTGCAGATGGAATAAAGGGAAGGAAGGCAACATGTATCCAGAAAAGTAAATATTACATTATGAATTTAAAAAAAACAGAATGTTAGTGAAGACTGTTACATTACCCAGTTTAAACTTCTTATTCAGATGCCTTCAGCATTAAAATCAGTTTGTGCTATCTTTGTGTATATGTGCTTGCTAAAACAAAGGCTTTTATCATGTAGCAAATTTTTTTCAGCCTTGAAAATGTGAGCTGAGGCAGACTAAACCTACTAGTCTTATCAGCCTGAAAGTTATTACAAATGTTGTGCTGAGTATAATACAAATAGTGCTCTACAAAGCATTTTGACCAACTGTTTTAAATTAATTAGTCAATGGATACTTATAAGGAGGATGTGCAAAAGCCATTTGAATACACATATGTATATCTGGACTAGTATGTACAAACTTGCATTCATAACAATTCTGTTTGTAGAAGCAGATAAATAACAAGGGTATCTCTAGTGACAGTTAAGGATCAGATTGGAAAGTGTACTTCAAATCTTATTTAAGGTAGGATAAAAAAATATTTCTGTGTATATGACAATCCACATAAGACTTTTTTCCTTTTTCTTCTTTTACAGTTCTAAGAAAACAGGGTTCTATAATTATCCTTAAAATTTCAGAGTATGACATTGAATATTAAACCAACATCAAGGAATTTTTTAATAATTTCTATGGTAAAAGTGTACACAATTCTCAAAGTGGATCCTTGTAATATTCTGTAGGTCCATTTTTGTAATAAGAGAATAAATGTGCTCACTTTCATCTTGCATATCTCAAATTCAAGGCAGTTGACTAAATCCTGGTCTTGCTTATGGACCAAAATCCTAACTGAAATCTTAGGTGATATTCTGCATTTTCTCCCATGAAAACTGAAAGTAGAATTTAATCCCATTGCTATGAAAAGAAACTGAATATTACTCCTGAAAAGGTTAAGAATGTTCTCTCTGATATCACTTCAGATTGAAAATTGTAAAATAAATTAGAAAACAAATGATAAATCAGACAAGTGAAAGCAAAAGGTAGGTAGCTAAATATTGTAAATAGACAGATAGACCAAGTTATTTATAGATTCCTTCTCAGAGGATTACTTCATTTATCTTTGGTGAGAGACTTTCTCATTGCAAGAGGTATTTCACTAAAAAATTAATTGTTTATTAAGAATTAATTAAGCAGGTTAACATGGGACTATCTGATCAGGGAATATCAGTCTCAATACTTTGAACTTGCAGGTGCTGCAGTGGTTGTAGTTAAGACATTATATTGGAGCTTTCCTTCATTGCAAAGGGTTGTGTCAGGAAAATCTTTAATATAAAAATAAAAAGCAGTTCATGCATAAAGCATGACGCCCTGAAGCATATTAGATCTGTTTATCTCTCTGTTTAAAACGAACGGTACCTGGTATAGTTTACATAACAAGGCAGGGATCAGTTTGATAAAGCATTTATATCACCTGGGGAACACACTGGCTCATTTCCTCAACACCTTTCTGCATGACTTGTTCACCAGCAAGTAAAATAGCAAACAAAGTTTTAATAGGTCAAGAGCAGAGAACCTGCTTGTGTTATAGACATTTGCATTTGCCCTCTGACAAATAGCTCATATTTCAAGTCCAGGTCTCTGCAGCCAATCACTGAATGATAATTATTGATTGTATTTTTATGGACAAATCCCTAATTGCATTTAATCATTTGCAGCCTTAAAGATTTATTTTTTTGAGACAAGTGAAAGCTCGGTGCTTGTGTGGTATACATGAAATTATCTGGGGGAACCAAATAAAGGCCCGAGATGGGCTCTTGCCCCCAGATGCAGTGACAAAGCTCTAGTGACCTCATTAGAAACGGGATTTTACCTCACAACATTAACATTTTTGGCAAATACGACGGTATAAATCTGTGAGTTAACATTTGAAAACACTTTTTTAAACAAATGAATTTCAATTTGGTTTGCAATTAAAATCTGTTGTTAGACTAACAGATTTTTTTTGTCACTCTTCCATTTTGTTTAATGTAATCCAGGATATGAGTCACATTTGCTTGTTGTTTCTATATGTGGAACAAATACTGTAGCTGCTGTTTCTGTTATGGCACATCTGCTCTGCTGAAAACTGCAAAATGATAGATAAACACATGGTCAGGAAAAGAAATAGATGAATAACATTTTGTATTATTTTTTCAGTGAACAGTAATCATCACTAAATTTCTTTGCAGTTCAAAGGCTATTTTTGTTAAGCGGACATGGGGAGCTTCTATGCAAGCTATTGTAACATTTTCATATTTTTATTTTAAGTATCCAAAAGTATGTTTGCACCCAACTGGCATTTTCAGAACTGCATGGTAAAAGTAATACTGTGTTCTTCAGCTGTTCCATAATGAAGGAAAAAAATTATTCAGTAAAGAGAAGAATTATTATTTTTTCCTTTTTCTGAAAGTTCAACAGTGGGATACATCTTCCTTAGGGTATAATTAATAACAATTTGCAATGCTTTTATTCACAGATGCAATTCAGAGTGTCTTTTCTCTGTGTATATAATGTACCAAAAAAATCCTGATATCACTTACAGAATATGTATCTATCATCCCAGTGGACATAAATCAATGATTGAGCAATAGGTAAATAGATTATACATGGCAATAGAAAGGGAAAAGAAGCGGAAAACAGAAACCACAAAAATAATTTTGCAAAGCTTGTCTTATGTTTTCATCAGAAACCAAATAAAATAATCTGACAAGGATAGAAATCAAGTCATCTGGCAAATTCTTGCATTTACTTTTATCAAATAATGTAATACAGCACATGACACTAAAAATAATAGTGTGTTGTCTAAGGACAAAACAGTAATACTGTGGCTTTTGTTTGGACATATCCAACCCAGCAGCTTTCATGGTAGTTTCTGCATTTTCTCAATACTGTTCAATCACATGAATGCATGAGGGCCCATGCACCATTCAGTCCTTCCTCCCCACAAACTGGAATTCCCTTCCAGACACAGGGAGCCCGGGAGAGATGCTGAAATGGCAGCTGAGTAGTCTGTACAAAAGCAATGCCGACATCTCTATACGCTGTAGTGAAGTTGTTATGTACAAAGTCTGGGGGCTGCTCACCTTACACGTGCTTTGAAGGGTGTGAGTTTGGGCAGCTCTTGGCACTCTGAGGTGCTCTAGAGGAATCCAGGATTCTGTACATGGGTTGCAGTTAGCTGGATGCTTATCCTGTACACGTTGGTTGTTGGGGGTTTTTTTGCTGATTGCAGGAGTGTATGTGACTGCTGACTTCTAGTGGCTGGCCCGCAGATGACATCAGTCCTGGAACTGCTGCCCCTGTCAGGGATTCTCCTATGGCTCAAGTGTCCAGGGCTGCATGTGGCCCTGGACCAGAAAGAGCTGGCCATCTCCTCTAGCACAATCCTCTACTAATCCATGGATATGCTTGAGGGTTGTCGATGGGACTGGGAAATTTTACAAACAGGCTAAGCTTAGGCTGAAAACAGCAGAGTAAAATTGTGTGCGATGCATGCTGCAGTTATGTGATACAAAGCACACAGGGGGAAAAAATGTCAACAAATTACTTTGTTTCTCCTGCTTCTCATGTCACTTGCCTCCCTCTGCTGCTGTGCCTTAGGAGAATACAATATATTCCTCAAACACTTGCCCCAGTTGCCATTAGGGTTTCTGCCCTGATTAAGACTTTTGTTTTTTCACAGTTTTATTCTTGTATGACCTAAATTTTCTTGTGCTCAATCTAAAGACCTTTGGCACTATGGAGGCTTTGTGAAAAAAGACCCATCATCATTCATACAACTCAGCATAAACATAAAGAGTTATATCATGAAATATGTCTTTAAAGGAACTTTTAAAGACAGATTAGCTTATTATAATTACATTATTAGGAATCTATTTCTTTCCACTAGGTAGGGAGACTACACTGGCAAAGAAATATATAATGTGTGCCTCAAGTCATAACTCTTAAGTTCTTTTTAATGTCCTAAATAAGTGACCTAATTTTCTGAAATGGTGAGAACCAGTTTTTCTCTCACATGATTTCCATGACAGCTTCCAAATGCAATTTTAAAGCTGACTTGGAGGATCAGGTCCTGCTTTTGTCAAGTAAGGTGAATTAAGGAATTCACCTGTGTATTCCTCTGAACCGCTCAGCTGTGAACTGTCAGAGTCAAATAAACTGGCCAAGATAGAATAAGATTTCTGCATTAAAACAAAACAAAACAAAACAAAACAAAACAAAAAAAAAAAACCTGTGCCAGTGCAATTTAGATTAGCAGAATACAGTTTGCCATATTAGAATTCAGTCATGAATCAGCCCCAGAAATACTGCTCTAACAAAGAAAAACCACATACTGTTCATAACAATAAGTGGTTAGGGCTTCACTTTTGCACTTCACTGAAAGAAATGGTCTTCTAATTAAACAATTGTTCACAGAAATCACATTCCAAGAACTAGGGGAAAAGAAGTGGAAAACTCTTGATTGTTCCCTTTTATATTTTAGTACTATGAACTGAAATATCATTTATCACAAAACTAGTTTTTCTTGAGTTCAGCCTGCTGTTTATAGTAAAAGGAATCTACATATTACCATAAAGCTGTGAATCCAGTTTTAACTTCCTCTGATGTCAAAAGGCCCTTTGTGTTCAATTAATGAACCTTCTTAAATATCTAGCTCCCCCATCAGTCCATTCCTTTACTTGGCTGGTTATTGTACCTGCAGTTGTGCCATTGGATCTAGGACTTCACAGCTCTCATGATCCACGTGTGCTAATTCTAACTTTTAGTGCTTGGCCACAAAACTTATTCAACAGCTATAAAATCAAATCAAACACAAAGCAAATGAAATTTTGGAGCATACATTTTATTTATCTGCACAGTTTTCAAGTTTACTTACTGGTTTTCCAGTTTGCTCAGCAGCTCTGTTCTGCAGGAATCCTGCTTGCTGTTAGCTTTTGTTACTACATCATATGGGCTGAATTTACTGGTGTTTTTTCTGAAGGGAGAGAAAGGAAGAGAGACTATATATCAAGTGGCTGTCATTCTTTGCATGAGGCAGTGCTGAGGTTATTCACTGAAAGCTTGTGTCTACTGCCTTTCTGATATCATAGTTTTTCACCCTAGACTGTAGACAAACAGTTGATTTTTCTTCTCAGAATATTTTAGTGGTGTTTAACTGATTGCTACTGTAAATAGTTCTTGTGTTGACTAACTGTTGCATTTAATTTTCACTTCTGTCAAACAAGAATTGCATTTTGGCACCCACATGTTGTAGTCTGGTATATTCCAACACTGGGTGCATGTAGACTTCAGGAAGGAGCACTTACATTTTTTTAGGTTGTTCTGAGACAGGACATAAGAATAAGAGTGATTGGATTTGATATGTGGCTTGTCCTAAAAGTCTCAAAATAGAAGGTGAGAGCAAGCTCCACTTCTCTTATAGTAACAGTCTGTCACAGTTCTTCTTTAACATAGCGCCTTACTCAGATGCTCATTCAAATCAGACCATTTAGGCAAGGTTAGGCTTCCTCTGAGAAGAGGCACCTGTATTTCCATTCTCACAAAGGGCCACAGCGTCTCTGTGGCTCCTCAAGTCTGGGATCCTCCTTTGAAGTCTGGGTCAAGGAGGTGAAACCATTACCCCAGGAACATGAATGGTGTCAATGTTACAGGAGAAGTGAGGGATCACTGACGCAGCTAAGGCCCCCTAATTTCCTTTATATATACAAATCATATCTTACTTCCCAAGTCACTTGTGCAGGTGTGCAGGGGTTGAGCAGCCATTTTGACATTGTGCTATACAAGTAAAAAGATTGTTGTATTCAGGCTCTTTGTCACTTATAATGTTGTGGCATTTATGCCATAAATTCCTAATGTGCAGTCTCTTTTGGGAGACCCCCGTGAGCAATGTAGTCCAAGGATGTTTGCTGTAACTCCTCAGTTTTTCTGTAGGCATCAGTATGCTCATCATGGGAGGTCCTGTATAAATTAATCAGCAATATTGTTAATGTCAGTTTTCATGAACACATCTCAATGTTGTATAAATATCAGCTGATCCATTTGCACGAGTCACTTATCTTCTAACAAGTCACTTTATGGTTGATGATTTTGCATCAAAAGTCAGTCATTGTCTCATGGCTGCCAGTATTCCATGAAGTGGACCTTCCTGGAGCACATTCAGAGAGTGCCAATGGATGTGACACTTAGGGCACTCAAGGTATAGCTGGCAAAGGAAAAACAAATGAGCGTTGCTTACATGTTCAGCATTACCTTTAGGAGGCCTACAGAGACTCTGGTCTCTGTTTACACTAATCTTACGTTAGTGACTGTCATATTACATTAGCAAATTTAATCTTTGTTAATGTGATAGAAAGTTGCTAATACAATGAGACTCATTATATTAACAACTTTTGCATCATGTTAGCAAAAGCAAAATTTGCTAACAGAATGCAAAAATTACCAATATGATGAGGTAATCATTATCATTATTCTAACACCTGATTATATTAAGCAGTTACTAACATTTTGTATATGAAGTCACTATTTGCACTGTGCTGGGATTTTCTAGGACTATCTGGAGTGCCTAAGTAGAAAAACACCAAATACTTTTTACAAAATCTTCTTGGAGATAAGAGTTTTCTTTTGTATTTTGATAAAAATGTTAATTAATCAAATTCACTCTGAAATTAAATTTTTTGACCTAGAAAACTCTTTTTCCATAGATCAGTTAACCATTTAATGATCTATGTTGTGACTAAGGCAGTAAGAGAGTACAAAGAGAGCGTAGATCACTGTTGGTCTTATATTACCTTTTGGCTTTGAAAAGTAATTTCATATAACAAGTTATATTTTACAGTATCTAAGCATTTATGTAATATTTCATTCAAACATATTAATTCATTGTTACAATTTGTATTTTTTGTAGCAAGACATACATGTATTGTAGAATATATTTACACATAAGATTCATGGTCTTCCCCAATTACCTCATAATTGTTCATTAAAAATGTACCAGGATTAAATTAAAATTCTTATAATAATATTTTTAATGTGCAGGGTATAATCTGACTGCAAAACTCTTTGCAACATGTAATATGCTACATCTCTATTATAATTTATTGGAAAACAATCTTATAATTATTATTCTCTACAAAGCTTTAATTCTTACACAAGCTATTTAATAACAATCTTTAAAGATCATGTGTAGTGATTAAAGAAATCAGTTTAAGCATAGATTCCTCATAAAGAAATCCTGTAATGGCAGTGGGCAAGCTTTGCACACTGCTTTTTCCCATGTAAGTAGCGGAGTGGGGAAAATGTAGAGAACACATTGAATATATAAATGTATATGCAGCAAAGGCAGACATCTTAGGCCAGCTGGAGGATGGAACTTCTCAGTTCTGAAGAAATCATCATAGAACCATAGAATAGGCTGGGTTGGAAGCGATCTTAAAAATAATCTAGTTCAAATCCCACTGCCATGGACAGGGACACCTTTGACTACACCAAGGTGCTCACAGCCCCATCCAACTCGACCTAAAACACTTTCAGAGATGGAGCATCCACAACTTCTCTGGGCAACCCGTTCCTCACTATTCTCATAGTAAAGAATTTCTTCCTCATATCTAATCTAAATATACTGTCCAATTTAGAGAGAAGGATGTTAGGAGGAAGCCTGTCAGAGGCTTTACAGAAGTCCAAATAAATGACATCTGTACTCTTCCCCTGTCCACTCACAGTCACCCTATCACAGAAGGTCACAGGGTTGGTCAGGCAGGGTTTGCCCTGGATGAAGCCATGATGGCTGTCCCAAACCATCTCCCTGTCCTCCATTGCCTTAGCACAGCTGCTAGGAGGATCTGTTCCATGACCTTGCCAGGCACAGAGGTGAGGCTGACTGGGCAGTACTTCCCAGGGTCTACCCTTTATAGATGGGTGCAATATTTCCCTTTTTCCAGTCACCTGGCACTTCAACTGACTGCCATGACTTTTCAAATCTCATCAAGAGTGGCTTGGTAACTATATCAGCCAATTTCCCCACGACTGTGAAATGTGTCTCATTGCATCTAATAGACTTGCCTATGTTCAGGTTGATGGTCATGAACCTGATCTTTACTTACAATCAGAGGGACTTCGCTCCCCCAGTCTCCATCCTGCTGTCCATCCACTCGATAGGTGTGGGAAGTGAGGTTGCCCTTGAAGATGGACAAAAACACTATTGAGTACCTTAGCCTTCTCCTCATCTGTTCTTACCAGTTTTCCAGCATTCTTTACTGAGGTACACCTTCTTTGACCTTCATTTTCTGGTTAATGTACCTGTAGAAGCTTTACCAAGATGGTCACTGAATGTTAAGTCCATTCAAGGACCTGTAATGACTTCAGCTGAAAGTACTAAAATTTTTCAATACTCAAAGAAGAGAAGCACTGGCAAGAGGTTCACCACAGTTCTCCTTAGCTTCAGAATTTACTCCAACCTTAATACAAATCAGCTTTATGTTGCTGTTTATAATTTCTAGAGAAATACCATAAGAATGTTCCAATTTAAAGCCAGCAAATGAAGAAAAGAGAAGACCATGTAGTTACATATTGTTTCTGGAGGGACTAATTTTTTTTTTCTATGCTACTGAATATTTAGAAACTACTGGAGAATTATAAACCATGGGGAGTGGGGGATGAGTAAACAAGAGAAGCATTTCCTGCTACAGATCTTTAGATGGAAGAGGAATTTCATTGTAACATGGGAAGTTATATAAGTGAATGTTGAATATTTATATATTCACTATCTTATCATTTAGAGTAGCTGGTATTAAATACTTCTCAATCACATGTAAAATCTTCAGTATGGTAACTGTCCCATATAAGTTGAATTAGAACACTTGATATCTCATGTAAATTTTATTATGCTAGTGTAGCATGGTTATTCTAGTTAGCCTCAGAGATATTTAGTCCTTCTTTTGAGATAGATAGGTAGATAGATAGATAGATAGATAGATAGATAGATAGATAGATAGATAGATAGATAATTGTATAGATTACATGTTGTGTGGTGAAAATTATTTATTTCAATAATTTTGTGTTTATCAGTTCAAAATGTGTTTTCCCTTCAATTTATTGAAAATATCCTGTTCTTATTGTATCTTTTATGTATCATTGATTATTTTATGTATCTCTTGTCACATTTATCTGCTCTCAAAGCTACATATTTATAATCCCATTAATGTCTCTTCAGATATCCTTCTACTTAAGTTTTTCTGCTTCCATTATTCTCTTTCTTAATAACAGATGACTAGAACTAAACACAATACCGAATTTAAAGTCAGGACCATAAAGTTAATAATGGAAAAGTAATATTATATCTATAAATTTATTACTTTTAAATGATTTTTTATTGTTTTCTAACATCTCATTTAAGTCTTTAGCTGTAACAGTCTCCATACAGAGCAGGTGTTTTCACTGAGATATTTCCATTTCCTTTTATTGCCTTGTTAAAATTATTTAAAGCTCCTGAATATAGAGGACTTTCTGTTTCTTCAAAAGTGTGCCACATCTTGCCCTTGTTTGCATGAAATTTCATCTGTTGCTCTGCTGTTCAATTGTCTGCTCTGACTTCTATTTAGGTCCTTCTCATGTTCCTCCTGATCTCCTTTTGATTTAATAGCTCTATTTTTAAGTGTTTTGCCCACTGAAGTAAAACACACAGCAGATGGGAAGTCTGCAGATGCTTCCCACTGAATTATTTAGGTTAGATATGCATTTAGCATGAAGGGCTAAAATGTTGAAACTATCCCATAAGAAGAAAGATTAATAATCCAGATAGACCAAAACCAGATTGCAATGCCTCAGTCTTTCCCCCTTTTTCCAGTATTGCATCTGAGGTAGAACACTGCATCTGAGCTTCTCTTCTACTGAGAGAAGCTTTTATTTGCTTATAAGGATATGGTGTCCTGTAAGTTAAATGTGAATGTCCTAACAGCTGACAATAGAAGGGGAAAAAAAAGGATATAAAAACTAGAAGTGAACTGAAAACATAGCTTGCTAGAAGTTGGCACCACAGAGGGAAAACAAGCATTTGTGTGAGCCATGACTTGCGTACCTTTTCTTTGGGCTTAGGCTCAAAGTGAAGCATATCATTGTGGAAGTATTTTAGGTACTTCCCTAAAAGAAATATGGAAAGATGGATATATTTATATGTGAACATATAGCTAAAGGTCATATCCAACTTCACTTAAAGTTTACCAATTATATATTGCACATTTCTTTATAATTCCCTTTAGGAGTACTCTATGTGAATATGCTTTTCAAATTTCAAATTGAAGTTATCTGCATTGATGCTCCTCAAGGACAGAAGGGTTAGCTGGCACATGGGTGGGAGAAGAGTTGCTCATTAGAGAAGGTTTGTTATGTGGTAACATATAATTAAGGTAATGGTCACAGCTTGTGTGACAGCAAACACTCTGGCAGTTGTTTGATTGCTGTCTGGGTCAGGAGATCAGCGTTTTCTACAAGATGTATCCACATTAGTGTGTTAGTGGACAGGTTAGAAAGCAAATTAGAGCTGCCTTTCTTAGGCATATTGCTGTCAAGGCTCATTGTTTTGGGTTTTTACTGTACATCAGCAATAATACAGCTTCTGAAGACTGCATGTGACAGGTTAGGCATTTTATCCTTTGAGTAAACAGTAATCATGGTGTGAAGAAAGTGGGGCATTGGAGATTTTTCCCATTCTTTGAGATTTCCATTCTTCCTTTCTAGTTTGCTCCAAGGGCTCTTTGGGGATACATATATTAAGCCCTTTAAATAGTTCATAATAAATCTTTGTCTCGGGTTGATTCTGACAGTTTTTTAAAGAGTCTTTTAAGATACAATCCTCAATCATTTACTAATCCATGGGGTGATCTTCAGACTTGGAGAAAAAAGAAACAGTTCAAGCTCCAGGATTGTGAAGATACGATGTAGAAAAATTTTAACTCAGAAAAACTCAGAAAATACTGTACCATGGAAATTTCACCAGTTGTACCATGTTCTGACAGTGCCTAAAAGCTCATTCTTCAATTTACTCAGTTTGCAAATACTGAAGGAAGAAAAATGGATTACCAAAAAAAGGAAGAACTATTTTTATTGATCACCTTATTCCTATTACCATGGGCCTGGCCTTGTTTTGTTCAGCACTTGAATTGAAGGGGCATTATGGGAAAAAAAAAAGTCATTGTTCCCATTGTTAAAAAATACCAAAATATACCCCAGAATTCTCTCTGTTAAGTGTTTACTATTCAAGCCTTGTGATAAATATGCCAAAATATCTGCAGTGTGGGCTGATTTTTTAACATGCTGTTTCCTGTGTTATATGACAGGTTCTGATTATGTCTGTCAAAAACCTTCTTAATTCCACAGTACAAAATAAATAGATAAAGGCAGAAAATATAATAAAAGTAAGATGTCCAGTCCACTTGACATTTGTTTTTACTAAATAATTTGAATGAATACTTTTCTAAGAATAATGCATGGCTGCAGCCCACAGAAACTACCCCTAGGGCTTTTTTCTTCAGCAGACTCAAGTCTGTCAGTTTTGGAGATAGTTGTTCTCAACTCCTTTTGAATTTAAATGGCATAGCACTTGCCATTATTTTCAGCTTTTTTTATAAATTCTGCATAAGCAAAGAAATCTGTTAAGTGCTAACTTATCTGTATAAGAACTCTCTTGGTGTACCTTAGGAACATTGTTGCCATATTTTAATTTAATATGCTGCCCTGAGGAGAAAATACTGTAACAGGAACAAGGCAGCAGTTCTAATAAGGGACAAAGCTATAGAGAAACCTGGGCAGTTGTGTCTCTCACCCATTCTTCAGCCAGGGACGTGAGTGTTGGAGATGAGGGCTGCTTCGGAGAGCACTGCCAGCTGAGCAGCACATCCCAACAGCATCAGCTACCCACTGTCCTAGCTGTGCTAGCAAATCCCTCAGAAGCTGCAGGATTAGCAGCCTGTATGATTCATCTTATCCTGGACCGGGTCATGGAGTGTCAGTGTAACAGATGAGAAGGGGCAATTGCACAGAGAATCTTGTAATGATGGAAATGTTAACGGCATTCTGAAATACAGCTGGATGCACAGTGTAGAGGACATAAGTATTTTCATGTTTAAGTAATTAAATATTTATGGGATTTTTTAAGTGCTAATTGTTTGGCAAAGTATGAGAAAGGCTACATTTCTTCATTTTTTCCATTATTCTTTTTATTGAAAATTACCAATGTTAGTTAAACTTGGTTTTGACAGCGGTAAGTAGATTCTGAGTATATGAAAATACGTTTTCTTACATTTTGTGTAAGAAAAAAGTGTCACTTGACTATATTCTGAAATAATATATTATTCTGAAGCCATGACATGGTGCTTAGCACCATGCCTATTGCTACTGACTGTCCAGTGATGAAATGATCTGTAAACAAAACATTAAACTTATGACAGTTCTTCTCGACATTTATACATATTTTCCCTTGACAACATATGGTGTGTAAATCCAACTTGCATGAGTTCTTATCATTGAACTATTCTAAATTAGCTAAAAATTTGTTTTATAAAGAAAATTATTTCTTGCCTTCCATGCTTCAAAATATTTATAGAGTACTTATTTGCATTTGACACACCAATATGCATTCAAAAAAAGTTTAAACTTGGAAAGTGGAACAGTTTGATAGAGCCAATGTGATAGAAATCCAAAGAAGAGAATGGAAGCCTCTTGCAGTGTTAAGTAGTTGTTCACAGTTAGCAAAGATGGACCCAGATACTTCCCACGTTTGAAAAATGTGAGCGGTCAAATGCTGCCAGAGTCATACCACCCTTTTTTTTTCCTTTTTCAGTGAACAGAAAATGGTGGCTCCCTCTGTTTATTGCTGCTGAGCCAGTAACTGTTCACCATGAGCAGATCAGTCTGTGTTTGCACATGTGCACTTGCCTGGTTTAAACATACGCTCAGTAGCTACATACTCTTGCAGACAGGTTATTCAACAAGGTTACACAATTTGTGCAAAGTGATTTTTTTTTGTCAGGATTCTATATGCATTGATGTAACAATCCAATAGATACTAGCAACCAGTAACTGCCCCTTGGTTAGGCTGCATGCAAGATTCATGTATATAAAATAGTGTATTAAAGTAAACTTACAAAAGCAAAGAGCAATCATTGCAAATGTAATTTTTTTCTTCCTCTTTGGGATTCTAATTTTAAAAGCATTAAAGAAGACAGCTGCTCATGCTGTGATATGCGCTAAACAGCCTGAAGGATGGAAAAAAATATATTTGTAGCTCATAATAACTATTGACCTTTCTGATATACAGTGTTCTCTGTGTTAGCTGTTCTGTTCTATCAACAGTGAAGATTGAACATGACTTTTTAATAGAAAACATGGGGTTTCAAGCTGCTTTCACAAAGGTGTTTATGTATTGTTATTTTGTATTGTAGTACAAAGACTAAGTCCTGATGCCCTTTGTCTGACATCATGTTTGTCATTAAAAAGCTCCACTGTTACTGACTATTTCATATGAGGAATTGGCTCATAACCATTTTATAGTCATGATAAAAGCATTGCTCCACTAGATCCAGAACACAGGTATTGAAAATAGAATCCCCCAAATATCCCAGCAGCACAAAAGGTATTTTCTGAAGAAATAGATTCCTCAAGTGGCTATATTTTCAGGGAATTCCACTAAGACTTCAAACACTTTTTGTATTCATATTGCTGTTCCTTGGCATACTCAGGCTGCTGCATAATGGCTTTTGCTGGATGTCATGTGCTCCCAAAGAGTATCTTTATGATGCTCCTTTTTTTCTCTTGAACTTTCCTACTGCTTAGTTGCTTAGTACAGACACATCCACTAGTAGCAGCTTGACTGTGGCACTTGTGTATGTTTCCCTAGAGTGGGATCATCCAAACATCGATTTTGCAGCGTGAGGTAACTCAGCTGCTCTCCTTTCCCTCAGGGAAAAGCTTCACCAAAAAGCACCTCCCATTTGGCATATGAAAATCTGGAAAGCAACCTCTTTATTGTGCTTTTTTAAGCCCAAGCAGGCTGGCAATGTTAAGCAACATCAGAAGGGACTTTTTAATGTTTGTTGGAGGTGTTTTTATGCCATGTGCTGGGAAGGAACTTTAGTGGGCTATTATTGGCAGCTCTAAACCACAGTTATTTTCACAGCTATGCTCTGTAGTGTCAGTTAATGATTCACAAGTTACTAGACAAGAGCAGAAAACTAGCAAGAAAGAAAAAATACCCTCGGTTTTCTAGTGCAAGAAAGAGCGGGAGCAACATCAGCATTTAATAGCAGTTTTGTGCTGAAACAAAATGCTTAAAATTGTTTATTAGAAGCTTCTCAGCAAGGATAATGATCATTTAAATTGTGGAAACTAGCCACATCTCAAAGGAGATTAAACATCTAGTCCTCTATTCCTCACAGGACCATAAAGCCCTTGGGGAATTCAGTGAAGTTTTTACCCTCAGTGTCTTTCTTTTTTTTTTCCTTTGTTGTTTTCTCATTTCCCAGTTTCTTTTTTCCATAAACATTCCTTAACAGAGGAGAGATGTACTCCTGTTTATGATACTGCACTCTCCTAATATCAGGACCTCTCCCATCCATTGGGTGTGTTCTGTTTCAAACTTTATTAGGATTACTGCAAAGTGAGTAAACAGTAAGGAAATGCTATCACTGTGCTAATTTTCTTTGGTAATTTCACTACACCTTGAAAAGGTAGGAGTGTTGCTGACCTCATATGAGACCTCATGTGAAACCAGGTCAGTTCAGATTATGTATTCCATTGTTTAAAATAAATTAACCTTAGATATAAAAGTGTAGAGGGAAGTTTGAGCTTCATATGCGGGATGGTTTATGTAACACTCACCTGCAAGACCCTAGCAGCTCTTCAAGAGTTGTTCTGGTCTATTGGATGAGTATTGGTACATTTGTGAGTGTTCAGATAATGGATTGAAGCCCAGTAGACTGTAACATTTTCAAACACTTTTCAGAGTTAAGGTTTCCTATCATGATTAGCTCCATTAATAACAAATCTTTATCATGTCGTTTTCAAACAAACAAAAAAGCCCAGTGTCTTTCACAGATCACTGACATACCAAAATTTGTTGTAAAGTCTGTCTTTCAATGTCATAGTGTAACAAAAATCTTATTCACAGTTTTATCTTGGTAATATTTTATTTATAGCTCTGTCCTGGCTCTTAACTCATTCTTTATTTTGCCAGATATGTGAAGAGTTCTGTGGGATAAAGTTTACATGGGAAGTAAATTGCATATGTTGGGAATTAATAGTCTGATAAGACACTTCTAGGCTGAAGAAGAAGAAATAGAAGGAGGTGCACAAGAAGGAAAGCTTTGAGGCACTAAATAAAGTATTACTTGACCCTATTCTGGGCTGCATCCAAAGCAGCATGGCCAGCAGAGCGAGGGAGGGGACTCTCTCCCTCTACTGCACTCCCGTGAGACCCCACCTGCAGAGCTGCATCCAGCTCTGGGGTCCCAGCACAGGAAGGGCATGGACCTAAATGGGAGACAGTCCAGAGGAGGGACACAAGATGATTAGAGGAATGGAACCTCTCATAATAGGAAAGGCTGAAAGAATTAAATAGTTCAGTCTGAAGAAGAGCAGGCTCTGGGGACAACTTGTAGCAGCCTTCCAGTCACTAAAGAGAGCTACAAGAAAGCTGGAGAGGGAGTTTTTACAAGGGCATGTAGTGACAGGACAAGGGGGTGTGGTCATAAACCAAAGGAGATTTGGTTTAGATTAGAAATGAGGAAAAATTCTTTACTATGAGAATGTTGAACGCTGTGTTTGCCCAAGAAGTTGTGAATGCCCCATCCCTGGAAGGTGTTCCAGGTCATGTTGGATGGGCTCTGAGCAACCTGGCTAGTGGAAGGTATCCCTGCCCGTGGCAGGGGGGTGGGACTTAGACAATCTTTAAAGTCCCTTCCGACCCAAACCATCTTATGATTCTGTGATTCTGTGATTATTATTCCATTAAGGGTAGTTCAGATTACTTTGGTCCTGCAAGGATAATAGAACATTCAAAAATGTCTCTGATAATACTAAATGCCTGCCTCTGAGTTTTTACTTCAGTTTCTCCTACATAACTCTAGTCAGTACCTGGGAATAGTTGAATTAAAAAGCAAACAGGGTAAGCTCATTATAAGTAATACTACAGGATAACTTTGCAAAGCATGGCTTATTTCTCTGCAGATCCAGCCATTTTTCTGCCCAAACTATACTATGCAAGTAGATCAGATATTAAACACATTCTCTCACTGCCTTGGCTGTTGTATCTGAATTCACTGCTACTTCACTGAGTTGTGTTTTGCTTGAATGCATGGACTTGTATCACATTAAAAACACTTGGATATATCTGAGTTAGTCTCTTGTTCTCCCAGTTTCAAACAAATATCTAAGCTTAACAGTGTCCACCATTCATGTGGATCATAGGCCAGTAATTACAGTGATTATAAAAATAGTCATATCTCTAGATGTAAATATATGTAGCATATTCTTTAGAAATTGTAAAGGAAATGAAATGAATATATTACATGTAATGCTTCAATGTCAAATTGTTTGCAAAAAATTAAGGATTTTGCAAAAGACAATCTAGGCCATACCGTCAGTTGTTGGATCTGGAAAATTTGGAGAGATAAGAGTAGGCAAAAAAAAAAACCAATGAATAAAAAAAATTACAAGATCTAGCTTTCAACAGAAGTCTGAAAACATTTAAAGTTTATATGCCTTTGAATTTCTAATAGGCCTATAGGTCATGAAAAGGGTATTGTCTTAATCTTGGAGATAGGGTGACACAAAAAACCGGTTTATTATCTTTTCTGAAAACATTACCTAGATATAAATTCTTTATAAGAAGTCATCTTTCTTTCCATTTTTTTTTTAAGATTTGTCCTGAATCTTCCCCTTTTGAGTGATGCCTTATCCAGCTTCCAGTATTATTCCCCCCATATAAAGGAAAGAACGGAACTAACTCACCTAAAATCCAGTCCAATTCTTGACTTCTTCAGTTTTACAGCAAATTTCAAAACAGAAATTTTATGAGTTTTACCCAGTCACCTAAAAGTACCATGAATTTCAGATCCAAATCTAGTTATTCAGGAATTCCAGTTCCTGTTTCTAACTGGGACAGTTTACAGCAAAAATATTATTCCTTCTTTTAGAAACAGTATTGCTTTGGAAGAGTGAATGAGCCTTTGCCACCCAATGTTAAATAAGTAGTTCATATAGTCCTTGATTTCACTGGGTGCTGAGCACACTGGTGAGACCAAGAGAGCACCTATAGAATTTGCTGTATAGTTGTTTACTCTGCGCTCTTTAGTTGGTCTCCAGGCAGGCTCCCAGTGTCCACAAATAGGCCAAAGTGGTTCGTCCAAGTAGCCTAGGAATCTTCAGCAGTTTCCTAGAACAAATTTTAGCTTCCACTACTTGCCCATGTTCAGCCTGTGATCAGCCTGAACCCACTTCACCTAAAACCATTCATTTGCACAATTGCTAAGTATAGTAACTTGCACTTATTGGAAATAAATTGTCTTAACTTGTAGCTTTTGTCTTTTATTTGTTGGGTGAGTAGTTGTGAAAATCTATCTTTTAGTTTATAAAATGATCAAATTAGATCTGTAAGACACTGAGAGAGAGTGATCTTGGCAAATGGTGGTTTTTTGAGAGTCACTTTTCTGATTAAAGGCAGTTAAGTAATCAAGATTAAATTTTCTTAGTCTTTTAATGTCTGGTTACAGACATTAAACTGCACAGAAGAAAGAGAAACATTTAAAAGCTGCATCTAGTCCAACTGAAAATTATAGATTTATATTACCTATATATTCATCTGAACATAATGATTCTCAGTTTCCTATGCAAAGGTTTATAAGCCTTTAAGAAAATGTGAGAAGAGGTTTGCAAGTGTAGAAGAAAACAGGAAAAGAGCTCCCTTTTTCTGACTGTTTTGTATGTTTGCTTTTTTTGTTTCTCTTTTAAGAGCTGGCTGTATAGTTGGTGTTTGAGAATGTCCTTTTAAAAATGTATGGACATATGTTTTCAAGGAAGTGAAATGAAAGCCAGGTGAAACCTTCCTAAAATGCTACAAAATCCAGAAAATCCTTTATGTTAAACCATAAGGTTTTTGGGGTTTTTTCCCACCAATCTCAAATTCCTTGTTGGTTTTTGGTTTTCCATCTATAACTTTCTTTCTTCCTGAGAATGAGAAGCCTATCTTTTCTCTGTTTGGCATGCAAAAATGCATTTTTCTCCTCTCAATTATTTTTAATGCTTGTCAAGAAAAAAGCCCAGAAGTTGGTAAACATTATTCAGCCTACTGTAGCAGCTTTTTGTTATTTAAGACATAAATCAAATGTGGAACTTCTTTTTTCCTGGGGGACAAATTGTTTATCTAAATTTGAATGTGCTTGTGAATCACTCAAAGGGACAGTACTTGTGCTATTGCTGTGTAAGAGCAATTATTTGCATTAGTTTACATTATTTTGCTCTATAGCATTAGTCAGACTGCACACAGGTATACAGTACCTCTGCAGAGCCCCGCAGGATGGGAGCCATGGACCTCAGTCCTCCAGACAGCTATGGACATGTTGATGTGCCATCAGAATAATCAGAAGAACTCTTCCAGCACGTGAAGTTAAATAATGCACAGCTTGTTTGTGGGGTCTGGGACCAAGATCATTCCCAAAGCAAAGCCCATTGAGAGATCAGAGATACAGGTTTTGTTCACAAAGAAATGCTCAGAATCACAGAATTTCACAGAATCACAAATATTCTGAATTGGAAGGGACCTACAAGGATCATCAAGTCCAACTCCTTAATGAATGGCCCATACACGGATCAAACCCACAACCGTGGCATTACTAGCACCATGCTCTGACCAACAGAGCCAATCTCAGTAAGTTAAGATGATAACAAAACAGTTTTGTGAATTGGCTGTTCTTTCACAATATCTTCCCATTTGCCTCTGTGGCTCTTACTTGAGCTTTTTAACATTTGTGACACTTCCATATGGGTACAGTAGATTGCAGCTTCGTTCCCTTTGAAATGGAAAATTCATTCCTTGTGTCTAGAAATCTCATCCTGCATTATCAGCTTTGGGAGCAGAAAGAGAAGACGTTTATTCCTTTAGTAGTATCTGCTGAAGATGTTTAAGGGCACACAAAGGCAAGTGCTTTCCCAACAGAGTACACAATTACCTGCTTTGCAAAGACAACCCAGACTTATTTTTTATACTTCTAAGTCTGACAGTGTAAAATACTTTAATTCACATGCAGTAAGCATTGACTTTTATCATATAATTAGCATTCTAAACTCACAGTTTCAGAAGTTTATAACTCAACAGTAGGTTTAAACTCAGTAAATTCAAGCCAGAAGCCTTATTTTGCAGTGTAAAAAAATGCCTTTTGTTTCTACAGAATCAAGCCAAGTGGACCTTGTTTATTTAAGGTTTTTAAAGGTTTTAGATTTATTTTTTCAATCAAAAATTAATTGCTAGAGTTTCATTCTGATATTCTTCAGATTGCAAGTCTGCTTTGACACAATTGAAAAAAAAATTGAGATGGTTCAGTCACAGGCATTTAAAACCAACTCCTGAGAACTCATAATGGACCATATTCCAAATATTCCTGTGCAAATCTCACTGACATCGATGGAGCTGTTCTGTGCACATCCTATTTTTAAAATCCTGCATGCATAATCACTATCAGCATTGTTACAGTACCTACCATGGGTGGGTGCAACTCTGAATGCAGATTTGCACTATCAGCCCTAATGCTTCTCTCTTGAGAGAAATTCAAAATGCTGTTCATAAGCTGTTCTGGACTTTTTGGTAACCAATCCCATTTCACACATACACTCTCTGATACTTTTTGTAAAGAAAATCAAACACTTCAGAATATGTATTTGTATGACACTGTTCCAGTCTGTTGGATAAAATATGTGCACTTTATAATATTCACTTAGAGATGTATAGGTTTGTACATAGTATAATAATAGCAAAATGATGTTAATCTTATGATATATTATTAAATGAGCCTAAAAAATGTCAATGCCAAGTACACTTTGTGGTATGTCAGTTGTTATCCTTTCTTTCATTTAACTGTGTATGAAAGAAAAATTTTAATTTCCATTTTTTGGGAATATTGCATATGTATTACAGCCTGATCTTTTTTTGAGCATAAGATATCATGTGTTTAATTCTATATGTTTAGGTAATTACCATTAGAACACAGGAGGACATATTGTACTTACTGCCTGTACCAGAGTATAATGTGCTAGACTACAACAACTACGCTTGTTAAGCTGATTTTAGCATTTCTTCACACAGCAGGAAGCACCCATGCTGTGGCTTCTTAATGTACTCTTTAACTACTGCACTGTACTGTACAATAAAAATAATAATTAATTATGATCCTCACCTTACCAGTACTGTTGCTATCCAGGTGATTTTGGCTGCTGTTTCAGGGTTTCACTGTCCCACACCCTGAGAAATATCATTCCCTTCAGAGTTTTATTTCTTATGTGATATTGCTGAACAGAGCTGAATTTTCTGAGGACAGGTTTGTTGCATGGATTGTGATGGCTTCACATTTGTTCAGGTCTCTAAGGACCCACACCAATAAATGTGAAAGAGACAACAGCAGAATGGCATACTTTCCCATTTCCACCAGGATGAAAAAAATACTCTAAATTAAGTCTAACCTTAAATGTATAATCTGTCCTTGGGATAAAAAAAAAAGGATATAGTATCTTCAAGCTCTTGGCATCCCTTACGAGAAAAAATTGGTTCTAAGGGTCTCTGATCTTGTGTTTTAGTAAAATAGAACTGCACGGCTGACTGACAGTTCTGATCTAAAGCATTTACGTTTAAGTTTTGATCTCTCTGCTTTTGATTAAAACTAATGAGCTCATTTAATTCAAAATGGGAATCTCTGATAAGAGAAATAAGGTTGATGTGATTGGATTAGAGGGGCAAATTAAACTCTTAGAGCAGAAGTTTGTGCTTATACAGTGTATTAAAAAGCTGTTGGCGTATTATGGTGTGTTAGATGATGAGAAAAATTTCATAGTAATTCATATTTAATCAGAAGAAATGAAAGTACTAAATATAACATGGCTCTGCTTTTCCCTCGAGTGATAAAGAGCTGTACATTTAAAATGACATCAAATTCATGCTCTCTAAAACAAAAAAATCTTAAGAGACACACTAAAGAAAGGGGCACTGTTGTCAGTTATCACAACAGAGCTGAAATGTCACAAACACAAGACAAGTTGACCACATTAAATCAAGGACAATTCAATAAAATCCTTAGCTCACAAACAAATTTTTGCACTTCTGTTGACTGCATAACAAAGGCATTTTAAATACTTAAACGCTTTCTACTAGTAGTTTGTGTGGTTCTCCTAAACAATAGAAGTACAATTTCAAAATGTTTCTTTTGTTCCTTGTTAATTCCTCACTGAAATTAAAATTTCTTTTGTATCAAATAATGCCTGTTCATTGTAAGCTGCTCCAGAATTTTCCCATTAAGTATTTTGGGGATAAGTTGATTCTCAGGGCTAAAAAATAGGAATCCTAAAGATTGTATAAAGAATACCTCAGTGCTGATGCTATTTTATCATGGATTATACTGAGAGTCTTAAGTAATTTAAGTGGTTGCAGTTAAGGGAGGGAGAAGTGCAGGTGAGAGCTATACTTAGTTGTGAGCAAGTAATACCCCTTCAGCTGGACTAGAAAGATGTTTCACTAATGACCAATTAATCACCAATAATTGATGATATGATGACAATAATAATAATATGTGTTATTTACTTGAGAATTCTTGCCTTCAGGTTGTTTAATGTTTTATTGATAATAAAGGCCCTAATTTAGCCTCAGTAATATGGAAACCAAGGCACACAAATCCAGCACTGACTCAGGTATCACTGCAGTTGAGGAGTGATTAGGGAATAAAAATCTGCAGAATGTGCAGCCTATTTCAGGAGAGAATTGCTACTTAAGTGAGACTTTGCCTTTTACAAAATATTGCCAAACAGTTTTTAAAACAATGTCATACACTCTAGTGACATACCCTCCAACTCCAGTCGTAGCTAAATTGTGCAAGAAAGAGTTAATGAGAGAAATCTCTGTTAAAAATTCTATGGGAAAAATAACTTGAAAATGAGACATACTGAGTATATGTATATTTTTGTAATTTCTTTTTTACTAAATAAACATTTTCTAAATGAGGTAAATTGATTACAACACTCTTAGCATCCATCAGTCATTTATTTTTAGTGAGTTCAAGGATTGCACCTGAAAAATAGCTTAGAGGGGATGTATAAAATCTAAATTATGCGTATATGTATTTTTTCTATTCCCTAGTGGAATCTACAAACCCCAGTTTGCTAACCACTGACAACACTCTAGAGCGCTCTTTTTTCATCCGAATGAAATCTACACTGACCAAGCGAGGAGTGCACATCAAATCATCAGGATACAAGGTAAGGGTTGCACTGTAACATGAAATATTGACATCATGAAATTACGTTCATTCATGTTCCAGAAGCACCTTAATAGACAGAGAGAGGAGCTATTTCACATTTGCATAGGTCTCATTCCTTTTGTTAAAGAATCATTAATACATATTTTCAGCCTGAGGTTTGGCTTTTGTACTGCACTTCCATTAAATTGATCATTATGATGATAAATGTTGATGATAACAGCATGATAGCCTTCAAAAGAGCAACATTTCCAAAGTAAAGGTATCTTTTACCAAAGAAGGTGAGTCAGAGTAACATCACTTTTCCCACAATGGAAAATTGCTGCTCATTTTGTTGGACTGTTAGTAATTTTTGGTTTATGCTTTTCCCAGAGAGGTAGGATTTCTTCATGCGGGCAGCATGCTATTTCATTTTTCTGCCATTCCAGCTGTAGGAAACAATGAGCCACATTGAGTACTTTTCCACCATTTTTCTTTCATTGTCTGTCTGAGGGGCATCTGCTGCTGGGGATCATATTTGCGGATTTCAGAGTCTTTTAAGATATGAAAGTCTCTTGTTCCTTATCAGCAGTAATCTCATTTTTCTTCAGTCGTATATCGCTCATAGTGCCTGTAGCTATCACTGGCTTTGCAGTGTACTAAAACTAGAAGGAATAGCACATTTTTAACATTGTCAACTTGTGGAATGAAACATGTCATCCATTAAGTTTTATACAAGATAAAAGAGTGGTGCAAGAAAGTCTGAGAATGTGTGGGTATTTAAAGAAGTTGCTTGTCAAAGTTCATTTAAAAGCTTTCACAACCATTTTGTTTCGGTTTTTAGAGGAAGATTTAGAGAAGCTTTAAAGTAAAGTTCCCCAACTCACTTTTCCCAAAGAAGTCTCAAAATTTTGGGAATAGCATTGTGATAGCTACCTGAGAAGTAGATAACTAGCAGAAATATCTGCTTCGCAAGCAAGTGACTGTTAGTCCTGCTCTTGGGTGGTTTCTGGGTGAAGATGATTAAAGTTGTTGCTAGTAGAAGTTTTAAGTCCAAAGCAATGGATTCTTAAGGCATCACAAGTTTTGATCTGTGTCCTATTTAATTGTCAACAGCTGAAAGAATGCACTGAGTACTTGTTCATGTGTACAAGTCTAGGAAGATACCAAGACCACGAAGTGTATTGACACTGAAGTGTCTTGGGAGGAATAAGGAGAATTAATTAATTAATTAATTAATTAATTGGCACATCGTGGAGTAATAGAATGGTTTGAGTTGGAAGAAATCTTGTTTTTTCAGGTCATTGAAGTTAAACAAATTCTCATTATTAGGTATGGTCCACCTGACTTGGACAAAGTTAGATTTATAGAGAACTTACTTTGCTGGATATTTTTGATGAAATAATAAAAATGGGTAAACATAGGGAATTTGTCTGTGGATTTTGTAGTTTCACTTTTTTTCCAGATGTAGGTAGGAACAAAAGGAAGGTGTGTGAATGACTCTGTCATTCTCTCTCTTGGACTCCTGATGATCTAATTTTAGTCCAGCATCAGAATAGGACATATAAGCTGGCTTCATAAGGTGGGCTTTTTATTCATTACAATACAATTTTTGAAATTAACAGTAGACCTTTGGCTCAAAAGACATGGTAATGCCTATCATGTAAATATAATTTAATTTCTCTTAGACTTTCTAATGCCTCATGGCAGCATTTAAAACAATAAATGAGATGTCACAAGTACAGCAAAATTAGTTTTGAAAGATCAGATACGATTTTTAGCCAGTTTTTCCTGAACACAATCAATGGAAAAAAGAAAAAGTATGAAAGCCAACAAAACTGCCTGTAAATAAAACATTGGAATTTTTCCAATTTTTTTCACGAGTCAAGTCAGCTTGAGTAAAATTGCATAAACAGTGTACAAGCCCTAGGCAGATGTAAAAATAGATGTGCAGTTCTTCTGCTTTTTGATGTTTTTAAGGATTTTGTAACTGGCAGTATTTAGCTGAAATCAGCTGTGTCCAGCAATATGAATTGCACTCTTACAGTTTTTCAAAAGCTTGGTTATTGGCTCTCTGTGTTCTATGGAAGGATCCTTATTCATGGCCACAGCAAGCTCCAGAAAAATAGTACATTTATTTTAGAAAATTTGGATCAAGTGAATATCCTATTAACTGAGCTTTAAGAACTGCCATGTTTAAAAATTCTTGTCAGTTGGTGTATCAGACAAGCATAATAAAACTCAACTGCTGTCATAAAAGTCACTTTTAGGAATCTTAGTAATTGATTTCTAAAAGTCCAGTACTAGAACAAACTTAAGGCCAAAATTGGGAAATATTCATGAGCCTTATGGATGTACATCTATAAGAAAATATCAACAAGGAAGAATAGTTGCATAACATTAACAAAGATCATGGGAAAAGCTGGCTAAGTTCTTCATCAGAGATCCCTGGAAGTCCTTCAGCACTTAGTCAGGAAATACTGTGCCAGCTGGGATCATGGGCAGCAGACTTCCTGCAGGAAATCCTGGTAGAGCAGGCCAGCTAAAGAGCCAGTGTCTCACACCTTCAGGATACAACAGAGCACTGAATTTCCCATCTGTAAATTGCAAGGGCTCTTTGCTAACACCTTCCCTTGAGCTCTTGTAAGGGGATTCAGGGGTAACCCCTCTGAATCAGCATACAATCTTTCATTGGGAGCAGGGTGCTAGGAACTGTCTGTGGTATGAGTCAGATTTTAGCTCTCTCAAAGGTATTCAGCTCCCCATGGGTTCAGACCTCCAGCAATGACAAAATTTTTTCATCTTTGTGAAGTAGTTGTGTCTTGATCCAAACTCTTGCTGAGCTCAGAACCACATCATCATTTTGCCTTGCTTTGAGGACTGCTGGTGAATGTTTCCTGTAGACAGCAAATGATTGAGGTGGTCCAGAAGGTGCTTAGTCAATTTTCAGAATGAGTGGTCCCTGCCTTAGGACAATCACATAAAAGTGAAAACAGTCCAAGAATAAAATTGATTAATCATTCAGGTTGATCTAGTCAGAACTAATTTTCTATCAAAAGAAATGTTGTAACAAAAAGCAGACTGATAAATTAACACATACATATGCCTCAAAGAAACCCTGCTCTAGACAACTCTGACTTGAGATGAACCTGTTTATAGTCCCTTCCTGAACTGATAAAACTAGTTCTGAATTACATGTAAAGATGGAGGTAATGGCCTTTTTCCATGAATTATATTACCTTAAAAGTGTAAGTGGAAAAGTGATTACATGATTAATCCTTCCTCTCTCTTTCCCTTTCATTGTTCCCTAGCACTCTCCTTAAATTAGAATTTCCCATTCTTAATGGTCTTAGGCTCAGAGGTCTGCAGGAAAAGAGTTTACATTCAGTACTAGAGAGTTATTAATTTTTCAGTTAATAAATAGAAAATCTTTAAAAACAGTGAAATAAAATTTAGTCAACTGATAAAACACATGGAAAACAAATAAAAAGAAAAACTTATAATTCCATTCACTGCAAAATTCAGAATGTATTACCATTGCAGCTGTTGTCTGAGACACATGCTGGAGAGACTTACTGTTTGTTCTCATTTGAAAATGTAACAAATCTTCATTTTTTGTTTCAATATTTATTTTTTTATCATTGAAATATGGTTTTGTATTTAATTTTTATTTTATTTTCATTTTCCTCCCTTTGAGGGTCACAGTTCTGTCCACTTAAAAGTTTCCCCGACTTCAGTTTTTCTACTGTCTGACTTAATCATATGTCAAAGCTAATTTTAATTCCAAATTATTTTTTTCAGGTCCAGTGGTACATTTTCTACTCTTCTATAGTATCCTATTATTGTTTTGTCATGTTTACTTGCCCATCAGATTGTGCTAGAATTTTCTTTGTTCAAACTTTCATGAGCTGATACTGTTGTCTTGAACAAAGCTTAACTGAGGGGATCAAGAAGTAGTCAAAGCATCAAGCAGCATCAGAGTCAGTAGCTGCCAGCTGTTTCCAGCTCATCAGAGGTGCTGGTATATATCCATGCATACTCCTCTACTGTTTTATGGAACAGCACTCTCATTATGAACTATTACAGAAGTGGATAAGCAAACATGAGGATATTGCCTTGTGCTTTTACTGGCACTGTGGCAATGTCTGAATGGGGTATAACCAACATCTGTTGCCTCTCCATCTCCCACAAGGCTGGCAAGTAAATATCTTGAAGACCCATCAGCAGGTTTAAGGACATCCTAGAAAACCTTCAGGCTGTCCCTTCCAGTGGACAGACTGCATAAAAATAAGTAAATTGCTATATTTAAAAAAACTTGGATTGGTAAGTTTAGTTTAGACTTTTGGATGGTTTGTTGCACATTTCTGCAGTTCAGTAATGGAGGATGCAAGCTTGGTTAGCTATACCTCATACATCAGGTGCATGAGGTGTATCAAAATATTTTAAATAATACTTAAAACTCCAGAAAAGTGTTTTCACAAATTAGTCTTGTAGTCCTCATAAATTCTTTTTTTTCTTTTTTTTTGACAATGGTGTCTTTCTACAAATTCATTTAAAATTAAACATTCTCAGAGACTGTACTCTCAGATTTGGTATTTCGAATCATAAAGTTAGAATTCTCTGAATGACAATTTTGAAGATGGAAATCTAAATTTCTTGTTGAAATTTTGTGCCTGTCATGGTTCTACTGTGAGTCTTTTTCATGCTATTCCTTCTTTTATTCACTTTCTTTTTTTAGAAGAACTTGAGGAGTTGGGCAAGATTTGCAGACCTGCCTTGAGCACTTGAAGTGCAGGTTTTGGCAGTATTTGAATTCATTAATCCAAGAGGGCAAGAGAGTCAAAAAATGTGTCAGAAAGACAAAATTACATTGGGCTCATCTTGTGATACTGTTCTCTTGGTTGAATCCAAAAGTGAAATTATTGTTTCTCATCCAAGTGAAAGATTCACCTGGAATTCAGAAACAAGATGCCCCTACTCCAAAATCACTTTAAGGACCCAATATATCATTGCAGGAGACGCCTTCCACTTCATGGGAGCAGGAGGAGAGGATGGAGGAGGAAAGAGAAGGCAGGGAATAGTCTCATGATTGGTACATTTTTCGGATGTGGCCTGTGTTAGAGACAGATTTCATTCCCTCTTCCCAATGAGGAAATTCACTTATCCCACTTTACAGTTTAGCCTAAATTTTTTGCCTCCTTTTCTATTATTCTTCCCCCTTGAAGTCTTTTCTGTCAAGTATTTTACTCTGTCCCAGAAAGATATCCTGACCTTTCTCTGTAGGAAGAAAGAAAACTGCAGAATTTAGTACTTTATCACATGTTACTGCCACACCTCTTTAATTGAGTGAAGAAGGAATAAGAAACCAACATCAGGAAGCATTTTGTGAAGAGTTTTCTAAATGTCAGCACATGCATTCCCCAGACTTTTCAGCATTGGGAAGACTTAAAGGTAATTTGTCAGTGAAAAAGAACTGATCGAGAATTCACCCATGTAAATCGATGACCTTTTTGTCAAAAGGAAGTCTCTTAGCTAGTAAAGATGCAGCATGACTTGAAAAAGAACAAAATACTAATGGGCCAATCTGAATCTTATGAAGTATCTACTTGCAGATATAAAGATATGGTTCAAGAAATAATGGTCTGCAACCAGACTAGGAAGACTGGGTTTCATTCTGGGGCCTTGCTATGGAACTATGAGATTCTCTTAGGAGAGCTAACTGTAAAAGCTTGGTTCACCCTCAGCATCTAAATACATTAACCAACTTTTTTAATGTGTTCAGTGGATATGAATTCCATCATCTCAAAAAGAAAAAATGAGGGCTGAGCATCTTTTAAATGGGATGTATAGCACTGTTCTACCATCTGGAAAAATTAATATATGTTAGGCATTCATTATTGCAGTAGCACTATTGAAATTAACCAGTTAGTGTTATATAAAAAGCCTTTTTAATAGCAATCTTCTGCACAAGAATGATTCAAGCTTTGATCCTGCCTCACAATGACTGCAGCTGTAGTATTCCTGACACCTGTTATCAGGATGTGTTTCTCCTCAAATATTACCTTAAATGTTTAGATGGCCTCAGAGTTGTAGTTTGCTCCAAACTGAGTAAAAGGGAAATAAATTCTGAGTTCTGGAAGGTAAGAAAATATAAAATTGAGTAAGCACAGATTACTTTCTGGGAGATTTTTTTTTCATGAATTCTATTATCAAAGTATAAGGGATATAAAAACATAATTTTATCACCAAATTAGCAGTAATTGTCTTTGATTCTGGTTTTTAGGCAACATAATTCTGAAGCCTCCATTTTTAAAAGTCACTGTGTGTCCAATATAACTGTGAGAGAAAATTGTGAGAACAAGATTTATTCTGATGCAGAATAAAATATTCAAAATGGACAGGGAGCAGTTTCAAACCAAATCTGGTATTCTTTGAAGAACCAAATGTTACCGAGTCACAGAGACAGAAAATGTTTGATACACTTTCATAAGCAGCACTAATTATGTAGACATGTGAACTCATAGTGCAGTGTGAGACCCATTGTGGTGTTAATAGCAAAACTCAGCAAGTAGGATGAGAGCAATGGGATCTCAGCAGAGAGGGAACCAGAAAATACCTCTTACTGCACATTGGGAGAATGGTATTGTGCTCCCAGGCAGGAATGGCTACTGAAAAAAGAAGTGTTCAGTCCACAATGTTTTCTTAAGTGATCCACCAATGTTGTTTACCACTGTTTACTGGTAATGACTGGGAATATGCCTTTCACAGGAGCGCAGAAAAGAACACAAAGCCAAGATTTGCTTTAGGACAGAGTGCTGCTGCTGCTTGCATCTCTGCCTCAATTCACTGTTTTATAACTGCTGCCAGTAGATGCTTTGGCCCCCCCTTTTTTTCATCATTTAAAGATTGTTTTAGATGTGCAAATGCAGACATTATTAACCTCTTTATCTCTACCACTTGCAGCAGTTCACAGCTTTTGTCAAAAGTATGCTGGAAAAAAACAATAGGCTCATACATTGATTTCCACGTTTTTCAAACTTTCACCTTTATGTGCAGTTCTTGCCTGTGCAAAGCAAGATTTTTTATTGGCTTTTTCTTGTTGTTTATAAATTCATTTATATTAATGAATGTACTTTTGCAACACTCGTCTGAGTCTTGAAAGTGCTAACATACCAAGATATCAAGTAACTTGCCAAAGATAACAATGGCTGTTTGTGTCAGAGCCAACTATGATTACATGCTGTACCTCACCCTCAGCTTTTCTTCCTAGTGCATGAATATTGTCAAATCATCTCTGTGTTCCAGTGCATCACACTTCATTTTCTCAGACTGGTACTTCCTTTGTTTTGATGGTTGCCCTGAATACACAAAATGAGATGCCAAAGAAGAAAGTGCTCAGACCAGATAGCGTTTAGCAGAACTTCCACCAAAACAAACAACAAACAACAAACAACTAAAGTTTAATAATTTTAAAAAAAAGCAGAAAAATAGAAAAATAGGAACTCTTGCTCTAAAATTCTTTTCCTTAGAAGGAAAACAAAGCACTGTACCAGCAGCAAAACCCATTTTTCTGCCCCTTGGATTTATCCCAGGGGAGCTTCCTGGGGCTGCTGTTCGTGTCACCTTTCTGTGGGAGAAGAGCAGGGCTGGCAACACCCACCTCCTCATCTGGCAGGTGGCTTGGCTACTTGCAAGCTTTGCTGTTCTTGTATCAAAACGCCCCATCCTTATATAGAGACCTTTTCTTTTTCCAATTTGATTAATATTTTTTCATAGCCACCATAGATGTATGCACCCTAAAGACTTTACTAACAACTTTGAAGCAATAGATGTTATAAGTAAATGTAAAATTGGTAGGGAATCATTATTCACTGTAGCTCTTTATGTTTGATCAAAGTGTATTAGAAAATGAAACTACCCCATTTGCTGATGCAGAGAGCACCAGTTTGCATCTGCTGTTCACTTTCTGCATGAGTAGGTGTTTGCATAAGGTTCAAGCCCATCATTTACATCATTTACAAAAGCCAAACTTATTAATCTATTTTGGTGTCATATGAAGCAACGTTTTTCTGTACTTATTCTTCAGACAAAATGGGAGGAGAAAAAGGCACAGAGCATTTCAGATATGTCCACCCTCAATATGCCATACATGAAGCCATCAGTTGAACAGGAGTCATCACATGAGGCTTTCATTCCCCCACTTTACCTGGGGCAATGACTCCTGGATAGTGATCTGGACCCTGATGTGCCAGTTTTACCACCTAGAACAGAAAATTGATCATGAGTGTTTCAGAGCATGTTTCCCAGAGAGGGTTGCTGTAGTGTAAATGTCCTTTTTCTCTACTCTTCAGAGTGCATATTCAACACTATATAATGAAAAAAGCTATTGTTGCCTATGTTTCTGGATGTTTAAGCTACTTCTGTTTCTTAGTGTTTGAGCATGCCTCTTGATTTGCCTGAAGAATGGTGTGTGGTTGAGCCCATCTGCTTTGCCCTGTGGAGAAAGCAGAATATAGATGTTTAGTGGAAAGAGTTTCAGTTCCTCCTTTTTACAGCATCATTAGGAAGCTGTCATTCTAATAATAATAATTCCCATTTGACATCATGGAGGTAAAAAGAAATCACTGCTGACATCAAAAATGAGGTGATATTTCAGCAGTATTATTTCACTGAAGATAAAATGGAAGTCTTTATTACTCCCAATGCTTTTAAAGAAAGCTGAGCAAGGCTTATACTGACCCTAAAGCTTATATACCTTAATGCACCTCTAACCAGTATAAAATAAGAAATTTTAATTTTTACTACTATATTTTTGTCTGTTCCTCCTTAGAACCAAGAATTTTGTGCCTGCTTAAAGGAAAATTATCAGTATCTAAGAATAAGTGTGGAGAGCACAATTATCTTAATTTTCTCCATTACTTAAAATTTGTAAAAAATACTGCAAACAAATGAAAACACTAAGTGTATTACAAGAAGTGGTAATTTTCTTAAAAACTTCAGATTGAAGTCTCTACTGAAAATTCATGTAAATTGCATAAGAGGTCTGAGCTCTGAAGAGGTTATCCTGAGGAGGGTTACAAGTTTTATTCCAATTTTTATGGATAAGTATTTTATTCTGTGAACTTCTTGTGCTCATTGCTGAGTAAAGAGCTTGCTATTGAAAGGACACAGACAAGGTCTGTTTCATCAGTGGTAAACAAGGTTTTTCACTTTTATTTCTTATAACACATTAGACCCTCCCATGCCCCTTTATTTTACAGACATATTCAGTTATAATTCCTGTCTTTATATGTTTTTCCATCCTAAACCAAATAATATAGCACATCAGTGACTCTATCCAAATATACATGGAAAAGAGTGTATCCTCCTAATATTTGACAATATTTCTAAAGTTTGACGTTTATTCTTTTTCTACTGATTTGTTTGTTTGTTTGCTTGTTTTAGGGGACATTTATAGAGAAATATACACTGCATAAAATTAAAACAATAGGATGCAAGGCTGGTGCCTTCAAAACTAACATCCAAAGGAAGTTCAAGAAATAAGTATTCTTCCCATGACTTCATTTTACAGAGTTGGTCACATACTTGCAAATAGTGCAAGCCTCCTCTGTGTGGCAAGAAAAACATGTTTAAAATGTTTCAGTTTTTTCACAAACTCAAGGAAATTTTGCAATTAAATATGTGGTGGGATCATCACATCATTTTGTTCCAGGCAAATATGTTGATAACATAACAGTCACAGCTCATCTGCTGTTGCATTGCTGCTTCTCAGTGATTCTCAGAAATAAGATCTGAATTCTTAGAGGCATAAAAATATTTAATAGCGATAAGCCTTTTAAAAATCAAAATTAGTAGATACCAGTCACAGTGAAATATTTAAATCTGAAATTAACTCTGCACTACCGAGGTAAACAAGCCTCATTCTGTGCACAAATAATTTGGACATTTTCCCCAAGAATTTGTCATGCAAGAGCAGAATGCTCATTTTATTTCATGTGAACTCAGTGGTCCCTTTCACTTTTTTCATATTCTGGAAGGTCTGAGGTATTAGATAAATATTTCTCTTCTTGGAATTATCTCATTAGATTTTTCATTCATTTCTCCTTGCTGAAGTGCTCAGAAATAATTTCTTCCTAAAAATCAGCGGCCTTCAGTTCTTGTGACCCTTTGCACTATTACAAAGACTATGTTGGTTAATTCAGTCCAGCACTAGACGTAGCATTGTGCTTAGGAGATAGCTAAATGCAGAGCCCTGTTTCACTCAGCTGACAGGGAATCGCTGCGGCCAACCTGAATATCCCACACTCATATGTCCAGGGTTAGGAATGGGCCACTGGACACAGCTTTTCCTGAAGAAGCAAGGAGCTGATTCTCACTACCCAAACAGGCATTATGGGTTGTTTTCAGTCACTTTAGAGTCATATGCATTCATAAATTTTCATATGGTTGGAAGATGCAGACTTTGATGGTACAAAGCTCACAGAAGAGCTTTAGATCACTGGAGCAACCACAGACAAAGTTTATGTTGACAATTTATCAGCTCTTCTCCGTCAAGGAAAATTGTTTTTTAGTGCCTGCCTATTAGCAATCACATGCATATTATGAAATTGAGTTTTGGGGAGGACAGCCTGCCATCTGTCTTTTCTGTCTTTTTTGCACAATGCATCATTCTAAAGTTAAAACTTTCTGTGCTTTAAAATGATGTAAAATATGAGATGTCTATAATAGAGACACTTGGAAAGAAAAATGTACTAAGTAGAAATGTAAATCTTTATACACTTTAGAAACAGGGAACTGCTGATGCTATACTTTATGTTTTAGCTACAAATGCCCTCCACATTTTCCACATGTCATAGTGCTGATAATTAATTAATATATATCTCAAGGAGAGTGAAAATGTTTCCTTCATAAACTCTTTCTGGTTCAGGGCGGTTTTTTGTGTGAGTGAAATGGAACTGCAAATGCCTGTTGTGGAGAAAAAAAAAGATGTGTGCAGTTTCCTTTTTGTGTTCTGATATGCTAAGATTTTATCAATAATATTGTTTTCCTGTAAAAATATCTGCCTCAGAGAAAATCTGCTGTGTAGCTGTCAGGATTACACCTCTTAGAATATACCTGTGGTGATTCTGTTAAATTGATAAAAACAGAACACTCTGCTGTGTAGAAGGATTGCTGAAAATATTCCGAAGCCCTTTCATGTGTAGCAGCACTTGTATGGCAGTACGTTTATTGTGCTATAAATTCCATCACTGATTTTGGCCATTTCAAATTGATTCTGCAGTAACTGTAAGTAATGAACCTTACAGACAGAGCCAAGGAAAAAAAACCCAAGCCAATAAACTTGTGCCTGTAGGAATACAAATTGTAGAGTTCATTTAGCCTCAGTTTTTATCAAATCATGCAGTGAATACCCCACAAAGCCAGAAAATGTATCCAGCAAAATATACAGTACCATAGCTCTGGCTTGCTTTAAATTTAGCTGTTAAACCAGACAGTCAATTATCCAAAGTACATGTTTGTATGAGGTGTCCTGGGGGTTTCACCTGAGATTTAAGGAAGGTGCTCCACATAAGTAGATGAAAGGGGAGAAATTATACTCGAAGTGACTTAAACAGGATAATAAGCCAAATCCTGAGCTGTTTTACATGGTCAAAGCAATACCAGGCACCACTGAATTTCAGAGGGGTGTAGATGGATGTGCAGTGAGCTACTAATGACTCACCAGGTCAAAGTACACAAAAACTCTTCAAAATTTACATATGTTTCTAGCTTATTTCTGTTTCTTTACTGAAAATTTCTCCTGAGCTAACAAGATATTAATGATTCCATAGATTTTAGCAGAGAATTAATGTACTTGGTAAAAATTTCCATAGGAAAGTTTTAAAATCTATCTAAAAGATGCTGTTCTAAGGTTTTCTATAGGAAACCTACTGACCTTGATTTGTTAAATATTGTGTAATTTTTCGCAGTCTTTTAGATCATTTCAAGTCTTATTTTACAAATAGACCATAGGTCTAGTCCCACTAAACCAGTGGGATGCACAAGAGATTAAAGTACAGATGAATGTGCATATACGTTCTACCTTCAGTTGTTACACGAAGAGCTAACTTCAGATTTCAGTTCAAATGCAGAAAAGACTAGTTTTCTTCCACAGAGCTTTCTTACCAACATTACAGGAGAGAGAATAAAGCTCACATTTTATTTTCTGTGCAAAAATAAATAAATGTCTGGGTTAGGTTCCTACAAGCCCTGCAGCACTTCCATGCATCACAGCTTGCACACTCATGTATCTTACAGTCTGTATTGCATGCTGAATTCATTCTGTGTGTCTTCTTGTACCTAACTAGATATTTTTCTGAACCTTTGTGCAGTTTGTGAGAGATATTAAATCCTCATTTAGAGATCAAAATGCTTGAGTCCATTCTACTCTAATATAGGCTACAAAGATATTTGTTGTCTAAGACATATTCCTTGCCTCTCTCTATAAAAAAGTCTATTTTGTCAATTTGTCCACTTTACAGCAGCAGCCTAAGTGACACACAGAGCAAAAAAAGACACAGAAACTGGGGCTTTCAGTTAAACACCAAGTACGGTGAAAACCATAATAAAATAATGAGAGTAGGGAATGCCATTTTTCCTTTCACTCTGCTGGTTTGTGTTGCAATGAGGAACACAGCGAGTCCAAAATCTTGTGAATAGCCCCTGGTAACTAAGAGCAAAGAAACCTTGCTCATTAGCTCTCCTCCCTCCTGAATAAACATTTCAGCCATCATAAATGAGTGTGACATGAAGGGCAAGTGAATGGCTCTCATTCCAAATGAGAAACACTTGAAGCTGAGCAACCTGTAGGTTGTTGTAAAGGTGCAGATCCTGTGACCACTGGATGATGGGGCAGGCACACCATTTATTTCCGTATGACCTAAGATTCATACGCTTAAATGAGAGATTCCCAGCCCTGCAGAGAGAAGTCCTAGGTGTTCAAGCTGACTTTTGGTTGGGACTGCAGTGTGTGAAAGACAGAGCTGTCCTATTTTTTTCTGGTTATTTTATTGAATTACATAGAAAAACTTAGCCAATTGTAAGTAAAGGTTCAGTGTGGATTGACAGATGGCATGCAACACCTCTACTGTATTTCATTTATAAATATGATTGATGTAGAGGTAATTTCTTGGTAACCTGTTTTTCCAAAAAAAAGTGTTCTGAGTAGTGGGTTAGTAAAAGAAAATTAATCTCTGCATGTTAAACTTGCCAACTTTTGAATTAATTGCATGAGAATGACAATCAATTAATAAATGTTAAGCAAACAACAGAAAATCAGTGAATTAAAAATTACTAAACTGATTCCAATGCAGATAAAGCAAGAGTCTGCCATAATTCTTTGGTGTAGATTCAAGAACACGAACCTTGTCTCATCAGTTTTTCCTCCCCATTTATCCAGGTTTAGCATTTAAAACAATGGTGGTTTATTATGATTTTTGCAAATAAATTGCTATCTATAATCTAGCTTGCTGCATTAAGTGGATTATAGAAACAAATCATAGATAGTGGTCCATTTGTAGTTGTCAAGGAGAAGGTCAGAGCTTTGCAAAGACCATCCATCTCCAAGTGGATAAAGGTTTTTTCTTCAAAGAGAAATCTCATCCCTCATATGGATGGACTTTGTCTACTAATGACAGTCATGTGGCTGCTCCTCTGGAAGGGCTGTCATGGTGTGCCCCAACCTTCTCCTGCAGCCTCTGTAAAACCACTTTTGGGCTTGGGGTTTGCAGTTTCAATGCTACTTTCTTTATCAGAACCATGTGAAGTGTATATAAAACTGTTCAAAATAACACTGAGAACAGTCAGAGAACTACTGACATTATATCTTGGCAGACATACCAGAAGAATTTAGCCTCTCCTCTTATGATCATTCATTTTCATCATCTGGATGTGGAAGCACTGTTATTTACCTGCAGAATCTTTTCTGAAATTTGCAGTCGTAATTTTTATAAAATCAGCTGATATTCCTTACTGTCTATTTTCCCCTTTATACAGAAAATTTTACATTTATATTCATATAAGTGTCATTGATGTGAGGAAAGTGAAAGCATATTAATAAGTCTGAAAATTAATTTTTTTTTGCCTACTCCACTCTTGCTTTTGTCACAGTTGTGGTATTCTGCAGGTTAGCCCACACATTCTGTTGTCCAATATCTTTGGGTAGACCTTGTGTGCTGTATACAGCTAGAAAAAAATTGGGCCATGCTAGCCATGCTAGGGGAAAGCATACAAGCATTAAAATAAACAAAACAATTGCTTTTGGCTGTGGGAGCATGCACCAGACACCATCAGCATAGGCAGAGGAACCTTAGCATTAAAGACATTCAAATAATAGTCCTCAGCCTTCTCCATTGTGTGTCCCTGCTTTACCATGTGTAAAACTCACATATTTCTACCCATTTAACCACAAAAGTAGGAAGAGTAAATGTAATTTTTTTTATTAACTTCAGAATGAGCTCTGGGGCTGCAACCACAGGTGGAGAGCTTGAGCAGAGCATAAACATTCCTGTCTTAATCAAGGGTGACTTGGAGAATCCATTTCTGTCTTTACAGACAACAGCATTTTCTATATCTTTTTCTCTGTGTGTGGGAAAATACATTAATATCAGATATTTTGTTTTATCTAGTCCTTTCTCACTTATCAAGTCCTTGCAGAGAATCACCTAAGGTAATTGTTGGGCTGCTAAGAACTACATCAAACAAAACAGTAGGGGAAAAAAAAAAAACTAAAAGAATCTCTTTATTTCTCCCTGCGAAGAAAGAAATAAAGAAACTACATCTGAAGTATACTTATTTTTAGCTGTCTTTAGTGCAACAAGATTTGGTTGCCCTAACATACAGAGTTGAAACTAACTTTTTCAAACAACATTTTACACCCTTTCTGTTTCAGAATGATGCAGCCATTTTCCCCCATCTCCCAATACTCTGATAAACTGCATTGGAACCAATGCAACAAAGTTCTTTTTTAGGTTTAAATTTCACTGCTGACAAAAGCAACAGAATTCTGGAATAGTGAATTTCAAGAGAGTTTGCTCATGGGCAGGGACAACTATTCCTTTACTGGAACCCTGCACACTTCAATAGCTGAATGCTTTCAACTTTTTTTAAACAGTATTAAGGAAAAAATATCCTCAAGGCATTATTTTTAAAGGGAACTTCAAACATTCCATGAAGAAAAAAAATGCAACATATTTGAACACCAAGGGATTTGAAGTTGCAAATCTGTTAAAGTGAACTGATCTTTTGAGTTTCAGAGTTAAATAAGTATTGACCACAAATTACAGATGCAGCCTACTGAAAATTCTGAGACATTTCAGATTCCTAACTTGACCAGCAGTAGCCAGATTCTATAAGAAATCCTATATAAATAACTTAATTATGTTAGCTCGGTTTTAAATTAACTATGTTTTATTTTATCCTCTGTGTTCAACAAAATCCATTATAACATTTACAAGAAGTGCAAGAAAATCCCAGGTTCTTAATCTTTTTTACTACACAGACTTAATTTTGCAGTAACTCAATATTAAAAATTTTAGAGTTTATATTTTAAAGCAGCTGTGAAGCAAACAGATATGCAACGGTAAATCTGCTCATCTTGAATCCTTCTGCAAATGGTCTGCTCTGGAGGTCATATCAAAGAGATTCTTTTTCCAGCTTAAACCTGTCTTTTCTAAATAGATCTCAACCTGATCTCATTTAATGCATTGATGTCTGGTTTCTAAGTCATTATATTTGCTGTATTACATATCAAAAGGACTCTTGAGAAATTCCCCCGAATTGATAATTCTAATTTCTTATGTATAGCTACTCTATATTCACTCTGAGGACAGCTGTATTGTATGCTAAACCACGAATTGTAAAAATTGATCCCTTTGTATGTAGGTTTGTATTAAATTGAGATACTCTATTTTTTTCCTGTTTGTTGCCACACATGGGTTCCTGGTGTCAGTTTGTATTTGGCTGTTTGAGCATATTAAAGTTTTGCTAGTGCTTATGATGTTCTTGCCAAGAGCACTCTTGCAGCAATCTGTACTAGAACAGTCTTTGTGCCAATTACTTCAAAAAGTATTCCGTTATAAACCCAATTTTTATGGCTACTTTTTCAGGTTGCTGTGTGTTGATTTCATTTAGTTTCTTTTTTTTTTCCATTTTTTAATGTTGATATTCAAATGCTTTTAAGTTTTGCATTATGAAAAGACAATACAGTGTTGATAGAGTTGTTATTAAGAGATCTATTAAAGGTTTAACGGTATTAAAATTAAACCTAATAATTTAAATTAATAATACTGCATATATTTAAAGGATGCTGTTTTAAAGTGGAAAGTTTGGAGTTCTTATTGCAGGGGCATAATATGAAAATGGAAACCTTTGCAATGACATAAAGCAAAATAACTGAAAAATTATAATGTGCTGCACTGAAAAAATATAATTAACTCAACACAATATTTCTTGAGTTTATATTATAAAGGTGATTTCAGGAGTGTCAGCTCTACAACATCTTTTGTTTAGGGAAAAGCAGCTTGCTAATCCATTGTAATTAATGAAAAATCACAACACAGGAAAGCATTTCCTATCATTAATGTATTTTACAATAAAAATGTGCTTTTGAAAGGACAGACTTGATCATGCAACTTCTACTACTGCAATGTGCAACACTGCAAGACTGCACCTCAGAATTCTGACATGAGAACCATCATGGCAATACAGACAAATATGTGCCAATATACAGCACAGAACACTCTACTATATGCTAAAGAGTAACTGCTTATCTAGTATCCCAAAAAAAATGTACATGTGTCATATAGCAGAATGAAAAAGCCATAAATGTAGGATCTAATAATGTTAATCTAAAGGATCCATAAATACTTGAGGAACCTCTGATCATTTCCCAGTCTGTTATGATTTGATAACTCTTGAAAAACATTTGTGCACTCTTGAAAATGCTTTTGTTTTGTTTTTTGAATGACAGCTTCAGGAGTTGTTTATCACACAACAGTCTTCCATTATTCTCACAGAGTATTCTTAAGATAGCCTTAGCCTAATCAGGGTAACTTGGGCAATCTCATGTTCTTGTTTTACCTTCACTCTTTTTTGGAGAGTTAGAAAGCCGTCCCCATTCCCTTCTCTTTAGTTCATTATCCAGACAGAGGTAAGTGGGAGATAAACTTTCTGCATCCTGAGGTTGAGAAACAAGCAGTTTGTTGCATGTGTGCTCAAAACAGTAACTTTAGCACAGAAGAGATCTGTTCTCTGTAGTGTACTTGAATGAAAGTGACTGTGGCTATTCTTGCTGCTGATCTCAACATTCCCCATATGCAATCAATAATATTCTACTCAGGTCATTTTAGGGATTGAGCAAGTGCTTTGAACTGAGCCTACCACATTGGGTTGTTTCTCACATGATGCTTGTCTTTAAGCACCAATAAGTTTGAGGTCTCGTAAGGATACTTTTTTTTATACCCTTAGGATTAGCCTGAATTCTGCCTGTGACTATTTTAAGCAGTAGAATAGCTTTTGAATCTTATTATTTGAGAGAGTGATAACAGAGGAAAGATGGGAAAAGCCTAAAGTGTCTCCAAAAACTAGTATTGACTTTTTAGCAATAAAATACGTCCTGAGACCAAATATGCTGTTTAAATGTAAATACCATTTCCATTTTCAGACTGTCTTTTGCAGGTGTATTTGAAGGGATTTAAAATGTACTTGTAGATGGGAAAGAGGCTATTGACCTTGAAACTGTGTATGTGTTACGAATAATGTTCCCCCTCCTTGAAATCCAACTCGTATTCTGTGCTCAAGACCACAGCTCTGAACAGTGGTTTCACGTGGCATTCATTGCCTAACTCAATCAAGACTGACTGCAAAGCTGTTTCTCAGGAGTCATAGACTATATTGCTTTGTCTTATTTTCATCCACCATGGTTCTGAATGTAACAGTGACAGCTGCACTAAGTACTACTTTTCTTTGTTCTGGTGCAGACTTGATATAATAGGACAAGGTTGGTGTGTAGACACAATGCTCTTTATTAAATGGACTACTGTAGTTGAAAAAAAGACCCCAGATATACAGGGTTTTCAGCATACAAGCATTTTTTCAAGGCTAAAACTGAAGTAACAAATTTTTGAATCAAGTAAGTGTTGAGAACAATTATTGTAAGTAGACAGGTTATTTGGTTATGTTGTCCAAGAGAAAAGATAGATGATGCTTATGAGGTTGGAGATGGCTGACGTTAACAACGGAAAATGATAAAATGGTTATTTCATAGATTAAAAGAGATAGCAAATCTAGCATTGATTCAAGAGGAACATACATCTACAAGCTTTACTTTACACAATGGATGAAACCCATCATGTAAAGTGCACATGGCAAGCCCAATGTGTCCTCTGTATGTTAAGCTAAGTATACACAATAGAGACCTGATTGGCCTGTGTACAGCAAGTTGGATACACTTGTGACATCTCAGACTTGCTGCACATGTGGGATGATCCAGCATATTACAGTTGTAGTGACTCATTCCTTTTCAACACCAAAATGTCATGCTCCATGGGATCTCCTATTAGTAATACTTTAGTGGTTGTAGAAATGCAGTAAGTCTGAGAAGGGGATAATGAAGTATTACAGGACCTGCAGACACAAAAGCCTTACTGGACCTCTCATTTCCCAGCTACTGCTGAATGATAAATATAAGCCAGTGATGTCTTCTCCCAAAGCTTTCATGAAGACTGAGAGAGTAGGCTTTGATCTCAATGAGGATCGGGCTGTGGAACCACAGAAACAAACATTTTCTGACCATGAGAAAATATAAGCAAGTAGAAATGTTGTAGTGATTGCAGTGTGACGTGGGCAGGAAGGAACAGAAGTGTGTAAAAGAAACCATACTGAAGTTCAGGTTGATAGAAATGGTTGTATTTTTATGTCAGAAAAGGAAAAACTTTCAGATGTCATTGTATAACCTCCCAATGGGACACTGGGCTCTGTTTTCCTCATAGTCCAGAGGAAATTCTGCTTCCAGATACTCACTCTTACTTTAGAAATCACCTGAAACCATATAGGAACTAATTTCCTTGCAGAGTGTAAAAACATTTGTCTCACTGGTGTCACAGACACGTTTTGAGATGCATAGATGTGTATCAGTGAGTGAAGGAACACACAACTCTTTGAAGGAAAAATGAGAGACTATGGGTATAGTTTGTAAGATATTTCTTTGGCCAGTTTCATCAGTTTAAATTGGTTGTGTTTTAAAGATTTAAGTGTTGATTTTGGAAGCATAAAATAACATCTTTGAGAGACCAAAACAAATATATACATACATATATATATATATGCTTCAGAAATAGTTGTTTCTGTAAAAGGGGAATAAATGTGTGTATGAATTGTTTATAAAATAGCTAAATACCTAGGTGTACACACTAAATACATTTGGATGTTTTCATATGTGATTGTTTTCTAAAAAAATTATTCTACACAATAATTTTAAGACTTCAAATTTAATGTCTCGTTAAATGAGCTGGAGGGACAGCTTCTGCCAGTGCTGTGGTTTCACACACACAATAAATTGGCATAATCATTTACACAGAGAACAAAAGAAGTAGTTTAGAAATTTGTTTCAAATTGAAGTTTAAGTTTTGAAGCACACAGAGACATTTGAAAGGTGAAATTCACAGATTTTTCATGCTTGCAGGTTTTTATAGCCTCTGGTAATGCATGTCCTTACTCTGACATCACATGTATGTGAAAAAAATGGATGTAATATTTAAAGATATCTTTTGACAAAGAAAGTATTTCCATCTTCAGAGGTGAGATTTAGCTTTAAAGGATGATGAGCAGGTTCCAGATGTGTTTTTCAATTGCTGGGCTTTACTCTCCCTAAGTATTGACAGAGGGAAGGTTTTATCAAGGTCTTTGTGATGTGCTTGTTTATAATGAGTAGACATTAGTAGAGCACATCTAAGAGCATATCACTAACAGATGACTAAAGAGAGCATATGGCAGGGAAAAGAAATATATATTTGTCCAACCAGTGTGGCTTGTTAACACTCCCACACTCATAAACTCATGTGTTTACATGTACTTACAATATTTTGCAAATCCGTTTTCTAATCAGTTAAAAATAAAAGCCAAATAATTTTTTCCCAATATTAGAGTGTTAGGCAAAGTTGATTTAGGTTTTTTGCTTTAAACGAAGCAATTAAGCAGTTCAGAAGATTTTTACAGTATTTGTTTTGCTTCAGCATTATGTCTTTACAGTATATGTGTTATTTTCATTTCTCAGTGTTAAAAGTTTTGGTTTCACAAAATGCTTTTTCTTCACCCACCTGCCTATCCAAGGTTGTACTACAAGCAATAATATAGATCAGAATAAGCAAAATTCTGGTCTCAATCAGGTCACATGGTTTCTTTCAACCATAAGATTTCCCTGGGCTTTTATAGTGTGAATCATAAAATCATAGTTACACATACTAATAAACAGTTTGTAAGCAAAGAAATTTCAGGATAGTTAACCCAGTCCAGCTCCCAGCAACATAAAAAAGGAGTCTTGTTATTAATTTAATTTAGAAGGTAGATGAAGAAATGATGGGGAAATCTGTACAGCTCTTGACATACAAAATTTCTGATGATCCTGTTATCAGGAGTATAGTATTCACCCACCTTTTTGAAATAGACAGAACACAGTATCACTGTCTTCTCTTGCTGTGACATCTAAATGTGCCTGTCTATCCATATGGCATTTGTAGAAAGAAGATAGAGTTTAAAGATTTATTAGGACTAACTTTGCAGAAGGAAGCATTTATAAAGGAAACTGCACAGAAGAGCCGCGTTTACTTTTTATTTTCAGTAAATTCCTAGCAAATTCTTACTATATATTTACATCTGGAGCCAAGTATTGTCCTTCATAAAACAGTTTATTGTTGCAATTTAGCTTCATTAAAGTCATAATACTGCTTTAGGATAGGATAGACTAGTGCTGTGGGATTGAATTATAAAGAGATTAATTTTAGCTATGGGAGATAATTGACCCTATAATTCCTATCACCCCTAATCCCAGTTCAAATGAACCAGTGTTAAAAGTGGCAATACTCACAACATAGACAAGGTCATGACAGTTAGAATTGTTTTTTACTACCAATTAGATTTTCCCACTTGGTGTATTTGACTAATGTTGTCATAGAAAGGGATTTCAGGCATGGAAATACAGATCCTTTAGAGGCACACAGGCATGGAACTGATCGGTAGTTTGCTGTACATTTCCCAGTGTACAGAATCAGAATGAAATTGAGTGCTGACCCCTAAAATTTTACTTCATATGGGAATTCTGAACATGTTTTGATCCATGGTGGAATTAGGAACATGCTAAATAATTTGAATCTGGAAGCAAATTCTCTTGAAATTCAACAATGTTAATATATGGTGGTCCTAGCAGGTTCGGAACTGTCTCTTGGGCAATACTACATCTGAAATGTATTTCAGATGAAGTATCAGAAAAAAAGAGAGGTACTGCCTGAATAGACAGTTGTTCAAAACCAAATCATTTTAATATTTAGCTGCAAATGACATGAAGGTTTAGAAAAATACAAGGAAGATACATATATATATGATATAGCTTAAAAATTCCCTGAAGTGTTCATGCCAACTTCAAACATACTAGCATAAGGACTCTTACCAAAAAACAACAGAAAAATGATACTTTTGCATAGCACGTTCAGGATAAGATAAATTTTCATATTTTTACCAGTTATCCATCATCATTTTCCCAAGCATTTACAGATTTGAGTTTTGCAGTAAGCTGAAACTGCGTGATAAAGAGACAGATAATGATAAAAAGCAGATGTATATGCAAGCCTAGCTCGAAGGAGCAAAATATACTATTACTGCCCCTCCTGTGAAGTTAATCCTATTTCTTTTAGCTATTTCTTTATTAGTTAATGAGGTTTTAAGAAAAAGAAATAATTAAAGTGGGTTTGAAATGCTGTTTTTGCATCTTTTCCTTTAGGAACTTTTTCAAATATTCATAGAATAGTTTGCCCTTGAAAGGTACATTAAGTGTGAGTTTAGGCAATAGCTACTTTAAACATGGGTAGTCAGAAACCTGTAACTGAAATGGCCATACACAGCAGCTAATCACTTTCCTCATTCAGATTCACCACACTGGCTAGGCTCAAGATGTGAAATAGTGGTGAAAGGAGATGTTTCAATGATTAGGTCAAAAAAAAGAAACAAATTTCAAGTCTTACATTGCAGATTTACTAGCATTAATTGGATTTTAATTTGGATGCACTTTGTGATTTGCAATCTTAAAAATGACAAATTTTCTTCTCTCTCACTTTCTATTCTCAATCTCAGATCAGAAGTAAAGGGCTTGTCTTCTGTCTTTGTGAGATGAGTATCAGTACAATTATTACCACATTTCTGTCACTTCCTCCTGTTACCCAGGAATCAACCAACTTCTCTGTTGACCTCTGGGTAGGGAGTCTGGGATGACAGAAAAAGGGGCCCTCATCTCCTGGAAGTGTTCTCTTGATGTTGATGTTGTACCACATTCTGAGGATGAAAATCTGTGGCAGCCGGCAACTGCCAATTCCTGTGCCTCTCTTATCCATGAGCACAGGAACTGCAGTTTGCATTTTCATTTCAATATGGTGTATTTATATTATTTTACTGGATAAAACAACCCCTTTATTTATACACAGAACTCCTGAAGGAGTGAAGCTGGAAGGGGTGAATAATTCTTTTCCCAGAGATTCAGTCTTCTATTTCAGGCAGCGTTCTTAGAAGGGGAATGCAGTTCTTATGGGTGCTATTGGATCTGAGCATCTTCTGGTATTGTGCATGTGGAAGAAAACCACCACCCCCAGAGCTCTCCATACATGCCTAGTGCACTAGGCAAAGGCATTACATGTCTACCAACTCTTTAAATGTTTTACTGTGGATGCAGAAACACCATCCTGCACCTGAGCTCACAGATCACTTGCAGGCAGTTGCTTCTCAATTTGCCAACCACAAAGAAGAAATTCAAGGCAGTGAACAGTGTTTCCATGGTGTAGGTGACTATCAACTCAATGAAATCCATTATGTTTCTGCTGGTCTTTCTTGTGTCATATTCAGTTTCCAAATATTATAAAATGGTTACTTTTTTAATTTCCAGCTTCATTATTTCTGTTTTATCTGACTCTCTTTTTTGTTGAATTTCTACTTCATTGTTGTCTTCTTTCTTTGTGTAACAAACACCATAGCAAAAATCAACACCACAGCAATTCTTAGGTTTTTATTTGATGAATGTGAAGCGTTTGCCTGTTATGTTCTTTTTGCTATGAGGACATATAGGGCATGTTGACAGCCAATATTAATAAGCTTAACAATGATACTGGCAGTTACTTGGTACAATTTTAGGCAGTGTTAAGTGATCTGTAGGGAACAGTAAAACTATCCTTTAAAAGAAACTGATATCACAGCTGCACTCAGAATTCACTGGTATTTTTTATTGGTCTTGTTTTCCAGGTGATTCATATAACAGGCCGGTTACGTCTGAGAGTGTCGCTGTCACACGGACGGACAGTGCCCAGCCAAATCATGGGACTTGTTGTTGTTGCTCATGCTTTGCCACCTCCTACAATTAATGAAGTCAGGATTGACTGCCACATGTTTGTCACTCGTGTGAATATGGACCTCAATATCATTTACTGTGAAAATAGGTACAGCCTTTAGATCCTTTACTTCTTTGTTTGATCTGTGTGTATTCTTTGTTCCATGGGCTTGACAAGAAGTTTTGAAATTTTTGACTTTTGCAATGTCATCCTGGTGTTGTAGGAGAGCACTGAATTCACTCTCATCATTGCTACCTTCATTTTCATTACATTCTTAGAAGATAAAGGTAAATTTAAAACTGCAATTTACAAGATGTCTTCTGGAATAAGGGAAGATACACCAGGAAATATTCCTCTAAGCTTTCTCTGCTTTTTACAGCCTTTCACCGTCCCTCTCACAGGCAAGATTTGGGACTAGACAGACGTTGGTCTGACCTGTATGCCTGTCCTTATGCTCCTCCATCCTCCCCTCCACAAGTTTTTCGTCTGAAGTTTTAAAGTTTTCCATTTTTGAACTAATTTGCAGATTACAGCTATCATGCTCAGTGTTTAGTGGAACAGAAGCACAGATGGCCTAGATAGTAGGCTAGAGAGGTGGGATCTGTTGCAGTTAGAGGTGGGAAAACTGTAGAATAAAATTGGTTGAGGGCATACTGGGAAAGACAGCAGTGAAATGGGAACAGGTGATGAAGAGTTGGTTGGGGGAGGCTGTGTTCTGTGTGATAGTGATGAGTGATCCGGGAAGGTGAAAGAGAGGATTTAAATTCAGCTCCTGCTCCCTGGGGGCTGGGTGCCCGTGGCACCAGGGACTCTGCATGGTGACCTGTGAGGGCAGGACATGGTGGCCAGAACCCATCCCACCACCCCAGAGGGGAGCTGGGGGCACAGGGGCAGCTCCAGCCCCTGGCATTGGGCATTTCCCTGAGGACAGGCAGTGGAGTAGGCTGCGGTCAGGTCGGGAGGGCCAATGGCCAGGCAGGGCTGTGGGGAGCTGGGCACTGACAGGGGCTGCCATGGGGGCCTGGGCTGTGGCTGGGGTGGAGGAAGAGCTGGGGAGCAGAGGGGCTGATCAAAACCATTAAGACCTCAGAGTCCTGATTTTGAAAAATCAAAATATAATCCAGAGAATAGGTATTTAGAGTGAAAATATCTGAAAAGGAAATGACATGTACTAAGTTTGGGTCCATTGATGGAAGTCTGAGGTATGGGGAAAGGGTTGGAAAGGAAGAAGGAAGGCAATGCAGCCAAAATAAATTTTGTGAAGGGGACATCATCAAAAAGTGGAAGAAACAAAGTGACTACTGCAAGCTTTTCTTGTGACAGCAACGATGACATGTTATAAACTGAGTGGAAGCTCTCTGATATGAACAATCATAATTGCTCAATTATAGTGGAATACCTGTGATCAGGATAGCATGTCAATAAAAAATTTTATTAAAAAGGATAAACTCAACTGTTTTGATGAATCAGGATCTTAAACAACTTAAAATAATCTTGGATTTCAATCATGAGGTTGTCTTTGCTGCCACATTGCTGCACTGCTGGAATACTTTTTAAAATATTACTTGACTATTCGAAAGAACACTTCATCTACACTTCCAAAGCATTGTCTAAAAGTGAATGTATTATTCTCATTTTTAAGCTTGGAAAAACTGCTTCATGGAAAATGGTTTGCACAAAGTCACAGAAAAAGTGGACAATGGCATTAAAGCTTGGGCTTTTTGCCTGAGACTCTAGCCAGTGAGTATCCAGATGCTGGCAAAAGAGCTTTGGGAGTTAGGAATAGGATCTAGAACAAAACTTTTGCCTAAGTCTTTGATTTCACTGTGACCTACCTAGGTAGTAATAGAAAGCTGCTACCACTGCAGAGTTTTTCAAAGGCCTCTGTGAAGTGAGTTGCTGGTATCTATCCAGTTCCTAATGAACAAATTCCCTTTTAACAAAATCACCTGCACTCACTGCTGCCTTTATTGGCAACCTCCATAAAAAAAAGCCAGGAATCAAATAGATGTGAAAAATGAACTGTTCCATCAGGTCAAGAATGATATGAACTTTTAGGCCAAATTAGGATGATTTATGCTTTCTCTGCTGTGAGTTTGGCATTTTTATGAGCCCTAAATTGTATATGTGGGGTTTCTTTAATTAAACATTTTTCTCAAACCATCCCTTTATATTCATGTAGCAATAAAACTTCCAAATGCCTAAGACATCACTGAAAACTGTAAAATTCATCAGGTGAGGTACGCTGATTGGCAGTCGCATAGGAAGGGCTGATAAGACATAGTAAACTAAGGGAAGACAGCAAGAAAGTCTAGAGTTTATTAATATTTTTTCAATTTTTTAGCTGAAGGCAACATTATAAAGCAACTTTTCCTTGTTTATTATGGATTTTATCTCATGGTAATGCAGAATGCATATAGTGGTACTTGAATGTATACTACAATAATTCCACTTAAAGCCCCTGTGTCATTGTTAAAAATCTGTTTAAAATATTTTATAAAAGTAGTTTCAAATAGTAGAAATACTTCTGCCAGTGAATGTGAATACTTCTGCTGGGAGGTGAATGTGGTCTCACTGATGCAGCAGGATTTCCATTCATCTAAAATAAAATAAGACTGACAAGACTTGGATTTCACAGCAGCTACAGTACAGAATATGACTGTAAAAACTGGAGAAATGACCAAAAAAAAAAAACAAAAAAAAAAAACACCAGACGATAGGAAGGAATTAACAGAACAGCTGATTGAAGCTGTCAGATTAATTATCTGGGTGTTTGCCAAGGCTGTTCTCTGAGTCAGGGACGTTGGGATCTCTCTTCTGGGATTATAGAAAAGGAGATAAGTATCCCACCCTGAATATATGAGCTTGACTCCTGGCACTTGCGGGCAGCTACAAAATTCTTTGCGGTGCCACAGTAAAGCAAGCGCAACATTGATGAAAACAGAGAAAAATGGATCCATGCTGGGCAAGCTGTAAGCACTATTTATGGAGCAATGGGGAGTTAGTGGCAGCTGCAGGGAGTGTGGAGCAGAAGCCATGCCACTTAACTGAAATGAATGCTCACAGTGGACCATTGGATCAGCAGGGGTGAGATCAATAGTACTCCTACTTTTCCAAGTGGTTGCCTACTTGAAACAGCAGTGAGCAGGAATGGCATTACTCAAGTCTTTGGGTGCATCTTGTTACTTTCCTCAGAATGAAGAGATCTCCTTCATAATCCTGGACTCAGTGCACAAACTAGCCAGACATTAGCTTCCCTCTGAGACAAGATCTGTTAGCTAGTATACTGGCTATTTCTAAAAATTCATATTTTTCTTTGGGTGTAAAATACGGACGTAAAATTTTGTTGCCTAAAACATATGGTATGTTAATCTGTGTCTATTTTGCAAATGTAGGATTTGTGTCATCTAAGATTCACAATCTAAAATAATCTGGGATTTCTTTATTAGTTAGTGGAGTGAGAAAAGCAGCTGCAGAGGAAAAATCATCTCAGATGGTGATAAATAGCTAAAAGCAAAATGAGAGACTGATGCTAGAGTGCATGATCAGTCTGTGTGTTTTCAACTGTTAAGAATTGAAAACCATTTGGAAAGACACAAGAACCAGTTTAATGTGGACTGTGTTACCACATCTGCTAATATGTGCCCGAAAAGAAATAAGCACGTGGCAGAGGTTTGGCTTGTTGGCCATGACAGTGGTTGTCAGTAGATCCTTCAGATGTGCAGTAGTCTTGTGTAGCAAACCTCAAGCCTACAAACATGTGCACAATTTCAGCAAATTCAGCAAAGCACTGTACCGTATACCTACCTTTAAATTTCAATCATGTTAACAGTCCTGTAAGTCAGTGGAACCATTGATCTGCTCAAACACAAGCCTATGCATATGTTTTCTAGGACCACAGGATAGTGGCCTGCCTGGAGATTGCCCCTTTCTACTAGGCTGGCAGGGTGGGATTTCCTCTACTTGATTTTATCATAAAATGTACCACAATCATTGCAGATTATTTCAAACCCTAAAAAAAAATCCTACGTCTAGAAAACAGACATAGTTTCAAACTCTTGTGTGAGTAGGACATTTTCCAATTTTCTTTTTAATTTCTGTAGTGTGTTTAAGGAGGATGAGCCCTTGACTCTCCACAATGTGAGTTTACACACGCACACAGACACAAGTGCACAGACACACGCACACAAAGGTCTGCAGAATAGATTTTAAAGTTTCTATGTGCAATAAACAACAAAGTCCCAGTTGAAAGGACCCAGAGTGAAAGCTGAGCTCCCAAATGAATTAGACTAAAAAAGATAACACCCTGAGGCATCTGTGTGTCTCAGCATTTAAATTATATCCCTTGAAATATGAGTTTGGACTTGGTGCCAAGAAATGGTTGAAGAGCTTTTTCATGAATATACCCAATAGAAGACCAATCTGTTGAAATGAAATGTGTCTCTAATCATTTGGTATAAACATAACATGTTTCTACTTTATTATGTAACCTTGAATCATCTTAGTCTTTTAATGAGGATTTTGGATTGTCACTAATGCTTTACAATTTCATGGAATTACATTGTTCTGATGTTATGCTACATGGAGAATATGTACTAGAATTTAATTTTCCACTTAGTTAAATAGATAAAATAATTTCTAGGTTTCTTTTAAAATAATTTTTTTTCTTTTTTTTTCCTCTAAGGCCTTGTCTCATTTGTACAGATATTCCATTCAAATGATATAATGATGAAAAAACTTTTTAGCAGATTTAACTTTCTGAGTCATTTGACAATTCTTTTGTTCTTTTCTTTCTTGAATTATTGGCTTTATGTTCTTTTTCCTTTTTAGGATTAGTGATTACATGGATCTGACCCCTGTAGATATTGTAGGAAAGAGATGTTACCACTTCATTCATGCTGAAGATGTGGAAGGCATAAGACATAGTCACTTAGACTGTAAGTACTTCTATTTTTGTCAAATTATCTGGTACAACAGCTGATTGCTCCTAAACTATTATTTATGTTCCACAACTGGAATCTTCATCTTACACCTGGTTGTTTTTTGGTTGTTTTTTTTTTTTTGTCAGAAGTTTTCATAGAAGACAGTTTAAATGTAATTCTTTGTGTGATTTATTTTCAAGTCTTTTTATAGACATATAAGACCATTTAAATATGTGGAAATAAAGCATTGTATTTGTATTACTTGAATTTCCAGCAGCTGTTAATTTACATGTGCTATGCATTATTTTAATCCTTAAAGAGGCATTGCTTACATCAGAAATTCCCTCCCTGGCACAGAATACGAACTCCTCCTCTTTGAGGATTTTGGGGTTTTCTGAATCATAACACGGAGGACAAAAAATTGCAGCATAATTGGGATTTCAGCAGGTTTTTTCATACAGAACTGAGCTACAGCCCTACTAATGCTTTAACCACCCCATGTGTTAATATCTAAGTGGCCCCATCCTTACAGTATCGAAGTCCCTGTTGTTTGCACACTGGGAGTATCTGATTAGGATAGGGATAACAGAAGTACAAAAATGTTGCAAGAGACAAACCTTACCAGAGAACATGTGCAGTGTCTGTGTATGGGGGAAGGGAGGTTCAGCCTGATTCCTTGTAATTAAACTCTTTGTATTCCTCTTACTAAAAGCCATAGGGCCTAATTCTTTTCTTGTTGAGATCTGTTGACTTCAGTGATGGGGCTCCTGATTTACCCTTGTGTGAAAAAAGACTTATGCCCATAATCTCTAATTTATCTGTGCCTGCAGTGAAGCCAGATAATTCTTTGGAAGTTTCAGTGACTGACTGCATTTATGATTGACTTTGGTGTTTTTCTTAATCCAGAAGATGATCTGCAAACTGCTTCTTAAATTCAGAATCACAGATTTGAATAACTCTGCTCCCCCTGCATCATGTCCTACTAACATTTCCTAATAAAAGGGCAGCAGCCCAAATGCAGCCACATTTAATTAGATTGTACAAAACCATATGACTACACTAGAAGGCAGAAAAAAGTATTCCATCCCAAATTACCTTGCATGATGTACAAGGGAAGATAGGAGGATAACTCTGACCAGGAAAGGAGAAGAATAGGGACAGCTTCTATAACAACATATGGCAGCCAACAGCAGTATTAGGCTGTGTAAAGATTTCAGAAGTTTCTAGAATGTAAAATGTGTTTGGCATAAAATCAAGTTAGATATGTTTCTGCAGGAAAAAAAATAAAATCAACTATCCAAAGGGATAAACAAAATAATTTTGTGTCATTTAAATGTTAAGCATTTAATATCCAGGAGAATATGTAAGTTGCTGAGAAATGAAGGAACAAATTCAGAAACTCAAATTCTTGGTGCTCTTGAAACTGGAAGTCAAAAATGACAAGTTGCACTTTCACTGCACTATCTGACCAAGGAAATAAAAGATATTTATGACTCAGTTTTACCATACCACCTGGCATAGATGAACATCCCATTTGAAAAAGACCTTAATCTTCTGAATGACCACTTCTCTCTCAAATAGGCTATGTTTTATGAAACATTCATCTTCAGAAAAATTCAAGATCTATGCAGACAGTATGAGTGTAGTGTGGTCCAGTGTATAAGCACTGGACTAGGACTCAGGAGACCCTGAAGTCAGAAACGACTTCAAGAAAATTACTTCAACTTACTGTATTCCTGCTCTTGCTGTATGTCCAGTTTAGCTGATTGGATTGCAAACTTTACAAACAAAGGAATTTCTCCCACTATCAACATCCTACATAGCAGGGCTCACAAACTTGGCTGTGTGGCTATAGCATAATTATTCTTGCCAGGCTAGTTGGTTTTTTTCAATAGACAGGGCTGGTTACATCTTTTATGTATATTTGTGTTCTTGCCTTATAGGAACAAGATGCTCATAGAATCATTTAGGTTGGAAGGAACTCTGGGATATCATCTAGTTCCACCTAATACTCAAAAAAACAGGATCAATACTAATTCAAAGCAAATTTTTTAGCACTTTGTGTAGTTGATGTTGAAAAATTTCAGATTCTCCATAACTTCTCTGAGTAACCTGTTCCAATTATCTTAATAAGTGTCAGTTATCCTCACTGTGATTTTGGGGGTGGTTTTTTCCCTCCTATCCAGTTGGAATTTCCCTGTTTTGATGGTGCAGCTCGTGGCTCCATCTTTGCAGTATCCTGCTTGCAGATATGCTGCTAGGTTCCCCTGAAGTCACCTCATCTTCAGGCTAAACAAGCCTAGTTCCACAGCCCTTCCTCAAAGAGCAAGTACACCAGCCCATGGGTGTCTTGACAGACCTCTTCTGAGCTCACTGAAGTTTATCAATATATTTCCTATGGTAGGAGCCTAAAATTGGATTCCAGATGCAGTTTAAAGAGTGGTGAGTGAAGGGGAATAAGGACTGTCTGTGCTCTGCTGGCTGTACACTTTTCAGTACAGCCCTGCCGATTCATGCTTAGCATGGTGTCCAGCAGGACCCCCCGGTCCCTTTTCACACAGCAACAACCCAGCCAGTCAGTCCCAAGCCTGTAACATAGCAGGGAATCCATCCATCCATCCCAGATACAGGGCTTTGCATTTGTCTTTTCGTGTTCAAACTCATGCTCTTTATGAAAGATCTTCAAGTTTAAATTAGTCTTGGGAATAACTGGGGAAGTACATAAGTTCTGCAGAAACCAAAGTGGTTCATATCTTTACCCAGAGAGATGTTCAACTTCTAGCAGTTGACAATAAAAATTGTACAGAAACCAAGAGAAAAAAATTGTAGAACCCCAAAATGCTTCATAGCAACTTGCCAATCCTATAAAATCAAATTCAAACCAAACCAGAAGGAGAAAATCCTCCTGGTTTAGTAAAACTAGAATTAGAGCTAAAATTCATGAACTGGCAAACACTGGCTGTGGAAGGTGGAACTGGTTCCCCAAAACAGAGAGCACAGGATATTTGCCAGTACAACACAGGAAATAACTGCTTGAGATCACAATGGGAAAAAAAAAAAACACCAAACCAAACAAAGCAGATCTGTGCAATATTTTGAAGAGGACTTGGAAGCTAAAGTAAAGGATAGAAAGCACTAGTGAAAAAACAAAACAGGACTTGAGAAAGTAGCAAAATGAAAAGGTTGTGTTTGATGGAGGATGCAACCAAAAATCTTAGTTTATTTTTACAGGAGATAAAATAATTTGTAATGATTAAAACAAGAAGAAATCCAAATTACAATTGTAGATTTAAGGGTAAAAGAAATATAAATAAAACTGCTATTCTGCCTATTTACTGATAACATGTCATAAGGAAAAAGTAAGTCCACTGCATCCTGCCTTCTCATCCAAGATATTCAAAAATATCATAGAGAAAAACAAGCAAAGAAGAAAACAGTGCACAAAATCACACAGAAAAAAAAAGTGAAGAGGGGTATTGATGGCTTCAGATCATAGCAGCCCATTAGAAACTTAGAAAAGCAGGCCTTGTTAACTCTGTCTCAGATAAAAGAAGACAAAAGCAGTTTCAGGAATGCGACCATAACAAGTACAATTGTGAAGAAGGTCTGCAAGACTATAGCAGTGACAACAGGCTTTTGTAAAGGAGCTACTGCCCTAATGAAAGGTCGGTTATGGTCACTGGAAAAGCTTTCATTGGCTTCAATGGACATGGGGGTTGTGCCCTAAAAAAGCAATTTTATGGACTAAAATTCTGAGCCCAGTGAAGTAAATCACAAAAATTACATTAAGTTCAAATTTTCTATTAAGAGATTTATGTTTGTTGTGCCTTGAATCCCGTTTAATTAATAAAACAACATTCATACTCTACCTGCATTTATAGCAACACTGTAATATATGGCATGATAACATAAGCTATTTAAACAAAATTTTTTTCCAAACAGAAAAAAAAAAAGTTTATGGCAATTGTTTCTCTTCTGCTTCATTCAAACTTTGAATGATCATGCTTTTTCACAAATCTCTCAGCCAATTTTTTGGTTTTACAATTGTACCTTATTAAGCTCTTTCCTGTTTTAAAATGGTTCATGGTTTCAGGAGTTTGGGAATCTTCTTATTTGTTCGTCTTCACAATGCTTGGTGAACAAATTGCTGGTAGAATCATTGCATAAATCAAGTCTCTCTCACAGAGATCATAATTAAAATGTTCTCTAATCTAATAGCCTGTGCACATCCAGTATCATGACCCAGCTGTTGGCTCAGCTAATGCACAGAAACTGGCTAAGCTGCAACAACTTTTGTTTCAATCCAAACCCTCAAAAATTACAGGTCTGGCTGTACCCTGGCACAGATACAGTCCCTAATCCTTGTTCTGTGACAGAGCTCTTCATTAGGTTACGTGCCATGAAAGAGTTGTAATTGAATGCTTTGTGTTTCATAGTTATGCATGTAGAGCTAACAGCCTAGGAAGACCCCTCATGGCCCAGTTCTACTTTACCACTTGTAAGAATAGGGAAAGTGATAGGATCCTCTCTATTTACTCCCCACTGCATAAAAGCATTGCAGGACTGAAGTGTGTGTCAAGCATAGGGCAGTTTGAACACTTTCACCAAGCCACGAGTCCCTGCATGAGTAGAACTGGCCTTGTTCTTATGACATCAGTGACAAAAATCCCTGATCTTAAAGCTAGCAGGATACATGTGATGTCAAATCAACACCAGAAATCAAGTAGATCAATAAAATTACTGTTGAATCAGGTCTTAGCACTCTCTATAGAATTAAGCAAGGGCCATTGCTGCTCTCAGGAGTACAGTGCTGTGCATGTGTGCTTCCCTTTTTTTGACACTGTTATCATTCAGAAGTGTGTAACAGCAACAGCTTTTTTAAGATGTTCATTTCATGCTAGGAATGAGAGGATGTCATATGCAGCAGGAGTATGCATCTTCTATTTAATTGTAAAAAATTAATGGTCTTCATTGAACACCAAGTGCTTGATGTTACTGTTCAATGAAGATCATTAAGAAAGCAGCAAGGAAGAAAGTCAAGACCTCTGAAGGCAGCCATGAATATACTTTTGGGCAAATATATGATAACATGCCATCATTTCAAAATTAATATATTGTTTGCAAGAACACTGTCACAAATACATACCAATTGGTATTGGGATATAATATGTGTTTTTTTCATTTTGGAATCCTAATTGAGGTCCAAATTCAGAAACCTGGCTGTGACAAGAAAGATACTGTTGTCGTCAGCTATTGCTTAGAAAATATCATCCTCTTTCTTCAGGATTTGATTTACAGCTATAAGAAATACAATTCCTCAGGAACAGTGAGCCAGGGCAGTTCATTTCCCATAAAGCAAAGGTCTCTGATGAGTATGTTTGGTAGCACTCCCTCTCATCTACTTTATCTGGTTTCTAGTGGTTAGAATAATCCAGACTTTCTGAAAATAAACTATTCCACATTCACCTTTTTCATGGCTCCCTATTTTTCAAGGAATATTACCCCCTCAGTCTGCTTTTAAATCAGTTATATATTCATGATTTCTTTTATGTATGTTCAGTAGAAAAAAATCTATTGCTCTACAAAATATTGCTTAGTGGTTTAGCCTACCAGCTGTAGTTGAACTAACCCTTTTAACTTACGCACATCAGTTATAATTTTTTATTCTCTTAATAACCTCAAACACATGAAAAACAAATAGAATGAGTTGATAATTTCTAACAGTAAAATACTTCACATATTTTGCTATCATGCTGTGGAATAACTCTGCAATGTCAAGTAGCTCACAATTAGTAAAACTGTAGGGGGAAAAAAAGAAGTGTTTTGATCCTGAGGAATTTTTATCCTAATCAGATCGAAATTTCAATGCTCTTGTAGTGCTTAATATCTTCAATAACCAAAAAAATCAAACTGATTCCAATGTCAGGTTTTACATTCCAGGACTGAAATAAAATGCTAAAATATACAAATGAATCTCATGTTTGTACAAGTTTATTATCATCACTGGAAAGCAAGATTGATTCTAAATTAGGCTGATAGAATGTCAGGGGTTTAGCTATTTCTTAAACTAAGCCCAACTGGCACCCTGATGACAGCCTAGTGTATGTTGTTTTCAAAGTATTGCAGAAGTGCTTGTCTCTCTACCTGCACAATCTTTCTCTGTGTCCATAGTATAGGCTGCAAAGATTTCTGTGTTGGACACTGGCACACTTTACTCCTTTTGGCTGGAGCTGGTGGAGATACAGCAAGATGAGGGAACAGGAGATAAGAAACTGGAAGAAATGGAAGCATGTAAAGAAAATATTTTTTGTTTTCATGCAAGGCAAAAAAAGATCATGAACTTTGGTTTTAGCACATGCATGGTGTTTGTTTCTCAGTCCTAATGAATCTTAAGGTTACTACCCAAGAGGGTGTATTTGTCATGTCTTTTAGCCATGCTTTGAAATGGCTGAAGATGTTGTGTTTGCTCCTGCAAATTCTGCTTTGGGTTACATGAGATATTGGTCTGTCTAGCCTTATTTCTTTGTGTTTTTGAACAAAGCCAGGTACTTTAAAAGAAGGTGAACAATAGTCTGCAGTATGCAATTATGTGTGCCTTGTACCCTTGTTTTATACACTATTAACTCATGGCTGGCTCATATCTTGACAGGTGATGCTTACATTTTTGTGTGTGGAGAACAGTTGTTACTATTGTAATATTTGGTGGTTTAATTATCCATTAACCATAAAAATACTCAGAAATCATTTTTAATCCCAAGAAATTTCCACTCTTTGTAATATTTTGTACCTCAGTTTTTCAAATGCAATTTTTTTTCTATTGGACAAATGTTTTCTGTACGTAAAATAGATAAGTGTTTATCGGGAGAATCCAATCTTTGGGATAGTAAACAAACCAGAAAACTCTACAAAGTTAAATCTTTAGGCTATTTAAATCATTAGCTGCTAAACCTAGTTGCAGAATTTTGCCTTCTGTAGCTTAGCAATATACAGTTATTCTGCAAGATGCCTCAGATATTGTTTGCATCAATAACCCTTTAACTTAATTCCTGATGCTATTTTATTTTCAAATTAAATCTAATACAATACTGATTTAGTACATTCCCATTTCAGTTTGTAGGCTTTCAATTGTGTCTTCCATAGCTCATAGTTAGTTGAAATTTGCGCCCAAAATCTCCTATTTTGACCTTAGAAGTGTACATAATACCAGCTGTATAAATACATGCTGCATTAAGGGGTTATAAAGTGAAGGTTGTGCTCTGACTTCTGCTGGTAACCTCTGTGTTTTCCAGATTCTCTGTTAATAATTTTCTGGGGTCTTTTTAAAGTTTTTTTGTGCTCAGAATTTCCAACCCCAAAAAAGAATTTAGATTTTGATGTTATTCTTGTGATAAATTGCAGAAGCATATGTTAAATTGCAAAGCCATGGGCATAAAGGACATTATTGTACACGTCCAGCAGCTTGACCTTCATTCTGTCCACCAAACTATTTCTGTGGGTTTTGCTAGAGGATGTAAATGTATGGCATTTTAAAAAAGGACAAAAGTATTTCAGTCACATATCTTTCTACCTTCACTGTTGAGGGTGTCTCCAAGATTACCAAGACCAGAAGTTTCCATCGCTTTGTAGTCTAAATCAGTGTTGCCCCACTGAAAACCCAAGAATGGATTAAGGATTTTGTTTGTAGTTTACTAGGTTGTGAAATACCCCATCCTAAAATGTCGCTATGAAGGTATGATGGAGTTGTTGCAGAATTTTCCAGGATTTTAGAAACCTGTTAGGGCTCTTTTCTTTCTCTTCTCTGTTTTTTTTTTTTCAAAGGTCTGGACCGCTGACCTTGTGTGTCTAAGGGAGACAGTTTTCAAGGCTGTAAGGATAGGGAAACAGTATCAGTAAACTTTATAGTACATATCAAATGTGTGGCAGTAGGTCTTATTAGCAGTCATTTGAAAGAACCTGCATAAATCCCCTGAGGGTTTGCCATCCGTGTGTCATATGGTGGGTCCATGTTGGTTTTGATGCCTGATAACCTATAAAGTGAGTGGGCTGGTACAGGACTTTGCTTCAGTCCTTTGGGAATGTCCTTCAAAACACCTGAAACCTTTTAACTCAATGTCCATATGTTGCTAAGTATTGTTTCTGAGATCACAAGGTGCATAATTATTCCAAAGTTCTTTTATTTTTATTTTACAAAGTTGTGTTAGGGTTTTTTGTTTTTTGGGGGGGTGGTTAGCACTAAACTATCTTATTAAGGTCTGTGGAAAGGTGGAAATCTTTGGGTGTTTTTTACTTTTTACAAGTAATGTGGTATAAAGGGACAGTATGTTTCAAAAACGTCTGCCATCAGTTGTGAGATGGCGATGCATCTCTGTGGTGGTTAGAGGGAGTTTGAACATTCAGCTGTGCCATACTACCATGACACTGTGCTCTGGGTGCCTTTCCTCTAGAGATCAGCCTGAGGAAATCACTCATTTCACTCAGCCCAATCACCCAAACAGGGAGGGACTCTTATCCCAGAAATGAAAGCATGTTTAAAGGGATCCTGTCCCTTGAAACAGACCATGTTTAACCTAGGTAATTCAAAGATAAAATTAATATTGCTGCTAATCTGCTTCCATGAATCTTCAGTCTCTTTTCCCTATTTTTGGGAGATGTAGTTATGTATAGTCCACAGATACATTTGGCATGGAAAGGGTTATATTCTAAAATCATTAATCTTACATAGGTTGTCATATGATGGACATTAATGTTAGTGGAGAGATGGAGGACAGATTTCAGTTTCTTGAGCAAGCAAGGCCAAATTTCTCCTCTGATGTTGAGTTTTAGTAGCTAAGGGCAAAATTTGGATCTGGGATTTGATTTTCCCCTACAGTTTGAACAGAGAGTTCATTAATGATAATGGAAGTTCTGTCTGAAGTTGGTGTTCAAAGCAGGCTTGGGTTTCTAAACGACCATTTCAATATTAACGGAAGAAAATCACTTTATGGCAGGATTGAAGTCATGGGGAGAGAGACAAGTCATAAGGGGAAAAAAAGTTAAGAAAGAGAGAGGAAAGCCTAGAGAATCCTAGGTAGAAAAATCTGCTGCTCATTTTACCATCCAGTCTGTCATAAAATAAACTTACATCATTTACTTACATCAATTTTATCTATAGAAACCACAGAACAGTATTCTAATATGCATGCCATAAGCTTCCATTGAATAGTGCCTCTAGCAATACATTGCATTCCATTTGATCAATACCTACATAACATTTTGAAATAAACATTTTACCTAGAATTATATAGTCTTGTTAATATTCATGGTTATGCATAATTATAAAGTTGCCATTTCAAACACTGAGCCATGGGAAAATGGTATGTTATAATAGTGACGAAAAGAAGGGGGGAAGAAAAGTGCCTCTGTTGTTCAAGTAGGAGATGATGATTTCCATAGTGCTGGGAAACACTGATTTTTGTGTCTTTGCTTGGTTTTAATAAATTTGCACTGCTACTGTGAACTGATGTCATGTAAACTGATAACATAGAATTGATTTTTAACAAAACATCTTCCTCGTTCTAATCTGAGATAATTTTCACATGCAGCATGCAAGGCCTTCCTCACTGTATTTGGCAAGTTACAAACTTTGATCCTAATATGAATTCACATTTTTTAATAGTTTGACTCAGACCGCTTTTAACATTTGCTTTTCTGCAAAGAGACAGGAAAAGTGTTGCTTAGTTTTCAAACATTCATAAGGTTTCAAATTTTCCTAAATGCTTGATTAAGGCTCTTTATTTTTTCTGCAAGGTTGTTGATACTTAATTTTGCCTAATTTATCACGTATTTATGTGTGTAACATCCCTACACTGGAAGATTAAACAGTATTTCAGATTGTAAAGTAAGCAATGATCTGTTGCCATTCTTAGCATTTTTAGAGTGACTGTAGATGCTTAAAAGAATACCCTGGTGAATGAAGAAGTTCGGTGGGAGTTTGAATATCAGTGAAGTACAGTTTTCTTTCATGAACCTGATCTGCTACTTCCTGCTTATGGTAGGAAAAGATGAATTTATGTTTATGAACCTGCAACTATTACTCTCTGATATTCACATCACAGTGGCAGCCAGGTCTCAGTCACTGGTATTGACATGATAGATTGCTTTCTACCCTATGCTAAAAAAGATGTTCTCTGTCCAGCACTCAGGGCTTTCTATTGTCATATGCTCTGAATAAAACACACCTTTCTAAAGCCTCACAGAGCCAGCATTTTCTTAAAGCAGTTCTCATCTTTGGAATTTTCTTTAGAAGAACTCTGTTGAGATGCAGTAAGTCAGACAGGGCTGGTGAGGAGCTGCGTGCAATGAAAAGAGGCGGAGCAGCATTGCCCAGGGGGACTCTTGTGATGGGAAGCTGGCATTCTTTACCAAGCAATCTGCTCTGAAGGCCTTGCTTTTGGCCCCATGAGTAGACAATGCATTCACACACTGTCCAGGCTTAAGTCCCCTCCTCCTCCCTCTACCCCATGCAGTAGATCCAAAATAGAGTTGTTTGTGGAGAGTTACATAGCTGACATATGATTCCTCACCACATGTCTATAGGTCTCCTATCATCTAGCTCCTAATTCTGTACCAAGCATCTTTTAACATTGCTAAATATTTTTAATTGCTAAAATCCAATTTGTGGATACCCACTATTTTAAACATCTAACTCACTAATTGCAAAATCTATAGGAAAGGTCCTTACAACATGAAAGACTCACTTGATCCTCAGAGCTATTATAAATGGACAACTGTCTCTGTTACAGGCAAATAAGGCACTTAATGCACTCTTTCTGGCTGTGATCCTATTTTTCCTGTGGGTTTTGAAAATGACCTTCCTGTAAGCATCAAGGACTATAACTTTTCAGATAAAGAAACTTGTTCTTGTTTTAAGTCTATGCCAGGTTCATTCCCCTATAGCCCACAGTTTTCAAAAGCAGAAGAAAAAGTAATCCAGAATTAAAAAAATAAAAACCCTTCTGTTTCCAGAACGAAGTTACCCTGTCAGCTTGCCTTGGGCCTTAGGTGGAGAAGTGGAGATTAAAGAGTCAGTATTCCTTTTCATGTTTCGTCTGCCAGTTTTGTGAATGTAGAAAGAGTACTTGTGGCTGCAGCTAAGTATCTGACTGTAGCATTAAGTACAGCAATTTCATCCTCGTGCAGTAAATTAAAAATATTCTTATAAGTTTACCATGAGAGGAGTTCAGTATCAATACCATCCAGTCATTGATAAAGGTATTTCAAGGAGAAGGGTGAATAGCACAGCAGATGTAACCTCAATATTTTCCCCAATTATAAAGAGCCTCTTTGTGAAGCTGTGTGAATATGTAAGATGATCTCATCATTTCCTATTTACCCAATACTTACCTGAATACGCAATATAGTGTAGCTTTTAAATGCATATGCACACGAGTAAAATGTCCTTTTGTAAGAGACTTTGCTAAAAGACTGCTTTTGATACACAATTTCTTCATCTCCTCTTCAAACTGAATTAAGCTACTTCCTTCTTTTAAAACACAACTCACTATTTAGAAGCTTTGGCTTTGATTTCTCAGAACAGCCTTACAGGAAGAAACTATGTTCTTTTTCTATTTGTAACCATATTTCTGGGGACAAACTTGTACTGATTTATTTTAATTTTCTAACAGAAATAGGTTCCTGCAAAGAACACTGACTGTTTCTTCTTTTTCCCCCTCCTTCATTCCACCGCTAAAAGAATATTGCTGTGCACAAAGCTACCAAGGAAAACTGAAATCCCTCTGTTGGGAACTGTGTACACAGCAATATATTCATACTTAGAGAAATAAGTGAGGGATTTTTTTATTTCTTACCATGACATACTGTGCGCTTCTTGCATGCCAACCACTGAATTCAAATTGAGGAACTAGGTAACATTTCAGCAAATTTTAATCAGGTTTACCTTCCACCATTTTAGGGAATATATCTGTGCAGCTGACATAAAGGTCACCAATTTTAAAACATTAACCCTCAGTTAGTCCCTTTGATTAAAGGGTTTGTGTATATGTCCCTGTGTGTATTTGTGTGTGTGTGTGTATATATATATAAAATTATATAACCTGATTATGCTTAATCCCATCACATGAGTCATTGCACCAATCTGGTCACAAGTCTTACCTTGTCTGCCATACTGGGTACTCCATGTATAACACAAATAAAAATATAAAATTATTTGCACTGCTCGGTGAGTGAGGGATTTGCCTGAAAACAAAACATCCTGACAATTCAGGATGTAATCTACATGGCATTACATTTACATTCAGTTTATGCTAAACCGAAATGCATGGTCTGTTGCTAGTTAGAAAACATATCTTCACAATCAGAGCTGAGTGGAGTGATTCTTTGCTTTCATCTCAAAACCAGGAACTTTATTAATGGACTCTCCATATCTGCAAACCGAAGATCTTTAAAATGAAACTGGGATTTACTCAGTAAAACTAGTTAACAATAAACTGGATAAATTTCCTTCCCGGTTGCCTCCTTCTAATTGCTTTTTTTTTGCGTCAAAATGTTCATCTAATTTCTAAGTTGCAGGTCGGCAATGCCAGCAGTTAAAAATACTGTAAATTAGAAAACAATTCAAATTTTTTTCATTATCATTTTCTTTCATCACATTTAGAAATTTCTTTTCAAGGTGTACTGGGAATTCCCAGAACTGAGTTGGGGGTGCCTAGTGCACTCTCACAGGAGGTAACAACCAGATTTAGCAGCACAGTGCAGCTTGCCTGCCGAAGAATCTCTTTATAGAGAGAATTTTTATATTGAATCATGGGACTTCCTTTAGAGCATGGGCCACAAATCTCTTATATGAAATGTGCTTTAGACAGACGCAGCAAGGAAAATTCTGTGTATCTGGTAATATATCTAAGCTGGCCAAAAATAGAGTAGGAGTTTGCAGGTAGATGAACTTCACAGAAAGTTCATTTTTAATACAATATTTCAAACATTCTTTGGATGTATTCTTTGTGCTTAGGAGCCTGAACTCTGAGTGCAGATGGTTTGTATATAGCTCTGATGCACAAAATTCTCATTCTCGAGAAAGCAGGCATCCTGTCCTCTTTTCCATAGCTCTGAAATGAATGCTCTGTTCAGTTCGTGACACAGACTTTTCCAGTGGTGCAACATCCAATGTATAAGTTACTGAAGGATGGAGGAATCGGAAGACCAAAAGAGCTGGAGAATCTGGGACCTTATGACTATCACTATTAATAACTTCAGTGTGCCCTTCAGCCACTGCCTAGTGACTTGCCTGGTACTTTGATTTTTAAATGTGTATGTGGGCAGTTGTCCTTTGGCGTCTGTGTAGCATGGTAAACTCCTTAGATAAAAACTGTTCCAAGGAAGACACTAGTGTATTTAGTAGGTACAAGTGCAGATAGATTTTACCAGTTCCTGCACTCAGCTGTGGGTATTCATGTTTCCAGAAGAGAGATAGTATCACTCCACGCTTGTGTGCACATCAGTTTTACACTCAGCTGTAAGCAGAGTATTTTGAATGTCCTGTTTTACTGAAATGGAAATGCTTACCATAATCAAAACTTACAGCAATGCTTTTCGTCCCTTATTCTTCATAACTGATAAAGTTGGGCTAATTTATGTGAGATTGTTTTCTAAAGTGGCTTATAACATTGGTTTGACAGAAATGCTGGGTAGTCAGTTGTTCAAGTTTTATCTTTATTCTGCTGTATAATGAGGTTTTGAAGACAATGAATTATCATAGTGGAGTATTTAGAGCTTGAAATACAAAAGTAAATATTTAGGGAAATATTGATGTCTGCTAGGACCAAACTTAGTTCACTTGAGGCTGCTTAGAAACAACAAGACCCAGATACCAATATTTGTTTATATTAGAGCTGAACATAACTTGCACTTCACATTCAATTTACATGGCATTATTTTACATGCATGTTTTTCTCTAGTAGTTGAAAAATTGCAGTGGGGATTGGGGGATACCTCCAAGGTAAGGAAACATCACTGTTTGTATGGCTGCCTTTGAAAACATCTTTTTCTGTAGATATCTGCTGTACACAGATTTAGATATAGATACATTCACATGTATAATTGGGGGTATAGACACTTGGTTAACTTGACAGCTCCAAAGTGTGATTTGTCACATTTATGGTAGGAAGTTTAACTGCCTTAAATAGTTATCCTTTTCCAAAGTGACTTTTTTCTTTTCTCTCAAAAAAAAAAAAAGAAGAAAAAAAGAAAAAAGAAAAGTAAGAGGAAAAAAAAGAAAAAAAAGAAAATGTACTTCATGAAACTATTGTATATGAAGCACTTATTAGCCGTAATTAAATGGACAATATGAATTTACTACGTCTTTAGGACTCTGGCTTGTTCTGGTTTAGAGCAAGATGATTAATGCAAATACATATTACTTGAGATAACCATTTAGCAGCTAATTTAGCCAAATTTATTACAGCAGTTAGAGGTTTTTCATTTTAGCAGACGGAGACAAGGACGTGACAAAAGCCGGCGGTGACTGTGAAGGCACACTGCCCTCTAGTGCACGAAGCTTTGCGGGAATGGAGAGGAAAGCAGGGAGGGAAAGGGCTCCAGCAGCAGCCCTGCCGAGATTTTGTGTAGTTTACGGGTTTTATAAAACCGCTCTGCTACCTTCCACCGAAAGCTTTGCCTTTCATTCCCTTCTCCTAACACGGAAGAATCAGATACAAAACAAACCCGTTTCAACTTGGCAATATTTTGGCTGAGGTATTACTTTAAACATCTGTATTTTTAAGCTGTCTTGCTGTGAGCATCTACTAGCACCGTTTCACATTACTGATTGCTTTTACTTCTTTCTGTTTCCTAGCATATTTCAAGCATCGGAGAGGGCTGTCACTCTTTGGCTCTAACCAAGCCATTCTGTGCCTCCCCTAGGCCTCTTTCTCAGCCTGTTGGTGGATTTACTTTGCTCTGGTAGAAAGTAAATTCTCCAAAGACTTTTCCCCCACTGACCAGTGGAGATTTGGTTCATCTGAGAGCTGTAAATTCTGTTTGACAAGATCAAAGAAACAGATGTATAAGTTCAGTGGTTGATATCGCCTGCAATGAGGAGAAATGATCAAAGCAGCAGGGGTAGAGTATCTTCCCAAACCTTTCAAATATCCAGAATCTCAAAGAGGTCTACCTAGAAGCTATGAATAAATCACATATAAATTTGCCTCTTTTTTCCTTTTCTTTTTTTACAGTTTGACATTGAGTGCATTGGAAATGTCCACACAGCAATAAGTATTCTGAGAACCATAGAGATTTGTAGGTTTTTTTGCTTTTCTCCTTCCACTGAAGTTTCCAAAAGTAGATTAAAATTATACTTTAAAACTTGTAAAATGCTAGTTATACTGAACTTCAGATCCTGTTTGTCATCTCACTGGCATTAAATCCAAAAGAAGCCAAGCATCTTCTGCTTATACTTGTGTCACGTTGTACAATGAAGGTCATTTTACCACAATTCTAACACATACTCTATCTTGCCTGTGTTTTGTTTGTATTTTCCTGTCAGTGCTGAATAAGGGTCAGTGTGTAACAAAGTATTACCGCTGGATGCAGAAGAACGGAGGTTATATCTGGATACAATCTAGTGCAACCATAGCTGTCAACGCCAAGAACGCAAGTGAGAAGAATATCATTTGGGTCAATTACCTCCTTAGGTAGGTCTCCCAGTCACTTCTGTTGCTTCAGCTGCTGTCTCTGTTGCTTGTCTCTGTCAGTGAGAGGTCTAGGAAAAAACAACAGCCTAGTAGAGAAAGTTAAGAACTTTTCATGTAGTCCTTTGTCAAAAGCTGTGCCATTTTGTTATAGTTATTGAGGCATCTGTCGTATCTCTGCACATGAGAATATTCTTGAATTATTATGCTGCCTCAATCTTGAAATAAACCCTCCACTATTTTATTGCATGCCCTGAAATCTACTCAATGTGGGCTCAAAGATAAAAATTACCCACACCAACTTTCAGTAGCTGTGTTATAAAATCTGGTGTGAAGTGTTTGGCACTGTTTTATTTGGATATTAAAAATGCAGGGAAGCAATCTGCTGGTACGGCAAAAAAAAAAGTTATCTCTGAAAGGCATTTATCTCTGAAAGGCATTTGCCAGTTCACTCCAGAGAGAGGAACTTTCTCAGCACAAAAAAGGTTCAAAATACTTTGTTGTTCCTGTAAGCATCAGATAATATTCACGCTGAAAAATGCAACATAGGATTTAAAAATAAAAGTACTATAAACTACTATTTTAAGCTATTAGAACTATTTTAAATAGAAATATTAGTAATTGCTTGAATGAAAGGCTGTTCCCTGAGAAATTCTGTTTTACCAAAGTATTTTTAAAGAACTGGTTTCAGAGCTCAAGGGAAAACGAACAGTCACTGAGAGACAGTGAATTACAAACCTGACCTTTCTCATCTGAAAATACCTTTCAACACATTCTGTTTTGTGAAAACATTCAATAAGATTGGGAGATTTTCTGTTTCATTCCAAAGCAGAACAAACAAACAAATAAAATTTGAAACCTTGAGATTGTCATGAAATGCAATTGTCATTTTCTGGCCTGTTCTCCTTTTAAGTTGCTTGTCATGGTTTGTTACATTCCCTTTGATGCCATGAGAGTTCAAAGTGATGTCTAGGGGTTAGATTGTGACTTATTATGCCAAGTCCAGCAAGCCCTGAAGAGACTGTGCCTGCCTAAACTTGCATGCTGAAATGCTTTTGATTCCCCTTTTGGGGAAGAGAAGGAAGCAACCCCTGGCAGGAGAGCATTGAAGGGGTACTGAGGGAAACCTTGCACGGCAGTGGAGTTTTCACTGGGACTTGCAATTTTTTGGCCTGATATGATTTAACACAGACTTTTCTGAATATATCCTTATCCTGCTACTTTTTTGTCTGTACTTGCAAATGTGAGGCAGAATGCAGCATTTCAAGTGGTCAGATTAAGGCTGACGATTCTGAACTGGAAGTACAGATTCACTGCCCCAGTCCTTAACAGGGCTGCAAAATGCCCGGAAATGTTCTCATATTTCCTGCTCTAGCTGCAAAAGTTGTGCATAAGAATTATGAACAGCTGCCTCTGTCCCCTTTGCTGCTTTCCAGACAATAGGTGAACCTAGTCCATACACATCCCACAATATAATTTTCTCTACAAGCAGAATATGCCTAACCAAAAGAAAAGCTATGTGGTCTGTCTTCCCCACTGTCTTCCCCAGCTCTCCTCCCAGAACCTGATTTTTCTAGTGTGTTCCATTCACTGGTCTGTTAGAGAAATATTAACATCTTCACTGAATTTGTGTTTTTAGATTTCTCCTTGTACTGGAATTCACAAAATATCTAAATGTCCAAATAATATTTTAATAACAGATTAAGGCATAATTAGGTCTACTCTTAGCAGGAGTACTGGTCTGTATACATTTCCATGCATTAGAAAGTATGATTCAGCTGTCTGTAAAAGGATAGACTAATTATAGTGACAGGGAGGATTAATGCTGTTCTTGTTCTAGCAACTTGTTATTCACAGTGTGAAAGCCCTCAGACATCTTTTGCTTGGAGGGGGCAAATTTGGGGACTGCCCTGGGATGCAACAGAATAAAGTCACTTTGTCAGGACAAAGCCATAAAGATGATAATTGTAACACGGCATCTCAATGTGAACTGTGTGAACTCTGAGTTTTCACAGTGCACTCCAAGAGGCTGAATATGAGCACACTGTCATTGTGAAAGTGTGTCAGGCACCCCCAGTGCTGCCTCATCTTGTTCTATGCAGGACTGTGGATTTTCCATTTTACCAGAAGTGAATTTGAACTGCATGGAAATGCTCACCCGTTCAAAACTTATTGAAGACTTTGTTATTTTTAATATTCTCTACCCACTTATGTTTAGCTATGTCTGTTCCCCTGCATTTGCATGCATTTAAGAAAGCAACACATTTTTGAAAGTACAAACCAAGCAAAAGCAGAGTGTTGTAGGGGTTTTCTTCCATCTCTCTGGCAGTGTAGCTTTTTTAGATTGCAGTCATGTTCCTTGCTAACAAGTCACAGGTGAGCACCACATGAGCAGATGAAGATATGATTATAATGGGTGTGTTGACAGTTCTTTATCCCTAACATATGCATCTTAACATGCACATGTGCATCTGTCACATAGTTAGAGAGGTTGTTTTTGGTTTCTTGCTGATGTGGAGGTATGTGTGCTGTGTTTAAAAATATGTAACCTATTTTATCTAATTTTTGGCAAGATTCTTTGGAGCAGTGGTCACTTCTTTAGCCCTAGCTGAGCACCTTCTTAGTAATTTCATGTATGATATGCTTGATTAAAATGTGGAAAACTGGAATGTTGAGAAAAACAGGTATTGAAAGGACTCTGGCAAGGTTGATAGAGAACATTTCTACAGAGATAACTCTAATAGACATTGCCAGTGGGAGAGAAACAGATTGGAAGAGTTAAAACACTCTCTCTGTCCTCCCAGGCACAATAATGGGATCGAAATCGAGATATTTTGTTGTTAGATGATTACACAGTGTGGCTTTACTGCTGGATATCACACAAGCCACGATGTCCCACTTCAGCAAGGATGCTTTGATAGCTCTAAAGCTTCACTAGAATCAAATAAGGTTTAGTACCTGGTCAAAAAAAGTTTTTGACTACAGTATTAAAATAAACCTTCACAAAATTCCTGGTGAGAAGCTCTGAAGCCAAAACTATGTGTTTCTGTGTTTACTCTGCTATTCTTCCTGTTCTTTGTTCCTGAACTTTGATACGAAAAGAGGAAAAAATCATGAAACTGCAAATCATCCAATTGTGTTTATATTTGCTGTATCCTCTTTATATTTGCTGTATCCTCTTCAGTAACCCAGAATACAAGGACACTCCAATGGATATTGCACAACTTCCTCACCTACCAGAGAAAACCTCAGAATCCTCAGAGACCTCTGACTCTGAATCGGACTCAAAGGACAACTCAGGTAACACACATGGTGTGTCTTTACACCCACGCGAGGTTCATATCATGAAAGCCACTGGGTCAGCTTTTCAGTTGCTTTTCCTCCTCAAGTATTTTTCCATTAAAACAAACAAACAAACAAACAAAAATATAAAATTAAATTGAAAAACACTAGCAAAATCTTTTAATGGTCTTAGCATTTCCATTTCCTCAGAATTTCTTTTCACTTTCTTCATGCATTCTTGCCTACATAGCCCCAAACTAAATATTTGATTTCTCAGCTGTGCTTAAGGTGTTTTGCCTTGTGCAGAGGACTTGGGATTGCAACTGTTGGATAAAATTCAAGCTCTTCTCTTTCCAAAGTAGGCAGACATTCTACAGAGAGGTCTCCACCGTCAGGCTTTATGACTCCTTTTCTTGTATAAATACATTCTTGAGTCTCACTAGGGGGCAGTAAAGATTGAAAAAATTTAGAGTTTTATTGGGTTAAAAGTTATATTTAATTAAAATGTGTGGGTTCAAGAACTTGTTTCTAAGCTCTTTAAGTCTGGGCCTTCAGCTGTTTTTTAAAAGCTGAGTGTACTTCTCAAGTTCTATGTGTAAATTAGTCCTACAGATGGTCCAGTGCACAGATGGTTCACACATTCCCTGTTAGTTTTAACAGTGGTTACCTAGGCATAGGTGCAAATCATCTGGCCTTGAAAGAAGTGTGTTTTCCTGTAGCCCAAGAAGTAAAGATGTTATTCAGCTGTTCTGTGTAGGATGGGTGGATAGATAGATAGATAGATAGATAGATAGATAGATAGATAGATAGATAGATAGATAGATAGATAGATAGATAGATAGATAGACAGACAGATAGATAGACAGACAAACAGACAGATAGATAGATAGATTATTTTTCTCTCATGTCTATGATAACTACCAAAAACACTCTAGAGAAAATGGATCACTGTGATATAAATCAAGAAAAAGCAAGAAGAGGATCAGGATATTATATGTTGTTATATAATATTTTTATATGGATGTTCTCTTTCATCTTTTGCTTTTATTTGTTCTCCTTTGACAGCTTGGTTTAAGTCAATGTGCAGACTTGCTGACCACTGTCATTAGGAATTTCTTCATCCATTCCCAGTGCTTCCTTTATGCTGTCTTGTTCCTAAATAGCCAAATAACACATATGTGGAGAACAGTTTGCATTTCCCTGGGAATGCACTGGAAGTTTCTCCAGGTGAGCACATGAGAAATACATGTACATTCATGACTTCTAAAGCTGATGCAGAACAAGACAGCATTCCAAAGGTGCACAGATATTTACATCTCTGAAGGAGATGTCTGGGAGTCTTGGAAGGCAGAAGACATGGGCTTATTTACTACAAAGGCATTAAATAGAAATGCTAAAGGACCTGAATTTGGAACAGTATTTTAGATTAAACCAACAAGTTCAGTTCAAGCTGTGATATAATCCCAGGCAAATATTGTGTAGTTTTAGACACCTCACTCTAAGACCACCCCTCTCCAGCTAGTAACCATGGCCTTAAAAGAAAGCATCTTCAAAAAAAGGAAGAAAAAATTGTAGGACAAATTCAGTCCTAGGTGGAACAAAAAGCTGGATGAGACTTAGGGGTTTACAGCCACTACTTTTTTCATATAGGTTTTATTTTTCAAACGGAAGGGTCTCTCTGCTGCTGCTCACAGAAGCATAAGTCCCACTAAGTGACTTTCAAAGCGCAGTGTCCTGAATGCTCAGGCAGCTTTCCTGTCAAACCCACCTTCAGCACTTCTGGGAAATACTTTGGTATTGACATGGCTCCAGAAGTAACCAATATCTTTGGAGGCAAACCAATCCTTCCCCTCTCCACCTAAAGCAAGGATATTGAAAAGGGTAGTACTTGGCTCTGATGAGTGAAAAACGTCTTTTATTAGGCAACAAAAGATTTCTGGCTGGTCTGTAAAGGACAGGGTTTCCTGAACCCTTTTTTTACCCATTCAAACATAGTGTGATAATGGAGCATATTCAGTCTCAAAGCTGCTTTGGCTCTTCGAGTCCAGTGGGCTACAGTGTTTATCTCACCCATATTAGAATTATAATTAAATGAATTCAGGCAAGAAGAGTGACAGCTTCTCAGGGCTGTAGCTGTGCTATTTTCAATGGTCTTTAGATGATTTGGATCAACCAGGAAATTGATTCATTGGCTGATTATTTGTTCTGTATTTTTTTATACTTGTTTTCCTTCAGGAGAATATAAGACAACAGTCTAGCAATATAGCCAAATGGTTTTTACAATAAACTGGTTTATTCATTTATTTTAACTGGTTTATTCATTCATTCATACACGAGTTGCTTCTCCTCTCACACGGGAGGAAATCAGCAGTAATTCCACTGCAGCCAGAGATTCTATGCCACTTCAAAAGTGGCAATGGTCATAGCAAAATGAGATGAGAGTACTAGAATCTTCAATAGTAAATAGTGCTATACGTGGATGCCTGCCCACTGCAGGAGAACATGGATGTGAAAGAACAATCACCAGAACATTAGGGTGATAATGGGATTGTTCACTGACTCCTCTTTGGATGGCACAGCTACAATGCTGTTGTGCTCACAGCTGTCATCATGATTCCTGTCCAGTGAGCAGATGAAAAGGCCCCTCAATCGAGGTGCAGCCATATAGCATAGGCTTCTAGTGCATTAACAATCCTGAGTCAGAGACATTCATGGTGATCAAAACTCTCCCAGCGCAACACTGGAAAAAAAAACCCATGCAGCTCTACAGAACAGAACATCTTTTGCCAAAAAAAAAAGGTTAAAGCAAATCCAATCTCATTGGTAGGTAGAAATCTGGACTTGGATTATAATATTATGTTCCTATTGCTAATGCTTTGTTTCACTTTCATTTTGCTCCAGAGGACAATGAGAACTCAAAGTCAGATGAGAAAGGAAACCAGTCAGAAAACAGTGAAGACCCTGAATCTGACAGGAAAAAGTCAGGAAATCAGTCAGATAATGAAATGAACTGTAATGAGGATGGGAACAGCTCCAGCAACCAGGACAGCAGGGACAGTGATGACAGCTTTGAAAACTCAGACTTCGAGAATCAGAAGGCTCCTGAGGACAGTTTTGGCACTCTTGGCTCTATGCAGATCAAGGTGGAGCGTTATGTTGAGAGTGAGTCAGACTTGCGGTTGCAGAACTGTGAATCACTGACCTCTGACAGTGCCAAGGACTCAGACAGTGCAGGTGAAGTAAATGCCCAGTCTTCCAGCAAACATCAGAAGAGGAAGAAGAGGAGAAAAAAGCAAAAGGGAGGCAGCATGACCCGGAGAAGGCTGTCAAGCACCTCAAGTCCAAATGGACTTGACTCAGCTTTGGTGGACCAGCCCCAGCTGCTCTCGTCACCAAACAGTGCCTCAGTGCTCAAAATTAAAACAGAAATCTCAGAACCTATCAATTTTGATAATGATAGCAGTATTTGGAATTACCCACCCAACAGGGAAATCTCAAGGAATGAATCACCCTACAGTATGACCAAGCCCCCCAGCTCCGAGCACTTCCCTTCCCCCCAAGCCAGCAGTAGTTTACATGTCTCCATTCCAGACTCTGTTCTCACGCCTCCAGGGACTGAAAATACTGCCAGCCGTAAAACTCAGTTCAGCACCTCATCCAACTCGGCCTTGGCTCCAGTGTCCTCTGACCCTTTGTCACCTCCACTTTCAGCATCTCCAAGGGACAAACATCCAGGAGGTCCCACAGCGTCCAACTCTTTGTTGTACACTGGGGATCTGGAAGCCCTTCAGAGGTTACAAGCAGGCAATGTGGTGCTTCCTTTGGTTCACAGGGTAACAGGAACCCTTGCTGCGACCAGCACTGCTGCTCAGAGGGTCTACACCACTGGCACTATTCGCTATGCTCCAGCTGAAGTTACTTTAGCCATGCAGGGCAACCTCCTCCCCAACACCCACGCTGTTAACTTTGTTGATGTTAACAGCCCCAGCTTTGGGCTGGATCCTAAAACGCCGATGGAAATGCTCTACCACCATGTTCACCGACTCAATATGTCGGGACCGTTTGGAAGTGCTGTGAGCGGGGCCAGTCTGACCCAAATGCCTGCAGGGAATGTGTTCACGACTGCCGAAGGACTTTTTTCCACTCTTCCATTTCCTGTGTACAGCAATGGCATTCACACTACACAGACTCTGGAACGGAAGGAGGATTGAAATATGACCACATACTGTGTTCAGTGTTACACTCTGAGGCATAGACTATGTTTTAATTTAGACCTTTAATTCTAGCACTTTGAATTTGAGCAGGTCAGCTTATTATCTCAATATGATGGTCCCCATTTCATTCCCTTTCTCTTTAACTTGACTTATTCTTTAATGTAAAGATATTTTTTTATTTTTGCCTTCAGAGAGTCGAAGTACCAGTTGCCTGCCATTTTGTCTTCTTCTAAGATGTGTGTTTTTTCCTTTGCATCTTTATTAAGATGCCTTTAATATGTGTATGCCTCTGCCATAGAATACTCAGTGTTGTGGTAAAGAGATTTTAAAGTGACAACCATTGGTTTTACTTCAAAATGATCTTGATATGATCAAGATTAAAAGAGACAAGCATAAACAATGTGCCCTGTTTGACTAAGTCAAATGAAAAGGGGGTTTTGTTCCTAATTCCTTTAAAATAGGGGATAGTATTTTAGAATTTTATGCAGAGTTTAATTCTCTTTTTATGGTTAAGATTTTCTTACTTGCACATAAAATAATTTGGGTTCTTAAAAAGTTAATTTCTGGCCTGTGACTAGAATGTTAAAAAGTTGGACTAAATGTTAATTACAGAAACTTTAACTTAATTTCTAAAACCATGGTGCTATCATTTATTAATCTGTAATGTCTTCATACAATATGCAGCTTGTGGGCTGGGTTTTTTGGAAAGAATGTGTTCCGTACTGGTTTATAGTGGGGTGCTGCAGTCTCCTTGGTTAGTTAAGACAAAAGCCCTCATTAACATTTGCTGCAGGACTTAAAATTTGTTACCTCCAAACTAACAAGCATAGCCTCACATCAAATTTAAATGGGTCAGGAAGCCTTTTTCAAAAAGAGCTTAAAAACAAAAAACTCAATTTAATTGACGCGAGGAGCAGTTTCTTAGGTGCATATTGTTTTGCTTTATTTTTTTCTCAGTGTAACTGAGGCTAATTTTACAACATCAAATAACACTTCAGAGTAAAAAAAAAAACAGAAGAACTATTTAACATGTTTTATTTTGTTTTTCATTTAATATTATAGAGGGAAGGTTGTAAATTTCTTTTTGTTCTTTGATTTGGGTATTTTTTGTTGTTTTCTTTTTCCTTATTTCTAGTGTTGAAACCAATATGTTTTAAAACTAAAGGATGGGTTAATAAGCTTGAAATAGATAACTACAACTGAAAACTGCACATTAAGTAAAAGAAAAGAAATCTCCTATTTTGTCTTTGTTGCCAGAAATCACAGTGTAGTGTCAAACACTCCAAATGACTGTCAAATATAAATTCTTCTTCCACTCCATCTTTGGCAGCTGTTTGTTAAGGCATCTAATAACAGATGTGAGAACTGTAATGTGTACAATGTGTAAGTGTCCTTGGCTGTCAGTCCCATTGCAGTTTCAATGTGTGTTACTATATGCAGTATATACTAAGCTAATGTAGTTGTTTTGTCCTTTGTCTTCTCTGTGCTTTATCTCTAGTCCGGAGTGGTAAAGTCCCATTCCTGCAGTCCTAGTGAACCAGTGATTCTTGGGGGTTAGTGGTTTTTGTGTGGTGGCCTTCCTCTGTAATGTCACCTTATGCTGCTTCCACTGTCTGTATACCTTTTAATTTCTGCTGTTGCTTTGCTGTTGTGTATTCTCAAACCTCTCTGTCCCCCTTCCTTTCTCCCCTCCTCCTCCACACGTTTCCCGTCTCTCTTTCTCTCGCTCTCTCGTTCTCTCTTCTTCACTCTCAGAGATAAAAGACTCTTAACTAGCTCAAGGTTAATGGAGCCATTTTTTCCCACAGAGGAATTCTGGGTATGACTTACTCTTCCAGTGTACCCCACAATGCACTACAGAGTAATGCTCAGATATATTAAGCAAATTGACGCCATATAGCCTCAGTTGTTAACATTCCCAGAGTCCTTGTGCTCGAACTGTAAGCAGAGGGTGCATTTCTTTGGTTTTCTCCTAGGTAGGCTGGCAGAGCAATATGTAGAGCAATTACCAGTGAGATAGGAAATTCTTTCAAAGGTCAACTGGCATTGTTTAAAAAGGAAACCGAGCTTAGAATTGTCATATATATTCGCTTACGTGTGCAATGCTAATGTATTAACTCAACTGTCCTTCGAATTTTTGATCACTCACTGCATTGAGTCAATTTCTCCGGTAGCTTTGAATTTGAGAAGCAGGTCCAAGCCACAGAGGAGTGATAGCAAAAAAGGAATTGGACGCTAGAAATTTAATTAATGAGCTTTTAAAGGTTCCATGGGAAGGATTTATGTAGGTCTGAAAAAGGCGAGAAAGCTGATTGGGAAATTCAAAGTTTAATTTTGGAAACTCTGCTCTAGCTATGGAACAATCAAAGGACTGCACCTATCAGCTACAAAAAACAGCTAGACAGCTGTTGTTGTTTTGGGTTTTTTTTATAAATGTTTCTGTGTTGTGTCAAAATGATTTCTGGTGATTTAAACTAACAGATAATCACAGCTGCTGTCTAAATCCATAGTGTTTAAAATTACAAAATGAAAAAAAAACTTCATTACCTGTGAAGACTGTGTCTGTGTTTTTAACTATTTCTTGTACAAATATATGAAATCTTTTATGAGGAGACTGGTGCCAAGTAGCTGAATAATGGGGAAAGGGATTCTGTTCGTATAAATCTTAGCAGTGTTACCAACTCTACAATATAAAAAATTAAAATGTTAAAAAGTGACAGCTATGGTACATTTATTTTGTGTTAAGCTAACCGAATCTAACTTCTTGAGTGCCTGGCTTATTTGAAACATTTTTTTCATTGATCATTGATAATGCTGCAAATCAGAAATGTACATACTTCATTTACAACAGGGTTCTTTTTATACTTTTGTAGATTCTCATACATGTCATACATGGTTGTCTTTATGTAACTTAATTTTTTTTCATCCCGCAGGTGCCATTTTCATAATAAACTTCTCTTGGATTTGTTACTATCTGGCATCATTTCTTTTACATATAACCATCCTGACTAATGAATGCTGGTAGTATTTGTTTGAGCAGGTATTTTTTAATCATTTTATAAAAAAAAGAAAAAAAAGAAAAAAAAGAAAATAACTAAAATACAATAAAAAAATAAAAACGAAAGAGGAAAAAGCAAGATTTTGTTAACACTTGTGAAATGAAGAAAGGAAGCTATCAAGATGTAGGTTAAGAATGCTAATCCAAATACTACAACAAACTTGCCACCATTCTAAATTCTCAGCTACCCCAACTCATTGTCATATTGAGCATTTTTATGCACATTATCAAAGCTGAATAATGAACCTGCAACATTAACCACTATAGAAAGTGTGCATTTTTTCCTTGATTAATGCACACTGGAAGAGGTCAGCTTTTGTACATTAATCATTTAAAATGCACTTTATATTTTCATTTTTGTACTCTACAATGTTACAGTGAAACTCTTCAGTCACATTATATCCTACCTAGGCTGCTGATTCTTTTAAATGTGTACTTTCTTTCCCCAGAGTGGCGACCTGTAAGTAGATGGTGTCATGCTGCTAGACATTCTGCCTTACCAACTGAGGACAGAAACATTTGCCAGTGCAGAACTGACAAGGCAAAAAGCCTTGGTCCCATAAATGAAAGGGGGGAAAAAAGTCAAATACACTTTTGATTACACAGAAACCCACACACAGTGGTTGGCCTTAAAAAGAGAGCAACCTTGCATAAATTCTGGGAAAAAAAAGGCCCAGGTCAAGTGTCTTTTGTCTCTGCAGTAAAAAGCAGGGAGAAGCTAAGGCACAGGAGATGCCTCCCCAGGTACCCATTGCTGCGTGCCGACCCTGTGGCTGCTGCTGCATGTGCAGAGGATGGGCTGGGGGTGGGACAGGAGGCGAGTGGAAGCCTTCTCACCCACTGCAGTTCTGCATTCATTGCCTTTCTTTACAGTGCCTCTCCCACCTGTGACAAATATTTCCAAACTCCATATTTTATTTTGTTATGCTGAGTATGCGCTCTCTAAGAATGCAAATTTGCCAATAGCCAAAATCTCTAAGCAACTTTGGGTGCCTAATCTCTTTTGTATGTCTACTTAGAAATTAATGCTGCTGGGCTCATCATTACGGGTCAAATTCTGCTTGTCTTATAAATGCTGAGTAAAACTGTCTATTCACAGTTTCCAGCACAACTCCTTACTGTGAAAGATACACCCAGCTGAAGTAAGAGCATGTGAATCTGGCTTGCTGGGCTGATTAAAAGAAAAAATGTGCACAATTATAGCTCAGTGAGCCAGCCCAGCACCTTAATAGGTTGAAGTCTGGCTCTTTCAACTTCCAAGCATTTCAGGATGCCCACTTCCCAGGCTCCAGGCATTGAGTTTGATACAACTCCAAGTTGCAGGGGGTAGAGAGAAGCAGAGGTTAGCGGTGCTGCTTTCAGCTCTGCTCGCGGGTTCCAGTTGGCAACGCATCTTGTTTATGAGGTAGCTAAGGGTGCCATTGCCAACCGAGAGGCAAACAGAATTTAAATGCAGATTGAAAGAATGACCAGAATAAAGCTTAATGGAAGAATAACATGCCTGTTCCAAATAAGTGTTAAGCAGTATTACTAAAGCCACTAATTCCAAGAAGGGGCTTGAGAGGGACATTTCTGAGCAATTATAAGGGGTTTTTATACCTTAACCATACTGCCTACACATGCATCAGAGCATGGAGTTGATGGTCAAACTTAATAGACTGCTCTAAGACTTGCAGTTGAATGAGGAAGTTTGTGTATTAAAGAAAATTATGGAAAGGCCATTTCATGGAGGGGTTTTCACAGTGATGCTGTTGCACTCATCTATCTCCATTATCTGCAGCAACTTTAATAAACAAAATCAACTGCTTGAAAGTGTTAAGCCCTTTGGAAAGGGTTCCTTGGGGTAGGCCTAGCTGCTATCTTTGCAATATTTGAGGAAAAACTCTTTGCCATGCAGGAAGTTGGGCAAACTTTCTCAACTCATTTCATCAAAGGACATTTCCCAAAACAACTGATTTCAGTAACTGCCATCTCTAAAAAATTTGTTCCTAACCCACTTGTTTTGCAAGGTGATGTATGCAGGTATTTAAAAGCTAGCTGAAGTGTTGCAAGAGGAAAAGGGCTCTTTCCAAGCCTCATGACTCTGAGAAGTTACAGCAAAAGAAAAATATTTCAGGAGTACTTAAATAATCAGCTCTGACAGCTTGCACTGGTGCTTTTGCACAGTGGTCGTGTCACTGGAGTAACTGCGATGCCCCTGACAGCACATTTATTGTTATGATTCTAGGAAATGCATTAGTTTAAATGTGTCAGTGCTCTCAGAGTTATTTGCATAGTATTTTCCCTTCTTACCATTGTAATTTCTTTATTTTTCATTTTAGGGCTGGGGGAGGAGGGTGGAAAGACTGGATATGCATTGTCAACTAATTTAATGAACTGTCATCTATCCAGTGAGTTTACTGAGGAGCCTACAGAAATGTTAACAAATGGGATGTCACCAGAGCCACAGATGCTCAGGTAAGATCAAACCCTTTATAAAACATGCACATGCATGCACACAGGGTGGTACCTATGTATATATGCATAATAAAGGTCCTTTCTTCCTCTCTCACCTATTCTTTCATCTTTTCATAAGTGAGAATTGGAAGCTATTTTCATAAAAACTTATCAAATCACATCGATATTTTTTCAGCAAATCATAGAATTGTAGAGTGGTTTGGATTGGAATAAACCTTAAAGATCATTTAGTTCCAACCCCCTCCAATGGGCAGGGATGCCACCCACTAGATCAGGTTGCTTAAGGCCCCATCCAACCCAGCCTTGAACAATTCAAGGGATGGTGATGCCTGGTTTGTCCACAACTTCTTTGAGCAACCTGTTCCCATGATTCACCACTCTCTTAGTAAAGAATTTCTTCCTAGCATCTAATCTAAACCTGCCCTCTTTCTTTTTAAAACCATTGTCCCTTGTCCTGTCACTATTTGTCTGTATAAGTCTGCTAGGAGGTCTCCCTGAAGCCTTCTCTTCTCCATCTTGAACAACCCTAACTCTCTCAGCCTGTCCTCATAGAAAAGGTGCTCCAAACTTCTGATCATCTTCATGGCCCTAATAGGACCAAGTAGGATCTTTTTGAAAGCAAAATGACAGGAGATAAGCCAAGGATTCAGAGTTCTTCTTTTAATTTACCTGAATCAGGTTGTTCAGAAGTCTTGTTCAGAATCCTAAAGTCAGCAAGAGAGAGTGGAAGAAGAGCTTTTATTTCCATAATCACCATGGGGTGGGTCTTTCAGCAAAACAAAAACTCAGAGTAGTTCAGACTTTTTTTCATATAATATATTTCACATTTCTGGAAGTATCGTACTCTAGAAGTATATACAGAAAGCTTAGTGACCTGGGTCTGAAGCCAAGCAGACAAAGTCAATAACTGTGAGTTTGATTACATTTGTAGGAAGTCGTAAGTTTTTTCCCTTGTAGGAGCTGTGTAGACTAGATGCAATGTGGAAAATAAGGGATCTTTTTGTAGACACCAACAGTACAATGAGTACTGTCTTAATGCTTGGGCAAGAAGATCATCAGGACCCACTAAAAGCTTATGGGATGTCAATGGGAGAAGGTTTGCATGCTTTGCAGACAGGACACTGTATTGCCCAGTACTTTGTCTCAACTTACCTCTCACTGACTCTAGAGACATAGAAATATTGAGATTACCTTTACCCTTACAAGTTTTCCTGAGCAGAAGGACTCCTTGTTTTTCTTGTTTGTAATAAAAGGGAGCATAATATTTTCTGGCAAAAGGAAAGGAATCAGGTTTTCCTCTTGCTTTAAAAGCATTCACAGATTTATAGCGGAAATGACAGGAACAGGATGTATTAACCATATGGCCCCAGCAGAATGAGTCTACACTCTTGATTGATTTAAAAGTTTATCTCTGTCCTTTGCACAGCCACAAAGGGTCAAGTCTTGGTCTTGCTCAAATCAATGAGAGCTTGACTAATTACTTTAATGGCTCCAAGACCAAAGTTTTGAGCCAATACTCACAATCAAATAACAAAGCACAGCCTATAGCATGAACCACTGACCAATGAGTCAGGCTAATTGTTACCCTGCATCATTTCCTTTCTAATCCCGTACCACATCAGTCACACTTTAAGAGAGAAGCTCTTTTCTGTTTAATTAGAAAGCCTTTCCCATTTTTCCCAAGCTGCATGGTCTGATCCATCCAGAGATTCCTACCTTTAAAACAGGTGAGGAGTGAGGCAAAGGCATAGGCAGGCCTACAAAGATTGCCTTCTCACCCATGATCTGTGGGAGTGAGCCTGGAAGCCTGGGTTTTTTATATAAAAGCCATGGTGGAAACGCTGCTGGACACCAAAGCTTGTATTTTCTTGAACTGACAGCAGTGGTAAGTGGTGGCACATCAGTGTCACCAGTACAGCTTTCCCAGACTCTCTTAATATCATCCAGGAGATGGGAAAGTTTACACTGTAAGGAGGTGAGTATTCACTGAAACCAGTTTGCAATTCTGTTCAGTACTGTGAATTTCTGAGGTCTCTTAGTGTCCTCTATCACTTTCTTGCACTTCATTTCTTTCTTCTACCCACTTGTCTGCTTTATTACAGCATGTAAGGTAGCATCTTGCAGGGTAGCGACAAAAAATTATTTCATCTCAGGAAATCCATAGAAAATGGAAAGAGTCAGTATTTTCCAAAGATTTCTTTGAGCTGAAAACACAACCTAAATGCTATGATTCATCCTTGCAGCAAGGACCAAGGGATCTTTGACTTTTCAAGATAAGATCAGTTTCTGAGAACATGCTTCCTATTTATTGCTCATTGGCACCTCGAAAAAGCTGTAAGTTTTGCCCTTTCTCCTATTTAAAAGGGAAGATCCTTGCTGCTCTGTATACTTTTGCCTTGCTACAAGACCTGCAGCTTACGTGCCTGACTTGGGCCCCTTCAGTTCCTAGAAAATTTTCTTCACTAAAAATTACCTGAAATTTCGAGTTGCATGTTGGCACGATCATTTGCTTCTCATGAGATTGTAGCCTGCCTTCAGGTGTTCTTTTTACCAGCATTTTTCCTCTTTTTTCCACCACCTTTGTTTTTGGCTTTGCCCATCCTTATTATCTTTAGAATGTCTTCAAACACACAGCCCAGGTGCATAGCACTTCCCCAGCATGATCTATAACCATTACTGCCATTCCATGGGTCTTGTTACCAAGCCAATTTTATATCCAATTGAGTATTTTAGTATCAATCCCATACTTGCTAACCTTATAAATTAATCTGTTATGTGGCACTGTATCGAGAGCCTTTACAAGTCCAAGTAAATTATGTCTCCTTCTTCATCACTGTCCACTTTCATTGCCACTTCCTCAGAGAAATGAATCAAGATTGTTAAGCATGACCTCCTTTTTGTAAATCCATGCTGACTACCTCTAACCAATCTATATTAGATTGATATTAAATCAGGACACAGACTCAAAGGGGGCCTGTTATATAAATGCAACCTAAGGTTGCTTCATGTGGAGATGAGAGATGGGAATCACTTATACACTGAAGTTAGCTGTGCCAGGTCTGATGGTTTGCCAGTAACTTATTAGTGGCCAGATCCCTCCCCAGGGTCTCAACCAAAACTCCCCTGGAGAGAAAAAAAGCTTTTATCTGCATTTGCCTAGCCTGTTTCTATTGCAGAAGTGAATGTGATCACCGAGGATGAGAACTGGTTCTGCTTTTATTCATCTGTGCTTAAGTCAAAATCACAAAGGCATTGCAAAACCCTCATTTTCAACAGAATGTTGTCCCTCAGCTTCTGAGAGAGCTGTATCTGCATTGCCCAAGATGTATGTCAAAAGGCAGCATGGATGCTGCTTTCTGTACAAATGCAGCCAAAGGATGCCAAGAGAATCTCCCACCTTGGCCAATCTCCCACCTTGGCTGGAGAGCGTGGATGCTATGTCAACTGCAACAATGTTCCTGATATCCCATTAAGATGTGGGTCCTTTCTTCCCATTAAACATGTGTCTACTCTAAATACACATCGCTACTGACTAATGCCAGAAAAGCAGGTTTTTCCTCAGCAAGAGGTTAGGTCAGGGGCTACAGCCATGTGAACTGCACCATGCTCCCTTGCTTGCTTGCTGGGGTATGAAGTTGGCAGCCCACACAAGCAGGATGAGGAAAGAGGCTCTTAGCAGTGAATCCTGGGAGCAGTTTAGGTATAAATTAGGTGTTTTGCCAGCTTTTCTACCTCAGTGACTGGAAATACCTCCCTCAATGGTGTAAGCATAGTAGTGGTCTCTTTAGTAGGGGAGGAGAAGGCAAATCCATCCCAACAGTCTGTCTTGAGCTTGTTTGACAACATATGCATCAAGCACACTGAGATCCAGAGGAAGTCAAAGACATCCCTCAGGAAAGTAACCTTTGGCCTTCTGCCTCACAGGGCACCCAAAGTGCACAAACTGAGCCTTCTAATCTACACCCTGTGGAGGCTTATTTCTTATGCCCAATACATACACATTTCGTTCCCTTGTCCCTTCAAATCAGAAATGTGGTAGTCCGGGTATGGTGGGAGAGATGTCTCTTTGGGAGAGTTCAGCACAGCCAGTGCTGCTGCAGGACTTAGATATTCTGGCAAACATCCACTGAAACAAAGGAAAAGCCCCCCCCCAAAACAGTTTGGCTTGTGTTCAAGGCCTTGGCCCTCTAACAATCAGTACAGACATGCTCAGAAAAATAACTTGCAGACACACTAGGTCAATACAGAGAAGCATAACTTAAAGATAAGGGTTATAAGAGTATAAAGAAATAGTTGGAGCACGTCTTCCCTGTTTGGAAGAGAAGATTGCTCATGTGCTTTATGATGAAAGAGTTCTGAAGAGAAAGACTATCACGTAGTTCTTATGCAAATATTAAAGCAGAAAGGCAAAAAAACAAAACAAAACAAAACAAAACAAAACAAAAAAAAACCAAAACAAAAAAAAAAAAAAAAAAAAAACAAAAAAAAAAAAAAAACAAAAAAACCAAAACATGTTGCTAGAGTTCTCATGTTCCCAGTGTCTGGTAGTCTGGTATCTGCAGGTAAAACATAGTCTTGTCATTGGCATAAGATGCATCACAGCTACATGGAGTTCCACAGTCAAAGAAACATGGTTTAATATCAAGTGCATCATGTAAACTTATATATGCAATGCAAATTACCTAATATCTTTAAAGAATCAGCTGTTGAATAAGTATAGATCTTAGACAAGATATCAGACCAGCAAGTTATATAACTTGCAGCAGAAATTATAACAATGCTTTTCTAAACAAATCTGGTCATGGGTGAGAGATCAGATGATGGTAACCCTCCCTTCTGATGGTAAAACCCCATTGAAACAGTGACCTTGCTGAAACTAATGAGAAGTCTGCTCTATATATGCAAAATTTGTAGAGTTAAATCATAGACAAATTAGGAACAACAAAAAGTGAACCAAAAATGTAAACAAAACCAGCAGCAAAATAATTTATCATGACTGTAAGGTTCTGCCTATGATTTCTGGCATATTTTTGTGAGCAAATAGTGAAGTTTTGTAAAGGATCAAAAGTACCTTTTCATTATTGTGTTTTCTCTATGTTACCCTGCAGCAGATGAGTTGTACTTACAGGAATCCCCAGAGCACTTCAGAGAAAGCATCCATGAGAGAAGAGGGTGGAACTGACATTTGAGATAGGAGATATCCTTTAACTTCATCATAATCTGCAGGACATTTGTCTTCTCTGCTTCTCTGTATCACAGCTCAAACATCCCCATACACCAAGAGGGATCTGGCTCCCCATGATGAGCAGGGACTCACGCCAGTCAGAGCACTGAGTGGCAGAGTCACAGCTGGGCAGCACAGGACATGGAGCTCCACCACAGTCCTGCCTTGCATACATCACTCCTGGCTCGCACTGTCAGGGATACACTGACTTGCATGGGTGTGAGCACAGCACAAAATTGCTAAATACACTTTGGGCCATTAAAGTTAAAATCAGGTTGCTTAAAATATGAAAATTCATATTACCAGAAATCTTACCCTGAAAACAATTTTTCCAAACTTCATAAATATTAACTTCAACATTGGCTTAGTGCCAAGTTTAAAGAGAAGGATACAAAACTCAAAAACTCTTTCATTACTTTAAAGGCTGAGGTGTGAATTTCCTCAAACATGCACCACTTTGGCTACATGATGCTGCAGTGAGACACAGGACTTTGTCACCTAGTCATGCATTTATTTCCATCACTTAAATTCAGGTTCCAATGCAGACAAGAGTTTTTTTGAAACTGAATTAAGCCACTACAATATTCTAGACCTTTGCTTTGACCATGAGCACAAACCTTCCTTTCTTACAGAGACTACAGAGGGAAAGATATCTATCTCCCTGTAGTCAACACATACCCCTAAAAAGTGGGAAATCTAAAGTGCCTTCTTTGAGAAGGCTCAAAATATCTTCGCCCCATCTATTTTGGTCAGGGCCAGAGGATGACAAAACATTCAAGAGAGTGATAAACAAATGAATCTAACAAAACAATTACTTGTAATTCCCTAAAAGTATGTTGTGATACTTCTTAGTAGCACCGCTGAGTAATGATGCTGCTGCTGTTAGCAGTTGTATTAGCATCAGTAATGTGGTGTACTGTAGTAAAAGTATCACTTTTGCTATCTCCCAGTAGTGATGGTAGTGGTACAAGGATAAGTTCAAAGTACTTGCTGGATTTTCCTGTGCTTGTGAAAGTGCACTCAGCTGGGAATGTTCGCTTCCAACTTATGACCCTCTCTGCTTGCTTCTACCCATTTTGGTCACTGATAGACTCATTTTTCCATTTGTGCACAAGATTCCACACTGTCAGAGGTTAGCAAAGTAGGCAATTTGGACTCTTTATGTTAGAATATTATTTGTCAGTTGACCTTGTAATACTATCATTTGATAACTGCATGTGACACCAGCATTTAATACTCTGTCTGGGCTGACAGATAAAATTCAAGGCACAAATCAGTAACTGTCCAAGATCACCACAAGGATGGCTTGCCTTTCCATGCCATGCCCAAACTAATGCTGCCCAAAGAAATCTGCATAAGCTATCAGGAGGGGCTTATCATGGTGGGTCACTGGTTCTCAAAATTAGTTACTTGATAATTTGCCACAGTGGGAAGTTGACGGCCTTGTAAGGAGCAAGGAAGAAGCTTTTCTTTAGTTGTCTCAAACAGCTGATAAATTCTGTCATGTTGTATGTCAGAAATAACATTTCATTGATGATATGGGTGGGCCTGGGAACCTCTGCTCCATATTGTGAGAATATGTCCTAGACCAGGGCTCAAAAAGCGTTTAAGTGCTGATCACTAACTCAAAACAGTACCATAGTGTTAAAAATAATGATAATAACGATGAATGGTAGCACAGTCTTATTCATAATTGTTCATTACAACTGAAATCTGATTAGATCTTCAAGCACATCCCATCCATGTACCTGACAGCCCTCTGCTGAGCTATAAAGGTGAGTGGCACGTGCTCAGTGAAGCTGACCCATACAGTGAAATGGTTTATGAGGAATAACGATATATGATGAGAATACAAAACTTGATAATGGGTTTATTTAGTGATTGCAAATAAAATTCATGAACTGTGAAGCTGGAAACTGCACCAAAGGGAATTGGTCCAAGAGGACATTAGGGGGGAATGGGAGAGGGAGAAAGAGAATGTATTACATGTAAACTAAGTTAAAGGTTGCCTAAAGGCTTCTGATTCCACAAGCAGAGCCCCTGAGGATAGGATCTGAAAGCCTTTAATGCTACTAAGGCTTTGTCAGTAAGATATTTGCATATTTTGCCTACAAACCCAAAATGCTGTATTAATTCATTTTTATTTACCTTTCTGCCACTTCTAAAAGAAACCTTGCAGGAAGCTATTAATGACACTGCTTCATAAGAGATAATTTTCAGAGAGGCTTTGCAGGTAGTGACTGAAGGGGGGAAAAAATGTGTGTCAAATTTAGGTTATTAACAATATAATCCTTAAACAGACAGTATCTCAAAGACTAATTCATCTTCAAATTTGTCTGTAAAAACCTCATGATCCTTCACTCTGTGTGCATGCAAACTTACATTGCATGTCTTTTTTTCATCATATTTACTAGAAAGGGAAGAAGGAGAGCTTTGCAGCACTGGGCTGGAGGCTGGAAAACACAATTTTGCTATGGCACCTTCCTGTTACAGCACCTTCCATTCAAATTCAGGTTCCTTTCTCCACAGTCCACCAGCAAAACCCACAGACAAGCAGGTTTCTCTCACAGATCATGTGCAAAGCAACAGGGTAGCAACAGGCATCAAAGTATTCAGCTGATTAGCCACTCTCCACGGAGGTACAATCAAATGAGACCCCCCAATACTATGAGCCCTAGGATTCATCTTCCTATTCACCATCAGAGGACTAACAGGAATTGTCCTAGCAAACTCCTCACTAGACATTGCCCTACACAACACCTACTACGTGGTAGCCCACTTCCACTACGTACTGTCTATAGGAGCAGTATTTGCAATCCTGGCAGGCTTTACCCACTGATTCCCTCTATTTACTGGGTACACCCTCCACTCAACATGAGTGAAAGCACACTTCAGTGTGATGTTCATAGGAGAGCTTTGCAGCACTGGGCTGGAGGCTGGAAAACACAATTTTGCTATGGCACCTTCCTGTTACAGCACCTTCCATTCAAATTCAGGTTGCTTTCTCCACAGTCCACCAGCAAAACCAACAGACAAGCAAGTTTCTCTCACAGATCATGTGCAAAGCAACAGGGCAGCAACAGGGATGAGATTGATGTATTTTGTTCTAAGTTACACAATATTTTTTGCTTAGTGCAATGCCAGGTTCTTGCCGGATAAAACTTTGGACAAGCTAAATGAGAAACAATTGCTCTTAAATCTGTGGCTACGAGAAACCAGGAGTCCCATTTAATACCATTTTAACTGCATGATTTTTTAACCACGGTATGGCAAAAGGAGTCTTGACCTTTACCCTACTTAAGCATAAAGTACTGAAACCTTTGTGTCTTTCCACACTGAGAGAAGACCTTTTTCTCATGTGAATTTATAATATTCAATACAAGCTTCTTTTAAACTTTCTTGTTGTTGGAGGTACATTTTTCCTCCCTCTACTCAGATCCTTTTAAGATATAATTTATTAGAGGTTTACTCTTCCTTCCTGTACTTTTCTGCTCTGGGTGTTCTATTGATAGCCTTTGCAATGTCAAAATTATCTCTGAGGAAAAACACAGAGTCATACATGTCACCAACACAAGTGGCCCCATTCCACTGCCCAGTCCAGAGCCACAGCCTTGTGGTGGCTCCCAGCCCTGCTCCACATGGACATGGGCTGGCAGGGAGGCGGACAGGGGGGACAAAAGACACCTATGGCAGCAATGGCGTGTGAGTGGAAAGGCCTCCGTTTACAGCAGAGCCTTATGTGTGGTCTGGGAGGGTTTTCATGACTCTGCACTGAAAGGCTACAGTGAACTGCAGCTACATTTGCTCTTCACAAGTGCTGTTTTGTTTTTCTGGGGTTTTTCCACACAAAGTGAGGAAACATTGCATCTGGAAAATTACAAGCTCTGCTCATGCCAGTAGCTATTTCTGGAGAAGCAGCCCTGTGACACCATTAACACAATTAGTAGCAAACCCCAAAGATGTTTCTTAGATCATGCACAAAGAGATAGTAGAGATAGTAAGAAAAAGAAAACTTTCTTTGGGGAGGGGTCTTCAAAATGGGATATTCCCTAAAGAAATTAATATGAGGGAATTAGGGAAAAAAAATGCTTAGTAATGTAAGGATGTCACAGAAGCACAGAATTACAGAATATGCTGAGTTGGAAGGGACTTACGAGAATCATCAAGTCCAAATCCTGGCCCTGCACAAGAACATCGCTAAGAGTCACACCATGTGCCTCAGAGTGCCTCTCAAATTCTGCTAGGCTTCGTGCTGTGACCACTTGCCTGAGGAGCCTGTTCCAGGGCTCAATCACCCTCTGGGGAAGAACCTTTTTCCTAGTATCCAACCTAACTCTCCCCTGATGCAACTCAGGCCATTCCCTCATGTCCATCACAGAGAAGAGATCAGTGCCACTCCTCTTCCCCTCATGAGGAGGCTGTAACAGCATTGAGGTGTCCCCTCAGTCTCCCTTTCTCCAGGCTGAACAGACCAAGTGACCTCAGCCACTCTCATGTGGTTTCCCTCCAAGGCCCTTCACCATCTTTGTTGTTTCCTCCAACCACAAGCGCTGGACATACCTTTGAAAACTTGCAGCATCCCTCTGTGACAGCATCCTCTCCTCTCCTCTGTGTGTTACCCTGGGGACATGGCAGGCAAGATGCCATAGCGGAGAAATCACATGTGTGGGAACAGGCTTCTCCAATGTACCTGTTCACTGAGTGTGCAGGAGTAGTCTCTGGAAAGGTCTTCTGTGTTGACTTTCATGCCCTGGAGTTCTAATATGACAATTAGTTTATAATCCTTTAATATATTTTTACCTAATTTGAAGTTCAGTGCTGAAAGAAGATTAGCCATATAGCTCAATTACTTAAATGCTTAAGACTTTTCTTACGCACCAAAAAGAAGGAAAGTTTAGGTATTTGAGCTTTAATGCCCCATGATAATTTTCCCCCTTCCTTCAAAAACAGCTGCAAAACAAATAAATTACATTAAACATTCAGGGTCAGAAACTCTTTCTCTTTGCTGCTCTTCAGAGGTCATTATCAAGGTTTAATTCTCATTTGTAGTCCAGTAAGACAAGCAAACCACAGACATGGTTTAGTGGCAAACACAGCGGTGCTGGTTGAACTCAGTGACCTTAGAGGTCTTTTCCAACCTAAATGGTTTTGATTCTTTGACCTCCAGTTATCTGGACAGGTTGATCTGGAAGACCATGTACCTAATTCAGTTGCCATGCAAGTCAGTAGTTGCAAACCCAATCATTCACTCCCTCGTCCCTGAAGGATTGAATGCATCTGCTTCCAGATGCACACAGGATCAGCAGGACTGGGTCCAAAGATGATCATCCTGGCCCTTGGCATGCTGCATGCCACATCTGTCACCTACTGCCTTGAAAAAAAGCAGGACATGTGCTGTTAGTGCATTGTTCATGATCATTTTAATTTGGGCAAATTGCCTCCAAATTTCTTCTCACCCCACTATAGCTCTATAATATTTGGCCTACTGTTTTGATCACCAAAATATGCACACTCTGCTCAAAAAAAAATATACCTGAGCTTTTTGGTTTTCTTTTATTCTGTTTTGTTTCTATTTTTTTCAACAAGATACAGAGATTGACTAGAGATTTAACAACTGCAGTATAGGCACTGTATCTATAAGCAAAAGTAGAAACAACTAGAAAGCTTCCTGGACTTCGTAAAATATTAATGAAAAGGTTCTAAAGAGTTGTCTAGTTGTCAAATACCTTGCTTAAAACTGTTCTTTGTTGATGAACAGAATTATAGTTGAAGTCATACTTGTCCAGTGACTCCTTTGTGTTTCATTTTCACATGGTCTTATGATAGTTTCTATTTACTTTTCTCTCTTCAGTAAGAGAAAGAATTCAACAGAGGGGAAGAAAAAATATATATTTTTTGTTTACAAATATAGGTGCATATAGATATACAACAGCTATAGCCATGTACAAATTCTGTCTTAAGATTTGGCCTCTTCCATCTGCAAAACTTCACAGGAAAAGAAAGAAAACCTAACTTTGCTATAATTCCAAAATAATTACTTCATCTTCTAGTAAATTTATTATATCAAATTGTCTGCTTATTTATATATATTAATTGTTCATTAAAGGAGCAGTAGTAAAAATAAGTGGAATAACTATATGCAATTGTGATGTCTAAAGAGGAGACATCATATTGGAAAATAATTAGCTATTCAAAAATAATCACATTAAACTTACTCTGCATAACAGACTAAAAGAGAAGTCATTTTAGGCAAATCCCTCTGCTTCTGTTAAGACATATTTTGTATAGCTAGGAACCTAATTTTAATCCTTTCCCTCTGGGTAACAATGCTAGGTGTTATTAAAGTAAACATCACCTTTTGCATTTATTTTAATTCTTTAATTAATTTATAATGCCAAAAAATAAAATTGAAATGTACTCACACTTGTAAGAGCTTTGGAAATCATGCAGCAAAATATTTTGAGACCTTTTCTCCTGTTAAGTTTCAACAACACACACTTACCAATTCTCTTCTAGTGGTTCCTTTCAGGGGATCAACTGCATTAACTCCTCTACTGTGATTTGTAGTTAACTAAGACTACACCTGGGGATAAAAGGAGCTGGGTGACTGATTCTGCCTTTTGCCATCATTTGCTTGGTCCGAAGATAATGGTGACAACACTGACAATGTTTAAAAAAAAAAAAAGAGGAGTACTTCAGATCTGCACTCTAAGAAACACCTGACAGAGAGAAAGATAGAGGTTGTTGAGAAAAAAAGCTGAGAAAATATGTCAGCTTTGAAAAGGTATCTTTTTTACCTGTTTTTTTTTTCTGTTGGGCACCTGTTCCAGATGTTTGACTAATCCAAGCAGCCAGTCCAGCACTGCACTATCACAACTCTCTATCTGAGGGCCCATCACAATTTTCAGTTCTCCACACTCCTGCACCACCCTCATCTTCCCACCCACCAGCAGAAAGGACCGTTCAGCTGGTCAGTCTGCAGGTGCCAGAGGCCACGTTGCACAGGGAACAGAAGGGTATGAGACCTGCAGACCCTCTGCACCCCCAGCACGTGCTGGGATTGAAATATGCCTGTCCAGAGATGGGATCTGTGTGTGCATGTGCACAAGTGTCTGCATCACCCCCCTTTTGCTGCCTTGTGCCCCAGGTGGCTCTTGGGAGCCCTGTTTCCATGGCAGAGACATCTCTCAATAACAATGTGTGCCTCACAACATAAATAGCAAAGAAGCACCTCAGTCTAGTTTCCAGAAAAAGTTTCTTCTCTTTTTTTTTCTTTTTTTCTTTATTTTAAATAATCTAGGCTTTCTAAACAACAGGGAAGAAAAGGACATTATTCAGTTCCTGCACAGTAATGAAAAATATGTGGCTGAAGTACAACGTACTAAATACTTTAGCTGAAAAACAAAACACCTGAGCACGCACATAGCATCATTAAAAAGTCGTGTAAATCTGCACATGATTTCAAAAGTGCCCAAGTTCCTCAGGATGAGTTACACTAGAAATGTCAGGGGAGGGCTGGGAAATTCCTCAGCCAGTCTCCAAGACCTGGGGGACATATTCTGCTGCAGGCCTCTCTCTCTGCTCCCGTGTGAGGCTGAGGAGGGAGGGCTATGCCACATCCCAACAAGACAGGGGACTGCAATGAAGACTGCCAGAAAAGCCCCATACACCCAGAAGGCTCTTCCTGTTTGCCTCTCCACTGCCTGCAGCTCCAGAAGAAGCTGAAAGAGGCAAGTCATATATTGTGTGACTCTGTGGAGATGGGTGCAAGCATCATCATTTAACACCATGGGAAGTAAAATAAATCACACACACAGAGAAAAAAATATAGGTAAACAAAGGAGAAACGAATCTTTCTGTAAAACATCAGGGCATCTCAGATACATCGCTGTGATCTAGAAGTTATGAGCCATTGCCTAATACAGTTTGTGCCACTTGGTGGCAACACTTCCATGTTTGATTTATTGAACTTTTCTCATAGTCTTTCTTCTGATACTGAAAAGGACAAGTGTAGGCTCTGGTATGTGCAATTAATTATTGCAGAAAATAAAAATAAAAGGTTTGAATGGCATTGGTACTATTTTCTGTCCAGGACTCATACTAAATTCTTTTCAAGATTACATTGTTTTATATCCTGAGACATTTATAATAGGAAAATTTCACATTCCTCAGGCATCAGTGAGAAGCCCTGTGCAGCAATTTCATCTTAAATACTGGCAGAAGATATTTTTTTTCAATGTGCAGCCACAACCATAACAGAAAATGTTGACCAGCTGCTTGCAGACAAGTTAGATGGCTACCACTGTGCAGGTTTCTCCACTGCAAGTATGTTTTAAAATTGCAGGTGAACAAATGCAGGGAATTCTAACTGTAGTCTTGCATGGTGCACAAGCAACAACCATGCCATGGCTCACTCTTGCAGTTTGACTTTGATCTACAAGATTCATTCTTCCAGCAAAGATGCTCATTGTCCCCACTTGCTCAACTCTGGGTACCCCACTAAACCTGACAATCAACATCATTTATGTCAATAATTTCTAAATTAAATGATGTGCAAACTCACTGGCACCAGGGCAACCCACACAGACCCAACCCTTCCAGCCCCAACACTCACCTGTTGATCCCCAGTGCAGACATGGGCACTGTGAAGGGAAGGTTTCTGAACTGCCCTAGCACTGGGTAATAATTGATACTGCTGATAGCTTGAGCTGAGTAAGCATAAGCTTGAGCTCAGCTGGAACGTGCTGCAGGAGCCAGATCTGAGTGTCTGTGCAGCCAGAAGTCTGTAGAGCCAATGGGAACTGGGCAGGCAGGGAACAGGCAGAGCATTGCAGGCAAAGGCATCAGGTGCAGGAGCATTTCAGGGTCCTGGGAAGCAATATCTTGCCAGCCTGGACTCCCCTGACCCAGCAAGCTGAGACTCACCAAGGCACTAGTGCAGTCCCTGGCAAGGAAACACTGCCTGGAGGAGGCTGGCAGCTGCCTTCTGCCCTTCCACAGATGCTGAAACGGGTAAGGTACCACCAGACTGCTGCAATGCCAGGGCTCCTGCAAAGCCTGCCAGCATGGTGAGGGACAGACAGGTCCCAAACTGTGTCAGCACCATCATGGTGCAAAACAGCTTCCTGGCTCACAGCCAGACACTCCTGAGCAGCACCACGTGGCCAGGGACCTCTCACACACAAACTTGCAGTGGATGCCATGCACGTGTCTACATAGGAGGTCATCCTGATAGAGTCACATTAAAATATATATAAGGATCTGTGACATATATATATATATATATATATATATGGCTCTGGGATGTGTCACCCAGCCTTATCACACCCAGGGAAACCAGCTCCACATTTCCTGCTCTTTAACATCTCCATCACTGCTACCACAACATCCTGGCTTGGGCCAGGGCTACCTGGCACAGGTGAAGAAAAACACATGCTTGCAATGCTTGCAAAACTTTCCTTATTTCACATTGGGAAAGGAGCAACAGTATAAAGCACAGCTAAAATCACACACATGGCAGGGACTGGGCCAAAAACGCTCTTTGCACATATGGATGCTACTACTTGCAGGGCAAACTGGGAGAGTGTTTAGCAAGTGAAATGTCAATTAACATATTTTGCTTGACTTGTGTGTACTTAAGTCTGGGATAATTTGGCCCTAATGGTAAGCAAACACTTTGAGTCCCCTTGGGATGATGCCCAGTCCTGGGCTGTTTTCTCAACTGCTCCAAAGGTCTCCCAGACATACCCACTACTTTCTCCATTTGATGAGAGATTGATTTAAATCTCTCTGCCCTTGGAGGAAAGAGGCTGGTGCCCATGGGTTTGCTTTGTTCTTCTTCCCTAGGAGACCCCTGCAGAAAGGGAGTTCCACCTCATGCCTGGTAATTACTGCCCAGTTTCCTTCATCATTCTGTACCTGTATTCAGCTCTATGTAAAGCCATTTATTAAATAATGGGGACACTATTTACCAAACCCATATAGACTTTCTGGGCTGTGCACCAACAATTTAGCACTTTTAATGAGAAATACAAGCTTTGGATTAATTTTTAAGCATTCCTTTGATGTCCACTGGGGCTGGAGACTATGGTGCTGTGCCTCCAGATGGTACCAGGATCTGGCAGAGGTGGTTCTTGAAGATACGCCTTCAAGGGAGGAGTAAAGAGCAAGAAGTAAGGCTTGGATTCAGCTCAAGAGAAGCAGGGGAGGAATAAATCCATCTGAAGAACTTTTGATAGCATGCAGAAAAGCCTAAAATTAGTTTCTATCACAAACACATGGTTAATAACCAAGAACAAGGCACACAAGGGCAGAGGAGAACCTGCAGTCCCAGTGTCACACTCTGCTGAGAGTCCTGTAGAGCCATCCCCATCCCACATGGCTCATGCTTTTCTTAGATCACAGAATATTCTGAGTTGGAAGGGACCCACAAGCATTACTGAGTCCAACTCCTTAGTGACTGGCCCATACAAGGATTGGTAACACAACCAACCCCCCAACACAACCTTGGTGTTAATAGCACCATGCTCTGACCAACTGAGCCAATCTCAGGGCCACCAGGAAAAGCACTTTGTGAGCCTCCTCCTGAGGCAGCAAGGCCCAGGCTGTGCAATCCCTAGGATGCTGTGGCAGATGCTGCATTTTCCAGGCCTGAGCAGGACTCTCCAGTCTGTATTTCCTGAGAATGGGAGGCCACGTGCTGACCCTACATCTGCAGCCCTGCCTGGGTCCCAAAGGCACTGAGGAGCCTCAGCCTGCCCCAGGAGCCCTTATAGAAACCCATCATGGGGTTGCTGCTGCAGAAGCACAGGTCAGTGTGATGAAACAGGTGATCTTCAGAGCTGGGGTGCTTTTATCTATTCCTCAACTCTCAGGAGACAGACCATAAATATAATAGCACAGAAACCTCAAAATCAGCAGTGGACAGAGGAAATTAAGACTTTGAGTCTTAAGATGGCAGGGGAGAAAACTCCTTTGTGCTGCTGCACAGGGTGATGCTGGTCAGCGTGCTGGCATGGGTGCTCTGGCCAGTGGGGATGGCGAGGGATCCATCCCTCCAAAACACCAAGCCCGCTGGGAGAAGGCATGCCACCTGCAGAGGCTCCCCCATGTCCTCCAAAACATCTTATGGTCATGATTTGCTGACAAGGGGAATGAAAGGAAGCTGAGATTCCAACAATTTTCATGTGTTCCCTGGGCACAGTTGCAGAGGCAAAGAAAAGGAAATATACTAACAATGAAGGGAAAATGTTTAGCTTATGATATTAACATGTTTATAGCAGCAACAATAGTATAGGTTACAACCTTATATCAAATTTTGATGAACTGCCAGTTTTAAAAGTGAAAGAAAAGTTTGCAAGAACTACTCATGGTATTTAATATTAATAATAAACATATTTATGCTCAAGTACTGATATTCAAAGTCATTGAATTTTTGAGCACATTAGTTCCCAAACCCTTTCAGATGTGTGAATTAATGACTCAACTGAGAATTACTTAAAATATACTTGGAAAGCAACATGGGAGAAAATGTTTAATGGACGTAGCAAACACTGACTCTCAGACACATGCACACTCTTTTTAATCAGAACATGAACTCTTGAAGAAAGGGGAGGTTCTGCCTTTAAAACCATATTCCCCCAAAGGCTAACTTCTGATACCCCACTGTATATTTCTTCATAATTCCCTTTTTTTCCCCCCAGTATTATTTCCATGAGTAGTGAATGATTGATGATCTATAACACATTTCCTAGGAAACAGAGAACCCAACCAGCTTCATGGCTGTTCTGGACAGGAGGGGAAGTTGCTTCCTACTATATCTTGAGTCTAGATACAAAGGCGCATCACACTCAGGACTGCAATTCTTGAATTTGAGACAGGAAAAAGAGGATAAGAGGAAAGCACAGCTTTAGGTTTGGACAACAAATAAGTGCAACCTGCATGAACTGTCTTACAGCAAGTGGGTTCAAAAGGAGATACCGATGCCTCATTGCTGTGGAAAATGTGGGTTCAGCCCTTTGCTGCCCAAGAAGAGGAGAGGTGCTGCTCAGCACAGAGCAGTGCCAGGCAGCAGGATCCTCCTGAGGTGCCTGCTCACCAAGCCCACCCTGCTGTGCAGTGCATGCCTGCGGCAACTGCGAGTGCATCATGACTGAAATAAAAGTGCGGGAGAACAACTGAGCATGGCAGGGCTGGGCTGAACTTCACCCCTGGGGAAGGGCAGCCCTGGTCTAGTCCTGCAACAATGCATGCTAGTGGTCTTTATAACCTTTACTGGAACAGGACAACCTCTTACCTTTTCCCTGCTTGGGATGCCTTGACCATGTAAGTTCCAAAATAATGCTTACATTCCATGACACGGAACATGACATTTAACCTGGCTGGTCCTTACTCATTGCTCCAAGGGAAAAAACAAAAACAACAACAACAAAAAAACCTTCTACTTACATCACTCCTGGCAGACATTTCTCCAACCAAATCTTTGGTAAGGGAACTCTATAACATCTTCAGATAGTCCAGTGGTTCAGCATCCCAGCCATAAGAAAGCTTTTCCCAACAAATGACTCGTAACTTCCTTGCTCCAATTTTATCCCATTATTTGTGTGCTATGCATCACAAGTATAGAGAACAAACTACTTATGCTTTTACTTCCTTATAATGCTTTTACTACCTCCTTCACTTGTCTTCTCACTGTCCTTGTCCCTGGAAGGAACAGTACCAGATCTTTTAGCTTGTCCTTACAGGTTATAGTTTGTAGGTCTCTGATCATACTTATTTTTTCCAGTGGACTGATAGGTGAATATTTTTTCCACATCTTTCTTGAAGACAGAAGCCACAATATCTGAGTTCACACAAATTTCCTCTTGAATCAATGAAAAGATATTAATTCCCTCAGAAATGTAACAACTAACTGGGTTCAACAGAAAGGTCACACTCCTCCCTCATCATGTGGACATACTGTGTAGCCTAATACTGAGGATCTTCTCCTGTGGGATAAATGAAGCCAGTCTGACTGTCCTTGGGTAAGCCTGGTGTCTGACCTTTGGCATCCTGCATCCATGCACTGACAGACAGGGATCAGAGGAGGGTAGAGAGGGCAATTCCTCTCCCTCCTGTTTTTGTCTCAGTGCTGGCTTTGGCTGGGGTAGTTAATTTTCTTCACAGTGGCTGTTTTGGATCTGTGCTGAACACTGGGTTGATAATACAGAGATGTTTTTGTTATCACTGAGCAATGCTCATACAAACCTTATCTGCCTTTCCTACTGCCACAACGGCAAGGGGGCTGGGGGTATGTGGGATTGCAGGTGAGAATGAAGAGAGTAGAAACTAAGTAGAAAGCAAAATAAAGCAGGCGAAGAAAAATCAAAACAACTTTCTGTATTGACACTTGTTTTCAAACTAAAGACATAATTATCCTGTAGCAAGTCTTGGCTACAGAGAAAAACATTTTGTTGGGAACTAATTAAAGAATTAGCCAGTGTTTAGCTTCTCAAGATAAAGGAGCATAAGCTTTGAAACAGAAGTGTTTGCAGTACGCTTTTGAAAACCCTCTGAAGACAGCCGAGCTTAAGTCTGTTAAGACTCTTCCTTTGACAATTAAATGTCTCTTCAGATGTCTTTTTTTTCCTTCCTTGATTTTTTTTTCTTCTTATAAAAGAAGCAGCTGGTACCTCTTAACAGTAGGCATTTTCTCCCTTGCTTAGAGCATGGGGTGGTGTGTTACCACGTGTCACAGTCATGAACACAGCTCATCCACTGAGCCACCGTATAGGTGGGACAGGTGTCAAATCTACCATGAAATACAGTGTTTAGTAAATTCAAAGGAACCTGCTGGCACTGGATGCCACATCAACCCCCCTAGACTACAGCCTAACCAGACCCTTCCAGGCACAAGGTGGATCAGCACCATGTCCCTGACAGACAACCTCTGGGTGCTGCAGAAGAATGCAAAGTCCCTTTTAGGAAGCTCATTGACTTCTTGGTTCAGCAGGAGGGCACAATGACAGTAACCATTGTCTCCCATCCACTTTAACAACTCAACATCCTCTGCCAGGGAAGGGACAACCCATCCTGAAGAGGATGCTCTGCTCTGCTCCCTCTACCCAGGGAGCTGTGAACCCATGTAACCATAAGTGATTTTTCAGAGCTCTACTAGTTTGGACTACAGGGTCTTTCTTCCCACGCTTCTCACCAGCCCCACACGCAGAGGGGTTTTAAGAGCCAGTTACACTCTTGACTCCCCTCCTGTCAAATCAGGCCCAGGGTGCTGGCTAAGATCAGGGATCACAAACTTCCTCCTCCAGCAGGACTGTGGGTGCCCAGCATGCTGGCACTGGCTCTGCTTGCTGCCATGGAAGAACTGCTGGTGGCTGCCATTGACCCAGTGTGGTTTATTAGCATCTCCAGCTTTGTTTAAAACAAGCACACATGCAGATGAAATCATCCCTGCTTTCAACAAGACAGATAAAAAACTCTATCTATGCCTTGTGGAAGATGATGGGAGTTTTAACCAACTCTCTGAAGCAGAAGTACTCCATGGAGACAACATTATGTGGGAAAGGGGAATCAAGTTTTACTAACCTCTCTTCCACTGTCATGCTCCTTTGCAATTTTCAGTGCAACCTCCGATATCAGATGCATTCTCAAGAGTCATGAGAATTGTCAGTGCAAATATATTTAGCCATATCCCTTTGGGTAGGTGGGGGAGGAAAGAAACCCCTAAATAGCTGTAAGATAACAATTACTGCAAACATATTTCCTTAGAGAAAATTTAGTGAGAGTTCAAAGTCCTTGGCAGCTGGATGGCCAACAGCCAGCTTCTTCCCAAGCTGTCCCTAGAAACCTTTACTCTTTGAGGAGCATGCTCAGAAGAGAAACCCCTCTGCTTTCCACAGGTCTTCTCCCTATGCTCTAAGAACTCCCCAGTGTAAAAGAAATGCTTAAATCAATGGCAAATTATTTAGACTTCTCTTCCCTCTCTAACAAAAAAACCCCACAATTCAAATCCAAGCCCTTCATGATAGAAAGTATGTTTTAAACAGGAAAAGGGAAATTCTCACTCTTCATAAGATTGTAAAGGAATCAGAAAGCTCACAGCTCTACCAAACGAGTGAAAATGCCCTGGCTGTCATTCAATTGCACTGTTAGTGGGAGTAAGGAGAAGTCTCCCACACAGCCACAGGAGAAAACTGTGGGATTCAGACTGGAAAAGGAGCAGGGGGAGGATGTGAACACTGTTAAAAATAAAACTTATCAGACAACAATTGAATCGTGAGAATGTTATCTGGTTCAACAGGAGCGTGAAAACAAATGGGCATTTCAAGAAGAGGGTCACTAGCAAGGTAAATAACTTCAAAATAGCAGGAAGTGACCAAGAGAATATGCCAAGCCCAGGGCAACAAAAAAGGGCTCTCCAACAGCAGAAGACAGTCATGGATACAGATTTCAGTGTCACCTTACATGCAGCTGCACTGGCGCTGCACCCACCCTTTGCATCCCTGGCCACACTAAGACACAAGACTGAAGAGATTTGCACAGGACAGTGTTTAACATGACCCAGTGTTTATTGACTCCTGCGACATTTTTTTAATAGTAACAGGAACACAAAATGTGATGTGTGGTAAAATACTACTAGGGGTTTCTACATGAATCAATGCAAAGTGCCAGCATTGTTGACCAGCATACAACCTGACAAGAGAAGATGTAGTCATAACTCACTCTCAGATATCTGCTGGGAGTTCATCACAGTCAAAGTAGAACTAGCCATTTGCCTGCAAACAGACACATTTTCTTCTAGATGCAAGTGGTGTTAGAGCCAGCTATTTTGCAACAAGAAAGACATATAATATATTCCAACATTTTAAAAAACACACAGGACTAAAACTGTTTAAAAATAGAAGGGGAAAAAGAGTGGAACTTTTTAGACACTATTTTGTAGAAGCCATTCTTCATAGAACCAGAAGTAATCTAGAGAAAAACATTTATTAGAGGCTACTTTGCTCAAAAGGCCAGTGCTCATAGGTTTAAGAATAAAAACAGTCTCTTGATTTTCAGCACTGTCTCCTGGCCTTTCTTCCTCCCTTCACAACAAAAACCTCCTGTTGAAAATTGCAGCTTAGTGGCTCTGCACATTTTTCCCATGCAATGGAAAAGGCAACCATGTTTTTTAGAGCCATCAAAAACTTGCATGACATGACATGCACGTGCAGCATGAAACATCTTCACAGATATGAACAATGAAGGCACATTACCTAAAAATTAAAAAAAAATACCAACCAGAATTTTTGGAGGATTCAAAGTTAAATATCTTAGAGAAAGCATTCCTTTTCACAACTGGCTGACAAGTGCTCTTTAGCCATTTGATTCAAACAGTTTGTATGAGGACAAAACACAAGGACAAGGCCTCTTTGAAATACCCTCCCCATGTGTATGTCACACATGACCAACACCCCCCTACACCCCACCCCCAATTAAACTACAGCTTCTTCAAGGAGATCATCCCACTGAAAACAGAGTAGAAACCTGAAATGGAGGACTAAGGAATTGGTTTCAAGCTCTCAAGCCCTCAATTTTTTTTACACTTGATTACAAGTGTTTATAAAGACAACACACCCTGCCACAGAATAATTGCTCTGTCTTCTATATATGTCATATAGATGAGGAAGATATTCACAAAAAAAGAAAATATGTATTTATTTACAATAAATGCAACTATACTGCTCCATCATCCATTCACCACACGTTGCTTACCACTGCAGAAACCTGGTGGTAGCAACAGTGGTAACTGAAGTACCTTCCCTTTTCAGCCCTTACACAAAGCTTTTCCTCTTCCACCACATTGTTTTTCCACTGTTCCAGGCTCCAGTAAGACGTGTACTAGCAATGCTTTCTAGTTCATTTTTAAGGTTACAGTTTCTAGAGGCAAAGCAGTATTTGCTCTACTCTGATCCTCCTCCTTTTAAAATCATGTAAGAGTTTCAAATTTATGTGCCATTACTAACTTTGAATACATGTATTCCATCACTTTCTGTAAATAGTAATGCTGTCTTTTCCAATACCTCTCACATTTCAAAGAATAACCTCTCTCTTAAGGAAGAGCCAAAATCTTTCGTCTCCCACACGAACATTTCAGAATGAGAATTTCAAGTTATCATTAAGTGTCCTTCAAGTCTCTGGTGTTACTTAGAAGCAGCTGTAGAATAATGTTTTTCTTAACATTAAAGGACATTTATCATGTTCTTTGTCTTTTTCTAGTTGTAAGGATATTAAGTCACACATGTTCCCTCATACTCCTCTCTTAGGGTGCACAGTGCTCAGGCCTATACAACCATAGCTGGATCTCTGGGAGAAGCCAGAGAGAATAAGGGGCTTCTTAGCACTGCTGTATTTACATTCAGCATTCATGGCAGGCTGGAGGATGATCAGCTTTTCTTTAAGACACAAAACTGCTTTAAAAAATACTCCATTTTCTATTATCATTTTTATGTCATGGAAGTTACTTCTCTTCTGTCCTATGCAGCTGTTACCTTTCTATCACAGACATTTAATAGCTGCCATTGCACACTACTTTTGCACTCCCTAGCTCAAGAGCAGCCCATCACAGCACAACAATGCAGCAGAGCGTGGGGAAGCGGTGCAAGGGCCGGTGGTTCAGACGCACCACCCTCACCAGCATGGGCAGGTGGCACAGGAAAATATGGGACACTGAAGGGGACACCTATTTAGAACATTTAGTAGGGTCTGACATACACACTGACAGCATGAGTTAAAAATGAATGCTGCAAGTGAGTGTATTAGGCTGAGAACAATTAGTGTGAGTGATAAATACATCCACTGCCAGATCCCAGCTTCATTAAGAGCTATTCTGAACTGCATAGTAAGTGCTGGTTGTAGAAGTTTAGACAGATTGGGAATAGGCCGCCAGTTACTCATTGAGTCTAATAAGTTTTAAAAAAATAATGGAGGGAAAAAATGTGTGCTTTGCCATTGAATAACTCTGATCTCACAGCCTGGGCATAGCAGCAGTAGTTACCTGCCATCACAGATCAATTGAAACAGAATTGCAGTTTCATTCAAATTACATATGCATGCAAAATTAAACAAGTGTGTTCACTAAGACTATGCAGCATAAAAATCAGGTCTAAGTTACCCATTATTTATCATATATTTGTCAGACTGCCAGACATATCTTTCCCTTTCAGATTCATACCTATGTCATACAGAACACAGCAGATGGAGAAGTCACAAAGCAAACACTTCTCTACATATCACTGGCCTTAAGGGCCAATGCATTGTGTGCCATAAGCCTTTCAAGTTTACCAGATTTTTGGGAGAAAACAGCTGCTTTACCAAACTGTGAAAATAGAACACATACAACCCATCCTGCTCAAAACATAAAGAATGGTTTTATGAAGTGTGAACAGATGCATAACTACTTTCCCCTTGGTCCTGGGACAGAAAGGGCAGTACAGCTGCAGAGCTAGAATGAGCCTCTTGAAGAGCAAACAAAATCCAGAAAATGCAATGACTGTGTAGACAAACATCTACATGTTTCTGAAGAGCTGAACCAATGTTCTGCACAGCAAAGTGATGAACAATACATCAACAGGTCCATTTGGGACAGACTGTAAAATGCTCTACAAACATCCAATTTAATTTCCCATGTCAAATATCCCTCTGTGCCTGTCAGCAGTCTGCCAACTGATTTTAAACTTGCAAGGCTTCTTCCCATTTAACTAGAACGTTTTTTCCCCCATAAAGTGCAAATAAGACTCAGTTTTTTACCACTAGTTCCAATGACCATTATCTTAGTTACAAGAGTGATCAAAAGCCAATTGGCTGAGCCACTACCACTAGGCTTGAGCATCACATACCCTTTTTTTTTTTAACCCTGGTTATTTTTTCCAGCAAAAAGCAAAGAGCAAACAAGTCTTTCTTCTACCAGATGCAGCATGACAGGAGGCTGCCTTAAGTACCATCAGCATGAGATGCACGTGCTAGACACAACCGGTGCATACTTGTGCATAAAAATGTTTTGCCCTTATTCGCTGGAAATGGAAGTCATCTTTGGGATCTTATTTCCTCACAAAGAGTTCATGAGCAGTTGATTAGTCTTCATTAAGAGGTGCTTCTCTCTTCCTTGCATCTACATCAAAAAAAAAAAAAAAACAAGTGGTTAAACCAGGGAGTTCTGACTGTATTCATCTGAAAAATCAGAAACAAAGATGTCTTGTTCTCAATGGACAACACCTTCCATTTCAGAATCATGGCATGAATTCACTATGTGGACTGAACTGCTACATGATACCACAGCATGCTAACAAGGACAGTCACAGAAAGATCTTGTACATTTTTCATGTTCAAACTGAAGATGACGCATGCAGTATTTAAGTAGCCCAATAAACTCTGAGACCCCAGATCAGTGATACTTTTCCCCCACCGCCTCTTGGCCCCTTTTTCATGATTCTCTTTAAGGGTGAAACCAGTATTTGCTTTGTATACAAGCTAGAGAGATGACAACAGTCTGTTCTGAAAATCATTTGACTAATTACAACTTTGCCCAGCTGCACACATTTTTAAAAAGACAAGAGCTCTCCACACTGTATTTTGAGGAGGCAGCCCCTGAAGACCAGATCTTAAACTGCTCTGAACAGCAACCCTTAGATCATGGTCCCAGGCAGGGTGTTGGAACACATCTGGACAAGTCCATGACCCATATGCCATTACTACAGCAGCAGCGCAGTGTGGCTGCCATTAGAAAGCTGGGTCACCCCTTTGTGGGCTTCTGCCCTTCACTAATACAGGAGACCCTATTCATTCAGAACATTTAGAGAACACAATTATTAAAGTGTCTGTGAAAGTCCAAACAGGGAACTAAACAGGGTTTGGAGGAGGCAAAATATACCTCCCAAATAACAAAAAAAGAGCTGATTCCCTGTGATTGGAGTAGCCACCCAGGGCAGGAAAAAAATGTCAGTCATTTGAGACTCAAATCAGAAACTGTCTCTCCCATTCTCCCCATTTTGTTCATCAGGGATTCTAGGGCCAGGCCTGATCTCCTGTCACAACTTCTCCACTTGCATAAAATAACTGACTAGCAATAACAGGAGAAAAAGCTTTCTAAAAATGCATTACATATGCTAGTAGCTACAGAACCACTTCTGGTCTATCTCTGACTTTGGAAATACCTAAATGCATTAAATTCTTTCTAGTGAACATTTATAAAAAAATCATACCAGTTAAGTTCCTGAACTTCTTTTTGGCTTCTGCTCTTTCTTCGGCATCAAAATACCACACGGTCATGGCATATCTATAAAAGAAAGAAATCTTGCATGTCTTTCCACTTCTGATATTAAAACACGGCACTGCACTTTTATGCTCATGAAGAAAGCAAAAACAAAACTGGATTAGTAGACTAAAAAAGTAGAATGAAAATGACACATCTTTAGAGGCGAACACAGACAGCATTTTAGTGCATATTTTAACAAGTCAGATAGAAATATAAGTGAGAATTTCTGCTGGAGGCACAAAAGAGAGCACAGCCCCTGGTAACAGAGGGCAAAAGTAGCTTCCAGACCTTTGCATGTTTTTCTGTTATGGGAGGCCTGTAGGCAGCTTGGGGGCTGCCCTGTGTCACATCAGCTTTTCACAGGCTGCTGACAGATGGTAGCCCCAACAATCCCTATAGTGTTACAAGGGCAAAAGAATAACCCAGCACCTCCCAGCTAAACAGCTATGCCCAGCTTGGAAGATTTCTCCTGTCAATGGTTAAGGGCCTTTTTTTCCAACACATGAGGAAATGTATCATTCGAGCTTGCTCCTCCTTACTTAATGAGAGAATTCCCAATGACTCAAAACCAGGAAATTCACTCAACATCTGTCTATTTTTTATGCACATGTATTTAAACATGATGGCCATAATTTTGGATTAAAATACTGGTAGAAGAGATGCTCTGGGGTTTTTCCTGGCCAAAAACCAATATTAAATATGCTACTTACCTGGTTGCATAAGAAGGCTGGACTTCATGTGGGTTCCTTCGATCTGACCAAAAAAAAAGTAATCGGTCAAAAATTGGCTCAACATCTGCTACATAGGACTTTCCTTCGGGGAATATTCGAAGAATTCCACCATGCAGCTGAAAGAAAAGGAAAGATTGGTTTTTTGCACATACAAGCAGCCACACATTGACATGAAAAATAACTTATTTCTCTCTCCTCCACACCTAACAAATGGGGAATAAGCATCTAATGATAAACATGACACCTACGTGACAACACTGGAAAACCTCACCGCGTCTCTTGGCCACTTTGTTTTACCAGTTTGTAATGTTTCAGCTTAAGCTTCTGTCTAAACAAATGAACCAAGATAAAGGTAACACCAGCCCTGCAGTAAACACTGGGAACTTCTGAGCTTCCAGTCACATTTCTAGAACCAGTGAATACCACAGAGCTGCTCTACCTGACCAGTCTGAGATCAGGCTCTCTGGCCAACAACTGTTAGATACTGCCCATGGTATTTCAGACGCTGTGCCTGATCACTTAGGAGTTAAATTCTACACCTCAGGAAGAGTGAAGTCTGTTTTATTGTTAGATTTGTAAAACTTCTCAAATGCATTATAGATCCCAGCCACCATTTTCCCTACTCACAACACAGCCTGGTTCCTCTACCATACAATTTCTGTCTTTCCACATGCCATGATTTTCACGGAAAAGGTCTGGTGATCTGCACACATACTAGAAACTCCAAAAGATGAAGATGAACCCTGCCTCCTCCTGCTGCTGTTAGAGCTCTCTTTGGAGACATTAATCCTGCATCACAGAGTGCAGTGCAGCACCAACCTGACGTGGTACCTCCATGTCACATGCAGACCTCAGTGAGAAACCACTAAGCCAGCTTTAAAGCCACATGTCTGCTTTCAAAGCCCAGTACTATTATACTCTTATATTGCATGTTCTCCAGCATACACTTACATAAAATTACCATCACAGCTACATAATAAACTCCATCAGTGTCCTGCATTTCAGTTGGCTTTTCTTAGTGCTCACTTGGGTGCCTCCCCACTATTTGGATAAGGATGTAATGCACAAAGCAAACTGGATATTTGCATCTCCTCCCACATCTCTTCCTTCATTTTATTACATTGAGATGTTTCACTGTCATACTCTCTGTAACAAGATGTGCTTTTCTGCAACACTGCATTTTTCAATCACATTGTCTCTGTATCTGAACTGACTTATCAGGGTTCATAGTATTTACCTGTTCTTAAGGAGTATATTGGCCTAAAAAGAGGTTAGAGAAGCAAACAACATTGGACAATTTTCAAGCAATAACCCTCACAAACAGCTTGTGGCGCATTACAACGGACAACAGACTTACAAAGAGACATCCTGCAATTTTACAAACTCTTCTTTTGTTTCTAATTTAAAGGTATGGCACATTCAAGGCTGACTTAACTGCCTTATAGTAATATAGGCAGGAACAAGAGTTCTATCCAGTCAAGACACCCACTGGTGGAATCAAACCATGTTTGTTCCTCTTCCTAAGCCCCACTGCTTCATAAATAAGAAAAGGGAACTGACTGAATATCTTCTGCAGGTTAGCCTGAAGTATCAAGAATGATAAAGTCATGAATTTGGGCTGTCATTTTACTCTGCTCCCACAATCCACTTATTCTGTAGTGAATTGATTTTCTTTTTCTGCTGTTTCCTCTAAACAAAGTGTTAAGAGCATACAGGCCAGGGCTTATAGCTTTATCCTATAGCAACAAAACAGTATGTGTGTAGAATGGGAGAGGACCATGCGGAAACAGTTCACATTCTTACTTCCAAAGCATTGCCAAAAACAGACAGAAAAAAAAGAGATGAAGAATGGACCAGCAGCTTAGAAGTTCATTAGAGTTCACAGAAACAACAGACAGCTCCAAAGCTCTGTTTCCAAAGTAGTTTTTCCTTCCTGTTGTGCCTCAACCCCACGGCTTACTCACCTTGGAGTCCCAGTTCTTATTCAGGTAATAAATACAGGTGATGCAGCGCCCGTCACCATTTGGATTGTCCACATGACGAACGTACCCAGTTCCATTCCCAGGATAGCAAGCAACCATAGCCTGAAACATACAGATTGTAAAATAATTAATTCCACAAGACGTCTACCTTTTTGCTAAGCATCCTCCCACCACCACTTTGGCTCACTATTTTTCAGATGATCAATCCAAAACCTAGAGCAGACATCACCTGAAGGTATTTTTGCACAAACGTCTTTCACAGGACAGCTCAGCCAGTGTGAAATTCAAAACTGGAAAATAAATACCCTTATAATTCACAGTATATATATACACTAAAATAAAAGGGGAAAAAAGTGAAACTAGAGCACTAGTATGCATGGTACAAGCTTGTTATAAGCTACGTGACTTTGAGGCAGTTTCATCTGAAATTTGCTTGGGTTTCTACAGATAAGCAGTCATTGCAAAACAGATTTTCCAGTCATAATGAAAGTAGAAAGCAATCCCAGGAGGTCATGCTTTACTACCACCATCCTCCTCTATTCATATCTTCCAGTCATTGTCATGTACAGCCCTGTGTGCAACTCAAAGGGAGTGGTCCCCAGGAGGTGTTGGTAAAACTCCATAAAGCAAAGCATGCAAAAAGCTGCAGCTCCTTTATGCCCTGTGTTTGCACAGGGCAGTGCACGCTTGCTTTCATGGACTGAGCCACAGAACTAACCAAACAGCTTTCAGAGCATTTCTCTCTTTGATCATCTTCAGACTTGCTGATACAATCACTTAATTCATGGTTTAAATTTCATCTTGAATGATGAGATAAGCCTAACATGAATTACTCCAAACCACACGGCAATCAACAGGTCTTAAAAGGTTTTTACAGTAAAAACATATTAAACTTAGTTGACTTAATTAGCAGCCTAAGCAGAATGCAGGCAAGAGCAGGTGAGACTGCTGGTAGGGTACTGGATCTTTCACTCAGTGTCTCAGTCACTCATCATTATTGGGGCTACTTGGCAGTGATACTGAGCACCCCTAAAGTTGTTGCAATAGAAGTCTTGTTCCCACTCCTTTGACATCTCCAGATTGCTTGCCAGTAATTCGCATCAAGAGTGATGGGAAATGATGGACTAAGTTCAGCTGGAAAATTGCAGATAGTGTTCAGATGTGGTTTCTGCAATTATCACTCCTCAATCTGTGTGCTGTGCTCCCATAAACAAGTTGTGCATGAAGCACACCACAGGCTCAAGTTCAGCTCACTGTCCACCAGGATGAGCTGAGGGTTCCCAGGTTCCCCTGGGGAGCAGAGCTTCTGGCAGCCCCCAGCCTGTACTTCTGCAAGGGGCTCTTCCTTCCCAGGGCAGGAGTCAGATTTGCCCACGTTTAATTTCATAAGGCTCCTGTTGGCCTGTTTCCCCAGTCTATCTGGTTTCCCTTTAGTGGCAGCCTTGCCCCCAAGGGCATCAACTGGTCCCTCTCAGTTTGGTGTCTTCTGCACAGCTGAAGAGCGCACTCTGCCGTCTGTTTCAGGATACTGATAAAGGTGTCTAACACAACAGGTCCCATGACAGATCCCTGTGGTGCCCCATTTGGTAGCAGCCCCCAGGTACTGGAGGTCTGATGGACCATGACCTTTCAAGTCCAACCACCCAATCAGTTTTTTACCCATCTACTTTTCCATCCTTTCAGACAATAAAACCCTAACTTCACATATAACAGTATTTTACATGCCACAGAATGATTGTGCACCATTTGCATGACCAGCTCCAATGATCTGATATGCACAATTTATAATGTAATTGACAGTTGGAGATTGACAGTATAGGTTTTACTAAGAAATTTTTATCTAGGAACCCCAGAATTCCTGTTTTCTTCTTCCAAGCACATGTGAAAGGCATGCTGTTCTCATGGGACATGACCAGGTACAGTACAGCACATGCTGGTTTAATCAACAAGGAAATTTTACTGTGCCAACAAACACCAGCACAGAAGCTACTGCCAGCCAGCACAGTGGATCCCTCAAACCCTCTGCTACCAAGAACAAAACCTATCCACAGGAGTCAGCCATGTATGAATTAACTTTCCTCCCCACAACGAGCACCAGAACAGTACCTGCAGGCAGCAGTAAGTCACCAGGGCCCGCTCTCCACACCTCCAGCCAAAGGTGCCTACAGACTAGTGGCCTGCAGGGTCAGGACATTATGCTAAACAAAAGCAAATACTTTTAATTCTAAGTAATAAGCCCTCTTCCATCACACCTAGCAGTCAGGTAGATGCTGTAGATCCTATCTGCTCTGTTGTCATTCTGCTGTTACGAATGGCTCCAGAGCTGCACTACATTTCACTATCAGCCTAATAATGGCAGTAAGGGCCAGTCTACAGCTCAGTGCTCGAAACACGTTAAGGGCATAAGTCTGGTGGAAACCACAAGCCAGCTGTATCTGCAATGTAATAATGGTCTGAGGAAGCTGGGCCCTCACTGGTGAGGATAACCCAGTTTGTGCATTCCCCATCCCAGTTACTAGCACAGCCCCTCATGCAGGGGCACCTTCACCCATCCCACGTGCAGTGAGCTGCATCAGGTCTAACAACTAAAATAGCAACCTTTTGTAAAACAGAATCTTCATACACTGGGAAACATAACGCTGGTGCCCCTGAAGCCACTCCATCACTCCACTCCTCAACTGAGCAGGGAAAGAAAGTGTAATGAAAGGCTCATGTGTTGATAAGGATAGGAAGAGATCACCCACCAGTAACTGTCGCAGGCTGGGGAAACTAATTTAATTTATTGCCAATCAAATCAGAGTAAGATAGCGAGAAATAAAACCAAACCTTAAGACACCTTCCCCCCACCCCTCCCTTCCTCCCAAGCTCAACTTCACTCCCAAGTTCTCTACTTGGCCAGCAGAGGGTCCATCTTGTAGCCAGCTGACATTGGCTCTGTCAGACACAGGAGAAGCTTCTCGCACCTCCTCGCAAAAAACCCTGATGGCCTCTCAGCTTGCCCTGCAAACCCAACCCACCCTGAGAGCTAAGAGTACCAAGGAGAGGGGCAGGGAGGAGGGCAGTGCTGGAGCTGGGTGTGCTCAGCACAGCTCAGCACAGCCCTGCTCTCCATCCCAGGGGATGATGCATGACAGGAATACAGCCTCACTGACCAACAGTACCTCGTTTTAAGTCAATGTACAACACAAAATTATGGTGGCCTTAAGTCTCTCTTTGGAGAGTAGACATTACTCCAAGATTACTGAACAGGCTAAAAATTAACCCAATATTACTAATGTTTTTAATGCCACAAACAAAAAGCTACTGAACTGCAGACTGAAGGGCAGATTCTAAAAGGGATTCAGGTGCTTTATTTACTATGGAAATCTAGGCAAAAGGCCAGAGTTTCCTCTGGCCTCCCCCACATAATATGCTCTCTTAGAACACGTGCTTTGTCTCCAGCATTAATGCATAATTTATTTATTTACAGTGTGCACCTTTTGCAACTGCAACACTCCATCCCTGGAGATTAAGTGGAACAATTCCCACAGAATCCTAAAGCATGGGCCACACTATAGCTTAACGTTCGGAAAAGCAAAGAGAAAAAAGTTTTCTAGTAGCAGCAGCAAAAGAAGAAAAGCAGAAGTGAAATATCCTTTTTCCTGGCACAGTGAATATTTGAATGAAATCTTAAACAATGAAGGGAAATCATTCTGGTCCTCCTAGAGACTGTTGAAACGATATCAAGCTTTATCAGAGCAATGGCTGAAGCAGCTCCAGAGCAGATCAAGCTGGCCTCAGCAGGGATTCCAGCTGTTAGCAGTACTTTTGGATTCATTTAAAGCAAACAAGAAACAGGAGATGAGATGCGTGACCCAGACTTAATTTAGGTAATTTGTGAACACTGGTATCTGCCAGATTAGTGCACAGTCCAGCTACAAAAGCCAGAGGCTCAATAACAATAATCAAACCATTTACCAGGTGTGCATATGGAGTGTTAGTTAAAAATGTTTCCTACACTTTTGGCTATTGTGTCCAGAAGAGCACACTCCATTTTTGGAAGCAACTCCTCTCCTCATTAATGATCTCCAAACCTAAACTAATCAAACTTACTATAGCAGGCAGACATGAGCAGGAATGTACCTAACTTCTTCTTTTCCAATACAATCTATTACAATGGCTGTTGGTTGGCTTAATTTCCCAGTGTAAGCACTCAGAAAATTTCTGCAACACTCCCCTTTTTTAAGTTAAAAAAGAAGAGTTTGTCTTACACAACAGCTGAATAGTTAAAAACTGATATCCAGATGCATGCCTTTGAGTCACACTTACACACCACCATATGAAGACCAATGCTCTGGTAGTCTAGTCAACAGTCATAAATGAAACCCTACAAAACTTGGAAAATGAAAAGGAAATCATCAAGACTAAAGCTTCTGCCCTGTCATTTTCAGGGATGTTAGCTTTCCCAAGAGGGTGCAAATTAACCACAAGTTAAACAAGCAGCAATTACCAACTTTAGGAAGGACCCAGGAATCACCAGTAAATTCCACATTGCACAGAAGCTTGCAAAAATAAGTTATTTATCATTCAGTCTAAGTATTAGACTCAAGTCAGCCAGAGAAATCTGCAAGTCAAACTGCAAGACACTAGTAAAGTTTGAAGGCAGATAAAAAACAACTGTTCCATTGAGAGGATTTTTCCCTGCCTCCCAGTGCTTCTAGCAAGCAGAAAAACAAATTCTCTTAGCTGATGGCCAGGATCATGCTGTGAGGCACGATTTACAAAATAAGCAATGCTAGAGCAGCCTGATACGTGGAACAGAACATTTCAGAAAATATCTCGGGTAGAAGATGTTTGTAAGTGGAAACGAACAGAGCTTAATAGGAAGCAGTAGAGACACCAGGTCAGAAGGTCCCAAATTTCAGCCCAATATGTGGTTCTCAGGTCTGAACTTTAGGGCAAACAAAAATCACTTTTGACCAGTCCTCTAGGGTATTAGGACTACCAGGATTCACTTGATTGTCTTAGTTTTGAATGTATATTGTGCTCAACCTGATTCTAGCTCATAGATGTGCACAGTCTTTACATCCAGAAAGGGAAAAGCACCCAGCATGCTCTACATCAAAAGAACATGAGTAGTCTGACATTTCGTGATCAAAGGCAGGAGATTCTCAGTTGAGGCTTGACCGACATACAAACACTATGGGATATTTCTTATTTCTTATTGCACCCAATTGCACCCAAGTGTTTTGTGCTGCATAGCTTATAATGCTTAAGTATAACATATTCATGCCCATTATTAAATATTAGTTTGTTTGAATTTATGAAAGTTAAAATATTCAACTACTACACTGAAGCATGAACTGGGAACATTGATCTAACTTAATACTCTTTATAGAGATAGGAAGGAACAGAGGGGGAAAAATTATGTTGAAACACCAACAAATCAGAAACATTAGCTTAGTGCCTGTTGGAAAGGGAATCACCAGTTCCAAGAAGGAGTAAAATTCTGCTCACTTCAGTCAAGCAATACATGAAATGGGCTTCAGGGGCATTTTTCTCATATTGCATGAGAAACTGGTCCTTCATTTCCTCACCATAACTTGTTTACCAGTCTTCAATCAAACTATTACGTGTAACTGTGTAAAAAAATCTTGTTTCCATGGATAGCACTTTCACCAGGTGGTCTGGTACTTGCTTCTTGCTTACATGCAAGCCTGATCATTAGATGCAGATCTTCCAGGAGCTGAAACCTCCTCTCTCCTTTATTTTTTTAGTCTTTTGAAGGCACCACAGCTTGCTTGTTGCTTACAGGCACATAAAAGGACTTCTTTAAAGAATTTTTTGAGAAACAACCTGAGGGTAGGAATTGTGGGAAAGACTATTCTCTCATCTGCAGGAAGAAGATGCTAACTCACTGGGGTTTTTTTGCTTACCAACCAGAAGTCTTTTATTATCTGATAATATTCTGATTACTGTACGATGGAAAACTGTTCCTGCTTGTTAAATTTCTTTTAAGAACTAAGGGTAGGAAAAAAGAACTACCCATGAAAGTTCTGTTCATGGATTACCTCCATGCCACACAGCTGTTGATGATTGGCATGTTATCTAGTTGTAGCTCAAGGAGCCTCTAATAAGCTCTCAAATCTTATGGAAGGTGTCTGTAAGGAAACCAGATCACAGATTGATGCTGCTTTAAAAATGAGCTCCCTGTTAAATGAATCTGTGATGGCGCTTAAGAAGCTTTCCTAGTGATTGGCAACAAAATTTAGTTTCTCATAGCCCATTAATATGAAGGACTGTTTCAGCCTGTACTACTTTTTTTTTTTCCTTAACAGAACACACACTTAGAAATAAATCTGGATGCCCTTCAAGTTCAAGCTGGCTGCCAGAGCAGTGCCACTGTGAAATGGAAGGCAGGAAACAGCCGGGCCTCATGTGGGCAGCAGCCATCTGCAACTGTCAAGAGAACAGGGAGCATCTGGGGACCAGCCTTTGGAGACAGCAGTGAGCTCTGCTGAGCTGTTCCCACTGCTGGATACCTCCTGGGATCCTACAGGATCCTAAAGTCAAGGGACAATTCAGAAACTCTGAAAGGATCTGACCATGGAAGAAGTTCTCCAGGCTTTCAAGGGCAAGAGAGTTCCAGGCATTTATCTACCACTGTATACTGTCCACATTGCTCACATTTTTTTAAAAAGCCAAGGAAAATAACACTGCTTTCAGACCACCACCCCAAATTCTCTGTATTCAGCGTCTGGTCACAGCAAGGAGAAAACAGAACACTGAAAGTGAAGGAAACAAATCTGAAACTGCCATAGGATCGCAACTGTCCTTGCAATGAGCATCTTTGCCTGTTGTAGTAATTAAAAGAATTAACCTCCTTTCTTGTATGCTTAATTAATCTACATAAGCCTATGTGCAAGTCAACTAACACTTTTCTCCAGTACTTCAAGTGCTTCTCTCGTCTTCTGCAAACGCAGAATCAGACAGGATTTTTATTTTACATCCTCCTCTGACCTAAACCCACGCTTTGGTCGGGGCTGTCACGGGCTCGTTGTGCCTCGCACGCACACGGCGGCAGCGCCGCTCCAGAGGCGACCAGCGCTCTGCGGAGCAGGCACACCGGCACGGCAGGACCCGAAACTTGAAAGGCTATTGCCAGTGAATTAGTTCAGTCAAGGATATTCAGATTAAGTCTCCAATTAGCAGCTGTAAACATGCGCAGAGCGTGGATGTATCAATAAAGGCTGTTGAGTTTAGAGAGACCGCCCGCCCTGCGCCGGGGAGCGCTGGCTGGGGGCCAGCGGGGTGATGGCTTAGCGACAGTGCTACGTGCGGAGCGTGAGGCCGCGGCCAGCGAGGCAAACTCCGCTCCAGAGTGCGCTCCACACACGGGCTGGGGGGAACAACGGGGAACCCGCACAGGCAGCGGCACACAGAGAATGCAAACTCCGCTCCCGAGTGCGCTTCAGACACGGGCTGGGGGGGGAAAGAGGAACCCGCACAGGCAGCGGCACACAGCGAATGCAAACCACTCCAGAGTGCGCTCCAGGCACGGGCTGGGGGGAACAACAGGGAACCCACACAGGCAGCGACACACAGGCGCTCAGGCACTTCTCGCCTCTCGTTCTTACCGGGCTGTCCCTCCTTCCGCGCTGCAAACACAGGCACAGAGGCTTAACTCCCACACTTCAAAAAAAATGCTGTCTAATTACATTTAGGATTATTTTTGCCTTTTGCTGAAGCCCTCTTTCATCACCCAGAAAACTCTTTCAGTCCTCTCCTCTCCCCAAAGAACCAAACCTGGCCAAGCTGCACTAATGAGAAAGCATCCCAAGCAATTGATGCAGATGGAGAAAGCATCCCCTGTAATGAGCCCTGGGGGACATGGTGAGAAGCACCACCCCCGCAGAAAGGCAAATTCATAAATAAGTGCAAGCTCATTAAGGAAATCTGTAAGGACTGTCCCTGTATGTTCAGTTTCTCAGCAGGGAATAAAAGCCCGGTAACCAGCACACACATCCTCTGAGGAACATTCCTCTTCTGTGGGGTAGAAAGATAATCTCACAGTTCCTGAAATATTCCAGCCCTTCATTCTTCATCAGCAAGTCAGACCTTTTCAGTTCTGCTACCAGTCACCCAGAGGATTACACCACTTTTTTTGTTTGTTTGTTTGCAACATTTAAATAACTGCATATTTTGATGCTCTTGTGGTTGTACTAATAAAGGTCAGGAAAGACAGCCACAACATAGGCAAACTTTTGCTGCTGTTGCAGCTGCCTGAGCTGCCAACATCCTTTTCTTTTTATTATCCATTTATTTTTAGCCTGTGGGCCCAGGGCAAGTCAGCAGCAGAGCCCACAAGACTTTTATCAGCTCACATTTGGTATGCAGCACTTCAAACACTTCCCGTGAGCTCATCAGGGGCAGCCCTGGACATGCTGGCAGGCAGAGGTGATGAGCCACCACCTTGGGGTGCCAGGGGGACAGGAGGCCCCAGCTGCCAAGAACAGTCCTTCCCTGAGGCCACCACCCAGGACGCCTCTTGTGACCCCGCATGATCCCGCCACACCAGAAGCAGCACCACACTGGGGGAGATGTTTTCCTTTGCCCCCTCTGGCCCAGTGAAAAACACCCTTCACTGCCAGAGAGGAATGCAGGGTTCAGAGAAGCACCACCACACTTGGCAGGTATCCCAAATACGCCTCAAGGGTCCTCCCTGTCAGAGCCATCTGGGCTCCTGAGGCTGCTAAGACATCACTGTGCTGCATAAACAGAGAGATCAACGTTCTTAAGTGCTTGTTATCACAGCAGTAAAACCAAATTAATGCTAATTGATGAGACCAGTTATCTCCTATGTTAATTTTGGAAGGAAGCCATCTCACTCATTACCCATACCTTTTGCTCACCCATACCTTTACAGAGGACTTGCATAGATAACAGTATCCTGCATAAGATTTTGAATGAATAATTAAGTGTAAAACCCATTAAAATTATCTATAACAAATTATCATCAGAAATAATTTCTACTATGGTTCAATAATGTGTAGTCTTTACCTCTAAGGCTTTGCCTGCACATAAAGTTGTACTGCTCTGTCTACACTTGCACTTTACAGCAGTGTAATCTCTCAGTTAAAGCGGATAGATGTGAATTCGGGGACACACCATCCTTCCATGTAGGAAGGGAAACAAGATATTCAGATTCAAGGGAAATTTGTAATAATAAAACTGTACACCTGTTCTAAAGCTAGACAATAAAATGTATTGGTAAAAAAACCAAATAAATCTACTTAAGTGTTTTAGTGCCTTCCCTCTCCACCATGTACACAGCTGGTACTTACACCACTAAGGTATGTGTAGACAGACACTCAGCAACTCTGAGAAAAGCAAGCACGCACAGACAGACCTGCACACACCACAAACTGACAGCCAGCCTCACATCTGCATGTCCCAAAGATATTCACAAAAGCTCCCATCTCCTGAACAAGAAGTCTGCTCCTTAACAACATGGACAACATTAGATTTTGGATTTGAACACGAACTGCTGAATTGTCACTTCCCTTCGCCCACTGGTCAAGTGTCTCCCGTGGATTTATGCTGCCACCACCTGACAGAAGAGACCAACCTAAAGGCCAGCTGTGTTGTGGCCACTGACACAGGCTTCGACTCTCCTGCTGGGGCAGTGGCCCTGCACAGGGACACATCCATGCCTGGCAGGTTTCAGCCTGCTCACACCTGCTGCTCTGCTTTGCTGCAGTCCCCTCTGGAACCTTACCCAGTCATTCCCACCGCCACAACTCACTGGAGCAGCACTCCCTAGGAGATTTCTCAAGGCCCAGCTCAGGACTGAGTCCTAGAGCAATAATGTTCTATGGCATCTAAGGTAGTTTTTGCAGGAAGCACTGCAACTGTTGAGCAAGGGAGGCAGACACTCTGGTGTGACTTCAGGATGTTTCCTGAGGATGCAGAAAGCCTCGAGTGTTCTTTCTGGCTTACTTCCCTCCTTCTTCCTCTTCCTCTCTATAATCTTTCTTCTGGCAGCCAATGTGACAAGAGCAGTACATACTCAGAGCCACCCTAGGGGAAGCCAAGGCTGAGCCAAGCTGGAGGCTGGACAGAGGCTGCTCTCCCAGGGTGCCAGCTGCTTGGGCAGCCAGAGGAGGCAGCCCTCATCCCTGTCTCTTCCCTGGGATGGAGATGAGAGATTGTGGCTGCATAGGCATGACAGGCTGTGGTAAGAGCAGGGGTAAGAAACCACCTGGTGGGGGCCCTGCAGCTGGCTTTGCTAGAGGTATGGGCTACAATTGCACCTCTGCGGTGGGAAGCACAGAGGGGGAAGGCAGGACAGATACTTGAGGGGAAGGCAGAGCTATAGGGTTACATATGCCCTTTTCAGTGTGAGGGTCAAATAGGTACTATGTCTGCCTGTAGCTCTGGTCAGCATTGGCACAGCTAGAGCCTTTTCTAACTGCAGCCAAAACATTGTACTAATACAGCTTATAACTAGCAGCAGTAGCTTCTACAGATGGTAAATAGTGAAACATGCTTTTAACCAAGTGCCAGCAAAGAAAAAAAAATTGTTTCAGTTGCAGACATCCAAGTGTAAAGAAACAAATAAAACAATCATGTCAACTACATTTTCTCTTGCCAAGAAATTATCAGTGCAAATGTGAGACTGCACTGAGCCTTTACATCACCAGTTAAACATCAAGTTATGCACTCAAATATCTTGGTAAAATGCACAACTTTGAGACTTCAGTGTTTGACCATCATGAAATGGTGAATTAAAGCAAATTTGGTAATGAGGAGCAAAGTTCACAAATCCTCTCACTGCTCCTTCATGAGGAGGAAGTCTGTAAAACAGTGAACCAGACAGTAACCCTTCCTGTGGGGCTGTTTCAGAGACATCATGCACATGCTCCAGGCAGCAGATGACAGAGGGTGAGTTAACTTACTGAGGTGGAAACGTTGGTGAACATCATCAAGAACAGTTATAAATACATTCTGGGGAACCCTCTCTTGCTTGTGCACATGGCTTTTGTGTGTTAACAGCAGGATGTTATGACATTTATGGTGAAGCTTCTCCTTTTCCAGTCTGGGGGTATGCAAGAAACTTTCTTCACTCCCTGGAGTTCCAAGGCAGTCAGGAAGCTCCATGCCAATCTCCACTAGCACAATGTCCAGTGTTCTTACAGCCCGGGCTATTCCCATTCCATATGGCATTCCTCACCACACACTGCCTATCTCTTTGCATGCATTACTGAAATAAGTGCTACTGTTAATGGTATTAAGACAAGTTTGCCGTAAGACAGTCAGTTGCAAAGGTCAGATAAAAATCATAACTACTACGTATTTCATCACGTGAGGCTCCCTGCTGCCTCCCAGGAGACCACATAAAAGATGACCTGCATTTCAAATATAAGAAAAAAAATTATACTAACATCAGGGATGGTACAAGATACACAACTTTCCTTACAGTTTTCCAAACATATTCTAGCATAGTCTAAGCCAAGCACCAGAATATGTGCTTGAAGTCCCATTGATCTGAAACTGCCTTTAAGAAAAAGTAGTTAAGTGAATTGCTGAACTGGAGCCAAAGTTTTAAAAACGTGTCTTATCACTTTGTATAAAAAATTACAGTGCAAGAACACATAAGCAATGATTAATTATATTATGACTTACAGACAGGAAAAATGCAGACATATATCTTGTTTGGATTTTCAGGTCCAGAAAGAAAGTACAGAAAACAGACTATTTATTTTGACCAAAGGATTCACATGAACTAGACAGACACAAGACTCAAAATGGGTATCCTTTTTTGCTACAAAGCAGGATGCAATTTCCTGATGTTTGGCAAAAGATATGGTGACTCTGCCATTTCCAACTGCAAAGCTTTGGACAAACTGTGTTGTTTCCAGTCAGTGCAGATAGAGTGCTATGCTGTACTCCTGCCATTTAGACTACTCATTTTTATCTGGGTGGCTAAACATGAACATTTAGTAAGCCTCCATGGAACCACTATGGTCAGCAAAAATCTCTTTGATTACTTTATTTGTGAAAAATCAGAGCAACAAGTAGGTTGTTTAATCAACTGCTTTCTACTAAGTGCTTTGCATGTTGGCACTAAGTTTATTCGCCTAGTAATCTTATCAAAGCACAATGTCAAGAGAAAAATGACTGTAGGGGAAAAAGCTCCTTTCTGTCACTGAGAGATCCTAGATGCACATGTGTGAGTGATGGAGGGGAAACAGAGCTTCCAGCTCTCTCCAGATCATTCACAGGAATGATCATGAGTGGTGTGCTGATGGGATGACGTGCCTGTGAACAGTTTAAACAGTGGGAGATAGATGATTTACTTGGCATGAGCCTCCTTCATGATCTTACTTCACCTCACTGACTGAACCGAGAGACCTTCTTGCTTTTCTGACCAACTCTGTAACATCTTTTCAAAGCAATAACAGGTCTAAACCAAACTGTTAAGTAGCATTATGTATCAGTCAAAATCTTCTGTCAAGCCCCACCAAGTTCTGTACCACTGCATCAGTTATTCACCCTGGAGCCCACCACAGCAGCCATAGGCACAGGTACCAGAAGCAGTTTCCAAAACACCTCTTCCCAAGAGCTCCTCTACTAATAAACCTTACCAATAGAGCCTTTTCACAGAAGCTTAGGGAGACGTGTTGTTGGCAGCTTTCTAACAATGTTGTTTCAGTCTTCAGCTTTGTGACAGAAGGATTACAGTCATGGCAAATCCAACCCAGTGCTTTAAATTCCCTCCAGCTGGTATGCATACATCCTCCTTCATACCATTAAAACCAGTAACATTTCTCCCAGGCTTTCCTTCCTAACCTCCTCGTTCTTGCAAGCCATCCACTGCAAGATGGGTGAGTGCTATGGGGCCTGCTGGTGCCCAGGGACCACTTGCCCCCAGCCTGCTACACAATGGGAAAACTCAATCTAATTGCAAGAGGAGCAGAAAAAAGTGAATACCTCAAAAAAAAACAAAAAATAAGAAAGTACTTTGTCTTAGTAAGAGTCATCTTGAAACATTTGATAAAAGTATTGATCTCTTCCAAGTGTATTGAGTTTGTTCAGGAAACATCAACAATTCATCTAATTAAACATGCATACATTCTTGGATCATTGTGGTTTTATCTCCTCCCTCTCTCATCCCTTCCACACACAAATGGGAAGGACTTGCAGTACTGTTCCACCACCACCTCAGGAATAAGAATTAAAAAAAAAACCTCTGCAATATGGAAGAGGATACTTCCATGTAATAAATCAAGCAAATTTCCCAGGAAGCAACATGCAAGATAAGTCTGTATTACATTGAGCCACCATCCAGGTAAATTTGAAAGTAAGACAAAGAAGAGTTTACTCTGAAATCAAATAAAGACATTGGAATTAACACAGCTGGAATCTTTAATGCAAAATAACAGGCCACTTTTACTGCATACCTCCTGTAGTGCATCAGTGTTATAAGAATCAATGTCCATTTTAACATATACTGCTATTAGCAATGAACTGTATGAAATGGACTGAATTATTCATTAACAATTACCTTGGGAAAAGGCACACAAATATTAATAGCAAGGATCATTAGGAAGAAATTCTTTGCAGAAAGCGTGATTAGATATTGGAATGGGCTGCCCAGGGAAGTGGTGGAGTCACTGTCCCTGGAGGTGACTGGATGTGACACTTAGTGCCATGGTCAGGTTGACATGGTGGTGTTCAGTCACAGCATGCACTCAATGATCTCAGAGGTCTTTTCCAAACTAATTGATTCTGCGGTTCCATGGCCAGCTCTCCTCCCTCCCAAAATGCAAGCTCAGCAGGACAGGGCACTGAACTCTGAATCTCGTCATTTCCCCAGTGGCTTTCCTAAGGATACTGCACCTTGTGATGCCACACACACATCCCCGTGGGTACAAAGGACAAACACTCCCACACACAGAGGCCTTAATGGCACCTGTGTTAGTCACACCAGCATTCAGTGAGCAATGGGTCCTCATACAAAAGCAAACTGAGTGGCACATACTTGTTTAGGGCTTGCAAGTGATCGAGCTGTGGCCAGCACACCAGTAAGGCAAACTCTGCAAGTCCCTGGCATTAAGAGCTGACATGGTAGCAGCAAGAACTGCGACCAGAGCAGGTACAGCAGTGAATAAGTTACTGCAGAAAATGCATGACCAATGTATGAGAGATTGTGGAAAACTTCACTGCTTTGCCACCATTGTATAATACCAGTGTCTATCAAGACTCACTAAGAACTGCTGGACTGTAAAACTACAGACAACAAAAAAAAATTGCCCTGATACCACAAACACATGCACAAACTCAGGATAAACAGACCATTCATATCTTTACATTGCCTGAGAGCACTGACATTTCCCTTCACTTATAGGATTAACCACCTTCTGCCTTTCTCTGGGACTATGGCTGTAAAGCACATGGATTCCTGGCACAATGTGATAAAGGTCACTCGGTGGATACAGACTTCTCTGGCAAGAGGGGGAAAGGAGGACCAAGAGAAGCCACCTGGCAGCCAAAGGCCCTGGTGTAACACACACTGAAGGCAGCAGGTTTTTGCCACTGCCTACCATGAAATAAGCTTGCCAGTGCACTAGTCAGGTTTTTAAGAGTGATGCTACATAACAGCTACTGAATTCAAGCTGCTTGCAACTTCAACACCTGAGTATTAACTCAAGCACCATTCCCTAGAGGCCTCCCATGCTTCTGAACCCACTTGCAGACATGTCCATCACTGTCTGTGAAATATTGACCCATTTCTCCAATACCCTGTCCCTGCTGAAAGAATTTATCTGAAAGATTCTCCAAGTGCCTCTTTCAGAGAAGTAGTTCTTTTGAAAGTTTCAAAAGTAATTGAGAATAATTTGATGAAGAACAAAAACAAGTGTTAATATGCCCAAGTTTATACTCATCTGATTGTCAAGTAAAAATTATACATTCCTGTGTATAATTAACCAGGCTAACTAATCTTGCTTCACAAACACAGATATAAACATCACTTTTGACACTGAGCCAAAGCAACCACACTAGGATCTGTGCCAATGCTGAATTCTTCAGTTTCATATCATAAAATGACTTGTCTGTTGTATTTACAGTTCCAGTGGCTCTGGACTCTGCCAGCAGCTGGCCAGAAGAACAAATTTGAACTTGTGCATTATGGCAGAACATGTGCATTTGATTAGAAGAAAGAAATCATGCATATTTCTTCTGGATGGTGGTATTCATCAGACCTCCCATTGTAAACTAATTGTAAGGCATGTTGCTACCCAAGTATCAAAAATACTTTTTAAGTACAATAAGCCGGTATATCTCAAGGGGCAGTACTGCTCTTCAGCCTACTATAGCTAGAGTTTTCTGTTATCTCACTCTTCAGATAAGTACCTCAAGTCTGAAAATTCAGCATTTCACTGTGTTTTAATTGCAAAGGGTAGAATTTGAATGTTATAGAACAGCACTTTTCTTTCTTCATAAATAAATGCAAAAATACCTTACTGCCTTACCTGAGTTATGAGGGACTTTGTAAAACTACTGCTGTGACGTCTCATCCATTTCTTCAATCCTCAGGAACAGAAACCTTGGTAACAATCTGCTAGGCAGACCATATTTCAAAACCTACCTAGGAACACTCGATCATGTGATAGGGAGAAGAACCCTCTCTGGTTTCCAGCAAACACTCACTAGCTATGAACTGCTACCACAAAAGACCTACTTCTCCTGTGACCATTAGAGAGGGTCCACCAGGGTGGGATGAGCAGGGCGGTGTTATGGCAACAAGCAGAGAAAGCAAGTTTTTGAGAAGGTTCACATCCCATAGGGACTTCTAAATTAACTAATCTTATATTCAAAACACTTTTTTTTTTCAAACTTCAGGCCATACACTTGACACAATGTGAGCAGCTCTGTTCTGAGCTGAAAACATCAATCACAGGCTTCATTCAGCACAGAGCAGCTCTTAAGATTATGGATTCTTGCTTTATTTTCAGACCAGCAGGACTCACTGGTGTCCAGCAGGTGCAAGATGGGCTCAAAGTCCCCAGTGGCAGCCCTGACATGGATTTCAGCCCTTGGTGGTACCCAAGAGGGTATCTGTGACTCAGAGCAGGAGGTGCAGAGTCCACTGAGAGTGCAGCCACACCAGTCCAAAGTACCGTCCATCCCTCGGTGTGAGCACCCAGGCAGCGCTGGCAGCACGTCAGGTGCTGACTCAGCTGGGGTACCCAGGGCAGCAGGCAACAGTGGCATTGCCCTGGGACCCTGCCCAGCCACAGGGACAGCTGCCCTCCTCCAGCAGAGGCAACATGAGGAAAGGGCATCAGCCTCTTAGCAGATGAATTACGCAGACACCCCACTGCAAACCAGCTTTAACATTTCCACACACCAGCCAGCCAGCCTGGTTCCTGCCATACCCTGTCCCCTGCCTCCTTGCATCAGGGACTTCCAAGTTCCCCCAGGCTCCGCAGAGTGTCTAAAAAAACCACCAAAAATACTCCAAAGACACTCCACCCACCACCAAAACATTTCTCAAGTCTTGAAGGAGAAATTTATAGTACAGTGTTTTCCTACAGGGTACCCCCCTCAAGCCCCTGTGAATGCCAGTTAACCCCAAGAAGGAACTTTGGGACCTGGGGAGTCAGAAGCTGCAGCACATCACCCTTTCACCTGCAGTCCCTGGAGCATCACCTGATCCAGAGGGCACTCCGGGTGACTGGCCTCACAGACCAAGCTGCAGCTTTGCTTTTGACCTGAAACACCCACCAGCTTTTCTCCACCAAGTAAAGCTCCAGCAGAGTAGTGACAGGTCCTCAAAAACAGAGCGACTTCTGTCCTCAGGCCAGAAAATCCCTCTGCACAAGGACATCAATCTTCTCACTCTGAGGAGAAGAGTGAACTTGGGTCAATTATGCCTCAGTGATGTCCTTAGTCATTTACCTATTAGAAAAGAGGAACCATTCTATTATCTTACTAGTAAATGGAGACTAGCGATGAGAATGCAAAAGCCAACAAGCAGTGCATTGGGTCCATCAACCTTTAACCATGCTTCGATCATTTAACCAGCCAGTATTTTAAAATACAACTTACACCAAAGATATATTTGTATCACTGGTCTGCAAAGATGGCAGGTTACATTTCATGATCAGCCCTCAAATGTCAGCCAGCAGCTCCCAAGAATATCCAGCACCCTTGAAAATTTTACTTCTGTTCGTTCTCTTTGATGCAATCTTAACTTTCTTGAAATGCTCTTGAAATTAATTTGGAAACATCACAATCCTAACTGACTTGTTTCTCTCATTTAGCTGAAAGGAAAATTTCCTTTATTGGACAAAAGTTGTTCAGGACTTATTATATTTGCATAGCTAGAAAAATATGAAGCACTTCACACTAAACTGACATAATCTGACATAAGTTCATTTACCAGGCAAATCTCTCACCTTCAACACTTAGGCTGAAGACTAAAGTCATACTACTTATTAAAAGTATAAACCTTTAAATAATGATGGGCTGATATAAGTACATTCTCATGACAAATTCAGTTAACATGTACCTAAATGCTTACATTTTAAACAAATTGTTCTCAACTGTTAGTTCTGAGTAATATCTATATCCCAAAACAATAAATTACAATAGCACATGTCCCACAAAGATGTTCTGGTCCAGTTGCTCATAAACACCCCACATCCCCACAAATGTTAAGCTGTCAAAGTTTTGTGGGTGTTCATTTACATGTATAATCCATCAGATAAAATAAAAATACTGAATTTAAATTTGGGATTTGTGTGTATGTATTCATAAGACTCCGGATGATAAGGAGAATGGGAAGGTTTTATGGTGGAAGAGAAATGTCTTAAACCAACGTGGGAACCTGCATGCACTGTAGTAATCAGTTGTTAGTCACAGGAGTAATCTTCCTGCTGAAGGCATCCCACATCTCAGTTACAGACAGCAGCTGCTATTCCAGGGCCTCACATACCCATGGTACTTCTTATTATAACAAGGGGATTGGTTACCATTAACATCTGATGAAAATTTCTCTGCATTTGGTTATATAAACAATATTGAGATATTGAGTCCCTTTCAGTCCTGGACTGCTGTGCAGCACTTCCACGTGCTGTTTGGAGTCTGACAACTTTCACATTAAAGCACAAGAGCCAGAAGTCTTTCTTCATTGTAAATAGCTTGCTGCCTATTTATAAAACAAGTTCTGCTCTATTTTTTATTACTATTTGTACAAGAATGCCTTCAAAAACACCAAAACTCTGTTTTAAAATCATCTCTACAACCCAAAGTCACTGCCCAAAAGACACATCTTCCCAGCCAGCACCAACATCCTTCATTCATCCAGCTGATTTGTTTTACAAATACCTTGTAAAAAGGCTGGACAGCCTCCTTTCACTCCAATCCAACTTTTAAGTAACACCCCCCGCCCCCAATATCCACCCCTACACACACCCCCTTAGCCAGAAATGCACTTTCAGTAGTAAACAGAAATCACCCCGAGAAAGGATGGGGACGACCTTAAAGGTGTGCCAAGGCAGGATGGTTATTTATGCCTCCTAATACAAGGCTCTCAACAGGAATAAGTACAATGCAATCTACCCCCATTTTAAAATATTCCTAGCCAAGCTTTAACTGAATTGATGATCAGTAATTCAATGGAGCAAAGAGTAAGGAACCTTTATTATTCCCACTGTTGTGTGTAAATGTGTGGGGATGCATGCACAGGTTTCAGTGTGTTCCCAAGCAACTGGTAAACATCACTGTCTTTTTTCTTCATTTTTGAGGTTGTAATTGCAGTACCACTCACACATGTCCTTAGTCCAGTGCAAGTTAGGATCAAGAGAAATGCCTAATTTCTCCCTATTGTCATTTTTGAAAAGTTGCATTGTTTTTGTTTCTGCCATATCTCTAAAAGCAGTGGACCTTCTGGAAATGTACTATGTCAAGTCAGAAATAAAGAAATAAGGACGTTTTCAGCATTCAGGACAACAAAGTAAACTTAGTTCCAAGCTAGTTCACTTTGACGTAGCAAAACAGGTAAGGAAAGAAAAGACAAGTTATCCCACACTAATATCATTGCAAGTGCAAACAAACTTCATTGGGAAAGAAACTAATAATACAAGTGTCGCCTCCATTTCTGAGAAAGCCCAGAAAAAAAACAACTTATCTCTTTAAAACAAAAGTTTGCTGTGCCCAAACCAGTAAACATCCCATATTCTGTGCATACTCAATGCAGTAACGATAATCTCTTCATCTGTAGAACGGCGACAAGAGTTGGAACAGCGAAACTATTCAGGATAATGCATGGGCGAAAACATCCAAACAATCGGATCAGAGCCGGGTACGGAGAGGGTGGACAGCTTGCTCCCCCGCGAAACGTAGTCAAGGTTAGACGTTTTTGGTGGGGTACGCCCCGCACTGGTCCACCCTGTCCGCACCGGGGGTGAGCACAGCCAGGAGCAGGGTGCAGCCGGCTGCAGCCCCACCGCGAGAAGCAGGAGCCGCCTGCAGAAGTGACGGCCGGAGTCACACAGGTGAAACGGCAAGGGACCGGACGGGGTCCGGCAGCCGAAAAGCCCGGCGGAAACGCAGCAAGGGGAGCGGCGAGGAGCCGGCCCGGAGCGCTGCTGGCACCGGCGGGGCGAGGGACGCGCAGCGGGCGGCCCCGCTTCCAGCGGGACCCCGCACCCGGCGGCGAGGGCTGGAGAGCGGCTGCGGCTGCCGTCACGGGAGTCCCGCAGGCAGGCACGGCGCCTCCGCCACCCGGGGACAGCCCGAGCCACGGGCACCCGCAGGCACCCTCGACAGCGCGGACGCGCCACGGGCGAGCGCCCGCGGAAAGTTTCGGGCAGGTCCCAGCGGCGGCTGCGAGGCGGGTCGGGCCGGCTGGGAGCCGGTGCCGGCGGGCGGACAGGAGGTCGGGGTGCTGCGGACCCTTACCTTGGATCGCTCTTTCACGTAGTACTTGCCGAGCCGGCTCCCGCAGTACATCACCAGCCGGTCTATCAGCGTGAGGAGAAAGTTGATGGCCTCGCAGCCCTCCTCCGTGCCTCCGATCCACTTGATCTGGTCGCCGCGGAGGTGCCGCTTGGCGACGCCGCGGCTGGGGCCGGCCAGCTGCCCGTCGGCCAGTTCCCCGTCGCGGTGCATCCGCTTCACCCGCTCCAGCACGCAGTCCCCCACCACCTCCCCCAAGAAGTTGTCCAGGTAGCAGAAGCCGATGTCGTGCAAGCAGGGCACGACGTACTCCAGGGCGATTCTCTCCAGGTCCAGCCTCATGATGTGCCCCAGCGGCATGGCGCGGCGGGGACGGGTGCGCCGCTGCTCCGCCGGCGCCCGCGCTAGGAGGCGATGCCCGCGGGGCCGCCGTCCGCTCCAGGCCCAGCCGGGCAGGGGCTCCGCCGCGGCGCGACGCCAGGCGAGGCGAGGCGAGGCAAAACTTTCGCCGCTGCGGGCTCGGCTACGCACCGCGGCCCGGCGCTGCGGGAGCGGCGGTGCTGCCGAAGCCCCGCGCTGCTGCTGCTGCTGCCGCCGCCGGCGCCCCGGCAGTGTGCGGGAGCGGCCCAGGGTGGGCGGGAAGGGCGCGGGCAGCCCCCGCCCCGGCAGGAGGGGCGGCAGATGGCCCCGCGCTGATTAACGCGCCGGCTACGTGCGGGATGTGTGCTCGCGCCGCCGCACGTGGGAGGGGCCGCCCGCCGCGCCGCGATCGCCCCGCCCCTCCCCGCCCGCGGCGGCCCGAGCGGCCAATCGCGTGCGGCAGGGCGGGGCCGGCCCGCGGGGAACGCGCGGCGAGAGCTCCCACACGTGCGCGGGGGGCGTGGCCCGCGGTCCCGCGCGCCCCCGGAGTGGGCGTGGGCAGCGCCATTGAGGACTTCTCCCCCGGCATGTCGGCTGCGACCCCCGCGCCTCGCCTCGCCTCGCCTCGCCCTGCTTCGTCTTGCTCCGGAGCTCTTGGAATAGCCCAAGTGAAGTTTGCCAATGCCCCGCCGGGGCTTTCCGGCCGCCTCTTACCTCCGCCTACCACAGCGGCACTTTCAGCACCAGACGGAACTGTTGCATTAAGCGGCAGATACAGTTTTTCTGGGCGAGAAACGCACCTTTTACCAAAGGTTTACATATCAAAACAGCACTTCCCTGAATTATTTATTACAAAGGTGCCGCCAGGTTGCTTGGCTCTGGTAGCAGGAAACACCTCCCGGACCGTCAGCGGCTTCGTGCCACGACGGGACAGCTGCGGTCAAACCGTGACAAAGTTCGTCCCAAACCAAAACCCGCCGTTCCCCCGTGTGCTCCTTGCCGGTAACACGGTCCCTGCACCAGCCGGCCGCGAAGTACGGTCCCGCGGTCGCTGTTGGGTCTGTTCCGATCGAGCAGCATGCCTTCACGTAAAATACCTCCTCAGAAGCGAGCAGCAGACAGCCGCTCAGCTCCGCTCACACACGCAACATGCCCGGCATTTGCTAAACAAACGAGAGAAGCCTCCGCAGAAACCAAAACCGAAGCAAAGTCACGTTGCGGAGAGGCGCTGCCCGCGAGCAAGCCGGGCGGGACAGGGCGGCCGTGCCTGAGTCGGTGTCTGTGAAGCTACCGATGCCACAGAGCCCCATAGCCGCTGTCCGTGTGCCGGGCCATCCCCCCTGCTCGGCGGCCACCTGCGCTAGCCCAGAGTCCGCACACACTGACACACAGACACACTGACACACCCGCACCCCTCCGCACCCCACGGGGGGCAGCGCGGGCCGAGCCCGGCCGGAGCCCGCAGGACGCCGTCCGTGTGTGTGCCTGCCCGTGCGGGACGAGCCCCTGAGCCCGCAGGACGCCGTCCGTGTGTGTGCCTGCCCGGGCGGGACGAGCCCCTGAGCCCGCAGGACGCGATCCGTGGGTGTGCCTGCGCCTGCCCGTGCCCCCCGAGCCCGCAGGACGCGATCCGTGTGTGTGCCTGCCCGTGCCCCCCGAGCCCGCAGGACGCGATCCGTGCGTGTGCCTGCCCGTGCGGGACGAGCCCCCGAGCCCGCTCAGCACATGGCACGGCACGGCGCGGGACTGACGGCTCCGGCTGGAACCCGGCACATTTCACCCCCAAAAAAGGCAAAATTTGTGCTGGTTCTTTTCTTCCCCTTCACGTCGCGAATCCTGACGGGATTACAAGCAGTCCGTGCTGCTGATGCTGCTCGAGCTGCAAACTCCAGGCCCCGGCAGATGCAGGAGCGGGTCACGTATTCCACGTTTGTTCTCCTTGAATCCAGCGGTGTCTACCCTCAGTGCATAGCACTAAGCACAGGTCTAATCCTCTAAAGTTAGTGCCTGACAGCTCTGTCGAGAGCCGAGGAACATTATATCAGATAAATTCGTTTGTGGTGAGATATGGACTGTCAAAGGACCTTATTTGATTTAGGTAAACACTTCACATTAAAGTGGGGTTATAATTAATAAGATACAATTCTGAATCTTATTAATCCCTTAATGCTTATCTGAGAAATCAGTTATGTATGATAGGGTAAGAGCAATTGTCATAATCAGCAAGGGACGCAAGATTAGTTCAGCTGCAAAATCACAACCTTATGAAATTTGGATACATTAGGAAATATTTTTATGCATTATTGCACTGTTCCCACATTTTTATTATATAAAAGCCATTATGAGCCAAAATCCTTTGATTTTTTACCCTTTTCTTGTTCACACACACATGCAGATATACAGTTCTGTACGAGAATCAAGTGTTTGTAGACTCTGAACTTCCAGCCTTTCTATCAAGTGTAATGATGCCACTTTGACAAGTCAAGGGCTAAGAGAGATGACTTCTGGGAGTAGCTGAAGTTGGTCTTTACAGCTTTATTTCTCTCCTTTTGAAAGTTTGAATTTACGAGTTAGACAGATTCCAGGTCTCCATCAGAAGAAGTCACCTTAGAGAGTTAGAGATTTGTCTTAGAAAACTGAGTCCACAGCCCCAGTTGCAGAGTGATGTTCAGAGTTGTAAACACTTTTATTCCTCCAGCATTGATGTCATGTCTTCCTCAGGAGGGTATTTGCTGCCCTTTGTTGGAAAATCAGGTTTTCTGGTGGAGAAAATGTTTTGTCTGTTGAAGCATGATGTGCTTTTCATACTAGCACTTGCAATAGCAGTCAGATGCATTACTGTTCCATGTAAGGGTAATACATCAAGAGGAACCAAGGGTAGTGATTCTATTTATTTTTATTTACCGGTGCTATTTTACTTCATCTCTTTGTCCCTTGATGATGATAATAATGAAGGTGTGCGATAGAGATTGTGATTGCTTAGGTTAGAATCTCTCCATGCATGCAGAGTGCACCCAGAAACAGTTTTCATTCCATCATTATAGTTTGTGACCTGAGCAATCACAGCCTCTATCACACGTCACCTTGATCATCACCAAGAAAGGACAAATCCCTGCCTAGCCCACTGACACTCTTCAAGAGCTCTCTCGTTCCCCTTAGGGGCACCAAAGCTGAGTTGAGAGATGCTGGGCTGCAATTGCAGTAATTCCCAAGCTAAGCCATGAAGTTGCCAATAAAAAGGCAAAGCAGTCCTCAGTGTATACTGCAGTGTATGAGAATCACCCAGAAGAACAAAGAGCTGGAACAGGACCAGGAATTGAACCTTCCATAGCACTTCTTGTGACCACTCCACTGCTCTCCAAGCAAAACTATCACAGAGCATGAACAACGTCAGTGTTGCACAGGGCATAAACAAAGGCATGAGGGTGTGAAATTAGGCAATTCGCATCACCTGCACTTTTGGACATGCATAAAGTTTGTTTACAGTGCTGTGCATCTCAGGCATGAAAGGTGTCACCACAATTTAATTAAAAATTCTACATCATTCAATTATAGATGAGCAATCCCTCTGCCATGTAAAACTCTGTTTATCCTTACAATAAAGAATTTTTTTTCACTTCTAAAATTAATTCTGTGCCTTATTTTCCATTTCATCTAGTTTTGAAAACTTCTGAATCCTGCATATCTGTTGCTTTCACTGCCAGTATGGCACACATTAGAATTCAGTAGACTAAAAAAGGACATTAGCAAGCTGGCAGAATGATTTTAAGGAGATTTGTTTTAGAGGATTAGAATAATTGGTGTCAGTCAAGCCTGGATATTAGTTATACACTAATGCTATTTTTCTGACAAGAGAATTTACAGATGAACTGCTTCACACTTTTTTAGAGCAGGGAGTTGTAAGCATTTTGAGTCTTGTTTTCAGATTTTTCCTGCTGGAAAGCCAGACTTCTTCAGTGCCAAGGGCTGAACTGCAAAGGCCCCAGCAAGAGAAAGGGAAGAAGGGAAGAGTATTCTTTATATCAGTGAGAAACTGTAAAACAGTACTCTAAATACCTCATAGCATGATTTGTAGAGCTGATGCCTCATGATCTAGTGAGAAAATAACTTTAGTTCTGCCTACAGAAGGTACTTTTCTGACAATGTTGGTTTGGTTATACAACCCCTCTGGCCAAGAGGCAGGTGGTGTTTGTACAGGGATGACACACCAGTGCTAGCACACCTTGCCATGGCTTCCTAAGAGGTCACTAACCCCACCTGCCCTTCCCATCCCTCTGCTGCAAGTTTCAACCTCTCCTCTGCAGCACTGACAGAAGAGAATGTATTTCTGCCTTAGCCTCTTCAAAAGTGCAAAGTCCAGAGCCTTACATGCACCTTCACTGGGGGCTTAGTTTTACACAGAAATAGCTGAGGCAGCAGCAGCTGTGCCTTTCCTTTGCCTGCTGTGCAGGTACCATGGCAGAGCAGCTGTGTTTTAGTGTGATGTGTCCTCCAACTGCAGCCACAAGACTTAACAGAGCTCCTTTGTCAGCACCCTTAATATTAGGCCACCCTGAAAGCAGGAGTGAGGGCAAAGGTACTTATCAGGCTTGAGCTGACCTAACAACTCATTCAGCACCTTTTTCCCCCACACCTCTCTTTGCACTTGCTTTGGCACACTTTGGACTCCTTGATGGCTGATCTCCTTTGCTAAGGTGGCAGAAAAGCAATTCTGAACAAAAAAATAGTCATTTGGGGAGTTGTCTTGGGTCCAGCGAGATGGAAGGATGGGAACCGTTGGGACTGACCCCTTTGGGCAGGAGTGAACAATTTGATAAAGAAGGAACACCAGCTGTCTGGCTGAGGTGGTGACTCTGCCCTCGTGAGACCCCACAAGGAGTGCTGGGTCCTGATCTGGAGTCTTCAGCACGAGAGGTACACGGGCCTCTTAGAGCAGGCCCAGAGGAGGGGCACAAAGATGATCGGGGGCTGGAGCACCTCTCTCGTGAAGACAGGCTGAGAGAGCTGGGAGAAGAGAAGGCTCTGGGGAGAGCCTTCTCATTGTGACTTTCCAGTACTTACAAGGGTTTTTAGAAGAGAGGGAGAGGAATTTTGTACATGGGCAGATAGTGATAGAACAAGGGTGAAATGGCTTAAACTAAAAGAGAAGAGATTTAGACTGGATGTAAGGAGGAAGTTCTTTACTTTGACATTGCTGAGGCTCTGGAACAGGTTCCCCAGAGAAACTGCGGATGTCGCATCCCTGGAAGTGTTCAAGGCCAGGTTGGACAAGGCTCTGAGCAATCTGCTCTAGTGGGTGACATTCCTGCCCAGGACAAGGTGTTTGGAACTAGATGACATTTAAGGTTCCTTCCAACCCATGGCATTTTATGATAGCTCCGCTCTCACTGGTATCTTCCCTTCCTTTCCAGCCATCCAGCCTGAACCAGGCTGGAGTTAGTTAATGTGTGATAAACTTCCAGGTAGGCTTTGACTAGTCTAAACATCTGCTAAAGATTGCCTTGTTTGTAGTGGGCTGAGCATCATGCACCTGTATCTTCCAAATCCTTGTCTTGGGAAAAAACAACACTGTTAAGTGTTGTTATGGCTAAGGGAGCTCAGCTATCTGTCAGCCACAATCAGGTGTTTTATCAAGGTTTTCCTAAAGCAGTTTGGGTGTAAAAATGGCTCTTTGGGAAGTGAGATTTCCAGCTTCCTGATAGGATTAACTGCTCCTATCTTGTTCCAGCACCTCCTGAGGAATGCCAGACCTTAAACTTGCAGCTTTTACTGGCCTGTGATGCACCTCTTGTAGAGCAATGGAGGTTTGTGTCATGTTGTCAGCTGCTTGAGGAGCCCTGGGGTGTTCCACACTGTCCTGCAGGGAGTTAGCAAGTGAGCAGAGTGCAGGGAGAGCAAAGTTGTTTGGTAAATGCACTTCATTCACAGTCTGACAATATTGCACTAGGCAGTTAATTTTATGGCTATCAAGTATCATACTATCAAGAACTTGGAATTAAGTATGGCTATGAGGGTAAAAAAGGCAACTATTGAGATTTTCATTATGTAAACAGAGGAGTCCAATAGGGTAAATAAATAGCACAAAGAAGGGAAAACCATAAATTTTGAGAGTATAATATTTTTGTAAAACAACATTCCAATGAATTTTAAATTGTTAATATCTTTGTAGGAATCTGAGTGTGCAGATATCCATAATTATATTTCCATGTTTTAAAGAGGTTTGTTTTCCCTTTTTGATTTGGATTGATTAGTTAAGAACTGTATCTAATGCAAGTATTTATGCTTGAAATTAGATAGAAAATTGCCATAGATAGCATTACGATTAATTTAAAAGTTACTTTCTTTTTAAGTAGATATTCCTCCCCATAAACCACATCCCTTTCTCCCAAGTGTATCTCAGTGTTTCTGGAATTAAACAGTAAATCCTGATGACAGAGAAATAAGTCTGCCCCAAATAGTGCATTGTAATAAAATAGAGGATATGTCCAGGAAAACAGTAATCCACAATCCTTTGATCAGAAGACTGGAGCCATAGACATGTTAACTGCATTGCCACAGATTTCAAGCCAGAGAACTATAACAGCCAGAAACATAAATTTTGACAGAGAAGAAATCAAAGTTCTCAATATTAAAGAGAATATTATCTACTGATAAAACCAGATCTCAAAATCTTTTCTATGTCCGTCCTTTCTCAAAGACTTTAACTGATTATTAATATAGATGAAGAAGAATGCCAGAAATAAAGTGTTTAAAGTATCTTCCCTGCTGGTTTGCCGTTGTTGAGTTTTCACATTTCTAGTTTTCCCATAGCTTCCAAGGAAATCAAGTATGTGATGTAAACAAAAATCAGAACAAGAGTATATTTGAAGATAGACAGTTTTAGGGATCAGACTTGCCACTTTTCTATTAGTTAATGAATGAGCAGTCATTTATTACCTGGGTTTTATAATTAAAGTCGCCACTGTGCAATTGTAGTACAGGCACATTTCATTTCTGAGAAATCTCTAACTAGCAAGAAAAATTACAGTTGACTTACAGCAGTTACTGAAATGCCAGTGAGATAGTAGAGCTGTATGGGGTGGGTTGCTGTTGACTTTTCTCTTTGGATGTGTTTTGTGTGCATGTGTGCATGTGGTTTGGGTTTTTGTTTTATTTTTTTTAAGTTGCTGTATCAGAGGCAACAAAAAACCTTATAAAGGGAATAAAATCAGAATTCTGGTTTTTCTTACCCATTTCAGATCAATATGAATACAAAAATAGTCTTCAACAAGGGCAAGTGTGATTTTGCTTTATCTTATTTCACCTCCCTGCCTTTTTATTTATTTTCCACTTACCAATGAGTGGAAAATTTTTAAGCAACTTAGTGAGCATACGTTTTAAATCTCATGCCTTAGCTCTCAAGAATTATGGTCCTCCATTTTGGCTTTAGATTAAGACATGATACAAGTTAAACAAATAAACAAAAACCAAGATTTTTTTTAAAGTTCCTGAGTGAGAAGTTAAAATGTTTCTAGACTACTTAAGATAATTAAAGCACTGTGTTTCTGCCTTTTATTCCTATCCTATAAATATAGGGCCTTTATACTAAAATATAGACTTTTTTGCATCAGAAAGATAATAAATCCTATAAAATACAAGGCCTAATCATTTTATTAAAAATAGAATTTGCATTTTTACATAAAGATCACAATAAACTATTTTGGATTTGGGTTTCTGTTATACAAAATTAATACTAATTGTAAGCTTTTTCTATATTGTAAGTTTCATAATTAGGAACAGATGTTCAAGCACTTGGACATCTTACCCTACATGTAATTACTAGAACTGTCCTCCTATTCATAGCTTGCAAAATCGATCACTTACCATAGCTAATTAAAGCAATTTTTCCTCCTAATGCAGAACCATGAAAATACTGTTCCCTAAATTCTCTTCTGAATAGCTTGCTAATAAAATTTACACAAAAGATTTGTTTTCCTCTCTTAAATTAATTTTTCTAATAAAACTCATCTATTTTGTAGGACATTTGCCAGATGTTATTCTGAACAGTAGTGCCTAAGTTTTTCTTTGGCTGCATAAAATGTAAAATAAATGTTCATGTAAAGTTTTAAAATTGGTAATTTATACATATAAATAGTTGCAGTGCCAGCCTTATAACAAAAGTGCATTTAGTTTGTCCTGTACACAATTCTAAACACCCTCATGGCAGGGCAAAGGGTTTGATGTATTTAAAATATTACTTTCTTTTTTTGTAAATAAAATTTAATCAAAATCTGGACAGTCATGGATTTCTGAGGATCATGTGGGTGGCTACTGCTTGTTCACGTTTGATTTTCTGATAAGCAATTTTTGTCTTATTGCAATTTCTTTCTGATAGCAAGCACTGATAGCAAGCTACCCAGCCACATAATAGCAACAGAAATCAATGCTATTGGGTGATTTTCATAAATCAAGAGCTAAAGGCAGAAGTCCCAGTAGTTATTGATTCCACTTGCACAGCTTTCAGCTCATGTCAGCCAAATGCAAGTCCTCTTACACCTGCAAGTCCTTGTCCTGGTGTTTAGAACAGTGTGCACAAAGCTTTTCCATCTCTGACACGAGGTCTCTTTGCTGGCCAAATAACATCACTTTTCACAAATTACTTGCAACTCAGCAAAAAAGAACAATGCTTGTAATTAAAACCTGCCTTTTCAAACATACTTTGCTGTTTCCAACTAGCTAGTAATGTCTTTCCCAAGCAAAACTTTCTAAAGGCAAGCAGAAAAGAAAATTTAGGCCTTCATGTAGTGCATTTATAAAAGAAGACTCTTAAAGGAATTACAAGTATCATGGAAAAATACTGTCCATATCTCTTTTCATAAGTGTTGAAATTATTTTTGTGGCCTATGGGAAAACTTAAATAGAATTTGTGTTACAGGCACAAGATGGTGACTTAAGTGATAGATCGGGGGTTTAATGAAGAAAGGCCTTGTGTAATTACTTTCTTGCCTATTTAAAGCAAAAGAAATGAAAAATACCATAACCAAAAGAGTTGACCAATTATTTAATTCATATATATTTAAAGTATTGATTTTGTAGACAAACCAATGTTCCTACAACTCAAAGCAAGGATCCAGTTACTCCTATTTTAATGCCAGAATGGATTGATTGACTTTAATTCATGTTTTTCATCATTCTTCCACAGAGAAGAAGTTGATGTTTATATTTTTTTCACTGTCTGTTTGACTGTGAAATGCTAGCACATCAGGATGCTAGTATGTTCAAACAGAACCCTTGGATAGTGCAACCAGAATCTCTCTTTTGAAGAGGAACACTTTTGTCACCAACATTTTTTTTCATGAGGGATCTTTTGAGCTGCCTTTTCTGAACAGACACTGCAGTAATTAGACTCAGTACAAAATGTCATTCTTACTTAATAAACAGCTCAATCTCACTTTGCAGGTCCTTCATTGCCTTTCTGGGGATTTCCAAGTCAGAGGGTAAGTAGCTATTTACTGCCAAAAACCTACTGGGGGTTCAAAAGCAGCCTCATGGACATCGAGCCTGGACATCACAGAGCAACACCACCTTTGGGAATGTGGGTGCTCAAACCAGAGAGAGCAGCTAGTATCTTCAGTGGAGATTTACATTAAAATTAAGATAATTTGAGCAGATACAGGTAGCAGCTGCCTTATCCAGAGACTGCAGCAGCCAGGCACATCTTCAAAGCTTTATGTCTGTGCTAAATGAGCCTCTACCTAATTCATTCTTCTGCAATTTTCTGAGAAAAAGATCAATTTTTTTCTGGATGTGTGGGAGAAATATAAATAGAGACTACCCATGGCTAAACTTGTCTTCTCATTGTATGGTTGTGAATGGAAACTTCATCTGGGCTCTTCTCTGCACTGCTGTGCTCTGAATGATCAGATAGTGTGATCCAAAAAAAAAAAAATCCCATCTTTAAAATTGTTCTTTTTCTCCCTTCCCTAAGGAAGAAAGAGATGTTTATGTTTTGAAAAGAAAGATTTTTGGCAAATGACTGCACCCTTACTTAACTAGGAATTACTGATGATGCCCTCTGGCTTGGGGGTGAGGAGTCACCTGAAGAGATCTGTGCCACACTGCATTGTGATTTTAGAGGTTGATTACACTCTTTGCTTAGGCTTGATCTAGGCATGAGTCTATCCTGCAGTCCCAGGAGAGGATTCTTAAGGTCATGTTATATCCCAGAAGCTACTCTGCATTTATAAGTAAGAGAAAACTGCCTGATGAAAAGTCCACTAAAATCTTGCATGTGACCTCAGTCAAGTCTTGGGGGGAAAAAGAGATTTCTTGTAGCAGATTTATTGCTTTTATAGAGGCCAGATCAACAGGCTGTAGTGTATTGATCCTAGAGTAGATTGATTCATGTTCATCTCTTTTCTTGACATTTTTGTTATAAACTTCTGTCTTTCCCATGAAATACAGAAAAGATAAATCAACATTTTAAAGATAGTCTTTAAAATAAGCTGCTGTTTCACCAACAAGCTCTCTGAGTGTATGTGTATTATTAAATATGTGACCAGGAGTAGATACAGCATCAATGATAAGGATAGGTTGATTTTATAGAGAAAACTGGATCATCCTGTTAATCTGTCTAGTATCAGCAACACATTTTAGTGCAAATTAACTATGCACTAAGAAGTAAAGAACATAGATAAGATCTGGGTCTCAGCATGCATGTATATTTAGATGTATAATAGCTAAACTGTATACTATTTTATGCTCTGGGCACCACAGTGATTTTCAAAAGGCCTTAAAGGTCAGGGAAAATAAGTTTGCTTTGCAGGGTCATGGCTGAGAAAGTAATGCAATCACGACAGAATTGTTCATCTGAGCATGGAAATTATGCCATGAGAATTTGCTTTCCTCTAATAGAAATGTATGTGCATCCCATCCATATCTATCTGGCACTGGCACATCCTGCTGACACTTTGGCACACTCTTTTCTAGTAGCGCAAACCTCTCCCAGTGGGCCCCATCAGTGCAGTGGAAATGGTAACTTACACTCATAAAGCCGTCTTGGGGCAGGTCACATCCCACAGTCAAGTGTCTGGTAAATGTTCTGAGTGCTGACATCCATAATTCAAAGACAAAGTGATATTAAAAGATTTGTTATATTATGAGGTGCTACATTTCCACTTCTATTCCTTGTCAATGAACATGAACTACATTGGTCAATAAGGTGCAGAGAGGAAGTCATGGATTGTCTTGGACAGAAAGGCAAAGTACAATAAATTGAAAGGCCAGCATTGGTCCATGCCCAACCCTAACACAGAGACAGAGCCCAGAATCTCACTCTGATGCCTGAACATTTATTACTCCACAAGAAACAAACTCAGCTAAATATTTGGTACTCACGCTCTCTGTCAAATTCCTGACAAATAACCTTGAATTCAAAGTAATGTTTACTGCACAGAAAATTTTGAGTAAGCATCTCTGACCCTACCTTCCCAGCTGATGAAAAAATGTATGAGTGAAAATGTGGGAATCCCATCTTTCTTCCAGCTCATTCACATGCTTTCAAATTATCTTGCATTTCCTCTCTGGCAAGATATTTTTTTCTGATTCTCCACTATCCAAAACAAACAAACAAACAAAACCTCCAAAACCCCAAAGATTTTCCCAAAAATAGATCATAAGTTTCCTTAAATTCACTAAAATTCTCATTTATAACAGTTCAGTAATTTCCAATGAGTGGTCTCCTCTTCCTCACATAAAAACAAAAGGCAGCTAACTATTGCTAAAAGCTGCATGCAAGAGCAAAAGGCAGTGCTTGGCAGGCAGCATTTTCCCCTCAGTGATATAGCACACAGTCATTTGTTGATCTTTTTAAAGCATGGGATTCAATCCATTAATGAAAAATATTTAAATCCTATGAAGTGTATTATATAGTATTTTTATGACAAAACTAATTTTCTGTAATGCCATCATATAGAAAATTAGAGGAATAAATTATATGATAGATGCATGCAAACTACACTTATTGATTATGTTACAGGTGATGTGAAATGTGATGGACACATATAAGCAAATAAGGGAGAAGACATCTAAGATTGCCTACAGAAATTCAATTACATTATTTCCAAGATAACATACATGGCTTTTAAGTAGAACAGGATTTTTTTTTCTGCTACAAACTCAGTCACAGGAAAGTAAACTTGTCTTGTGTGTGCATAACCTACTCTCTTTTTTGTTCACAAACTTGAGTAGTGGATTGTACCATGCGTGTTTCAGGTCATGCTCTGTCTGTCTTAACACATGAGAGAAGTACTGCAAAGGCAGCATTTATTCGTGGCATGGGAAGTAGTGGCATCATCTACAGGATAATGTCACAGTGCTCTAAGGAGCTTCTCGGCCACTGGGGGGTCTGCTCTGATCCCCCAGGCAGACGCAGGGTGATGAACCACTACTGGAGAGGGAGAGGGGAGGGAGCTACAGAAGCCTCTAACAGCTCACCGGAGGTGCCACACGCAGTCCTGCAGTTTATAGCTATGGAAACCTGTTAGCACTCATGTATTTAAAGGCAGCATTTCACAAGATTCTTAATGTTTTGCCAGCACTGTGCACAGGAGGAAACTGAATGTGGCAAAAAAGGAAAACATTCCTCGTATTATTCCGCCAGCTCTTCAGAAGGCTGTAAAATATATTGGTGTAATATTTTCCCAGCCTGTGTTTTGCCACTTAGGGATTTCTCTTGAAAGATATTCCCTCAAGGATTCTGTCTGGAATAGTTTAATATCCGTCACTAAATACTTTTTCTGCTTACCCTTCCCTGTCCCTTTAGATCTGTATTCCCAGGAGTTTTACAATATGCTGATCTTGCACAGTAAAGGAAAAAAAATCTCAAATCCAAGGCCTTAAATGGAGTATTTGCTTCAAGGCTCTAATAAAGGTTTAAATATATGTTTTTAAGTGGGGAAATAAAACGACCAGGAACAATTATCTGTTCTTTGTTTTTCCTGTTAACCCATGACCTCAAGAAGCAAATTTCTGCAACCTCTTATTACCCCTCTGAAAAATTTCTGTTTAAGGTTGGAACCATAAGAGAGGGGGAAAAAAAGTGGCGAGCATATATTTTGTAATCTTATGTCCAGAGGCCAACAAAACACCAACAGAAACTGTAAATCCTATGCTGTCTAGAGCTTCACAAGGAGTCATATGTAACTGGATTTCTTCTCCAATCTAGTATGGCCATCCAGCTGGAATGGCAAAAAAATGCCAAAAGACATGCAGCTGGATGCAATCTGGAGAAGGAAACACAAGACAGAACTACTGCAAACTACAATAAGGAATATGCTGGCAATGGCAGGGAATAGAAGCCCAGACCTTTAAGAGCCGGACATGCAAATCATTGCAACCAGCAAATACAGACATCACACTCCATCAAGTCACCTCCTCCTTCTGCTGTGGAACTCTCAGTTGACTTCATCATCTTACAACAATGCCTTGTTAAAAAGTTCAAGTGTTTTGTAAATCAATGCCCTTTTATTGTAAGTGATAACCATAACAATAGATAGGAAATGAACAATAGAGAGAATAGAGATAAGCACCAGGGTGCAGCCTTACAATCACTTTTATATCATGATCACCTACTCTCAAATTAGTGCTACATTCCCCATCACCACCCAAAATGGCAGTCCACCACATGCTAAAGGTGAACTTCACAAATTTTATGTACCAAAAACTAAACAGAGGAGTCTCATGTATTTTCCTTGTTGAACTTAAGCCATATCCACTTGCCTGTTGACTTCTTGCAGAACAGCTCCACACCCTCTGTGATCACCTGCCACTTGTCTTCCTTAGCAGGAAGAGAGCACAGCATTTCATCAGACTGGAAAAGAAGTGAGACAAGCAGGGACAGCTATTATCTTGATTAGTATCATAAATATCAACTAGGTGATTAGAGAGGGAGAAGTCCTTACTAAAAGCTTTGCCAAATGCTTTCTGAATTGCCTAATGCTCTTCTCCACCCCAGGCTGATGGTACTGAGGCACTCCTAGTAACTTGCTAACATGAGGGTAACTAGTTCCTGGTTATCTCCCTGGCAGGTAGGTGAGGATGTCTAAAAATAGCACCCACAATCAATTAGGAACTTGGAATTAGTGCTTGTGGGAACTCTAGTCTCCCTGTACATTTTCTTGCTGAAAATCCTCAGCTCGAAGGACATGATGCACCCGGGGTTTTTTGTTTCATTGCTGTCCGACATAATAACCAGATTCATCAAACTGTTCATCTGCCTTGAAAGCCCAGCACTCACAAGCAGCTATGCTTTATTCCACTCAGGCTCTCATTTTCTCCACCCTTGGGCATAAACACTCCTGGAGTCCTTCCCATCACAGCAGCACATATGCTGACCTAACAATAGGAAAGTACTTAACTATTCAGCCCTCATCCATGCAGGTGATGATGCGCTCAGGAATGAGACAGTCACATAAATTAAGATGTTAAACAAAGCAAAAGTCAGTGTTGGAACCTCATCTCCCACTATTATAAGGAGAGCTGGTGCACTGACAGGGCCTCAAGCCCATCCCTGCTCCCAGAGCACTGGGTGCAGGGTGCAGGGCCCCTTTGTGGCTGTGGGTGGGGAGCCCAGGCAAGACTGACTGGGCCGCCACCAGAATTGCTTGCATATATTTTTTGAAAATGACATTCTATTACCATTTTCCACTTGTATCAAAGGCGTTTTTTCTCTGTGGTCTGTGGAGCTAGACTTTCCTCTGAGTTTTATCAGTAGAGACTGAAGACAGATTAGTCCAACGAACCTCTGATATGTTGTCCTCCTGCTAATCAAAAATTCATCTTTTTTATATGGTGCCATTTATACCTGGGAACATAATTAAAGGAAGCCTATGTGAATTGTCCGGTTAGTCTGTACCAAAACTCCTTCCAGAGTAAAAGCACTAACATCTTCAAATGTATGAAAATATTTAATAAAAAACAACATATCCTGCCCCTGTTCTAACACTAAAAGGGTTAAGCCTTCTATTCTGTTAAATTAACAAAAGCACTGTTATTATTTCCTCCTTGCTTGCCAGCGTGGTTTCCTCTGCAATAACATCTGTGACACCACAGAATTTTTTCAAGACCTAATTAGTGATGTTAGAAGAAAATGCTAGCTCACCAGATAGTTTGAGGAATAATATAATTTTTACATACATATATATATATATATATGGCTTTTTAGCATCTTGAATCTTCCTCATGTCCCCATGAATCTTGTGTGGTAGCAGTCCTGGAATGCAAAAATAATCTAGGGAATTTCTGATCCCTAAGTTTAGGGCTAAAGAGCCAATAGTTTCAGTATGCTGCATTGTTTAGATGTGAGGTTAAATTCAGAGATCAGACTAAGTTGCTTTTCTGGAAAACCAGTCTAAAGAGAGTTAGGGTATGCAAGTTCCATTTTTACTGCCTGACATCAAACTGTGGAGGGAGGACCCTGGAAAATGCAGAACAGTTTATTTAGGAGAGCAGAAGTTTGGCTAGGAAAGAAAAAGACAGTCAGTCTTTTATTCCTAATTCTCCAATCATTAAAATATTTTCTGTCACCAGAATGAGAAGGGTTAAAAAGATCACTGGCTTTAAAGAAAATACATTGACTGAATTCTTCAGAAAATCAGAGCTGATACATGAATTTAATACCAACATCTTCAAAGGAGTCGGCTTATACAAACTGTCTTATATAAATTAAAATATTCAAAGGATCTGGTTCACTGTAGTTCCTGAAAATCAAATGTATCCCACTTCAATTTTATATATTTTTATATCTAGAATTTTCTTTTCAACCTGTGTTAATGTCTCTCTTCAACCCTTTTTATCTCCTGACCTATTTTCAAAGGATAAGGAATTGACTTTTAGTCATATTCTAACACTACTGAAGTGATCTTAAAGGTGTCCTCTAAACCAAAATAATTGTATGATTCCTTGGTTCTATGACTGCTGAGTTTGGCCAGGAATCTGTGCCTTTAGAATACAAGGGCAGAAATCTGCAGTTAATGGCTGTAACTATATCTATAAAGACTATGAAGTAAAACCAGAGTTGTGCAATCTGCTAGACTTAAAATAAAAATAAATTTATTACTGTCACTGGAAATAGCAGCCCACCACTGGGAAATAGAATTGAAAAATAATTGATTTTAGCTTTAATTACATAACCAGGGCAACAGACAGGTAAATCAATAATAAATTTTAAAAAGATTACTCAAATACATTCTTCTATGACCTGTGCCAGATTCCAATAATGAGAACAGTTTAACAACAAATATTGTGACATGAGCAAAAGATATAAAGCTACATCTCCCTCTGCTTTCTTTTAACCAATTTCTGTAATCTCAAATACGATGATGTGAAGATAATCTGGCAGTTATAGGAAGTGGTTCCCATAACACAGCAGTACCAGTTACTCTACACCTTTTCCAGACCAGCTAGTGTTTTAGATGGCTTCTCTTGGGTAACCTGAAAAGGTTCACAAACCAATAATACAGAATACTCTTTTCTGATCTCTCATGCAAGACCTCATGATGCCTTATATTTACCTATAATAACCTTTGAATATGATTTAATAGTAGATCCTAAGTTTTCCACAAGTAATTTTCAAAGCCTTGTGTTTATGAAGCTGGTGGCATGTTTATAAAATTGTGTAGCATTTAATATACATAGAACTGATAAATTAGTGTATATGAGAAAGACAAGTTTTCCTATCTATGCTATTTAATTTGTGTTGAGAACATTTAGAGTTAAGTAAGGCAAAGCAGAAGAAAATAATGTAGGTTTTCCAATGCCATACACCTGACTTACCATTCCTTTCTCTAAGCAGATTTAGGTAGACATAGTGCAGACTGTGAACTCCTATTGACAGTAAGCAGAAGTATAAAATGGCAGTGAAACTGGTAACTTAAGCATTTCCAAAGAGATTTGCTACTGTTTAAGGCAGGATACTTTCAACAATCAAGGCAAGTTCATTTTGTTAAAGATACTGTAATTTTCTACTAGCAAGATGTACTGCATTTTGCTATTTTATGACCACTGGTGCTATTCCATCATTCTGTAGAAAAAAAATCATCTACAGAATTGTTCATTTCTTTTTGTGGCAAGGTCAAAATAAGCTTTCCACATAAATTAAACTAAATTGAGATTGTATATTTAAAAAACCCATTCATTCCCTTCTGATGCTATCTGAAAACAGCAGCAGGCTGGATGCACTAATACCACTTTTTTTTACATTGAAAATATTGTATGTATAGGAAAGGTAGCTGACAATAGTAAATCAGTTATGTTATATACTGAAATGGTAAGTCAGAATTACATAAAGAAACAGAAGCCAACCAAAAAAAATACCATAAACTGCATTTTAATACGACAAGAAAAGATTAGGCTTATGATGACAAAGACCAAGCAGAATATGAATACTAGCAACTTTTTAGTAAATGTGCACTATGGCATAACATGAAAGTTGCTTTGTAATGACAAAATTTCTCTCACCCAAAGGTGAAATTGATGCTGGAAGACATTTCTATGAAGAATATTGTTTTCTTGAAAAAAATGAGATAATCTTAATGACTCTTTAATTATTAGCTGAGACTTATGACAAAATACATCTGCACCCAGAGCTGCTAATAGCACCCCGTTGATGTAGGTCTTTGTTCCTTCCATGCAGCTCAAGTCACATTGACCTTATTTCAAGGAAGAATTATTCATGTCATTTCTTCTAGTTTTAGACGTTGTTCACCCAGTCATGCCTGACTGAAATGGAAAGCATGGATTTACAAATTCAGTGCCAGACACACTGGGTCGACAAAGTACTTCATTTAATATGTAAAATTAGTTCCAGAGCTATGAAAGGCAGAGGAAGAGACAGATCCAGCATGCTCACTGAACTCTATGATATGAACTCGACTATCATTTAGGACCTCAAGCAGTCACCTGTCACACCTGTCAACTTCTGTAGTCTCTCCCCTGCAGACTTTTTCTCTCTATCCTTAGTACAGTCCATATACTTGTCTAACCACACTGTGGCTAGACAAGGCATTTGTTAGTCATTAGTCATTTGTTTTCTTTCCACTTCCACTATCATCTCTGCACTACCAGCTTTCACACAACAGACCCTCTGAAAACCTGGCAATCTTGAAGATACCTTTAGAGGACTGCTCTCTGAAAAGTAAACTTATTCCTCACCCACAGCCACCAATCCTTCTCTTTTCTTTAAAATCCAGGGAAAGAAAACAGAAACTCTGACATGCCAAGGTGACAAAGGGCAGCTATGCTAAGCCGACAATTAAATTCAAGACATCTACAGTCTTCACAACAGGATATCCTTCATGTCTTCTAAGTCCCCTTTCCCTCTTCTTTAAGTCCACCTTTACTGCTAATTGGAATTTAGCCAGGGCCACTACTTGTAAAACAAAAGGCTAAGATTACAAGGAGTCCAAACCTTTTTGGTCCTACATCTGAGATGAAAGATGTCTCTGCCTAACAAGTAATGCTCCTTACACTTCGGACACAGACCTTGGGATAATTCAGGCCACCCCTAAATCGAATCTGGCCCTGAGAGAAGAAATTGTATCAACTTGCTTTCATTTTGAGTAAAGAGTATCCATGCAGTAGGATAAATACTGCTCAACCACTACGCCTTGGAGTCTCGTTCAGAGCAGACAAATATTCCTATATACAGAAGTTTTAATGGATTTTCCATGCAGGTACCAGTCCAGTCAAGCTCTGTTCTGCATTAGAGGTGTGCCTCATATTCACAAGACACCTTATTCTGCAGATATATGTTCTGTGTGATCCACTTTTGGTAAGACATGTTATCTAGGATAACTGGGTGCCAGTTATCCTAACATTTATTAAGTGACTCATAAAGGTCAGCAAATGACAAGAATTGCTTGCTCTGTCACACACCATTACTTGAATGGGCATTACAGCAAGCAGCATTCTGCTCACATTTAGTCCAATGTGAGTGCTGTTTTCCACAATGATACAGCAACAGATAACAACTGCCTCATGACAAGCTTCCTCTATGGCACTTCAGAGTTCCTCTGTGGAACTTCAGAGCCCAAGCAGGGAAGGGATTAGTAGTGCTGCTTCTACAGGTCATTTTGATATTGGTATGGAAAGTAGCTAAACTAACAAGAGGGCAGTTTTTCACTTGAGTATCTTTCTATTTCATCTCTTTCATGTAAGTGCATCCATTTCTGTGTGCATTCCATCATTTCACTAATACAGGAAATAATTATCAAACTTTCTTTCAAACAAAGCTCTGCATCATTGATTCTATTTTATCTTTGCTGCAGTTACGACCAAAAAAACAAGTATATGAGCTATGAATGGTCTTGTCACAGGCATTATCTTTCTCCTGATGGCTTTTTGAGTTCAGCAGGAACTATTTACATGTAACCTTTGGAATCACAGAAACAAGGGCAGGGAAGGACCTCAGGAGGTCACCCATTGCCTCTCCCTGCTGCAGGGCAGAGCCAAAGAGCTAAACCTCAGCTAAAGAGATCTGAGCTCTCCCTAGCTGTTACTGTCTGACCCATGTCCACCCAATAGCTGCTGGTGGCTGTTTACCTCAGCTTCAGGATCTGATCTCTTTGTAGCCGCTTTAACCTGAATAGATGATGTGATCCATACCGTGCATTGCATATACAGCTCTTTTCATTCCATGGTCTTACAGTCTCCTTTCACAGTGCTCTGTGTCCTCTGCAGGTCTGGAAATCTACACATTGCAGTGGAAAGAAGGGCATTTCCACTGTCTCTATAACCACCCTATGATCTACAAATAGTTTCATCACTCTCCATGTCCTCACACAAATCCTCTGCTTACACAAGCCGGAGCAGTTATAAATAACAAGACATGATATCATCTCTTTAAAAAGCCACAAAATTTCCCAAGAAACCAATTGCCCAGCAGAAAATGAAGGAAAAAAAGGCAAAACTGACAATGATGCAACAGGTAAGCAAAATTAGTGAGACTTAGTTTCCTGCTTGCTTTTATTTGCAAACCCCTCAGACAAAAGTGTCATTTTGAGAGCTGGCAGGTAACACATGACATTCCCCAGCTGATTGAAGAAGACATTTTTGGGAAAAAGAAATTAAATGTTGTGAATTAACTTTACAGATAGAAAGCCAGCAAAGCACAGGAGGTCTACTGAAGAATAGATGTTTTCCTTACTGAATTCTTCTGCTAACAAGAATATAACATATAAAATGCACAAGAACAAATTAAATTCTTCTTACTCAGGGCAGAGTAATTAATCTTATCCAGATTATTTCTAAGAATCATAATTTTGGATGACAGTCATGTGAAAACCAAAGCGCAATGGAACTTGCATGGAAATATGGAAATATGGAACAGAACTGTGCTTTTAACTGCTGCAAGTAGAAGACTTAATAATGTTGTTCTTTCTTGTTCTGCAGCTATTTACTTGCACACAGATATATACCAATCACAGCAGTACTGCTCCTTGGAAGGGAGACTATAGCAATGATTCCTGATGTTACAGAGTCTGGTAGAAAGAGTTATGCAGAAAGTGATTTATGATTTTCAGAGGGAAAAGAGGTGACAGCACAATATCTGCAGAGGATGCTCAGCTTTGGAATGACAGCACCAGCAGGGACTATGGGTATGTGATTTGGCTGAGGATCTGCAGTATGATGGACCAAGATTACACTTCTTTCCTTGGCTGTACCTGTCTCACAGGTTGCAGACATCTCCAACACCAAGGCTTCTAGCCTTGCTCTGAGCAGGTCTCATTAGTAAGGATTTGAAACTGCCTATGGCATCCAGTGACTCAACTTCTATAATGACTCAGTGTTGCAAGCTCATGGATCTTAGCCAGACTGAACAACAGTGGAAAGTTTTCAATTTTTTTTCTTTTCTCAGACAAGATTTTTGAGTCTACCATCTACTTCTCTGCTCACAGATCCCTGCTCAGAGCCCACTGACCATCCATTTCACAGATCTCACTGCAAGGTGCTTCAGTTTTGAAAGTTGCTCAGTTCCTACAGTTATTCTACTCCTAGCATGTGAACAACATAGTTACAGCGCTCTTCCTGGGGGACATCCCTCAGAGCATGTGATCTTTTAAAGGAGACACCAGAGATCCATAATCAAATTATCAGATATGAGCTTACAAGATTGTCCTTATGAGGAAGTATGACTCAGGAAAGCAATTGCTGGTTTTAGAACAGCAAAGTTTATGTATGATATTTGTGTTGCAAGGCAAAACTCTGTCTAAGCAAGTGTTGGGTAATGAAGGTTCAGTGGAAGCTGCACTGCCCACGTCCAACATTTCCCTCCCTATTACGCTGCAATAATCGTGTTACACAGGCACAGGCCTCCTGGAAGTACAGGCAGGCTTTGTGTGACAGATTGCTGATATTCATGCAGAAAAGCAAGACCACCAAACCTTTGCACTTGTCAATATTTGTACTCTAGCAGTTGGTGGCTAATGGCTTAACACATTGATTCTTGTTGCCACCCTCCCCCTGTATTCCAGGAAAAATAAGATTCAGTTTCCCAACTCAGGGATTAGAAAAAAATCAAAAATACAACCCAAGCCCAGCCTCCAAAATAAATATCCTTAATTCTCACAGAGTCCTGTACATCCAGATACACCCCATGCTTTTCTTAAAAGCAAAACAAAATTAAATAAAATGCCAAAACCAGAATCAACCCCACCCACTACCAGCAACAAACCCAGCAAGGACTGTGACATATACTTCAGATGCAAAGTCTTAGTGTTTTGGCTGTGCAAAACAGGAGATTTTTATTTGACCTCGAACCAGAACTTATAGATTCACATCAGCTAGGTCAGGACAACCTACCCAGTGCTTCCCCACCCAAATCTTGCCTGCAGGTATTTGCAGCCAACTTGCAGCCATGTCTTGGCAGAGGTGGGGACGGGAGGTTCAAGCATCCTCAGCAGTGAAATATCACCTCCTCCATCTCTGAATAGCATTACATCAACTCAGAAGAGCTGCCTCTCATCACTTCCACTTAAATAAGGATGAAGTAAACACGAACCAAATTAATCATCTGCAGGAGCATGGTCAGCACAGGCATACCTAAGCAAAACAGCCTGCAAAGGGCCAAAGACCTGGAGGTCAACTCCTTTGTCTGCCAAGATGAGGCATGGTCTTCCCATCCACTGAGCTCAGCATAGATCATTACAGATAATTTTAGCCCTCTTGTTGCAGAAAATAGCTGGTTTATTAACTAGGAGCTCTCTGCTTGGCAAAACCAAACAGATTTGTATTGTTTTAAGTGGGCAGCCACATCTCATGCTACATCAGGGTGGAACTCACCAGTAATTATAGTTTGATTTCCTTAATGAATCTCTGAAAGTATTTGGTTTCAGTTTCATGTTTGAAAAGGAAAAAAATGGAGATGGGAAAGGGAAAATAAATATGGCCCAAGGAATCCTCGAATTCTTTTATACTGTAAGTTTTCTGTGAAGGCTATCCACAGAAACAGAAGCAAAGGAAGGACATTTACAGTAAAGTGGTGTTTTGCCAGACTCTCCCTTTGAAAAACTGATTTTGCTAGAAGCCTTTACACAATTCTCAATTTATAGCAAGATTGTGGCAAGATTACAGGAAGAATACAGGGCACACCTTCAAGAATACCATTCTTAGGCCTGGTGGTGCCAAGAGACGCTGTGTGAAACCTATTCCCTCTGCCTGTACACAATCCCAGAGACGGCTGATGCATTTCACATAGCAATAGTCAAGGTAAAATCCACAGATGTCAGAAGCCACAACTGAAACTGAGAACAACCATCTTCTTCAAGAGTATCTTCATTAAGCAGCAGCACAGCAGATTTTCAGCCTACATTTATTTGTTCAGATGCAATTGCTTGCTTATTTCATTGTCTGTCATAATTACCTTTACCTATTCGTAAAGGTAATTATGACAGTGACACATGTATAAGCAAAAAAGTATATTTACTCTTTTAAATTAAAACTTCTAAACTAAAAAAAATAGAATTGCAATGGAAACGTGTTTTTTCTCTTTTTTTCCCTTTTTTTTGAGAAAAGATTTGTCATTTTTGTTGGAAATATTTTTTTCCAAGTTTAGGTGAAATAAGTTTACAAATCCGTGTTTTGGCTCAAGACTTACTCAAATCTGATATTTTTTGGAGGATCCTTTTATAGAAAACTACCTGAATACACAAAGTATTGTAGCCACATTCCTTAGAGTACCACAAAGACATTAATATTCCTAATCCAGGGTGTTGGAACCAGATGATCTCCAAGGTCCCTTCCAAGCCAAACCATACTGTGACTCTAGTGCTATGTTTCTGGCTTTTAAGAGAGACAACTGAAACTAGAAACAGCAATATTTAATATTTATCCTCTGTATTATTTACAAAAGATGGTCCGGTAGCAGAGTGAGTGAAACAGGTAAGATGTAAAGTGGCAGAAAGCTCCAGGTGAGGCTCCAAGATGATAGGGTGATTCAGTTAAAAAATAAAATACCTGACCACTTGAGCTGCTACAATATATTGCCAAAATAAACTACAATTATTTATTCAGATGATGTTCCTTGGCTTTCCTTTCAGGAAAACTGCCAGAAAACTAATGAAGTATTCACTGAGTCAACAACATAGAAAAAACACTTAAAGAAAGATCTGAAGTCAGAATATGCAACACACTTCATTTAACTAAGCAATATACTTAGATAAAGTCTAGTTTTTCTTTGGCTTACTAGGATTGCTTTTTATCATTTAAAATTTAATGGGTTTATTTAGAATAAAATAATTAAATAATGGAGTGAACTATGCCACCAACATAAAAGGCACACAAAATAACTTTATTTCCATTTATGAGAAATATTTTCCTCTCCAAATTTTCTCATTCTTATCCATGTTACTTGGCCAGTTTAGCCTTTAGTGATTTTGCTACATGATTTGTTATACACAGAGGACAATGAAGTCAACCCTTACCTTCTGGTTGTCTGAGGGTTTTTCATTAAACATGTCCCTAAGAGTCTGGGTTCTGAATGCAATAAATACAGATAGGGGGCAGTGGTCTGGGGTTCATCAGCCATCATAAGTGTAAAATACACAATGTGAAAAGCCAGGCAGCTTGAGGTGTGTGTTCTGGGGGCTAACAACTGCTGCCTTGTGTGGGAAATGTGTAGGAATGCTCTGACTTGCCTTGGGCCGCCTTCTGGGAGATGGGCACCAGTGGAAACTCAGTCTCTTGTCCTCTGCTGCCAGGATCCATCAGCTTCAGGAAGGGTGGAATGGTGGCAGTGACAACCACGGAGAGCCAGGTGCAATGGGTCACCTAAGGAGAGGCACACAGGATGTCAGGATGTGAGAGCTGAGAGCCCACGGCATGTCTGCTTCCCACTACCACCTGTGTGTCACTGTGTGCTGGAAGTAAAGCAGGCACTGGAACAGATAATAAACCCAGCTTCTGTAAGTGCAGCTCCTGTAGGGTTAAAATACTTTTTCGGTAAAATTAGTTAACTGATACATCTGATAGGGCAACCTGCTCCTTAACACCTAAAACCTGACTAAGGCAAACAACATGAAGACAAACTAGGTTAAAATGTACCATGTCTCCAGTTTATGTTTGTTAAGTAGATTAGCTCATACCTACAAAAACAGTGACATAATTCTCTCCCCTTACCTTTTTCCTGAGGAGGTCTATACCTCTGGAACAATTGATGCAACCCTGTACATGTTTTTCACTGTCTGGCAGCAAATGAAACTCCCAAAATTGTCTCATTAAACCTGACTAACATTTGGATGTAAAGCACTCCAAATGAAGAGTGAGCCAATTTCTCTGTAAAAGATCTATTAACAATGAGAGAAACATGAATAGAGAAGTTTTGAGGAACCCTAACTTGCATTCTGTTGCTAAGGGAACACTTCCTTGGTATACATACTTCCATGCTCTCAGCAAGTCTGACTCACAAGAAGTCTGGTTTTCAGTAAATAATGAAAGCCCTACACTAATGAAAACAATGTAAGAAGGGTCAAAAATGTAGTAAAATAAAATAACATGCAAATTAAATATTACTTTACACTCCAGACAGTGCATAGGGTGCTTTACCATCAGAGTGCTCTCTGTAGGCTGCATAATGCACCTGGAAAATTTATGTTGAGACAGACTGGACTTTGTTCCATTTGCAAAGTGATGTTTTTATCCTGCTCCCCTTCTATTGAGTCCGAACAGCTCCTTGCTATTTGTGTCCCTTTTTTTTCTCTGCAGCAAATGCCACTGCCAGCTATCTTTCTCCCACGATATCTCCCTGTCCCTCTCACTTTTCATAACCTCTACTTGTTACATGGAATGGTTTTAGAGACACAAAGGTTAAGGCCAGAACTTACCCATGTGATTTCCACTTTTGGATGTCTCCATATGGGGTATCTGAACTGGTGACTTCTTTAGGATGAAGTTTTTGGTTCCCATGAAGTTCAGAGAAAGCCACTGGTAGTCATAACTTCTGAAACTGGGATTTCTGAAAATTTTCACTAATCTTCTTTACCCTGAAGGTCACTGCATGAGGCAAATCCCAAGTCCTAATGCTGCTCTTGGCATTTGCTGGGTGAATTACAGAGGAAAGCCATAACCAACTTGTTCCTTCATAATTGCAAGATTCTCCCCCTCCTGCTGTTATGCTTCCAGCAGCATGACCACTGGAATGACTGGCTCTGGGTTTCCTATGGCATTTCTCTAATTTTTCTGAAACTATTCATATGAGTGAAGATAATAGTGAGCTTAGAGACTGACCTTAACCAACTAATTCAAAATATTTTCAATTATGGAAGCTACATACTGCAAAATGCACAAAATATCTGCTTTTCAAAACCAACACAGAATATATATAACTATATTATTACCTATATTATTATCTGGATAACTCTATAGATTAGTAATCAAAATATACAACTTGAAAATCTGAATTATAAAAAAGAAGAAACCTATTGCAATAAATGTGGAGAAAATACAGAATAGGAATTTTACCTTTTGTTCACCTGCAAACCAGGTTAAGGGAATTTTTTTCCTATTTTCAAAAGGTCATATGCACAGCTATTAATCCTGTGACTCATAAGTCAGAAAAAGGTCAGTGGGTTTTTCATGTACACATGCTACTTATTATAATATAACAAAGTTAAAAGAAAATCCCCACTGGGGCAAGATAATAAAAACCGGAAAAGAAATGTGAGTAATAGAGGAAGGAGAAAAAATTTAAAGGAGCTAACTTTAAAATGCAACATTGTTTTTGATTTTTACAACACAGGTGTTACAACAGGGAAAAAAAAAACAACCCAAAACATTAAAAAGTATCTGAGATTTTTTTTATGCAAACACAGGAACTTTCTTACAAAGCCCTTATCCCAAGTTATTTCCCCTTTTTCTCTTATTGCACTTACTACTAAAGTTCCCACGAAAATAAATAATTTCTATAAAATCCTGTGTACTAAATCCTATAGTCCTTGTTCAAGCAAAAAGTCTTGCTGACATCAGTGGAAATCACCTTTGAGCAAGGCTTTGATCAAACATTTTATATTCTAGAATGCTGTAAGTGGAGCAGTGGGAAACTATATCAAGCCGGTGAAAATTTGCATTTAACACCTGTCCTTCTGTAATCTGCTCCTCCTAATGCACTTCACAGCTGGTGGGATACCGTTCCTACCAGCATTTTGGTAAAACATCTCTGAATTCAGGAGTCTTCATATGTCTCCTTCTTTGCCACTGTATACAGTTAAATAGAGAGGGATGTGGGTTTAGAGAACATTTTACATTATGTGTAGTTAATTTTGCCATGCTTGTTATCAAGTTTGCAAATGCTAAACTCTGGAGTCTTTAATGCAAAAAGACTTTAATGTAAAAAGAGTGCCCATGGCTTTATGAAATTGATGTGAGGTGTTTCTGTTTACTTTGAATTCCAAACAAAACTACAGCAATGTACCAGTGTTGTTGGACTGGATCCTGCTTTGGCTGGAAGAGAACATGGGGAAGTGCTCTTCTTTTTAAAGATCTCAGGTGTAATATTGTCTTACATTTCATACCTAGAAAAAGTAAATTGGTACCCACCATGTTAAAACAAGAAAAGCAGTATGATAAGAAACAGAAATAAGTCTTAATGGTTTAACATGTAAAAAAATTACACCCCTGGATTAAATGCTGTTCACTGAGGTTAACCAATACTTTGTCATGAATGGGTTTACCAGTTGACCTAAAAGCATTTTCTCCAGTTTCAAAAATCAAATTTATCATTTCTTGTCTGTAAATGAAGTTTGTTGCATTAGTAGAGTGCTGTTGCATTAGTGAGTGGACACCAGAGACAGTCAGGAGTAACCTGTTCCCTATTTTGAGGTAAATTATTTCCATACTCCAAAGGTGTGACTGCAGTAGCATATAAAGGTAGGAAAAACTTAAGAAATTCACATCTTCTCAGTAAGATATGCTACTAAATTTAAAAATTCCACCTTGTGCCAGAGAGATGTTGAACTACATGCATACCACTAAAAAGAAGCTGTCACTGATAGTCACTGATGATTGTCCTTCTCAAGAAGCAGCATAAGCAGCCTTCCTTCCTGAAACAGAGAGTCTGAGTAAGTGACCATGGTACTGTTTAGCTCTAGAGTTAGGGAGGCTCCTGAACCTTCCTATCCCACCCACTCTGAACCTCAGTGGCTGACTTTATACCTTGAAGATTTTGTTCACAACTCGCTGGGATGAAAGGCTCCATATCGTTGCACAATGACATCTTATTACCATGATACACAGCTGGGAAAAGATTCAGATAGAAAAAGCATTCACTTGGACTCCTGATACTCTATACTGATACAGTAAAGAGCCCAAGGGTATCAAGATTCTAAAAACTCTAAATAAGGATATTTACTACCATTCAGAGAGCACTGTAGCACTGTTGTCACAGTAACAAGTAGCAGCAATACCATTACTGAACCTAATCACATTTGCAGTCTCACAGCATTGTATTCAACAGAATATATCTGAAGGCTTTCTATTTGCTAGCAAAAAGAAGGATATTAGCCCAAATGAGAAGTAAGGACACAGGATTATGCTCTTATTTCAAATGAAAGCAACATAGCAGGAAAATCATGAATGCATTTTTTAAAATATAATACACAGCATATTCTCTAATGTTCTGCTGCAACTCAAGGCAATTCAACCTTAATCAAACTTCAGAACTCTGATCATTCATTTGCAAATGTTAAAGTTTTGGATTGTTTCTTTTTGTGTTTTGGGGGTTTTTTTAAGGAATCTGTGACTATTGATATAATTAAGAACTATTCAGCAGGTTGCCATAGGAAACCTATTTTTTCAGCTAATCCAATACCTCTACAGATATTTGAGTTACCTAATGCTTCACTGGAAGTAGAAGATGACTGTTATATTTAAGAATCAGCATGGATGGCCTTTTTAATGTAGGCAAAATATTTGTCGTCATCAAAAACAAAACCAAATTTAAAGTGTCTTCTATCATAGTTGTGCAGGGGAAAAAAAGTTAACTTCCTCTTATAGGTATTTGTAAGGGAAAAATGTAATAAAAATACAAGAGGAAGAATCCCAATCTATATGAAATGAGAGCTTGATTAACTTCTTCTCTTTGCTGGTGTCATTTCATTTTGATTAGAAACACTCAACTTGGAGGAGGAATGTTCTCTGCTTATGACTGGTTTTCATGCACCATTCTAATTTGGAGATTTTATAAACAGGCATATTCGCTTTATAGTCTGGTCTACAGGAAGCAGTGGAATTGAGTTTGAAAATATGTTTTCTCAAAAAGGTATTGAAAGTGGCTCAAGGATGCAGAAAACCTTCTGAAATGTTTTCCATGCAGCTTCAGAATGAGCTTCGGAAACTTTCTATACTTTAGAGAAATATATCTTTTTTACAAACACTCCTCCTAACATGTTGATAAAATACTGTGCTCGTTAAACACTCCTTTGATAAGACTTGCTCCAGTCAACTGCACTAATTTAATGTAAGTGTTTTTGAATGTCACTGACAGAGCACCATGCTAAGCCCTATCCCTGCTGTTCCTACCTGTGAAATCTCTCCAAGACCTGACTATCCAAAGTGAAAACTCTCCCTCAAGGTAATAGAAATCTTTAGAGCCACCTCAGGCAGACAGGGATTTAACAGTCAAAATGACCAAGCAATAAGAGCTAGTGTGGCCACAGCTCCTGGTGACTAGTACAGCCTAAATCCCTAAATCCCTAAATTCAGTTCCCACACTGGAAGTTCCCTGTTGGCTGGAGCTAAGTATGAATGCACATTCTGGGCTATTCACACCTAGATTAATTATTCTTAGTGGTCAAATCTGAAAGGAGAAAATGCCACACTGAGTGTCCCCTATGTCAACTGCCTGCTTGTTCCCATCAGCTGTATTTCTATCAGATCCTTTGAATGTTAGTTAATCATAATAACCCAGAACATGTTACAGAACATATTTAAGATGAATTGTCATGTTTAGGGCCATGTAGATCTGATTACTTTTTTTAATTTTTTATTATTATTATTATTATTATTATTATTATTATTATTATTATTATTATCCTGCCTAAACACTCATCTTTCTAGGGTATTTCACCTCCTTGGTTTCTACACACTCCAGCACTGGACTTCAGCAAGAAGTCAATCATCTTCCCCCTCCCAACTCACCTATTTGGTGTTGAAAACACCCCAGATCAGTTGGTAGGGAAAAATATGCACCACTGTACAGTCATCTCAGAAATTCTGAAGCTGCATCCAGTGCTGCAGTAACAACAGCTGCTTTTATTGCAAATAAGTTTGGTATGATTTGGGCAAAGATTCAACAAATTCTCCATTTGGCATGGATATAAAGGAGAAAAAAGTTTTGCATAGTATCATTTCACATCATTTATAATTAGCCTGAGATTTCAGTCTTGCCTATAATTTTAAGGTCAGTCTTAATTAATACTCTCAATTTGTACTCTTGTAGAGGTGCCTTGCAAAGAATTGTTGTTTGAAATATCCCATTCAGTACTTGCTAAATAGCTCAGTCCAACTATGCAAGAGTTAAAAACGTCCTAATCATACAGAAAAAAAAATAAATCCAAAGTCCATTGTTAGTAGGGAGAGGCAAGCACAAACAGCAGTTAGCAAAAACTAAATAGGACATGCAAAAAACTTCCATTACATAAATAGAGATAATTATAGGGTAACAGAAAATTCCCACAGAGTGAATTTGAGAAGTCATATGGTTAACAAGGAAAACTACTGAAAGAAGACCTCTTTTGGTGCCAGAACAAAGGTGGACAAGAACAGAAATGAGATGTCAACTGATTTTAAGAAGAGCACAATAAACACGCAGCAGTAATGCAAGGATGAGATGGAGCTAAACAAATTCTAGCCTGTGTTTAAAATAGGATGTCATTAGAACCAGTAAAAGCAATATTTCTAGCCTACTTTGCTAAGGCTCCATGACAGTAACCATGAGGACTGACTTTTGGACATTTCAGTATCAACCCCAACACACCTATGAGGCTTATCAGGTAGTACTTACTCTTACCTCTGTCCACCCCTTTCTTCTGTTTCTGTTTTATTACAAGACTTTTTAACTCTCCACCATTAACTGTTGAACTTGCAATAAGACAGAGAAGAGTTCAAAGTCAAGTGACAGAACACAAGCAGACAGGGAAAAGGCATAACTGTAAAGACAAATGAAGATGCTATAAAGCTGAAGAAAAAGAAAAAAGAGCAAGAAAAAAGAATAGGGAAGAAATTATTGCTTTGGCAGTCCAGCATAAGTGGGAAAGGAAATGCTGTTTATTGGTATGTATTTTGATAGGTTTAATCTCTGTATAGCTATGTAATGTTGTAACTCTTAATAGAGCAACACAGAAAAGGGAAGTATGGGATGTAATTGCTCAGGCAGTTATGAGGTATGCAGGCATACGTGAGCTCCTGCACGCAGACCAGAACAAACACGAACACTTATTGTTGATTTGATAAAGAAATACAGCATATTTGGGGGTGTGTGCCAGCCAGCTGCCGACTCACTGGTGAACTGAACGTGCCTACAGCCTGGACTGAGTGGTCCTGCTGCCCCACACAGCGCCTGAGCTGCTCATTACTGCCTTTCCCAGAGAATAAAGGAGATCATCGGGAGTAGTCAAGAGTAAAGGATCTTCTTATTAAGCATTCCTATCTCACCCCTAATGAGAATCTAGGTGCCCAGGACATGATTAAGGGTCACATACCAATAAGCTGTTCGAGCCGTCACCTTCTCTCCCTTGACTTCGGGAACCCTTGTTTGATTATTAGTGGCACTTTCTAATTCAGATTAAGAACTCACAATTTTGGAAGGCCAGCAACACTGATCATAATTCTTGCATGGGCAACTTCTTCAGGCTCTCTTTTGTCACTCCACTCCTCCACTAGGGAAGCTTTTTCTAGAAAAGACTTTAGAAAAACAGGATCACTAGTGCAGCTTCGTATAAAGCTGCAGTGCTTATTTTTGGCACACCTACAGACTTTTACCAGCTGTTTGATGCCAATATTAAGTATAGAATATTTGTTCATTCTTCTTGGAAAACATGGGTATATCCACAGATAAGCAAGTAATGGCAAGGTCCCAGATGCAGCCAACCTTGTACCTGTGTTGTGAAGGATCCCAGGCTGGTTCAGGGGTGGTCTGATAGCTCCAGTTGTGTTTGTACTATGAAAAAAGTGATTTGTTCTCACAGTCAGTGTTGGGCTGAAACTTAGACCTGTGCATCTGCCCTTGCTGAGAGAAAGTAGGAGAGCAAATCCCAAAGGGAACTTTTGCAAGCAAAGTCCCTCCATTTCCCAGTGCTGCTCAAACACGAGTCTTCTTCAGTTTCTGGCATCACACCATTTCAATTTCCTGCTGCACTCAGTCAAGAATATTTCTGTCTAACACATTCCAAAGAGGAGTGTCATTAGCATTAGTGCTTAAGGTCTTTGAAATTGCAAAGAAAAGGCAGGTGTGTCAATATGGAAGGCATTATGAGAGAGCAGAAAGGTTAAAATATTTCTATTTAAAGGTGACCCACTTTAATGAGGAGAATCGATCATACAACAGACACAGATTTTGTGATATTTTATAAATTCTGTCTTCAAACCAGTTTGTCTCAAGTTTATTCACAACTGTTCAGGTTCTGTGGAGTAAAAAGGAAGGAAAAAGTATTAAACAGCAGAATGATCCTATAAATATATTTGTCAGCATCTACTAAGTAAGGAAATATTTTAACTTATTAGCTAAGTACAACTCTTTGTAACAATTCTTATTCATCAGAATAAATGGTTTAGGATAATTTAAAAACATTTTTCAGTACCAGGATATAGCTAACAACCTATATTCTAAAAGTAATCTGTAAAATCCTTCCATGCTGTCTCTGTAAAATTGTGCCAACCCTTTCCACAGACAGAATACAAAAGACTATGTGAGGTGTCTGGCAGCTAAGAGTAAAACATTGAGCATGTTTTACCTAAATAAGTTAACACAAAACAAGAGAAACAGAAAGCCCCTAAAGAGACAAATTGAATTAATGAAAAAGGCTAAAGCCCCCAGATAGCCAATGTTCTTAAGCCACTAGACCAAAATGTATCTCCTTCTGCAACAAGCCCCTGGGACAATTACCTTCTTTTGTCCTTTGTGAATCACATTTACCTTTTGGTTTTTTCCCCCAAGTTTTCAAAATCATATTAAACAAACTGAATAAGTTGTGTGATTCTTTTATTTTATCATTTTGGCTAATTTCTGGACAGATTCCAGAAATTTGTCTCTCTGCCTCTGAAGTATGAGTCTCATCAGATAGCACAGTAAAAATAAATCATGATTTGCATTTCTCAATAACCTTCAAATAACTATATGGAGTAAAGCCAAACCCAACCTCTTGATTGAAACAAACAGCTTACATTTTCACATACCCAGATTGTTTCTCGTTCATGTGCAGAACAATTTCTGCTTCCCAATTTCCACACGAGCCACTGCATTAATTACTGCCAGCCCCATCTCTCCCTGGTAGCTCACGTAGTGAGTGCTTTGAGCCGGCAGTCCAACCACAACAGCAAACTTTGATAGGATTTACTTCTGCCATTGAGACCTTCTGGCACGGATTCAGCTCATGACTCAGGGCGCTTATCTGTGAAGCAAAACTCCCTCTGGGGTGTGAAGCACCATCATCTCAATCACTTCTCCTTTTCCTCCGAAAAAAACAAACAAACATTCAGCACACTTCTTAGTCTAGGTCCTTCCTTCTTTCTCATCCCTCACCCAACCCTAGCCAGAGGCAAGCTCTAGAAAATGTGAAGAACACAGGCACAACTGTTCTCAGATTCTACCCTATTCTCATTATACTGGCAAAGTCCAAGACCATTTGCTTCTGCTATTGTACTTTTAAACACTGTAGTTCTAGAATATCAGCAAAATCCCAGCACCATTCTTCAAAATAGGTTCCTGCCTTCTATTTGTCATGCTTTCATTCAACAAATGCATCACCATGTTCTCATAGTTTTCTGGCAGATTATTAGACATTCAGCCCTTAAAATAACATGTGTCCTCACAAGGGACACCCTTACTGATTCATAAGGTAAGCAGATATGAGACAGAGAGGTCATGTACACACAAATGTTAAATTAAAAACCAATTCTAGTATAGTTAAAAAAACACCCCAACATAACTACTCCCATGCAGGCAGCAGAACAAAACAAAAGTGGAGCAGGACATGTAAAATCACAGCCACTTTTACTTGCTTAGACATTTTGATTAAAACCTCCACGTTTCAGCTGAAATAGTTACTCTGGTACAAAGATACGTAGTCCATAGCTGCAGCACAAGATTTGGGAAAAGTAGGAATCCTGAGCCATTGCAGTTCAGTGACTGTATCATCTTCAACAAACTCTCCCACTCATATTCTTTCCTTTGCAAAAACCTATGCACCAAATGCAGTTCCAGAGGAATTCCAGATTTTGCAGGCAGATTGTATCTGTAAAAACAAAGAACAAACACTTCCTTGTGAAGAGTTAGCTTTACTAGTCCACAGAGTAGTTTGGCCATTTTCTCTACGACTACTGGCCAAAGAAAGAAATGGAAGAAAGCTGCCAGGAAGAAAGCCTGGGCAGATAGCAGGGACAGGTGGGGGCAGAGACAGAGATGAAGAGAAATGTAGTGTGGGTAAGGAAGTAGAGAAGTTTGAACTTCAGAGGAAGCCAAGGACAACCCTTGAGAGAGAGTAAGAAAGGAAGTTTCTATACGTGCTTAGGATTGCACCTGCTAATCTGCACAATGCAAACCCACAGGAAGTGACTCAGTGGTCAGAGCCTGACACACAAAAGGAAGCATCCTATACTGCAGGAAAAGGTATTTGGCTTAGGCACGGACATAATGTTTTTGTTCAGGTCTTGAACCACAACTGCATTTGGTTGTGTTTCTCATAGGCAGCAGTTGCCCTTTCTAACTTACTATTTTTAACTCAAGCTCATCAAAGAGGAAGAGAAATTTTTGAGGAAGATTTCAGTACTTTATCCACATTTATATGAAGGAAGGACTAGAGTCATAGTGCTCTGAGCACCCAACCTCGCCCAGTTTCTCTGTGCATTTTCATCTATAATGTGGCATTACATAAAAATTAACAAAAACTCGCTTATTTGATGTTCCAGGCCAGGCTCTCATACTGAAACTACTTTGTTGATGCAACAAGATCACAATATAGCGCTGTCATACCAGAGATATAAATCTCAAGGACAAAGAAACAGTTGGACATTGTGGTTACTGAATCCTGGTAACTCACAGAGCAAACCAAAGGGATTTCAATGTCTAATTCTCTTTGCTTCCCCTACCTACAATGGCTTTGAAGGAGAAGAGACAGGGTGAATAGGCTGAAGTAGCTCCTGGTTAACAAAGTTACTGCAAAGTTGTATAGGCTGCCATGAGCTTTTGCAGACAAGGATGCCCATAACTGGAATTATCCTCCAGACAACAACCCTATTGTCTTAGAATCCCCAAATGCACAACTTGGGAAGTTGTTTTCCTGGAGTCTGGCAGGACCACTGTCCTACGGGCCCACAGCATGCGAGGAGCAGTAGTTAGGACAAGGCCACCTTCATGCTACCCTGCAGACTTGCTTCAAGTGCCGCCTGGCAGAACCACAGCATGAAATCCTCAAGGTTTGTAGTAATATGCAGAAAGGTTTCCAGCTCCTTTTTTACTCATTTAGCACAACTTTAAGATCAAAACATACTAATCACATCCAACTGCACTTTCTCTCTGGCAGGAGCAAATACAGCCTCTGCGAAGCCTAGCATAGTGTACATTGTAGGCAATGAGAGGCTCCTGTAAAGGCTCCCTGAGCTGCATTTAGCGGGTGCTCGCCCTGAGGACGATAACGAGTCACTGTGCTGCTGAGACGTGCTAAATGTCAGGGCAATATAGAGAAGTGTTGTGCTCAGGAAGCGTGTGATGTGACTAATAGAGTATGACAAGGGGTGTGGTTATCATGAGATATTTACCTCCCTTCAGTGCCTTCATGAGACATGAGAAAATAAGCCTCTTCCTCCTCTCCCTGTCCCTCAGGAACATGTTTATTCACTTAGAACTAAACTTCCAAAATTTATCATACTGCTCTTACTAAAAGCCCTTTTGAGGCATTTTCTCGGGAAGGAAGTTTATTACAAGATTCTAGATTCCCGTTCTGGCTGAGTAATGCTGGACACAGAATTCAGTTTACTTCACAGTAAATAGTTTATGAAAAAGCTACGTTCTTGACCAAAACCATGTATTTGAAGCAGGTGTCAAATTTCTTTGCTGTTTGAATAGGAGGTTCCCACATGGGATGGGCTACTCCTATCTCTGATTCTCTTGGTAGACTGCCCAGCTCCCTGTGTTTGTCTTGGGGTGAAACCTCAAGGCAGGTAGGAAGGAGTGAGTAGCCACTAAGCCAATTGGCATCTGCCTGTAACATTTTTTCCCTAGATGCAAAAAGGCAAGAGAAAAAGAACACACTGCTCTGAAGGAAACAGAGATGAAAGAAAGAATGGAGGGATGAGGAAGAAGAGCACTGGGGGGTATTAGAGCAAGGTCAAGAAAGGTAAGTGCTAGAATGCTAATCAAAAGATGGAAAAGTGGTAAATGAGAGAGCAAGGGAGAGAGAGAGAGAGAGAGAGAGGAGAACAAAATAGACTTTCAGTATGGAAGAAAGGGAGTCCAGAGCCTGGAAAAGGAAATAGTCATGTGAGAAAACTGAGGTGTACCTTCAGTAAAAAAAGGGGGAAAATCAGTTGAAGGAAATGCTAATGGAAATTAACAAACTGGGCCTGACAAGAAAAAGAAGGGCAAGGGGAAAAAAACTGAACAAAAGACAATAAACATTAGTAAAAAAAAAGGAATGAGAAGTAGATAAAATATTTTACCCATTACTTTTTTCTTTTGGTCTTGTTTGTCTCCCAGAATATCTCATGGTGAAATAAATGGAATTTTATTTCCCAAGGAAAACAGCTATTTAAAATAGAAAGAGTGCTGTGTACATAACCCACATTTTGCCCTTCAACTCCAGCCTCCAATCCATGAGTGACCTTTATTTCCACTAAATATTCACCATGCAGGCTCTGGTCTAGGTAGCATGTAGGCATCTCAAACTGCAAAATACAGCTCAATTCCTCACAACAATAAAGACAGCAAACAAATTCATTCATTCATTCATTCATTCATTCATTCATTCATTCATTCATTCATTCCTTCATTCCTTCATTCACAGAATTTCCTGTAGATTTTCCATAATGATTCTCCAGAACTGAATATCAGGTGGGTTTGGGTTTTTTTTTTCCTTTTTACTCATTGCAACATCAGGAGACACTTGCAATGTGTAACAAAACCAGGAAGCAGCTGTTGGTAACAGACAACTCTATCTGCATCTCTCTCCCCCTCACACCTTGTGACAGAACAATTCTCATCACCCTCATCAGCACCCCATATTTTCATGCCTATGTTAAAAAAAACCCAGATGCATCTGTATAACATACCCAACAGCTGCTAAATATCCAGGTGCAACAGCCAAAGAGTTGGGCTTCAGGACCTCAAGCTCATGACCATGAGAACCAGCTTCAAGATCAAACATATAAGTCGTGCTGGGGCAAACAACCATGCCTTCAGAACTCTGAAAATTGTTGCTTTCTTCAGGTTAGAGACTGTACCTGTAGGGGAGGGCGTGGGAAGCTCCAGATCAGTGGAAGACCCTGGCAGGCAGTAACAGCCTCACAGTTACAAAGACAGAGCCTCTCCTGCTTCCTTTCTGCAGGAGCAAACCAGGCTTTGGCGATGTCTGTGCTTAGCTGTAGCAAGAACATCCCTTAATAACAAGATATGTATTTTGAGCAGTGCTCAGGCCTAATTAAGGTAAAAGGGCTAATTTTGTATCAGAATATTGTGCTAAAATCTGTACCAGCAAGACTGCTTACAGTCAGCAGCATCCCAGCACTTTCTTCCATACAATATTAGCAAACCACTCCAGGAAAGTTTGAATAACTGCAGACTGAGGCTACTTCCCATATGAATCATTTTGTGAAATAAAGACTGCTCTGTCTTCACTGGAGCAGAAACCAGATAGGAACAATCAGAACCATATCCATCATAGGAGATTTACTAATAGTGTCAGGCATTATGAGATTTCTGCATGTTCCTCAGTCTGGGACAAGACCCAAGCCACAGCAGAGAGTAGAGGCTGATACAAGGAAATTAGATGATCAAGAAGCCATGAGCAAACACATGCTAAACATTTAAGAGACATCCTCATTCATGCTGAAAGCACAAAGAACTTAACTTGCAAGAGCAAACTAAAAGAGGAAAGATACACCTTTTAAAAACTATTAAATGAGAAACCTTTCTGGTTTGGGTTTTTTTTTAATTAAATACCTACATACAACAAGACATTTTCATTAAATTCTTTTTGAGAACTGTATCTAAAGCACTCAGAAATAAATAATGAAAACGCTGGCTATTAGGGAGAATTAATGTAATAACAGAACCAAATGTTTTAGTGATAGACACCCTTATCGCAACACTGATTGATTCCATATTCAGCTATCCAAATAAAATGGCATTATTTTGTTATCTGAAAATTACACTGGCTCAATAGGCTCCTTAGGCAAGGCCTAGTTACCCGGTTAGATTGTAATCCTTCAATAAAAAATGGCAAGGCAGGACTGTGCATGTGTGTGGAGACCCACAGACTCAGAAATGTTTTATGGGATGGGACCTGAGGGCCAATTTAATGATTGTTGTGTGTGCTCATCTTGAAATATAGTTTTTTAAACTCTTCTTTAACCAAGCAGTTCACCTACCAGGAAATGAAATGCTGTGGTAATGAGGAGACATAATGCATAAGTGACACACAAACTTCCTATCATATTTACATGTTATGTGTGTAATGACATGGAGCTCTACAAGCAGCAAAAAAAGTTGAGTTTGGCTTCCTATGGTGCAGATGCTCCTTACTCGAGTTTATTGTGTCTAATATTTGCCTGCAGAGTTTGCCCTAATACTCATCAAATCCTCCATACAGATGGATTCTTTGGTGTAGAATACTGTTAGACTCATATTGCAATATTTTCTCCTGAAGGATTATCAATAAGACTCTCTTGGACTCTAATAATCTTTAAAGCTCTACACTTCTCTGTTCAAAGTGACTAGCCAGTTCAAAATCTACTGAGTATTCTCACGTTAGAAATCTAGGCTAATTCTACTAAAAAATGGTCAAACTAAGATGTTAGTTGCTGAAGGGGTTACTGTCTGTAGATTCCAAGGCACTATTAGAGATTTCTTTACTATTTTCTTACACATAGAATATTGTAGAGCTAGGGCCCTGGTAATCCATATTACCTATATTCCCATCTAAATAATCAGGTCCTCTTGAGAGGATTGGAAAAGTTTTGTAAAGAGGATCTAATTTTTAACAGGATCAGGATGACTTCTACTGGCCATCGTGAGACAAGGCATCACATATCTTTTTTTAAAAAGCATTGCCAAAAAAACAGTGGGTATGGATCAAAATGAAATTTATGTATCTTTTCCACAGCTTAGAGTTGATAGAGAATTCAAACAGAATGGAGGGAGAGAGCAGGAGAGCATGTGATCTGTGGTCTCAAATAGACACTGAGGGTGCACTCAGCTGCACTGAAGCTGCCAGGAATTTCTGACCCTGTGTATCTCCAGTTCCTGGAAAGTCCCACCAACAAACAGCAAGAACACATTCCCTCTGATAAGATTCTGTAATTTAGCAAATATTTCTCTGTGTGTCCAACAGTTTCTGCTGTTTGTTTAATGATGTTATAGAATACTTGGCTCTGCACCTGAACTGGGGCAAGGTGAGCAGGCTTATTGCCCACGTACAAATGTGCTCACATTGCATCACATACCCCACAGTTCCTCTGAGCTGAGATCCTGCTGAAGCTGCTGCCAAAGCACATGGAAGGGTTGTCAGCCGTGCTGGGGGCAAAGGTTGAAGGTATCTTTCACAATATCACCAGTTTGTTCATTGAGACTAATGTAGGAAAAAGGGTATTATTTCAGGTGCCTTTTGTAACAGCTTCACTTGTTAAAGCGACCATTAAGACAGTAATCTGAAATTTGGTACCATGGTGGGAAGCTCTGGAAGGAATCCACCATAATAAGGATTGAAACAAATACTCAGAACTGAATTTTTTTCTTCATCAGAAAAAGCTTTTGACTAAGTGAACAAACTGTAAATATATATACTGATGTCAAAAATTCCTGAGAAATAGATTGACTTTGAAGAACTTCCTTCTCAAATATAGTACAGGAAAGTCTGCCTGCACACCCAGTTCCAACGCACAGCAGTAGACTACTTGTCAGGGTGAGGAGGTATTTACACAATTTGGGACCCTGTAATCTCCACAGTCAGTGAAACAGTTCACTAACACAGATAAAAAACTATATATCTATTAATTCATTCTTTTTTTTAAATGTTCTTCCATGTATGCCTTTTTTTCACTAGGTAAAGGTGCAAGAAGCAGAAGCCTGAGGTAAGGTCATATATATATATATATACACACATGCATATATATATATATATATATATATATATATGTATAGAGGCTAAATTCTCACCATGAAGTCACAGCTACAATTTTCATTTAAGGCATGCAGTTCCATGCATACCTTAAAGCTTTGGCTAACTTTGTGTTAAAATATTGCATTTGTTCAGGCTGAACTGTGGAGAGAAAAACAGCTTCAATCAACACTTACATGGCTTTGATTGGGTCAATAGAACAAAAGGTTGATTGATCCACCTTCCATTTACTCATGCAAGAGTCAAGGAAATCAAGGACATCCCTTAAAATAAGTGAGATCTGGTCACTGTATTTACCTCAAGCCTTGGTATTTCTCCTTTCTGGACTAGAACCACTGAATCATTTAGGTTGGAAAAAATCCCAAGACTAAGTCCAGTCTTTGTCAGCTAAACCATAGCACTAAGTGCCACATCCAGTTGTTTCTTGAACACCTCCAGGGATGGCAACTCCACCACCTCCCTGGACAGCCCATGCTAATATCTGACCACCCTTTCAGTAAAGAAATTCTTCCTAATATCCAACCTGAACCTCCTCTGGCACATCTTGAGGCCATTTCCTCTTGTCCTGTCACTTCCTGGGAGAAGAGACTGACCTCCCCCTGGTTACACCCTCCTTTCAGGCGGTTGTAGAGAGTGTAGAGGCTCCCCTGAGCCTCCCTTTCTCAAGGCTGAGCACTCCCAGCTCCCTAAGCCTCTCTTCATAGGACATGTGCTCCAGAGCCTTCATCAGCTGTGTTGCCCTTCTCTAGACTCACTCCAACAACTCAAAGAATAAATCATTCCAGTCTGAAGAGGCCAGATGGAAGGTATTCCCCCATAATTGTATGTCTGCCGTTCCTTCAAGGACTTTTCTCTGTATCATTGGGGTCATTCCTTTCTGACTGAATTTCTTTGACAAAGTTTCTGATGTAATAACGCACAGTCAGCCAAAAGAACATCATAACATTACCATGAAGAGCATATGGTCTTTACAAAATAACACATCAAAACTCTCCTTTTACGCTGTTCAAAGTGATCACCATCTTTTCTTTAAAATTCTCAGCCTTTCCCTTAGGTTAGATAAAGTGTAATTCACTTGATTACAAAATATCAAGACTGAAAGGTATATTTCACTGGTCCACTATGCTTTCCTAGTTCAGTTATAATTCCAAATTGTTTTAAAACTCCTTTTCTGCAACACCTCTAACACAAACACCCCATAAACATAGGGAAGATTAACATTCAAAATTACACCAAGTCATAAAAAAGAAATCTTAAATGATGCAAAACTAATCCAACTTTGCTACAAATTTTGCAGTGAAGACCAAATTTGCCCAAATCCTTGAGGTCCAGCTTTCCTTTTAGTCCTTAAACTTAGGTATGACCTTGTATTATAGCAGAAGTAACAAAATGAGGGAGGGAGGGATGCTCATTTTGGACTCAGGAATCACCTAACGGTTTGGGTATTTCTACAATTTTATCACTTATTTGTCATCCCCAGCTCCCTCAGTGGAGAGCATTTGAGGTCAGCCATGACCCATGATTGAACAAACACCATTCCTGTCAGCTATTTTGCCCAGGTTAATGTTTGGCATCAGAATGAGTCTTGTTCTAAGTTGTTTATCACGATGACTGTGATAGCATTACTTTGGCAGTACCTATGGGTTATTATTTGCTTTTCCAATGCACACAGTAGTCTGCATATAGTTTGTTGAAGGGAAGGCATGTGGGTTCAGCTTTAAAATTCAACACGGAATCTTTGCATTAGCAAAAAGTAATAAAAAGTTCAGTGCGAGTAATGAGCACAAGTAGGTCTGAGTCTATCTGCTTATCTGACTGTGCACAAACAAATTTCTCTTTCAAATACTCTCCTGCATGCACTGTAATCAAACCAGTCCACAAATAAATCAGTGTTGCCCTTGATTATTTTTGTCTTCCCTGCTGCCAGATATGTGCCCTTCACAGGGACCTGAGAGTGATATGGCTACTGATTTCAGTGGGGCCCAGATTTCAATCTTGATCTTCTCTAGTCCAAAGAAAAGAGCTGTAAGTGTCTTCAGGGACCCAGGTACTCACAGAGAAATTCAAAACACTTAAAGACACTGTGGCAGCATATAGGGTTGGCAAAGTAGCAAAGACCCTTCCATATTGATTAGTTCCATGTTTAATATACACGTACTCTTGAATTGTTTGCAAATAACCTCTTTTGTATGAAAACAGCACTGGCTTAGTCAAAGCCAGATCAAAGAGGCACGTATGATTCACATCCACTAAATAAACACTGATGCCTGATGGCAGTAATACAGCTATTTATATTCATTGCTTGATTTAACCAGTGGCATTCCTTTAATATGATAATAAGCAGAGACTGTTTGCTATGAAAAAACAACAAGAGACTTGAGTGCTAAACTTGCTCTTAATGCCAAATGGAAGTGATATTGGTGGGCAAGTTGAGATTTGCTAATTAACTTCCCCTACAGACAAAATCAAAAGTTTAATTTTAGATTATGCTCTGGAATTTCATAAGAACAAATATGCAGAAAACTTCAGTGGGATTTAAGCACTTAAATACATTGGAGAGTTTGTAACCAGGTCCCATCAGTGACCTCTGTGTTTCACTGGAATCACAGTCCTGCAAATCTGTCATTTCGCCTCCTTTGTAGCACTCGGTGCTAGAAAAATGAGGGCAGAGGACTTTTTTAAATAGCATTATCACCAGTGACTACAGCCCTCACACTTAAAAAAATATCACTAAACTGGTCTGAAACCAGCAAACAGTTCTCAGGAGCAACAATTAGGTGATGACAGACAACCCCCTCTACCTAAAGGGAACCTGAACTAGCCTTGTGCTGCAGACACCCACTGATGATCTGCACACAGCCAAAGGCCCTTCCAGATCCAGCTGTTCCACAGCCCCTTCTGGTTACTGTCATTTTGCAGGCAGTCCTGTGCCTTGCATTCATCATCCATATTACTTGACCGGAAGAAAGAATGTATGAGTATGAAAACCTTTTAGAATGATGGGAAAGGATACTTTGTTGGAAGAACCATCACCCATGCTACAAGAGCATTCATGCTTACCTGGTTTGCAGTAACAGCTATCTGATTTCCTGTGGTCAGTGGTGTCTTCAAGCAACATGAAATTGGTGGTGAAATCATTGGAACCACATGCACAATGAGATGGTATCAGGGGAATCAAAGAATCTTTTAATTTGACCAAGAGATTGATAAATACAGCAGACTCTAGTAGAAAACCAAAACAGAAAATGTCCCAAAATGCAAAACTGGATGGATGTTGCAACCAGAATGGTACACAAGTATTTTGAGAAAGTCTAGGACTCTACAGACCTCTCTCTTATTCTTTGGGAACTAACCCAATGTAAACAAAGTGAACAGACTCTTTAAATCTAATAATGTCATCACTGGAAAAAAAATAGATAAATGTAATTTTTTTCAAGAGGCAAAACCATTCTACATAGACAAGAATTCAGAGTTTTCTTGAAGAACATAATTTATCCCTGTTTACTTTCATTGTTCCACTTCAGTAGGAAGAATACTTTCTCTCCTATGAATACCTGAAGATTTGTAAATACTGTTTCCATTTGGGTTATAGAGCAATGTGGTAGATTTGTCTTCATTCAGCTCTTTCAACAAACTTCTTTTTCAGACTGGAACCTGTTATAGCAGAAGCACATTAGATTTGAAATCTGGGACTTCTTTACTTTCATGTATATTTACCTTTCTCCATAATTTCTATTAGTTGATCTACTGATTTGGATGAAGATTGATTTTTGGAAAGCCCCATGTGCCATAAAATAGCAGCAGAATTCTATTTCCTGCATTGCAGACAAGGCTGCTTCAGTTTTAGAGTTGTACTTTGACTTACTTGCTGATTTTCTTGATAAACATAATGGCTTAAAGTCTTGGAGAGAGATAATTACATGTGCCAGAATAACACAGGAACAACAGGGCTGCTAGTACTTCAAAGACAGCTGGTACTTCCTTATTAAAGAGTTGCAGGAGAAGTTAATTCATTATTTCTCAAAAAATTAATAAAGTACCTATTACTGTAACCAGCAATTTTGAAAGAGATTTCAAATCATTCTGTGTCCAACACACTGATAAAAAACAATATTAATTGCAACTTGAAGGAAACATTTTTGCTTGATAATTGAGAGGGCTCAAACTACAATGCTCCTTGCAACTCATATCCACAGCAACATCTAATGACTCAGCCTTGCTTCTTCAGAGGTCAGTTTCACACTGTCCCACAGCCCCAAACATACAGATGTATCAGTGCACCTGCTGACCACAAAACGTTGCCTTAACTCATAACCATATCATCTCTTGAAATGACACCTTGAAACTGCATCTGTTTCTCCAGCTGTCACCTGGTTAACACTAGGGAGATGCCCCACTGTCTCAGTCAGCTGCATTCCTCATTCATTAGGAAACAATTACTAGTTTCAGGTAACTACCTTCCTCCATTTAGAATCAATCACAGATTTTTACAAACACAATATTGAGCTGGACTGCGAATTAATTTTAGGGTACTTAATCTATAAAGAGTTTTTGAGGTAGGTCATGTAAATACATTTTATTCAGTTATTCCCTCAATCTGTGAAGAAATTGCATACTGGTTTTTCTCTATAAATGTCTGAAGAATGTTCTCATGGCCTATATGAAATCATTCAATTTGCAAATTATCTGTAGGCACTAAATTCCCTTCAGTGTAACTTCAAAAATACATTGTATTCTTCAGGAACCTGAGTTTATTCATCTTTTGTAGCATTTGTTTGCTATTTTCCAACTTCTATCTAGTTCTACTTTGAGATGGATAATTATTTTACTGAAGATAGTATTCCCACAGTTTCTAACAAACCTCTGTAAAAGTGATCCTAATTTTGTTAATGTAAACACAAGCTGCCCCCCAGTATGAGGAGACAAAGGCTCAATGCTGGCTGAATTGTTTTGTTTGATGGTAACACAGAATTTCTCAGAAGTGATTGAAAATGCAAAGCTTTCCATGATTGACAACTGTCTGGAGCTTGCACCAGGTTCTCTCCAGCTATGAAAACGTGTTATATAAAAAGTGGTGCTGGTGCTATCTGATTCCTGTTCTCACAAAAGAAACCTGGAGAACAACTGCTTTAAACCGTTGTGACAAAAATAAAAAGCAGAAGTCTGATTTTCCTAGCAACACTCATCAGTACCACCCTTGAGTCAGAGAGGAGACCAAATAACCACCTACAGAGGCTATAACATTCAAAGCTAAACAAAAATGAACATTGCAAACCTACTTATTCTTCAAGAAATGTTAGACATGGAAATGAACAAAAAAAAAAAAAGGCAAACCATTACAGGCTGCAGCTGTTTGGCATGCTTGGGGAAAACACTATGCATCTACACGATGGCAGCCCTAGACTAGCCTCATGGATATTGCTCAGTTTTTATTGCTTAACTCAGTGAAAGGACTTTGTAAAATCACAGGTATGACTGTTCACAGTCTTCAACTTAGGAAATTCAGGAATAAGGAAGGTGAGGTGTGACGGTGGTTGTCACAAGGGTTCTTGGGTGAAGGAAGAGACGAGATTCTTGATTCCATGATCAGAAGGCTTGATTTATTCTTTTAAGGTATATACATATACTATAACTATATTACAAAGAAAAGGAAGGAAAGGTTTCTTCAGAAGCTAGCTACCCTAAGAATAGAAAGTAAAGAATGATAACAAACACTGCTCTCTCGGACTGTGTCCGAGAGACCTCAGTTCTGGATTGGCCATTAATTATAAACATCCAAGCTGGGCCAATCCAGACGGACCTGTTGCATTCCACAGCAGCAGATAACCTATTGTTTACATCTGGTTCTGAGGCCACAGACTCTCAGAAGGAAAAATCCTAAAGAGAGGATTTTTTCACAAAGAGATGTCTGCAACAGCGAGGCAATTAACCCAAGGTAAATCAAGAGTTGTGGAGAGACTTTCATTATCCCCACTCTTATTCCAGTCATTAATCAACACAGCCTTCAGTCCCGATAGAAAAAGGTATTTTGAGGGGAGCAGTCTAGCCCTCCATCATACAGCTGGAGAATACAGAACATGGGTGAGCACCTCATTTCTGTTGTGGCACTCTTCCATCCACCAAAAATACCCTACAACCCCCATTTCCTGTCAAGGCAAGTCTCCTTGCTATAGACAGCACTGGAGAAAGTCCTAAGGCTACTTGCTGAGGACTCCCCTGCTTGCTGAGGACTCCCTACCTCTCCAATTTTGGTTCTCAGCACAAATACAGCCTTTCACTCTGCCACAGGCCTGCCTGGGGAACAGAGCCAAACCACGGAAATCATGAGGAAAATGGAGACTACATCTCTGAATGCATTACTTAAGAGTGACCTCATTTATCTGTGCCAAGTGTTCTTATTTCTTTATGGAGAACAGATATCAGATTATGAAGCTGCAAAATAAATATATTTTAAAATATATTCTAAGGAAATTGACAATTCTCTTTAAATAATATCCCCACATGCACAAGTCTTAGTGTTTTAGAAGTTTATCTGTACTGCACAACATCTTAACAGTAAACAGGCAAGTCATAAGTTCTAATAATGGTTCCTGCTATAAATTTGTCTTCTGCAATTTTATAGCATTGTGTGAAGGCAGGAAAAAGTCTATGACACATGAATACTGAGGACTCACTGCACACCTGCACTGGACTGAGCACTCTGGTTTTTGGCTGCAGCTGTTTCCCTGCCACATTTTACCTTCCTCCAAGATAAAAGACAGAAGAGAAATCGTAAGAATTCTTTCAGATATCACAGGCAAAACCCCAACACTGAAATGCCTCCCTCTGAATGGATAATAATCAACACTATGCTGCTTTCTACATCAAAACAGTGTTCTACCTGTAGGCCAGAAATGGGGGTCACTTGGATTTTGCTGGCATCTAAATACAGCAGGATGGATGCCCACCGGAAGAGGTACATCTGGCACCTGGCAGGATGGATGCCCACTTGAAGAGACCCTCCCAGGGCATGGTGGCACTCTCCTGTCCTGGTGCTATTTCCATAACACCAAGTTCCTGCAACCACACATTTTCTTCCTGTAAGATACAAGATTTCTTTAGTCTGCTGGACTCAAAACCAAAGAAAAAGACTGGAAAGCTTTGAAAGCTGAGGGCATATGCTATCTATCATACAGAACTTGGGAGTGGTGCACATCCACAACAGCTAGAAACAGCTGCTTCCTAGACAGAAGGCTTTGCTTCAACAGCTTTTTCTCAGCAGGAAATGGAGCCAAAACCTCAGTGTTCTGCTTTTCAGTAAATTCACACAAGAGTAGGATTGTGGTTCAGACATTCCCACCAGTTTCAGAGGCACACAGTTAAACTGACTAGGCAGGCAATTCTGTAGACCAGAGGGACTGGCACATCCCAGCTCTCAGTTCCAGAGTTATGTGGCGAGCTGGGGTCATCACTTTCTCAGATTCCTAGCATGCCATGACAGACATCCAGCTCTTTCACAATTCCCTTTGATTCACACGAAGTACAGCAAACCAGAGGCTCTAAACCAAACGCTTCATGCTTTATTAGGAAAACTTTTGGCCCACTTATCCAGAGTCTCCTTTCAGAGCTGTGCTTCCATTCCAGCCCCCCTTGGGATGCACAGTGCTGGGCCTAGAAATAACAAGGTGCAGGTGGCAGCCCATTGTCCTGAGCCATGTGACAGCTCATGCTATTGCTTTCCTTCAGCTTAGGAGCAAAGCAGGGAGGGGAAGGAGGTGACAAAAGGCCTGTTATTGCTCTATACAGGCTGTGAACCTAGCTGTGTCCCTCTGATGTCACCATGGCTGGATGTGCCCCAGGTAGAAGCTGCAGTGGGGACAGTGAGGGCCCCACCCTCCAACCCTGAGCTGGTCAATGAAACAGAGAAAGCTGCAAGGCTGTCAGGAGTGGGGCCCAGAGGAGCCAGGCCAGACAACTTTTTATTTTCTGATTTCCTTTTTCAATTAAATTTGACATTTTTGAGAGCAATCTTGCTTACAGACTATTAATCTGTGGCTGAGGGCCAAGGAAGGAAAACACTTCAGAGAGAACTGAACACTGGAAAGCTTTGTATGCAGTACAGCATGCTAAAATAATTCTAGTGAGTTTTGAGAAACTCAGTGGCAGTTCAGGCCTGTGTGACACAAACATGTTCATACACTATTTTCAGAAGAGGAAAGGGTGAAATTTTAATGCCTATTTCCGTCCTTTCCTTTACATTCAAGAGCCATATCATCTAGGGAAAAGCGTGCACTAATTGATATTTGCCACCAGCTAAGCAAAACAATCATAATCAATCTACAGTGAAAGGCTTGTAACACTTGCAACAAACTGAGAACATCTCACTGGACCTTTGGAAGGAGTTGAATTTTGAATTTTAAGCATATGAAGATCAGATGACAGATTCAGAGGATAAAAATGAGAAATGCCACAATTTTTTCCTGAAGCCTGATTATCTACAGCAGCTAGAGGAGATTCACATTTGAGAACCAGTTCGTACCTGATTATTTGAGATATAATGCCAAAAAATGAAAGAAAGGAAAAGATATAGTTATATACAACTATAATTACATATAAAATTAAAATTAAGTAAAATTACCACTTAGTCATACTGCATACTTTTGAAGCTATAAATCTGATATCTTATCCTTAGGGTACTTGTTCACATTTTACTCAGGAAAATATTTCATTTCAGCAGTGGAATAAAGCAAAATTTTGAGCTGCAATTTCTGGAAAGATCCAAGATCTGGATTTGAACATTACATCTTGGATGTACCTCTTAAAACAAACTAAAGGAAACTAAAGCCACACGTGGTGGAACTTAAACAGGCACCTGTAATCTCAAAATGAACAAGTGTTAAATTAATAGTTCCTCTGGAAGTTTTGGGACCAGCTTTTTCTATCATGTGTCTCTCACATGCAAGAAGAAAGTCTGGAAAATATTTCCTATCAAATAGACAATGGAAAGTGTTCAGAAGCAGATGGAAGGAATCTTTGCACACAATTTTCACTCACTATGGCTTTGACCATACCCACAGGCAATAATCAAATACAAATTCAACAATATAATCAATATAAAAAACTCATCATTGTGGGAACTGCAGAGCAAAATGAAGGCAAAAAACTGACTTCACTGGTAAAGATTATAATCCCTCTTCAATGCCAGTCCCTTAATAATAGCTGTTACACTTTTGAACCTAAGTGTCTTAACCCTTTAGCTTAATCTGTAATTGCTCATTCTTCCTGGAAGTTATTCATGTGGTGGTGAGGAGGATTGAAGGAGTCCTTTCAGCCAGGGTGTAGAAGGCTTCTGTTCATTTGCTGCTCAATGAATCATGATTATATATGGTCAGATAATTATGAGTGGTTTGTTTAACAGAACAAGAAAGAGAGGGGTTTTAAGCATTTAACCACAGCAAGCCATATGCAGAGACAGCAATTTCAAACCTACAGGCAATTTGATTTCAGATATTTCTGATTTTGTATTTTATATTGTTTTGTGTGCCCAGACTCGGGAAGCCGAAGAAAGAAACATGAACAAGGGTTGTATAGGTGTAGCAATTTGAAGATTCAGAATGCTACAGTAGGCAGAAAGTATACCCACATTCTGAATTACTCCAATGCTTGTAATTTTAACTAACGTTTTGCTCAAAAATTGTTTTTAGCAGCACAGGGAGACTGGGTAAAGCCTCAAAGAGGAATCAACAGCTGCAGTGACTGCTCATCAGCTATAGATTAGATCATTTTCAGGATGTGAAGAGTACACTGTGTCTGCACTCTTCAAAGCAGACTGAACTCACCCACACGAGCACAATCCTGCTGTGGATTGCTTCCATGCATGTTTATCTGGGTGATAAAAACACGGCCTCCACCTCACTGCTGTCCCTCCAACAGCACCCACTGCCAGGCTCCCCACCCCAGCATAAAGCAGGCAGCAGGAGCTGTGATCAGGACAGGACTGGAAGGAGGAAAAGGGCAGAAAGGAAGACAACAGGAGGGGAGAAGCAAAGCAAACCTGAGCTGGAAAGGAGCAGCACTACTCTGCTGTGACAGGGGAAGGAGGGAGGCTGGGGTCTGAAGACAGGAAGAGTTTTTTGGCAGTATAGGCAGCATTTGCAGCACCAGCTGCAAGTATTTCATGGATTGGATTTCAGGAAGACATGGCACTGAGTCACTGGAAAAGATAGCTACAATAAATGTGCTTAGATGAAGGGCTTTTTCATTAAAAACTATAGGAATCAACAAAGGCCTCTGATTGCTTGCTTTTTTTTCTTTAATTGAAAAGTTTCTCACTTTGCTGCTATTCTCAACAGGTTTTCATTGTGTTCATAGGACAATTAGAGGCTCCCTCCTCTGGCTCAGTTGAATACCTATATTTATAGGTATTAATATTGGAATTTTCCCATCAAAATCTTTGCAGGAGAGGGAGAAAAGAAAAAAGACTGCTTTATAGTATTAAGTGGGGACTTGAAATCCGGCAGAAATTGTATTTCTGTGGGAAATTATTCATATTTTTTCTTTCTGTGTCAAATCAATGACTACATTTTCAGCACCTAATTGAATGTCACAGTTTTAACTCAAAGCCAAGCAAGATAAAGCATATCAAGAAGAGGAAGCAAAAGAATTCTCATTCTCTTCACTTTTTTCTTGAAAGATCAAAAACTATAATAAGATAGGTCTGAATTTCATGAAACTTGGGATCCTTATAAGCTAGGAAAAAATAATTTTGTTTGAGCTATATGGCTCTTGTGTTCAGTTTTAGAATAACATATTTCTAAGTCCCTTACAACATTAAATACAGGCTTCTGTAATTGGAGCTTCTGTCTCACTGATACTTCCATGGCATTTTGTCCAAATCCTGATTATATTTCATTTAAATTGTTAATAGCTTTTACCACAGATCAGAGTCTTTGCATGGGAGTTTCTGAACCTAGATGAGTCTTAGTGCTATATCATTCTGAGGTCAGGAAACTACACCAAATTCTGATGGCTAAACTACGTAAATTACATTTATAGGACTGAATTAACCCAATTTTACTTTCTATTTCAAATATGCAGTATCTGTCCAAATGCTATAACCAAATAAGCACGCCTGGGATGGTGACACATGCAGGCTCAACGTCCCTCACAGCCCTGAGGGCATAACAAGCCTGAATGTCCCTGCCCATCTCCTGGGGCTCCTCACACCCCAGTCATGGCCCAGAACCCCACGTTACCTCCTTTATGGGCTGAGTTTTTTGACTGCTATTGATGTAAATTAAAACCTGCCCTTTTGCAGAAATAAAGACTTTGTGATAATTTATGCACCACACCAATATGTATGTGTGTGTCTATCTATCTGAAAACTGCATTTAAAGACATTAGTCAAGAAATCTTCCCTCAGCCGTTCCTGAGGCCTTTGGGTAGGGATTGCACCTTCTTCCTCTTGTGTCTTCATGGGTCCCTCTGGACTGTGCCAAGGGCTGACATGTTCTAACCTCAGCTGGCAGCTGGGCACCATACAGCTGCTCCCCCAGTGGGATGGGGAGAAGGGAATTGGAAGGTTAAAGTGAAAAAACTCATGGATTATACTAAAAACAGAAAATTATAAAAATTATTTAAAAAGAAAACAACAAAGATAAAGAAATAAAACCCAAGGCAGACAAGTGATGCAAATGAAAACAACTGCTCACCACCAACCAGTGTGCACCCAGCCCCTGAGCAGTGGTCTCCAGACAGCCTACCCCCCACAGCCCTATTGCCAAGCATGATGCCCCATGGTATGGAATATCCCTGGGGTCAGCTGTCCCAGCTGCATCCCCTTCCAACCTTTTGTGCATCCCCACCCTTCTCACTGCTGGGTGGGGTGAGAACAGAAAAGGCCTTGACTCTGTGTAAGCACTGTTCAGCTGTAACAAAAACAGCCCTGAACTACCAACGCTGCTCCAGAACAAATCCAAAGCACAGCCCCACACTGGCTACTTGTGATGAAAATTAACTCAGCCTCAACCAAAACCAGCATTTGTTCTTAGGTAACAGACATAAAACAAAGGACCATAGCCTCAAAATTAACTCAGTGTTAATTGTGAAGCTTGGAAAGAGGTGCAAATAAGATAAATGGAACCGAGCAGAAAATTTTCTTATCCTGGGAAAATTTTGCCATTTCATAAAGTCTCCAATGTCCCAAACTAGAGCATGATGGATTGAGACCAGGTAAAAGCTTTTGTTCCCAAACTGATCAGGTAGACTTATGACTGTCACGTCTTTCTTCCTCCTGTTCCCTCCACCTCAAACAATGACTAGTCTGTCAAGCTTGCTTTAGCTGTGATTTAAGAAAAAAATCATGCCCTTATTTTTTCTCCTTTTCTTAGTTGGTTTTTGCATTAAAAATCAGGACACAGTTACCTTGAAAATAATTTTAATATATAGTGAAACAGAATATATATAGCAAAAATCTACCAAGGAAGTTGACTAACTTTTTTTTTCAATTGTTTATAGGTTTGTGATTTGTGCCACAATTGATAGCAGGCAAAGAACACATCCCCCCCCCCCCCAAAAAAATCCTGTTTATTACATTTTCCTCCTCTCTATCCCCTCAACAAAATGCTTGAGAACACTTCGAAAATACCTATGAGCTAATACAAAGAATTCTCAAAAAATTCAAGGAAGGGAATGGAAACACTCAACCTATTACCACTTTGTAGTAGTTTTGTATGGGAGGCACTCACAAAAGTAATGCAAAAAAAAAAAAAAAAGCTAATACACCTCTGTGAACACCCATGTAAAAAACAAAAATCATTCTAGAGAGTGCACTGGTGATTGGCCAGCACTGAATTGGTGCATTAGCTGGGAAATCTCAAACTGGCAAACCAAAACCACTACACACTTCCTACACAACATCCAAGAAGATAAAACTCAGTGATCTGATGTGGTATCTTTTTGACCAGAAATAAACAAGTGCTGTTTTGATGCCATGTTCTTTCTTTTGACAGGCATTTTAAGAGGTAAAATCTGAAAATTACTGATGTCAAACCCTGATGGGAATAATTCTGCTAGCAATTTTATTGGCAGTCAAACAGAATTAGACCGTGCAGAGACATTCCAAAAGGTAGCAATGAAAGCTCAATAATATAAATAAAAATAAAGTACAGATGGGAACTGAAATCGGGGTGGAGTAAGATAGAGATTAAAGACAATTACAGTTTAGACCAAAACCCAAGTGCTTTTATGTCAGTTAACTCGTGTATATTTGGAATATTGAGTGGGGATGCACAGGAAGAATGGCTAAAGAGAACAAAAATAGGAACTATGAATACTGTGTTAGAGCAGAAAGAGGCTGAAGGCCTCCATACATTCCACCTTGCAAAAGCCTGGATTACTTCCAAGCCTCAAAAAGAAATAGCTTCTGAAGTTACAGGTCTGCTCCACAGAATTTATTGTCAAATCTTCCAAGAGGTCATACAGCCAGAGGACAGCAAAGAGGAAGAAACATAGAGGAGGATCATTAGTCTGACCACAACTGTATACAGTTTTTTAGAGCAAACTTTGATGGAAAGAATAATTAAAGACATGGAAGGAAGTGGAAAGAAATGCTGCACAGGTTTATTAAAAGTAGAACAAGCAAGACTAAATAGGAAAGTAAATAATTATTAAGACCAAGGAGAGGCAGCTGATTCAATCTACGTGGACATAGGTAAAAATACTTAATGATGTGGCATCAGAGAGAAATCATTAAGTCAGAAACTAGACATTAATATAATATTAGCGTATAAATTAGGAGAATAACTGGCTAAAGGGGAGATTGCAGCAAAATTAGAAGCCTGGAGATGAAGGGTAATTAACAGGCAATGTCTCATTACTTTTTCTTAGAATATGTTTGATTCCTATTTTTTTTAAATGGATATGGTGCAAAAATGGGTTTGCAGCATTAAAATTTGCTGTTGTCTCAGAACATAAAGGTTCCAATACAGAGCAAGATCAGTGAAAAAAAATTGAAATATGTTAAAAGCTGGAGTGAGACACATGGGATGAAAATGTCATTTGTACCAAGCACAAGGTTACACATAGGTCAAGCGTTCTTGCTATAAATATATCTATTGCTAAGAACCAAAGAAGGAACAAGCCTGAGGTGGATGGAGGCTCCTGAACAACTATGAACTACCAATATAATTCAGATGTGAAAGAGTCAGACTGTAGACAAGGATTCTATTAGGCAAGATTTTTGGAGAGATGCAAAAAATTATTAAAATCACTTACAAAGCACTAAGTGAGGTCTAGCTGATCCATTCTGTGTCTGAAGAACATGAACTCCAGATAGAGCCAGTGCTATATATTAGTTTCACCATCACCTTATCATTCAAGCTGTTCAAAGAAAATCAAGCTGCAGCTGTAGTGCAGGACCTCAAAGCATGCTTCATGCCTTTAGCTTGTAAGGTCTTTCCCTTCATGTCTCAGTTCCACACAAGGAAAAGGCCACATTAGACCTTGCTGCCCTCTTTCTCCCTTATACCCCAGTTTCCATGGGAAGGCAACTCAGGTGAGAGGTAGAGGGAAGACATACTGCAACTGGCTCCCAGCTTGAACAGAGAAGGGAAATGCACAGCAGATACCCTATGGAGCAGCACACATTTTGCCTGAGAGATTACTTTTTTTGCCCAACAACTTGATGACTGAGAGGTACACTGTCTATAAAACAGTTAGGCAGCAGGGTGAAAAGAGAAAAAAACAAAGGAAAAGAAGCCATGAAAAAAAATAATATATTAGCACAAAACCAAGCTGAATCAACTAGCAATAAATTTCAAAACAACACATAAGAAGTCAACTGTGATAGAGGATCATCCCTCTAGCCTTGAAAGCAGGAAGGCCCCAGCACAGCCTTTCAGCAGGAATAAAAAACCACAAAGAAAAACTAGATTCAAACAGAAATCAATCAGCTGTTGGAAGAGTTTACGTGACCTGGTTGACTGGCTGTAGCATTTCCAGTGATTCAGAAGTTCCCCTCCAGAGCAACATTCCTAATTATAACATTAGTATGGCTGTCATTTCATCACACTGTATATTCTTTTTAAACAGAGTTGACCTTCCAGAACTAGGCAAACCACAGGCAGGATGTTTTCTACACTTCTTGCTTTGCAGTGTTGTAGAAAAGATCCTTGTAGTGCAAGTGAATTTCTTCTATCTCTAATGCACAGAAACCAGTTCCCATTAAATAATGGACACCATTCTCTTGATCCTAAAGAAATGTACAGCTTTTGCAGCGTAGGAAACTATAGAGGGGAAAATGGAAACACTGAAAGGTGTTTGGAAAAGAGTCAAGGAGTTTCTCATTTCAAATTGCTACCTTTGACTTTGTTTTAGTAATTTTTTCAATTTTGTCCCTTTTTCTCCTTTTACAATATCTCCAAGGCAGTCAAAGAAAACAATAACACTGCTCAGGAATCCTTTCAGAGACTGTACTGAATTTTATCAGCTGCAGATTTTGTAGTAAGAGACAGAAAGCCTAGAAAGGTAAAATATGGAGTAGGACTGAAGATTTCTGACCCTGCTGCCAGAAAGCAGCAGACTTTTAATAATTCAATGAAGGCTACAATTTCATGTGTGGATCATGTTCCACTTTCTTTGAAGAGAATCCCCATAGAGTGTCAGGGCTTTTTCCACTGTGAGAGATAAGAAAGGCAGACAGTACAACCAAACTTCAAAATAACTGTTTTACTATTCATCTTTGAAGAAGCTGTAAGTTTCTGTAAGCTTTAGCCTTACCAACTTCCCAGGAAATCCCATACTATGTAAGAGGCTGTTACAGAAATTTGTTATCATTCTCAAATATATTGGATGGGGAAGATAATGACAAAATAACAAGTATGTTGTTAGCATACCACACACTCCCCAGCATTATCTATTACATGCTCTTTTAGAGAAGGAATAAACTGAAAGTAGTGTTAAAATTGTCCATTTACAAATTACAATTTATCAAACATGCAGTGAAGGGAACCATACCATAGTCTGTGATGGTATGTCAAATGTTTTCTAAGATATAACTGAAACTTGGGCTTGTGCTAATGAGCTTTAAATGATTCTGCCCCGTGGCATCCTGTGGCAGCTGGACAGCTGTTTGGATGTCAGGAATTCTTCTGAAATTGCCAAAGGAGGAGGAAGAACAGTACTTTTCAGCTTTATTCAAGAGGCAAGCATGATGTAATTTCTCAGGGTATGATTTCTGTATGATAAGATGTCCCAGTTTTCATTCCCAAGCAAATAGTCAAGGTAAGCTTTCATAAAGATTGCCCATGGCCAAATAAAACAAGGAAAAGCCTGAGTATTTTTAGGCTGAGATTATCTCAACTAAAAAAAAGCAATTTTTTTCTGCAGAAAAATTGAAGACTAAGATGCTTATTTCTCGCAGGATAAAAAGATTGCAATAGATCAGATACAATAATAGAGAGGTGAACAAGTGCTAACATAACACCATCTTTGCATTAGTATTTGAATTCCTTAACTGAGATACTTCTTTTTATCCCTTTTGTTTATGGACTTAATACTTGTAATTGTTCAACCGGAGTGAACTGAACATTTTCCTTGAAAAAGGAATGAATATTACCTTGCATAGCTTGAAAAGTTACTTGCGAACTCTAAAAGTCAAAAATTGGAGGCTCAAGTAGTTTACAGCACAGATAAATTTAAAAGGATTTTCAATGGCTGACCAGTTGCAAATTTCATTATAAGGATTCAAGTACAGACATTATCCATTCAGACTGTCCTTGTCTCTGGCTAAAGGAAGATCTTGTGCTAGAAAGAGAATCATATTTCCCTTAGCACAAAATCTTGAAGTATGTTAGACAACTACCTTATTTATTGACTCTATTTACTGCATTGATGGATTGTATACTAACACAATAAACAGTGTCTTGAGGGAATGAAAGGTATTTCTACTTTCATTAGGGCTCTAACTTTCTTTTTCTGGAAACATCTTCTTTCTAGGGTCCTCAAGGTGAAAGCATACACCATTTGGTGCCTTGCTATAATAAAGTAAACACTTCCTTTTTCTAATCATACTGACCTTGTGATCTGTCACTGCTGGAATTTATATTCCTGGGAAACTTTCAGAAGCTATAGTTTTCCTCTCCAGGAAAGCAGATATCTTTCTGAGCTCTACCTGATTCAGAGCTAGTTTTAAATGAATAGAGAGCTTTCTTGGTATCAGATTCCATATCCAGAATGAAAAAGGTGAAATTAATAAAATGTCAGTGAAAATTGAGATTATATTCCAGAAATGCTATTAAACTGTCAAGCTTCTGATGAATTCACATAAGTAGCCTGAAAACCAGGCTGAACATTCCTTGTTTAAGTTAGTTGCCAGCTGTATATCTTGTTTGGGAGCAAAAGAAGTTACTGGGAGAGGACAAGACACCTGTCATGGGAGGACAGACTCTTGAGTCAAGTGAGAGAAAAAGCCTAGGGCAGAAGAGCTTAGCAGGAAAATCATCCCTCTGAAAAGGTTAGTGTTACAAGAAGAAAATCAACCACCTGAAGTCAGATAGAGCTGTGCTCCAGCATGTACCCAGCAAGTCTCAGGACCCCAGGGTCATTTTGTTCAGTCTTCCCACAGGCACTCTTCCCATCTGTTTTCCCATGCCATTCTTACACCCCTTCCTGTCAGCCTTAGTGCAGAAGGAGATAAACAGGGATGAAATTTTAACCTCTCATCCACTGGGGAGTAGGTCCTACTGTGTCCTGCACAGGGGCTGGAAGACATTTAACAAGGTGTTGAAAACACGAGGCCATTTAAGTAAACATCAAACTGGATGATCAAGATTCATAAATTTTCCATGAAGACTGGAGTAGAGTGAGCCAGCTTAGCAACCAGGGGCTTTAATGCCTTTAAGGCCTGGTAGTCAGTCATTAGTATCTGTAATAATGGGTCATCAGTGTCAATATGAATTTTCTGTACAGGAGCCTCCAAGATTGCTGCAAGGCATTTCATTCATAGAACAAAGAAACAAAACAATCGTGGGAGCTCATTACTTCAGAGGTTTTCTAAACTCTTTGGATTGTGTAAAATAAATATTCAAAAGAAATCATAGATGCAGTTTGATCTGCACTAAAGTTGCAGAAAAGTCCATCAAGGATCCCTCAGAGCCATGAGGAAGAACAGTATTACCTTTATATCCAGGCTCATAGAAAACACACTTGTTCCTCTTTCAGAGCCTAACCTTATTTTTTCTGAAGTCTGGAACCGTTGGTGGCAGACAAATCCCTATTATTGCCTGTAGGCATTCCTCAAAATATATCAATTATCCTATCCAGTTGCATTTCAGAGGAATTATTCTCTTGTTACCAAGGCAACCCAATATGTCTAACAAGAAATAACCATATATTTTGTTCGTGCATACCTGGGTTGCGAGAGCAACCTTAGAAAATGGATCGCCCAAACAACGTGCATGCACTCTCAAGGGAACATGGTCCTTATCAGCTGTGGGATGTCCCCCTGTTGAGCCAGAAGCATCACCTCCCATCCCAGTCTGCCACTGGTGTAGCCTGGAAGGACCCAAGGGCTTTGGAGACCGTCGCACTTCTCAAACAACACGAGAAGAAGCAGAAGGCAACACTCATGGGAAAAGCAGACCACCCTCAAATGTCTGCAGTCAGAAAACAAAGCTTGTAAAGTCTGTACTAAGAAATCTCTGTATTTAACTGTATTTCAGCCACAATTCCTGCAAGGAGTAAAAGATGGTTTATCTTGGTTGACACTTGCAGACAAGTTACGTTCATTACCAGCTCAACTGCATTCATTGCTCACAGCCACCAGTAGTGATTTTCTTTGGATAGGCAAGACTTCAAAGCTAAGTGGAAAGACCAATCTATGAGCAGACTTAACACCAAAATACTTTCAAGATTCTTGGTATCAACTTGTGTGTAGACTAGCCCTATGTGATAAGAGAAAGAAATAAAGAAAATTATTTTAAAAGCTTCTTGAAATAATCTTTTGCTCCTGAGGTCAGGAAAATATAACAGTAAAATAGTGACCTGAATGGTGATCTGCAGTTAGTATATTTATTATTAACAGCACTTGCCTATCTGTACAGTAATACTTCCTTTGTTGGATTTTTATGTTTATTCAGGAAGAAATTCAATAAATAATAAAATCCTTCTTGTGGCAGCACACTACAGCACAGTGTGAAACATAAGCTCTCTAAACACATTAATGAAGGAATACTATTCAGAATTCCAAGTAACAACACAGTTGAATAGTTTTACATGTACACACCCAGAGTATAATATATAATGTCTAGTCATTCTACATTGTAAAGAACTTTCTGTTTTCCTAAAAAGCCACAGCTTAAAAACAAGATCAGCAGGGAATAAAGGTAAGAAGCAGATTGTTTTCTGCCTGATACAGGCAGAAAGGTAGTGCCCTAAACCCTCGCTTAAGAGGGAGTTTAGAAAGTCGTGTCAAAGAGTGGCATGATTGCTGCTGCTTCTCACCTCCAGTTCCACACATGCTGCTGAGCTGTGTCAGGTGCCAAAGTACATCCCAACCATACAGCCACTGACTATCTCTCAGATAAAGACAGGAAAAAAATGTATTAAAATATTTGTCCTAATTAAACAGGAATCTATGACGTGTTATTTAATATGTTGTGGAGTATGTAGTCCAGACTACAGTTCAGTCCAGCTATGGGAGCATTAGGAGCAGGTACTCTGACACCCACTGCATAAATCACATGTGAGATGGGAGGATGGACAGGGATCCATCCTAGTCCCATCAGGGATGGTCCTATTCCCATCCCCACATGCTTTTAGCCAAGTTGCCATGTGGAAGCTGATATAATTTTGCTGTAAACCAGTGGGGCCTCACACCTACTGAATAAATAGAGGACCCTTACTCTATTGTATTACTGTTTATAATCCAAGAACAGTAACAGAAAAGTAGGGATTAGAGGGTAGAAATGGGAGAGTCCAGGAAAAGCTGGATCTGGGTTTAAGATGGGCCAACAGCCTAATATAAATTACTAGAGTAATAAAAGGGATGGTCAGCTTCTCCCTACGGCAAAGTGCTAATTTACATTATATATAGTTATCAGTCAGGAGAGTCTATCTGACTTGCAACCCAGGAAAAGCACAACAGTAACTTTATCTGCCTTGCACAACCCTGAAGGCTAAAACACCATCTTTGTTCACACCTGAGCAAAGTAAAAGGACAAAGAAACACAGTAACAAAGCATAAAGAGCACTGCAATACAGTGTCATGGGAAAGCAGCAAGCACCTCAGGTACTTCACAAGCTGCTAAATAAAAAATTTCCCTCTCTTTTGCAGTAACTTTCAAGGTATTTTCTTTTCCCCCCTCTCTTCCATGGGAAAAAAAAAAGAAGAAAAAAAAAAAAAAAGAAAAAAAACCAACCACGGTTGACAGCCTTTTGCAGAAACGAAATATTTTGATGTCTTTTTCACCAAGAATAAAACCACAGAGGAATATATTTGCTTAGGAGACTGACCTGTAAAGTTGTCAAGTCAACTTCATGTCTCAGCAGCTCATTCCCAAAAAATGGTATCATGGCAGGCCGGTGACTTCATAACCTGAGCATAAAGCACTAGAAAAAGTCAAAGTTTTCATCTCTCCAGCCTTATTAAAATACACTCCTGAAGAACATATTGCATTTAACAAAATAGCACTATATCTTAACAAAATAACTGCTTTGCAATTATCCTGATAAGATCCACCTGGTCCTAAAACAAATCACAGGAAGATTCTTCAAGAGCATCAGCTGAAACCACCATCAGTAAAGTAAATAGCTAGAAGAGTGTTATATTTTGCTGTCACTGTGAATTTAGCTAGGCACTAGAAGGTTTCTTAGAATGATGCCCACCTGCCGGAAGAAAACAATTCTGAAAGGTGACCCCTGAATATGTACATTTTCCACTCACTAATGTTTACTAGGAATTGATTTGTTTGTAACTGTTAAAGCCCCTCCACTAAAGACAGAAATTGATCTTGCTGCAGTCACCTCTAGAAACCTACCATCTGCTACAGGCTGTCACTTTGAGCAGCATTTGTAATTCTTCTGAAGCAAAGTGTTAAAGATGCTCTTTGACTTGGAAACACATCTATGGTACAACTGGGACAGCAAATTGACTTTGATGCTTCTGCTGTGGCAGCAACAGTTGTGGCAGTCACACAAATGCCAGGTATAAATCACACCCCTGCTCACAACCAGGAGCTTCTCAAAAGGACTCTTACTCCACGCTTTCCTCTCCTCCAGAATAATCAATCCATTTCTCTAAGGGACTCTAAAATAGTAAAACCTCCAGTGACAGGGACTGCACAGAATCCATTCCAATACTGGACTATACATAGCTTGAAAAACATCTTTAATTTCTTGTATAAGACCCCCTTGCTGGGTTTTAGCCACACTGCTGCAACAGGTAGGGACATGTGAAGGTCCTTCCCCTCCGCACTCCTACCATGCTGGATCTACTTTAAGGCTGTTACTCATTTCTCTAGACTAGATAGTTCTTCCAAGATTTCCACATAAATCATAGTTACTGAACCTCTGAAAGGTCTTGCTGTCCCTCTTTAGTCATTGTTGACCGTCCCCCACAAGCGTCATTTGTTCAGCACACACAGGGACAGACCCTGCTTGCAAGATCTTTTGGTATCATCTACTGTTCATGAATGCTTTCTCCTTATCTACTTCCCCATCTAGAATTCTCAGTGTTTGAAAATGAGTCAGCTGAGCCTGGAGGCCACTGGGAGATTTGATCATGCCTTCTTTACGTTAGCTGATATACTCCACAGTTAAATAAGAATAATTTCAACCAACGAGATTCTCATTTACTGTACTAAGCATAAGAGTTTTGGTCTACAACAGGTCTCTTGGCAGGGAGTTGTACATTATGGTAGCAGGAAGTGCCACTATTTCATTTGCAATTAGGCAACAACAAACACAATTCCAACAATAACCTTCTGTACACATTCTATACTACTTAGGAATCTTACAACATTAAGCCCATACACATAGATTTATTTCTATGTGTGCAAGGAATTGTTTTTAAGATAATAATGAGGCACTTAAAAGGACACTGCTTCTTTTTAGATTTCTCTCTTCCCAAAAGCATAGCTTTTCTGTAACCACAAATTGCACAGAAATCAGCACATCTTATCTGTAAGATAGAGAAGTTATTTCCCCCCATGTAAATATTAAACTATACATAAAGCTGCTGGGAAAGACCCAATGCAGTTGTTTAATGTGTGAGGAACAGGAGGCAGCAGCAACAGAGGAACTGTGCAAATGAAAGGGGACCAGTAGCATTTGCTTCCTAAAGACAAGTGAGCGCAGCATGTTTCATTAGAAACAATGCAATCTCCTTTTCAGCTAGCTGGCATTTTGGCAAGGCTGCTGATAGATCAGAAACCCAGAGCACAATTTGTTTGCCATGCTGTAGCCTACTTTTGTTTAACCAGACAGCCACTGTTGAATGTGACCCTGCTGTCAACAGCAAGCCTCCAGACCCGCACCCGCACGTCAGAGCGAGCGCGCTGTGTGTGCGTGTGTACTTGAGCTCCTGCTCATGCTGTGATTAAACATGTAAGCACCTACTATTTTCAGTCTGAAAGGCAGCCAAAACCTTTTTTGTTCAAACTGGCACAGAGAAGTCCTCTCATGCCCATTCCATCGTATTAGCAGCGCTCCACAAAATGGCAGAGAAGGATGGATAATTTTGAAACTGTTTGTGACTGGAACGTGATGGTTTGACTTGCAGCATTGAAGAAAAGGCAAAACACACTTTGTGCAGGGTACATTTGGAGTATAATTGTGAGCTCTTCGCAGGAAACCAGTCTCCTTAGCGCTAAAAAGTCTCTCAGTGCTTTTAATTAAGGGCCTAACTCAGCTCCTCCAAAATAAACTGAATCAGACCCTACCAAACCTGCCTCTCAGGAAGGTCCAAAGGTATCACCACTACTCTGGTAGGAGCCTAAATGAGTCTGCCATTGGGCATTTAGACATTCAGTTTCCATCAATCAAAAATATTCTCAGTTTTAGGCTGAAAATTAACACTTGCAAATAGAAAAAAGGTGGCATGGAAATACTGCCTCAGTGATCAATTCAGAAACTTCTTTGTACCCTTCATCTTTCAGATGACAAGTCTGTATTCTGTGATCTTCCCTGTCAACTGAGCTGACAGCACCTTCCACTTGGAGACACTCACACCACAGTGAAGCAAGAGCTGCAGCCAGGAGAGGAGGCACTGACTTACAGAGGACAAAACAGAAGCTCAGAAAACATCATAAGACAATATAGCAATATTTCTAGTTTTTTGGAGAGAAAGAAGCTCTCTGTTGAATTCTAAAAAGGCAACACTTCTCCACAGAAAACAGGGTGTGGTGGGGGGGTTAACCAGATCCTTGGGAAGCCATTATTTTGTTAAAAAGAACATTTGATCATCTTTACTTAGTTCTTAAATATCTGAAGAAATTTCAGCTGCAGACCGACCGACCATCCATCCATCCATCCATCCATCCATCCATCCATCCCTCTATAAAGACCACACAATAACACAATAATGCCTCCACCACCTCTTTTTGCCCTTAGAAAGCCCAGCAGGACTGTCTGAATGCAGAAAGTAATATCAAAACTACTTCATAAAATGTTGGCATGTCTTAATAAATATGCATACATTTAAATATGCTCTGTGCAAAATACTCATACTTAAGAAAAAGGCCTAAATGTCACAAAAATAAAATAGCATCTTCACAGCAAAAACACATTATGCATAAATAGAAACTGAAAAGACTCTTGAAGACAATTTATTCCTAGATGTTGCTCTGTTTCTTCCATTCAACTAACACATTAGAAAATGTGGTAATGTAAAGTATCAAAAGAAACTTTAACTACTACCATGTTTGAGAGAGCATGTCTTTGTTGCCAGAGATTTCTTAGATTGCAGTGTGCCTCACTTGCAGGAATTTGTACCCTTTGAATTTCAGTTCCTGCATGTTCAACCACTCCCCAAAGCTGCTAAGAAAATAAGTGCTGAGATTTGTTTTTTTGCTGTGTGAGTGTGTGGGGTGTGAGATTGGGAGAAAAATAGGAAAGGAGCCAAAAAGCAAAATTTTTGGAAGAAGGGACCCATAAACATACTAAAATGTTGCTGTTTCCTCTTAATTACAGTAAAAACTATGACTGGAATCAAAATGCCCAGAGAGGTGAAGACATCCAACCTTACTAATGGCATAGGCCTGTAATGGGTTGCAGAAACCTCCCCAGGTTTCATTGGCCCAAGCAAACCCAGCATCCCAAGGATATTGCCCAATGCAACTGAACCCTCCAAATTTACAATTTAAGATAATAAATGCAAAATGATCCAGAGAACAAAAGCTACAGGTTTCCAGCCAGTAACTACCAGGTGCTACTAATTCTACTGAGCTTTTTTTCACACACTCAAGATATAATCCCTTTTAATTTAGTCATGTTCTATCTGGAGTAATAGATACTATTTTCTGCCTGTATAAATTGCCCTTGAACTTCAACTGAGTAGCACATTCTGCTTCCCCTCCTGATTAGGACTGTTTAGAATTGCTGTGTCCTGTTCAGCAGCTGGCCCATTTCCCCTCATAGCAAGCAGATTGTTCTCTTTCCAATACTTGTTATTTTTAGAAACAAGAGGTTTTGGATTGAAAAAAAATAAACGTTGCATATCACAAGACACTACCCTTGCTTTCAAGGTTTATTTTTTTAATCCTTGTGGTAAATCTGACTCACTTACCTTGCTACTATGTCTGCCTCTGCCTCTCACACTAGGCTTGTCTTAAAAACAGCTCTAACCATGTAAGGAGGAAGATTAGAAAATAGTCAAAGGTGGGTCTGTCAGCTGCATATTAAAGTCAGCTGTGTTTGGATGCTACTTGTTAAAACTCAGCATATGATTCAAATCAATTTTTATCCAGGAATGAGTCAGAAAATGGTGTTTTAAATCTGAAGGTTACATAAGGCCCTAGTACTTAACTTTATAGGAGATCAGACTCAGCACACAATTTGCAGAAAGCTTGAGGTCTGTGTATTATTCCTAAGGAATTTGTGCAACATATAAGGAAAAAAAAAAAAAAAAAAACATTATTTTTCTTTTAAGCTGAAATGTGCACCGCTGCTTGAGAGCAGCAAGGTATCCACAAGCTGGAAGAGACCACCAATGTGACCGTGGCTGCAGCTCATCATCATGGGGGAGCCACTGCCATGTGGCAAAACGTACCAAAGTGTTTTTACACCACTACCAACACCTCCCTAAAGGTTACACTTCTATGCTAAGCTCTCAGACAGTTTTTTCAGTTCTCCTTCCATTAACTTTGGAGCAAAAACAGCCTTGAAGGGAAAAAGATAGATATAAAAAGGCAAAGCATTAACATGAGAAAAATGAAGTAGAGTTGCTCCCAGCTATTTCAGCTGATTGGAAGCAAGGAATCGCTAATAAGAAGTGCAGTTTAAAGCAGGCTGTGCATATGTTAAGCAGGAGTTCAGATGTGCATTTTGCATCCTGTATTATATATTTGAATCCAGGTATAGAGGCAGAGCTGGGCAATCTTAGCACTCTATGGAGCATATATTAAAAGGGTCCCAAAAGTAATTAGATAAATTGAACGAAATCTGACTTGACAAGTAGGGGTCATCGTATTCTATGAAGGCTCAAGATGGAGACCAAGGGGGCAAATAACAAGTGATTGAAGGGCACAGCTAATTAAAGTGCCTGCTATATTAATATTTATGTTAAAGTTTCCTGTAGCTCTGGCCTTGACCTGGCAGCTCGGTATACAATGTGTGTCCTTAATTTTAATAATTTTCAACATTATTTCTCATATGGTTAAAAAAGTACTTTAGACAGGTTGTTATACCTGTCTCTTCCATGCTCAGACTAAAACAGCTGAGAAGAGTAAAAATTCTTGAAAAAAAGTTAGGTAACAGGTTCAAAAACAAGTCCCTCTGATTCAATCGGTAGAAAAAAAATAAAGGTAGGAAACACTGCCAGTTATGACTGCTTTCTGTTCAAAGCTGTCAAAAATGCTCTTCCATCTTCATGATACCTTATCTTCATTTTATGGGTAGGGAAACATAGGAAGAGCTGTGCAGGCTCACTGTGAGATGCATTGGAGAACCACTGCAGCCTGGAATTCCTGCACATCTGTACTCCAGAGCTGTAGAGCACTCCAGCTGAAAGCAAGTGAAGCTGGAGCTGCTTTGCTTTTATGTACAGAGAATTATTACTTTGTTACTTCATCAAGTAAGTATGTGAAAGAGGGACACTGGGGAGAAGCTGCTATGCATCAAGCTACAAACCCAAAAACCACACAACATCCCCCCACCTTTTTCTTGCTGAAAAAAAATTTAAAAATTACAATTTGGCAATTCCATCCTCAATCTATAATGACCAAGACATTGTGTTTCAGAGAATAAACTTTCAAACACACAAAAAATAAGCCATCTAATTTAAGTCACTTCAATCTTTTCCTTGCAGAATGGGAGAGAAAATGCCAAAGTGCTGCAACCCAACTGCTGTTAGCAAGACTGTAGACATCTCTGGCTGGACAATTAAGCATTAAAATATTCGCAGCTAGCAGGAACCTTGACTTAAACAATTTGCCTATGTCAGGGCACATTAAGGAATTGTGTCCTGGTCTTCTTTGCCTTGCCCTGATTTGTTTCTAATACTGAGGTTTTGCAGCACAAAGGGGAAGATGACATTTCCAAGCCTCCCATGAGAAGCATGGCACTGTACGATTCTATTTAAAAATATGTATATGGAGGGATAAACCAAGCTGGATTATTTCAGTGCCAAATTTCAATAACCCTTTTAATTACATTGTTATACTTCTATTTTAGATAACAAGAGTGTATCTGGTACCTTATTAGAGTCTGCAGAAGTGAGTGCAACCACTGGCTCTCTGGCACCTCACCTCTGTGTCTGAGTGTTCTAAAGCTTGGGTAGCCACGCCAGCACACACCACTGTTTGTACCTGCTGCAATTCAGTTGTTACAGCAGCAGTTGCAGCAATTCAGCAAGTAGAACACCCATTTTACTGTCTGTTTTATTACCAAGACAGATAAAATTTGTACAAGTAGTGCTCAGGGAACCAGAATGTAGCAGTCCATCTGAATTAAAACCAAGAGTATTATCTAGCTGAACTCATTAGCATTTACAGGAGTGGCTGAACAGATTTGTTTCCCCCATCCATTGTGTAGCTCCCTGCACAGCAGCCATTTGTTCTGAACCTCTATCAGCAACTCAGCAGAAGAAAACAGATCAAACAGCAGCACTGCCTGGATGAACAGCTCATGGCAAACAGTGCTAACACCCCTACAGAACACACAAGAATAATGTAAGATTTATCCACTATGCACCTTCCAACAGTTAGCACAGCAGAATTGATGCTTCATGGAAGACAACACTTCCCAGGCTTTGTAAAGAGAACACAGGAAAATGACTTTTCAGTCTGAGACCCAAAACAGGACTTCAGCACCTGACTCCTGCCTCAGGTGCTGCTCATCTCCTGCAGATCTCAGCTTTAAACTTACCTTCCTCTTGATCACCTCAAACATATTTCCTCCAGGATCACAGAAAAGGCAGCTGTGTCCACTCACTGCTTGGGGTGCTGCTCTCATTCTGCAAAGCACAGTCCTTCCACAGGCACAGGACTCCAGCAGGCAGTGCCACAGCACAGGCGTATCTTCACTTACAAGTATATGCTGCATCTAGAAGCAGCACTTGCAGTGCAAACTTTGGAAATCTTCCCCCGATTCTCTCATGATCAGTATTCCAGCAAAATGGAGGCTCATTTCTAGACACTTAGAAATCTAGAGCCAAGGAATGGAGCCAAACAAGTCTAGCAAAGTATAAGCCATAGAGGCATTCAGGTGAGTCCAGAAACAGGTAAGAAGGATTTGAGTGCTGTTTAATACGTTTCCCATAACTAGATACTGAATAATATTCTGTGTAAATATTATCACATCTTCATGTGCCTCCCAGCTGCAATGCAGGCCAAAGTTCTGGCTTTCCAGACCACTTGGGGTGGTTTTCCTCAAGCCAGAATTCAAACCTGTTGCACCAAATGCATAGGGAAAGAAGTGTTTCTGCTTGTCAGTGCACTTTAAAACTCTGCTTCTTGTTAAACAACATATTATATAGTGGATAGTATTTGGAATTCTGTGGGCAGCTTTTAAACAGACATTTTTTTCAAAAGGTATTCCTTATATTGACTCTTAATACTGTATCCTCACATCATTTTTTATTATTTTTCTGTCCTAAGCCAGAAAAAACTGCCATTACAATCTCATTAATGAGACATACATTTTTAGTCATATTCCAAAGCATGAAATGTGTCATTGTGCTGTTTGGCACCAGAGAAAAATGGCATCTCAGCAATTTCATGCAGTTTGCACACTTTTCCAGCAAAAACCCTTCATTATGGAAATCCTTGAGAAAACTGGCAGTTCCCAGTCTCTCTCTCCCTGAACAGAGAGACCTGAAGCCTGTACCTACACACAACCATGCCTGCAAGCATTCAAACAAACGATTCAGCAAACAAAGCTCAGTTCCGCATGAATTAATAGCAAAGTCAGATTTGGTTTCCAAAACTTCTTCCACATCCAAGCATGGCTCCAGCCCATTTACAGTTCTGTCTTCCAGTGTGTTTCTTTGTCAATAAATAAATAATCATAGCAGGCTCTAGGACTGATCCATACATCACATAGGCAATAAAAAGACACCCCAGTTTTGACTTGGCTTCTCCCTCTGCATGTGTGTGGAGGCACTCACACAGCTCTGTTCTCACTATCTCCTCTTCCCTGCTTTCCAGCTCTTTAGGCCAATGAAACCACATTACAATATTAAAAACAGGGCATTACACATGTAAAACCAAGTATATTAGTTTGATTTTAGATAAGAGCTAATGAGTTATGATAAAGATTACTCTCAAGTGAGAGCCCCGTGCACAAAGTACTTCTAAGGGAAAAAAAGCAGAACTGCAAAATAAACAGCCCCTCCCTTTGCTCTAATGGACCAGAATACCTTGGTGAAAAATATTTCCTTTTTAGCAATCTTTAATGTCATTTCCTTCTCATATATTAAAATATCTCAGCTTGGCTGTCTGATGAGCTTCATATGGTTGTCTTCTAGCTCCTCCTAAATGCCTGCTTTAGCCTTGAGCTCCTGCAGAAAAACACACAAGGAATATGTATGTTGGATCCCTTCAGGAGCTCAGCACACTTTCAAGACTCTGCAGAATACACAAAATGCACACTGCTACAGATACCAGCATCAAGCCACTGACCTAACACCACTCCTTAAGCACACTATCTTCCCCTCCTGAAAAATCCAAAAAGAATTGCAGGGGATGTTAAAGCAAGCAATTAATTTCTTGATGAAAAAAACTTTTCAAAAGTGCTGAGCCAAAATTAAGAGAGGTCTCTTACTTTTCCCACTAAAAGATTTCCTTGTCTTGTTTTTATTTCTCTTAGGCATTCTAAAATAACAAGCTGAAAACCTAAAGGCCAGTACTGATGCTTTCATTTGTGATAGAAATCATTTAAGCATCTACATATATCTAAAAGAACAAAGCTGTCACCTCATGTTTCACACCTGGTGAGTATTTATAATGCTTTCCACAGACTGCTTCTTAGAAAACAATTTCTTGGTTATATAAAGAAGAGTAAAGATTTAAATCTATTGTGGAAGGGAACAAATAGGATTCTTTAACCTTTAAAGAATCCAATCATCTGCTCAAGTACTTGAAGCTAAATAGTCCTGGCTATCAAACAACCCAATTAAAACCAACCAGCACAAAAGTCAATAGGTTGTATACCAAGGAAAAAAAAACAACCAAACAAACACATCACTAAGGAATGCAAATCCTGTGGAAACTGGGAACAGAACGTGCAGAGGTTGATCATTTTAAGGCATTAAGTGCTAGGGTTTAGAAAGTGCCTGTATAAGAACATGGCACAGTGTTGAAGATTTGGAGACCTGCACATCACAGCATGAAGGTGGGGCTGGAACAGAGGGGAAGGAACCTGCCTCTAAACACAAACAAGTCCGACTTGTTTGACAGACAGCTATATTTGAATGTCAACTTTATTTGACATTTTCTAGCTTCTTCACGCAACTAAAAAATTGCACTTTCACATCTCCTGTCCTTACCATTTTTCCTGGGCCATTGCCAATGCCAATTGTTTGAAAGACAACAGGGAGAATAACAGTGGGATATGACAGGAGCTACAAACTTTTTGATGGATGTTTCTGCATCTCTGCTGGTCATCTAATTGTAGGAGAGAAAAGGAAAACCAATTTTTTCTATGTGTTATGTTTTGAAATTTTGGAGGCCTTGGGTTCAAGTATTTGTCAAAAGTTCTGCCTCCTCCCTGTGATGTTTCTTTCCTGCTAAAAGATGACAAATAAATAAATAAATGCACCTGCATTTTGACTGGCTGACAGCAAACAGTAAGTGACCAGCCCATGCAAGAGCTTAAGAGACAAAGTGTAGTAACCAAGATGAAGATCACATGAGAATTTGGCCTTACTTCTCCTCCCCTGCTAAATACAAAAAGATATCATGTCAAATCTTTATCACGTTACTAATTAGTTCACTTAGGTATCAGTCTCTGTTAAGAGCAATATTTCCTCTTTAGACATTCATTTCTTTAAAACTGGCTATTTAATTCACTGAAAAAAACAATAAGGTATTGGATTATATCACCAGTGTCAGATGTAGTCCAATTCACAGAATCTCTTGGAACAAATCAAATCCTCTTTTTATTGGTCATCTGATTCATGCTGATCTCAAGGGTTCATGTTTCCATTCATGTTTTCATTCTGAATTTAACACAACAGCACTGTGCTTGCTGGTACATAAATTAACAGGACATTTAGGATCTCCAGTGAAATCCCAAATTATGCAGTGCTGCAGCAGGTAAAATTTTTAAAAACTGAACACTGAACATTCGTGAAGCAGCTACAAGAGCAATCCTCTGGAAGGAGGAATTTGAACTTCCACCTTCACACGGCTGTGGCCTCCCAGCTGAAGCCATGTTCAGGTTTTGGAGGCAGACTGATCAAAGAGAACTCCTCTCCCCCCTCTCCATGCAGAACTTGCCCTCTGCACGGCTGACGTGCCTTCAGTAGCATCTCACAGTGATTTACAGCTGTGCTGTAGGAGGACAGAGTCAGTCAAACCTGTGCTGCAGCTCAGCAAAATTGCTTGAAGCTGAACAAACTGGTGCATTCGTGCCAAAAAGAGAACAAAATCTCTTTGCAGGCAAAACCACAGTGCTTAGACAGAAACACAAATATAAACATGCTTTGAAGATTCTCCCCCAACCAGAGTGAAGCTTTCACTGCGGAAGTGTTATTGCCTGTAAGTAGCATTATTTTCCCTTTTCTGTGCCACACAGGGAAGATCTCTCAGTATTGCTTTTTAAATAGGTAGCTTGCAATGAACATCTGGCTGTCATTCAGAAAGCAAAAGGCCTTTTGAAAGTTCACCAGAAGAACTGAAGAACACCCAGCAAAGACCAGCTGAAGAAAACATCAGCAAGACTTGCTTCAAAGTCTGTTTCAGAAAAAGTCATCTCTTGGGTGACAATTTTATGTTTTTCCCCTCTCTAACTGTCCCCTGCAGCTTCTGGTCCAGGCTGGGGGCTCCCAAACCCCCTCAATGCCAGTCCCTCACAGTCAGCCCCAGTGCCCTGCAAGAGAGCAGCCCAACACTTTCACCTGGGTGTGTTTCCTCACACATGTCCCTAGCATGAGCAGAGCAGCAGCGTGACCATTGCTGGTAGAGAAATTAGTAAAGAAATAAAGCTCAGCCACCAACTGGGCAGGAAAAAGCAATTCCTGGCTCTGGGACAGGAATCTGGGAGGGAAATCACCATTCTGCAGCACTGCCAGCTGGCTCCAGCCCTGCTGTGCTCTCCTGAAGTCACAGGCTCTTCTCCCTAAAAGCTGGATCCCCAGTGCAGAACACAGAGCTTCTGACAGAGTTTCAGGTGTCCCCATTTCACAAGCAGCACTGCTCCCCGAGGAAGGGAGCCATGTGCAGGCTCAAGAGCACTGCCACACACAGACACTGGCCCAGCTGCAGAAACATCACAGCTGCATGAACTGGGGCTGCATCCAGCTCCTCAGCCCTGGCTGACAACGGGAGCCATCAGCCTGGCCTCACAGAGCAGGTGTGTGGCCAAGCACTGCTCTGTCAGGGCATAACCATCCTGCTCTGGTCCCAGCAGGGCTGGTCTGGCTCTGTAATGTAACTGCAGACCCTGGGTAGGAAGATGAAGAAGAATTAAAAGAGCTGCCCCACACTCATTTACCACCCTTAGCAGAAAAGAGTCTGTACCTAACCTGAAAAATACTGGGGATTTTCAGACATGGGAATGAGTTGTTTTCAAAAAAGTTAAAAGTTTTTCTTTTTCGTTCAGGGGAAAATTCAGAAATGCTGAGACTCCAACTCATATTTTTTTTAAATAGAATTTAAAAGTAAAGATTGTTTCAGAAATGGAAATTTTCATTCAAAACGTTACCCTAGAGAAGCCCTCCTGTTGGTTGCACTCAAGGACTACCATCTGACATTTCCTCCTGGCATGCTAAAGCAGCACTCTAGCTGCTTCCATTACCTACAGCAGCTCAAGAAGACAGAGTCAATTGCTCCACAGAGCTGCACAGTAACAGACTTAAGGCAAAGGTCACCAGCTGCAACAAGAGAAATACCAGTGGGGTATAAGGGTGGAAAGAACATCAATAGAAGCAGTAACACATTGGAAAGGGCCGCCTGGAGAGGCTGTGGGATCTCCTTCTGCATAGATGTTCATGCTTGATCAGTACAGGCTGAGCAACCTGAGCTACTCATGATGTCAGCCCTGCTTTAAGCAGCGTGTCAGACTTAAATGACCTCTGCAGGTTCCCTCCAGCTGACTTGGTGGCTAAAATACAGCCCATTATAACAATTTCAATGCTGTCAGCTGTATTTTATTCCTCAAATGATTCTGGTCAGCTTTTCCTTTATATTAACTAAAATACCTTATCACTTCTGTACAGCAAGTGTCTCCTGGTGGCTGAAATGAAGAAAGCAGATGTTTTCTTCAAATGGATTATGTAAACTGTAAAACGGAAATGACATGAATAATTGCCAGTACACTCATAGAATTTTTAAAAAAACTTTTCCAAAAACATTTAAATCAATTTCCAACTTCCCAGGAAATTTCTGAAATGTTACTTTTATATAACATGACAAATTGCCAATGTTTTCCAAATTTAAACACCTCTAATTTTAATTCTCATCATGTAACTAAACGCTATGACAAAACATGTAAAGGACTGGTAAATGAAAAATACATTAAAGAATTCAACAAATTCAGGAAATGTCTTTCAAATTATTAGAATTATTTCATTATGCCTATTGGCCTATAATCATATATTGCTCTACAGCAGTTCAGATAAATAAAAAGCCTTGATCTTATAGCATTATCTTCCTGAAATAAAAAATTTAAAATCAGTCCTTACTATGTGATTTCAATAAAAATAGAAATGGAGCAGACATCCTCACTGTGGCTGCAACCTGCATCATTAGAGAAGGGTAGGAACCTCAGTTTGGTCTTTGCTTGATTGTTTCCAGGGAGTACTCAGCCTCTAGAAGAGACTGTGAGCTCTAGAGGCTGTTTGTAAGAGTGATCACAGTCAAATATGGGTAGGTATAAAACCAGTACCTTTTGTGGGGAGTGGAGGAAATTATAGAAAACATAGGTCATTCAGAAAATGTGTCCTGAAATTGCCTTTTTTTTAAATCAAAACCACATTATTGAATCTTAATACAAGGGAAGCATCTGTTATATAATTAAATGTTTCAGAAATATCTGGACTTTCATCTCCAGAATCAAAGGCAACAAGCTTTTTCACTACAAATCTATTAATTATATTAAGGCTCATTAAAGACTTGGGAAACAAACAAAACAAAAAGGCTTTATGCTCAAAATTCCCAAGAGAATTATTCTCTAGACCTTTACTGACACTTGTTGCTAGAATTAATCTGCAGCTTCCCAGTGAAAGGGGATTTCAGTGCAAAGTGCTGAATCACTGCAGCAGCAACAAAGCCATTCCAAACCCTGGCAGAACATAAAAGGCTGCAGCCCTCCACCTGCCAGGCTGCTCCAGTGCCCAGCACAGGGACACTGCCCTCCCCCATTGGACACTTGCTCCAGCTGGCTCTGACCACACCAGGGATTCAGGAAGCCCAAAAAGCTTCAAGTGAGTCCAAGTCTGACATCTCTTCCTCCTAATCATACTTTCTGTCCACATATTTGGCTCCATAGGATTAAAAAGCAATGCAAATAGTGCACTAAAAGTAGCTTGCCATTCTCTTATTCCAAGTATTGATGTACTTGATGAGCTGGCAACAGGCTTAGGAGGCTACTGTTTGCCGTCACCACACTTCGCAGAAGGGGCTAAAATATGACTAAAATATGGAACTCCCAGGGGAGGGAAATCAGCAGTGACTGAACAAACTCTGCCTTACCACTTGGGTTTGCTGTCCAACAATCAGAGAACAGATATTTCTTCAATACACCAGTGACATTTGACACACTTACTCTAGAATGCCTATGTCATGTTGGATACTGTAGAACCACCACAGTCAACAGTGCTCTTTGTTCAAGGAAATCAGAAACTGGGAGAAGCCCATCATACTGACATCTGGAAGCAGAGGGCCATAATTCTGATTTATGGTGAATATCCCCAGCTAATCTGTGTTAGGAGATGACCTGTGTAAGGAGACAAGATAAGTGTCATTTTCCTTGCTTGGCTGAGGCAGTGCCAGAAATGTGTTCAGTAGAATATCCTGGGCTGTACCATAGCTGCTGGGGGCAGAAAAGGAATGCATGTTTTATTAAGTCAAATTCTGCATGGATTTAGACCAAGAAGCCCTGCTGAACCCAGAAGACCACATCACTCCCCAATGGAAGACCATGGATTTTTCACTGATTGCATCAGCAGGTGCAAGTTTTGCCTATTCCTGCAAAATTGCCCATACTTTTTGAAGCTCCTGTAGTGCTGACCTCCTGAGCCAGTTCCAGAGTGCAATTCAGCACAGACTACAGTGCCAAGGACAGAAGTCAGAAGTAAGGAGAAAAACGGGGGGAAATCGCTGAGCATGCTTTAAAATGGACAGTCGCTATGTTTAGATATTGCAAAGATCTCTCATATTTTTGTTTGAAATTTAATCTTAGAGGTAATCAAATCTGCTACAGCATGCTTTTTTCATTTCCCTTTCCTAGACCCTTCAGGACTTTCTTTAGGCCGTTGGGAGCCACTTTCCTGGAGCTGCCTTGCAAGCACCTGCTTTGCTGCAATTCAGCCGACAACCTCACCCTTGGAAAATAGAGAAGGGAAGAGCTGTCAAAGATAAAGCTACACTTAATTAAGTGTAGCTATTGTTTGCAGTTGCTCCTGCAAAGCTAAATTGCATTACTGTTCTGAGGGTAGATACAAAATATAATGTAAAATGCATCCACTTTATAGATGGTTCAGAATTCCTGCTAATACTGAGATTTAAATGAAAGAAATGAGAGAAAATTACTATATGTACTTGTAAGTACAGGGGCTGGCAAAATGCCATCATACATTTTAAAAGTAGGAGAAGTCAGAAACTCTTGAAAAAGCACAGAGCAACGTAACACCTCAGAAAACAAGGAGGGGACTGTTTGTAAGAGAATGCCAAGTTAGCACACTTGTCCTGAAAAACTCCCCCTGCCCTGCTAAAAACAGCTTCATTCCAGAGTGAACGTGCCATCTTCTCATACAAGAACACAAAGAAAGAGCACAGCAAAGCAAAATAAGAATGCACATTACTTCTAGTCCATGAGAACAAATGTTAAAAGGCAAGCATTGTGCCAAAAATCCCTCTTACTGTCACGTAAAAACTGACTGAACAAAGACTGTTTGTCTCCATTAAACTTTTTTTCCTATACCTCGTACTTGGCATGTCAAAAGTTGTTTAGCAGGAAAAAAACCCCAAAGCAAAATCATTCAAGGCTTTGGGGCTTTGTCTGCTTCCTTTTCATCTTTAGAATGTTGAAAACTCAGGTACTATCTTTGCATACACCACTATTCATCTTTAATTTAATAAATGATCTCTTCAATGTATTAATGGTTAGCAGTGCATATAAATTAGCATTTATAAAAATCAATTACATTGTCTCATAAGACAGAGGAGAAACCAAGACCTTCATCACTGGATCATTTGTATTTATCTGTTAATTATAAACCTTAATTGTCTCTTCTTATCAGATTCATTTGCATAAATTGCATAAGTTTAATGTTTAACAGGTTTTAATACCAGAATACAATTATTCTTTAAACATTCTTTGTTGAAATATTCATTATTAATTATAGCATTAAAATTAGAAGTTCTGATAATTGACCTTGGCTTCTCCTTGGCTCATCATCATCTGTCCATTGAGGTCATTTATCTCATGATTATGCATGCTTTGTGGCTCCTTATTACTGATGTACTCAGTTTTAATTGTACTTTATAGCCTGTCACATTTCTCTGAATTTTGACTTAAAGCAGAATATTATGCGGAGTTCCACAAAAGTGGACTTTTTATAGTGTATTCATCCTCTTAGCACACCTGCACATAATGACATAGTGGGTGAAAGGACTTTTGCTATATCTGGACTATTAGGTACAACTACTTCTATCCTGGTGAGGAAAGGCTTCGTTTCAACAGACGACTTAGGAAGTAAGAGAGACATTTAAGCTCCCAGCTAGCCTTGGAAAAAAAAAAAGAATTAGCTAGGTATTACATTTGACAGGTCATCTAATAGGCTTTTGTTGTTCATAACTGCCCTTTTCACTTTAAATACTGTTGGGGTTTAAACCCAGGAAATTATGAAATAATAGAAAAGATGACCAAGACCAAGTCTTGACACAGGTATTCACCTGAATTTGGCTGAGTTGAATGTACAGAATTTTTAAAAAATCATCCAGTGCAGAGGTAAAAACAAGTGAGTTTTCTCCTCTGTCAGATCATCCACAAAGTTTCACATACAGGGATTTACTGTGCTGGAGTTTCCTTCTAGTCAAAATTATTCATGTTATTCAGTTAAGTAAATATTTTAGATAACATCAGATATATGTCCAAGAAGAGAGACTAATATTTAAAAAATATTAAACAAGGCTTTTTTATATTGCTTACAGTTACTATAACTAAAATGCTAGAGAGTGCCTCAGGTCAACAGCTTATAGCATATTCTTCTTAAGGGAGTCTGGTAAGGGAACACTGAGTCCAGTCTACTTGAAATTTTCAGTATCTCCTTTGACTTACCTGTGGTCCCTAATGCAAAGATTCAAAGCTACTGCACCCTTGTCTGAAAAGCATGACCAGTGTATTTCCAGCCAGTTGCTGGCACCAGGGTTTCCCAAGTTCTCTTTTCAAATTCAAGTAAAACCTGAGAGTTACTCTGTGCAAATCATCTTTTTGCACCAAGGACTTTCTTCTGCTGGGATTTCCAAAGCAAAAGTGCATCTGTGAATCAACAGAAAACAAAAAATCAGTACTGGATGTTAGTGTCATTACAACTGATTTGGTGTATCTTCATCATGATTTACCTGTCCAAGGAGCACACAGATTATGACTCCAACTGATGAAGATCCTAAGGAGAACTGGTTGGTTACTATTAGGTCATGCAAAGTAGAAGTAATAGGAAATTATCAATGCTTCCTCTGACAGTCTTACAGGTGACTAACTGAAGTAATGCACAGAACAATTGTTGTCCAGTCCAGTCCATCATCTTTGTAATAACTTGAGGCTGCTCCTTGATCCCTCAAAGGAAACCAATACTTGGCACTAATTTGGAAAGCATTGCCATTTTTTTCCTGCTTGAAGGTCAGCTAAAATTATCTATTTCATCTCAAATCCAAGTTGCTAGAGAATGCTTCACTTGATCAACACCTTGGTGCCTGATTTGATAGATGGACATCTCTTATGCAAATATATTAACCACCTTGATTTACATTTAAAGGAAGGGTAGCAGTACCTTGGACATCTTATTCTTTAATCCCGTCATCTTGCAAGAAGAGCCTGATACAAGAAGTAGTCCCCCGTTGCCTAAGACATTTTGAAGAAATTGTGCAGGAGAGAGTGCTCAGTGTATGGTGACCAGAAACACGGCAGGGAAGCAGCGCCTTCCATGTGTGCTGGACCCTCTCCAGCCAGGGGCTGCAGCTGGGCTCCTGCCACACTTGAGATTTCCTGCTCCTCCACAACTCCTGTCTCATGCCCCAGCTCTCCCCATGAGCATGACAGCAGCATTTCTTTATGCCAAAGAAGTGGAAACAAACAATACACAGATACCTGCACCTTGAGCACCTGCAGCATCACAGAACAAGAGTTAAAGCCCTTAACAATTGTTCTGCCCACATTAACAGCTATAAACTACACCCTTTATTGTGCAGTGGGAAGAGAAGGATGTCACAGAAATCTGCAGACTGTCAGAGGTTATTTCACAGGCAGTTTTCTGTTACTCTCACTTTCTGTTTTGTTTCCTTCTGAGGAAACTGATCTAACCACAAGATGATTCTATTCCAGGCAACTCCATTATGAGTGCCCAGGAGTGCCAAGCACGTGGCAACTCACCCTTGTAACATCCACATGCTGTGGAATTACTGTCAGCCTGGTGGCTGCTGATCTACAGCGGATCTAACCCTGCCTCAAAGAGTGCACTAAAAGATGACAGCCACTGTTACCCCCATGACATTTTCCTGCTCTGCCTAGGGTTAGGGTTACACCTAGGGTTAGGGTTCAGAAATCCACAAAGCCCAGAGCTCCAGGGATGCTGCAGCTGCATAAGTCCTGCCAAGGCCAGCACAGCGCTGCCCCAGCATTGCTCCCTCCACATTTTTCTCCTTACAGGCAGCATAAGCACCTTCTGGTAAGGAAGGGTGATATTTCTAGGCTTTTCTATACTACGTTCACCTAGCAGAAAATGCTTATAGGGAGTTTTTTGTTTGAGGTTTTTGGGGTTTTTTGCGATCTGTGTAGTGGCGGGCCAGGAGTGAAGCAGTTAGTAGTAACAAAATGAAGGTGGGCTGACAGAACAACCCAAGTGCTACATTCTGTTGTTACTCCCTGGGATTTCATGAGCCTTCTGTCAAAGCTGTCACATATAATGGTTTTAATCAGAATTTTTCCTTTTCTCTACAACGAAACTCATTCAGCAGGCTTTTCAGCTGCTGGGTTCAATGCCTGTAATTTCATTTTAAAAAATAAAAGGGAGAGTTCAGAACTTCAAACATGGAGTGTTTGGCTCTTTTTGTCTTCTGATCAGTCAAATCTAGGTTGCCCAGACTGTTTCCCCTGTTTATGGGATGAAGGTCCAGCCTCTTCCCATCTGCAAATACCTCCCTTTAACTCTGCTGTCCAAGTCCCTCTGCTGCCATTGTGCCATGCATGCCAAGGAGTTGCAAATGTTCCTCACTTCTACTGAGCCATTTATCTCTCTCTGTATATTCTCACTTCTTGTCAGTCATATAAGGAGCAGGGATATGGGGTTGTTTAGCCTGGAGAAAAGGAGGCTCAGGAGTGACCTTATCCCTCTCCACAAGTACCTGAAAGACGGGTGTAGCCGGGTGGGGCTTGGGCTCATCTCCCAGGCAACAAGTGACAGAATAAGAGGACATGGCCTCCTGCTGTGACAGGAGTGGTTCAGGCTGGACATCCAGAAGAATTTCTTTACTGAAGGGATGGACAGGCATTGGAATGGGCTGCCCGGGGAAGCAGTGGAGCCATCATCCCTGCAAGGGTTCAAGAAAAGACTGGATGTGGCATTTAGTGCCATGGATTAGTTGGTGTGGTGGTGCTTGAGCAAAGGTTGGTCTCTGTCATCTTCTAGGTCTTTTCCAATGGCACTGGTTCTATGAATCTGTCTGTCTTTTCTGACGCTACCTCCAGGGTCAGCTGAAACTGAAATAATCATTCCAGTCAAACTGCAAACGTGTTTTGCTGCCATTTTCCACTTTCTGCATGCCTCTTTCGGCCAGCTTACCAGAGCTGTTGTCAAGATATTAAAACTGCATTGTCATTGTAACTTTACACTCACTTGTCAATGCTGCTGGACACAGCAGCTACCAAAGTAATTTCCTTTTGTCATTGCATCAATTATGTCATCCCCAGCCTTATTTCTCTAAGTCCTTCTGCTGGTTTTCATTCTTAATGGTCTTCAGTTGTGAACATGTCATTCCTACTTGGAGCAGTCAGGAAGACAGAAAGCCACTTTATGCATAAAGTTACCACAGAAGAAAACATGGCCACATAATCACGCAGCTTTTTACCTCCCAAGACCTGCACAGTGTCATTACAGAAATACAATGTCTTTGAAGCAAGAACTGCACCACCCTATGTACCCTTGTCAGGGTCATGCCATGTGGGGTATTTCCAAGAACAATCACTGACACAATGATGATCATGCTCACAATGAAGGATAATTCCTCCTGATTTCATAACATTACCATTCACAAATAATCCATCAAAGAGTACACCAATATTAGATCTGCTCCAAAGAAGTCTGGCATCTTACTCAGCTGTCACTTTGCACGAAAAAGCTTCTCACCATGACAATTAAAACTTTGGAGAGGCCTGTTTCAAGAAGTAGAGCAGGTTAAGTCTCCAAACAAACTAGACGCAGGTGACTTTGGCTCTAGATTGTAGAAAACCAAGGTCTTACTCCACTGCCAAAGCTGAAACACTAGTTCTCAAATTCCCTTGCAGTCAACCAGATTGCATTCATCCCAGTGTAAAAGAGGATGAACAGGCTTAACCCTGAAACAATATCTTACTATCCTCAATACTAAGAGGTTTTCCCTCTTTGCTTCTAGAATATACTGACAAATACTAAATCTTTTTTTGTGATCACGTAGAGCCCCATTCATTACATTTATGGAGAAAAAAAATCCTGTGCTGATCTCTAAGAAAATTTAACAGAGCCTTAACAGAGGCCAAGTTTGTTTTCTCAGTATTACATGTATATGACAGAATACTCTGATCCCTTTCTTTTCCTGGAGTACAAGCAGGTTTCATGTTTCCCCTGTGTGTAATGAAAGTAGTTACCCTCTGGCCAACTCAGATTGTTGTTTCTGAAAATTGTTTTTCTCTCTGGTTTTATGGGGCAATGTAATTATTTGAATTGCATGAGAACTGTCTGAAGAAAATCTGGGATATCAAGCCCATCAACTCACAGATTTCCTAGACAGTCAGGGGCTCTAACAAAGCTTGCTATCTTTTTCTTTGCATAACAAGACAATAAAAGTGCAGTCATTTAAAGAACCAGTTTGCAATGCTGAGATGTGCAGTTTAAAACCCAGTAACTCAGTTATGGGGAACTTTAATATTTAATGTGCAGATTAAGTGCACATTTAAAAACTTGTGAATGCATGTAACTCATGCAAGCTGCAGAACATACTTTGCTCTAACACAAGGTCCCTGGCACTTCAGAAGATGAAGCAAAGAAAACAGCACAAACAGACAACTGGTCTGCATCCAGCTCTAGAAAAGCAGGCCAATTAAAAAAGAGGTAGTGGAAAATCCAGAAAAGCCATTAGGTCTTGTTTAAAAGTAGGTAATAAATATATTAACAAAACTGGGGCAATGAAGTCACACTCTGCCACTTCTCATAGCACGCTGCAGCAGGGACAGACATGCTATTTGCTGTGCAAGAAGGTCATGGTAAGATGTTCATGGGACACTTCTGATTATTTTGAGCTTCTCTGGCTCCCCCTCAGCTGTCCCTATGCAGAGCCCCTCTACTCAGCAGGAGGCAAGAAAGTCCTCTTGTTCCCAACTTAGCAGTTACATGTCCAACTAAAGCTTTGGTCATTGTGCTCCAGAGTACATCAAACCTCTGCTGGTTCTCCACATTCAGGGCTTTAGCTGAGGCTTTGCATTAAACTTCTGAATAGAAAAGGCCAAGAGCTGAATGCTGCTGCCCGCAGTTTCTGTTCTTACGTCACTAAGAAAAAAATGGTCTCACGCTTCCAGGAATCCCACCCCAGGCTCCAAAGATGAATCTTGTCCATAGCCTTTTCAAATTTGAGAAACAGCTTTTGATTGAGATAGCTCTGCTTTTTGAACAAAGTAAAAAAGTGGAGCAGAGCTTCTCAATAATACTGAGCTTTACAATGCATGCAATAATTTAAGAGTGTGCTAAGCATGCATGAAGTGCAAGCATTTAATATTAATGCTGTATCTGAAGTGCACAAATAAAAGATAATGGAGTCAAAAATTTAAAATAAACCCCACATTTCTCCAGAGTGCAGAGTTCAAACAGAGGTATTAAAAGGGGGTCTGAAGTTGATTGTCATAGCCCTCTCTTTGCAAGTATTGCCTAATAAGCCAGATACACCCCATGAAAGTTAGAATAATGCCAGTGGCTTCAAAGAGGTTACACTGGTTCTAAGCATCCCACAACATTCATGTTTTGACACCTTATAATAAATATTTGGACTTCATTGTCCTTCATAACATATGGACACTTGGGTCCAGATTAAGAGTACTAAAGTTCCCAATGCTTCTGAAATTGTATTTATTTCAGAGGACCAGTAGACACAAGGATGGAAATCATATGTGCCAATGAGCCTTAGCCAGTTACTACTACATGGCACCTATAATTCCATTTATAACCAAATGGAATATAAAAAAATGTTACATGAAACGCAGGATGATAAGAATAGAAAAGGCAATAAGTTGTGGGTATTTTGTTTAGACTTTTTGTTTGTTTTTAACCAAAAAAATCTAGAGTCTCATAATGATTACTTTTGCCAAGGATGTCGATAGGAGGACAACACATTAAATTACATGATGGCACTCTGAAGTCGAGATAGAAATTAGGTTTTCCACAGGCAACCTTTTAAGCAGCTATCAGCAACATGGTCCTGGCACCAAGGGTCAGTAATTTTGGATTTAACACACAGGAAAACAAGAGACCATGAAAGAATATTTGCACATCCCATTTCAGTGTGAGACAACTCAAGACACTGAAATCTCTATCAAAATTAGTGACACCCTAGAAGCTGAATTTTCCATTAGCTGCAGGAAAAACCTTTCAGCCGTATTGAATAGCAATAGCTATTATACATGCTTGGATGAGGCAGCTTTATTTCTCCTTTATCAAGCTGGTTTTTTCTTTACTAACAGCCCTCTATCCAAGTGCTCAGAAAGCTGCTTTTAAATACTCTTATATTTTCAGAGGCTCATGCTAAGTTTGCCATTTTCATCCAAGACAGTAATTTCAAACTGATGAACCTTTAGCTATGAGGATCTAAAGGTCATTTAGGGAGTGTTGCTTTCCACATAGCTGATTCTCACCATATACTCAACTTCTATGCAGCTGATTTACTTCTGCACATAACCAATCCATTCCTTCCCGTCAGAAAACATTTTTATTTTACTCCAATCATTCTCACACATCACTGACTGCATGGGCTAAAAACTAGTTTTTTAGATGTATTCAGCCTTTCCTTTCTCTGCTGTCACTGCTTCAAGTGGAAAAGGATTCCAGTGTCTGGGTAATTTAACCCATTCCCAGGGATTCCTCCAGATCATTGCCATCTAGTAGAAACACCAAGAAGGGTGTTAATAAAAATACCACAGATTACCTGAATTTATCACCCCTCTTCCTGAATTCTCTAGTGATGTTCTAGCTCCTCCTGATAGTCTTGAGAATTGCAAAGAATGTATTGCCTTAGTGCCATGTTGTGCCTTCAAAGATCTGAAAAGCGACTCAGTGTTCCAGAAAAAAATGTTCTGCTGTTTTCTGAAGCCTAAATTATCTAAGTTCTGGATTTTCATTGCTCACATAATTGGAATACAATTCTAATTCTGTAAAAGTGTCTATTAGTAAAATTCAAGTCAAAAAGAAAAAGAAAAAGAAAAAAAGAAGTCACATAAGTCTCTACTTCTAAATCTCTAATCAGTTTCAAATCATAACTTGCTCTGCAGACTAGAGCTCATCAAGCACAGTGTTGCTCATGTCATTTCCATGTTCTCATCACATTCATTAACATTTTAAACAATGAAAAAAATGTTTATTATGGATGTGTTTTGGAAATGAAATGAGCTCTTGTGCTCTCAAAAGAAGGAGGAGCTCTTGGGCTCTCACTTCAGCTGGCTGGGCCCTGGAGCATCTGCTCACACATCCATAGTGATCCCCTCACTTGGTTTTAGAGACTTATTTTGATCGTGCTGCAAATTCTGCTGCTTCTAGTGACATCCAGCAACAGGAGTTGTCAGTGAAGCAGAGCAGCAGGTGTAAATGCTCTTCTACTCCAATCCACTAAAAACCTTGGGACTTGGGAAAATGAGGGTAAAAGAGAGAAAATCAGATTGTCTACTTCATTCTTGGCTGAAGTACAGCCTCAAATTCCAGCCACTACAAGACTCTATTCCTTTTTTGTGTGTTCTTTATGGGCATGGGCACCATTTCAAGAGGCAAGATCTATCCCTCTCTAAATGCAAAATTACAAAGCAACATGAACCCCAAAGCTCAGACTTGCCAGGAAAGTAGCCATACCAAATGGTGATGCAAGAGCCTAACTTGTTATTTTTAACACACAGGACAGCCTATGCCAATTAAAATTAAATAAAGGCTCAGAGTTTCCTACAAGCTGCATTTCAGGTCCAAGCAGCTTGACTCCCCCCACAGAGCATCAAACCCTTCCAAACACAGAAAACAATTTTGGTATGTTGACTGGATGCTGAAAAGTGCTTCTTTCTCTCTCTAGCTTAAAAATAAATCCCAGAGAAGATTTGGTAAATTTGGTGGACATCATTTCTAGCACTCTACATTCAAATCAGCACAGCATGATAAAATACTTCTCTTCCCAGTTCTGTATGGGGACTTGGGCTAAGGAGCAGTTTCTGTTAAGCACATTTATCCCATTCTTTCCTATTTTGCTCAGTGGAATTCTTGATAGCATGTAAGTATTTGGAGGTCACATCAATTATTGCAATCTAAGATGCCATTTCCGGACTGAAAGTAAGAGCACCTTCAGTTTAGCAAGATTTAATAGAGGTTGTTAAGGGTGTCTGACATTTTTTGACCTTTGCTCTTCCCTGTCAGAGTTTGAATAGGTCTGATTTAATTAGGCAGAAACTGTTTAAGAATGAATGCAAATGTAAAGGCTCAGAAGGAAGGATACATGTATAAGAAAAATTATGAATTCAGTATCTTCAAACTGCAGCCAAACAAATCATTGATGAGGACAGAGTCAACAGGAAACGTTTTACTGGTTGGAAATAAGGAAGAAATCAAGTCAGCACTAAATCATGGTTAAGGAAAGTCTGAAAGTGAGCCCAGATTATGATTTTTTTTAAGCTGGAAACACAGACAGACTTTGGAATTAGCCACGCAGAAGCACAATAGTTTTTTCTGTCTGCCCACTTCATCCCCCTACACTCAGGATTGTTTCCCCTCCAAAGGAAGGAGCCTTTTCTCTAAGGGGGAAGGAGAAAGAACAGACAAATTCAAATAACCAGAAATTCCCAGGTAAGCAAAAAGCCTTGGGGTCCCACACATCTTTCTCTGGTTTGGCTTGGAACCTGGAAAGCAGTCACTGATATCAAGTTAAAAAGCATTTTCTGAAGCTGATGATCTGTGTAAATCAGCTGAGAGCCAGCTGGGTGTGAGGGGTTCATAAAATATGTCATTTTCTCATTGGGTTCATAGTTCCTTACTGGAGTGTTAAAGGAGTAATTTAGTCCCACACATGATGTTTAGCTCCTGCTTCAAACTAGTACACTCTGTCATGACCCCGGCTTTTATTCTTGTCACCTGGCCTTCTTCCACACATTACTACTACTTCTACTCATCTCCTAAAAATAAAGAGACACTGACATAAAAATATTCCTGCTGTGTGCCTAATGGAAATATACAGCACACAGAGTGTTCCCAAAGCTCCATAATGTCAAAGCTTTGAGAGGAAAATTATATTATATCCTAGGTCTAGGTTATTCCAACAAATGTAAACAAAACATTACAACTTCAAAAGTTAACTGACCAGTCGCCCACATCCCACTATCAAATGGCTTATTTATCTGCATTACTTACAATACATCTTTTATCAGAACAGTCATTTTAAAATAAGGTCATTAGCTCAGGAAAGAAAAATAAATCAGAGTACAGTTGTATAATTATTTTCAAAACCTTTATGGAAATCATTACATCATTTAGGCTGTAGAATTGAATCTTCTAAACTAATGACCCTCCTGTCCCCAGACCTGATATGTAGATCTGCTGATTTACAACACAAATCTGATCTTGTGCAGGTGAGAACAAATGCAAGTACATGCACATATATACAGGTGAAGGTGGAGTTGATGTAATCAGTGGTGGCAGGAATAAAACTCCAAGACATCAGATTATTTTAAAAAAATTAAAATGTAGTTTATATATTAAGGGCATTATCTTAAAAGGAAAACAGAAGTGTATTTAGACAATGGATAGGAAAAATTTTATAGAACAGATAAAGGTAAAAAGTGTTTCTTTCTAAATCAAGATAGGTGAGAGGCAGGGGAGGGAAGAATAGGAAGCCAGTTATCACAAAACCCCAGGAGATGACAGTGTGGAGCTGAAGGATGAAAGCTTAGATAAAGGCAATTAAAGTATTTTCTATGGTGCATTAGATTTGGACTTCATTATAGTTGTGGTTTTGGAGTCCATACTGATACAAGCTAAAACAGAGAAGGAAATCAGATATTTATAACTACAGAAACAGGTAGTCTAGCTCACATCCACCTTCTGAGGCTATTGCTCTTTTCCACCTCACATCGGGGTGAACAGAGAAAAACCTTGAAGAGAAACCAAGTAAACTGCATGCCTGGGAAATTAAGGACTTCTATAATGAAATTAAAATCTATATTAGAAAATGTGAATTATAGTCAAAGGCAGAGGAGGGCTTTTTGAAACGAGTAAACCCCAGCACAAAAAAATGGGGAGTTTATCTTAAACAAGTGGCATGGAATGAGAGCTGTTAAAGAAAAAGAAAGATTCAGGCACCCTTTGCATGGCTTTGTGCCAAGAACCAAAAATTCCTGCAGTTCTTTTTATGATAGCATATACCGACTTGATTTATTCTAGGGGGATGACAATTCAGCCCACACTTTTTGACAGAAAGTAAAATACTCAGATATTTGCATTGATGTCTGCAAGGAACAAAAGTGAGTTTTAGGCAGACTTTTCCTTACCTCTTCTGAGGAAACATCAAAGTGTTGCTGCCAGCAAAGTACAGCTCAGGGAATTGGGACTTCGCTTGGCCCACACAGAACAAGCACTAAAGCTACTGAAACCAAATATTTGGTTTCTTCCAACAGGCATAGGAAGTTGAGACCCTTCAAAGGAAGTATTGGTCTCAGATGCATCTTCAGCACTGTCTGAAAATTCAGAATTGCTCAAGACCAACAGTTGCCAAGCATTCAGTTTGATATGCTAAAGAACTTTTTTATCATCTGTGACTAAATTCTGAAAACTCATGACTGAGACCAAGTTTCTCCTATTTTCTCATTATTTGCCTGAATATTTTCATTGTTTTCCTACTGTAGCAATGAATGCAATGCTAATACTTTCCATTTCCTAAAATCCTGCATCAGAGCCATGCAGTAAATACAGACCTTAATTCACAGTTTTCCTGATGGGTGTCAAGAGCACCAGATTTTTGTTAGGGGAATTTGATGATCCAGCAGGAAAACCTAACAGTAATTTTGGCTTAATAGCTTCCATAGCTCTAAGGCATCTTGCCACAGTTTATTTCTGTTCACCAGAAGCTCAGTTATTAGCCAAACCCTCTGGCTATTGACCAAATTATCTCATGCTCTTCGGAAAGAAACATGGACATTCACTCCCATTTAATCCTTAGGTGGAAATTAATGAACTTATTTCACCAATTGAACACCCAAACCACTGCTTATTCCTTCTGAAGAAGCCAAAATGGAAATATTGAAACTAAATCTGAAGTTTTTGAAGTCATGTCACAAAGGAGGAAAGCAGAGTTGCTATACTGGCAAGTTCTTGGATTCTGAAAGCATCCTAAGAGCTGAAATAGCACAGTACATGGGTGAAAGACCAAACCAGCAAGCTGATGGCAAAAAGAAAAGTAAACTGAAACTTCAGGCCTTAATCTGCTGCCTTTCAGCCATGCAGATAGCATTCACTACAAATAACTACTTCAATACATTGGCTATATTTCATTTCAGAGCAAAAAAGGCCCCTCAAACTTACCACAACAATTCATACTCCAAAGGAGCCTCAGAAGTGGAAGTCAGTATTTGAAAAATAGTATTTCACAACTTAACCAGAGAGTTATCTAGAATGCATGGTCTGCAATCCAGTTATTTTGACAAATGTGGAAAGGTTTTCTGTCCCCTTGAGACAGAAAATATCTCCTGCTATTTTACTTTTTGGCCTTTTGATTTACATATGGAACCAACAAAATACTAAGTGGTAGGACCTCCAGGCACAACATTGGAGGGAGAAAGCTACCAAAATACATTCTGCATCCTGACAGATATCACAGACTGGCTTTCAGGTCACTTAATGCTATTAGAGTGTTTCAGAAATGCATATGACATTGAACCATGCCATCCTTTTTTGCTACCACAGGATATAGCCCTCTGGCGTATTTATACGTACGAATTGTGCCCAGGGTAGACAGCAAGCAACTGACAGTCAAAGGTGATACCATACATATCTGGGTTCACTGTGTATTTTTACAGAAGTTTGACATAAACCACCTTAAAAATGTCACTGCTTTTCCTACGTGTCTTGACTTAATCTATATGAACATTTCATACCGGTGTTCTCCTTACCAAAAGCTGTTCCATTTACCTGGAGTCACACCTCATCCAATTTCATTCTCACCCTTCCTGAGAAACAAGATTTCCTCCCTCAGGCTCCACACATAGCAGCCATAGGCCAACTTTGCAACACTCACCAGCACAGCATCAAAGGAGATAAGTGTCTGTTGAAATATTTATAAACTTGAATTCCATGCCACAAAACAAACCCAATCTTTAAGAAACTTTGTCCTTATATGTGAGTTAGATAAACACCTATTTGAAGGAAAACTTCTGTGAAGCAGAATAAGGAAAGCAAATGATTCAGGCCCAACTCACTCACTCAAAGTTGTTACAAAGGCCATCAAAAGGACAATAGGTGTGACACTAGTCAGCAAACTCCTTGTTTTGATGGAAACTTCAACAGGCTGATGACTGATCCATCCGCAGGCCTGAATGTTCTAGGACCTCTAAAACAAGGGCATCCCTGCAGAGAAAGCAAGGAAGTTGGTACTGATACTGTTGGTACTCTACACAAAATGCACCAGTTCCCAGCAGTGTCATATGGGGACTTTTCAGAAACCCTTAGATATTTATCTATTTGTTAAACTACTGCAGGAAAGGTTTGCACTCAGCGCAGGCAGGAATTAAAGGAATTTCTGTCAGGACTCACTGGAACTGTTAGGAGGCAGGCTAGCATGAAAGATCTGCTCAGGAGACCCTTACAGGCATTCAGCAGGAGGAATTTCAAATCCAGATTTAGTGAGGTGAAGAGCATATAACAACTAGCATCCTACACAGAGAGCCTGTGTTCATCTTGGCAGAACCCTGCTGCCCCTCACGTCTGTCGCTGCATCCATCCTCACCTGACACTGAGCTCCAGGAGAGCACGTACACTGGCTTCCTGTTAGTTCAAGGCTTTGATCACACCCTTTTGCCACAAATCCTCTGCTCAGACGATGAGAATGTGGCACCTGCAAGGAGCCAAGGATGAGCTTCAGAAGCAGCCTTAGTACAGCAGAGCAGCACTCCTGCCAGCTTCTGTTGCCACAACACATGAAATCCTTTGCTGCATCGTGCCAGTTTCACAACCCATTTAATCAAGTAAAAATGGGACTACCAGCATGAATAATTCCTATCTCCAGATACTTTTCACTTCCCCATGCTGATTATATCTATCACAACTTGTACATTCACTTTTCTAGGAGCAAAACAATCTGGACTAGAACAATTTTTACCTACTGGAATTACTGAAAGCTGTGAGATGAAAACCAAGACCATCTGAAACCTCCGCAGTTAGACAAAAAAATTGCCTGAAGGCATGTACTAGCTTTCACACCCCTATGCTTCTTCTGCCTCTCTCCTTTTGGCAAACTCACAGGCACAGATAGTCACCATTTAACAATAACTCTTACTCCATATTCTTTGCTGCTAAATAAACATTACTTAAGACAATATTTGAGCCATTCTACAATTAGAAATCCACTCTGAAAAAAAAATAGCTTGATATTAAAATAACTCAAATTCCCTACTGAGATCAGAGCTACCTAACACGGGATGGAAATCCAGTTTTTAAATGCAGTACTTTGATGAAGGAAACCACAGAGCAGCACACGCTAAGATAGATGTAAATAGAAATCCAGGTAAGTATTAGCCATTCTCTTGGCCAAAGAAAACTGAGCTCTAGCGAAGCTTCCAGAAGGGCCTCAGGCAAATTGCAGTGTGTTTTAAGACAGAGTTATAAATTTAGCATAGTTATCAAAAAAAGGGCATTCACCTAGTGGCAAGGAGTCTCTTCACAGTAAACAGCAACCCCTATTTTTAGCAGTAAATATGGAACAGAATTATGGAATCATCTAGGTTGGAAAAGATCTCTAAGAACATCAAGTCCAATCATCCCAGTAGAGTAGAAGTCCCGCAGGTGGGTAAAAGAAACCACCCCAAAGGTAATCTTGTTACTGATGGCAAAATGGATGTCCAGATATTTGTATCAGGCAAAGAAACAGTGCTGTTCTCATAGTATTTATCAAACAGCATTTAACAAACATAAAATTTTAAAATATCATGGCCATATAGGTATAGAGGTGCTCCTGGATTTTATGAGACTAAATGTACAGAAACCAGGAGAAAGGTGCTGGTGGTAGGAAGAGTTAAAAAAACCCAAAACCAACCAACGAACAACCACCAACAAGGAAATGACTACTCAAATAACTCCAGATGAAAAATTTGGGTGAGTGATATCACTGGAGCCTTGTCCTACAAAGTCTGTCAATACTGATCTTAAAGATGCCTTCTCATTTGGAGCTGCTGTCATTTTAGACCTTTCCACAGCAGGGACTCAAGACAAAAAACAAAGAACCAGTTAAGGAAAGAGGGACTCCATATGCTTAAGGAGGGTAATCAGAGGTAAAAAATCAGTTTAAGAGCTAGTAAAATGCAATCCTCAGCTCAGGAGAATAATTTGTTTGGGGACACCATTCCTAGAGGTTCCTCTTGAACCCTCTGAGTCCTCTTGTAGAAGGATTTGCAGATAAATGTTTTTCCCACTCACAAAAGAATTATTTTAGAGGCATTTTATTGAGGCAACACAGAGAGCAGGGGTAGGCTTACCATAACATTTTACATGAATGACTGTGTTTGAAGCCCAGTTTCAATGTTTCTGCACTTTAAAAGCCAGTATAGAGATTTTCTAGTTGCCTAAATAACAAAAGCCAAATATTCCTCCAGGGAGAAGGGAAAACATAAGGAATACTTATCATCTAGAGAATTGTTTACACTCCAGTATTTGTGTTACAAAGGTTGATGAAGTGATGTGAATAAAAGTGGTAAAGGGAATTAATTTTCAGCCATGGACTGCATTAGAGCTTAGGGCAGTCCCTCTCCTCTGTCAAGTGAGAATGGAGATTGGAGAAGATATGGTGCAGAAGCCATGTAAACAACCAAACAACTACTTTGATCTATGCTGTCACTCGATGTTATTTATTTGCTGAGACACACAGTAAGTGCAAGACTTCAAGTCCCTTAAGCACAGGTGATGCACACACACACAGAATTTTAGAAGTTTCATTTCTCAGTCCTCAAAGTGTCTCTGAGCTGCTCTGCAGTGAGAATGTCACCAGGTTTCTAGAATAGAGCTACTATGACAGAGCAAAGGGGAATCTTTTCTTCATTAAGAAGAGTTCATACAATACATATCACTCTAACATAATTTAAGAATCCCACAAATAATTCAAAATAAGTTTTCACATAGTAAGCCCTAAGTAGATTGCTTCAGTGCTTCTGCCACAGCTCTGCTTTGGGCACTCTTCTGTGCAATCCTGAACAGTTTTGTTTTCTGATGTATAATACACCTTAATAGAGCGACTAATAATACAACTTAATAAAGCAGAAGGTGTAATTAACACTCCCAAAAGTTCACAGAAGGGGCAAGAATGTTTCAAGGCACAAGAATCTAGTTAAATGCATTTCCCACAGGCAGACAATCCTAAATTATTATCTCCTTAAAATCACATCACATTCATATGACTTCCGTCATATGGACAGATTCTGACATATGAACGTATTCCTGTGTGGTATACACAGGAAATACAATTTTAAACAAATACTGTAAGGCCCATGTAGGAAATTTTACAGATAGACATCACAACAGAGTAGGAGGAATACCTTACTGGAGGAAGTTAGGAAGGCCTGTTCTCCACACTGAAGAGCCTCCAGTGCAGCTGACTGTTAAGGAGGGAAAAAAAAACCGCAACAAACAAAAGCCCAGATGCTAACACATAGCTGCTTTACTGAAAGATCCAGCTCCTACAGGGAGTGCCCAGTGTAACATTGCACAGCAGAATCTCTCCAAGCTGAACTCGGGCAACCCCTGAGGAGAAGGCAAGTCAGCTCCTCTTTTCAGTTAATCCTTGGCTTTCTTCCAAAGACCTCTCCAACAAGGATAATTAATGCTAATTACAGGGTTTGGGTTTTTTAAATGAAGTACACAAACCTCCATCTCTATAAAACTGGGCCCTATTCGATGCTGAAATAAAGAAATTAAAGTCTTCAAAGGACTTTTTTTACTAATTCTCTGAGCCATTCAGTGCATCTTGCATCAAAAATAAGTTGTATTAAAATTAAATTGCTGTTAAAGCAGCAGTGGTCTCTTGCTTGTGAGCCAGTCTACAGCTCGGAACTTCTATCAGGGTTCTTAAAGACAGTCAGGAGAAAAAAATGCAGGAGAAATACATTTTTCATTTAAAAAAATATAAAATGCATTTTTTTATTTCCTGTTGAATTGCTCTAAACCAGTGATTAAAACAACATAAACATATGAATGTTCTCTCTTTAAAAAGTCAAAGTCTCCAAATAGAATCACTTGTTAACTTTTGTTTGCACGCTATTCACAAATATGGCATTGTATTTACTTATTCTAATCCTATACCACACCTTCATTTTTTTCTTTTTATTTACACAACAATCACAAACATTTCATCTCATTCTCCCTTTCTTCCTCTCTGACAGATGCCTCATGTATTAAGCTTTCCTTTGCACTGTGCAACGTTTCTGGCACCAACAATGGTATCTTGGGGCTGCCCAAGGCTAGGATTTGGTACATCCTGGCCTTATTTCCAGAGCTCCTTCAGGTAGCAGTGGTGGATAATTGAGTATTGCAGTTCCTGCTATTACATTTTATTTGCACTGTTGTAGCTTCTGGATACCAGAGTCAGGTGGAAGAATCCTATTGTGACAGACACTTAAGGGCACATGATGAAAAGATATTCCTTGCTTAAAATGTCTACAATTCAGGCAAGACTGTGGATGGGAGAAGGAGTTGCGTGTAAGGAAGTCAGAATCCACAACAGACCTGTCTTCATTCAAAGAGATGAGAGATGTACTATATGTAACACTGCAAAGGGTTGGAAAAGTCAGGGAGCAAAGGTCAACTCCAACAATTTCTGCCACTTTATAAAATTTTTCAAGTCCACTACAGAAGAGAATAAGTGAGTTCTGCTCTGAATTAGTACCATCCTTTTGTTTCAATTTCTTGTCCTGAAAATGCTGTCCACAGGAAGGTCAAAGCAGCAGGGTGATGGATTTTGCCCTCCCAATAGCCCACCTCCCCTTCAACTAAACAGATTTGGGTAACAAAACAACTTGAACGTAAAGCTCAGATCTGTTCTTGCATACACTGTGCATGAGGAAAATCAGCACCTGATGTCAGTGGAAGCAAACTGAAGCAGTGCCAGGTTAAGCTGTACCAAAAGCAAGCCCACGTACTGTATTGCTGAGGGGAGTTTTGCCAAACCTTCCTCAAACCCTGTCCAATGTCTTCCAATGCCAAACCCAGCATCTGAGCCCTGAAGAAATATCAGAAATAGATCAGACTAGTCCCCAGGCTGCCCACAGCAGAAGTAGCTTGGGTTCTGATGTGCATTTCAGACATGGAGACTTAGATATCCTTTCAAAAATAGCAGCTCTTCTGTCATAAAATGATCCAAAAAAAGAGACAAAATATTTATTTTCACTTTTTCCTTCTACCTCATCCGTTGCAGATGGCACCTGAGCAAAGTTGTCTTTTTTAACAAAATTAACCCAAAAATATATAAACATGCATTTTTGATGACTTCCACCTGAGTTCTCATTTAAAAAATTCATATTATACTTTTTTTCATATAAAATGCATTATGCATTTTCCTGACTCATTTCCAAATACTATGAGAACAAAAAGAAATCCTTCCCATCATTCAAACAGCCAGAAATGTACCACATGACACTGTTTCAGAGGTTTAAAAAAGCTTTTTAGCTTCAGCTGATTGCTATTCATTTCTGAAGGGTCTACTCTTGGTAGTCTTTGTTATTTTATCTTTGAGGAAACCTTGTAAATGAGATTATAATCCAATATTACTAACTTCATAGATTGCAAAGGTGTTCAGGGTCAAAAGCAAAGAACTTATTCCGTTCTTAATATAGACTTTATCTTTCTCCTTCTCATAAGGTCTTGAACATCCCTACATATCTACATATAGTCCCAGTTTCCCATCCCAGCTGTTTGCACTTACACCAAGTGAAGCTGATGCACATGGAAAATCTGACCACTGTCTATGGCAAACATGTTTATTTTTGCAGCACTATGTGACATGAGGGACAAAGGCAAACACTGAAAAATTACTGCTTCTCCCCACCACATCTCTGTGTGCTTCCACAGCCTCTTGACCATCTCCTGTGCTTCCCTGTGAGATCAGCTCCTCTTTCTAACCCTGGCAATCACCTTGTCTCCTTCAGCTTGAGTAAGCTCAGACCTCCTTGAGCTGTCTTTCTTTTCTACTTTTTCCTGCCAGAATTTACATAAATTGCAGATGCAGCAAGGGTAAGATTTATACCTTTCCTTTTAAGAAAATTAGTTGCTTTTCACATTTTTTTACTCACTGCTCAAGAGGCCAGCCTAATCCTGCTTTCCATCTTGGTTCTCCAAAAGCAGCACAACTAAGATAATCTACTGACATTTTAGTGTATTCTTCTGCATGACACTCACCACCACTTACAATCCATGCAGTTTCTTTTCTGTTCCCCACACTGCACACTTGACCAGATCATTTCCACATTAGGAAACATTTTTATTATGTAGCTAGTCCTTTCAAACTAATCTTTACTCCTGTCCAAAGGTTTACTAACATTGTATTTTAAAATGTTGTTTCTTCTCTGCTCTTTATTAATATCCACTTTAGGAAGTGAGTCCATGAACTTAGATAACTTTATTATTCCCCAAGATGATTAATGAGGTGATCTTAAATATCAATAGCACAACATTAGCATTTGGGAAAACCATTTATATTACACAGCAAGAAAGCGATTTGTAACTTCCACATAAAACAACTCCAGAATGGAGATGTTTCCTCCAGTTAAGTCTTTGTTTATCTTAACAATGACAAAAGCAGATCCTTTTACTTTGAGTTGCATGCTGTAGGTCTCCAACATGAAGTGGTTTACATCCACTGGTTTCAGCACATAAACACAGAATATTATCTTGTGAAATGAAGATGCAGCTCTGTGGAACTTGTGTATTTATAAATTAAGCTTGTAAATGAAGAAACTTTCCTGAAAGAGATCAGGAAAGTTCCTTTTCTAAGCATGGTTCTTTTTCTCAGCATAGTTTGGTATCATACCAGTCAAAGCTGGAATGTTAACGGGTTGCATATAAAGCTTAAGACAAGCTGATTACAATGAAGTCTGCTTTTGACAGCTACCATCCTGGCACTGACAACACATTGTATTCTGCCATCAGGTTTCTCCCTCTAGCAATTTGTATTTCTACTAAACACATAAGCAAATTTCTTCATATAAAGAGGGAATCAAGCTATAGCTTCACCTGTCCAAAACACTAAAAGAATAAAGGTAGCAGAAATAAAAAGCTAGGGTAAGAGGATTTTATAGCTTCACCTGTCTGTTTGTTTTGCAGCTGCTGCTCTTGTGTCCTTCCAGGGCAAGCTATGGTCAGAAATAGAAAATTACATACCACAAAGAATGTCTTATCAGAAATCCAAGCTATGCTGAAAGTAGCAAGTGTCAAAACCACAGCAAGAGCCTTTCTTGTGAGATGCCCCAGCTTAAACACCTTGAGCAGTTCAGATAAGGTTTACCAAAGCCTGTGGATATGATTTTCCAAGCCTCTCTAACTGTCCACTGTCAAACATGTGGATTACACTAGCTGGTTCAGCAGCCATTTTCCATCCTTTCTGCTGGGAGGTGACAGTTACAGAGAGATTGAGCTTTCACAAAAGCAATCCTCAGCTTCCCAGGAGCAGCCAGGCCTCCTAAGTGAGGCTGGCACTCAGGCCAGCCTCACCTTGCCACTTGCCCAAGGAGGTTGGGGAAGGCACCATCAGGAGGCTGTATGTGAGCAAAAGAAAGCCAGCAAGAGCACTAGGGAGCAGACAGACAGACAGACACATGCAGGAGTGCTGTTAGCCCAGATACTGCTGAGCTCTGTTAGCACAGACACTGCTGAGCTGCTGGCAAAGCTTCTCCAACACTCCCCGTTCTCGTGGCACTGCCAACCACCTGCGTATGACAAGGGCCAGCCCAGACCTTCTATCACATCACAAAAAAGATATGATGGCAGAGACTATTTAAGTTGCACCAGGATAAAAATATTGCAAACTGATGAGCTCCTCAGCACTCATTGTCTCTTTCTCATGCATAGCTACAGTATTTGCATGCCTCCTCTTACCTCCTCCTGCAGCAAAATCCCAACAATCACAGAAAATAAATACAAGCTATACACACTGGTCATCAGTATCTAGACCATATTTTGGATTTAAAAATTCCTTCCTAAAACACTCACGTATATTTCACCAATACCAACAGCAATTTTCAAATCTGAAATGTTAAGAAAGACTGCCCAAGTTCACCAGAGGAACAGATGAGAGGTGCAGTGAATAGAATTTTAGTGCTGTTCATTGTCCTAATTGCAGTGAATAATACTTTGGCAGAAAGACCAGAGTCCTGATTTTTCCAGGAACTTCCAACAACCAACTGACTATTACCTCACTTATTTACCCCAGAGACCTGATCTTCCAGTCACGTGAAGCACGTAGCACAGGCTTTAAACAGTCTAATTGACTTGTTTGGCACAACTGAGGTGCTGAGGAATGAGCCTGAGACTGAAGCACAGGTTCTCCTGCTAAAGGCTTTCTCCGTGTTCTGCACATTTAAATCACCCCAGCCTCCATTTCTTTTACTCTCTAGAACACCTCTGATATACTCCCTGATGTCCTGCCACCGACCCACCACACTGACATGATTTGATCTGGAAATTCAGATGGCTTGCTTGTGCAAGGGCCCCGTAGAGTACCCCAGTCACTTAGGAATGGCTGGAGAGGATTGAAAGGTTTGGCTTTGTTTGCAGTAATTACAAAGGTGATAGCCACATGAAAGCAGGCTCATGAAGTTCAACCCACCCCTTTCTATTGCACGGAGAACATATATCCAAATGCAAGTCTTGAAAAGGGTAGAAAATTTTAAAATTCCAGGTCTCCCCAGATAAACTTCCTTTGATTCGTGGGTCCTCTAGGGCAGTGAAAGCTAACAAGGAATAAACCTAGAACTGGAAATCAAATAATCCTATTTAATTTTATGGTTGTTGACACAACTTGTTACATGTGTTTCCTACCAGAATAAATGAAATCATAGTCATCTGATTTCCAAATTACCATATCTATTGTTTCAGAAATACAGGGTGTAAATAATTGCAGTGCAATCGCCTATGTCTGGACCCCTCTCATCCGGAACCGTTATCAGGATTAGCATAAATTACAGTGCCATCTAATAATGAAATCACTGAACACTGATTGTGCCAGCTATTTAAACCTGTAATTATTGCTCATTAGAAACGTGTTTCACATTATTTGCCCCTTGCAGGCCCAAAGTTTTTGTCTAAAGGCTTCTGCAAAGAATTCTACGGAGAAGACTGTGGAGAAATTTGAAACAATAGGCACGAATTTCAGCTGCAAAGACTGTCTGTCAAAAGAAACACGTTGTGGGCACCATTCATCCAACCTGAAAGACATTTGTATCTGTTACTGCAAAGGAAAGTTGCAGCAGGCAAGAAAGGAATGCTCTGGTATCATGCAGATAGGATGAAGAATATGTGGTTTTCTGCTTAAGTGGACGGTGATAAGCTCACAGTGTTTGTTATCATAGTACACAATTAGCATAACACACTCTAAATGAAATCAGCTCCTGACCTAGCCAGAGGAAAGACTTTTTGGCAGCTCTTCTCATAGCTAGGTAGGGATAGACAGCTACCTGGGACACCACACCAAAGGCAGCTTAGGACAGATGCCAGAACTAAAGCAAAAATGACTGTAACTCTTGCATGCTCCTCTGTAAAGGGTTTGCAGAAGAGAGCTGATTAAGATTTGTCAGCTGCCCTTCTGGATCAAGCTGTTTACAAAATGAAATGTCTAAGAAAAGGCTTACATAAGTGCTCTTCAATCCCAATAGATATTTTAAATCCATTTTCCTTGACAGAGTGAAACCAATTTACTTTTTGCCATCCTCTATGCACTGCACATGCAAAAATTTTAACAGAGGATAAAATAATAGTTTTTGACACTTTCAGAAGCAAAAGGCTACAAAACCAAGAGAGGACAGACAAGTATATATCATTTTGAAAGACACATCTGAGTGCAAAGATCTCAGCTGACAGTGAGCTTATTCATCCTCCCTGAGGACTCCCTCCAACAGCTGATTCAAGCCACAGTTTAAAGTTCCATTCCTGTGGTGAGTGGGTTCAGAAGACACACAAACAACTCAGCTGACAAGGTACACATCCCCTGCAGACCCTCACAGCAACTGGAGGCACACCTATGAAGGCTTGAGCATTCTTGAAAGCTTAGCTTGTGCAAATGCTTCACAAAATTGTAAGAGCCCACCTCCACTTCAGCCAGGATGCAAAAGGCTCAGACTCTGTCCATTCTCTGAACAAAGGCCCTTATTTTACTTACCACAGGCTCTGCAACAGGGAGAGCCTCCAACCTTCTGATAATTGAGGGATTCTGCCCAGCTTTCAGCCACCTGCACCAATATATTGCCATGATGCAAGGGCAACAAACCTAATCATTGGATGGGGCATTTAACTAATTGGTTCTGCATCCTTAAACTTCCTACCATCACCTGGCAGATATTACAAGCCTTACCAGAGGTTGTAATTTGATATATGCAGAATATAGCAGAAACTCTATCCTTCCTGACATGATGTGACTACAGCTGTTCTTTTTAGCATTCAACAACTAGCAGCTTCAAAAAGAAAATAAAATGTTTTCTTGAATGTGTGGGACACAATATGTTCAAAAAGTAAGCCACAACTGTTCTGTTCAGAGGTGTTTGCAAATAGAATTAAATATTCCAGGCAAAGACAATCTAAGGGTGTTGTACCAATATGATACTATCTGCAGGTATTTACCCTCAGGTAAAACTCTGCATTACCTGAATATTGCCTTACTTACACCTGTAGTCTCTGATGTTACTACTGCAAATATTTGAAATTCAATGTCTGATGGAAATAATAAGTGCACTTGGCTTAAAAAAATTATTAGGCAGTTCTGTTGTATGGCTATTAGCTCTAGTTGTCTGCTCTAGTAAATATCCTCATAGAGCTGTTAGCGAACAACCCCTCCTCCATAAAAAAGAGCCATTCTTGGCTGTTCCAATCTGTATCTGTGAACGATGTAGAGCCCAAGTGCATTTTCTTTTTTATTACCAAATAGTCTTCTCCAGTAATTTGCTGGGCACCAAGCCAGATTCTGTCATTTGGTATTTCTCTCCAACTTTTTGGCTTTGTCAGGAAAATAAGCTCCTTTCTCTTTCCTAGGGTATATTTCTGAAAATAAGGCTTTTGCAGGTTTATTATTTATGTTTCTGGAGAGAAAAAAACTCTAGGATATTGTTTACTAAAATAAAAGAAGCACTTTGATAATTTGTCAGTGTTGGTAACCTTCAACCTAGACTATGTGGACAACACTGGTTTCTATTGCACAGGATGAAGGATACACCAAATGGAGATAAAATATCCATCTTAGAACTGTTAAACTTCATTAAAACTGTTGAAATCTTTAAATTTCTTGTAGCTTATAAAATAAATTTATATTCTTTAGCACCAAAGAGGATAAACTGCAATTCTATTCAAATTATTGTTCTGCTTTTTCTTTTTGACAGTAGAAACCAGGAATTTTCTTTCCATTTGACTGTAATATTATATTTGGTGCATTTATTCTGTTTTCTTCAAATGGAAGTGGTGATATGTGCTGACAAGAAAACAGACCTTATATTACCATATATTTATACTCGGTAGAAGGAATGATTGTACATTAATAGGTTTATTAAAAAAGACTGCTGTCCTTTAGGCACATAAATGGACAAGACATCACCCAGTTTCACAACTATCAACCCACTACCTATTTGTTTATCCAATTTAACATATTGAAAACTAATCAAAGAGGAGAGACTGGGGAAAGAGGACAGTTTAAAATAGCAGCAGTTAGCAAATACATCATTGGAGAGATTTGCACATCTTAGACAAGATACCAGGGCTCTGAAGTGGATTCACCATTTAAATATGGATTAATTGCCTGAGTCATATTTCATTGCAAGGTCATGTTAAAGCTCTGATTAAGAATACCTCTGACCAAGGGAGAAAAAGGAGCACTGCTACTGCTGCTGCTACAAGAGCAAACCAACAATCAGTCATTCAAAGGAACTGTGTTAATGATACAAAACATGTGCTTTGTACTATTTTGTGTATTTTATACCTGCTTTCATCTCCTTACTTTCTCTAAGGAGCTAATTACTAAAGAAAACTTTAAAGCAAAAGTAGGTAAAAACGTCCCGATTTCCCAGTCATAAAATGACACACAAAAGTAAGGCTACCAGGAAACACTACTTTATTATAAATATGAAGGGAAAACCAGTTAAGTCTTAAAACACCTGAGATACCAGACCTTAAATGAATCACTTCTCAATGGCCTGAAATAGCAGAAAGAGCCTCAGAAGAGGTAGAATAGGGAGTCAAGTGCCTCTGTAGTCAGCAGTATGCACTGAACACAGTTTAGCATAGGTAAGATAAAAATGCTATTATCACATTTAATAAGTGTGAGCATATAGGGTTTGTTGAGAGATGTATAAATATTTGCCCATTACGATGTGCGTGTGTTCACATGCAGGTACATTTAAATATGATATAATGTACTGGTATAAAGAAAATGGGGAATTGAAATCTTAGTGTAGTTATGTCTCCATAAAAGCCTGCCTAATAGCTCCAGGTCAGGGAGCCCTCAGCAATAGATGGCCTAGCTCCAAGCTGTAAGCAAAGCAATATGGCTCTAGCCTAAAAAACCCACAAAAAATTACACCATGAAAATTGGCTTTATAAATAAAGGAGATGATAGCCTGGATGCTTAGAAGTCATTTCTCTCCACATAAGAGGGTAAGATCTTTCTGGTATTTCTACATGTAAATTCTGAGTCTTAACCTCTCTGGGAGAGATAAATGTGATATCAGACTCTAAAGCATTACATATTCTCTCTGTCTCTGTCCCTTTCTCTCTGTATATATTAATTTTATAGATCTTTTTATTGTCTCAACTATACTGGTTGCGTGAGAAGCAGAACAATAGGCCAAGTACTTCCATTTCACACATGCCACCTCCATAATTCAACAAAGAATAGTAAAGAAGATCTATAAACTTGTTATAAATCAGTGTCCTAAACTAAATTAACCATTGAAACAGATTACCATAAAAATAACGTCTTAAAAATATTCTTCACCTTTCTAGCCCGGGTATATATGTGTGTGTATGTGTGTGTGTGTGTGCCCACACTCAGGCCGCTATCCCAGCACCAGGGGCAGTGGTCGTGCTGACCTGTGCCAAGATGCCTTCCACAGCCCTGGAGGAGACAGCAGGCAGCCCGTGAGGATGGGTTTAATATCCCTGTGTCTGGGAAAGTAACCCATAAACAGATCCCCTAACTACATCAGTCACCTTTAGTAGTACTGAGTCAGCTCTGCTTTCTTATTAACACTGAAGCTCTGGTCTTTGTGGCTGTATTTCTGAGGCACTTTTGGAAAAAAAGATAAATCAAGTCGCAGGCTAAAGGATATGGCAATTTATGCAATACCGCCTTTTCCAAGTCTGGGTCCTGCTCTGCTGTCTCTACACACCCACTCCCCCAGTATTTGACCTTTATATACATTAGGCTCCATGAGAAAGGCATGTGTAAATACCTGGAGAGCATACAGAGACGACTGATGAAGTTCATTTCTGGACTGATTAGGCAGTGGTTCAAGAGCTAGTAGGAGTTCTTCTGATCAGCTGACACTCACTCTATAAAGAGAAATTAGAACAGCAGAGCCCAAGGTGGTGCTTTCCTTACCCCACTCCAGCAGTGTTTTCTCCTGAGCTCACACAATGCTATCACCTAGTCCACAGTAATCACATGGGAGCACACCTGTATTTCTCGGTTGTTGTCTAATGTTAGCTGTCAAAATGGCTTTAAAAAATCTGGAAGTGCCAGATCTTCCAGGCACAACAACAACAATCCCTGAGAACCAGTGGCACCAAGGCAAGAATAACTCAGCCCCTATACTGGCCTCCCCCTACAGCCTGCCATTCCTGATAGACTTTCTCAATCTGTATTTTGACAAGATGACTCTCTCAACAAAACTGAACTGCGAAATCTTCCAGAAAGGCAATTCAGCTGCTTGAAATGGTAGAATTGTGCAGCAGCCACCTGGCACAACCAGGGTCTCATCAGCACTGGGAAGCATTGCCTTTGGTAAAAAATGGGAATGGAGCACAAAGAACAACAATGCCCAGCCAATAAAACCCTATAAAACTGCTCTCTTTCCTGCTAGTGAGACGGAGAAAACAATGTGGAGAGCAACAACCACCTCATGAATAAGAAAGAGAAAGCCTGGGGAAAACATGCAAGGTTTGAACTGAAGGAGAGGGAGTTGTGATACGTGACAGAACTGAAAACAGCTGTTTGGGAGGTATCAGTCATTATCTCAGCTCACTTTAAAGGGCTGGTCAACACTCCAGGAAGAGCCTGTGAGGTATTTCCTAACTGGGGATTTTAGAACTGGACAGGAAATATGGATCACACTGAAGAAATGGATTTATTTCCTTCTGCTCACTGGGTTCACATGTCTCTATTTTGTTCTGATATAGGACATAGTGCTGCTGTAAAGAGTCAAGCAGATCACTGTCAACTAAAGTTTCCTTCATTTGAAATGAGCTCTATCTCAAAGGAGCAAAGAACAGTCTGTCATTACTGGGACTAGGGCTGAGAGAGTAGGTGCTGAACTAGGACAGAAGAAAATTAAAGCAGCCATACAGAATTGCAACATGAATTTTCTAATGTTACTGGCACAGAAGTTAATCCAAACTGTGCAGCAATTCCCTTTTTCATACACTGTGGGAAGCAATGGGGTTCAAAGCATCACTGCCCCCGAAGAGGAAGGACTGTACATTTTGTTTTTAAATGCCTCAGTCTGGCAGATAAGACAAACTCATCCTTCAAGATAGAAGAGTCTTCATGCCATTCCAAATAATCATTGTTAGAAATGCACTGAACTGCTGGGCCAGTTAATAACGACATCACATTTTATTTATATGGCTCCCATCTGCTAAAGCCTTCTAGGCAGCTCACAATGGGTTTGATTTTTGGCCAGAATTTAGCATAGCTTCTGTTTATATGGATGAAAATAACAGCAGTTGGATGGCTGTGTGCATAAACAGGTCTGACTACTAATCTTTGTGGCCACGATGCAGGGTTTTATTCCTTCACGCAACAACAAAACGTCCATCTGAAAAATCCCTCTGACAAAGAATACAAAGTGTGAAAAATAACTAAGTTTTTCTGAGTTTGAATGGTTTCAAAGAATCCAGCACTGGCCTTGGCAGCCTCATGAAAGGGTCATCACCATGAAAGGGGCATCACCCTGGACTTCACACTCCCCAGGACAGGGTGCAGCTCTGCAAAGAAGAAAGCACTGGATGTTCATTTCCTCCTCCCATCACCTCCTCTCTCACTCACCATTCTCTTCTGCACTGTCAGCCAGCCTTTCTCACTCAATTCTGCAGGCATCTCTCTGCCAACGTCCTTCCCCCCTTCCTTGCCTCCTTTCTGAGCTTTGTTTCAGCTGCTTTCATGCTCCTCAGAGCCTGTTTTCTGACTCAGGTACTGACTTCTCTTCCTACACCATCCAGTGCTGCCACTGCCACGTGCACTGATCTCCATGCCCTTGCTTGGCACTGCCTCCCACGTGTCCCTCACCAACATGTTTCAGCAGTGGATGGCTGGCTCCTCTCTTAGGTGTCTGAGTAGGACAGATTTCATCTTTTTGCCTTTCTTGCTGAAAAAGATGGAAATATGAATACCCTGTTGAGTTCAGTGCTCACTGTCTGGAGTGCTTCTATCAACTTGATGGCAGCGAGTGCAGTGCCTGGCAGTGCTCACCGAGCTGGGCCCTGGGATAATGGAGATATTTATAGTATATGTATTGCTTATGTACCCAGAGCTGCCAAAGTAGTAAACAAACAAATGCTCTCCATAAAACAATGAGAAAGTAGGATCATAATCTTTGATCGATGAATGAGGATGACAGCTTTAAAAAGGCTTCCTCGCTCTTTTATGCAGATTGCTTTTCCAACTGCCTGAATCTCAGCCAGCATGAGGAGGCTGAAAGTCTGGAAATAGACTGGGAAGAGCAACTCCACGCTCTGCAATCCGCCCACTGTTGGAGAAGGACGTGAATGTGTGTCTAGCACTGACCCTACGGGGCAAGAGATGCAAGAGGACAGTCTCTCCAAGCACCAAGAGGGACAGCCCAGAGCCACACTGTAAGATATGCATCGAGCAAGCTTTACCTGCAGGAGCAGGATATGGACAGGACATAGCAAAAAACTCGTCAGGCCCTTTGAGACAGATCTGCTGCTCAGCAGGGTCTTCCCAGATTGGTAGAGACCACAGTGGGTGTAAGAATGATCTTCTATAGAAGCTGTTCTATAGAGTGTTTCATTGATGTTTGCAACCTGAATCTACTCCTGGAGGATGAGTCTAGGCATGGTTCATCCAACAAGCGCCCCAACAGGATCAGAGAGACTTGTTAAAGCTAAGATCCATATATTGCTCTGGATCTGAGCTTTAAATCAGTGTCAAATCTGCCTGCAAACTCTAAATTTGCATTTGCATTTCCTTCCATATACCCACATTAAAATGAAGATATGCTCAGTGCAACCTCATTTATGTTTAAATTCATATATAAACTAACCAATCTGTGAGTCTGAGCATGGCTCCATGCACCTTCCTGGAAGTCCAGAGAGATTTAAAATCAGTGATCTTGATCAAGACATTGAAAAACTGATTAAATTCCATTTAGATATTTGTTTAGGCACTACCTCAGTAAATTGCAATATGTGTGGTTTAAAAAACAGCTTAACTAAAAATGTGGGACAGTTGTACCACACTAATCCACGACAGTTCATGGTGGGTTTGAGCTATTACATGTGAATGGCCTGACTTCCAGATTGGCATGCAGTAACTACAAGTTACATCAGTGGGTGTTCCTGTCTTTGAAAACCCAGCCATTAGAGACATTCACTTTGAAATAATATTAAAAATATTAAAATATAATATTTGTGTGGATCCACCAAAATAGTATTTTTATGAAAGGTCTGTATTACCTGAATAAGAACCATTATTTGTTGATTGAAATACAGAATAAAATTAATGTTGATGACTCAACTAATAACTTTGTATTTAAACAACAAGTTTCAAGCAAAGTCTCCTCAGGCATTATGGAGATGGGAAGCATAAACATGCCATTCGAATTTTAGGTAGGCAGAATGCAATTATCCAAATTGGATTCTGGCCAGAAAAACGGGCACTACCCCCTCCTATTCTTGCTTTTAGAAAAGTTCCCTGACAAAAGAGACAACAGCTGTTACAAGAGAGGAATCCATCAGTTGCTCGCACCACCCACATACTTGATTTAAACATCCTCAGTTTCTACCACAGACAATCAGCAAAGAGGAAGAAACTGGCCAATCACCTACACACGGAAAGTTGCAAGCTAATATTCTCCTTTCTCTTGGACTTTATGCAGGATAAATTCAAATTTCTTACTTGAACTTGAACTGCTTTAATTTCTCCTGGAAGATGCAGGTCCAGAGCTGCTTTGAGTGGGGTAAACCTGCTGCGAAGTTATCACCCTGTTGGGCAAGACTTACTGAGAGATGCAGGATTAAAAATGGATGTCTCCTCAACCCTCCCATACCCCTGCCACTCCCCTGTACACAGAGCATTTGTAACACACCTGCTGCTGCGGCATCCTCCCCATTTCTCGTTGCACTCTAAGTCACCAGGATCTTTCCTGATAAATGGGCTTGGCAGATAGAGATGGTAATTACCTTTGCACCCACCGAGGTGATCATGAAGACCAGGGTTCACAGGAATTCTCCCTGTACCAAGATAGGACTGCAGAGCAATCCCCTCTAGAATCTATTCCACAACTTTACTACCCCAAAATGAATATTCTCAAAAGACAAGTCTTCTCACTACAGTTTCTCCTTAAATTACAAGGCATTATGTAGTCTCTCTGGGATTCAAGTATCATCTCAATCCCAGAACAACCTCTAAAGGCCAGTTAGGATTCACAAAAGCCCTGTTTCAGTGGGGCACTCAAGCCTGACTCCAGATTATCAGAAACTGCAGGTCAGGAAAGCACTTACATCCTGGAAAAAATTGTAGAATTGAGGTACATGTCTAAATCCCCCCTGGATAGAGAGGAGGTTATTCACACTTAAAAATGCTTTACTTTTTGGGGCTCAAGATTCCCAGAAGAATTGCACTGGACCAGTATTGAACCCTGCCAAAAAATCCCCCAACATTATCTCTGTCCCTTTCCTCCTGAAATGCCTCCAGAGCTGTTAGCAGACCAAGGCTATTCTAGAACTAAAAAGGGAAATTTATTCAACAAGCACTATAGCAGGTGGCAGCTGCTAAACAATCTGCCACCAATCAGCAGTTTATGAAAGAGAGTAAAGAATCCAATAATAACTCACAGTTGGGGAGGGAGACACCAGGCCTGCAGTTACTGAGGGAAGCTCATAACTACACAGAGTCAACTCTTCAGCAAAATTATTTCTCCTAAAATCTGCTTAATTGCTGAAGTTGGCACTCCCCAGCTCCTGCAGTCAGGACATCCACAGCTGACCTACCATAAAGTAAGCTGTAGGTTAGAGCTGGTAGGCTTCTTAGGAGGGCCAAGTTGGTAAAAATTGAGGCTGGTGGGTAACCCAAATAATTTTCTCTCTGTTCTTTTGACCATTTCCTTCTCCTGGAAAAAGTTTATCTTACGCAAGAGCTCTGGATTTTTAGGACATGCAGCCCTTTCCAGGATGGAAGTACGCAGATCAGTCAATGGCACAATTTTCTGCAGTACCTCCATGGTGCCAGTCTGGTGAGGTGGAGCCCAGGCTGAACAAAGCATGAGGAAGATGGTGAAGGTGGTGTGCCAGGGAACCTGAGCCCATCTGCAGGTTCCTGTACCACTCCATCTCCAGTGAACTGAGTTCGCTGTGGTTACTTAGAACTCAAAATCCTGCAGGTATGAAATTAAGCAAAATAGATCTGAGTTCAGCTTCTGAGGACTAAGACAACTCCATCCAGCCGCACAGTAAATCAATTTTTTTTTCGGTTATATTACAGCACCATCTACAGGCCTTTCCTGATGGAAACCTTGCCTCAGACAGGTTGTTTCACTATCTGTGTATAAATATTTTGTGGCTGCAGCAGCATGTCTAGTGCAGTGACAGACTGCACACTCCAGATTAGTGCAAATGGGGCAAAACGCCATTAGACTGGGCTAAAGGAGAGAAAAGTTGGGTAACAGATGACAGACAGGTTTGCTTCTTTACAAGAAGTAGCCAATTAGTGAGTGGCCTTGGATTTCAATAACTTGACTCTAAAGCACAATGTAGGGTCCATCAATTCAGTCTTACTTTAAGCATTCAACTAAAATTGTCTTTTAGTTACACAGTTCTGTTTAGAACAGCTGAACCAGAACTGCAGGAGAGAAAAGTAAAAATGCAGAACTCAGATTTCAGCTAAAAATGGAACAATAGATTTTTTTCTGCGATAGTATAGGATGAAAATACTACTGTCCATGTAGGACCACATGGATGATGATCCACCAGGATCCATTATTCTGATCTTAGCTCTTTGACACAGGTAGAACTCTCTACAAGACATCTGACTCATTTCTTTCTGGAGACTATTATTTGCTAAATTACATGACAGAACAAAAGAAATTGCTTACTTAATTGCTACTATGCATTTATAAGATCCTGGGATAAGCACTGGTTCAATGTGAAGGGGGGTGTGATGAAGCAAACCTACAGGACAGTAATTATTTGTAGTAAAATAGCATCTCTTCACACAAAATTTATCTGCCATAAGAAAGTGTTTCTGTCTTCATCTGAAGAATCAAACCACAAACACAATGTAGATTGGTCATTTCTGGCACAAATGCAGTCACTTGAAATCCACAAAAAAGATCCAAACAAGTAAGAGCTAAATGGGAATCAAAAACTCCAAAAACTGGGGAAAAAAAACCAAAAGCCTTGGAAAACTTTACCTTCCTCCTGATGTTTTTTGGCTCTTGGGAGGGGAAATGGTATTTCAAGATGTTCTCAGCAGCTAGGAGAGAAATGGGCTTTTCTTTTTTGATAGGAAACTTAAGATTCAAAAAATCACATGTAGAGAAAATCTGAAGATTTAGGACAGAATATTAACTATCACAAGGCTCGTGATAATATCATAAGTGCTGGCAGCACTTTGTGAATCAGCACACAAAGCCTACTGGAAATGTTCAGTTTTTGAATCTCTGCCATGAAAATAATTTAGCTGTAATATCTATGTCATGTGGGGACCACATGCACAAATGCCTTTTAAATGACATTCTCCCTCTCATTCCAAAATGGAGAAAAGGTAAATGGTCAGGGGGATATGCACACGTCACTGTTACCACCTGTGCAAGGATTTTGTTGTCTAAAATGTGGTTGTCTTGAATAGTACACATCTTATGGAATTAAAAGTCATAAAGTTGCTGTCTTATTGACGTGTAACAGCACAGAGTGCACACCAACCGCTTTGGATTAATTGCACATATAAAAACAGATTTCTTTTTTAAAAGCCTGCACACAGAGAAGAATCATTAATTTCACTTGAAGTGATTCCCAAACAGGATATGGAGCTCTAACAGCCCTTTGGGTTGTGCCAATTGTTTTGTGCAGGTGTTTAATCCAAGTGCTGAAGCGCACGTAGGGAACAGTCGTTCTGCAAGCACCGGCTGGAGTGGGAGCTGCATGCTGGTGTCACATAACTGCAAGGGGTTGATTCCTCAAAATCAGCAGAAACCTCGGGAAGCTGCTAATTCTTGTAAACAAGAGCCTGGCTTTTATGGAGCAAAATGGAGCAGAAAACACTGAAGTACACAAGAACCAAATCCCTTCTGCGAAAGCCTCTTTTATTATACCAGGGAAGCACTAAAAGCTGCCATAAACAAGCTGATTGCTCATTCCAACCTCTCTCTCTGCAGTCAGGAAAAGCAGCAGCAACCACAGACTGAGCTGAACGGCTGGAATAGGAAACATCTCTTGAAGGTCAACGTTCCCCGTATTTTTAGGTTTCATCAGAACTTCCTCATTCACACAGACGTGAAAACAATGTATATGCATATAGGATAAAAAGCTGAGCTGCAATTGTATGTACAACACATCCCACCCTTTTTCCTCTCTTTTGTAGCACTGCAGTTTGATAGCAGGCTGCAGAAAGATTGCATGGCTCTGAGGTGAAGGAAGGGGAGAGGTTCCAAGGCATCACAAAGAATTTTGAACCTACCACATCTTACTGTGAGGAGTTGATGAAAAGAGAGGCTCCCTTAAAGCCAGCATGGCACCTACAGAAACAGAGTGCATGCCCACCTCTGACTTGCAGGAAAGCAGCTCTGCTGCAGGAACCAGGCTGTGTCACTGGCAGTGTCCTGGGAGGACAGAGAGAAAGAAGGGGAGGAGAAAGTCGAAGAGGATGCAGGAAAGCTGCACCCCACAGCCTTGCACAATCAAAATATGTTTCCAAAGGGAGGGTGGCTGGAAAGCTCTGTGCAAGGCTACCTGTGGAGACTGAGTCACAGTCTCAAACCTCTTTGAACTTTTTGTCCCAGTCTCTTTCCCAGAGGCCACCTGCCACAGCTCTTCCTGCTCTGACTCAAGTAGGTCTTCAAAGTGATTCCCATTCAACAGATCTGAAATTAACTCCAGGTAGTGTCATTTTAGTACCTTCTAGAGATGTGGAATCAAGCAAAAAAAAAGCGCAGAAAACTATGAAATGGGTGTGAAGGCTACAGATGATGATGCTGTGATCAAAATCCAGAAAGCCCAGAGTTCAGCCCTCGAATGAGGAACGTGGTCCCACGAGAATCTGCACTCCAGCCTGTGTTGATCCAGAGTTAGCAGTAGCTTTCACTCAACCCTATTCAAACATCTGTGTTGCTTTAAGCATTCAGGCCAAATACACGAACTTACTGGAGCAATTGAAGGGCAGAAACTGAGCCATGGCAGCAGTGAGTCCCAGTCAGCGTGCCTGCTTCAGGCGGCCACAGAGAAGCGCAGGGAGCGCTCCCAGCCTGCCCCCAAACCCGCCGTGCCCGCTCTGCACCGCGGTGCCTCCGACACAGCCCCTGGAAAACTGCTTCTGCCACCAACGGGACAGGCTGGTGCTACAGGCAGGCTACAGGAACAGAGCACACGAGCTCAGACTGGGTTTCACCAATGAAATTTAGGTGGCATAAAGCAAGTGCATTCAGTAATGAATTATTCCAAGATAATAAACAGTCTGAGGGAGACATTTGCAACAGTTTAATGCCTACTGTCAAGGGAAGCAAGCACCAAGCTCAGCACTGCCTCACCAACTCACAAAAGAAACAAAGCAAAAATACAAGGGAGTGAAACATCAATGAAAAAAATATGGCATCTGAGAGCTGTTAATTACAAAGGTGCACACGTTGGAGTAACAAGGATGCCAACAGAGTGTTATTAGCAGACAAGAGACTGGTTTTGGTAGCTCTGTAAAAGAGGCAGCACCCAGTGGATCCAACACTGGGCTGGTGCAAACAGCATTTCACTAAAGCCCATGCAAACCTGACTTTGGCCCTCAGCGCTGTCTGCATCTCCCAGCTCCCTGGTAAAGCTGCCTGCAATGTGCATGGGGAGCTGTGGGGTTCTGTGCTTTTCACACACTAGGTGGTTGCATGCCTGGTGTTTGAAATACATTTGCATATTTCAAGCCATGAATGTGTTTGTTTTTCAGCCTGAGCACTGGCTCTAAGTGTAACACTCAGCTCACTAAGGTGCTGGGCAGGTGAAGCCCCTGCACAGGCAGAGTGGCAGCTGCACACACTGCCTCTGCAGGGAAGACACCCCCAGAAGATTAGTAGCTTACCCACATATAACAGGGATAAATAAATGACAGATAATCTGATATCAATCTTACAATGTGCTTTTTTTTTTACTATGCTCGAGGCAACATAACTCAAATGCTTCTGTGCAGTCATTATGCACAGAGCCAACATGAGCTCCCACTTATTAGAGTATATTTAGCACCCTTACTCTGAAGCTCTCAGATCAATGGAGTCCACAGTCTTAATCTCACATTGCTCTTGCTAACAATGTGGTTACTGTAGTGTTGGCCCCGATTCTCCAAGGAAAGAGGATATTAGAGCAGAAACTTCTGGTGTAATGAAAGAGTGTTTACAGTGAAATGTTCACATGCTGCCAGCAAATCAGAGCCTTACAAGGTGATTTCTGTAATTATATGAGTGCAACGAGTGCAGTTGGGTGGCAGGCGGGTTATTTAACATTTATTGTTACCACATCATACACTACAGCTCTGCAAGCAGAAAGGGTGTGAGGGATAGCTGTATTTCACAAAATACACACAACATAATTAAGAATCACAGGCTTGGAACATTTATAAGTGCTTTCAGTATATGTTACTCCTTATTAAAAATGAACTGCATGCAGCTCAAGAGAAAGTCCTGTAGCTAGCAACAAAGCACAAGGGAGAAGAAATCTTTCCAGTGGATAGTAAAAGAGTGCAGCAGCCATATCATGAAGAATGAACACGGTAAGGAGAAAGCCTGTGTGCTATGGAAGTGCTGCCATGTGGGCCAAGGTGTTTCAGCTTACCTCATAGCTGGTGATAGGTGAATCAGAGCAATCTTCTTGTAACCAGTGGTACAAAAAGAAGGGAATCCTTGCAGTGCCCTAAGTGTGAAAAAAGGCTGTGCATCTGCAAATCCTCTGTATGTGATGACACCTCAACACAGACAGGTTTTCTGTGTTATGAAGGGTTGCAGGATTAGGCCCTCAAGGTGAGAATTCAAGCAAAGGGGAGCAGAGTGACTTGCATGTACAGATGCTTCCCCTTGTGTCAGGAAACACAGCTAAGACATTTGCTTTTTGTTTGTCCTCTGAGTTAAAGCTAAATGTAACTAAAGCCACCTTCACCTCTTGCAGTTCTAATGCCCATCCTGACATTCAGCAGGAATTCGGCAACCCTCATTCTGCTACAATAATAGTAAAACTTCTATATTTGAAACATCCTTTCAGAATGTTCTTAGCCATATCAGCAGCTTTCAGACAGCTGTACCCATGTAATCATCAACCAGTTGATAATCTACCTTTTACAGATCCCACATTAGTTACTCTCTCCCCAAACAGAAGGTCCATAAAAAGACACTGGTGTTCGGCTCCTCGTTATCAATTTAATTTCAGAGGTGGAGTAGGGGTTAATAGATCAGGTACTATGAAAGCCAGGAAGCCAGATGTCTCCTCTGCATGAACAAGCATGCTAGAAATAAGTCTGTCTGCTTGGCCAGCTCTGCCAAGATCATCTTCCATCAAGATCCCTCTTTCAGGATAGCACAGGTGCAGCCTGTGAATCCAGTACATTCATCAGCAGAGCCTGAAAACTCTATTACAAATTGGAGCTCATTTGATCTAGACACTGTGTTGATACATTAGAGACAGGTCCTAACACGGGATATTCAGTGTCTGAACAAATAAGGCAGATAAAGACTGGGAGGGAAAGAGACAGCACAGCTCCCCCATGATCATAAAATAAAGGAACAACCAGGAAAAGAAATGCTGTAGTCTACCCCATCTGCTGTGCTGTTCAAGGACCTTTTATTTTCTGTTCATTACTTGTTAATTATTTCTGAATGCTGGAGAAGGCAAAAAGCTTAAGACAAACAAGCCCCCAAAGAGTTAGAAAACATCCCTGCTGTAAGGCAGACTCAAATTGGTTGAGTTTGCAGCCAAAAGCATTCCCAGGAGAGGGAGCAGAGCTTGCTGCTCCGAGAAAAGGGCCAGTTGGTTTCTGAAGCCCATGGACGGATAAAGATAAAGCTTGAGACAGAAACTTGGAGCAAACTGTCCAGTGGAAGCTGCCCACACACAAGCAGGCTGTGTCTCTCAGAGGGTGGGATGTGCACTAGCAGGCTACTGTGTGCAAGCATGCAATGACAGGGACACAAATGTGCCATAGCAAACCTGGCTCCTTTGGCACGGGGCTGCCCCAGCGCCGCGCTGCAGCTTCACGGGCTTTAAACATCAGCTGGCTCGGTCACGCCAATCCTCTGTCCCTGTAAGCTAACCAGCAGACAAAAAAAACATCTCAGTGCTACTGAAATCCCACCTTTCTGTACTGAGGAGCAAGTGCCTGGTGGGCTGGGTGGGCACTCAGGTGGACAACTCAAAACTATTTGAAAACTGAAGTGTGGGCATGTACATATTATCAAAGGTATTCTGGCTCAACACAGATGCTGTAGATGCTCATGCAATTTGCACAATAAATTCACCTCAGACACCAAGCTCCAGAAAGTATCTTCCATTTTGAGGTTTTATATCTCATCAAGTCAAAAGTCAATTAAAATTAAAATATGACAGCTGTATAGAACTTTATGGCAACAACATAAAAATTGTGTCTTACAGAAAGGTTTTTTTCCTTTGTTGTAGACAAAATATGAGGGGCAATCCCTTGTTTATAAAGACATATCCTTCAGTAAAGCCATCATAAAGAATTTAAAACCCTGATAATGATAAAGGGCAAGGTTTAATTTTTCAGTACTTGCAGTACTTATGCCAATGCAGATATCCTCTATGTCTTTGCTCAACATTTAATCTTTCCCTTTTTTCCCCTCTTCAAAAAATTTTCTCAGATAAATTTCTAACATATATCCAGAGATACTTTAATACAAAATTGGTTTTTTTAAAAGCTCTTGTATGAACTAATTACCAAGTATAACAGAACTGAGCAACAGTTTTCTTTGTCAGAATTAACAGTAATGTTGGGTCAAGCAGTTGAGCCCAACTTTACAGCTGTTTGCAGCATTGATTACAACAGCGCTTAAATAAGCAGTCTGAAGCTTCTTGCCTGAACTCTGCCCTTCCCATGGTGAATTGTGCTGTGACTGATGGGGACTGAGCCCCTCCTGTGGGCAGAGCAGCAGAGGAAGAATGCAGGCAGACATGAGCACCACTGACAGGATGGGTCCTCAGGACAGCAGGGATCTGATGGGGCTGGGGCAGCTGCTGGGTGCCCAACCAGCACCTCTGCTCCTGGGATGGGTGGTGAGGCACCTCTGCATTAAGAAGCGGCATTAATCTCACTGTGCGTGACCACCAGCCAGTGGCCTACCCCTCTAAAAGAGCGTCTAATCTTCTTTTGAGCCCGTTTTAAACCTTGTTCTCTAGTCAGGTTAAAAAAATAAGCACACAATTCAATTAGGAGCTGTACAAAACAAGAAGTTCCTTTTATTTCCTGCCTGAAAGGTTCACAGGCTACTCAAACGAAGCTATGGCACTGCTGAGCACTTTCATCTCCCACTGGCTTCAAAAAGCTCCATGAGCTCTTAGCAACTACCAAAAACCAAGTTGAATATAAACACATAACCTAAATTACATGCGCATTTCCTTTCTCATTCATCTTTCTCCACTCTACAGAAATGTTGACTTTCCTAATGATGTTTTAGACATATTGGGAAAGTGTATAACCCAAATATAACTATGGAATTACACTAGTTTCCTAATTGTCTAAAGAATTAGTAGGGACATGAATGTCCCAGCTTGCAAAACCAATTTGCATATTCAACTTAAATGTTTATCCATCAAAACATTTTAATTTCCAGTTTAAAATCATTATCATGAGTTTCTGCTCTGATCTTCTTGCCACGGATGTAACTCAAGTAACAAAAATCGGAGAAAAAGCTAAAAAGGAAATCAATGAAAGTTCTGCGATAAGAAGTCAAAATATTGTTCAAATTTGAAAGAGAGGCAGTGGTGCTCATGCCACTACAGAGTCTGTATTACTCACTACTTTTCTCCAGCAGGTAGCTTTGCCAAGCATCATATTCTGCTTTGTTTCAGCTATACTTGTATGGATGTTGCTCCACAGATAAAAGACACAGAACCATAATAGAGGGAGTCATATTCATAAATGTGCTCCTACATCACTGATATGGCTGCAGAGCTAGAATAGTTGCTATGCCACCACTAATCCTCTCTTTCCTGGTCAGCTTTTATATGTTATGGCTGAGACTGTACTTATTTCTTTTTAGTGACTGGGTAAGGCACATCATACTTCACACAGGTCTCTTGTTCACACAGATTCAGGCAAAGTTCAATCCAGGCATGCTTTAGAAATGCCCCCACAGCTTCAGAGAGCACAGATGATGGACACACAAATTCATGGCCACTGTAAGGCACGGACAATCAAAGTGGTGATGGATAGCTTCCCCTGCTAAAACATGGCCCAAATAAAACTCAGAAAGGCTTAACATACTCACTGCAGATGATGAGGATCCTGAATAATTGCTCCAGGGAGTGTGTGCAGTATACAGCCATTTCAGTGTAGTAAATCAGGTGATTTGGTTGGAATGTATGTCTCCCTATCATCACTCCTGCATTGATCATGCTGCCAGACCCCAGATGAAGTATCTACCAACAGCCCCAAGAAGCCAGGGAGGGATTGGTAGGTCCTGGCCACCAGTGGAGTGGCAAGTTTCCCTCTCCACAGCAATGCCTTGGTATGAAAGAGAATGTGAAGAGTGGTAAGCAGGTAGTTTGCAGGCAACACACATTTAACCTGTCTGCCTCTAAACATGCACTGTCAAGAACCACAATTAATTTACAGATCAATCCAGACTCCTTCTAGTTCCCTCTCCAATGTTTTCTAACAGGTCTTTGTTATGAACATGATCTGTGGATGGAGATACAAAAAAAGAAATCAGATGGGTAGGAATAAGATTTGAAGTCCATCAGCAATTTGATTAAGCCTGTAACTATGAACATTCATGGCTGTAGTAATATCCCTGGTTTTAAACAGTTTCTGGTATGGAAAATTGGAAAACCACAATAATTGGAGTCAACCTGATTAATCTAGTACTAGGACACAACACTTTGGAGGGGGATTTATGCAAGTTCTGTTGGTTTCCATGGATCAGCTCTAGTGTAGGGCAACTCTAATGTCAGGTAAAAGACTTTGATGTCTTTTATTATATTATAACATCATACTTTAGTAAAATGTTATCTAGCCATGCTTTTTATAATTTATTTGTAAATTTTGAGCAGAAAACAGAAGTATTGAATTTGTTTCAGCAGACATCTGACAAATGTCTCATAACTCTATAACTTCCCTCCATTTTGTCCTACCCATTCCTTTTGCCCTGAATTTCTGTTTGAGGGATTTTTTTTGTTGGTTTGAAGGGTTTTTTTGAGAAAGAAAGACAATTAATTTTTTTTTGAGGTAGAGTTGCCCTGCTGCATTTTCAGTATGCCGTACAGGTAGGCTAATCTAAATCCTCCTTACTTGTCATTTTCCTAGGTTACCATCATGTTTCTGGCAAAATGAGGTGTGTTTCCAGTTCACAGGATGCATTTATGACTTACAGAATTTCCAAAGGCGCCAATGTTGATCTGGCAGGGTTCCCTTTAAAAACGACTTGCCACTTGCCACCAGGATGGAGAGGACAAAGTAGCACAAAGCACTTTAGAACCTACCCTTAGCTCACTAAACAGAAAATTACTTTTTTAATGATTATCTTTCTATTTTCTTTCATAACTTCTTTACTCAATCTTATTCTGCTATGTATCTGTGGTTATCACATGGATCTCATACCCTCAGAAATGGGTCTCTTTTCTCAACTCTAGGCACTGTTCTTTGACCTAATGCAAAATTTGTTTTCTTTTCCTTTCCTTCACGCTTTTTACCTCTCACTAAGCTTCACAAAATAACTTTTCTAGCCTTGCCACACAAGGCTTATTCCCTCTGAAGGCACATTAGTAACTTTTATCAAAGCACACTTCCCCATGTACTTTGTGATCTCAGCTCTCAAAATCTCTAGGAACTTGCCTGCAACTAAGTTCAATTATTTCAATTCAACTAGCCCATTATTTCCTCTTACCATACTGCTTCTTTCAGACCAAGATAATGTTAGTTTTCTTTGTGTTCATTTACACCACTCTGCCTCCCTATAGAAATATTAAATATTCATTAATAATTCAGTCAGTATTCCCCTACACTGACAAAATTCAGTACACTCCTCTCTCTATTTTTGCCAGACCTGAAGTTCTGCATGAAAGTGTTCAGGACCATGTATAACAATTCATACACATAATTGTGCAAGCTACACCTTGTAGATAAAATCTTTATTTAGAAGGGAGGGGACCAGGGGTCATAGGCAGTAGTGAGAATGGTATAAACACTGAGTAAGAAGAAGCCTTTTCTACAACATCAATTTGCAAAAGGCAGATTGAAGTGTTTCTGCTCCTCATGGCAGAGGAAGCATGCAGGAACCCCTCTGGCTAGACACGTTTAGAGGTAATGCCACTAAAAAGAGGGAAAAAACCCAGAGATAATTTGCAAAGCTCTAGCTTTAAAATATCCTTTTCAAGAGTGTAAGGGAAGTGCAAAGCAGACCTTAGCACCTAACATGCCCTCTCTCATTCTGTAAGGCATAAGGAAATGAATCACACTTGCAGAAAAGCAATGTGTCTTTTAAAAAACATATTTCTGGGTGCCTTGCTCCCCCAGCTCAGCTCTCAGCCTCTCCCAACACTGTCAGAGGCCACCTGTGATGCTGTAGCTGCTGGTGATGCCAGCAGAGGCTGCACATTAGGACAAGGAGTCCACAGTCACTCCCATTTCACAACTCTTGGCCACAAACTCTTTTCCTGGGTCAGGCCCTTGAATAATTGGCAGTTACTGCCTTGATGAGCAAACACAAAGTATTCCAGAGCCTGTAGACCCACCCTGAGAAATTTTTCCCTTTTCCTGTAATCAGATTTTTCTGCAGGCAGACAAGCCTGGGAAAGTCTTCTGGCAAATCCCTCCCCAGAGCATTTCTCTGGAGCCAACCTGATGACAAAAGAGTGAGTAGCTCATTAGCTGTGAGGAGAACTCAGGTGGCCTTGCAAACCCCCCTTGCCAGGAGATGCGAAGGCAGGGGCTCCAGGGCTGCCAGCAGCTCTAAGTGCCTCTGCATGGGCCAGCAGTGCCTGGTGGGCTGGCCTGGGCTGGGGAGGAGGTGGTGTGGGCTTCCTTGACTGGCAGGATCTGGCCAAACAACAGGGGCTTGACAGAGCTTAAGCTGTAAATCATTTCCAAACACAAGAACTGACCTGCCAGGCCGGAGCTTGTCCTGAAACTCTGGGATTCTCAAACAAAGACAGAAAAAGGTGAAATAAAGCAAATCTCTCATGGGCTAAACCACAGACTATGTCCAACCCCTCCCCACTTGTATTAACCCTAGCAAGTCTAGGTGATACTCTTTGTATACAAAAGAGCATAAAGCAATATCAATTTAACCATAAGTTTCAACTTCTAATTTATGACAAATCCTTTACTGAACTTAAATACTTGATGCAAAGAGAGACGCTTGCACGCGGGCTTTTGGCGCACACACCTTTTGGGTATTTAATTAGTGACTGGTTTTGCTGAGTTGCACACCTAGTAGGAAGCCTGGCTCTTACTAATCTTTCTCCTAAAACACAACCAAAGTAAGAGGCCTCATGCAATCAGCCTCAATGAGAGTGATCCTCAGAAACAAGATTTGAGGCAGCAGGTGTCTTGGGGCGCACTCCCAGATGGGCTGGGCCATTTAGTACGGCGGGAAGAGCTGCCTGCGCTGCGGAAGCCATTCCAACAGCTTGGTAATGGCACCGCTCTCCTGAGAAAAGCAGGGTCATTATTAAGTGGATGGAAACTGTTGGTTGTAAAAGGCATTCATACAAACATAAACCCTTCTTTACTGCCACATTAAATTTATCACAATGCAAAGAACTGTCAGTAAGTGGATGTTCAGTCTTCCCTATCTACCACAAGCCCATTTAAAGCAGATAGCTTCATCACTGGTGTCTTAATCCAAAACTGTATGTTCAAAAGTTGATCAAAATACTAATCCTCCTCAAATCCTTTGCATTCCTGGTAGAATCCCTTTCATTCCTGTTCAAGGTGAAGCTAGTTGCTGATTGCATGACATACTGGGAGCAATGCTTATATAGGGTACTTAACACCTTTCCTTATAAAAGAGAGGGACAGAAAGAGAGAGAGAATAAATTTGCTTCTGAATAAATTTGCATGCAGCTATTACTCACAGCAGACCTATGACATTTGGTTTGAAGAAAAATGCCTTTACTTTTTTTCATAAAATTTCACTTGTGCTTTGCTTGGCTAACAGCTGAGAAGAGAGCCCTCTCTTCTCTGGCTTCCATTTTCTGAGGAATAGCAGCTCAAAGCAAATCCATAAGCAACAAGGAAGCACCACAATTTTTTGCTGGAAATCCAAGAAATTGCTGCAGCACTTGGAATGGAGACAAAGGGGCTGATTGTTACCCAGCTACAAGGTCTGTGCAGCTTACACCCCACCAACACCCAGAGACAGCAGAAGCACTCCCAGAAATATGGGGGAAAAAAACAAAAAAAAAGAGGTTTGCCATAATCTTTCCTCACTCTGCTCATCATCACCAAGACCCAACAGGTAACTTTTACAGTCCTATCCATCACTGGGATAACAGGATCTCCTGCCATCATTAGTTTTCAGTTCAAGTGGTAGTAGTCTCTGCTGCAATGCTTAAAGAGATGGATGAAAATCCTATAGGTGACAGGGAAAACATAATTCATAGCATCATACAGTACTCAGTTTAACTGTTTTTCTTTAAAGAAGTCCTGGTTTAAAACCAATGCTTTGCTTTTTAAAGTAATATTCTGGTTTTAAAACAATGTTTTCTGATTCCAGCACTATGAAATATCATTTCTTCCAGAAATGCATCCCCATATGCACACTCAAGGGACACAGTCTTGACTAGCATTTCTCCACAGGAACCTATCTCAGTCAATGTACAGATTGAAAAATTAAAATCAGAGCAGCAACTAAAGCCTCCTTCAATAAAGCCTGACTAGATTTTGAATGTAAAATTAGCAATGATGCATAATTGAGAAAAAGAAATCAAAACACCCAACAGTTTTCTACAAAGAAAGTCAATTTCATTTAGTTATCCTTAAAAATATTTTCCCCAAAAAGGAATGAACAGGTGGATATAGACTGACCTTCAAGTGTTACACCATTATCTTTTGTGATATCCAGCAGAAAAAAAAACCCACAAATTATTTTATAGGCACCTGGCTCATTATGTCTTACAAATTAAATCCTCATTTATCTATATGCACCTAACAGTACCTATTCATCGCCTTCACTTAAAAACACATTGCCCTTCTTTCTAGCCTTGTTAATTTCCAGATGCTAATTAAATTTAAACTCATAAGTGTATCTGTTTAGCATGCATGACTAGATCATCCCTCAATATCCATTATCCATTGTACATTCCAACATGTTTACCTACTGCTTTTGTTTTGGTTTGTTTTGTTTGGATCCATTTCCATCAGTTTAAAGGAGGGAGCTTATGAGTTTAAGTTTCCTATTTTGATGCTGGGTGGCTGGATTCTCAGGCTTAGTGCTTTTGTAAACACCTTTGTCTCAACCTACTGTGAGGCAGAGGTATTTTCAGATTATAGCATCAGAATATGGAAGAGCAGAATGGAAAAAAATCCCTCTGCAAAGCAGCATACGGAGCATTTCAGCAAAGGTAGGTTTTGGGGTTTTTTTCCCCAGTCCTGCCCTGCCATTGCAAAATCTGGCTAAATATGTTTTCTGTATTCCCTGCTCCACTCCATGAAAGCAGCACAGCCCAAACTCATGAGGAAGAGACTGGGACAATGGAAAACAGCACCTGGGTTCCAGCCTGATGCTCTCACAGGTTTGCAGGACCTGGTCAGGAGGATGACCTGGCAGCACAGCTGAGCACTTCCCTGGTGACCTGACAAGCAGGGAGGTGACTGCCTCCAGCTTCTGTACCTGACCAAGCACAGAGCCTCGAGAGAAGTCTCAAATGGAGAAAACCTGAAAGGTCTCTAGAGCTCTGTCCCTGTTCTTGTCCCACACACTGCCTCTGCATCCGCCCAGACTTGCAGCCCTGGCTTCACTTGCAACTGGTTCCCAGACTTCCCCAGCCACCATCTGGTTCTTAGGGGAGGCACAATAAAAGACAGATGTTTCTTCTCTGTTTCTGAACCTGTACCAACTCCCTGGTCTCGGAGCCTGGTCCACCCCACACTCTCCATTTTTGTGTGTTTTGCACTTTTTTGGCATCAACTAATGCCATCACCTTTGGTCTGCAGCTTAGTGACTGGGATTTGTTGTCATGAAGGACACTTGTTCTATAAGAAATCCTAAGAGTTCAACAAAAGTTTCTATTTTGAAATAGGATTAAAAATCTGCTTTTTAGCAGTTGAGAGCATTTTGGAAAAAAAATCTGCAAGTTTTGTTCCTCTTCTCTCTCTCTCACTAATATTTCCTTACTGAAATCTGATTTTTTTTTATTTATATACTGAATTACATCAGCCAGGGAGGAGTTCAATCCAGTTTGACATTTCACAGTGCAGACTGCATTTCAACACAGTGTTCCCTGCCCTTCACTGAAATTAAACCTCAGATCTGCCTTAGACTCCTAAGGATCTCATTCCAGGCTGCTCCTTCTCCCCTGCCACGCTCTGTTCCCTGGCATGACCACAAAAACCATGACTTCCAGCATGGCTCTTTCAGTCAGAAAGTTCTGTGTAGATAGAAAATGCACCTGTCCAGGAAGTCTGAGGTCAGAGGAGCAGTGTGGCTCAATGTCCACAAACTTCCACTAGCACTGGCCATTGCAGTACTTTTTAGGACACAGATGGATTTTGATTCAGTCTAAAAGCTACCTGATTTGATTGAAATCAAGTACATGCTGAATTACACCAGTTCAGAGCGTGCCCTCCATTTTCTCTGTGTGAAAAATGTGACTAAGCAAAGCCTACTATTTTCTGTTAAGAAAATGTAAGTGAAACATTCCCAGTGCAGAACTGGCACACGTGAAACCTGTACATGTGATGCTTCCTTAGAGAGAACTCAAAAACTTGGTTTAAGCATGCCCCTAATGCATGTCCCCAAAATACATCACTGCTTACCAATTTAAAGAAAAAGATTCTTTTAAAAAAATCAGAAATATTCCAAGAAGGATGGCTTGATTGATGCGTTTGGCTTTGAAGATTACAGGAACGGCCTAGTGGGAAGAAAAGAGCAAATACAATTCTTGTCACGTGGGCTGGTTTTACTGCCAGTAAAGCAGGAGAGTCCCGCTGTAAGAAACACCTGAGACTGGGTTTGCTGCAAAAGCAGAGGCAAACAATGAAGGCCACTGGTTCACTTACACGCCACCAATTCAGTGATTCGTTGCGGCGCAGGATCTGCAGTGATATTTCATTCACTCTAACACAGACAATCATTATCTGCATGTGGGTGCTGAGAGGACAAGGCGCGAGCGTGGAAATCAAGGTCAAGGAAGCAAGAACTCCCTGGTTTATCCCAGGGAACAGTTATTCCATTCTGCAATAACGCAGGTTAACAAATAATGTAATAAAGACTGGCATGCTGCCAGGATGACTGAATTGATTCCTACACAGCACAGCACAAATCTTTTGATCTCCCCATAAAGAATGGGAAATTATAGCCACAGTGTGTACCTTGCAGGGAAAGCAAATAAAAATGAAATGAACATTTCTAGCAGTTTTGACCTTGCTTTGGGGAATACTGCTTTAAATTTGATTGCCCTGCCCACTTATTATTTCACAAGAAGACACAAGCAAGTCACAAAGACAGTTTTTAGTATTCCCTTTGATGAGGTAAAAAACTGGATTGTCTTCTCCCACCCACTTTTTTTTTCCCTTCATTCTTACACTCAACAGAAAAGATTTTATCCAGGCTTTGATTTGATTTTCAGGATTTCTGGTGGGAAATTCTTACAGCAGATATTTTGCTTCCGTTGGGGTTTATGGTGCTATTCTGTCTAATTATTTCTGGCATTTTGCCCATCAAATTGTGAGTTTCTTCAAAGGAATGAAATGACAGGAGGCCTCCTTTAGAGCAATCATGGATCGGGTTTGAATTTTGTTGTCTTGGAAACAAGCTAGTTCTTGTCATTGAATATATTCATAAAATAATGGTTGGAACATCACTGATAATAATGGGCTCTTTCCTTGTCAAAATTCATGTTCTGGGGACTTTGCTGCAAGAGGCTCTGTCAAAGAGTTTTTGCAGATGTTGAAGATAATTTCAGCACTTCTGTTTAAAATCTCCAGCCCAGGATTCCCATCTCTCCACACCTGCGGCCAGCTCTGCTCATGGGAGGGGTCAGTGGGGGTTAGGAAATCCCCAGCATCCCTTCCCAGCCCAAGGAGCACCAACTGACTGCTTCCCTACAGCTGACACACCGAGACATGCACCCTCCTGTGCCCATTTGTCAGCAATGGATCCAAACTGGGGGTGAGCACCCAGCATGGATAACTTGGGCTGCATTGTGCCAATTAGGTAGAAAAATGTATTTTCCCCCTTGCTTGCTGATACAAGTCCCCAGGTTGAGGGTATTTACACTCTCTGCCAGGGGTCTCACCAGCTTTCCAGCAGGTTCTTCACTCTTCAAACAGATGGATATTGACTGATGAGTAAAACCCAGAGACCCAGAGAGCTGTTGTTTTAGAGGGAGACTATTCAAATCAGAAACCCCCTGACTCTGAGCTTCTATATCAGTTAATCTGCCTTTGGTTTCAGTTTTTCATATTTCTCTTGGTTTTAAAATCAAAGGAGAAAAAGCCCCTGCATTGAGATGCTGATGGTTTCTGAACAGCATGAATTGAGCTGAGAACTGTGCAGGACTTGACAAACTCTTGTGTCTCCCTGAGACTTCCTTTGTGTGTGTGTGGACGTGCATGGACCTGTGCATGAGTGTGGCACACAAGTATGGAGGAAGAGTGGCTGAAGCTTTAAAAGCCACCAGTGGGGACAGGTCATAAAAAGCTTCCATTCTGCCAACTTGTCCGTGAAGCATTTGGCTGGATATAGTAAACCTGTGGGACGCTTGAGGAAATTAAAACTCTAAATTATTATGAGTGAGACTAGCTATAATAGATCTGCTGTGAGAATCTTACTAGCAGTTTTATGATTTTATTCTGTCCTTCTCAAATCACTACATAATGACACTCAATACTCAAATGTCTAACAAGGCCATTTAATGTAGCCTGCAGAAGAGGATTCTCCTGTGAAATTTTACTACAGCCTCTTTAGCACAAAGCTTTCTCAGATTATTAGTAATTTGCATTAGGTCTATTTAATTTTGAGGAGTGCCAGTTCAGTGACCACATGAATATTAGAGCTTAGCAAGTGCATGTGTCTAAAAAGTTACCAAAAGGTCATAGGAATTCTACAAGGCATTTGGGATTTTCAAATTTTCTCTTCATTACAGCAAGGGAAACCAGTATGAACCTTTTCACGAGGCCAGAGCCTCTCATCAGAGATATGATGAGTTGCAATGCTATGCAATGCTCATGTGCCTGCAGCAGAATCCTTTTCCACTATATATAATGGTCCTTTAGCAAAATTTTCCCATTTCACTGTGGAAGAATAGCCCGATGATGGGGAGAATTCCTTCCAAGAACTCTGAAGGAAAAGCACAGATTTCCTTGCAAGAACTGGTAAGAGCCCCCTCTTTCCAAGCAAGAATCTCATGAGCTGCTGGTGTGACACATAGGTGGTCATGGAGCTGGGGGTCACTAGAGAAACTCCAGAACTAACAGAACAATCAAATAACAAAGGATAGCAGCAAACAAAAGTAATATTTTTAAAAGTCAGTTTTCCTCCACAAAGACATTCCTACTTTCTCCTTTCAAAATATCCAACTTCATGCTTTAAGTAGTTCCCAAAGCCTACAAGAAGTGTAACACCCAAATGAGCAGGCATGATAAACCTTTTTTGAGAACCCAGTTGCTTGGTAGCTGTGTTTCACAGAAAGGCCACATCCTGCACCCAACTATAAAGCTACATCTCACTGGATGTAACAATTGGTCTCAGAGCCATGTAGCCTCCTGACACAAACACCAGATGATAACTGCTTCTTCACCTTGGTCAGATGGAAAAAAGCCCTCAGAGTGTCTGCTGTCCTGTGCACCAAGGGCACATAAGCTCTACATAACCTCACCGCTTTGTAAGGATATTTTTATGCATTGACTATTTTACACACATGCAATATTTCAGACTCCTGTCACCATCACCCAAACACCAGAAAAAATATGATTATTCTGGCTCAAGAAAGCAGGACCTTGCCAACAAAATTAGCTCATCCTTGTGAGTCAGACACTCCAATCAAGGTTGTAGAGTATCCTGCCGTAGGTCTGAGAGAAACACAGCTTTACAAGGACAGAGCATTTCAGGCTGTCCCACATCAGATTCAAAATGGACTGGTGCTATGTGTTGTACTAGTGTTGCATTGGTCTGAATGCACACTGAAGCCTGGGAAGGTGGGGAGCAGACGGAAAGGAGAAAATTCTGCAATCTGTTCTTCGTAAGTCAATGATTATGAATCAGTTATCTAATGAAGCAGTAATAGGAATGATGACTAAGTAAAGTAGCTAATAAAGCTAATTTATGTGAAGTTGAAATTTTTAGTACTGTGCATTAAAATAAGCATGATGTCTCAGCATAGTAGGGACAATATTAGTGCTATATATACCAGGCACTTATAATGCTTCAAGATGGTAACACAACTAGAAATGCTGAGCTTCTGCATTTCTGATTAAAAGCTTGGTTCTTCAGTTAGACCAACCTACTGGCCTTTCCATGCTACCTACATGTTTGCTGCGAAACACAGCCTGGTCAGAAGTCCTGGGTGCCAGCATATCTTCTCAGCCCCACCAGGAAAGAGAATAAACAAACGAAGCACCTGATATGGCAGATGTTTTTTCCTATTACCAGTGTCTCATTTACTTTGCTTTTTAAAAAAAATAAACAAACATGAAACCAAATATGAGCATGTTGATAACCTTGAGTGGAATGAACCTGATATTCTGCAACACATATAGTGGGCAATAAACTATGGCAGATACAGCATCCCAATACTGCATTTCCATTTTAACTGCTCAGCTATGAGAGTATTTCACTCATATGCTAACTCAAATGATTATAGATTACTTTAATGCAATTTGCTCTTTTTTTGCTTTCATGGACTTTGGAAAATTAATAGACATAAGCAAGCTTGCCAGGAAGTTTGAAGGCAGAAACAAATTAAGGTCTTGGGAGCCCAAAACACAAGGTACTTAGCTACTCAAACTATACCCTTCTGAGAGAGGAAATGTGTAGCGCGATATATTTGTTTGCTGTCACCAGCAGGAAGGCCTGCCAGGATAGCCTCACTGTTCTGGCACACGGTCAAGTTCTCTTCCCACACTCAAAGTCAAACTGAAGCCAGGGGCACAAGGACTCTCACTACCTTTTGCTGAGAAAACTTTTCCTAGAGAAAAGATAGCTGAGATGAATCAAAAAATTAATATTTGGGTTAAGACTTCACAGTTCAAGTTCCCAAGTGAAGAATTTGAATGCACCCATCAAGCCATTGGTTCATCCCAGCAGAGGTGAAGGGCTTGGCAGTGGGTGCACAGACTGATTGCATTCTTGGGACCCCAAGGAGGCCCTGGCAGCTCCCAGCACTGAGACACAGAGGAGGAAGTCCAAGAGCCCTTCCAGACAAAACAGCCCATATCATCACTAGAGCACACTTTGCATCATCTGCCCCAGAGGGAGCAGTGCTCACCATGCAGGATTGCCATGACGTGGGACACACCAAGGTGCTCATGCACTGCCGCCTGCAACCCAATGCCCTCACCATCCTGAAATCACAGCAGCAACTTTAAAAGTTGATTATTATTTTTGTACTGCTATCACAAGACAGACAATACTTTATTAAGATGTAATTTGAGGGCAAGAACAATCTAGCAAAGGCAGTAGCCAAAGGGACAATATTTCTGAACACAGGCATTTTATTGCTTATCATTTCTACCAACCATTCTCTCCCCCTCTCTGAGCCTCCGCCCATGAAATTGAAAGATTTCTAGTAGAAATGCCTTTGTTGTATCAGCTTTGGAAATATGGATTACACTATTCTGTGAAAAACATTTATTACTCTGAACTGTGACTTGGACATTGTTGCATTTCTAGGGTTATAGATTTTCTTTCAGCTAAACTAAGGCTGTAAGTCACAGTGACAGTTGTAATGTGTGTAATACCACAGTACCAGATTCTATTACATACATATTTTTGCTAGAGGTTTATGATGTTAAAAATATTTCTTTTCTTTCCCCAATACCTTTCCCTACCTGTTGTGCAAATATATTGGAACCTATAACACTGAAGTCAATTTCCAGATAAAATGTGCATGGGAACAAGTAGGTTTTTCTTTTTCAAGAAAAAAAAACAAGGATGGGGGGAAGGGTATACTGCATAAAACCTAATTATATTCAAGCACAATATTGAATTGTAATAAAAGATGAATGAGAGAAAGTGTGTGTCATTGTGAGGAATGAGGAAGGTTACAGAAAACTGAGACTAGGGAAGGATTTATCATGTGTGATGCTTCAGGCATTGTGTTGAAAGATCTGCAGACTTGTTTGCAAGAGTGTTTTATTGGAAAAATAGAGCAGTCTGCATAGGAAAGGATTACTATAGATTTTCATCCTTTATACAAGACAAAGATACAAAGATAAAACACTGTTTCTGTTTAAAAAAAAGAGAGAATCTATGGAAGAAGTCCCAGCTGCAATACAGAGGGGGAAACCTTTCAAACTGAGCTCTGAGGCCATCAACTGCATAAATTCAGGGAACAGACAGTTGTTAAAATACAGCTGATCCATAATTTTTAATGTAAGCACAAAAGTGTGCTGGGTTTAAAAAAAAACCCACAACTTCAACAACTAGAAAGCTTTCCAGTTTTGCTTGCAAAATCTCAGTGCACATATACACGCAAACAAACCTTTTGGCTGGTTGTTAGAATTCAGCTCCAGTACAGTCATAACACAGCTGTGGGAGCTGGAAAAATAATGGCATTCTGGTTCTATTAGTATGCAAACGGGCATGCCAACACTTCCACTTCACTTCCAGAATTCATCCAGTCTGCACATGTCATGTTTCAAACCAAATAGGTCTGGAAACCAGGAGGGTCAAGAACACCTGACATTCCTCTTCAGCCATTCCTCCTTAACCCAGCACCCAGCTGGGGCAGTGCAAGGCTGCTCCACTGCCTCTCCAAGCAGAGGTGGGATTAAGATGCTCCAACACCATCCCTAGCAAGCATCAATGTCCTGTTGGCAGTATGTTTAATGGCTACAGAAAGGCTCTGGTTGGGCTGGCCTGTGCACCAGAGCCACAGAGTGCATTGGGAGATTCAACTCCATACAAGAGCCAGGTTTTGCTCTTCCGTCGTGCTTCCAACCTGAGTTCAAAGGCCTCTAAAACAGGCATATCTAAATTAAGCTTCAGGAGGTGTTTACCCAGCTCACGAGGGTATTCTGCTCTCTATTTTACAAATGGAAAAACTGGGTCACTGAGAGGTTAAGTAACTTGCCCAAGGTCATTGTGCTGAATCAATTTCAAAACTAGGATTAGACGGAAATTCATTCTGAGCATCTGATCACAGAAACACAGACAGCGTTGACTTTTTTTTTTCCCCAAAAGAAGCTACTTATATGCTAAGCTTTTTAGGGTTGAAAGGCAAAAGTAAAGAGCTTATTTGAGAAGTGAAGGGATTTGTTTTTAAGGAGTTTAAATTCAAGGAAGAAAGAAAGAGGAAGCCACTGTACAACATTCCCTTCAGAGCTGGAGCCTCCCCTTGGGTACCCAGCAGCCAGCTAATGCAGTCCTTACCCCTGAGGGCTGCACAGCCTGTCCACATGTCAAAGTCCAAACCAGAGCGCCCCAAAAAGAGCCACTGTAGCAGGAAGGACAGGTTCCAAACCCCAGGGCTTTGCATCTCCATACATCCCAGTGAAGGAAAGAATGGGACCATGACCTCTAGGCTGCACCTCCAGCTCCCACACAGCAGCTCCCCTGATGGCACTGGGCAGCTTGGAGCAATGCCAGCAGCCTCCCAGCCTGTGACAGCTAAGAGCCAGGATGGAGGATCTGCCCTCACCCTCTCTGCCCACCCCATCAAAGCTGTTTGAATGGCATGGGGGCACTGACATTTCAGTCCCCTTCTGTAAATTCCACTGCATTCTGATCTCTCTGTGTGGAATTAAAAATAACATTAGGAAAGAAGGCTTACCAACCACAGAAACTCAATTAAGGGGGCTGTCAAAACTCTGGCAGACTTCAGTGCCACCAGGATTTCAGATGCAATCCCCACGACAACTTTAGCTTGACCCTTCTGTATATATGAGCTATGATAATGGCTACGCAGCTTTAAAAATCCTTCCTTTTTAAACCACAGGCAAGCACATCTGGGCTGATTTCCACAATGGATCACATTAAAGGGGATATAGCACACCCTTCTGAGCTGCTACACAGCCTTTTATCTCGTCTGCAGTCTCAGAGAATCCGAAGCTTCAGATGGGATTGAATGAGTTCCATGAACTATTAGGGGAAGAGAAGACAAGGGTCACTAGAACAACAAATGCCCACTATGTTCTGCTGCTAGTAAGTTCATGCCTATTAATTGCAATAAAGTGTCAGGTTATATGAGCAAAGTGACAAAAAGAAGTTCTCAGAAAAATAGGCAATGACAGGAAAAACAATCAGGCTGCAGGTTTTGTTTGCCACTCCCCCGGAGACTATGTCAATTGAAGCATTTTTTCTTATGCAAAGAGTGGTGCCATGTAAAGAACAGAATTTGCAAAACTGCTGAGAGTCATATGGAGTATGAATAGGCATTACAATTACAGAACCAACTTTTAACTGCCAGCAATAGGAGTGACTCCAACAGCAACCCCAGCAAATGCAGTGATGCCTGGAGGCCTGGCTGGGACCAGCATCCCACCATATGCATTCATATATGACCACAGAAGGACAATCTTAATCTAAACAGTATCTCATCCAAAGATCCATTCAGAAATCTACCCTTTTCTGCTGGAGGGCTTTGAGAAATACTAGTGTGAACAAACACCTAACAGACAAGAGCTGGCTTTATGTATTCTGGAAAACATGGGAACTTTTTAAAAACTTTAGTCCCTAAAATGAAACTTTCCATGTATTTAATTTGTTCTTAGGCAAATTTTACTTTGTGTTCTGCAGAACTCTTTTGGAATTACAGAAGAGCTAAGTACCTTACCATTTTTCTGTGCAAGTAGTGTTTTAGATAGTGGCCTATGTGCAGTTCAAAAATGGGCTGTGAGATTACAGGCTGAGCTCCACAGGTTAACTAACAGGTTTAATAGCTCAGCTGTAATGTTACATTAACATTGATTTTTGTACTTAACAGCCTACTGGAGTCTAGAGCACTAGCACAAATTCATTCCATTTTCCTTCTGTCACAGAAAACCTCCCAGTTTCACCCCAATAGAGAAATCCATGCACACCATGCTTCAGCTACCAGCATTGTCCAGGCTGGTGCAATGGAGGTGTTTCCCCAGGGACAGCAGCACAAATGCTGTCTGAGAGAACAGTTCAGAGTTGTGTCACATCCTTTGTGCAGCTCCTGACCACGGCACACAGGAACAGACCAAATGACTTGCTCAAGGTCACACTAGGGAGCAGGGCCTGACCCTCATACAGAGCTTCAGGGGTTCCCCCCAAAGCCTAGACCACCTTCATGCCCCCTTCAAAGTGCCCACACAGGCCAAGCTCCTCCTTCACCCCTTCTTTTGGGGAACAAATGACAGAGAGGATATTTTATAAACCAGGTGCCTTGAAAAGTGCTTTCTTCTGGATCCTAAGAGCCAGCCCCAGGAGTCAATCCAGATCAATAAGCCTAACAAGCTTCTGGAAGCCTTTTCTTCCAACAAAAAGCTTTCAGGAAGGGAGGAGACAAGACACACACAAAACAACGCAGAAGTCATAAATGCTCAAGAGAAAAGAGCAGAAAGAAATTGTGCAGCACTAGATATGAGAGACCAACTGTTCAGAGATCAGAGTGTGCCATGGTGCTCCCCAGCAGTCATGGGTAGCTGGACTGGTTAAATTCACTTTCCAGGGTGAATTTAACAGGGTGTTATTTGTGAGAGCTTTCAGCAGGGAGTGATCTGCAGACACCTTATTATAAACTTCTGCAGAGGTGAAGTCAGTGTTGAAAAGCACTTCTCATTCTGTCTTCTTCCTGCCTGCCTTGTTCCTCACATGTCATTTTCTTTTATCAAAATGGATGGCAGTATCAAAATTGAAAGGAAGTAGAAGCTGTGAAAATAACAGACCCAGGAAAAGAATTTTTAATTTTGCCTCAATTTCTTTGATGATGAAACCAGTGCTGAATATTAAACAAGTCCTGAGAGTTGAACATCAAGAATAGCTGAAAGTTTTGCTTCTGTCAGAAATGTGAGCAGAATTCCTCTATGGCCCACTTCAGCCTGTTATTCAGATACAGAAAAAACCCTCCTCAACTTCCCTGGAGAGACCCTGCTATGCTGTGTCCACCCCACCCTTGGACTTCCCTGTAGCATCAGAGTTTGTATTTTAACCAGAAAGGGTAGGGGGGCTTTCCTCCATTTAAAACCAGGGTAGATTTTTATTCCAATACTTTAAAATAATTTTGAGAAATTGATTCAGTAAATGAATTTTTTTTTAAAAATACTATGATAATGATTATTCTATCATTCTGTTTGGTTTATAAGAACTTAAATTACACTTTAAGACCTAAGGGAAAAGGAAAACAAATAATATTTTTCTTTTTGACAAAACCCAAAACCACAGTGGAAGACGTTTTCCAAACTAGATTACAGTAATGGTCTCTTCTAGCCCTAAAAACCTCTGAGCCTTCCTTGATGTCATTAATAATAAAATTGTATCTAAGGCAAGCAAAACAGAAAGCTCCACTTTGGCAGCCCTGTGCAGGGACAGTAGCAATTTATAAAACCTGAAGCAGAAACACCACCAGAGGCAAAGTGATGCTTCACTGGAGGAGCACTGCAGAATCGTGCTCGAGGGGCAAGCTGCTCCTGCCAGCATGGAGCAGGGGCAACAAGGGGAGAGAGGGACAGCACTTGGTCCTGGGATGGGTACAGAGCCTCTCACTGATGGTGGCTGAGGAGAGGACTTCATTGGACAAGGCATCCCACATGCTTCCCAAAACAAGGGGTTTGAAATTACAGAGCCTTTCTAAAAGTATTTTTTTTTCTTTTTAAATTGGGAAGTTTAAAGTAATATCAATGTCTCATTACTGAATCTAACTTTGGAGATTTAATCCTTTCTCCTTTATAGGAACTTCCAAAGACTTGAGAAAAGTTTAGATGAGAACAGTGGGCTCCTCACAGATTGTGTCAGTGCAGCCTAGCTTGCCTATGGATGATAAACTCTAGTTATTCTAATTCTAATGGTCTTGCTTTTTTATCTTTCCACACACTAGAAACAGATGAAACAATTTCCTCCTATTTACAAATACAATAGTGTTTCTTTTGTATTCAATAGACAAGCTATTTGTCATAGAAAAACTGCACAAATCCTTTCTGCACTGCTTGATTATTGCAAATAACCAGAGAAAAACCTATTGGTCTCCTATCACCTTGGTTTCATCTTTGCCAATATTTTGAATTGCATTGCACCTTAAGGATCTTAATAAAAACATCACTTATTGATTTTTAATCCAACTTCCTGAGGTGATGCAGTTGATTTCACTGCACTGCCTGAATTTCCAAGTTCTGCTTGTTTCCAATAATGCCAAACCTGTTGTCCAGTTTTAACCAAATCTGACAAGAGCGTAACACTTCTGCTAAAACAAGTATCATATGATGCCAGAAAATCTACACTGGAGATATTTTTTACATGCTGTAACCACAGGACAAGTTTTTATCAATCTCTGCACCCTGTTGGGCAAGAGAGAGCCTCACCATGAGGTGGAAATGAAGCGCAATAAATTCCACTGCTCAATGACCTCACAGCACAAGGGCTGCTATGGGGAGTTCCCCTCTACTTCCTCCACGTAGGTGGGAAGCACCCAGGAGGCACCGAGCCCTCCTCTTCTCACCATTCAACAACTTGCTCAGACGCAGAAGACCCTTCTTACCAACATTCTCTCCACTGCCATCAGAAAGGCTCTTTAGTCTCATACAGAGATTTCTGGTGTCACTGTTAGGAAATATGAAGGGGATTTCTATGGACAATTCAAATCTGACCACTTTTGCTTGTGTCCAGCAGCAGGAGTGATGGTGAGCTGTGTGCCCAGCACCCACCAGAAACACCTGCAGCACTCAGGAGCAAAGGCAAGCAAAACAAATGACCCAAGGACCATGCTGCCAAGTGGGCAACAGCTCAGGAGAAAGTGCCTGCAGTACGCATGCAGAGGCAGAATCTGAACAAGTGAGAAGGTTCTCAACAAGCCTGCACAAGGGAATTAGAGGAGTAGGATCTCAACAAGTTTCCTGCCTAATTCCATTTCAATCTCTGCAGAGTGCTGGGATGGTGTCATGGTTTAACTCCCGCCAGCAACCAAGCCCTGTGCAGCCACTTGCTCACTCCCTCACCTGCAAGAACAGGGAGAGAATTGGAAGGGGGAAAGCTAGGAGACTTGTGGATTTAGATAAAGACAGTTTAACAGGAAGAGCAAAAGCCATGCAGACAAGCAAAGGAAAACAAGAAATTTATTCACCACTGCCCACAGGTGTGGGCAGGCAGAAGTTCAGCCTTCTCCAGGAGAGCAGGGCCCCATCACACACAACATTGACTTGGGAAGCCAAATTGCATCACTCAAAATGTCTCTCCCTTCCATACTGAGCATGATGCTTTATGGTTTGGAATATCCCTTTGGTCAGTTTGTTGTCACCTGTCCCAGCTGTGTCTCCTTCCAGTCGGCCATGTACACCCAGCCCCTCACCAGCATGGCAGAAAAGGCCCTGGCTCTGTATAAACCCAGCTCAGCAATAACAAAAACATCTCTGTATTATCAACACTTTGTTCAGCACAAATCCAGAAGAGAGCCACTGTGAAGAAAGTTAACTCTACCCCAGCTGAAACTAGCACAGATGGCTGCTCTGCCTTTGACACAGCCACTTTGTCCCTGAGCACTACTCAATCATCCCATTGCAAACCTGGAGCGGGAGAAGACACTTCACTGTCTTGCATCAAGTGTGTTAGGGACTGAAACAGAAAACCCAAATGCTGTCACAGCTGCTGCCCCACTTTTCCCCAGCAGCTCTCAGGCCTTTGCCCTTGCACCAGTGTCCCCATGTACCAACAGGCTTTGACCACTCTTTGGGACCCAACACAACTGTTTCCAGAATTTGTGCTTACTCTAAGTCCATTTGCCAAATACCTTCCATTTTGGCTGTGACTGGAGGAAAGAAAACACCAGCTGACCGAGCCGCACACAGCATGGGAGCTGACAGCACAGCATGGGAGCACGGGCCAGGAGCCCGGCAGGACAGACAGCCACCAAAGCAGCATTTCAGCCCCAGCACAGGTTCTCCAGCAGTAACACCCAGTGCTGCTGAGACAACAGGCGCTCCAGGGCACCCCATGGACACACAGGAGTAGCTGTGAGGGGGGGTTTGCACAATGCATAATCAGAGCACAAAGGAGACTGACCCTTGCGCTAGAACACAGCCTGACAGTGCCCAAAGCGTGAGCACAGTTTTGGCCTTTGTTGTCGGGAGTTATTTCAGGGGCTGGCAGAGCAGCTTGAGCTGTGCTGGATTGCCCCCTGCAGCCCACGGATCGCATCGTCCCCAGCCCGGGGCTGGCCTCGCAGCACGGCACCGTGCACGAAATCAACCCCCGAGAAAAGGCTCTGCGATCATTTTAACGGCATTTTTCTTCCTGCCTGTAACCAGAGAAAGCTGGTTTGCTTGTTTGTTTCCAGATGGTTCTATCTGGGGGAGCTTGGCAAAAGAAACACTGCAGCCTCATGTAGTCTTTCCTTTTGCTTGCGGACAGCAAACACCTTTTCCTAGGTATTTCTTTTCAGAGTACGAAAAGTTGAGGAAAGAGAGAGGGAAAAAGGAAAGGGATAGAGAATATGTGATAAAATATTTTTAAATTCTCCCAAGTAAATGAAAGCAGCAAAGCAAAGGAGATGTCAAAAGAAGGCGCTTCTTTCCCTTCTCCACACACTTCAAAGATATTTATCCTTGTATAAAAGATACAGGACAGATGGCCAGAGATAACTTTGAAGAGCGCACAGAGCACAGATGTGGAAAAAAACAGGGTAGGCCCTATTTTGTTTAGCAGCAAAAGCAGTACCAGATAATCAGTTATTTTACTCATGTACTTTTGTCTCTGCCTCACCACACTGCTGTGAAACTTTTGAAGTATCATGGTTTACTTGCCAGTAAATGCTGGACTTCAAAGGAATAGGAAATGGATGCTGAATGGCAAAGTGACCTTTTATTACTCCAGCTACAGTTTGTAACCTGGAACGTGACAGAACATTTTTCATTCTACTTTAACAAAAAAAAATCTCACAAAGGATCACACCTTCAAAGCAGCTTCAGTCCAAACATTACAGAGCAGTTTTGACAAGATACTGAAGTCTATTTTCTAGTTCTAGTCACGCAGCACGGACCGGGGTGACAGGAGGTTAGAGCTCATTGCAGAAGTCTCTCTCTGGCTTCATTAGCTGTCATTATAGGCTCTTTCCTGGCCTCAGATACTGCCCTCTCACTATCTCCAGATGTTTTCACTGGCAGAAGCAATCTTCTATTTCTATAGGTAAGTGGCTGCCACTGTGCAAGGTGGGTAACTGAGGTCTCCCCAGTGAGAACTCTCTAATTTCAATCCTCACAACCCACTGGTACATATCAAAATTTGGTGGCCATTTTGGAAATGTAGCTACTTGAATTATATTGTCTCTTGGGAATTGTCTCATCATGAGAACAGCCACCATATAAAATCTTTTGTCCATGTGTTTTGTGAATTTACCCTCAGCTAGTGTAGAGCAAAAAGATTCTGGCAGAGGCTCAAGAGAAACTGTTTATTTGAGGCTTCAGAGTCCCACCAAATGAAAGCAAAAGAGTAGCTTTAGACTGCAAGACAGGGTTCATAACATATATTACAATATAGTGTACAATACTAAAATTTTTATATTACCTTGGGCACTGATTAGCTTGGAAAATAATATGGGTCTATCAGTGCATCAATGCAACCCAGGAAGGAGAGCAACAATTTGTGCTACTACACCCAAACTATGTTGTTTAAAAAGCACTAACAGTAAAGATCCCATCCCCATCACTACTTAGACTTGGGTTGCTGGCTTTAAGTCTTGTCAGAATTTCTAGTCTGGGCAAAACAAAATGAGCAGATGTGATGCTTGTCACATCACCATCACTCACATGACACTAAAATACAGCACTCTTGCCCTGTTTTGGCATGCTTGGGTGTCCCTAGGCAGCAAGGGCTAAAGACAGGCAGGGAATTCAGCTCTCCCTGTCATACCCAGCAGAGTAAATCCTGACATTTCTCCTTGCAGGTCTCTGCTCACAGAGGCTGGCACTCCCCAAAACCTCCCCCAGGCTCAGATGAGATCTTTGATCCAACCTCACCCCCTACCACCCACCCCCACTCCAGCCTTTTTTTATCCTTGAGGTAAAGGCTGCAGGGCCTGACCAAATCCTCTTATGCCAGGGATGCAGAAAGGATGAAAATGTATTCAGCAGCAAAGTAGGTGTGGAAGGACTTTGGAGAACGGGAAGAGACAACTGCTGCATCCATATGATAACAAGCAAGGTCAAGCTGATGAAACACGTTGGCAAAGAGTAGTCAGGAAGAGAAAGAGAAAAGCCCGAGAAGGAAAAGAGAAAAAACTATAATATCTAAAAGGGAAAATATTCAGCCATTTGAAAATGAAGAAGAATCTAACTGGAAAGAAACATATAGGCTAGGAATAGGTGAGAGAAATAGGAAAAATGGATGAAAGATCACAGAAAGTCAGAAATTCATACAAATTCCACAGCAAAGTGGCAGACTGAATGAAAAGCTCAACAAAGCAAAATATTAACAGTACTGGCACCATATCCTATAATCACTTCAGGAATATTACGATGTGACTGAATGAGGGTCTATTTCATTCTGCTTTTCCAGAAATTGAGAACAATATATGATAGTGCATCCAGATCAGGCAGAAAAGAAAACCCAATGGTAAAGAGGATAAGTCAGGACTGGTGACTTACCATGTTCTTTTCCTCATCTGTAACAAATGGATTGAGCACAGAAAAAGAAAAATGTGTAACTGGATTAAAGGAAAGACAGGGGGATCTAGAAAAAGAAAAGTATGGCTAAAAGAACAAGGCAAGAACTACTCAGGATAAACATTATGGATTTTAAATCCGATCAATATTTCAATATGGCACTTTAGAAAAAAGCTTTGAGTTTAATAATCCCACCTGTGAATTTCATTTTCCTTAGCTTGAGAGGTTCTAAAGTTTCTCAGTCAAAGGTTGCTCTGATGATATCCTTGCTTAACCCTGAAATATCTCACCTTTCTCCCAGCTGGATTTAAGGATCCCCACCATCCTTGAGAGGGAGGTGGATAGGTACCTAATGACAAAAAAACTTGCATGGGTGGTTTTTAAAAAATCCAGATGAGCTACTCAAAGAGCAGATCTGGAGAAAACCATCTCCCTGATGCTAAGAAATAAGAGAAGGCCACACTGCCTACATTTCCCCAGCTGAAACCAAAGAGTAGAAACTCTACTGCCCACACAGTCTGTGTTTTTTTAGAGAAATAATTTTTAAAGTATTTCTGTCCACCTGGTGAGGAATAATGCCAGCATTTTGGCTGAACATCAGAAAATTTGTAAACACAAGCATGGAGCCTTCATAACCAGCTTAAATAAAGGTTTTCTTCCAAGCATGCTGATACAGAGTGTGTGGGAGACAAATTTAGACATCAGACAAGGGCCTGCACAGTAGAAATCCATCTGGCTACACTCAAAAATGGGCATTCACTGACTCAGACGTGATTTTACATTATATGCTAGGCCATTTGGATGACAGTAAAACTGAGCCAGTCAGAAACATCATCATGTTTATGTCTGCCAGTTCTGCCAGGATAAAGTTGGTACATCATTTATGAGCATTCAGCATTCCACAAGGCTCACAATATGGGAAATTTATCTACAGCCTCCTGTACATAAATAAATATTGCATTATCTCCTCTGCTGGTACTACTGATATTGTGTGGGAACAGATTTTGTCTTCCATCAGCAGACTGGTGGAATTTAATAACATTTGTGGTCATCCCATCCAACTGGAAAGACACATCACACCCATTACACTGAATGGCTCATCATCAGTTGAATATATAAATCTGAGAGAGCTGCAAACAGCAAGAGAGTGACAGAATCTTTTACTGAACATAGGTATGTTTTTCTTTGACCAGGGGGAGTCTCCAGGGACTTAGAATTTATCAGTTGTGCACCAACAGTGTGCTCAGTATTGCACATGACTCAATGAGAAGATAGGCCTGATGAGTTTGCAATCCAAAGTACTGAATTCTAGAAATGCTCTGGTTAAAATATTCACAGGCATAAAATAAATATGAGGTGTCTGGTGGGCTGGGTGATGTCTAATGTCCATGGAGAAACAAAGGAAGTGGAACATAACAGGAAATTCAAAAGATCTACCAGCACAGTTTTGCAGGTGGAAGGTTTCTCCAATAGCAGCTGATACCAGCAGCAGGTAACAAGTTGTCATCAGATACACAACAGTCAGGGTCTCCAGGGCTTTCTTTCACTGTACATGGTGACTTTCTCTTCTGTCAGCAACAAAGTCCTTCCTCCACAGGATAAACTATATTGGCCAAAAGACTGCAAAACAGTTCATGGCCCTCTGTCTAGGACTACATGGCCAATAATTCATATTTTTTCCCATTACCTAAAGGTTGTGGCAAGTTCCTGCTTCCCATATGTAGGTTCAAACTGGATTTAGCCCTGGAGCTTCCCTCTAAGCACTACCTCAGCTGTGGTACTTCCATGTGCATTTTCAGACATCTCAAATACTCCCTGATTGTAGATTCTGGTTTAGATGGCAGCAGCCTTATTTTGCCTAGGCTTACACCACTTCTCTTTGAATGTCTTCCCCAACACTCTCAGAAGGGGACAGTACCTGCTGTGTTCTCACCTTCCCGCTCTCTCACCAGGGACTGAATTCGGTCCTAACCCAGATCTGGGATCCTTGGGAAGCCAGAAGGACAGTTACTCGTCCATGAGATCCCACTGAGGTACTCACATGTGACTTTGGCCAAAGTCTCACCAAACTCCTCTCTTAATACCTTCCTGACTCTAGGTCCACTTTCAGCATCCAAAGACTTGTCTTTTGCCTCGTGCTGCTTTGCTGTAAGCCACTGTCTATGAGAGGAAACTCAGAAGCAGAAAATGAGGTAGAGGTTCTGCCACAGAGCCTGAGAGATTCGTTCCTAGCGCCAGAAGAACAGTGCCATGGCAATAGCCAAAACACAACCAGCAGCTGCCTGGGCACGGGGAGCAGAAACCAGAAAGAGGGAAGGAGACCAGGATACATAGAGGTGATGCAGAGCTTTAGGAAACACCCAGTCAAAAATCCCTCACCAGGCATCCTTTGAGCTCAGTGGAAATAGGATTTCACTCCAGATGCCAGTCTGGCACATGAAAAGATATTGTGCTCCCTTCCTCTCCAGTGAGATCTCACCTGTTCTAACTCCTCTGAAGTGCTGCTCTATTAACCCTGCTCTGGATGCTGTGCCTTATTTTGATCTCTGTTCTTTGCATGGAGAATAGAGTACAGTACAGTAGAAATAAAATCTGTGCAAAGTCTAAGGCATTACAATAAAATCAGAGCACATCTCAGGTAGAACAACCTGTTCTCAGCTGATGCAAACTAATAGGAGCCAGGTAAAATTCCAGCGGTTTCCCCAGAATCTTCCAACTCTCTTTTTCAGTTATGCAAAGATATCAGAAAGGCTGCTGAAATTTGATAATACAGTAAATCTGCTTTTAAAAGAGGCTGAGTTCTGGGATCATCCCCATTTCCTTTGGAAATCCCATGTGTTATTTCTGAACCTGCAGACACCATTATGTTTTTTTAATTTAATTAACTTCCAATAAAGCTGCTTATACTGGAAACAATAAAACTCTTTCTACCATGTCACTCTTCCTTCTTTAACACACATACAAAACACACAGAAGCCTCAAGAAAGCTCCAGGCACTCTAAGAAAAGAAATAACCAAATACCACCAAATATTTAATTTTCTATGCCGGAAATGAGAAACAGGTGTAATTAAAATAACACTTTTTAAATTAAGTGACCTCTCTTGACCAACCATCTGTGAATAATTCAGATTTTTTTCCCATTATTACTGCAAAATTAAAACTAGGGCATATAAATGACAAGATTCTCTTTAACTATCTTTAAGCACCAGCAATATATATTTTCCACCAGTTAAAATCCTTAATGATACCAAAAATCTGTCAAGCATAACTCCCCCAATTCATTTGCCTGAAACCATCAATATTTTATCATGCATTTGCAGTTGGCTTTAATTTAACAGTCCAGGTTACTAATCAAACAAAACACCCAAGTCATTAAAAGTTAGCGTGCCATTTAGAAAGTGCATTTCACGTTTATTAAAATATCTTTCATGGAGCCATTAGAAGGCTAAAGTTTTAATTACAATCAGATATTTAGTTCTACTTCAGTTATGCTTTTGGCACTCTCTTGCAACTGCCTTGATTAATCTTCCAGACAGAGCTCATCCATTACCTCCTGAAATTATTTTCCTCTTAACTTCTTCATAATTCATCTTTTTTCTTCCCCCCTCCAAACATGTAAAATGCATTAAAAAGGTGTGCACAATACCTGCCTGAAAGATAAGTCATTAGAAAGATTCCATTTCAAATGCAATTTATTCTCAAAAGTACCAAATAACCATAATTCAAACAGATGTATTGAAATTGAAATGTAGGTTTTCTTGTCTTTGTTGTCATTTTAACTATTTTCCTACAAATGAGAGACTAATCTGTGCTGCTCTTTCTCCTGTCTCAGGTTTTGAAATATACAGTTCAGCTGAATTTTGCCTGGGTAATTCTGAGGGCATCTCAAGCTCACACAGAGTCTCTGTCATAGAAAATTTCACTTATTTTTTTCTTCTTTAGTATAATGGTCATATTGCAATACATTTTACCAAACTTCTATGCTGAGACCATTTCAAAGGCTCTTCCCTATCCACTTTATGTAACGTCATGTGAAAACTCAGTCAGCTGTAAAGAGAAAATACTTTTGTGTTGATTGATATTTTAGAGTTAACAGACACCTATACCACGTTTTGCAAAGTTTCACCCTAAATGGATGTAAAATTTCAAGGACCAAGGAAACAAATTTGGAGGAATGAATCTCTCATTTCCACTGAGCTTTGACATTTCTCCTGGATCTGGCATAGATAGATTCAAATCCTCTAAATTCCACATTTCTCATTCTACATGCTCTTTTGCTGCAGGTATAGGCAGATTGGGTTTACACACACAAAAGAAAAGCCGTAAAGAAACCCAAATGGACAGCTGAAGATCAGGCTTGTCACCCACAGGTTTAGATTCTTAGGTACATTGTATATTACAGCCCCTTCTCCAGAGCTCATCCTTAGACTGAACAGGATCAGAGAATGGTCTTCTCAGACTCTGTTATGCATCATCATCATCATCCTTTAATTTATCCACAGCTGCAGTAAATCTACTGAGAAACACACTGGAGAGATCTTGCCAGACCTCAGACAGTCCTCTCCCCCCCCAGAGCTGCCCACTGCCTACTTCCAGGAGTCTCCAGGGAGAACAGGCTGGGCTATGTCCCATTCCCACAGCCAGACCAGGAGCCAGAGATCACTGGGGAGAGGTTCAGCCATGATCCCAGCAGAAGGCCCACAACAGCACCACATAAACCCTTAACCTGCCTCTCCTCCTTCATCAGCTGGATCCAGGGCCACATCCACCTGCAGAAAGAAAACCTCTATGCTCGTGTTGGTCTGAACCAAGCACAAATCAACATCTCTCCTATCACTGCATCTCACTACAGCACTGAAGCCTGGTATCTCACAGCAGCAGTGATCATATGGTGGGAGGCAGGGAATAGAAGGGATTCAAATAAAGGCCTCTACCCTCATTCATGTGGTCATCAGAATTCGCTTCAGGCAGACTCGGGAAGAGAGCTGCAGAAGCATTTCAAGACAAATCTCAAGCACTTAGGTTGCAAAATGGGAGATGCTTGAAGAGTCTCGCTACATGGCCCTTGTACAGCACTGTTCTGTGCTGTACTGAAAAGCCTGCTTTTATTGTCCTCTGTGCTGGAGATTATTGATTTCTTTCTTTTGAACCTATTCTTTCCATTTTTTAATTGGAAAATACAGCAAATTGCTTTAAGCAGATCTGTTTAGAGCAGGTTTAAAGGGGTTTTCCATTATACTTTTAAACAACATTTGAAAATATAAGTTAAGAAATGGGAGCACATAAGGAGGAGGGAGGGAGATGGGGAATTATAGGAACAGATTAGAGATAAATGAGATACTGTGGCTACCAGTAACCCACGTGTCTGATGCCTCACGTCCTCCACACGGACCAGAGAAATACAGGAGGAGCAGAGCTATTTATAAAAGAAAAGGAAACAAGTAGACTGGGCTGAACGATGTCCGGGTTTGGAGCAGACCTGGCACTGACCAAAGCTCATGTTTAGAGCTAGGGAAGGCTCTTTCCCCGGCCGGCACGGCTCCGTGCGAAGGGAGAGCGCAGCGGGGCCAGGGCGGTGCTGCAGCGCCATCTACTGCCAGCGGCGAGGGCAGCGAGCGCTCACAGCGCCTCCCGGCCGGCCCGAGAGCCGGCGCTCCCTGCAGCCACGGCCTGCCGAACAATGAGCCTGCAGGTCATCACAAACATGCGACCTCCCGACAGCCAGGTGGGCCAAAGAAAATTCTGGCTCAGGATGTGGCGCATGGGGCTGCGGCAAGAGGAACGGGAGAAAATGTAGGGCCCTGTGTCAGTTCTTTACGAATGTGAGAGGCAAAAGTTTTGGTTCTGACACTGATGATACTGTATTCAACTTGTTTCAGGAAAAGGATTTGTATCACTGAGCCTCTGAGACATTCGACCTTTTGAAGGAAAATTTTTCTTTCCTTTAACTTTTTGAAAATACTGCTCCGATCCTCTTTGGTGTTTGAGACTTTGTCATCATATAAATTGGCTAGATTTACTCCCCAGCAGAACACTGAGCAATAATAAGCCAAAATTATGTTTAAGATCCTCTCCACATAGAACATAAAAGACAATTTCTGCAAGTGGAACCATTTAGGAGAAGCCAGGGACTTGCCCTTACCAATACACGTCCCGAAATCCTGTCCTCACTGGAGTACAGCCAGTGTTACTGCTGATTTCAATGGGACCATGATTTCTTTCAATCCTCCTACATCTCATCATGGCAAATGCCAGATGCTGATATAACTTAACTGAAGCCTCCTGTCATATGCACTGTACTTCACTAAATTCACAGGTGTGCCAAATAATGCAATCTGCTGGAGCTCTAGGCACATGATAGAGCTGAACATAGGAAGAAAATTGCCTTTCATACAGGGCTTCAGTATTGACAGCTGATTGCTGTACTTCACTTAAGGGAAACAAAATCTTTGTAGAAGCATATTGACTAGTCTGTGCATAAAAATCATTCCATAGCTATAAAGCTGGGAAACACAGACTTTTCCTGACAGCGATATTCTGCTGTCCCTTAAGAGGGCTAGGGCTCAAGGAGATGATACTTTAATTATTGAAATTTTATTTTTCTCTAAAAAGTATCTTCATTTTCCTGTAATTATCAGAATAAGGGCTGCTAAACCAACAAGAGGTGGATTTATTCCTCTGTTTATAGAGAATCTTTTCAATATGGCCCTTATCTCTGCAGACTTTGCACATCATAATAGCAAAAAAAATTATGGTAATATTTTAGTAATAACAGATGTTAATTTAAAAAAAAAACCCAAATGTAAACATAATAACCAGAGCCCCACAAAAATGCCAGCTGCCCTTTTGCCATAGGTGAGGTGTATTAAAAGGAGTGGAAAGCATCAGTTCTTCTTTCTTTACCTCTTATCTTTGGTGGTAAGAGTAAAGGAATCTAACACAAAAAGAAGGGGAAAATCTAATGTGGAACTAATGCAACATTTACCACTTATTATCTGATTATTGTTCCTGATGATATTTCCATTTCCCTAATCTTTAATCTTCTTGTATGTAGATTGAAAGTTCTTCAGGGCAAGACTCTTTCTACATCTCCGTGTAACATCTAATACAGTGAGATCCTGATCCTCCCTCTAGCCTCCAGAGACTTATGAAATTAAAATATACAAGTGATAAGAGTCTCCAAGCTTGACTCACCAAAGAGTTTGGGAAATATAGTACTTAGTTTCTCAGCCCTCCTAGGTACTCCTGCAGAACTGGGAGTCCTTCATCAGGTGCCCAGGTGGCCTGGGCAGAAGCAATTGCAGCATGGATGACTGACCAGTGTTAACACATAACCAAGAATATGCTACTCAGGAACTGGATGACCTTGAAGGTCTCTTCCAGAATCTTGATGATTCTATGAAGCATTAATGGGACCCTGCAGGGCCCCACACCTTCCTGGCAAATCTGCAGCTATTATTGATGACAGGCTCAACAGAACCATGTGCCTGCATACTACCCCAGAGCACACACAATCACAGATCTGCCCTGTGTTTTATATTGACTCAAAAAGTTCATCATCACTAAATGTCAAACTGTGTCTAAACAGGAGGTACTTAGCCCAGGTGCTGCTCCAGCAGAGCAGTGCTGTTTCACAGCCCCACAACTTCTGCCTTGTTCATGCAAGTAGGAGTCATGAGGTGGGAGATACAAAAGAGAATTGCAGGCGTTAAACCAGAGACCTGCTGTAAGGAGCATTGCCCCTGTCTGCTCTGGATGCACAACCTTCAGCTCTGCCCTGCTTTAAGGAGCTAACCCTTTATGATAGAACCTGGCCACCAAAGAGAGATTTTGGTACACTTCCCCCCCCTGGGCCCCACTGGGCACGGCAGGCGGTGTCACCCAACTTTACTAAATCAATATCTTGGCACAAACAAAAAGAAAAACCCAAAAACCCAAAAACACCTCAAATGTTATTTAATTCTACTATGTGTAAAAATCTACCCTTCCCCTTAAAAAAACACTGTCATAAAAATTTTACTCAAAATATATAGAAATACTCTTCCACAAATATTTCCACCTAAAATCAAACACTAGAAATTAAATAGTTTTCAGCAAGATCATTGTAGAGAGTGTAAATCATGTCCAAACCAACACAACAAAAGACATCTTTGGGTGAGATACCCCTTTATAGTATACACCATACCACTTACACAATATCCTCTTCAACTATTTTAATTGATAGAAACACAAAACCAATAAACAATAACAATGAAAAGTTGTTTTTTTTTTTTTTTAAGAACATAAACCATCAACAATGAGGTCCTGCCATTGGTACCACAAAACGTGGAAGACAGAAAGGTGTGAGCCAGAGCTCCTCCTGCTGGGCCCCCAGCTACAGTAAATATCACCCACAAAGCGAGCTGCAGAGATAAAGTGGTTTAATGAAGAAGTACAACAAATACTATCAAACCACCTGATGGGAGTCCTCCATACACTACACAAACCAGTCATGTATACAATACTACTGCAACAAAAGAAAATAGTATGACATGTTATAGCAAGAATCATTGCTTTTAAAACCCAGGTAACACACAGAGCCAATTTGTGCCAAACAGCTACTCAAATACCTCAGGAGCATTTGCAGCATTCAGAGTAAACACAAAAAAATGTATTTTTGAAGAAGCAGAGCAACAGCTACCAGCAGGTGGTCCAGCAAATAAAATAATCTCAGCAACCATCTACTTGAGACTGACAGCTCTCCTTCCTTGGTGCTTCTGAGCAGTGGGGAACACTGGCTGAAGGGCTCTGTTAAACTGAGATAATACAAGATGTTGACTAAATGTCAAAGATTATGTTATTTTAGAGGTCGCAGTCTACTTTGGAAACACCCAAGGAAAATGCACTAGCAAGGATAATGAAATTTTTTTAAAAGGCAGAAAAAAAAAACCAAACAAACCAAAAAAAAATCCCCATTAAAACACTTTCCCTGAAGAGCTGTCAGCAAGAGGTTGTGCAGTTGTGCAGAAGAGCTGATGGCAGAAAGGAATTCACAGTGAAAGACGGTCAGAAATACCAAGGCTGGTAGGGAGCCAAAGCATAAGAAAACAGCACAGTAAGATGAAATTAGTCTGGAAGACATTTGGCATTTAAAAAAAAGAAATATAAACTCAGGTAAATGGACATGCCAGCAATACCATTTTAACTGGCTTATAAATCATTACTCATGGTTTGCTAATGTCAAGAAACAAAGCTAGTAATAGTACTAGACTGGATAATCAAAGTTAACAGTCAGTTAAGGTGATATTAATTGTACTTGACTGATGAGAAGGGGCAGAAGAGTGAATAGCTGGCAGAGGGAAAATGTAAAATTTGATGCCTGCTAAATGAGGCATGATGAATAATGGTTTTTCTTGTCAAAACCACTGCTAGATTCCCCTCAAGCTGCGAGTGGATATTCAGGAACACGTGTCTGGTTTTAACCAGGGGTCTGATTGTTCTCCTAATAAAAGCAACAAAAAATATGATAACTGATGCAAAAAGGAGCTGAAAAAGACCAAGATTATGTCCTACAGCCACAAGCTGAAATTCTATCTTATTTCATAAAATGTACATCCAAAGCAAGTTAAAAACAATCCAGGGAGGGTACCTATTATCTTGCATGAACAGACAGCAGTTGTTGACAGGAGTTAATAGCATTTCTCAAGAAACTCGGCTTAATCTGGTTTTCATTGAAACTTTTTTTTTTCCATGTATTTATTAACAATAAGTAGAATTTCTGACAATATACTCTCTAAACAAAGCATTAAAAGGGGATCTCACCTAAATAAAATAATACAGCAGAAACATCAGTCATAAGTCATTCAGCTCTTAGGATAAGGTTATTCAGAGAGTTAATATCAGTGCTTTGTGTTTATCTTACTTGCTAAATCTTTCCAGAAATTGTTAGCTGGCTCTATTTATACAAGCAGTTGTCCTGGAACAATGTGCATGAGGCTGAATTGCACTTTTTTGGGGAGGAAAGCAGAAACAATTGCATGTGTTGACTGCAGTCCGATGTATTCTAAAACTGCTCTCAGTTCTTGTTTTAGAGAATCAGGACATTTCCTATCATCATTATAAAAAATGAAATTGTGGTAGGGCAACTAATAAATCATTACTCTCTTTCGTTTTCTTGTTATGCACAAGACAACTCTGTCCAATTATTGGGTCAAGAGCCCCAGGTGTTTTGCACATAGAAACTTACACCACATAACAAACCAATAAAGATGCTGAAAATCATAAGCAGAACAGAGATGTGCAATAAAAACAACAATGCCTGAGATTCATTCCCTCCATAAACTTCCTTTCTGACACTTTTTTCTCTATTGTTGCTGAAGCAAAGTGATGCTAGATGTTTAACAGCAGGCTGCAGAAATAATTTAGGCACAGAACAAGCAAGGCACATCCTGGGGATGAACTGCTGAGCGAGCATAGCCACAGACCCATCAAGGTCCCACTGATTCCAATGAAGAAAACCCTGAGCAGCAAGGGCTATGTAGCTATGTGGTCTCCACATCCAAACTTTTAAATCAAAGGCCAAAAGAGGCTTAGCCAGCCATTCATTACACAGCTTCTTATATGTTGCCCAAAGCATCTATTACTGACCACCTTGAAGGACTGTGAGACAAATAGATCCAGTGATTGCCCAGATTGCCAGGCACACAAAGCAAATCAAAGTTTTGAGAGATAGAGAATTAGCACTCCCAGCCCACTAAATCATGGGATTGGAAATGAGACCACATCACCACAGAGTTCAGGCCAAAATTCAAACTTCCCCCAAATTTAGAGGAACTAAAAGTCCAAGTTCTAATTTACATTAGATAAATTCATAAGCTCAAGGGTCTGTTTATGAATCATGCTAATGGCGTCTGTTATACAAGTGTACAGTGGCACTGAGATCAGTGAGGAGGCCTGAAGATCTTACAGAGCCCTTCCAACCCTTGCAGGCAACACGAGGCACAAGTAGAGGTCAGGCTGAAAGGCGGGAGGGATTTATCCACAGAGCAGGACTTTGCAGCGTCCATCTGCAATGTAAATGCAAAGGTGCCACCAGTCATGTGTTAGTATGAATTAACTGCTCCCAGGCACCTTACATTTGACAGCTTACTTTCACTATCTTTGTAGCTCTGTGGTTACCCAGTTTTTTTCTAGTCCAAGAGCTCTGCTACACTGCTGGAATACTCAGGGTACTACCTCTGCCAAGTTCTTCTCACTGCAGAGGTGGCTCCAGGCTGTCCCTACAATGATCTTGTAACCACAATTCCTTTCTCAGACACAAACATGTCTTCCTGACTCACACACACCTAGAGCCACAAGCACCATTTAAACACTGCACCTTCTCCCTCCCTCAGACACAGCCTCACAGAGCCTGCCAAGATGCTCCAGCACCTACCCTACCACAGGGAAATGCAGCAACAGCACTTAGCAGATGATGTGGAAGCATCTACCTCCTGACCACCTATACTGGGAGAGGTGATGGCAGATGAAGCTCTAGCCTGGGTGTGTGCCAGAGGAGGAGTCTGGCTTTGTGGGCAGTGTCTGAGTGACAGGACAGGCAGAAGTGTGCATGGGCCCCATGCAGCCTGCACACGGCTGCTCACACCACACTGTCATGCATCATTCAGAGAGAAGACACTGCATGCTATTACAGCCTTCTATCTAACAAAGCCCATAGTGAGGAAAGTAAATACTTACTACCCAGGTAGTAAATAATTCAAGGTTTTGATATCCCCTATTTAGCAGAAGGTTTTGTGACAGTCTTTTTTAACTTACACTTTTTTTTTTTTTTTTTTTTTAATTGCAATGCTTGTGAAAGTAAAAAGACCAGCACAGGAATGACATAAACAAATTCCACATAAACTTGTAAGCAGATTCCTACAAACAGTTCTTCAGCCCAGCCTGAAATATCCCTGCTGATCCTATGCAAAACCTTCTAGTTTCACACAACTGCCTGCTGTTGATGTGACCTTTCAAAGATGTCAAGTTGAAGGGAATTACAGAATAGTTCAGTACACCTCAAACAGGCACTGGGAAGAAAGCACAGTAGTATGTGTTGTTCAGGAGAGGGGAAAGCACTATTATGTATGCGCCTTGCTGGAAACCAGCCCTTCATTTCTTTCTAACAACAGGGTCTCCCATTCTGCACTCATTTCTGCAAGGAGCACACATTGGTTGGTTTAATAACATCAATGTCAGCAACACACAAAAAGGGAACTTTCATTCCTTTTTGATTTCACCCTCCTCCCCCAGCCCTGCATGCATATGAGATCTCCCTCCCTCTCCCCCCAATCGCTTTATGTTGATTTTAGCAATATGCCTCACACAAAGAGGTGCTGAGGTTGATTAGGACCCTTTGTGGGTCATCTAGTCCATCCCTGCTCTGCTACAGATTTCTAATCTCTGTGTTACAAGCATGCAAATGCCGAACATAGGCAGGAGGTATTCATCCATGAATTTTTCAAATGACTCAAAAGCCTTCTAGCCTATTTATCCAGACATCATATTTTTCCACCAGAGAGAAAAAAAGGTGTCTCCGTATGGCACCATGAGAAACAAGCTACAGCAAACTCCCATAAACACACAGCAGGGATCACCCCTGGACAATGAACATGCAGAGGCAGGCACAAATGAAGGCTTTGTAAATTCACGTACTTAGCACCGTCTATTTTCAATGGTAAAACTATTGAGAAGGTCATACTGCCACTAGGTGTCATCCGCCAGAAACTGCAGCAATTCAAGTCACTTTATCTGTAAATGGGAATACACCATTTGCAGCTCCTGCTCTTTTCCCTGAGAGCACTTTGCTGGGAGCTGTAAAAACAGCCCCACGTCAGAGCTGTCCTTACCTGTGCTCACACAAGGGTGGGCTGAGGCTCTCCTTGTGCAGCTTCTTGCTGGCCTGAAGCAGGGACAACGTTCATCTGTGAAATATTTGAGAGAATCGATGGATTTTTTTTTTTATTTTCAAATCAAGGTAAACATTTATAGCGTTGAACTAATATGTAAACACAATATACCAGCCCTGCAATAAAGACAGAAAAGTACGTGGGCAACATCCCTAAAATCTGTCTGAAAATCGGGCTCATGCAGCTGAGCTGAAGCCAGGCTGTGAGGCTTCCCAACCGCTCACAGCAGAGGGCTGTGTTGGGCCGAGCAGAGCGGGACTGACAGCCAGAAGACTGAGACAGCTGCAGGGGAAAAAAGAGGTTAAAAGCAGAAACAAATCCTCAGGTCGGTCACAGTAGGACAGGGAAGAATCAGGAAGGACCAGAATGACTCCCCTCATCTTCCCCACTCAGCACACTGGAGGTCCTGCCATCACTTCTGCTCCATCCCAGTAATCCACAGCACATTGTGCACTCTGGGCCATGCAACCCATCCTCCCCTGAAATAAGCTTACTTTTCCTGTGGTCTCACCCATTTTCAATTCCAAACATTAATTTGTTTTGTTACACACATTTATTGCAGGAGAGAGTGGCTCCTTTGCTGCTGCTGTATAAATCGATTGTCCGCCCTTTGCCACAGGCACACACACATTTCTGCTCGCTCCACTGCAAAAGGGATACATCAGCACTGACAGTGTTTCTGGGACAAATGCTATGGATGATTAGAAACCCAGGAAGTGTAGAGCAAGTGCAAGGAAATGGAGCTGTTATCTAAGAAAGGAGATGAGTGCTACAACACATCCTTTAAAGCACCACAGATTCTATGTACCTGATAGAACATGAAATATTTCATTTCAGGGATATAAGGTGGGATATGCTGAGATATACAGTATGCACTGTTGCTATAACAACATATCAGGAGTGCTACCATCACAGCATCAAAACTGCAGATATTTGTGATGGAGCTTGATTCATAAGCAGAGACAGAGCCTAGAAGGCTGTAACGAGCAGAAGCCGGAGGTCAGATCAAATACGTTTAGGAGAGGAGGGGGAAATAGTACTGCAGGAACTGAACAAGCCAAAACCAGCATTAGGTGGTTGCAATGACCACTCAGCCCAAACAAGTGCCTAGCACTAACACTGCTTTATCCTAACAGATCCATTTTGCTGTAATGTCAAAAAGTGTCTCATGTCAACATGAGGAAGAGCTCTGTTTCACCTCTTGCATGACTTACGCACATGAGGCTGACCATCAGTGTAAGAGGTGCTCATTGAAGGGCGAGCTCTTCTGTTCCTGGCACATCTTTGGAAAGATGAGTTCTTATTTTGCTCACTGTGACATGTCAATACTCTGAAGAAATGACTAGTATTGCGGTCTAAATAAATCTATTGGTGAGCAGTTGCCTCTCATATATTTCTGAGAAGTAATAGTTCTGGTGCCTCCTGGAGTTTTATCAAGGGAGCTCTTTCCTAGCAATAACATGAGGCAGAAGATCAGCAGAGGGATGTTCAGGCTTTATGGCCCTTACTGTTGAGGGCTCGGTACCCCACTGCTATTTTCATTGTTGAGTCATCCAAGCACTGAGGCACTTCTCACAGGAACAGTTTGTATAGAAACCTATTTTGAGAAGGGTAGGGTTCACTCTCAGAGGTACAGTGATTGCACATCAGGCAACTCAGGCCGTTCCCAAATGAATCACAAAAATCTCCTCACAAAGGTAAATGTCAAGACACACCGGCCATGAGTCACAGCTGTCATCCTCCCTCTGTTCTGAAAGGTTTGAATCCTTATGAACTGTCATTGAGACTGAGACAGAAGCATGATGCTGCTAAACTTGAAACACTGAAATTAAGCATTTCCACAGGTCTGTCCTGTAGCACTATTTCAGGCAACTGAGTTAGCAACTGGACCAAAAAGGTGAAAATTTATATAAACAGGGAAGAGTGAGAACTGTCAGAAACTCAGCATCCCACAGCGGCAGTATATTTCAAGTCTTATATGAGATAAATCTCATTTAGAGGTTGTAGATTACTGTCTCCCTTTTTATTTTCCTATACATCTAGTATAACCTAGGAATGGGGATTAGTTTGAATATAAACAATCTAATCAAAGCAAAAATTAGGCAGTGTTAGAAACTGACAAGGTGGTGATACATATTTTTCAATCATCTTATAAAAAGGGTGGGCCTCATTCAAGAGATATAAATTAACAACCAAAGACAAATTTAGCAAAGCGCTGCTTGTTCTTTCAGACAAAACTAGTCTGTTCATGCCAGCCTGATATACACAGTGATATACTAATAGAAACAAACTAATCCCACTGTCACATCATTTGAAGTTTTGAAAGATTTGCAGCTAAATTCATTGACAGTTTAAAATAAAGCTTAATTTGCATTGTATTTTGTACACCTGGCTTTGTTTTAATTTCAATTAGTATTGCTGACATTGTAATCCCATTATTGCTATTATGCTGACAAGGAACAAGTGTTTGCACATGTTGTCTATCTGCCTCCAGAACATAAACTCCATGACAGGCTGCAAGGTTCATCATTACTGAGCTGACCATGCCTCAATATTACATTCAGAAAGCAGTAAGCATCCAAAATCATGGGCCAGTGCAGATTCAACCTCCTCTTTTCAGTGCTGACAGCTATGAGCACTCCTTTTAGGCACCTGCATGCAGCACCAGCACCCATCCCTGGGGGATTACAGGGTGCACCAACAGGAGATAAGCACTGCCCTGGCACAGCACCACCCACATCTGCTTAACTTCTCCAAGTCCATCACAAAATCCAAGAGGAGGTGACAGTGGCGTCACCTCTGTTATTAATCAATTACCACTCATTAATTTAATAAATGCACATTCCCCTGTGCAGGGGAAGAGATGGAGCAGGGATGTTATGAAATCACCAGCACTGGGTGATATCTCAGGTTAGATAGGCATAGGTTAGATAGGTTAGAGTCTAGTTCAAGAAAGCAGATGCTGCTGATCTGCACAACTGGTTCTGCACTTGCATGAGACAAGAGCAAAGCCATGTCCAGCATAATTTTTTCTGTGGAACTCAGATTTTGCTGTCCTAACATTGCCATTTTCTTTTGTCTGTTCATTAAAACAAACCACTTATTGACTTTAAAACCCACAAACGTGCAGAGCAGTGAGAGTTGCCTCCCTCTTACACCAGACTAACTTAGACCCTGAGCAAGCCCATCATTACACTGTCTGAAGAAAGGTAATTAAAGGGGACTGCACTGGCCAGTCTGCTCAAGGTCACCTCAGCACTGGAAGCACAGCGTGGAACAGCGTCACACACTGGTCCTGTCTGCAATAAATAATGTGGGAGTATTGCCCAAGAGCAGTGGAAACACTTCAAGCAGATAAAATACCTTCCAGATTAGACATAACCCCAGTGCAATTACAGGTGTGGTTGGGAGCATACCCAGGCAACACTGTGGGTGCCCAGCAAACACATCTGACACAGTAAAACAACCTACTTCTGCCACATTTCACCACGGAGGCAAGATTTATATGGACCTTTGAAAACTACAAAAGCAGGTGTTTGTTCCTTCCCCACACCAAATGCTTCTGATAAAATTAGCTAGCAACCTGGTTGTACAAGCATTTGCCGACAATTTCCAATTATTAATTCAAATTCCCCTCACAATTAATAATTATAATTAATAATAACAATTATTAATAATTAGACCTCTGTTAATATCCAGAAGCTGTGGCTGGGAGAGAGCACTAGGTAATAATCAGGAGTAATTTTATGGCAGACCAAGCCAAAACAACATATGGACCCTGACTCATCAGGGGAGCTCCTAAATAATCTGTAGCTAGCACTCCACAGTTTTTCCTAACCAAAATATCCACAGCTACTGTATGAAAATGACTTCAGCAAACAAACACAATACAAGTGTAAACTAAAATGTTGAGAAAGCTAAAAATTCTAGGCTTTATTTGTTACACGGTATGCTAAAAATCAGACCAAATAAAACCAGAACAGTAGGGTAATAAATATGGAGAGGATATCCATAAGTATTATTATCCTTGGTTATTAATAGCCTTAAAATAAGGAAGAGTATAAGCAATCAAAGACTTAGAAAATGGGATGAATTAGGAAACAGACTTTCAATACAATCAGAAAGAGCACAAATTTAAAACAGTTTCCATTTAAAATGGAAACTGAAAGAGAAAACAGTGAGCAAAGAGGGGAAAGAGGGCCAACAGCAGAAAAAAAAGAGGACAACAGAAAGAGCAGTCTTGTCAACTTTCGTCTTTATCAAAATATCAATTCTGTCTCCAAAAACATCATTAAATTAAACACAACAACAAAACTCCAACAAGCAAACAAACAAAAAAAACCTGCAGTATTTCAAGACTGAAAATATTTTCCCCCTTCTCCTTCTTTTTCTTCCTTTTCCTTTTTTTTTTTTTTTTTGTTTTAATTAAGAATGGCTTAACCTCACTTTGTTTATTAAAGATTTTGACTGTGCAGAGCCTGCACTTGGGTGTGCCTTTTTTGGCACCAAACTGCAATACAAACAAACTCCAGCTGTGATGCATGAAAAGCTTAGGAGCAGCAGAGAGCTTAATGTCTCTAATTAATGTCTGTTTGAACCTAAAATGAGGCATTGGAGACTCCAGATAAACTTTGGCATGTAACACATTTCAAAGGGGAATTAGGAATCAGATAAACAGGAGTTTGTCACTACTGTGCCCTGGATAACTTTAGCAAAACGGAGATGGTGATGAGATCAGAGTATTTTCTTCTGCGCTGTGCCTAGGCATCGTCATTCTTGTGTCTCCCTTTTACTGCATGCCAGGTCAAGAAAAGGAGAAAGATGTGAAAGAATATCATATTTAACTTAGCTTCATACCTACCCTTTAAGCACTGCAGCTATGTCCAGATTTGAGTTGAAACAAACCACCTAAAAGTACAGGTTTGTTCCCCTGGAACAGGTTTTCAATGCCAATCTGCTTTTCAAACAAGAAATTACTGAAAGTCAGCTTTAAGTGAGGATAAAAAAGACCAGGTTTATCAAAGCCTTCATTAAACCCACAAGCCATAAAATAATCATAACCTTTCTGGTCTCTGTGCATCACAAAGAAGAAAAGACACATGGAGTGTGCTTCTGCCTCTGCTCAGAAGCTGAGTGCATTTGTGGGCACAGGTGATCCTCGCTCAGGTGCACCATCCTCAGAGCACAGACCTTGGCTCCATATTCTCCTGCTGAGGTTTCACTGGCTGTGGTAAAAGCACAATTAAAGGCACTATACAAATACCATCTGCCTGAACTTACAGTCCAGAAGCCAAGGTTTTTACTCCTCACATCAATACCCCTCCTTACCAAGCAACGCTACACACTTCCATGCTTTTGTTCCATCACCTAGGTTCTCATTACTGCCTACTTGCTCAGGCTTGACCACAAATATGTAGATCCATAACGAATTCTAGAAAACAAAACAGGAGTTGAGGCTGGCCAGGGACAGCAAGGTGGTGGTGGCTAACTAAGAAGATCCTGTAGAAAAAGGGTTATTTCAGCTTCTTGTGCTTAAGAAGAGACCCCAGACAGCCAGCATGTGGCAGCAAATGTGTGTACAGTAGGATTCATCACAGAAATAGTATGCTCACAGAATGCAAATTTAATTACCATAGGGAAAAACAAAATAGACACAGAGTCTGGGATAAGTCAATATAAAACAGAATGTCAGTCCCTTCTGTTCCCAAAGCAAATCAGACCACTGTGAACAATCCACAAATCCTTCAGCAGAAACTGGCCAGCACTGGCCACACACTGGCTCTAACTCAGCACACCCAGTTAAACAATTTGCTCAGCTGCCCATTGGTCCTTTTTCCTTCTAGGAAAAAGGAGTCAGTAATGCCTTCTAGAAGGCTCCATCTCCCCTCAGAAGCAGTTTGTGAACAGGAAATGTTGACCTCAGACATAGATAACCATTGCAATTATCAGTGGTATACAAATATAGTGGCTTATAATGAAAACAGTATTTAATGACCAAAATTTTGAAACCATTTCCAGTGGTACTGCCATAATTATGACCTTCCATTCAGGAAGACAGAAACATTCAATACCAGGTAATCCCATCTTTCAGATTATCACGTTTTTCAATTCTGTATAAATAAAATGGCCCATACTTCAAATCAGGGTTGAATCATCGTATTACCCAACCAGAAGCAGGGAAAAAGGTATGGACTTAATTTGGATTACCCAATTTTTAGCCCTTCATTATGTCAAAACAGATTGTGTTTAGCACCACTATAGGTCTGCAGGAATTAAAAATCTGATAGTTTTTCTTCACAGTTATCCCTGATTACCTTCCACTTCTTCAGCTGCTGCCAAGCTCAGTGTTAAAACTAGCAGAAATCAATGTGCAGAAGATGAGCAGTAGGAATCTTTGTCCTCAGCTTTGCAGGGCACGCCCCAGTCCCACCCCTCACATCTGGGTTGTGCTGCAGGGTGTGCAATGGGGCACACCTGTGGTGCAGCATGGAGGTGGCAGTGCAATAAGTGCCCAAATAAGGGGGAGGCATTAAGTAAGGATAAGATGGAGTTTCATCTGACTTTGAGAGGTCTGAAACAGTATCATAAAGCTTATGGGAGTAAGCCCTACTTGAACACCATCCCAGGGAAGGCAAGAAGCCTTTTCCACACAACTCCCTAAGCACAGCCTGAAGTGCAATCTAAATGGAGAGCAGCTTTTTAGGCAGTTTGCCAGAGATATATTCTTTAGGAAGTACAGCAAATGGACTCTCATCAGAAAGCATATTTTAATTTTATTCTTCACTGAAGTTCAGTGTACCTAACTATAAGAACTAAGGTAAAAAATCTCATGGAACTGCTCTGTGCTGCCACAGACTGAAGCATTTGCTGTACTGTAGTCAGCTCAGGCTGTCTGAAGTTCTCAGCCCTGTGCAGAGCTGAACTGTTAAGCCAAGGACCTTGCATCAGAAGTTCCCAGTTGATGTGCCCTAAGGATAGAGATCTCCAGCTTTTTAGCTTCCAAAACTACAGAGGATCCAGCTGTGATCATGAAAATAGTCTCCATTCTCTTCAAAACCATGCACTGCATGTTGCTGTGCTGGCAGTCCCCAAAATGAATCTCTAATTGCAACAGAGCTCTGCAAAAGCCCACAGCTGGGAGCAGCAGGGGAATCAGCCACTTGCAGACAGACAGGTGCCACTTTCTTTTCACTACTGTGAACTCCACGGCTCACTTGACAGCATCCTTGTTACAGTAATTCTTGCAGGGATGTCATTTGCTGATGGCTTTGGGAGAAGGCTGTTTTGACTAGAAACCTTAGACTTACAGCTCATTTAGAAGCATAGCAGTTGTTTGATGGTTTTAATCTACTTGACATCCTGGCTTGTTATACCAGTACATCAAGATGGTAAGACAAACAGGCTAATTAAATGAAGAGCAGGGACTATTTTCACAAGCTTCACCCCACACTGAAGTGGTGAGCTCTAATTCCTCGAGTGCTGTCATTCAAAACAAGTCACTGAATTTAGCGTTGTTGCCAGGGGCATTGCAGGGATCAGGTGAAGGTGCCCTGAGGTATATCAATTGAGTTGTCAGTGGAAAATCCGTCTCATTCCCAGAGTAAAATTTTCAATCAAGGTGTAAAGAAAAACTGGAAGCTAATGTACTTGAGGCCAAACACACGGTGTGGTCGAGGGATACCTAGCCTGGACACATGCCAAGAAGGATGCTACAGTCTCCCTGATACTCTCCTAAATTTATTTGGATGTGAAAGCAACGACTGGAAGCTGGGTTTCCCCCAGGTGAGTGACCATACTACTGCATTTTAGCTACCTAAGTTAAAGCTGACATTAACTTCAGCTAGAAAGGGTAACCACATCCCATACCCATTAGACTGGACATAAAGACAAGAGGAATTCAGGTTACAGAGATCCCCTTGTTTGCCAAGATCTCAGAGACCTTATAGTCCAAAGAAGCTAAAAATCAGCTCTAGCAAGAAGAGAAGCTCTCTCTCTTTTCAGCTACTGCAAAAAGCCAAAAAATAAAGGGCTACTCTTTGACAGAAGGCATCTAGGTGGCATTTTTAAAGTGTTCTGACCCCTACAACAAAAGAGTTCTTTACAAGATGCTTTTTTCTTGCTAAGGAAGATCCAGGGCTGGGAGACAACAGAGCATTCTTTTTATACAATTCTTAACCACATATCATTTGGGAATTCACAAAAGAACATTAACAGCAATTCTATAATAACCAAAAGGAAAGAAAAAAATTAGCCCATAAATATTTACTGCAAAAACAAGCTTGTTTTCCCTGGTTTACAGTTTTTGACCTTTCATGAGAAGAACAAACTCCCAAAAATAAGCTATTTTCAAGTCCACATGGAACAGCCTCAAACTGAATGAGTGGGAATTAGATTCTTCTTTTTGTTCTCTTCCAGAAACAATACTTTACAGAAAATGAGAGGAAATATTTTGATTTCTCAGTAGCAGAGTCATTCAAGACTATGACATGTTAAGTCTCAAATATAAAAGTCCTCAAACATGAGTAAGAATGAATCAATGTTGAAGCCCAGAAGACAACTCAGGACACATATTCCAAGGCAAAAATAACAACAAACCACAGGTCAAGTCCATGAGACACCAGTTCTGGAAACAGAGCTCATGAGAAGGTAAATAACTGCTCAGCCTGCAAGCTGTTCAGTTTCATAGGAAACATACTTGCAAAATATTGCAACAGATGCCTGTCTTGATTTTTTTTCCTCATTTCAAGCTCAGAAAATAGTTGGGCTTGTTCTGTTGGTTTCAGTCTTATAACATTTCATTGACTAAAAATAGCATTGAGAGAAATGCAGTGTTACTGTAAAAATCACATTGGAATCATGTCACCACTGTCACCTCAGCACGTTGCCTTATACTTTCACTCTGTCATCCTATGAGTTTCTAACACTGGAATCTGTATCATCCTCCTAATGCCTACTCCTTCAGTTGCTATTATGAGCCATGTAAATACTTTTCTGACACTCCTTCACCTGACTTCTTCCTTGTCTTTAAAGAACAACAGAAAAGCTGTTTTAAAAGTGCTTCCTGAGATCACCTAGTCCAGCCTCCCTCTGAAAGCAGGACTAATGGCAACACCAGTACTGATCAGGTTAGTCACGGCTTTGTCCAGGGGAAGTCTTGAATACTTTCAAGGAGAAAGGTTTCACAACTGCTCTAGGAAACATGTTCCTAACTCCTCATTTTCTTTATAGTCTCTTCAGGATAGTTTCTTACCATCCTTCTGAAATCAAAGAGCCCAAAATCAGACACAGTATTGCAGCAGCTGCTTTAACACATGATGAGGACAAAAAATTTTCCTCAATTTGATGGCCACATTCTTCTACCATAGTCTAGCATGCAAGCTGCCATAATTGTATCATGAGTTCACGGCTGGCTCATATTCCCACACCATTGATTCCAAGGATCTCTCTCAGCAAAGCTGAGAATTTTGCATTTGTCCTTGTCAAAGAGCTTGAGGTTTCTGTCAAGCCAAATTCTGAACCCAGGCTCTATCTTGTAGCATATTAATTCTTTTCCCCATAGAGGAACATTGACTAATAATTAGGGTCAGCTATGACGATACTGAACATCAGCCCCAATATCACCTTATTCCACTTATAGCCACTTCACAAATTAACATTGAGTAACCGCTCTGAGTACAGTGATCCATCCAGTTCAAACCACCAAAGAGTCCCTTCATGTTACTCATGGTTCCTCTGGTCCACATGCAAACACTGTGGGAGAGTGTGTCAGAAGCCATTCTAAAGGCAGCGCATGAGAATATCCACCACTGCCCTCGCTGATGTAACAAGTAATTTAATCTTATAAGGCCATCTGGTTGCCTAAGCAATGTTTTTACACATTTATAGCCTGTCCCTACTTATTTCCACTTCTTTTTTGGTCTTTTAGTTCACTGACAAGCACCATACATATATGAGTAAGCCTTAAAAAAAAAAAAAAAAAAGAATTCACCTTCACAGAGCAGACCCTCACCACAGTATCACAACTGATACTTTCCAGGTCTTGTTTTCCTTCGTTAATGTAGTTCAATGCTTTACTCTTGGTAACTCCAGTCTCCAACAGTCAAAACACACCTGGTAACTCAGCAGGTGAAGTAAAATGGACATGGATGGATTTCTGTTTCTCTCAGCCGTTTCCTTGGCGCATCTGCTGTCCTGTCTAGGCCTGAAACTATTTAAAAAAGCATACAGTGGTTGAAACCAGTTTAATGCACAATGCCAAGGGTTTATCAGTAGTTTTATGGAGTTCCAATGTTGCTGAAATGTCAGACAAAAGCTGATTTTCCAGCAAGACTGCTTCTTGCAGCAGGTAGAGATATCCATATCATTGATATATCATGGGATGTATATACATTGGTTTCAAAAGGAACGAATCATCATCTGTCAAATTAGAGATTACCAATCAGTGTAATTGCACCTCCTCCCCAGATTGCAGCCACCAGGCAAAGGAGGAACAAAAGACTTGAACTACACTTGCCACCCTTTTGAACAAGCCTTAATATTTTTCAAAAGGCACAAGACAGAACATTTGTGCTCACATGTGCACATGGCATTGTCAGAGGCAGCATGGAAAGCCAAGATGTCATGCGGATACCTACAGGCTGAATGCCTCACACCACACACCACAAAGCAGAGACCAGAGCTGCCATGCTTTACTTCAACTTCTTCATGATTCCTCACAAACACTTGAAATTTTTTCAATGTAATCATAGCTTAATATAACTCTCTTTTCAAGGAAATGTAGAGAAGTGGCATAAGTCCTTCTGCAGGGCACTTCTGATCTCAGCATTAGGCACCATCACATTGTGCAGGCAGACCCTGCAGCTGTGTCCTGACCCAGAAAGCCTCATGTCCTCAGTCCTCAGAAGTTGTCACTTATTCTCTGGGTACAGACAGTCCCTTGATCCCCTTCCAGTGAAGTCGACCTTTCCATTTGTTTAGAAAATAAAGAGTTCAATGATCCCTCTTTGTGATCTAAGACAAACAGAGTGCACATTTTATCCTCAGTCACACTGAGCTGAGCACTACTTTTTTGTCCAACCTACTGAAATACTCTACAACACAGAAAGGGTTTTGAAGATTTTTTTTAAAACAAGTCTAACAAAAAATCATCGACTAATTCTATCCTGAGATTGGGAACGACTTGCTAATTCTGATTAAAATTCAGGAAGTATTACCTAAGTATATAAAGTTCTTGGATCCTGGGATGTGGCACAGGAGGCTTTCTCTCAAAAATGCTTACTTTGAGCTGGTAACATAACATGAGCAAAATAATAAACTGTGAGCAGTCTAGCACTAGTCAGTAGTCTCAACTAGGTATTCAACTTCAGAGTGCATGCATGCCTGTGGATCACTCCTCAGATGAGCTAACAAGATAGTCCTATTATTCCAGCAAGAATATTATTCAAAGATATCTTCCAGAATTTCACAACCTTACTAGTGTGTATTTAATAGCAACACAGAGATATGTGTTCTAAGGCATTTGTTTCTTCCTTTCTGAAGTATGTGCAGTAAGAACATCTTGAATATTTTCTTGGAAGAGAGGACAACAGCCAATCACTACAGAGGCAAGAAAGGAACATAAACCTTGGCCAGAAGATGTTTGGTTTAAATTCCAATGTGATCATAGCTACATGATTTTTCTGCCTCAGTAGACAAAAACAAATTTCACAGAAAAGACAAATAATACCATTGCCATGGCGATTTTTTCCCCAAAGAAGTTCTTTTATATAGGGGTTATATAGGGCATCTTTATATAGGGGTTATATAGTGGATCTTCTTGTCATTGTAAAATCTGGGCCCGAGATATGCTATCCATCTCAAACTGCAGAGAACACAAAATGCAAGACATGCTGAGACAATTCCACCTGCAGATACGGGCATAAATAAAAAACAGATACATCATACAATAGGTGATCAACACTTTGATTAGTTCCAATGATGTGATAGATTTTTTACTTTAGAAATTGGATCACTGACTAAGGTTTATATCAAGGCCTGTTCAACTCTTATCCAGCTAAACTCTCAGAAAGGGTTCTTCGTACCTTCATAACTTCTTTGTGTTCCATCATGCAGTGCTAGTTAAGATGGATTGATGTCGTGATGCACTGAAGGTTATGAAAAACAGAGGGATTTCTGCCCAGATCCTACACTGCAATCTAGATCAGACCTAGACATTCATCTCTCTCCATTACAAGGAGAGGGCAGATCCAGCTCTGGGCTATGATGCCAGATTTTCTTCTGAAGTCATCACTATACAAACAAAAGGCAGAAAAGACAGCAGCTATTGTGTTCAGTGATGACTACCGTTGAAGGCTGACCTAGCAGATCAAACAGAAAAACAATGCATAAAGGTTTCGGCATCCTTTTGTCTGAAAAAAAAAAAAGAAAGACAAAAGCACCACACTGATAACAGGATAACATGTCAGCAAGTGGGGAAAAACTGTCTTCCTACAAGAGCAGTTGTAGAAGACACAAGCAAACAAGAAGGTGCAAGGAATTTCTGGCACAGAAAACCTTTATTGGGGTGCCAATTCCAGAGTCCACAGCTCTGGTATTTTACTGGAGCAGGATGGCTGCTCTGTCCACACCTTTGTGCACAGCCTAAAGTACCCAATTCTCTTCAAGCTGTGACTCTTCACCTCAATATAACCTTTATTTGATGTTAGTCAACAGCAAGTACCCCTTCTTCAGCATTTATAATGCACACTTCCTTTCTTCGCCTGAATGGAACAAGGCAATGCCTCACATCACACCAGTCTGCAGTTACACAATGCCCATCTATCACCCAAGATTCCTCTTTGCAGTGCTATGCTCCTTTCACACCTACTTCTTTTTAATATTGATGGATATACAAAATATATTTCTTACAAAATTTTGTAAAGAAAGTCTCACTCTCTTGTAAAGTAAGTAAAGGACGCTCTGGTGTTTTCCTTCATAGGGAAGAAACCAGAAAAGAAACTTCACTGACTTTCACTGTCTCCAAACCAATTGCTACATAATAATTTTTGACAAGAAATAAACAGTATTTATATATACACACACACACATACTGAAAAAACAGAGTTTGTGCATATATAAAAAGATACAACTGATTCAAGCCATGCACACACTACACAGGTCCTGGATCTGTTTCTGGCTCCAGCCTGCCATTCCGCAATACAATCCCTGTTTTGGTTAGAGTAGCTCCTTCTGCAAAGGTTTTTAATAAATAATTGCTCTGGGAGCCCCAGGGCCTCCAGCACAGCGAGTCACCCTGGCTCAGTCTGTTGCCTCACAAACTGGAATTATCGGTTCTGCTATATGACAGTCCTAATGCATTTTTAAATGTTTACTTCTAATGATACAATCTAAACCCCAAGAGCTATTACTATTAAAAGATTAACAGACAGCCAATTGCATGTCTCTCAGGTAATTTTTTTTTCTCATTTCTCACTTTTTTTTTTTCCAGTTTTACCTAAATTACTAATGCCTCAATTTTTACCAACATGTTTGAACAAAAGCATGATTGACCAGGTGCCTCCAAATGATATTCCAACTGCCTTTGACCTCCAGCTTGCATTTTAAAAAAAAAAGCTTATGGTTCTATCATAGAGGATATGATAGCTGACACGTCAATAAGGCAGACTGCAGCGGGAAAACAACTTGGTAGCCTTCTGATTCATTTATTATTATTCAAATGTAATGATTAATTAAATCCCTACCAATAATCCTACTTTAAAAAAGAAATCTCTGCTTTGTAATTATCACCAGTTGAACCGTTTCTTCACTAACTCAACCTAAACAAAAGGACACACTGTAAGAACTTTCTTCTGGAAATTTAAACTTCAGTAAACACATCATATTTTATTAATGAAATTACTCCATCTTTAACAAAGTATTCAGAATCTAAAAAGAACTGTCCAAGACTAATAGATTCTTGATTTATACTAAAAGAAATACTGAAAAAGACTGTACTCAAATTAGCAAATTGAATTCAAGTATGGTATCAATCAAGCCAACATAAGGCAAGTAACTGGAAATTATTGGTTACTCTTCTTTTTCTCAACAAAAAGCAGACAGCTAATAAAAGTCAGTATACCAAAGGCCTTTTATAAAACATTTTGCAATTAAAAATCATGCTTAACATTCCTAATGCCACCACACAGAAGGGATTTTCTCACCCTCAAACAAATAACATTATCTACTGCTGAAAAAGAGGTTATCAATCATGGTAGTAGTTTGCAAAGAAACATCACAATCAGGTATTGATTTAATTCACAGAGAGATTGGATTTATGCTATGTTACTTCAAAAAGAGTACACTAACTTATCAATATCTCTATGTATACACTTAAAATGTGCACATACAACTCTGGATACATTTAAATAAAACCACAATAAAATACCACAAAAAATAACAAAAAACATGATCCCAGAAACCTACCCATGTTTTGTTGGCCAGTTATTAAGAAGTGAAAGCACTGAATTAGAGGAAGACTCCTACCAACATCAGGAAAGCTCAGGTTCATCTAAGAAGTTTAAGGCTCACTGTCTTTAGTTCCCAAAACAACAACAGGGTTTTTAATCAAATACATATGAAGTTTTTAAATACAGGGAAAAGCACGCTCTTGCTCTTCTCACAAGTACACATTTGAGAAAATGAAATAATCTGAAAGATGATATCTCTATAGATACTGTAAATCTACAATTTCTGATGTCAACAGATGTTGCATAAAAGACATAACAGTACCAATTATTGGGCCATTAAAATCACAGTTCTTTGGTCAAGTATCACTTTTGGGAAGTTCTGAGAAAAGCAAGCAGCACTCGGAAACACATTAACTTCTCCAAGAAAGTTTTGCATCAAAGCTCTGCTTTTTAACTTTTATTTTTTAAACAACAACAACAACAAAAAAATTGTCCACTTAGGAAAGTTAAGTTGTTACCCTCTTACATTTCAGAATACAAAACTGAAAAAAATCCCTATTAAAAAAAAGACAGGACTTCAGCCAAGTATTCAGCTACTTATTGCTGTAGTTGTAACTCAAGTCCCTTGAAATCCCTATGTTTTGGTCGTTTGTAGCGAAAACATGTTTGGAACACTAGCAGCAATAGAAAACCCCTTGAAAACCTAGACATAGTTACACTGTTGAGTGAAAACCAGCAGAAACCATAGCCACTGGAACATAATAAAGCATCCTGTAAAAGTGAATTGATAGCTAGAAAAACGGTTGATTTAAAGTGCTATCCCAAAGCCATATGTGGGCCAATGCCAGTAAAGTCCATTTCCCCCCCACCCAGACAGAGTCCAGAACCACAGCACTACTAAAAAACATAATAATGCAGTCTTCACTCTGCTTCAATGCCTCATCTCCCCCTCCCTCCTCCCACAGGTAGAATACAGAAATTTGAAATAATTACTAATTCCAAATTTAGGTGATATGCACAAATATACTGTTGAACAAAGTTTGGACAGCGAACAGTACACCTGAGTTCATTCATACAAACTAGCTTTTGTAAATTGGATTAGACTAATATATCCATGTCTCTAATATCAATCTAGATGTATTTTCTTACAAAACGCGTTAATAGAAATATCCAGGCAAATACATACCATACAATAGCAAAAGCTTTAAGCCCCATTTAATAAGATGACTTTCTGATTAAAAATAGAAGGCAATTAAGATTTACTCAAAAGTACAATTAAGAAAAGCTTTCACAGTGCAATATTGAAACTGTCACAAAGTTAAGAAAATACTGATATCAAAGTACAATCACGATGTTAAAGTAGACAAAACTACTATACAAGGGCATATCTTGTAAAATTAAAGGGAATGAACACAACACGGGACATCTCACGTCCCTGTTCTACACATCTCATTTCCTAGTCTTCAGAGTCATAATTGTGTCTTTCGGACATCGGTAGAAATCTTGGTAAAACTAAGAGGTTCATTCTTCTTTGTAGACCAGATTTCAAAGCCCGGTTACTTCTTGAAAACATGTTCTTCATCACTGCACGATTTCAAAGTAGTGCAATATTGCCATGATGTGCTGAGGCATGAACACATAGCCTGTGTACAGTGCCATTCCAACAATGGAAACTAGCATGGAATCTGAACTACAGTTGAGGAAAAAAGCATTTGAAATAGAAACCACAGAAGACATCACAAACTACAGCGTTAAAACTTTAGTGGTTACTATCCTATTATGTTTCTGAAACAGACACAATCAACTGTATTCAGCAATTATAAGCCACAGAAGAACCTAGTGAACACTGAAAACCTGAATGCCAGTAGAAGCAATCAGCTGAACTGCAAAGGATGCCTTGCAAGTTATCCACTGCCTTGTCAGTGACAGAGGAGGACAGGCGAAAGCATGGGAAGTGCGATGGAGAACAGAAAATGGGCACTGAGAAAACACATGTTTTCACATTCATCTTCTCAGATGTTGAGCAAGTCTTGCAGAAGCCAGCCTCATTCAGCCAAGCAGAAAAAAGTCAACCACCACAAAAATACAAAAGAAAACAAAACTACAACAATATGAGCAGCTTTACTGAATAAGAGCAACACCATTCTTATTTGTAGACGGCTGCCTTTTTAAGCGGACAGCATAAGATGCTTTCTAACTACTTCACTCACAACGCCTCAGAGCATCAGCACAGTTTTGAGTCAAGGTGTGTACTTAAATAAACACACTCATTAGTACTTTACTGTAGTAAAGATATTGCCCTGCAAAATAAACTTCACATAAACTTTCAGCTATCTGCTGAAAAATCTGCAGATGACCACTTTATTAGCTGAACTCCTAACAGGGAGCTTTTGTAAAACTTATATAGAGAACTGAGACAATAGCTTATAAAGTACATGTACAGCTGGACTTTTGTCAACCTCTAGGGCTTTTGAAGCTTTATCTAAACAAATTCCAGCATCATAGGAGACAGGAAAGCCCCCCCCCCAAAAAAAGAAGGGGGGAAATTATGCCTTAGGTTTTAGGTTTTTTATTTTTCAGATTCTGCACTGCTTTAGTGTGGAGTTCTGAGCTTCATATTAAGGAATGGTAAGCTCTCTTCACAGAGTAGCTAGACAAAACAATTCCTTAAATTTCAGGCCCAAGAGCATAAACAATGTGGATTGAAGAGAGAAAAACAAGAAGGATGGGAGTTCATAAACTAAAACTATAATTGGACAATTAACTCCAATATGCTAATGGAGCAGAGCTTATAAAAGCGAGAGACCTCTCTTTTCAACGGTTGTCCCTTTTGTGGCCATTTTGGGTTCATCTTGGGTGTAGCCCTGGCTGGGCTCTTGTACTGCCCAAGGTGTATCCATAGAGGCCTTTTAATAAATATCTACTTTATTCTTTAACTTTGTCTAGCCTCTGTTCTAGGTCAGCCTTGACAAGGCATCGAGATTACTACAAGATTATGGTTTCAGAAAGCTTAAGGTCTCAGAAATTCAAAAGTACACAAAATGAATTTAAAAAGCCGTTGATTTCATCCAACTACCTGCAGAGATTCAGTAAACTTAGCCTGAAACACTGTAAAACACACTGGAGATTAACAAGCATGATAAGGCCAGACAGGAGCACTCAGTTTCCACAGGTGAAACCCGAGGAGCTGTGCGTGCTCTGCGCTCTGTGAGATCAAGTCTGCACAGCACAGGCGTAACAAACCCTCCACACCCGACTCACCCACGGCACAGCAGAGCTATGAGGTGCACCTATTAGAGCTGCTTGGTGTATTTATAGTCCCAGAGGATTATACAGTGAGATACTAAAATGAAGGTCAGCTCATAAATCCACATTTCCATATCAGTGCTCACTTCTGATACTGGAGTGCAGCCACGCACCATTAGTTCCCAAGGCCATTGCGTCCGTACTGCCTCCATACAGCACCAGCAGACATGACCCACCTACAGCCAAAGCATCCAGCTGGGGGACAAAAAACATTTTTGCTGATCTGAGATCAGAAGTGATGCTTGTGCCACTCTTTACATTTGTAAGTTATGTGGAAATTACAATATGAACATTTTATGAAAGTAAATGTGCACGCGCTTTCATTTACTTAAGTATTTCGCACAAGGTAAAAAGGAAAAAAAGTACTCAAGACTAATATAATTGCAAGGAAAACAAAAATTGGTTTCCTCAGTGATACAGGCACAGCATAAAAGGAAGAAGGTACATTAACACGGAATACAACATAAGAATCTCTACCTGCACAATTGTGCACAGTAAGTCTGTAAAACTTACTACTTCTCTTTTCCAGTAATCTCTATTTCTACTGATAAGACACAGAAAAAAAAAAAAAAGACTGATCACAACGCTGTAACTTGGGCAACCACTTTTACATAACAAATGTGAGTTTCTTTACAAAACTAAGCAGAATCTCAGTAAAAGCAGCTTCTTGCTACTGCTTATACCCTTCTCTATGTTAATATTTTAATTAATTTCTCTCTCTACCACTCAGCATTAACTGGAGATGGCTCACGGTCACTCATATTGAGACATCATTTTAAGTCAACATCAAAAAATCAGAGAAAAATACTTGTGATGCCACAGCAATACTTAAGAAAATGCACTGCCTGTATGAAAGGGCCAGGTGAAGAAGCAAACCTATAAACAGTCTTTATAGAGATGCCTTTACATGAGCATCTGTCAAGTTTTTCCACTCTAAAACAGCCAAGCAAAGTTACCAGCTAGATGATTAAATAGCCATGTAATAAAAGCCATGTGACAAAGCAGCATGAAAGCCTAGGTTTGCAAGGTTTTGCAGCGCGCACATTTACTTTCCTCTAGGCAAAATACAAAAGAAATCATTAAAGACACTTATCCTTAACAGAAAGGTCGGGATTTCAGTGCAAAAGACACAACTACCATAAGTCCAAAGATACAAATTCATGCCGGAGAAGAAACGGACCAGGCTGCCAGACGCCCGGACACATGCGAAACATGCTGGTTTATTCCCAGCGAGGTTTACTCCCAGCGAGGTTTATTCCCAGCTCGGGCAGGATGTTAGTTTGTTAGGGTGAGGAGCTGAGTCCCCGCTAGCAAGGAGAGGTCAAGCCTCGGTCCCAGACGGACACTGCCGCTCCTCCGGCCGCGCTCGGCGCCTCAGCCCGACTGCCCCCGGCCCGGCCCGGCCCCGCTCCCCTCCCGGCCCGATTCTCCGCCGACCCCAGCAAGCTCCGTAGGCGGCAGCGCCCTCAGCACGACCCCGGCCCGGGCGCTCCCCGAGCACCACGCAGGGCTGGCGGAGCCGCCACACCCGCCCAGGGGCCTCGGGGCAGCCCCGGAGCGGCCGCCGGACATAGCGCGACAGGGAGGGAGCAGCCCCGGCCCCGCACTCACACCCGCCCCGCCAGGCCCGGCCGGCAGAAGGATACTGAAGACGGTGCGCTCCCAGGGCTCCAGCATGTAGAGCGCGGTGACCAGCAGGTACTGGTAGTACAGCCACGACATCTGCTTCCACGCCGAGCCCAGCGCCATGGCGCTCCCCGCCCGCCAGCGGCCCCACGCCGGGCCCAAGCCGAGCGGAGACGGGGGCGGTGCAGCCGGGACCGCCCTCCCCCGGCCCCGCCCCGGGCCCGGGCGGCCGCGGCCAGCGGCAAGGGGGCGCCGCGGCCTGTGCGGCTGGCAGGGGGCTGTGCCGGAGCGGGGGAGAAGGGCGGGGACGCGCATCCTTCGCCGTTCTCCCCGCTGAACGCCGACTTCGGGCCCGATCTGATTAAATTATACGGCTGACCCTGAAGCTGCTAACCTCCCGGCCGAGTCACAGCGAGAAGATGGTGCTGCAACCTACTTTCTGTCATCCTGTTTAATCTGAATTGACGTTCTGGGAATCACGGAAGAGCCAAAGCTTGTGCTTGGCAGGGCCTACGGGAGACATGTTAAAAATTATCTGCACGATTCTTCAACTTCGTTCAGTTGTCAGAGGGTAAAGGGCACCCAAAAACGTGGCTCAGATAAATGCGACCTTAAGATAGGCCAGCTTTGGCGAGATTAATCCATACGAATAGGAAAAACAAAGAGGTGATGAATCAGCTGTTTACTGTGACTGTTCCTAACGTTGCACTACCCTAAGGCACTCGCAGCCAGAAACCAGCGATTCCCAGAGACTGGTTTGGGACTGTGTGATTAGGAAGGCCCTTGGCAGTTTATGCTGGCACTGTGGAAGGCACGGGTTGCAAACCTGCTGGAAGGGGATGTGCACAATCATCAGGCATCTTGAACGAGCAGAGTGTGTGTTGCAGCTTCCAGGCCCTGCGTCCAGGCCAGTAATCCAGACCATGCATTCAAGTGTGCACAGCATAGAGTAGAAACTGGAATTGACTCACTATACTTACTCTGCTTAGTAAATCAATTTACAATTATGTCACTGAGCAATGTGATTCTGTCCTTGGAGCCGTCCCACCCCCACCTTCACCTGTGCTATTTATACAATGAAAAATAAGGAAGTACAACCATAGGAGAATGCACGTTTGAGTTGCTATACAGCTGCAAAATACAACTACAGGCCCAGGAGGTAACCGTGGAAAAGAAAAGCAGCCGGCAAAGAAAACTGAAGAGTGTACTATTTTGTGTGGCATAATTTGAAATAGGATTTTATTCACCCTGAAGACATTTAGACACACCTTATCTATGCAGATTTATTTGAACACGAGGAGATTAATACCCTGACATAACTGCCTATGGGAGCTGTTGCCACTATCCAAGTCTGCTGTTGCTTGTTGAAGTCTCTGCTGGAGGAGTCCTGTGTTGGTGTTGCTGCTTGAGTAAACAGTGGTAATTATGAAAGGTGCCTTTCTGTATAAACATGCCCAAAGTTCAAGGACAAGTTCATAACTAAAGCATTATTCCCATTCAAAGCTGCAAGAAGGGTGTCAACATGGAGCAAATGGGTCCAGTCCTCTCTGTTCCTGTGATTCCTAACAAGATGCTCTGCAATTCAAGTGGTAAGGCAAGCAAAATTAAGGACCTGGGATGAGAGGAAAGGTAATGCCTAGAGGCATGCCAGCTTTACAGTCTTGTACACCTGTCCTAATCCACCAGGTAGGTGGCCCCTTACACTTTTTTGGTATGGTGCATACTCATGAGAGGTTTTTTTGCTAGTTAGCCCCTTATGGAAATAGATATTATTCCTCTGTACAGTTTCTCCTCCTTCACCAGCTCCATTCTACCCCTGCTTAGGGACTGTTATCATGTAATTGTTTTTCCTGATTCCACCTGCATCAACATTTGAGCCCTTGAACTACATTCTCACGTGCTCATGTTTCCAGCAGGTCAATGCAAACATCCTTAACCCGACACTACAGAGAGCCTTTCTGTTTCATCTGGAATGTAAAGAGAAGCAAATCAAGGCCAGCATGCTCCAGAGCACAGACCATATTCCCTATTACATGTATTCTTCCACATTTCTACCAAGAAACAGTTCTTCATATATTCAAAATTTCCTGTGTACACCTCTTGGCTCGTGGCACACAGTAAGAATTTATCCCACTTCACATGATCCCACAGCTATCTGATACTGCAAGTTAGATACATCACTCTTGAGTCTGAATGTAGGTAGTAGCAAAGATGAGATTGAAATCTTGTCTCACACATATCCCAAGCCTCAGAACGAGCAGAGCTCCATTTTGTTCCTAGGTTGCATATGCAGAGGAAGGCACATCATACTGACCAACCACGTGTTCAGTAGCTGCATCAACAGTTCTCTACTTCCTCAAGCAGAGGTTGAGTTTCTGCTGATCTGAAAATAGTAATTCTGTGTTTTTCTTATGTAATCCTGACAGAAGAACCAGCAGGTTTACTTCTTCCTAATCTCATGTAACAGCATAGAATGAGTGTGTGCAGATCAGTAAAATACCACACCAAGGACTACAAAAGGTAGCCAAAGAGTTACAAGATTTTATTATAATCTAAGGCACAAAAGATGTTATACAGGTTTCTACCTCCTAAGTTCAAATATTTCTGACAATTCCTTAAAGCACATATAACTAGTTGTTCCTAGTACTATTATGAGAAAAAAAACAAAGATGAGATTTTTTTTCAGACAGACCCTTGTTCAAGGTACAGTTAAAAAAATATCAGGCTATAAGAGATGTTACAAATAAAAAGTAAGAGTTTGCCTCTAGGGCACACACCTGAATGAAGACAGAGAAGGATCCAGAATTAACAATACAGTGGCTTCATAGACATAAATACCAAGTACAGAAGCTCTTTGTGTTTCCATAAAGAAGCTGTAAATGTACTAAATAAACAGAAAAAGCAAACTAGTTCTATGGTAATAGATCTGACTATAAATTTCTTCTTAAAATGTATCATCGAAAGGAAAAACAACAATAAATCCAGTACTTTCTTCTACTATGTATATGTAAATATACATATTTATATGTACAACATTTAGCTGTATTACTAGGCATGTGGATTTACATGATCAGTGGCAGAACAGTCCATGCCAGCAAAATCAATATAAGCTTATCTTCCAATCTCTATAAAGAAAAGTTTCTTCTTTTTTTGAGTTTTTAATGAACCAAAAATCCAAATATCATGACAATTCCTTCTTTATCAGTGTCCTGGTTTTGGCTGGGATGGAGTTCATATTCTTGTCAGTAACTTGGATTTAATCTGAGAATAATGTTCTCATGAACACCAGGATGTTTTGGTTGTTGCTATGTTAACTACTAAGGCCCAAACAACAGCCCCTGAGCCAAAGTTAACCTCTAGGTGAACATTCCAGCCAAAAGTTATGTATATAAAAGTACTGTTATATGTATTAATTTATTTGCAAACCTTTCCATATCTAGAAACCTGGAAATGCCTTACTAGGAGTGTATTGGTTCCTCCTGGAGTCCTGATGAGGCTTTAGGGAAAAGCCAATAGAAGAATGAAATTAGAAATTATGTCAGCTTGTTTGTTTAACAGTATAAAATCTGGGCTACTTTCACAGCAAACTCAGGGAGCCCGGATGCCTGCAAGGTGGACACACCACTGGAGTTCTGTTACCCGGCATGGTTCTCCAGGCCTTGGCTGTGACAGCTTCTCCCCACAGCTGATGTTTTGAGGACTTAGATGGTCAAGTAATAGGGTAACTAGTGATGTATCTGTCTTAATCACTGTAAGCATTCTTCAGTAGTAACAATTAGGTGCATTGCTTATTCTTTTGTAATTCTTTGCTAAGGATTATGTGCATTACATAGCCTGTCCTTTTGTGATTCTTTGCAGTTTTGCATTATAGTAAATTACACTGTTCATTAAATTGGTGTTTGTGTCTGTGTCTCTGATCCTGGTGACTGGCAAAACACTAAGTGGCACTTACGATAAGTCAAGGACTTTGATTCAGTGTGTCTCTGCCAGTGAGAAGTGCCACAAAAAACTGGGAGGGAGCCTGGCCAGGACAAGTGGCCAAAGGGATATTCCATACCCCAGAATATCATGGCCAGTATATAAACTGGGGGAGTTACCTGGAAGGCAGATGATCACTGTTCAAGGACAAGCTGGCTCTGGGTCAGCAGGTGGTGAGCAGTTGTGTTGTTGTGGTGGATTGACCCTGGCTGGATACCGGGTACCCAACAAAGCTGCTCTGTCGCTCCCCTCTGCAAATGGACAGAGGAAACACACACAAAGGTCCATGACTTAAGTAGTGGGAGAGCTCACTCATCAAATACCATCATGGGCAAATCACACTGAACTTGGGGATATTAACTGAATTTATTACTAACAAAATCAGAGCAGGATAATGAGGAGTACAGTAAATCTTACTTTCCCCTAATTTGCCCTGCTTCTTGGGCTCTACTTCCTCCCCCACCAGAAGTGCATGGAGACAGGGAATGGGGGTTTGTTCCTGCCACTGGTCCAGAAGTACTTCCCCTGCTCCAGTGTGGGGTACCTCCCACAGGAGACAGTACTCCACTAACTTCTCTAATGTGAATCCATCCCACAGGCAACACTTCTTCCAAAATTGTTCCTTTTTGGGTCATTTTTCCAGAGTGCAGTCCTTCAGGCACAGCCTGCTCCAACATGGGCCTGCCACAGGGTCACAAGTTTTATCAGAACACCTGCTTTAGTGTGGGCTCCTCTTGCCATGGGTTTGCAGGTCCAAATTTTCCTCCCCACTGGGGGAAGGGGTAGGGGGGAGTGAGCAAGCTCACTCCCTAGTGTGGCCTAGTTGCCAGCCAGGGTAAAACCGTAACAGAGACCACGTGTGCAAATCTACCAAGAACAAAAGCCTACTGACATCAAACATTCTGACTGAATGCTGTTTATCTCCTGCTAGAAAATAACCAATGCAGCTATGGAAAATCAGTTACTATAAAGTGTTTATTCCAAGAAGCCATTCTAATACACACTGAGATGATGAACGGATAGTATATATACAGGGAATGATCATAATATACAGATCTTACATGGTATTTACAAAATATTTAATCCCCAATGATACAACCCCCAACGGTGGGAATGAATATTGTTCTCATATACACGCAGTTAACTGTATGCCTTGTATAAACCTTGCAAAAAGTCCAACCATTATAAAGTTCTCAGATGAAAATGCACATTTTTAAGACCACATTTTCAAAAAGGCGAGTGTGCCTGCATTTCTAACACTTCCCACGCTCTTGAATACAGCACAGGATTTTTCCCCCTGCATTTCCACATTAGGAGTGGCTGGCCAGAACATTGAAGAAGTGAAAAACTTCATCTTTATCCATTACTGCTACTTCAGTTGAGCATTCGGTACATAATACTGGATGATATATTTCCTCTTCTTCTTGATTTGATTGTATAGAGCCAATTTCTTTGCTGTGCTTCCTTTTCTTACTTCTCTTTACCTTCTTTCTGTATTTCAGTATTTCCTCTTTGTTAACAACGCAGTTCATCACAAACATTGCTCTGTACTGTGTTTTGTAAGATTCATGTCTATGGAGAAGGGGAGAAAATGCAAGTCATACCATTCATACAACACTGCTTCCAAGAAATCTGTTACCATCACTGGATATGGGATTAAAGATAGGAAGTAACATGCCAAAGGGCTGAAAGCCAAATAAGTAGGAATTTTATAAACAGAAGTCACAGCTACAAAAATAATAAAAACATAGAATTGCAGCCATCTGTTGTTTTTTAAGGCATTTTTAAAAAATACTGTCTGTTGCTGAAAGAAACGCCCTGGAGTACAATGGTATTGGTATTGCAGAATTATGCATTGCTACATATACCTCATAATAGTAAAGGATCAGGAAGCTGTGAGTGTAAATGACTCATCTGCTGGCACTGACATCCTACAATGTCATGCTAGTCTGAAATTCCTTATTTATAAATAATATCATTGACATATCACGCTAGAAGCAGCATAATAAAACATAAAATTTCATCTGTCATCAGTCTGAACAACTGTATATCTGGAGTATGTAGCAAAATTCAGTACTGTAGTTCAATTTAACACAATGTCCCTCAGGCTGCAATTTTACAGCAGCCTGAACAAATTCAACAGTGGCTGCAGAAGTCCAATCTCGAATTCTGCTGGCTTATTGCTTGTATGACACTGTGCTGAGCTACTGAAGTGGATTAAACCCAGGAAAGACCAGTCTGACAATAAAAATATAGTCTTCTGGTAGCTTAGCAAATTGAAATACTTAACTACACAAAAAGATCAAGGAGTACCAGAGCCAGCAAAGCTAAACCAGAGAAAAACAGCACCCAGTACTTAGATGATTTCAGGCTATTGTGGAATTTCATCCTCTATCACCAAAAATACTCAATAAATGACAGGTATTTTATTCCTCATTTCAGAAGATTTCTTTCTACTTTACTCCAACTTCTAGAGTCCCTTCCTTAGCACCGGTCATCAGCATTAACTAGGCCTGCAATGCAGTCAGATACTGAATAGTAGCAAACCACACTGTGGACTCTCACCTAAATACCTTCCTGGCACTTTTAAATGTAACTGCACTCAAAACCCTAACTGCTGAGACTCAAACCAAGCAAGAATACACTATCTTTATTTTGTTTAATCCTCCTTTAACTAGACATTTTTAGACAAAAGTAACCTAGAATAGTTTTATGCCTCTAAACATCAAGCCAAAATATATATAGATAGGTATCTCTAAAATCCCCAATCTGCCCGAAATGCCTGTTGAGTCTCCACAATTATTATTTCTTTTTAAAATTTACCTAATCCACTATGCTAACGTTCTACCCTATTCTTCCCCACTCCACACTGCAGGTTAAACTGATTATCACTCTTACAAACCAGCATCTAACCCTAAATCTGACTCACGTCTACCTGCCTCCTCATTATTAGGGCCACCTTGCGAGACAGAGTTGATAAAAATCCATAGATCAAACTGAATATGCTAACAATACTACTGACCAAGAAAAAGAAATTACAAAAAAAACCCCTATTGTTCACTGTTGTTACCTCTGGCAGTCCAGGCATAGTGTTGTCATGCAGGCAGGGCAGTTCAGAACAGCATCACTATTTGGAACAGCTGCAGGTTTTGCCTGCTGCTGCTGTGGTGCTCTTCTCTGGTTCCGGTACCTACCAATTTGAGAGAAGAGGAAGCAGAGACAAAAAGTGAAATTACTGAAATTACATGCCCTTGCTGTTGGTCATGTCAATTCAATGTCAAACCTCTCTTTCCATTAAAATTCACCAATTAATACTTGGCTCATTCTGGACACCTTTTGCATTAAGTCAGCATAAATGAGAAGGTGAGGGGAAAACACATACCAGTATCTTCTGATTTACAGAGTATTTTCATTTGGGGAGACAAATACATGTGGCATGAGAATTTGTGCCTAACAGCCTTCTCCTCTGACAAAGCAGGTATCTCAAGTACAATCTCTGCAGGCAACATTCATTATCTTAATCAATAAATTTAGGTGGAAAATTTTACTTCTGCTGCAACAACCATTTTTCTACTTCAACTGTCAAAAAACCCTCATTAAAGTACCTTTGTATTGTTCCTGTTTTCTCTGCACATTTTGTGGCTTGCTAAGTTCAAAGTTTTCCAAAACCAGAAATTCACTATTTATCAGGAACAAATATTAATCAGCAATCAAATTATCTTGCAACAGTTTAATTCACAGCATGGTTGTTTAAATGAGATCTACAGACAAAAGTGGCTTAGAGAATTCTGAAATCTTGATTTTAAAAATTTTAAAGTTTTGTGTCGTTTTGAAGACTCAAGTTCTGTTATGTACACCCAAAACATTTTAAAGGCTTTTAAGTTTCTTATGCTTTAAGTTTATATATAAAAAATAGTTTCATATCATAGATTTGACAGCATTGGCTTTTTCTCTACATTTACCATTTTCATTTAAAATTTTCAGATTATGTTAAGCATCTTAGAATTCAAATATTTTTGGTTGCTTACCCTCTCCTCTGTGAGTCTACCCACTCTTGGTCTCTACTGTCTTCTTCTGGGTCATACAGCAGCTCATCATTGGAGAGAATCCGACGTTGCTGATGTTTTCTGTTTTTCCGGACATCCTGTGTATCTGGAAAAAAATGTGCAAGAACATATTCCATCCATCAGACACAAATTATCAAAATATACAATATACAATTTCCAATTTTCAATTTCCGTCCTTGCAACAAATCTAAACAGAAACTTACATGCCTGGCTCATCTCTCCTCCAAGTGCATGACCCCAAAGCATTACACTGGGATACATCAAAAAATTGCAGGAGCTACGCTGAGATGATATAGGCTGATAATTCCCCTCAAAAATGCTGCCTTCAAAAACAACCTCTTGACCCTCCACAGAGGATTTTACGGGATCTGAGAGAGTAAGTGGTAGTATAAAGATGCCCTCCCCTTGCCTCTGTCATTTACCTATTTTATCTTCATCCTCTGAATCAGAATCAAAGTAAATGTCATCATAGTATTTTGAAGTGCTGGTGGATCCAGTACTTGAGGAAGTACCTACAGGTGAAATTAGAAGTGGTAAGAACACCCCGCTAAAAGGACAGCAAGTATACAGCCCACAACAAACCTTTACTTTCAAGTTAATCTGTTCAGAGTGCTCTGTTCTACCTGAGTGTGTTAAATAACAGCTCTCCCAGTTTATTCCCACACCCATATCATTCACATCACTTGTGTTACTTCATTTACAGACATTCTCAGAGCAAAGCTGCTCCCTTCTCCCTCGAAGAGGAACCTCAGGTACCATTTGGAGGACAGTTTCTCCCAAGACTCCCTTTAGACACAGAGGACACCACCGTCATTCGGTAGGGCCTGTCTGTGCCCTACAGAATACACAAGACATTTTTAGTCATGTGAAAGAAATACAGGTGTGGCACATTGTTTCACAAACTTTGATTACAGTAAAATTCACTAAAAAAGTCCCCCAAAATTTCAGGGCCACAGAAGTTCAAAAATGCCAACATGAACTGCCAAGCAGTCACAGCCACTCTGCATCACAATTCCTATTCTGTGCTGTATGGATGTGTTGATGTAAATACTGCTACATATTCTTAACTATACAACCAAAACCTAAAGATTATTTGGCCACTAACACATAATTCAATATTTCATATGCAAGCAGATGTTAAGCTTGATTTACCCATTTCGGGTGATTTCCATTTGCCTTCCATAGTCTTCATGGTGGTGTTTAGTTCTGCTTCCATCTCCTTTTGGAACTCATCGTCGCTGGAAGACTCGCTCTCGCCAGTCAGGCACTCCCGTATCAGCTTCCGCTTCTGGTCAGGAGTGCCGTGCAGGAGCACGTCCACCTCATCCTCTGAGCTACAAACATCCAAATGGTACACACCTAATTATTACATACAGGCTAAAACGTGGACATAGTCACTTGGGGAATGAACATCTGAATTGTGTGGGTGCACGGGAGAGCCCTTACTCTTATGCTTATGGGCAAAGTACATATTAAAACACTTTATTAGCTTAGGAGTATTAAAACTCTGGTTTAAACGCAAAGGAGCTTCAGCCCACCGCGTGCGGCCTGCCACAACGCCCCGGCAGCTTCGCTCCGCGCAGGGCGCTGTGCGGTCAGAAGTCTAAATACGCCGGTTTCATGGAAATCGCCGCGGCTGATGAAGCGAGGCCGAGGCCGGTCCTCCCGCACTCTGCGGGCAGCCCGGGCTCGCTGCCCACGGCTTGGCACCGCCAGCGTCGCTGCGCGCCCAGGCCAGCACAAGCCAGTCGGGGAGCGGGGCCCGCCGCCGCCGGCCCGAGCCCACCCCCCGGCCGGCAGCTCCAGGCACCTGGTGAGCGCTCGCTCCTCGTCGCTGGGCTCCTCCACCACGTACGGATCATCCTCCTCCCGCAGGCGGCTCATGGCGCCACCGCTGAGCTCGCCCGCTGCCGCAGCCAGGCCCGGCCCAGCCCCTTCCGGGCGCCCGGCAGCTTCCGCCGGCCGAGCCCCGCCCGCCCTGCCGGAGAAAGGCGCCCTCGCCGCCAAAGCCCCGCGCAGAGCGGGGCCCGGCGGCTCCCGGGCCGGCCCGCAGCGAGGAGCGGGCAGGCGGGCTCCTTTCCCTTTTCTCCACGGAGTTGCAGGTCCTCGGGTCACGTTTTAAGCACTTTTTGCCAGAGTTACCGAGCCAGAGTTAGAGCTTTAAGAGATACACCCAATACGAAGAGGCTTGGAAAAAATTTAATGAGCTAGTAACACTCAACAGCGAGGACTAATCTAAAAACTGTTCCCACATCCTACTTAAAATATTTACAATATTGTTAACTATATATACATTGTCATCGTTGTCCCTTGTAGTCTATTTATAGATGAGTTCCTTAGGAATTATACCTGTTATATCTGGAAGATGAACAGCACAGTATTGGTGTAGTAGGCATTGCTGGGAATACTTTCTGTACTAAGTTGCCAAGATCCCCTGGGCACTGGGCATCGAAGCCTGAGGTGATGGGTACATGAATCAAAGCACAATGCAAACTTCTCTACCATTGCAATGTTCTGATGTGCAAGGCAGCAGGGTAAGTAGACAACACTGTGCAATTTACCCTATCTGAGAAAAACAAAACAAACCACACGCCCCTGTGTGGCAGTACAGGGCATCTGTAATCAGACACTGACTTACACTGATCTGCATTTCCAACCATACCATTCACCCAAACTTTGCTGCTCCACTCAAGGCCTGCAAACAGCATAATATTGCTTATAAAGCAGAAATCCCACTGTGAAGAGTGATTCATCAAGTAAAGCCTCATTTTATGACATTGTGAAATTACACAACATAGCAGCACCTATTGGAAAAGGGTCATAGTTCAAGGAAGGGAGACCAACCAATACAACTAACAATACTGGATTCATAGCTCTAAGTCTTAAGTCCAGTTAGCAGAATGAGATCCTCTTAACACACTCCTTTGTAGAGGGTACCTTCACTTTTTTCCTGAAGCAAAACATTTTATCTGTATGACAGTGGGGCAGTATTACTTTTCACTGATCTTTTATGCACCTTCTGAACTCCCTTCTGCTACTTTATTTCCCCTTTCTCAGAAGAAACCCAGGAAGTTCTCTCAAATGTATTTCTGCCAAAGAAATTGCAGAGTCAGCCACCAAGCTCAAAACAATTTAAGTACACTGGATAGGAAAGTCACAGACAAACAGATAAAACCTGAGAATGCAAGTGAAAAGTACTGGGCGAGTAGTGTCAGACCAATCCAATACTTAGTCAAGGGTTTTTACACAATGAATAGAGAAAAAAACCCAAATTAATCTAATTTACTAGAAAATACTAAGCTTATATATGATACAGTGTCTGCATCATTTTAGAAAAATCACTGATTTCATGGTTTATTTTACAATAATTGGATTAGTCTACAAGTTAAGGCAAACATACTAATGCATCTGCTTTTCTTTTTAAATCATAGTTATAAAGGTTACACAAAGTTCTCCAAAATTTCTAAGAAATGTTCACAATTGAAAAAAAGATAAGTTTTTTGATACAAGTACATGGAAAAAAAACTAAGACAGTGTATACAATGCCATTATAGTAACAATATTCAAATATCTAATGGTAATATTTAGGCCATTTGAACAATGTGCTTCAAATGGTGATCTTCAGAAATTACTTACAAAGGTAAATAAGATTGCAGCCGTATCATAGTATTCATAACATGAACATTATTATATTGGCTATTTTCACAAAACCCGAGCATTTGGTTTCTGAACAATGAAAGCGTATAATGATTAAATAAACATGAATATGTATGTATAACAAGTATGCTGTTCATATAGTCTGGAGCTACTTTCACATGTTTAATTCTTTTGAAAGAAGAAGCTTGCTTATGTGCACTTTGTCAAATGTTTTCTCCAGGGAATTGTAAATGCCTATTTAAAGTCATGAAAACAAAATCCAGAGGAGGGCAGCCCTTGTTAGTGGGAGGACGGACCGTAGCTTATGTGTCACCATTTAACACTGCCAGGCAGCTCTGCAGAAGCTGTAAGTTACCCTGTAAAAATAAAGAAAAATATCACCACATTTGTCTTCTTTCTTTTAAGCTTGTGACAGAACAGTGTTTTTTAAATAGCAACGACACAACTAAAGAATGGACAGGTTTTGAACTTACGGAAAAATATGTGTAACTTTTGTATTAAAAGTTTTTTTGAATGTAGGAATATAGTGTCATGGAAATAGAGAGCCAATCTGAGATTCAAAAATAAGCATTTAATACCCTTTCATGTTTCTTCCTAGAGGTCTAGTCTGGCCACAAAAACCATTCACTGCAGAGTGCTCTATCAGCAATGAAATTCACAGCTGCAAAGTTTAAAATATTTTATATAGCAGGGCCATTGCTCTGTCTCTAGAATGAGATCCCCTAAGTCTAAGTATTCATGTGCTACTGAATACTGTGGATACTGTATTCATCAGCAAATATTAAACAATTCATAGCACTCGGGATCTCCTCACTTATAGCAGCCATTCAAGCTGACAGCTTTATTCAAGGAGGAGGCCCTGTTAGAAAGACAGCAGACTGATCTATATGCTTAGCCAGGTGATTTAGCCATCGAGTTTAGCCATTACAGCTGGAGCTACAGAAGTGATTATCAGAACATTAACTCATCTTAAGTCTAAGCCAAGCTCTGACCACCTTTCCAAACACAGTTTTTAATCTTATTTACAGCATTCGGGCTCTACCATAAAAATATACAGACTGGTTTTCAGGTATCTGAATGAATTTAGAGAACTGATACTTTTGTGAATTAAGCAAATGTGATTGATAAGCCAGAATTTACTTTGCAGGAAAAAAACCCCACCAAAACAACTCAGTATTCATATGTTCATTCATATATGCTTAGATCACTTTAAACGACTAGCTATTCACTAAGAAATACCTGTACTACATTTGTTTCCAAATCTGAAATCTCTATGTAAGAAAAAAATGTCAGGCTGTTGACAGTGTTAAGAGTAATTCCTATCAGGTTCAGATAAAATGCAGGAAAAAGCAGTCTGAATGCCCAGTTATGAACAGGGAAGAAACTGCTGACTTCTAAAACAATTTTTGGATCAAAAAAGAAACATATAAAAAATTCAGACACACAAAAACATGTAAGTATCTGTGATTTCCTTGCCTTTCATAAACAGTCCACAGAAGTCCCTAAGAATTTGTAAATACTCCTTCAGTTAAAAGTGCTCCAGTGATTTGTGATAGATAAGCAGGACATTCATCCCTCAGCCCCAAAAGCTAAAATCATAATTCTATGCCCCCTTCAGGTTCTTATAATCCAGATTAAGCAATTAACTGATTTAAAGGCTTAAAAACAGATTCCCAGTTATGCCTACTAAATCCTTCTCAGTCTTATCTAGAAGGCAGCAATATCAGTTACAGCTTCAACAGCTTTTTTGTCTCTTTATGTCTAGACAGGCAGAGGACAGTGACAAGCTATTTTTCAGAAGGCTTGTAATTTGGTGACATGAATAAGTTCTATATAAGCAAGATACATGAGGACTTGGTGGCCCATCCTTGTGGTGTACAGGATTCATAAATCTAAGGTCTCTGCTACTGAAAAGTGGATTCTTGACTGTAATGATCTAATGAATTGAAAAGAATACTTGAGTCTGAAGTCTTCCGTCTTCAAATGGAATTCAATCTGAAGTACACTTATGGACTGCATACATTACCTGTAACTAAAGTGTGACAATAATCTTTTGGCCATCTTATTACAAAAGCATGAAGTATATTTGTAATTTACAGACCATTATGTAGCACTCTAAAAAAAAAAGTTACCAGAACATCTGTGCTGGACTTGGGTAGAATTAATTTTCTTCTCAGTGGCTAATATGGGGATATATTTTGGATTTGTGCTGAAAATTATGTTGATAACATAGAGATGACATAATGGTTGCCAAGCAGCTCTGACTCTGCCTTTCCTGCTTCTTGTACTGGCACGCTGGAGAAGTGGCTGGCGGCGCACAGGAGATGGGAGGGGACACAGCTAGTACAGCTGACCCCAAGTGACCAAAGGGATGTTCCAGACCATATGACATCACGCTCAGTACATCAGGTGGGGAAAATAAGAAGGAAGAGGGGGGCATTCAGACTGTTGTCTTCTCAAGTCACTGTCACACATAATGGGGCCCTGCTCTCCTGGAGATGGATGAACATCTGCCTGCCCATGGGAAGCAGTGAATAAAGTCCTTGCTTAGCTTTGCTTATGTGCATGGCTTTTGCCTTCCCTGTTAAACTGTCTTTAACTCAACCCACCAGTTTTCTCACTTTTCTGAGTTTTAGTTGCCAGCTGAGGTTAAACCTCATCACAACATCCTTTACACCTCAGTCATTTCCAGACTAAGCCAGCCAGTCTACTCAAATTTTCCAAATAAGCACATAATTCATTGTCATTAGATCAAATTTACAAAGTTCACAAGAACCACCTTGCTTAACTTATAATAAATCAAGGACAATAGAAACTGTGAACCATTACTCCTTGTGGCTGCAGTATCTGAAATATTTGACTTACATCACCACAGCACGAGAAAGTCCAATACATTCAGATTCAGAAAAGTGTTTCTTGCCAGCTCACACTCCTAAGCTGTAGATATTAAAATTATTGGCAGAACCACAGTGACACAAACATCCTTTTCAGGAAAGAAAGAATTACTGACAAAACATTTCAGCAAATCCCTTAGCACTGCATTTTGCTTACTTCCTTCTTCTGTCAGCTCCAAACAGACATCTGTTGCTAGTACACAAGAAATTCTTTTTCCAAAAAACACAGAGAGGCAAGAGTGTATATGTTAGTATTTGTGGAAAATAAATGTTTCTGTTTATTTACGTGAAGGAAGTGACTCTCTTACTCAGTTACAATTCAATGTCAAAAGACTCCAAATGTACAGCCAAGGCTATGAATGCTGTATGATTATAACTGTAGCAGTTTCACCAGCTATCAAACCTCCCTTCCTGAACACAAAGTCCAACATAGGAATACCTCAAAATCCAACCATTTAAAATACTGAACAGTACACTAAATGCAGCTTTGGCACCAAAATGGCCAAACACCGACTCAGGTCTTACATTAGCTACAGCTGCATTAAGTCATGAAGAAACACAGAACTAGCAAAACAGAAGCTAAGCACTACCTACGGGGGTAATCAGCCAGAATGGCCACAGAAAAAGAAGTATCAGTATGTTTAGAGTAGGTCACTGGCCAATGATAATCTAAAGCTTCAGTTTGGCAGCTATTCTAAATAGATCTAGGGTACATGCTGCTGCTAAGAAAGCAGCTCTCTTTTATTACCAGACCCTCCCAGACAAAACTGTGTGTTTTGATACAAGGGATGTTGTGAAAACAAGACAAAGTAAAGCTTAGGAAAACCCAGAGCAACTTTCAGCGCCTTCTTACTATGCAGCTGCACACATAACTGTGCCAACATAAGGGAAAGGGAGAATCATGCATCATCATCCTTCCTGGCAGCAGTCTGCCCTTTCATCGACTTAAAGCAAACCCAAACCACAGTCTGATTTTTAGCTTTTTCAAAAGTCTTGAGTTGTAATTCAAAAGGATAAGAGGATATTAACAATACTTCCAAGAAGTATGTTACAGGGAAGTAGTATGAACGTAACTGGACAGAGAGGGTTTACTTAGAATTTGTATGTACAGTGTCCCTGATTTACTGAGTTTATTTCCCTACAGCCCTCAAGTCTTCTACAGCTACAGGCGGGTATAGCTCACAAAATGCAAGCTGTGCCTCAGAACCTTCTCTCAATTCTTTGGTCATTCTTGACTTCTTCTGTACAGCAACCTTTGTATTTTAGGATTCGTGTTTTTCTTTCCACACAGAGCAAGTAACTTTAAACTGCAAGTCAAGCAGCAGCCTTCATTGTGTCTGAATTCCTCCAAAAAAGCCTCTCAGGTGAGTTCAGCACCCACTGATACATCATATTTCAGCTCTGTATTTTTTGTGTGAGGCAGCTCCAAATCCAGAAGACACATGGCTAGATTGATTCAGAAACAGATACATCTGCATGGTATCTAGTCTGGAAGCACTCACTACTGAAAAAGAAAACCCATAATAGAAGACTTCTAGCAAAAGGCTGCAGCAGTGGGTATCCATTGTCCCCAGATCTCTTCCCTACTTAGCATTTTTGCTGGAAGCAAGCACGTGCACTTGGGTAATAGGTCATGTTGCAGAGTTTGTCAGCACTGCGCTCCACACTCCATTGACCGAGCAATTGCCATTTTGTTGCTACTAAAGCTTCATACCCCTGCCTCCAGGAAGTGCAAAAGCACAGAGACTGCCAGCATCAGGCAAATTATTTTGCCAAAAACCTAGATGCAGGGGGCTTTTGATCTGACGTAATTAACTGACTGCCCATGTGAAAAACATGGCTTTCTTTTATGCTTCCACTAGTCTTCAAGAGGAATTAGGTGTCTAGAAACAGCCCAGCTTAGCCCAGTCAAAACGAGGGCTATCTAGTCCTTGAAATGGAAGCATTGTTCATGATTTGCATTTCAGTCATATTCCTCTAGCACTGCTCTAGAGTATTGTGCCCTCTAGCACATCAGGGCACAATACTACATCAAAAAAAAAAAAACCAAACCAAACAACCCAACAAACAAGTCTTTTAATATCTTATTTCTTCTCTTATGGAACTAACCAAGAAAGTGTCCATCAAACCATTTCATCCTTCAATACTCTGTATAGACTAATAAAAACCTATCCATAAGGCTCTCTTCAAATACCTTGGTTACTGCATTAATAAGAACATTCCCCATTATATAATGTTGAAAAATACAACCTACTGTACTTGTAAATTTTGTAATAATCAAACCCAGAATTCACAGGAAGAAAAACACTGCAACCAAACTGATCCATCTGTAGCTTAGCTTGTTTTTAAATATGAAACAGCAGCATTGAAAAAGAGAATTTTCAAACCTAGTGAGAAACTTCATTCATCTTTCATTCAACAAGTTAAAGTATTTGTTAATGTTTCAATTTATCATTCTTAGTCAAAATGACCTTTTATTATTGTAAAGCTTTAAAGATTAAAAACTGTCTGGTGAATGGTGTGCTCCATGATGAAGTAGGTGAAAAGGGTCAGCAAAAAAAAATCATCTTCAAAAGCAGAACTACAATTCAGAGCTTCTATTACAGCTTCATGGACTCCTTGTTATTAAATTTACTAAGACAAGGTAAGTCACAGACAGACTATACAAAGAAATTAGTGTTAAACACAAGCTGTGGCAACAAACTAAAGCTAAAAATCTTCAAGCACTTCCAGGTACTGAGGACACAGGAAACACATATCAAGTTGAAAGCTACAGAATTTAAGCATCTTCCCCCTGCATTCCACAGTTATTAGTTGTCAAAATTAAAGAGAATATTATTCCAACATTGTGACTCGCATAGTTAAAAGAAGTGATTCTTTAATAGAAGACAGAGACATTGTCTAAGCATTCCACTTCAAGGCATGTGGAGACTTCAGCAAGAGTCAGTTACAGGAGATGATGAAGAGTCAATGACTGAAGCAGGACAGAAGCAGTCCCTTACTAAAGCACAATATGGCAAATCAATAAAAACTGTTCAAGTAAGATTGCTAGGACTATTTAAAGTAAGGACTGTTCATCTGAAAAAGAGTAATATGTTCCATACGTTACTGATTACTTTACCAGCAAAACAAATATCTCATTAAGTTTAACTTAGACTACAAAGATCTTAAAAAAAAAAGTTCCCCAAACAACCCTTTTATTACTGCACATGGGTTTTACAGGCAATGGGTTTAGCAGAAGGAAGAATGACACCATCAACACTACTGAAAAGAAAGTAAAGCAGCAATACACTTCTTAACAAGTCCTTTCAACATATATATTCTGAGTTAATTCACAGCTTCCTAACCAATGCAGTTTCAGATTTGAAGAGAAATGCTAAAGAACTGATTTTTAAAAGAAAGCAGCCTCCAGCTGTAAGACTGTTCAAATAAGAGACTGTTGTAGTCATCTATGAAACCAAATACATTGTGAAATTTAAGGACAATACAGGCCTCCTAAGGTTATTTTCCCACAAAAATTTATGTTTCTGAAAAGGCTATCTGCAACATGCCTCTTTTGTTAATGGTTTAGAGTTTAAAGGCAAAAAGGTTCAAAAAGCATACTCATCATACCAGACAGGCCAGTGTGATCTCAGGCTTAATATCCTATACATCAAGTCCCAAAATATGGCTAACAGGAGAAACCACTTCCTTTCTCATAGTGAAATGGAGAGATGAAGTTTTAAAAATAGGTACGTTTTCAAATTCTGTAGATATAAATATCAAACAGTCAAATAACTACAAAACTGAAGGCAAAATTCTTTTCCAGGATATGAGTTTTCCAAAGGCACCTCAAGCATACCAATCTCTCAGAGACACTTCACCTATACTTCATTTTCGCTTTATTAAAGAAATTTAATCTTTCTGGACAAAACTTAAAATTCTCCTTCCTGAATGTGAAGTGTGTATCACCCAACAACTGTAGCCATCTTGGTTAATCAAGCATATAATATTCAAAATCACTTGAAATATAGGCCAAAAAGGATCACAGTTACCTTAGCATGCTTTAATTCCAGTTCTGCTAGTTCCACCAGATTTTTCCTGAATGCTGCAACTCTTCTTGTCTTAAAGTCTATCAGTTCTATAGAAAATAAAAGCGGACTCATTAACAGTATCCCTGCTAGTGACCTCAGCTATTAAAAGATATTTCTTCAGGTAAAGGGTGAGAGAAAGAAAAGAGAAAACCCTCATGTTTAATCTCAGCACATTCTGGGCTCAAAAATACTGCCACACAGTTGGAAGAAAGCAAACCATCACTGCAGCTCCTCACTTCTAGGTAACCTTTTGTGGACACTAAGCTCTTTTGAAAAAAGACTGCCAAGTGGATGCTTTTAACATTTATTTCTCTTATTCCACTGCACTATTCTTTCAAGGCTGATACTTGAAAGTCTTCAGGGAATATACTAAGCTAAAACTAGGGTGAACAACAGTATGCCTTCTGCATATACCATTGTAGCTAACAGGATCACTCATTCTCCATTGTCTCACTTACAGGAATCATTAACCAGATTTACAGGCTCAAACAACTCTTCAATGATAAAAACAGGAGAGCATAGTGTTTAAACCTTGAACAGATCTGCCACAAATGATGACTCAGATACCTACTAACTCACTGAAGTTTAACCTAAAGAAGACAGTAAGTTTCCAGAAGAAAAGTAACATGTAAATAAGGTTCCTTTTCTCTATTAACTCTGTAATTCAGTGAAATCTCATTTCATTATTTCTCCCTTCGCTAATGCAGTACCGTATCTGTGACAGACTGGTGCCTTCACAGAAGAAAGCATAAAACCAGAAGGGGAATTTTAACAACACTAAAGCATTTGTTTGCTATTACTGCTAACAGTTATAATTTTGTATCCTAGCTTATGTATGTGGAAAAAAAGCTTAACAAGTAATTTGCACCTAAACTTTGCTTTACCTATCAAAGCTATAAGAAGCCAAAGAAAAATATAATTTGAACTTTCTAAAATAAATAAATAATAATTAAAATATAATATTCCTGCTTAGGAAACAGTACAAAAATATATTTTTATTAATTACATTAATTCTCATTAATAACATACTAAAATGTTAATTTTCAAGTAGTAACATAGGATCAAGGACCACCCAAATACCTTGTTTTGCTGATTCAGAAATTTTCTCAAATTTCTGACAGCATATTTGCTGAGTAGTTTCAGCTTGCAGCACATCTTTATTTTTTGCTCTTGCTTTATCCAATGCCTTATTAGCATTTTCATAATCCACTAGTGACCTAGATCTTCTATATAGGAGATCCTATTAAAAAAACAAAGGTTGTATGGAGTTTATAAGACTCTCTCCAAGGTTTTATTATATTCCAAGTAATTTAAAAATCAAATTAATTTCTGTCCTTGTTGCTGTATTTCAGTTCTTAGTAAATTATTTGCATTCACTTTAATTTCTGTCCTTGTTGCTGTATTTCAGTTCTTAGTAAATTATTTGCATTCACTTTACTTCATCCTCCAAGTCACAGGAATGTCCATACTAGATCAGATCCACAACACAATACTGTTTGGTCTCCATCTTGTCTGACAGAGGCTAGCAACAGATGGCTTAGATCAAACTCCAAAAAGCCAAAGAAGACAAACCATGGGAAATTTCACAGCTTCTTAGATTAGAAACAAACTGCATTTAGATTATGTATCTGAAATACACACAGAGCCCAAGAAGCAGTAGCAACATTTTTTGTGCAACAGTTTGTGATCTTGTAACTACAGACGTTTACTGTCAAATGCTTGCTCATTCTGTGATATTACTTAATCATCTCACACCAAACAATAGTAAGAATGAAATTTTCTGTAAGTACAGAATATCAAATTCAGCCCATGTGTTTTTGTATCAGCACTAGTAGATTATATGGAATATCCAATTTTCATAGTTAAAAAAAAGCAGAATTGCTTGCAATTACAAACACCAAACACACTGCAAACACGAAAACAGCCCTTCCAGTGTTTCTTGTTACTGCATGATTTGGCCTTGACAAGTGGCTTACTCAGTTCCACACAGTCAGTCCCACATCAGCAACGACTTTGTTACTCCTTATATTCAACAGAAACAGGTTTTACAGCTAAGGGAAAAACTGCAGGCTAGAGGAGGCAGCATTTTAGTCTATCAGTATTGTGAGTTGATGAACCCATGTCACTTTCTCTCTTTTTTTTTTTTTTTTTGTTAAAAACCCACAATTTCACTGAACATATACCCATAGATTCACCTTAGCAGCTTGAGATTCCCTAAGGTAATATTTCAGAAGATCAGAAAGCTTAAGATCTTCATCAGCAGATACTCGAGCCTCTATTTTCTGGAAAAACAAAACAAAACACCACCATAAAACAAAAAAACAGTAAGCAAAAGGATCAACTTAAAAACAACCAGACTTTGGGTTGCATATATCAAAGAATATGATACAAATTAAATGTACGATATGCAGTACACAACAGATGGTCTATTTCAAAAATTAAGATCAGGCTTTAATAACAGCATACTTAAATATGCAAAATGAGAAGCAGTATTAGGATTTTGTATTAAAATGTAAGGAATAAGCTATTCTGTGAGCAGTAATTGACAACTTGCTTTCTGTATTAAAAACTGCTTTTTTTTCCCCAATAGCAATTATATTTATCATATGCTAGAAAAAATGTAGAGAAACAAACTTATATTAAGAGTTGCACAAGCAGTTTTATATTGTTGTTGAAATCAAAGGAAAACAAATTTTTAAGGCACCTTTGCAGAGTAATTGTGTAACTGCATGTGCTAAATGGTCTAAAACCCAATTAACTCATTAGCTTGCATTCAAAACAGATTAGAAATAGTCTGCAAGTGCATATTTAAACCCTAATTTTAAAAAGATAATTTCTGAAATTAGACATTTTGTTTTGAGTCAAAGCAAGTAATTCTGTCAATTTTCTTTAAAGTACGTGTTTATACAGATACAATTGTCAGTTTAGGAAATGCACACATTTTTCATATAGAAGTTTTCCTGATACATGGCATACATCTTCTCTCTACCAAGCCAAATAAGTAAGGCAAAAGAGAAGATATATGAAAAACTGGTTACAAGCATAAGCAATATTACTTTTGAGTCAAATAATTGCAGAAACAGATCTTGGCTCCAGAAAAAAAGCAGCATGACCACCTTTTTTTTGTTGGATTAAGGATTCAATTTCTTCATTTCTTTTATCCATAACAAGTTCTGTGATTCCCAGTAACAAGTATGGAAGACCTCATAGCATTTTAGAGGAACAGAAGGGTATTACAGCAGACTGCCTAGAAATGTTTAGTAGACTGAGGAGTCCAAAGGTTCATTTTACAAAACACAACTGAAATCTTACACTTTCTCATTTCATACCACACATTGCTTAAATGCTCCATCTAGAAGCACCCATATTAATTCACATATTAATGCCTTGTTGACACATGATATCCGTTTCATAGTACATACCCTTGTTTTGTCAAATAACTCTGACACCTTCAGAAAAAACCTGTGCAAAGGAAACAGCTCATATTACAACATTGTTTTGAACAGTCTAATTTCTCGAACTCACACTATCGTCTGTGTCTGGCAATAAAGATTGCAAAGGCATTGCTTACAGTTATAATTCACAGAACTCAGAGAACATACCTAGTTTCAAACTTCAAACATGTGGGAACTGGGCAGTGTAAGAAAGGCAAGGGACAAACAAAGCATGACAGATGGATATTTTTAAGTAAAGAATAATTGCTCAGCTCCTCAAGGATTCTTTATGCTTCTGTGAATTAAACCCCTAACACCAGCACCATGGTCAATGGTCTCACACTGTTATCAAGTGTCCTATACACAAATTTGAATGTACTTTTCTTCACCCAGTAAAAATGACATATGTCCTACTTGGAATTCAGGGATGCTGAGCAGCAGTGTGGCAACATCTCCACTGCAGGTGACAATACAGGGCTTTAGTCCTAGAGCAGACTGAATTACAGTCAAGTGATACTATTTTGACAGAGGACAGATATGATTTCTGACACACCCTAAAGGACTACAAAAAATATCAATACTATCATCAAAGTATCTGGTATATAAGCTATGACCACATCTGGAAGTATATCACTGTAAATCAGGTATATTAGAAAGTTAACTTTCATGTCCTACCTGTCATCACACTGACACCAACATAACACTATGTGTGTATGTTGACAAGCACTGACTTCTTTAAGGTAGTAACCAAATTTTATTGTCAGATACACCAGACTTCATCTTCAAGCAAATCACTGAAAGACTAAAGGACAAACATCTGTACATAGAGATACCCTTCTAAAGTTCTGGGGATCCCTGGAGATTCCTTTGTTTTCCTGAGGGCAGTAAACTTGCCAGAACAGCAGGAACTATTTTTCAGGATGTTGGTACACTCAAAAAAAAAAAAATTCATAGACTCCGACTGAGACCTGTGCTTGCTGCATATATCAAAGAATTTGGAATATTTTTTTAATGGTGAACGAATTGTGGGGTTTTTTCCTTATTTGATGAGAACTTTTCCATCTCAACTGTCCAATTTTCTACAGACTTTAGAAATTGGCATTTTTTTACAGACGGATATTAAAACAAAACTGTTAAATGCAGCCTGCTAAAGCAATGAAATACTAGAGGAGAAAATGATTTCATGTCATACAGCTGTAACAAGTTCTGGTTTTCTCCTAACAAGAGCTACCAATCTCACAGGCCACCATTAAGATTCCTACACAGCAAATTGCCCCATAGGTTATTAACAATATCTTACTTGCATATATCTGTGGAGTCCTGCGTTCCTAATGCATATAATGAAGAACCAATTCTATTATAGTCATCCGCCACATCTAGAAAAACAAACAAGCACTTGTTTTACTACCTCAATCCTCTTCTTTCTGGAAATTTTGAAATTCCTTTCTTCAAAAATAGGTATTTTTCTAAAAGGACATGCTTTAACACAGAAGTAGAAATAAAATAGCAATCTCATTACTTAATAGGAAGGATAACTTCACACAATAAAAACAGTGGTTTCACCAAATTGTGCAGTCTGCAATTTATCTAGGAGTATTTTATGCAGTTACAACCTGCTAGGTGAATTAATTGTGCAAATTTTTTAGGTTTTATTTTGGTGGAAGATGTACAAACTTAATGGTTAAAGTCTGAATTTAAATATTATTTTAAAACCATTTGGGAAAAAAAATCACAGTTTAACAGTAACAAAGCCTGTGTGCTTGAGAGAAGTTAATTGACTACAAACCCCAAACTACAAAAAATACAGCACTATATACACAACACATTTTCTAGCACATCCCTGTTTTTAGAAAACCCTTACATCTTCGATAAGCAGTTAATGGTTAAAGTAGCATTAGTGTCAAATCACTTTAAACAATAAATTAGAAGCAACATTTGTAAGAAGGCTGCATAATTTGACTAGTGAGGTATTGCTATATAATATAAAAAACATAAAAAACAAATCTTTGCATACAGACCTTTTCTAAAAAGCTTTAAATATTAACTCAATGGATGATGAAAAATACCAGATCCAAGCAATGAACAGGAAAATAAATTTGTTTGTTATTTCTGAAGTTTGTATGCCTTTAAGCAGAAATATTTTTTCCTAATAACACAACCTTAACAGATTGAGTGGGTCAGCTTCCACATAATTCATTACTCCATGCATTATCAACACAGCTGGTTAGAGTGAAGAATGGTATTAGGAAGCAATTAATCTCCCCTTCTATTCCTCCAATTTCAACATAAAAATTGATTTTCTGCTGGAAATAGCAAGTTGGTGTCTTTGCAAGACCTGCAGCTCTCTGTTGATCATGTTATCCATAAACTACAGATTGCCCATTTCCAAAACATGTTTCCCAGGTCATTGCTCTACTCCTCTAGCCAGAATTTCAAAAGGTGCCATTTGTCCCAATTCACAGTTTGGCAGAAGTTGTCAGTAAACACTGTATGCGATTTGAGCCTGGAAACCAACGAAGCTTTGTCATGAGTTTGATCAATCCTTTCCCAACAGATCCTCTACAACCTAATTTCAAAGGATTTTCTCACTTCTACAGCCAATGTTAAAGCCTTTGTTAAAGCCTTTCTCACTCTGTAAATAAATCTTGGCACTTCATTACCATGAATTTTAAGAAAGCAGCCAAAACCACCAGAAACCACTTCAGGTGGGAACTGAATCCAGATACAGGGCCTTAGCTCATTGAGCCATAACTGACTCTTTCCATCTTCTAGCACAGACACTAAAACTACAAGACTCAGCATTCATGCAACAGCAAGAGAAGCATCTGAAGAACTCAGTAAATTCTTGGTTTAACATCTCATCCAATATCCATTTTAGAGATCTTATCAATGGAGATTCATGAAGGGTTTGTGACTTGGTTTTGTATGAACTATATTACTGTAGACAGCAAAGCCAGTATCTGTAAAGCAGACCCAAACTTCAAGGAATAAACAGAATCTGGAAGATCAATTTTGATTTATCTAGGCAGAAAAACTTAAAATCAAAGGCAACACAGGCCAATTTCTTCTGAGCTTCTCAAAGCACAGTCATCCTAAATCAAACACAATAGTCCTAACTCAAAGATTTTTCATTTTCTCAAATAAATGAACTGCACTTGAGAAGACCATCTAGAGCTTTCAGAAATCACAATGGCTAGCACTCAGCTCACGAAGACAAATCAAGAGGCAAGTGGTAAATCTTGTCTCAGTAAGAAAAGGGATCCTGCTAACCAGACTACTCATTGCTGTCCACACTCTAAATGGCTAAAAACGGAAACCTAGTCTAGAACCAATGGCCCAAACAGGAGTTTGCTACGAGCAAAGGTAACTTTGTTAGCAAGGTAATGCAATGCCCAGTTTGCCAAGAGATTGTCCTCAATGGAATCAACCACATCCAATCCAGAACAACTGCACTAGGAGTAAAATCACCTATACTGCCATATTACCCACCTCTACACCTAAATTACTAAGTCAGACTTCAAAAAAATATTAATACTTAAAGTGTAATTCTTTTCAAGCAGACAGCATGAAGAATAAACATATTCTCAGTGCTGCACCAGGCTCTTACTCCATCTACTCTATGGTAGCAAAGCCTAAACTTCATAATTCAGACTGAACTTCTTTAGAATGGGAAGGCTACACTTGGAGAAATGAACTCACTTTTCACATGCAAAAAGTAAACTAAAAATTACTTCTCCTCACTAACAACTTCTGTACACTTTAACCAGTACTATTTTCACCCTGAAAAACTCACTTTTATGTGATCTTGTCATTTTATCAGATTTGGCAGAGGCATCTTTGACTCGGTTGTGATATTCTACAAGGAATGTTCTCTCATGTTCAAAGAAGTCATCCACATCCTACAAAAAAAGGGAACAATTAAAAAAAAGGATTTCACCCATGCTCCACAGAGCAATTGCAGAGTAAAGTTGCACATTTCACTGTTGCTGTGACAGGAAATGCATCTGGTTTTATTCTCTAAAACACCATTTATATGAACTGATTTCTTCTCCACTTATATCATGACCTTAAGTTTTATGAAGAATTTAGTAAGAATTAAGAATCTGCAACAAGTATCCTAAAGGTCTATATAACTAAACATGAAGGAATAGCAACAGATCACCAAAGGTGACAACAAAACAGAATCTATGTAATCTACTTATATGTAGAGAAGGGATGAAAGTCACTCAGCAGCACAGAGGCTGTGGTCTCAGACAAGATGATTTGAACTCCTAGCTCAGAAGATTGATCTTAATGACAGACTTCTTTTAATTTGGTAAACAAAGGTAAATGTTAATATTGTCTGTATTATAATTTGTGATAACTGGTTTATACTTACTTTTAAAAATCCTCTAAAATAACACAGATGCTCAATACCATGGAATTGCCTACAACATGGGCTTTGAACAGTATTATGAACCTGGAAGTTATCTGGACTTCATATTTTTCTCCAAGTCATAATCCATGGTTATATCCACTTTTCAGCAGTTTCAAAAAAATAATATTTTAAACCTATAAACTTTTCTCTTGTAAAAATTGCTACCAAATGGAAAGTCACCACTAGAAAGAAAAGAGGTTAAAAATCATCCTCTGCAGAATTTCTGCTTGCTATAAAAGTGATCTTGTAGCTTTCAGAAAAGTAAAAATTAAAATTTTCATTACCTTTTTTTTTCTCAGTTACGTTCTTACATCTAGGAGATGGGAAAAATCATATAACCTCTACTGCTGCTCTTTGAAACAGCAGACAGATTCTAAAAGTCCGGGAAAATTCACTCCATTAGTAACTTCTGAACAGAAGCAGTTGTCAGACCTAGTTCTCCTTTCCACTATATAAAATGGCAGGCCTGAACAAAAAACCTCCCAACAAGATTATCAATTATCTATGTATAAAAAAGGTGCTTAATTTCATAGAGTACTGAAAGGCCACAAGAAAGCTCTCAATTAATTTGTATCCAGGCCACAATTTTTCACCCATGGTCTGCCACTAATTCTTAAGTTAGACATCACAATAAAAATCCATTTTTGTACCTATGTAAAATTCTGCTTCATTAAAAAAGGTGACAAATGTTAATACATTTTATATCTTGCTATGTGAAGCAGTGATCACCTTTACTCCTGAAACAATGACACCATCTGCTGATTTAACCATATTTTTGAAGAAGTCTTCAAGTTTCTCCTTCTTATTTTTCCCACGAACACTCAACTGAAAAACAAATTAATTTATGTTAATTCATATTCTGGAGGCAATACAAGCTTTAAAAAGAAATACAACTACGTATCCCTATACTTAAAACATTTCTCCTGTTCTCTGTTTATTCTTTTACTCTGCACTAATGGGGACAGGGCACCTTGCATACAGAATGAAGACTACCTCATTTACTAGATTGTTTATCACCTAAAATACCATTCTAGGAAACAAAAAAAAGGAAAAAAAAAAAAGAGATCAGCACCATTCTAGCACCTGCTGTACAGAGTGTATATTTCAGTTACCAATAACACAGTATTTATCATGCACAGTACAGCTGAGTTGATGCAACAATAGTTGAGTTAATACAACCATGTTTCACTCTCTGGTGAATGACAGATCTTTGACTTCCAGAGGATCATGCTGGTTTAAGCCTCCCCACACTCTCTGTTTCTGTCCATCTAACTACTCCCAGTTTAAGTAAACTGAGTGCCTGAACCTGTAAGCATTTCTACATCAAGCAACACAGGAACCACTGTAACATATTTTCAATTAAGTATGTACGCAGTTGAGCCAGTCTGTGTAATAATTTCTTCCACTTAATGTTGATTCCTGCAATTTTAAAAAGGAACTGAAACTCTTCGCAGAATAAGAGCAAACACTGTCTCCAACACCAAAAAGTTATGAAAACAAAAGTACTCTCCATTATCTCAATTCATTATGTTACATGTGGATAGCCACACTAGTCCAATATTCAGAAAAAAAATTAACCACGTTTTCACTCACATCATTAACATTATCAAAATATTTCATCAGAAATTCTCTCTAGTTTTGTTAGCAACAGAATTTACACCAAAGTTCCAAATCCTAAAACATTAGTGTGCCATTTTGTTGCATCATTCTTCCCCGCAGCAAATAAAAACAATTCAAAGAGTGGAAAAGTATCCTATCAAGTGAAATCACCACCAAAAGCTAATCTTTTTAATCCAAAATATACTGGATTTCCAGTAATCTTTTTGATGCTGAAGTTAAAGCATAGAGTGCATTTGGTTCCCAAGTGGCAGAAAATGAACTCCTACAGACTAAACGAATTTCTAACTTTTACGATACGAGTATGTCTGGCATGAAGGAATTGATGTAATTTGCTTCAGGAGGTAATTCCCTCTTAATCAGTTTTCCATCCCACCATAAAAGCACATCTTGATTTCTCTTGCCAGCAATTCAGTTTTCAATACTCACATCCTGATTATATTCCAAGAATACATGGAAATTTAAGTCCTTTCTCAAAATAGGATGTGCTGCCACGCGACACAAAAACACTTCATGCATTGCAACTGTCTTCTTGAATATTGCCAAATATTCACTGAAAACAAGAAATAAGACAGACATAAGAATTTCATATGAAGCAATTTAGATTGAGATAAACCTAGTGAACAGCTTTAAGAGATCCTTAGTAAGGGTACAAAATTACAAGCCAATATATCGGAGTTTATCACTCCAATGTTTGATACAGACATAAATAAATACTGCAGTGTTAATACTAGGGAGAAATTTGAAGCCCAAACACATTACAGAGAGACTTTTAATGAAGAGTCAACAAATACACTCTAATTTTTATGGTTAGCTAACAGACACTGGTTTGCTGAAAGTGTAACCTCATTTCATTGTCCTTTTCCCAGCACCCCAAAATTCAAGACACCAAGGTACAGATTACAGTCCCTCAGCACTATGTACTGATGTGCAAATTCCTTCCTCCCCATCTCCATCCCCTTGCCCATTTGCACCCTCCTTACTTATTTATATGTTTATGTAGTTTTGTTAGCTATTTAGACAGTCTTTTATTTCATGTTAAAGCACCTAGCCTTTTTGAGCCAAAGCTTACATTGATGTCTCACTTCATAGTGGTTCTAAAAGTGAAATTAAGAGCTGCTTTTGGCAGGTACAACAAAAAAAACGCATTTAATCATAACAATCACATAGTTGCCCAGTTAAGCCAACTCAACTTCAAAGCAATCACTCACTTGCAATTTAATTAAGAGGAAGGCACTCTTATCAATACAAGTTTGCTAGAATTCATTGTGCTTTGCAAATTCAGTGAGTAAGATGCAACCAATCTAAAAATGAGGAAAGGGTTCTTTTTCCCATTCTGAGGTCAAAGAGTGAAATTATAATCAGTGCTTTTCCTTCCACTATGTGCAAGGAGGTTAAGATTTACATACCAGCAAACCAGCAGGGCCAGTGTTGGGAGATGTTTGATCTCAGTGAGAGTAGTAGTCATTCAGTGAAGACAAAAAAGGAGGATGCAGAGGATGGAGGTGGCAGTAGAAGAAACCCAAAGTTTTCTGTGTTATCCAACCCCTAACCAGACCACAAGAGAATCATGATCAGGGCCGCTGGAAAACCAGATTCTTTAAAATCTATAGTGTTCTGCTAATTTCCAGTTTTCTGCATATGAAGTGTATATCTACTCTGCTATAAATTGTGTTGTACATATCACTAATACAGAGCTTTTTAAGACATTTGCTCACAGCAGCTGAAGTTCGGAGAGAAAGCAGCAGTTGTAAGAGTTCTATGTACTTTTCTTGCCAATTCAGAGCGCTTGATAGAAGCAGTCTAGAAGCAGCGTAAATATACACTTGAAAACTGAAACCAATGACAGGAAAAAGATCAAAGAAGTGAATGCATGACAAAGAAAATGGACGAAGCAAGGAGAAACTTCACTGCGTAACTCAATATGGAACAAGAAGCTTCAGAGCAGTTATTTCAATATAAATTAAATTCATAGTAAGGGAAAATAGTATTTTCAGGAAGTGTATTCTCCTTGTGCAAAAATTTTAAAAAAAAGTGTCAAAAAAGGATTTTCTAGTAATCTTTGTATTTCTTGGGGAACAGAAGGTTGGCATCTATGTTTACAGTACCAACCACATGCATAACTCCCTACTCCCAATCACTGCGTGTATTACCCTGAAGTCTAATTATACTTATCAAATGTGGAATACCAGAACTAAAAAAGATAGAGGTTATCTCCTCCCTTTGCAGATGTTCTGTGAAGAACAGGACCTAAGTACTTTCCTTCTTATGAAAGAATGCTCAAGAACAAGCTAATTTATTTCCTGTTTCAGAAGATCTTCCATGAAATTATTTCTACAATTTTCCTAATGGCACTGATCATGATCACTAAGAGGAACCTTGGTTATATAACAACTGGATTCTCAAGTCTGTGTTTCACAGAGAACCATTACAGTGAGATCAGAAACATGGGACAGCAAACAGCATTAAAAGTTTTGGAATATAAATCAATCAATAAAGTAGTAATCAAGTCTACATACGCTTCCAGTTCTTGTTTCATCTTGGTGAATTCTTCTTTAGTCATTGATCCTTCCCCTTCTCCAAGTTTCTGCAGTTTCTCCCTGGAGGCATCAAAGTCAGGCCTGGGTGGTGCTGGTGGAATCTGGAATTTAATCCAATTTTTTTTAAGTTCTGATTTTCTCAGTGAAAAAACACCCATTCACAGTACAGGAACTGTAGACTGCCTGCAGCTTTTTAATACATGTTTCTCTCTTTCATCATTCATTACAGCATTTCTGGATAAAGTCTCTTATTCATGAGTTATTCATGCTGCATTACTACACCAATTTCGGTCAAGCGTCCTTGAAGATTACTGAAGTATTAACTAATGGCTTCAGTTTAATTACAACAGAAGCCAAATAATTCTTCATTTCCCATGACAATAACTTAAAACTTGAAAAAAATATTTTTAATTAGTTTTGGTTTAGCTTATTTGGTAAGGATTATTTCTTGTCTAAAGAAAGAAGAAAAAAGAATTCCACAAGTGTTTTCACACCACCCATTTCTAACTCCCCAAAACTTTAAACCAAGAAAACCATTCCCTATTAAACAATAGCAGGCACTAGAGCTCTTTCTTGCAGCACTGCTGACATTAAAGACATGTGTTGAAGTAACAAAGCCCCCAGTCAACAAGGCTCTAGGTTAATTTTGTAATACAGTATATTAACACTGAAAGAGGAAACACCAGAGTCAAACTAAACCTGAATTGGTGCCAGGAAAAAAACACAGAACAAATATGATGTTTAAATTTTTACTTACTGATATTGGCCCATTACATTAACATATTACAAAAAAAAAAAAAAAAAAAGAAAAATCCAGCATCTAGACAGCCAACCGTCTGAAACTAGTTATTACCACACTGAAAGTCTAATCATCTCAAATAGCTTTTCTGACTAAGAAAAGACTAGCTCAAGAATGGTATGACCACCACAGATTATACTCACTATAATTTACCCAGTAATCATTTAGAAATATCTATTAACCCTCTGAATCAGCAAACACCCCCCAAACACAAAATGAATACCAAACTTTCACACCAAATGAAAAATATTCCCATTGCAAATAACGTATGAAAAGCAGCACTATTTTTAATATGCGGTATCATATGGTGCCTGTTTTGAGACCTCTGTTCCTGGAATGCCTGAAATTAACTTCAAACTGTAAGTTATTATATATTGAAGTTCCCTGTGTAACTCGGTTAAACATTAGCTTGCAGAAACAATACCACCAAGTTATACGGTTCAACCCTCTCCCAGACTTTTAACACAGTGGCATAAAAATACACTTGGAGACAAATTAAACTACTCACTTCTTAGGAGTAAAGGGCAAGAAAGTATGACAGTTACTGCAGCTTTCTTCCAAGCTTGCTTCAACCATTAATTTTGTGTAATTGCATAAAATGACGTATTAGAGAAGCTTATCTGATTTTATAAGGAATGAACACCTGCTGTTTCCACTGCATTTAAATCCAGTCTCAAGTAGTTTTGATCCAGCCCACAGAAAATGGCACATATAAACCAAAAGAATACCAATACTTACAATATAGCCAGCATAGTCCTCATTCTCAACAAAAGAGTCATGAAGCCAAATAAACTCTTCGTGTTGCCGGACAACAGAAAATTCGTTTTGTTTGAAATTTGGTAAGGAACTCTAGAAGGGTAAAAGGAGGTAGAATTATGGGGGGAAGGAGATTCGGAGGAAGAAAAGCTCTACAAAAAACAAGGTTTTTCATTACTACATGAGAAAAAACCTTGAGGGAACAACAAAAGTTTGTACCACAGTAATTACCCTCATCTTAATTAGTGCAGCAATCAACTGGCATGGGTTGCCATAACAGGTTGTGGAGTGCCTGCTCTCATCAACACATCTAATATCTTTATCAATTTAATCCTGGAGTTCTGTTTAGTATCTTTACTAATGATCTGGATGAGGGGACCAAGTGCCCCTTAGTCAGTTTATAGATGACACCAAGTTGGGTGGAAGTGTTGACCTGCTGGAGGGCAGGAAGGATCTGCAGAGGGATCTGTCCCAGCTGGATCCATGGGCTGAGGCCAACTGTAGAAGGTTCAACAAGGTGAGGAGCCAGGTCTGCACTTGGGTCACAACCCCAGACAGGGCTACAGGCTGGGGACAGAGCAGCTGGAAAGCTGCCCAGCGGAAAAGAACCTGGTCAACAGTGGCCGGACATGATCCAGCTTGTGCCCAGGTGGCCAAGAAGGCCAATGGCATCTTGACTTGGATCAGAGATAACATGGCCAGCAGGACCAAGAAAATGACTATTCCTCTGTGCTGGACACTGGTGAGGCCACACTTCGAGTGTTGTGGTCAGTTCTGGGCCCCTCCTGGCAGGACAGACACTGAGGGGCTGGAGCGTGTCCAGAGAAGGGCAACAGAGCTGGTGGCACCTCTGGAGCACAAACCTGATGAGGAGTGGCTGAGGGAGCTGGAGGGGCTCAGGCTGGAGAAAAATCAAGGGTTGACCTTATCACTCTCTATAAGTATCTGATATGAGGCCGTATCGGGGGGTTGGTCTCCTCTCTCAAGTAATAGGTGAGAGGACAAGAGGAAACAGCCTCAAGTTGCACCAGGGGAGGTTTAGATTGGATATTAAGAAAATTTCTTCACCAAAAGCGCTGTCAAGTTTTGGAAGGGGCTGCATAGGGAAATGGTGGAGCAACCATCCCTGGAGGTATTTAAAAAACATGTAGGTGTGGCACTTATCCCTACATGGTTTAATGGCGGACTCAGCAGTGCTGGATTAATGGTTGGACTCAATCTTAGAGGTCTTTTCCAACCTAAGTGATTCTATGATTCTGTAATCAAAACCCAAATGAACAAATGCTGAGCAATGTGCTCTTTTGCACTCTAAATTAATGGTGAGAGTGAAGGAGGAGATAGGATTAATGATGTCCAGATATTTCATTCAACTTCAAGTTATTCTGTCACTCTGCAATCAAGAAACATTCAAATCTAAAAAAAAGCCACAAACAACAGTAATTAAAAATGATCCCTGAATGCAATACAATTACAAAATATGCTTTTAGAATCTGAAAGTACAATAAGATCTAATCAAATTTTAAAACTATACTGAAGTATATTCATGTATACTAAAGATTCTACCTGCAAACAGGCTAATTAATAGGCATGGGAATGGCATCAATACAAAAAAAAAGTGAACATAACTTTCTTCTAAACAGTTTCTTAACTCTTACTCATCTTTTTCTTATGCACTGCGGCTACATAGTCTCGTAAACATGAGATAATTCTACTTTCTCATTTCCCCTGGATTGTGTTACATTTTGTTTCAACAAACAGTTTAAGCACATTCTCTTTTGTATGTAATTAAGAGTTGTTGCGTGTACAAACCCAGATTTTACCTTTGTATGGACTGTGAATTTCACTTTATCCCTCTCACTCAGTGCATCTGAGATATCCACTTGCAGAGCAGCATCAGTCTGGAGATCTACATTTATTGCTCTAAGCTGAAGAAAAATATATTTAGCTTAATTTTTTTTTTGAAAAAGGTAAACTATATTTTCATTATTGTTTCTTTGAAATGAACCCTGATCCTGCAATGCTGAAGACAGATCACAAAACCCCCAACATTAAAAGATTATTTCCAGCAGAAAAAGAAATTCCAGCAGTACTCCTTATGAACAACCATACAAATAATAATCACCTTTACAGTATGCCTTGTTAGTGCACTATTTTCATTTCTGTAGATTGATAACTTTCTAGTAATTGAGATGCTCAAGACAAAGTACATTTACAGATAGCAACAAGTTTGGTAGGTTTTTATTTTTATTGTCCCCATTCCTCTGAACTGACAAACTGCTCTAAATATACTTGTAAAGGTAATTATAAAGATATTAACAATTGAGAAGGTATTTTTAAGGAGAAAAGTGGTTCTATATTTCAAAGAAGCAAGAGCAGTTATAGACCTGATTTACTCACACTGTCTTACACTATTCTGTTCAACATATCTCACCATGTAATGAAAAAGCTTAAAAGAATATCCTGAACTTCACAGAGATAAGTCTTCTTGGAAATATTGTTTTTTCTGAAAAACCCCAAAGCAAAACACTCAAACCCAAGACTTTGATGTCTTCAAAATGAGCATGAGAAATGGCAAAAGTGCAAGGAATATATGTGTTTTTCTTCTAGAAGACATGAAACCTGAACTCTTTCACAAAATAATTCCAGTCACATTGGAGGAAAAAAAAAAGAGACAATGATAAAATATAGCAAAACTGAAATGTTATCTGAGCACCACAATATTTGGCAGTAACTGGACCAAAGGCTTCAGTGCTCACTGTAACCTCATCTAGAGCCCAACTGGAAATTCAAGTCCCCTCACCCTTGCACCCTTGTTGTTCTAGAGGAATTTGTCCCATGACAATTTCATCATCATGGTCAAACAGACATTTGGAATGTTTTTACAAGCACTAACGCTAACCCTGAAATCTTTTCCAATCACATTGTCAAAAAATATTTCAACATCATGCTCACAAGGCATACTTTTTACTGAGACATGGTATTTTCTCTGATGCTGCATTTTTCTACAAATATCCCATTCTACAGTATAAAAATGCTTTACCATACAGAGATTTGGACTTTTCTCCATAAAGTGTTTCAGGATTGCATTTTTAAGTCAATACTTAAGTACAAAAATTCTTTAAGTATTCTCAACACATAGTAGGGAAGTTACACATGAGCAGATTTTGAAGGTAACACTGTGAGGCACTGGAAAAGCTCTAGGACAGAAGCATCAACTGCCACATCTTGTTTTCCATAAGTTACCTTTATATTAAATCACAGTGGTCTGATCCCACTCTAGTGTTGCTGTTAACCTTGATGCATGGACAACTCTTGCCTCTGTAGCAGCAACCAGACTCATGGATCTCAGAATTAGTGTGTTAAAGCAAACCAGAATCATGCAGTCCAGCATATTCTGCTAAGGCTAGCAAAATGTAACTGTTCAAAAGCTCTGACACATAGCTTCTCCTTACAGTGAAGTTGGAAATCATTAAAATGACTGCACAGTAACATATTCACACACGTGATTCAGGCACTGCCTTTTGTTTTGTTTTCCCAAGGTTTAGAGGGTCACTGCCTCACACAAAGGCATATTATCATGCAATGGTTTCTTGCAGATCACTTCTCAGAGGCAGAATCTCCTAGCTCCTACTGAGCTTCCAAAGTGCTTACCATCTAATTTAGGAAAGAAAAATATAATGACATACCAATGTGTCTCTTATGTCATAACACCACATTTTTCAGCGTGTAAAAAGGTTTTTGTGATTACACTGTTTGGGGTACTGTTTGTTTTTCTCTGGTCCCCCCAGAATACATTAACAGACTGAGTACTCTGAGCAAATAATCTGGATTATCTAAATAGTATTTCTGTAATCTTTCACAGGTCACAAATATTTCTACCAAAATACTTTTGCACCTCCTTTTTTTTTCAAAGTGGTACTATACAAAATTCTACAATTCAGTATAACAGCTGATCAAGTTTGCCATTAGAGCATATCCAGTGCAGTGCAGCCTGATCATATGCACTATTCCCAACTTCATATAAAAAAATTCCTATCTGTGCTGAGAAAATTAAGAACTAAATATGACAACTTCACCCATGACATACCGCTGTAAAAGACTATTTGTTTGATTTATACTGAGTTAAGTTTGTAACAGTTTTGAAGAGTTTAATCACATGTTAAGTCATGCCATGTAGTCTGACTGCCAACAGGGAATGTTTTCATCTGCAATGGTAATGAAGCATTTATGAAAGGTGTCAAAGACAATCAGAAAGTTGAAGGATTTTAAATATATTCATGTGACACAATGAATCACATTGCATTACTAGAAATTGAATTCACAAACAACATCACCACACCACAAACTTAAACAAACTCTGCATCACTACTTCCAAAATAAAACTGCCACCAATGGATGGTTTACTAGTGACAAAGGAAGTAGAAAATGAGAAAATAAAAGAAGTCTGATACAGATGAAAACTGAAATGAAAGTACCTTAAAGTAAGGAAAAAATAGGGTAATCTTGCCCCCCCTGCAAGTCTAATACATACAACAACGCAAAATTATTTTATACTTACATATGTTATCTATGTCCATGCTGAACAACTTGCAAAACAAAACCTGATTTAATTACTTTACAGTTTCCTACGCTATACCAAAGATATACCAAGAAAGTCCCTGTTTTATTCAAAGGGTCTAGAAAACAGCAGAAGCCAAAACCCAGGCCAAGGGATGTTACAGTACTAACTGAGAACACAATGCAAGCAGAGGATTTAACATCTAAGCTCTTGCTAAAGGATCAATTATACTTCAAATGATAATGGAAGGAATCTGGTACAGACAAGGGAAACAACCAAGTGTTACATTCCTAGGTAATGTCATCCATTAACAGTAACTTCCCTGCTCTAAGCTCTTTCGAAAATGTAAAGAGTAAAAAGGACCCTATCTTCAGCTGGTTCTTTACAGGCAAATACACAAAACAAGGGGACAAAGAATACCTTCACAACAAAAGCTTTTGAAGTGTTTTCACAGCATTAAGCTTCCAGCAGACCTGTTCTAAAGGATAGCTCATTTCCACTGAATGAGTGCTACCTAAAGATTATATAGATATAAAATACACAAGGCAGTACTAATGGAGCAATACTACATCACTCTACAAAGATGTATTGTTTATGTTAGAGAGAGGACAAAAATCCCAACAGCACCCAAATTACACTAAGCAAACTCAATCCTATCCTATTTCCTAAGTGAAATTCAGAAAAGCAATTCCCACAAGTTCATTTTATGCAGACCATTTATAATAAGTTCTTTCTACAGACCACCCACTGCTTCTTCCTCAAAGAGGATTGTCAGTGCTCTGTTTTACAGTTCTCCAGAAAAGACTCCATATGGTGTAACACCATTGTCTGAGAATTACTCTTCTGTGTGGCATCAGCATAAATTCCAGCCCTCTTTCATCCCACCACCCCAAGATTAAACTTAATACAGCTGTAGCCAACAAACATGTTCCTGCAGCAGAAGTACAGTTGTCACAGCAATATCTGAATTCAACAGAGGCAAGAGTATTGATTTTCAAAACTAAAAGCTCAATTACTCCGACTAGAAGTTACCATCCATGCTTTCAAGTAAAGGCTTGACCTACTCATTAATTAATTGCAGAGAAAGGCAACAAATCAGAACTAGGGAATCACTTTATGAAAAGATGCTTATTTTTACTACTTCTACTTAGAAAAAAGTATTACAGTTTTGAAGATTACAGCACAGCCAATCCATTCATGAACAGACTGCCATATTGCTTTTGATTAACTTCCTGTATCACAAACAAAATCATGCAGATAACAACCTGTGTTTTAACTCCAGGCATTTAGACAGAAGAGAAAAAATTAAACCCCCACAGTGATTGGTGATTGAAAATAAGAAACCCTTAAAAAACTAGGGAAATGAGAAGGCCACTGTTCTAGTTCAATTCCTCAGTACTGGATGAAGATGCGGGAGAGAAAAAGAAAATTACTGCATTTGGCCAACTGAGATGGTAAGTCTTACAACAGTACAAACAAGACTGCTAAGAGATTTCTTAAGGTTTTCAAATTACCTTCTGAACTCTTTACGACCTGTAGCCTTAGAGGGAAAACTAATAACCAGCCAAACAAACAAGTTTCACAGGAGGTCAGATCCACATTGTTATGTTCTACCTGCACCTTCAGATAAAGGCAACTTAACTGTGCACATCAAAGGCTGTTCCTAAGTACCAGGGAGAACCTATGTAAAATATCTACATAAATAAAATTTCAGAGTTATTAAGCTCTTCGATCCTTGCTCTGAAGACACTCAAAGGACAACAACGACAACCTCCTCTCTCTTTTATCTGATATTCTTAGTAAAGTAGCTGTACCCATAAAGGCAAGAGCTTTACAGTGGCCAGGATTGGCCTAAGCCAATATTAGAATGCCTTTTTAAATTTCTGGCCAAAAACTGGAACATAAAATGCACTGAATTTCACATCTGACTATGGTGTGCATGATAAAACATCACACCAACACAGTGTGTCTCAGATTTTTGTATTTTTAGTAATATACTGTATGCAGTCACTTCAATAACCACGAACAGCCAAGGGAACCGAAGCGACCCTGAAGCTGCTCTCCTACCTTGCTCACAGTTGGTCTTTCTCAAGATACTAAGTGACAGGGATAATCAGTCTAACTAAATTATACTAGGTTAGCTGATTTGTTGCTTAAGTGAGGCAGGCAAGTTAAATAAAGATGGACACAGCGGTCACAAGAGAAACTAAGGCCAGAAACAGAAGGGCAGAGAAAAACGTTTTCTCAGTAAGAAACGCAATTGTGGCGTCCTGTCCCAACAACAGAACTTCTCTTCAATAAAGAGTTTATTATGCAGCATGTGTCTGCAATGTAAATGTCCCATTGTCATCTACGGGAGTGCCCCCTGGGCCTGAAGGGAGAAGGGAGGGCAGGACTGCATCACCCCTGGATCGCGGCTGGCGATGGAAGCTGGCGCTCCCCAGGGCTGGGCAGGACCGGCCCCGCCGGGCGTGTGCAGCGGGAGAGCCGGGGCCGCAGGGAGGGCGAGCATCCATCTCCGGCCACAACCCCCTCCCAGCCATGCCGACGACAGCATCAAAGAACCGTCCTTCCAAAACTTGGGTGACACAACAATGAAGAGCACACGCACACAGACGCCGATATCAGCGGGAGGCTGTGCCAGGAGCAGATCCCGGCGGGTGGACGGACGGACAGACAGACAGCCCGGACGCTCGCAGCCCAGCATCCCGCCTCCGTCCGACACCCACGCGGCGGGCTCGGGCCAGCAGCGCCCGGAGGCCCCCGAAGAGGGGCCGACCCCGTTTCCCCCACGCCCAGCCCCAGGCGCCGGGTCCGACACCTCCCCGCGGCACTTACACCTCGGTCCTCCTCCGAGAGGAAATCTGGGCCGTCGTCCGAGCCTTCCTGCTTGGGGGCGAGGCGGCGGCGCAGGCAGGGGACATGGAGGGGCACGGCCGGCGACGGGGAGGGTGAGGGGAGACAAAGCGCACAGGTTAGCGAGTGCCCGGCCGCGCCGCCCGCCCTGCCCCGCCCCGGCCCGGCTCCGCGGCCGCCCCGGACCCACCATCATGGCTGCTCGCGGCGCTCTGCGCCCGCCGGAGCCGCGGCAGGGCGGGGCTGCGGCGCGCGGGGCGGGGCGGGGGGCGGGGCGGCGGCGGCGGCGGCGGCGGCGGCGCCTCTCGCGAGGGAGCGGCCTCTGGGGGAGGGGGAGGAGGGAGAGGAAGGGAAGGGAGGGGAGGGGAGGAGAGGAGAAGAGAAGAGAGGAGAGGAGTGGAGAGGGCGCCGGGCGGCGCTTCGGCGGTGGCTGCTGGCGAAGGAGGGGGCGGGGCCGGCCCCGCCAGGGCGGTGGTTGCTTGTGTGGCGGCCGCGCGATGTTACCGTGCGCTGCTGGGGCTGGCTGGTGCCGGGACGCGGCTGCTGAGGACGCTGGGCGTGCCCCGCGCGGGGAGCGGCTCCGTTCGCTGGAACGCGGCGGGAGCGGCGCGCCGGCCCCCGGAGGTGCGGGCAGCGCCGAGCCCCGCAGCTCCGGCCGCAGGCCGGGGCCTCCCCGCTGCCCTGCGCCGTTCCCCGGCGTTCGTGCGGGACACGGGCTGCGCACGTGTGTGCAAAACTGGGTGTGTAACTGTGCGATGACTGCGCGAGAAATTAAGAGGCTTATAATATGGCTTTGATCTTTGGGCAGTTACGTGACTTAAGATTGACAGCTACCTGTTTCGCATCAAGGAGTGGAGCCTTTAAATCCCGCTTTGTCTAATGACAGTGGAAAAGGTCAGCATCCGCACACTAAAGCGGATGTAAGCGTGGAGGGACTCTGTGCCTGAGGCTGCATTTTTGTGTGAATCAGAGCTAGAACGGCCAAGATGCGACCCCAGGGTGAGGTTTCATGATCAGCATACTCCACCTCGGTGTTGCCGAGGGATGCAGGCAGGTGTGGACATCAGCGCTCCCGTGGGCCTGCCCTCACACAGAGGTGGGCACCAGCCCGTCTGCAAATTAAGACAGCAACAAATTCGTGGTTTCCGTCCTACCTGGCTCCCTAGCCAAGTCCATCGTTAGTTACAAGCACGAGTGCGACAGGAGCACCCCTTGCCACAGCAGCACCAGGTATTTAGGTGAAATTAAGCCCATCAGGAAACTGCACCTTGAGAAATGGTGTTTGTGGAGCCTCAAGATAAGTGAAGATAATGCTTTCTGAACTCCACACTGCTTAGAAAGCTGCTTTAGGACTCAGAAAAGGAAATTGTCTCTTGAAAATCGTTCTTTGTATGAAGAAAGGTATTTGAGTATGCATTTTGTAAATAATTTTGAAAGATGATCTTTAAACAACTTTTAAGTAGGCAGCCTGTTTCTGTCTTCATACAGACATGTGCAACATAATCCAGAATACTGACTTACTTCTGAGGTTGAGAAAAATAAAAATATTTTATGAAGTATGGAGAAAGTATGAAAGACCTCTGGTTAAACACCAACTTTGTCATTCTGAAGGGATAAAGACAAAGCCGCACAGGAAACTGATTTCTAGGGGTTCACCTGTATCTGTGCGCTTTCTGGGTTTAGTATCATATACCATTCCACTCAGCCAACGCCTGTTTTTATGGGGGGAAAAAAATTGGGGACAGATTGAGTTTACTTTCCTAATATTTATTACTTACTGCTGATACATTTTATTAGAGCCAAAGAATCCAGGTCAAAAAGTTGAGGAAGTGCTTCATGAGGAACAATGACACGATTTTTTCTTACAGGGAGAGCTAAGTAGATCAGCTGACTAGTATGAATCTATCAGGATGACCATCTCAGTTGCATCTAGAAAAAAAAAATATTATATAGCTTTCCCGTGTGGCTCTGGGAGCATGGGCTGGTCTTGTTTTGGTTGTCATAGAGGCTCATAAGGGACCTGGTCTGGTAAAAAGTGTCCCTGCCTGCAGAAGCATTCAAACTAGATGATTTTTAAGGTCCCTTCCAACCCAGCCTATTCTATGATTCTGTGATTCTGTGGTATTCCATAACAGCAGTATTATGGCTCTAAAAGTTGATACCAAAAGATGAGAAAAAAAATACTAATCATCCTGTCCTGATCAACTTATCCCAGGTCCATATCTTGCCCTACTTTTCTCCCTATGCTCCTCCCCACTGGCAGAGCAACGCATGCTGCCTGCTGTTCCTGCTTCAGCAGCCAAGACAGATGCTATGTGCCATGGGGACACCCTGGCCAGGAGGTGGGAGAAGAGCATTACCCCTTCTCACTGCTCTTCTCTCAAGACTCACCTTAATAAATCTGCTCTGCAGCTCAGGAGCAGTTTCCTTTGACAGCTGAGGTCATCCTACCTAAGGAGCTTCCATCTTGGCTGCTTGCACACTCTTTTCTACGTCTATGTAACAATAATAAATCAAGTCAATGAACTAAATATAACCCAGAAAGAATGAAATTACAAGTTGCATCTGAGACAATCTGACAGTCCTTTGGTATGACCACATTCCTACACTCCTCCACACATCTGGCTGTCTACACCAACTCTGGTCTTCAAGCAGGCCCTTACTCCTGTCAACCTATCTCACCAGCAGGAAAATGACATGGGATAGAGAGGGAAACTCTTTTAACAGTGAGTTCCACTGACTCTGATAAACTGTATGGATGGCCCATATGAATGCAGTTCAAAACCAAATGGAAGGAAAGTGTTGGGGCTTTCAAATGAGAGAACTTATTCTCTCAGAATAAGTTGAGAACTTATTGAATATCTTGAGAACTTATTCCCTTAACTAGCAACATCCTCCTTTAGCTCCAGGACACACTTTGACTCACTCAGCTACTCATTTTTGGTCTCATTTTTCCTCCCTTTTCTCCTCACTTTTTCTATTCCGATACCATGTTTTCTTAGTCTCATTTCAGACGCTAAACCCTTGAGGCAAGGATCAGCATTATCTCGAGTTTACAGAGCTGTAAATACAAGGAGCAACCGAACGAATGCTAGCTAATGGTTCTGCTGCCGCGGTATTTTAACCCGTAGGTCTCCCGGTTTTGAAAAAACATCCACCTGCAAAGACCCATAATGTCAGTAGATGGTGCTATATCCATATTTTTCGGAATTCTTTTTCGGCCGACGTTTGTCCAACCAATAGCGTTTCCTTTGTGTTTGAGCGTGTTATCCCTGGAAAATCAGAAGCTATACAATTTAAGAAATATTTGGCTTTTATCAGAGAATCACTGGGGAGATCTTCAGTCTTCCCACTCCATGGCATCATTCATATAGTACTGTCTGCACTGGATGACTCACCATGGAGTGATTCAATGGATGCAAGAGTTTGATATAGGCAGGAACTGTAGTTCTGGTATTTCATTAGCTGATATCTTTTGATTTGCTTTTTTTTTGTTGTGGTTTTTTTTTTAAGTGTGAAGAACTATTCTTCATGCACTTTTTTTCTTTTTGAGAAGTTTCTGGACCTGCCTTTCTAAATCTAATGACTCAAAGTTTCCTTCAGGCTACCTCATCTACTACTGTTCCTGTGAAGCTCAAATACAGCATCTTGCAGTCAAACTGCGGTTGTAAGGACCAGCTTTCCTGTATCTCAGTAACAGATTGATTCCTTCTTTTGTTTTGTCTTTGAGATAAAAACACTTTATTTCCTTACATACTTCATTTCAATTTTCTCTACTGATACTAACTGAAACTGTATTAAGGACCCATATCATTAAAGCTTTATGGTGGTGCTTTTTTCTTTTTATGACAGCAGATAATTACATTTTGTAAAAGATTAATCAATATTTACCTTTTATTTCTGTGGAAAACTAGGCTTTTAAGTGTAATGTTCTCAGAAGTTTAAGGCTGAACAAGAAAAAATATTCAAAACCTTATTATAAAATCTGTCTAAAAAGCTCAGTTAGCAATAGGGGCTTTTTACCTGTCATGGATATAGATCACTTTATAGCAAAAAATCACTATCAAACGGATCATATTTCCTTAGAAACTCAAAGAGGATGTGATATGTAGGATTAAAAGAACAGACAGGGGAAATTGTATAATATTATAGAGAAGAAAGAGAAACATAGCTTAGTACTGCTCAGTAACTTCTAGACACTCTGAGGAACAGTAATTTCCATAAGAAAAGAAATATCTGTTCCTCAGTGTAGAATAGTCTTCTGTGAATTCCAAAGCATAATGGGGACATATGCAAATAGTAAGGATGTGTGGGTTTCTATTCAGACTGCAGGGACCCAGAAAAGGCTCACTCTGCAGTTTTAAAAATCCTGGCCTCCTTGTGCAAGATGCTGACTGCATGTATGAAGCTATATTGTAATGCAATTCATCACACTTCTCCCCAGGAAAGAATCAAATTCTTTCTTTTTAAAATCCATTGACATGGCATTATAGACACTGTCTGCCATGAATGACCTAATGCCCATATGCAGTTACACTGATGCAGAAAGTTGAACTATCTAAAGCCTCATTTTTCACCAGTGCCATGAACTAACACCAAGAAGCTGTAAGGGGAAGAATATATTATGCAGTACACACAGGTAAAATTCACTTATTCTGAGCTCTGAACGTACTGACAGTTTTCTTCTTTGGATTGCATGCTGTTATTAACCTAATTGTCATATTTCTATAGCAGATTGTAGGCAATCACTGGGCTGCACAAATTCTTCCTTACAAATGTATGCAAAAGGAGACTGCATCTCCCATAGTTCCTGTAGGATTGTCTAAGAAGGAGCCTATAAAGAAGTTCTCCCTGGTTCACAGGGATGCATAGAAATGTTTATAAACAAGTCACAGACTGATCAGCATCAGCTGCCCACTCTGGATTTAAAGCAATCAAACTCATCTCTTTTCCTAAACTCCAGTCCCTTCTTTATAAACCAGTTGAAACATGGAGTATTTCAGAGAACATTTGGAGAGAATTCTTTTTAGTCATCCTTCCCAGTACTTAATGTCCTTTTTTTAAGAAACAGCCAAAATTTCCTGCCTCACCTTTGCTCCAGACTAAGGGTTTTACTTGTACCAAATACAGCACAAAATTCTTTAGTTCTTTATTGTAACAACATTTATTATTATAACAGTAAAAGAAAAAACATTTTGGTGACATGACAGCTGAAAACAGGGAGAGTTTTTTGCCATGTCAGTTATTAGGTTTTTAGTTTTAGAGCTGTCTGGTTTAATCCATGTGCTGTGGAGGGCAATAAGAATGCTTTAGGATATCAGCTTCACAGCAGTCTTAACTCTGTCAGTCAGTAACTGCAATGGTAAGAGCATTATGGGAGACTTCTCCAAAGCAGTGTTATTACTCTTTGTGTCAGATGAGTCTGAGGTAAAAATACCAGAAGACCATTTACAGTAGTGCTTGTCACAGCTAGGGAATAGTAAAATAGAAAAAAAAAAACAAAAACCCTCAGTATAAATAAGGCCTTGTTGATGAAAGTGCGACCAAGAAGGATAAGGAGCAGATTTGCTAAGACTGACCTCATACACGTCATTCCTCAAAGGGCAGCTCTGCCCCAGCAGGGCAGCACCAGGCAGGGAAGACAAAGCAGCTCTTGTCATGTCTTGTCACTGGTACAATAGTGGGTATCAGGGAGGACTGCACAGTGCTGCCTATGTTGTCAGAACAGACTCAATGACACTTTCTGCCTAATTCAGTATATATCAGTATTGTTGGGGACTACTGGTCTTTTGCTCCTCGTTATTGCCTTTTATGCTAATTTTTTTTGTTTTCTTATTATTTTCCCCTCTTTTTTAATATTTAGCATTTTACCATCCTAATATCTTATTCTCCTTCCAGTCTGTATCTTCCTTTCTCTTTGTTGGACCACCCCATTCCATACCCCTTCCTTTGGTCTTGACTGAGGGCAGCTGTCTGTTCTCTCCAGCTTATTGCAAAATTACTACTTTCCCCTCACTCTTTATGTCCTCTGTGTAATCAGCTCATTCCATTTTTCTCTCTTCTTAATCTCAGTCTTAGATTCAGTCTTCTCCTATTCTGCTCCTCACTGGCTTCTTGGTCACTGTTTTTTGCTGTTGCACTCTCCAAAAGAGACACTCTTCTGAGTTCTCCTCTGAAAACCTTAGCTGTCTCCCAGTGCTTCCTCTGAATGCCAGTAGTAGTAGGGCATCACTTGCAGTGTGAGATGATGTGATGACCACTAACATGTTCTGCTTGAGGCAACATTCACGAGCCAGCCAAACACTGACTAGGTGTTCTTTGTCTTCCTGCATGTATCAGGTGAGCCTTACCTGACCAGCATTCTAACAATTTTCTGACCAAAGCGGTCTCATTCCAAATGGTCAAAGATAAGAAAAAACCCCAAACATGTTACTTCGGACATGTTTACCAGGAAAAAGCTTTGTTTGATAGATGCCATCTAGCAGCATTAAACCAACAATCATCTGAGGCATTATTTAATGGCCAGGAACAGCTCTTCAAATGTGATGATATCTGACTCAAAAGCAAAGCTGCTTCCATCTCCAGATAAGTCAGTTGTGACATTCAAATTACAGCACAGCTGCATGGGAGTAGCCACCCTAAGACTCATCCTATGTTTTGTTTATGGTCTCAAACTCCTGCTTGCTCAGCGGTCCAGTTAAAAAAAACAATTCTACGCTGCATCCAGATGTGTTCCTGTCTATATAGTATCTGCAGAGACAGAGGCATTAGGACTTGAGGGGTTGTCAGAAAAAGAATTGGGCCAGACATTAGCTGGGCAACCAATCACCTTCTTGGTTCTCTTTTTCTGACTTAACAGCTATGGAGATGCAGATGCTTGTTAATTTTAAATTGTGTTGGACAGCCAGTTGCAATGCAATAAGAGGCATGGGTTTAAGTGCAGCCACAGAAAGCACTCACTGTTCAGCTTCACTGCAGTTTTACTTCCAGCTGTCTGCTTTTGAGTTAACATCTTCTGAGACAGCTTGACTCAACTGATGGTGCTCACTGCAAGCAGCCAAGATGTGCAGGTTTATCATAATAGCTGCACTAAGTGATTCCCACAATGTGACCACCAGCACTTGAGCTGCAGCCCATGCTTCCAGACAGGCCATTTCTCTCCATCTGGAGATGATGAATGGAAAAGAACCAAGGGTGTAGTTTGGATTAATCTCATTGTCATCACTGAACTCAGCTGGCAACTAAGTACCACACAGCTGCTCACTCACTCCCCACCCCACTGGGATCAGGAGGGGGATCAGAAAAAGGTAAAACCACAGGGTTGACATAAGAGCAGTTGAATACTTAAAGTAAAATATAAATAGAACTCAATTTTTTTTAAACAAAGTGATGCACAATATAATCGCTCACTACCCACTGGCCAATGCCCAACCCATCACCAAGCAGCACTCAGTGCCCTTCCAAGTAACTCCTCCACTTTATATACTGGGTGTTCTGTGATAGGGAACAACCCTTTGGCCAGTTTGGTCAGTTGTCCTCGCCAGGCTCCCGCCCAGCTTTTTGCGTACCTCCTTACTGGCAGAGCATGAAACAGTGAAAAGTCTTTGACTTGGGGCAAGTATCACTCAGCAACACCTAAAATATCGGTGTGTAACCAACATTATTGTCATACTGAATCTGAAACACAGCATTGTACCAGCTACGAGGCAGGAAATTTACCCTATCTCAGCTGAGGCCAGGACTCACATCAAAGGCCATGCTCCCACTAAGGGGGAAGTCATGTCTATGTCATCCCCCTACTCTTTCTGCTGTCCCAGTGCTCCCTCAGTGCAGCCCCAGGGGCAGAGAGATGAGGGAGCTGATCCAATTTACCTGTTTTTCTTGCAGGATCAGTTTCATTTAGGCCACCATAATAAGAACATAGGGAGAGTAGTAAAGGTAGCACAATGCTTTTTAGCAGCAGTGCAGTTTTAGGTTGGCTCAAACCAATCAGGAAATCTCTTGTGGCATTGCTAGTATATTACTTCATCCTGCCCTTCAGGTGCATTTTACAGTAAAGCATCCTACTGTGAAAATCCAGTGAGCACACCAGGAAAAATTTGTGCAGCTTCTGCTGTGATGTTTTAGCGTAGTGCAGTGGTTTTCACTGACGGACAGGACGTGCCATCAGACAAACACACTGAGCCAATCTAAGCACAAATTCAGCTGGGATAGCTTGTGTGACAAGAGAGGTCTGCACAGAGCATGCATGGCTAAAGATAACAAAAGCACTTGTCCATCAGCCTCTAGCCAGCACAACTTTATGATGTTGTCCAGGCCAGGCTATAATCTGGAATGAAAGTTAACGAAATAACATTTGGGTTTCCATTAGCACTTTATTGAGTTGCAATAGTCCCGTGGTCAAGGCAAAGATAATATGATACTGTGAGAGGTTATATATTTGTATGTAGAAATCAAAACTGTCATTGTGTACTTGAGCACAAACAAGCCTTGTGTTGGACTGTGGGGAACTGAAATGTTTGGTAGTTAAGCCCCTGACTTGCACTGCGTGTGGTCAGACAGAGAGGTACTCGTAATGTTCATGAACAGGTCCAGGATCAGCTCTTCAGTGAAGAACCAAGCAGTGTTAAGGATGCTTTGCATCCCAGCTGGACAATGTGTGTTGGGGGGAAGGAAAGAAAGCACTGGTGCTTTGAGTGCCTTTTGTTCTTTTTCCACATTAATGCCTCTTGATTTACAGATTTTTGCATCTGAGTGGGTGGATCTGATGGTAAGCAGGTGAACCAGCCTAAGTGAGAATTTTACATGTGATCAAAGCCACATGTGTTATCATTATAGTGCAAGAGTTCTATTGTCATTACATTGCAAGGGTTCCCTATTGCTAAAGTTTCGTACCTCCTTGATATTTCTTGTAGGCAGCTCCTCTAGGCACTGACTCTTCCTCATCCTCGTAGTAGCCAACTGACTCCAGTTCCCCTCAGCTTTTCTCAGTTTACAAAGTACTTACCTTCAAAATCTTTTATACTCATATTTAACAAACACTAATAGCTGCAATTGATATTTTTTACCAATAGTTTAGTATTCAAGTCCTTTTTCCCAAATCCATGTTCACATCAGGGTCACCATTTGTTGTCATTATAGTGCAAGGGTTCCATATTGCTAGAGTTTTGTACCTCCTTGATGTTTCTTGTAGGCAGCTCCTCTAGGCACTGACTCTTCCTTGTCCTCACGGTAACTGACTCCAGTTGCCCCCTCAACCAACCAATCCACTCTTTTATAACACTCTTCTTATTGGCTACAGCTGCAGCCTGTTAACATCAGGCCTGCTCCTAATCCTTAATAATTGGCTCAGCCGCAACTCTTTAGGGGGTAAGATTACTTTCTATATTACCTTTATTTGCTTATGTTCTATCTCCCTACACACCTGGGTAACTCTGCAAACAGAGACTGAGCCAGCCTAGAAAATGTTGCCAGTCCTCACACTGGGATGAAAGTTTCTCATTCCCAAGCTACAAAACCAAATCCAGAACATTAGTTTGGGTTTGGGAATCTCAGCTGTGTTATCCTAACTGCCATGTCCAGATCTGTCCACAATTATCACAGTAACCATGACATCTAGGGCCAAATCCTGCTCATACATGGAATAATATGGACTCCAAAAAAAAATCTTCAATGAGGGCAATATTTGACTCCATGCAAATGGCAGGGAGTTGAATGTCCTGTTCTTTGCTGCTGAATTCTCAGGTACCCCCCTCTACCCCTATAGTAGACACTGTACAAGTGCACAAAGTAATACATACCATCAGTTGGAGAGGGCAGCTGTGCCTCAGGACTGGTGAGGGATCCTCATCCAAATCAGGGGGAAAAAAGACAATAAATTCTGACCCCCCTCTGGAATGTGTTCCTTGCACTTTGTGCAGTAGTACTGTTACAGCTTTGTCACTGGAAGCTTAAGGACCGGCAGAATGGAGCTACAGAAGAAACACAAACCCTCAATAATCTCTATTTTTGATAATTATTTCAGGAATATTACCCACATTAACAAGACAATCAGTAATGCACCTCCTTCCACTCAGCTCTTCTGCTAGTGCAAATCAATGTTTTTCTATTAAAGTCAATGGAGCTTTGCTGATTACATGAAGTCAAAATCATTATACACAGTTTACTGGCTCTAGCCATTTTATAATACTCTACAATAGGAAATCTGTTACCTCTGCTTCTTTTATAAGATACAAAGGACCCCTGCAGTTTCAGGTCATTATGTTTGTTCTAGTCCCACCTTCTCAAAAAATATCCTTTCGCTATCTCTTGCTTGAGGGGGCAGCTATGACTAAGTGGCTGAACAAAACCTTCAGATTTACCAAACCTGCAGTGCAGCTTATTTCCCAGCATTTAAGGCAATGCTATTTTTGGGATTCACACTTTGAAATCTCCCCACCCAGAGAATCAGTGCTTAGGACAAAGAAAGGCCTTTACAAAACAGTGTAACATTCAATTGCAATGCACCTAATAAAGGTCTTTGCTAAATTTTGCCTTTCACTTCTCACAAAAACATTTTATTTGCTGTATTTCTTATTTTAAATCTCAAATAATCACCCAGCTCTAGTACTGAAGACTGAGGAGTTACAGTAATATGTTCCCCCTCCACTCTGGGCTGATTTTTCTTAGCTCTGGACTTCGTGTAATCCTGTGTCCCGGGCATATAGTCACAAATCAGCTCTGAGCCACCAACAGCTAAGGATTTTACTTAATCATGATTACTTTATCTCAGTGTGTACATTAATTTCTGATCCATAAAACACACTAGTGTTCTGTAGCGGTACAAGATTGTATTGAATCCTGCAGACAAACCAAAACTGAGTTACACCACATCAGTAGCTGTGGGACAAGCTTATGGGAAGGAACTCTAAAATGGGCCATTCTCATGATTCATGAGCTGACACATCCCTCTGCAATGCCTCTGACCCAATGTCCTAAGGTACACGGCTCTGATTTCCACATGAATCATAAAATGGTTTGCCTGCTTTTGAGATATGATTGTGTGTGACCTGTAAACTTTGTATGAACTAAATCAAATTAGAAGAGCAAGTAAGGTTCAATCAGATTCAGTAAGGCTCTTTGTTAAATCTACACATTTTCAGCTTAAGTCCCATCCCAATGTTCTACCAATTCTTCTAATCCCCTCCTCTTTGGGTCACCTGCTGTTTACATCTGGTTCTGAATCTAAAACACATCAGTGCTGAAATTTATTTTAAGGATGTGCAATGTGACAGCTGAGTCTGATTGATTCATACTGGGTGACAAGACAGTCATGTCGGGCTCCACAGTGAGATAACAGCATGCTCCTTAATTGAAATTTGGCTAAATGATATTTACATCATCAATTTATGAATGCCATCCACAATAACATTTATAGCTGTTTCATTGTTTTCCTTTTTTCCCTCTTTGTACATTTCTGAGATGCTGCATAATAATTATTAACAAAATATTAGAAAATAATTTTTTTTTGTTTTAGCATTTTGATTTTGAATGAACTATCAAATATTTGGGGCTTAATTTATTAACAATAAAATTGAAATCTCAATCTCTTAATATTAGTTTTTAGATTTAACTAAGAAAGAGAATAAATTAACTAGGTAGCTGCCAAAATATGTATCTGTGAGCTGAATAATGATCAGGATTTTATGACACATTTGGAATGGAAACATCATAAAAGATAAAGAAGGATCAGAAGTAGGATAAAAGTATTTATCCACTAATCATGGGTAAATACTAAATTCTAGACTTGTTTGATACATTTATTTGCTAAAATGTTTTTGTGTTCCTTTACAGAGATAGATTCTAGATTCTAATCTTGCTGGACTCCTGAAGGTATTTTGTATAATATTAATTAAAATGAAAATCAAGACTAACATATGAACTGTAAAGCATATAATAAACTGACTGAAGAGTAGTCTTCTGTCAGGAGAAAGGGAATTATTAATGGAGTTTCCTAGATTCACTTTGGGAACAGTCTTATTTAATCTTCTCATTAATGATCTTGGCACAAAAAATAGGAGGTAAATGAGCAAGTGAAATCTGAAAACAAAAAACTGGAGGGTGCTTCTGATACAGAAGAGGATTGAAGTATCATGCAGGAAGACCTTCACAACCTCAAGGACTGCAGTAACAGAAATAGGATGGAATTTTTAGCGAATAATGCAAAGTGATGACCTTAATGGGCCAAAAGAAATTTCTGTAAAAGCAGAGGAGAAAAAAGAATTGGATATACTAGTCATGTGATATAATCAGACTTCTATGCAAGAAGGCAGAGGATCTTGTGATGCAGAGGAAGCAATGCATTAATGTCTTCATAATCTGTACTGGTAAAGCATGGTCAAATGTGTCCAGAAAAGATAGATTCAGACTGGACCAGGTACCAAGAGGTGCTGCTAGAACAATGAAGGGGATGAAAGAGGCTATGGGAATATAACACCAGAGGATAAAAAAAGCGGAGGGGAGGGAAGGCTATTCTAAATAAAGAACAGTACAGGTACAAAATACAATGTCCAAGAATATAGTTAGGCTAGTATTAAAATAAGACCTCAAGGCACCAGTGCAGGATTCTGAAACATCATCCCCATCATAGTACTAGGAAAAAAAAATTAAGTTGCACTTGTTACATTTGAGGGAGGGGGGAGGAAGAGGGGCAATATGGCCTGATTGCAGGCAATGACTGGAGTGAAAGCTCCATTGGATGGGGTCAGGTTCTCTATTCTCTGTCAGATTTGCATAGAAAAACAATGTGTGAGCTTTCACATGTGCTGCGTGGATCCTGACCTGTACCACATCTGCAGGGATGGGGCCCTGCGGTCAGGCTTGCAGGCATTTTGGGTGCTGTGGAACACCATAGAGCTGGAATATGGGTACCTTTGTGAGCCTGTGTACCTTTGGCTGTGGCAGCTCTATCCTTCAGCATGCACAGGACCAAGCAATTCCCATGGGAGAAGTGAACCAAGCTGCTTTGACCTGTTCAATGAGCCCACCCTGGCAACATGTGAAGTGCTGAATTTACAGCAGTAACTGATTTTTATAGCAATACAGGGATGCCTATCTCACTTTCCAGATTGTGAGTGCGTGGAAATATTTCTTGGCATCTCATCACTGGAGCTTAGGCTGAGAAAAACACATTTACTTGCCTCTGAGCAAAGACAGTAATCAGGAGATGATTCCTGCATGAATGAAATTAAACTCACGGTGATGTTAAGCCATCAAAACAAATAAAGAATTGTTCTGACAACAGAATATGATTTTTCAAAAAAGTTCACCTGACTTATTAAAGAGAAGTACTAAACAGACAAATAACACAAGTAAGGCATGTGTTAGATGTGGAGTTGAATCTACGAAGTGCCAAGTGAGCTGGATAGCATGATATATCATCACCACAATAGTACAGACATCACTGTACCTGGTTTCTAAATGTCTGCTCCCTTATCACTAAAAACATAGAATATTTGTACAGTTCTGGAGGCAGAAACCAGGACAACAAGATTCTGACCAGTAACTAGTGACCTTCAAGATGCAAAGTTGTGCTGCAGTCAGTGGGAGGGTGTGTTAAAGCACTGATTTGTACCTTGGCAGTATCAAAGGGTGAGTCTTGGCCATCAGACCAGGCTGTCACACAGGAACACCAGTGAAACCCCTAACCTGCAGTGCAAACAGAGACTGGAGTTCTCAGACCTAGTTAGGGAACTAACATGTGAATTAGAACTTTAACTAGTCACAAGAGAGATTTATTCAGGTTTCTTTCATAATGGGTAGATTTTCTAATGGTTTTTTTCTTACAGTTTTGTATAAAAAATGGAGGGAACTCACTCATTTATTAATTAATATGGCAATAAGACTGGGCTGTGCATTGTTTCTGCTGAATCTAGTGCTGTCAGTTTGTGCTAGTCACATTTAAAGTACCTTTATTACACTGGGCCACTGGGGAGACTGGGACAGGAGAGTCCAGATTCTGCCTTACAAATGGCCCCTGATGTTAATATTGTTTTCTGAACATAAATTCACAAAAATTAGGAGTGCTCCTGTGGGTATACAAAGGACACAAAGATATAGTACATAGCTGCTCATCCAAAAAGGCCATAATAGATATAAATGGCCACATGATAATATTTACTATTGCTTTTGATACATTTAAAAAGTGAGTGCTATTAGGCTAAATTAGTAATACATATTTAGAATAGCTTTTTGATTAAAAGAATCATGTCTGCATTTCTTGCATATGTTGAGACCCATCACCTTTCAGTCTGGGCTCTTTGTTGCCTAAAACTGCAAATCTGTGTTATATGCTCTGAAATATGCATAATGCTGGCAAAATGTTTGGCTTCATCCATGGTGCACCCAGTGCATTTCCCTGCTGCCATTAACATCACACCATACTGTTCTAATTATTCCAGAGAGCAATAAACTTCTAATAAGCATTTCTATCTTCTGCTGATTTTAATGGAACTACACCTAATAATGCTTGGATTACATCAATCCTGACCAAAACCCCCTCCAACTTAATTTATTTTTAGCATATACATGCACTGCTTGAATTCCAAATACACATCAGGTCAGCTATTTTGCCTATTATTTTTGTTTTCTAACTAGTCTATAGTAAATTCCTAATTTACTTCCCCACTTAAAACACCACTAGATACAACTCACCTGGAATGCTAATTCACAGGAAAGCAAAGCTGAAAAAACAAAGTTTTTCTCACTAATGAAGTGAACAAAGCAAAACCCAAACTCTGTAGAAGTGCTGGCCCTTAGTCAAAGCTCAGTGACTGTGCTGTACATGCAGCATGCTTGCCTCCACCCTTCAGAATACCATGGCATGGCAGCATTCCCAGTCCCTGAAAGCTTGGAGTCAGAACTTCAGAATCTGAGGAATTCAGCTAATTCATATCACGGATTTCATGGGGGAAGGGTGGTCAGAACACTGTTCCAAGGAGGGAAGGGAGGAGGCAAGAGCTGGGGTCAGGCATGCACATGGCTGATGTAGTGCAACTCCCAGTTTCACCTTAAACACTGAAATGCCTTTACATGTCCTGTTCTGCATGATCAGCAGCTGAATGCTGATGGACTGAATTTCACCAGTGCTCTACAGGAGTCATAGTCCTGAAGAATGCACAGTTTAAACTGTGTGCAGAAGAAGAAGCTGAGATGCCAGTGATCATTGGGCTTTCCAGATTTTTGGCCCAGGTTTGCCAGCTAAGACACAACATGATGATATCAGAGTCATTCATTACCCACCAGAGACCCAAACATCTGATTGTTCTGATCTTTGTTAAATACACTGTGAGTATACACATCAGCTGTGTGATAAATGGACAGAGAATGTCCAATTCTTCCTGGAAGTGTTGGATTTACTGTACAAGATATATGTAACACAGGAGCCCAGGATCACCTAGAAATACACTGAGCAACATGCAGGAGCATGGTGGCTGTCAAGAATCATAAAATTTTGTATAAAATCATAGAATCATGGTATATGCTGAGTTGGAAGGGATTAAAATCATTGATTCCAGCTGTTAACCCAGCAATGTCAAGTCTACCACTAAACTGCTAAACCACATCCCCAAGTACCGAATCTACACATCTTTCAAATACCTGCAGTAGGGCGGCCCCACCACTTTCCTGGGCAGTGTGTTCAAATGCTTGACAACCCTTTTGGTGAAGAAAGTTTTCATAATATCCAATCTAAACCTCCCCTGGTGCAACCTGAGGTCATTTCCTCTATCCCTGTTATTTGGGGGAAGAGACCAACCCCACCTGGCTACAAACTCCTCCTTCTGGCACTTGTAGAGAGGGGTAAGGTCACCCCTGAGCCTCCTTTTCCCCAGGCTGAACAACCCCAGCTCCCTCAGCAGCTCCTCACCAGCCCTGTGCTCCAGACCCTTCCCCAGCTCCATGGCCCTTCTCTGGACACACTCCAGCCCCTCTATGAGCAATAAGTTTAGTTCCCCCACAGACACCCTGCATACCAAATGCTGACCAAGGCACTTCTCAGAAACATCTGAAACATTTCAGGCATCATGCCTCCCTAAACAAGCAAAAAAAACCCACCAAACTCTTCCAAAGCAAGTGAGAAGTGTAGGTTGACAAATTCACTGCCTGATCAGGCAGATATGAGCACCAGAAATGAGAGGGGGCATTCAGCCCAGCATCTGCAGGAATCCCCCTCTTATCCCACTGGTGTCATTAGAGTGCCTTCAGTAGGTTGTCAAATAGCACCCTCAGATGGCTCTACTTCATATATCTCTTCATCAGATTTTTTTTCTTTTCTTTTTAAAACCAGGAAAAGGACATACATCCTTATTGCAATGCTGTCAATTCCTAGTGCTTCTGACTGCAGAGAAAAGCCCAAGGAGATGAATAAGCCTAATACAAAGTTCCAAAAAAGGAAGCAGATGAAAACACTTAGAAGGTATTGTATTAATATAATTTCTGATTATACAAAAGGTTACTTCAGGATTTATTGAATCTAACTTTTTAACATGTAATATTGTAATATGGCCTCTAATGCTTGTAGCAGTTTTCTATACATTTTATAATACTGAGATGTTCTCAATTTTACTAGGAACCAGTGCAATTGGCAATGAACCAGTGAGCCATGCAATTAACTTGGCGCTTCTGTGTTGATACACAGTTTATTTCACACTATTTCTACAGCTTCAGTTTTCAATATATCATAAATTCATGCATCTGAAGCAGTTCCTCAAACTCTAAGAACTTAACCACTTTCATGGAAGTTAAAAACTGAAATCAGATGCTTTAATGATTGCAAAAAAAGGAGAGTTCATGCTTCTGGCACTGAGGAGAGCATAAAATAACCCAATATGGCAATTTCTCATCTAAATGGTGAAGTCTGGATTTCTGAGTTAAACCCTGTGGACAAAATGGAACTTTTCAAACATCTCAAGAGATTATTTCAAACTGATTGACACTTTGGTAAACTTTGGTAGTCAGGTTTACAATTTGAATAATTTCTTCATAAGAATTCATATTTTTAATAAAAGAAAATAGTAAATAGATAAAAAGTGGTTTGGCTTGTGGGTTTTTTTAAATTGTTTGCTCTCTGTTTATGATGAAGACTAAAGGACACGTCTAATATGAAGGAGCAGGACCAGAGGAAAGTCAGAACTAGCAGGGAGCAAAAAAGTGATGAAAGGAAGTGAAACTGAGGTAAGTGAGGTAAATAAGAGGATTAGAGGAAGCAGGTGAGCAATATCTCAGGGATAAAGCTTTGGAGGAAGGGGAAAGTGCTTTGGAGGAGATAGGACACAGAGAAAATCAAAGGCAGGGGAAAGGCTTGGGTTTGTCATTTCCACCCTCAGTGAAACAAAGACACAGCAGGACACTTACACCTGTTCAAAGGGAACTAAATGTTACTGTCTGTGAAAATGACAAATTCTAATCTGAGAATATTTTTATTCCTTTTGCATACAGCATGGCCTGTAACTTCAGTACCATTAAATTAATTTAATGTCAGTGATAACAGATACTGTTACCATAACAGCCTTTCTGTGCATTCTTTCATACTGTGCCCAACAGATGGAAAATCAAGCCTGATAACGTTATGGGAATTCCCCCAAAAAGATTAAGGGAAGTGGTTGCTTCTATAACCTTCACTTTAATTTTCAGACCCATAAAAGATGTATTTCTTCAGAAATAACTTTCCACTAGTTGGAAATCGTCTTTTAAAAGACCCAATAGATGTTTGTGAAAACATCAAAACATTGATCACAGGTAGAAATATTCTATATTCATCTGGAGAGCTCCAAGTTTATAATAATAGAAAATCATCTCAGACTAATATCACAAAGTAGCTGGAATATTTATGTCTCTCAGATGCTGATGCAATGTTGATGAGATGGTGTATGATTATTTCAGGATTAAGCACTACACTAATAATCTCATTCCCACTGAGTGCTCCTAAATACTCTCAGCAAACCCATTTGTCCCTCTTCCTTGACTGAATCCCATCTCTGTAGAAAGAAATAGCTCCATAAAACTGGGTCAAGCAAACAGTTTACTCTTTCCTACAGAAACTGTATATGGTATATACATAATATCTTCTTCCTTTGATAACAATTTTATCCAGTCCATATTGGGCTGAAACATGATGCAGTGTGGGGAAAGTGAGAGCACCAAAACCAAAAAACTAACAAAAAGGAAAAAAAAACCAGATCCTTATGGGTAACTTCAGAAATAAAAAGTAAGTGCTAGCAGAGGAAACTATAAGCTTTAAAAAGTTATTAATTTTTTCTCCCAAAATATGCCCTTTTGTAATTAAAAGGTTTTATCTCACAAAACATGTGCATGCTCACATTAATACTGTAAAATATGACTTACAAAAATCCTATATCCTCATCTGTTAACCACTGAATGTGATCCAAACACTATTTTAAGAAGAAACTGAGAGGGTCTGTATTTGCACACAATGTAAGATGCTGATGCAAAGAGAAGTAACTCTTCTCACATTTCCACAGTTTGCTGTTACAGCAGAAAAACTGGTTATTAACACCATTGCTAAAAAAAAAAAAAAAAAACCAAGGTAAAATCTTACCCTCACTGTCTTCCATAGAAGATAGCTGAACATAAGATTCTGAATTACTGTTAGTGTTAAATATATATTTATGTGCCATTATTACTTTGTGCACAAAATAACTGCAGATAAACACAGAGCCAGCCACAGATGCTTCTTGAATCTGGTGTGCACAAAGCAATTACTGGAAGTATCTTAATTTTGCATTTTCTCTTACCACAGTTCTTTTCTGGAGTTTTCCAAGACCATGTACAACTCATTTGACAAGGTCACATTTTGTACCTGCAGGTACAATAGCTGCAAACAGGTACAATAGCTAAAAACAATTATGATGCCTGCATATGATTGCAGTGCTGTGTTTTGGCCTTATGCTGCACAGTGGGATGAGAGACATTCTTTTCTCCCTTGTGGTAATCAGGAAAAAAATGAAATTCATAGCTGAGATCCTTGACTGTATTATCCTAAGAAAAATGGAGCATACTCAACTGTAATTGCAGTCCGTCCATTCTATTCAGAAATAGAAGGTGAAATACTTTGAATATTAACACCACAGTGACCTCAACATCTTCCAGGTGAGGAAATGCATCCAGCTATGGAAGAAAGCACAGCAAACTGCTCTGATATGAATGCTGCAACACTTCTTCCATCTTATCACAAAGATCTATGGCAGGTGTTCAGTCAGGAACTCCCTGGAAGACCACTTAACTTTCTAAGAGAGTTGTCATTGTCCTTGCAAAACTGAGATTAGCTCAATAAAATAAATAAATAAATTTTATTTATATTATTACTAGTTTTGATTATGACTACTTTTAAATGTTCCTTAAGCTGTCTTGCAAGATTACATTGGCAGTGCTGAACACTAGGCAGTTAAAATTGTAATGGAGTTGAAGAGAGTGAATTAAAATAATGAGATCAAAGCAACTGCCAGAATTATCAAAAGGTTATATATCTAAATATAGCTTGTCCTGAAGATACTTCCAACCAGTGCACCTGTCTAACTAAGTCGATAAAACTGGCTAGAATCAAAGCCAGGTGTTTTTGTCAGGAGAGGTAAAAAGAAAAAATTAAAAAGTTGTTATCACACCCAACTTGCAAAGTCTTTATCTGAGTAAAAACATTTGCTCAGAATTAAAATATTCTTTCCTGTTTCCACATATTTTCTGTGTTGGGCTATTCCACAGAAACCTGAATGAGGTGACCTTTCATCAGAACAACCCAACAGGCAGAGATGGCACGCAGGGCCAAAGAAGTTCAGTGGCCATGCAGGCTAATACCGTGCATTTGTTTCCTATGGGTGTTCTACAAGATGCCTTTCTACTTTAGTCACACAGAATAAATATTGTTTAGGAATTCTGGTTACTTGGAAGGAGAGTTCTGGGAACTGAATTTGAAGTGTGGATGCAGAGAAATAATGCAGCACTACAAAAGGAATTTGTCAAGCAGACGACTAAAAACCCTCAGGTGACAGATTCTGCATCAGTATATTCAGTGAAGAGCTAAAATTATGCTACTGCTGCTTAAAAGAATTTATGCAGGCAATGAATTCTGTGGACTAGGAAGTGTTTCATCTTTAAGTCATGCTTAAATAACAGGGCTAAGATTCAAAAATATGACCATGAATTATATTTGTCACTTGCAGTCACCTAATTAAGAACTACATCCATTCGTCCTCAGTGCGCATGTAAATAGCATAATTATTGTATTTGGTGTAATCAAAACCCACACATTTTTTAAGGATTGTTCAAATGCAGCTTAGGTGCATCTCTCCATATGACATGGCTAACCAAGAGCACTGCTGTAGCAGGGCTTCACTTTTGTAGGAGTAAACCACATTTCACTGATAAAGAGCTGTGTGTTCACGTTTCATTGCATGAAAGCATTGAGACAGTTGAGACTGTGGAATCAGTTTGTTCAGGCAGAGCAAAAGATAACATAAGCCCAGTCATTACAGCTGCAAGCTCCTACTGAAATTAAAAGGAAACAAATCCTCTGCTGTAACCCTTTCTCCCCCACCAGATGTACAGGTCCCCATGAAAAACTGCTGCTTCTAAACCTTCTCTGCTTCCCTGCACCTTGCTTGCTACAAGCACATTCCATTTTCTGTTGAAACAGCCAAAATGGAAGAAAAGCTTAGCTCTCACATCAGCTTTAATAGAAGGTCACAGATGAAAGCAGTGCTGCCACTACGAGCAAGCAGACACAAATAAGGCTCTCTAAACTGGTTCTCAAAATGACATCTCTTTTTCCAAGCCAATGTACACCCTGCAGCTGTGCGCACCAGAGATTAACTGATGCTTTTAGCTTTCTGCATAATAGAAAAGGTTTCGAGGAGCACAATGTTACAGTGGTTAGTTTTTCTAAACCAAACTCCTACAATCACAAACAAGAGAGGGGAAAAATAGATACTGAAAGGTACAAGTGGAGATTGTCTGTAAACTTTCACAGAAGACAGTGGGCAGATGGTAGGGATTTGCAGTGACACAGCTGTTTTTAAAAATAAAGAGGTGGAAGAGGAGAGGCATGATTACACATACGTTTCTAAGCCAGTACACACAAGAATAAAAATTAGGCTAGCAGTGGGAAATTGAAGTTTGTGTATTATTTTATAGTCCAAATTGACATTTAGAAACTTCTAAAAATAATTAGCAGCACCTTCAAGTTTAATTTCCAATCATTACTTTTCTAAATATCTATGAAACAAAGCTGACAACAGAAACATTAATCTACAATGAGTTATTAAAAAGACAGTCACAGAATCTTAGGAATGTAAAAATTACTTTCAGCACCTCCAATTAGCACATTTTTTCCTAAGCTTTACAATGTAAAAAGACAATTCTATGAAATCATTAAATGAACATAAATTATGTCACCTGTTTGAACTTCCTATCAAAAGATTTAATTTTTACTGCTGTATTTATTTTTCAGAGGTTACTAGTAGAATGCATAGATAAGTAATGCAAGAAAGAGTAAGATGTGTGGGGTTTATTGTAGATTCAACAGCACGGGAGGTGAGGCAGAAAAATGTCTAATTCAATAGGGTCAAGCACTGGATATGAATTTAGTAAAAATAGAACATTTTTAAGCTAAACAGTAATTTTTATTCAAAAACTTCAGAGACCTTTCATTCTTTTTTACACATGTTCTTATGTATGTTCCCCACAGCCACAGAGAAGGATTATGTTAGATAAACAGTAAAGGATTTTTTAATGCACATTGTTAAAGTCTGCCTCCTCCAGAGAATCCAATGAAGCTGTTTCTTCACAGCTTTGTTTCCAAAATTAATTCTTCCAGATAACATATTCCCAGATCCAAGAAATCTTATATTAACAAGAGACATGCCACTGATACCAAAACGGTAATATTTTGATCTTTCTTCACGGAGTCAGTTTTTTCACACTACATCAGTTCACTTCCTTCTCTGTACTAGAAATGACTTGCCAGTGTAAACATACATTTTACATTTGCTATATAAAACCCATCTAATTTTCTGAACACATGAGCTGGGATCCAACAAAAGAAAAAGGCTATCTAGAACCAGCCCACTAAAAATTTCTTTATATCCATCTCCAGAGCCACCGGTGCTGGCTTTTGCTACAGTTGGATATTGACCTGAATGGGCAGCAATGAAACCTGTTACAAAAAATCCAGGTATCCCACAACTTCTTTCACAGCATCTGGGTTGCTCCCAGTCCAAAGACAACAAAGTGATTCGTGTAGGTACTGTCTAGCACACAAACAAACTCAACAACTGAAGACATTTAAATTAATTTTATTTATACCAGGTTTTCAAAATCAGAAATATTTCAAAGAAGTTCAATAGACAGGTGCTACATTGATGATCTTTGATCCACCATTAGTGCCGTGTTTTCACTCCACAATCATTAACTCGCCACCACAAACTAAAGGGGACTTACAGAAGTTTATAAAAAATAGGCAGACATGAAAATTTGGTTTATACTGGAATTGGCATAAGAGAGTAAAGCTTATTATCAAATTGTGGCAATTGCTGTATTCCATCATTTGTTCTGAGGGAATGGTAGAGAAGGAAAAGTCTTCCACTTAGTGAAACACTTTGGGTTTAATGGAGCATACTCAAACTCTGCTTCATGATCTGACCAGGAGTCATTTTTACACTCAAGTCCATATAAATTTAAGCTTTGCACTCCTAAAATTGCCACAAGCATAAACCTCACTTGCACACTCTAGTCTTGGATTGATTTTCCTTTTCAGAGAAATCAAACCCATCTATCTATACCTCTTCCAGGATTTACCAAATCAAACAAAACTGCTGGCTTTGAAATATTTTTTAGAAGAAAAATGCCATTTCTGCACAAGCTACTCTCATGAAAAATTTAACATTTCTTTATCAATAAAATAACTGAAGCCAAGATATCCAAAAGTCACGTCTACACAGAGATACACAGAAGAGATTCAGCTTGAGAGGATTTTCCTCCACTTCTTGATCACAATGAGGCCCTCACCATTTTGCATAATGACAGAAAACAACAGCTGACAAACCATTTTGGAACAGATGCCAGCTGTCTCTCATTTGTTTTATAATTCAAACAGTAACAGTTCTGTAGCACTTTATTGGTTTTTTTGTTTTTGTTTTTTAAAAAGCAAGCCATCTGAATTGGACCTCACATCAGTCAGTCAGTCATTCATTTCAAGAACAAACTGAAGGCAGGCTGATCCTTTTGGATCCAAAACTTTAATTTGGTAGGAATCTTACATCAAGACAGTTTGTGCTTCAATTTCATAGCTAGTTAGACTGAGTGAATATACACCTAAGCTAGGTAAAAAAAAAGCAAAAAAAAAAGCAATAATATTCAACTAAGAAGCCACAGACATTTTTCCGGACTGCAGCAAAAACAAACAATAAATTTAAACAAAAAACTCCTTAAAAAAGTTTGCTGTCTAAAATGAAAATTCAAATGGTTTATTAAATTTAACATTTTCTATTTTGGCTTTTTCTAAAGAAATAATTTATTCCTTGTGAAAAATCAGTTAAAAGATAATTTCATTTTACTGTACTGAAGTCAAGTTAAACATAAAGCACAAATATCTTTACATTAAACTGGGCTTTGCATACAACATGAATGATCAGAAATGGACTATTTTGAGGAATAAAAAGTTTTTGTTTTTTTTTTTTCACCTAGACAACATGCATACCATCAGTTATTTTGCAATCTTAAAAGGTACCTGAAAGGAGAGTTTTGTAGAACAAAACCAAGACTCATTAATACACTTAGTAAGTCAGTGGTCATCATGCCTTTTTACTTAAATTCTAGTAAAGTTTAGTCTACATAGAACAGCAAACACAATGAAGTGTGCAAGTCGTAGGGATAGCCAGAAGCCTGAAATAAAGTCTTAAAGTTCTACAGGACAAGAGAGCCTAAACACAGTACCACTAGGTTACTTAAACTATTGGGGGTTGGGGGGGCGGGGGAAAGAGAGAAAGTATTTGGCTTATTATCTGCTTCCTTGTTGAAAAAGGGCTATGAACTGAACACAGAGAGCCTGCATTTAAAAGCTCCACAGTTCAACTCTACCAACTTTTTAAAATAAGGTAATGATAAAAGAGCATTCCTTCTAGCAGCATGTACAGTTCAGCTGCCAGTGGCTGCCTAACAGCGCTCCTTTATGCATACCAGGAGAATCATGTCCAGTTTTGCCATTTGTGGATAACGATGACAAGATACAAAAGCATGTGTTTGCCATAAATAGCTCTGGCTAACGGAGGATTGCTCACACAGAGCAGATCAAATTCTCTATAAGGAGAGCATTATTTGGCTCCCAGCCAAAACACGTCCCCTATGCAAGCCTCAGTAGTGGCAAACACTTTCCAGTTCTATTTACATAGAAGCTAACAAGTAGAACAGTTCATTTAGGCTAGTTCTTGTACTGGGTCGGTCTAACTATAACACTCAAGAAACAAAAATTCTTTCCCCTCTTCATACTCTGCATGTAACTGTTATTACACATCATCTTACCCAGAAAGACGGTGAGCTGTAAAAATTCCTGGAAGGTTTTACTCTGGCCTGTAGAACTTTAAGAACATTCAGGTACAAAACACACTGCATGGTTAATTACTTTGTATTTTTGAGTTTCTGACACAAGTGTTTCATGGAACTAATGGTCTCCAGTAGTGGTAGCTTCTTTACTTTACGGTAAACTAGGAGCAGGTCCTTTATTGAACGGCCAGAACAGAGCCACAAAGTATTGTAAAGCAGTGCCTAAATCAGTATTAAAAAACTTGCATTATTCAATATGAGATTAATGATTGTTTACCTTTACAATACTTTCCACAGAAGTTATTTGAAATATGCTTAAACACTTAAAAACTATATTTTCCAATGAAAACAAGGCAACATTCTGTAATAAGCCACAAGTTTTATTGCAACGTGGCCAGTTTTTGATCTCAAAGAACAATGTTCCATTTAAGGCTCTTTTTAATACAGAAATTGCCACCATGACTGATGTTTTACAAAACTTTAGTGTTTCAAGACTCATATGGTAAACAGATAACTTCTACTCCTGTTCAGTAGTGTACATTCAATGGAAAACGAAAGGCATCGTAACAGCTACTTCATTTATAAAGATATGCATGTAACAGGAATGAAACTGAGGTACTACAATAATTTGATGACACAGTTACAGCAACTTAATTGGCATTCCTTGGGGAGGGGGCGGGTCAAACATATTACAAAAAAGTGCTTTAAATGCATAGTGTTGTGTGCTGCCATGTCACAAAAATAGGCTTGTCAAGGCAGGTGAGGTGTATGAATGCACAAGAGCCTCATGGAACTGCAATCAAGTGCAACTGTAAGTAATACTGTAGAGAGTCTACCATCCGACCAGTGGACAATACTTTCAAGGCATTCGATTAGCTTACCCTTTGCTGTCTGCTAGACTATTTACATTAACTATCACATTCATTGAACATGTTGCAAGGAATGCCTGCAACGTCAGTTTTGGCCAAGAGTATGACGTGAAAGCATTCCTTGGATCCTACATAAAACTACCAGGATCAAACAGTCTAATGGCAATCACTGGTAGACTGCTTAACAATGACATCTCCTTCAGGGCGGTGGGGAAGGGGCTTATTTTCTGGGGAGGGGAGGGGATGGGGAGACTAATACTATTCCAATTGAACGAGCTGCAGAAATGGAAGCTCCTTAGATCCAGATGGCACTTGTCTGTCTTTTTATAAGGGTTTTCCTTCAAGTGAAACTACCACGTTGCCTCCCAATTTCTCTCCAAGTGTTGAACGGTCCTTAATATCATCCAAACCATTTACTTGCCACTCATGTTTAATACCTGAAAGACAGATGGACAACAATGTACTTGTGAGAACCTCAACATCTAAATGGCACAGTGGGTAACGAGAAAAACATTTTTAGGTCCATACCTGTAAATTTCTTTTTAATGGCATCTTTAGAGCTTGCGTAGATCATCTTGCTTTTTAAAGGTGCACTTTCAGGAGCCCTTTAAAGAAAAAAGCCAACAACAAAACAGTTACTAAGTCATCCAGTGGTAGCTCCAGAATATTCAATTTTGACAGCAAGCTTTGCTTTCACACACCAGAATATAAATACCAGGTCTTCTTTCTTAGATTCCTTTGTCTCATATGTGGCATCGTACAAAGCGTATCGGCAATCATTCAAAGGTAGCAACTTCACAAAGGCTGTGTAGGGGTCCTCCACAGTATCACCAATGTCACCAACCAATATCTGCTTTGCCTCCTCTACAATTATTTGTTTTTTGTCATCACTTAAGCAGAAGAGAACAGCTTTCTTTCTTTTTTTAATCTCTTCTGGGGTTGAAGATTTCCTTACTTTCATGTCATTAAAAACCTTTATGACTTCATCGTTCACTGTTACTCCAGAAGCCTGTAAAATGAGATCAAAGGAATAATTTAAACAGCAAAAATTAACACTCACTAGAAGAAGATGATAGCCCACAGTGCTAGATAAAGAAGTCTGCCTGCCCCCGTAAGAATAAAAATACTATACTCAACCTGAACACACTATGAATTTAGTAATATTTGTAGGCCTGGAGCAGAGGATACAAAGGAGGCATGAATTCAGTAGTTTCTTGTTGTAAATCTCAGCATTTTCAGCTCAGCAGTTCTGGATAGCAGTTTCATACAACTAGTCACACAACTGTACTACTCAAACAGTTTTCCTTTACCTTATCATGCATTTGGCTTATTTGGGGGGAGGGGAAGAGGGAGTGATGAGGGGCTAGGAACTGAACATAGGAGAGGAGTTTGTAATTTTCGGTTGGGATAGGAGGGGGTGGGGTTTTGGTGGATAAATTTTTGTTGGCCTTTTTTTTTTTCTAGTAGAGCAAACACTACAGCAGCAGCTCATATCCAGCACTGTCATGACTCTCATTTTGTTGCGTGAGGTAAGGCTCTACAAGCAGTAGAAATGTTTTCTGCATTGTCTCAGCTTCAACACCGCGCCTTAAGAACTCCCGAATTTTACTTCATGCTGCTGCGGAGTATTGTTTGACTGCTCTTCGTTCATATAGAAATACCGACTACAACGGTACAGCTCCCCATCAGGCTCGCAAGCCGCTCAAAACAAGAGCCTAAATCAGCAAGGAAACAAAACACCGGCAGGGCAAACGGGGAGCTCCAGGCAAAATGAAAATAATTTAGCAAACCCCGCTGCGAGTGAGCAACCGAGCTCAGCCCATCTGCAGCGCCCTTGCTCGCGGTCCAGAAATTACATCTGCCGAGGCAGCGCTGCCAGCGCAGGCTGCCGGGGAGGGAAGGCAGGTGCTCGCAGGGAGCCGCCGGCTTTGTCCCCGGGGGCAATGCCGCGGGCCCCTCTCCCCGCTTTGTTCGCGGGGCCGGAGGAGCCCCGCCGCCCCGCGCCCTCCGCGCCGGCACCCCCGCCCCGGCCCCAGCGCTCCCCCGCGGCCGCCCCCGGCCGCCCCTCGGGCCCGGGCACCGGGCGGCTCCTCGGGAGGAGTGCGGGACCCCTCTCTCCGCGCCCACCGCCCCTCACCGCCCCGTCGGGTACTCGCACGCCCGGGCGGTGCCGCAAGGAGCGCCGCGCCGCGCCGCCCGCCCGCCCAGCCAGACCCCAGGCCCCGGCCCCGGCCCCAGCTCCGCCGCCCGCAGCTGCCCCGCAGCCGCTCCCGCGTCCCCTTCCCCCCGCACCCGGCTAAAATTAGACTAAAATGGCCGCCAGAGGCCGCGGGGCCGCGCCGGGCCGGGCCTTGCTCCGCTCAGCCTCGCTCGGCTCCGCCGGGCCGCGCCAGCCGCCCGCGCCGCCCTCCCCCGCCCGTCCGCGCCGCGCCGCCCTTACCATGGCGCCGGGTCCCGGGGCGGCGGCGGCTGCCTGCGGTGCGGGGCTGCTGCACGCAGAGAGCGCTGCGCTGCGCTGGGGGCGAGGCGGGCGGGGACTCGGCCGGGCGGGGGATGAGCCGCAGCGGCCGGGGAGGGCCGGTCACATGGGCCGCGCCGCCACCACGTGCCGCCGCCGGGCCGCGCTGGGCCGGCCCCCGCGGGGAAGGGCCCGCAGGCGGCGGGGCCCGCTCGCCCGCCCGGCCGAGGCAGCGCCAACGGCGGACTGCGGGTGCCTGGCTTGGGCCCCCGCAGCCCCGGGCGGCCCCTTCAGCGGGACCCGGCAGCGGGCGGCTGGCTGCGGGGGGCAAGGCGGCCCCTCGGCTAGGCCCGGTGCGCCGGCGGCAGGCCGGGGTGCGATGGCGGCGCGGCTGCCCGGAGCCAGCCGCCCTGCCCGCCCTGCCCGGCGCCGCTCCCCGGGCCGAGGCGCTCTGCGCTGCTCTGAGGGGTTTGCCCCCTGCTCACGGCTCGTGGCCCGGCGCTGCCTGGCTGCCCCAGCAGGCGGCACAGGCGGCATTGTGCCGCTCCCTTGTGCCACGCCGCCCTGTTCCCGCTGGAAGGGGATCTGTGCTGCGGCTGCCCCGGGCTGTGCAGGGAAGGGCCCTGGGCACAAAGGGACCCGGCACAAAGAGAGCTCTTTCTGCGGTCTTGGCAGAGCTGATCAGGCGGTGGGGCGGCACACAGCACGTAGGGCGGAAGGTGCATTAAAAGATGAGAAAATGACTTACAGGAAAACAAGGAAGGACAGCTCTCCCGACAGTGTTTTACTGTTCCATACTGAGCTGGACAGGGCTTCAGGCACAGGATAACAAACAGAGCATTTTATCTCTAGTCCATCCAAGTGGACAAGAGGATTCTCAGTCCTGTGTGACTGCACCCTGAACTGGTGTGTCTGAAAAGCAAGAAATCCAAAACATTGAGGACCTCAAGGAGCTGTGCCTGTGCGTCTCCAGCCTGTGTTGTGACCAGCCAGCTCTCTCTCCCCCAAACACTTGAATTGCTACCAGTATGGTGGTAGAAACCGACAAGCAAGTGTTTGTCAGCATGTCTGAATGTGTATTAGATTCCTCTATGTGTTTTAGATACATATATATTCGTATATTCATACTGCATTGTGTGAGGGATGTGTTGAGTTTCTCTCTATTACTATACATTACCGTGTTGATCAGCTGAGACACATTGTTTCCAATATCCTTTTTGAGTTACACCCGGCCCTCTGGGTATAGCCTGCCCTCTGGATGCAGAATTCAAGACTGATTTGCATCATCAATATTCAAAATTTGATCCATCAGCCTTGAAATCACTAATCCAGAGCTGTATTTACCCCTCAGCTTCTTACAGCCACGCATTCCGGACTTCCTGCTGCCACTGAGCTCTGTTTGACTCAAGTCTTTTTTTTTCCAGACGGTGGCCACTTAGTTACTTTTACTGCCTGTGCAAGTGCCAGCAATGTGGGACTCAGGAAGGAGTAACTTTATTGTATATTTGGCAAGCAGGTGTAGCTGTGCTCATGTGCAGTACATCCTCTGGTGCTGCTGACCACAGTTGCTGCCATGGGCTCAGCAAACTTCTAACATGTGCACAAGAGCAGGAATCTGCTGTGTGTGAGTGCCCTAATCTCATGCCCTTGCTGAGCACCCTCAGCCACCCACATGGGGCCTCTGCACTGCATATCCCAGGCTCCTAAAATGAAAGGTGTGGAGTTACCAGCTCCAGGGTTGTGTGGCTGGATAGGTGCTCCAGGGATGACAACTGCAAAACTGTGCATGACTCATCCTCTGTTTTTAACACCATGGAAACTGAATAACGAATCAGGAGTGCTTCTACTCTCTTCATCTCTCAAGGTGCACACTTGAGGTACCCAGGCACTAAGGGCTGCTGCTGCTGCTGCTGCACATCACTGACTGATACTTGACAGCCACCAGAATACAGAAGCAGCACAGGCTGAAGGAGTGTGACTTTACAGAAATCTCTGACACAGAAATGAGTTTGCCAGAATTTGAGAGCATTTCTTAGAGGTGAAAAACAGGTCACAGGTAAACAGAAAAGGGCTTCTCATTTTCAAGGAAATTAATTTTGAACTCCTGGTGACTGCAGTGATCAGAGAAGGAATTTGTGACAGAGCCCCGTGGTGAACTTTGGAGGCCACAGAAATGGTCAGTATCCAGCCAAAAGCAGTAATGACCCAGCAAATCTTACTGCTGAAGCACACTCAGACAAAGCTGGTTCCTCACTTCGGCATCTCACTGCATCGGGAAGCATCGAGTTTCACTACCCCTGTGCCACAAGACCTGCATCCCACCAGGCACCACCGAAATAGCCCAATGATTCAGAGAGCCCAGCAGCAGCAGCAGCAGCAGCACTAAAAGCTTTGTGAATGATACCCTCTGTGGAGCACATGCCTCTGAGGAAGCCCTCCAAGGCTCCCTTCACCCTCTGTGGATGGAAGCAATGACTCACCCTAGAGCAGGAGGCACTCTGTTTGGATTCAGCTCCTGGCCGCTCATTAGTGAGAAATTATTATAATCGACTAAGCTGCCTTATGCACTGAAGCTCTTTGGTATCACAGTCCTTTCCTTTAGTGCTCTGTGCCTCCTATTTGTTTTTCTGTCATCCTCACTGAGCTCAGTGTTACCACTTCAGCCTCATTTTCCATGGAAGCAAGGCCTCTGCTTGGCCTCCTCAGGCATCCCCTCTCTCACTTGGGCTAGTCCTTGTCTCAGCGACTTTTTAGCTTGTTAGCTTGTTTGAGTTAAATCTGACACAAGAATAGAGGTCACAAAAGTAATTAAGATCCATAATTAAGTAATTAAATTTTATAAAATAATCCATTTGAGATAGAAGAAAGTAAGGCTATATGTCTACCAGTCCAATTCAGGAACCTGTTGGTTTCTGCTAGGGGACATTGGAGCTATTATGGTGTAGCCAGATTACCTTCAAGAGGACTGAGCAGAGAGAAAGGAAAAGCAGAGAAACTTGCATAGATGCACACTGAAACGGCAGACAGTCTTAATACCATTCAGTTCAAAAAATCAACTTGTCAAGGAAGAGAAGTCCATAGGAAACTGCATCTGATGTGATCTTTTGCTCAGGACACTTCTTTTTCTCCTTTGCTGTCCTGTGTACCCCTGCAAAATGTCAAGTTTCCCTCTAACAATTCTGTATTTTTAGTGGGAGTGCAAAGAAAGCCAGACAAAGTCTAACTTTTGGTAATGGAAGAGAGCATTAGAGAAAAGCTGTGAAAATGCTAACACTGAGTTTTTTTCTCTCCTTACATTGCAGATGCATTCCTCAAAAAAAAACCAAACCAAAAAAACAAAAAAAAAAACACCAAAAAAACCCCACAAACAAAAATCCCAAACAAACAAACAAACAAACAAAAAACACAAGCAAAAAACCAACAATAAATATATTTGTCTCTTAAGCTGTGGATCCTGGCACGATTTTGCTGCAAGTTAGGAAGACCTGCAGTGCCTCCCAGTGAGCTAATTCTGGAGCCTGAAGCGAGGGGCAGTGTGCGTGTGCTGGCGTGGGGCACGGGTCCCCAGCCAACCCCATCAGGGCAGCCCCAGACTCCACTATCCCTTTTCCACGGGTCACTTCTGCAGATTTAAGCAGCCTCGTCCAACGGAGCGGTCCCCAAATCCTGCTGGGGCTTCGAGCTCTCAGCGCACCGGGCAGGGCTGCGGCTCCTCCCGGGGGCTCAGCCCGTGGCGGGGCGGGCGCGCCGAGCCCCTTGCGTCACCTTCACCGGGAGCCGCGGCCGCCCGTGCCAGGACATTCCCGGGCTGAGTCACGGCCCGGCTGCTCCCGCCGCCGCCGCCACCTCGCAGCCCGGCCTGCCAGCTGCTGCCCCAGGGGTGGGAGCGCTGCCCGCCTTGCCGCCGCCTTGCCCGGGGCTCCCGGAGCCTTCCCGCCGCCCCGCCGGCTGCGGCGCGGGGATGCGCCGGGAGAGGCGGCGTGCGCGGACCGCGGGCGGCGATGCCGGCCTGAGCGCTGCGATGCCTCACTTGGGTTAAGCAGCCTCTTGCCCTGCCGAGTGGGGAAGGCCCTTTTCAGCCCGTGCAGGGATGCGGCTGAGGTAAAGCTCCTTTTCCCCCTCCTCGCTTGCAAAGCCCGTCAGCCATCCGCGTTCCCTGGACGAGCTGACCGGATGCCGTATGCGGAAGGGCAGGCAGGAGGAGGCAGCAGGGAGCGGCACCAGCATAAGCCCGGCAGGGATGCTCGAGGAGCAGCAGCCACATGTTTTTCGGGGCAGGGTGGAATTCCCCCTCTCACACGTGTCACTGAATCACAACGCCGGGCAGCCACGGGCCTGTCAATGGACAGCAAAAGAGAGATTTAATTAAAATGTTATGTCTTGTAATGACATCGTGTTAGGGATGGCATTTAAACACAATAAAAAAAGGAAATAAAAATTCGTCCTGTGACAGAAACATGAAAAATAATGGCAGAACAGAACAAAAATTCCTCTACAGTTTAAAATATAGGGAAACTTTGCTCAGCCTTATTAATAAAAACAAAAGATAAAATTACCTTTACACAATTAGCACATATTCGATTTTTACAAGGGTTTACACATTTGTAGCACTAGAAGAAATAGCTACTGTTTATCCTGCTAGCCTTTGTAATTCCTGTACACCCTACAAAATGTGTCTCCAACTGCTGCAGTGCCCTTTTGCTATGCACATGCATAAACAGCACTCAGCAATTTTTACAGTCTCCCCATGTCTTACAAAATGAGCGATAGTCCATATGCTGGCAGTTTCCAAGTTTCTATCCTCAGGCTTAGAAAGTCAAATTCTGCTGCCTCTTATGCTAGGATTTTAGTAGACTTACCACAGCACAGAAGCAGAAGTTTTGTTTCTTTTTAAAATCAGAAGAGTGATAAAAATGTGGTTTCTTTCCTTACTCTGTATTGTGGCTCAACAGTTGGTTCTTTGCTCACAATATTATATTAATTATATTCTAATACATATTATATTACATATTATATTTAGTATCTAAATATAATAGATCTTTCACAAAGAAGGAGTGAGGACAGCAATAGTGTTACTGAAGTGCACATCTACAAGCAGTGAGTTCATCTTGTTTATGTTTCTGAAAACCTGTTGAGCCACAGAGCTGTGACTCCTCTCAGCAGACAAGCATGACAGCTGGAAAGGGTCATTTCTTGAACAGCCTCAGCCTGGTTTGCAGGACAACTGCCAAAAGTTAGGATACAGCCAGCCATCTCAGCAGATGGCACAGTTTAAACTGGTGCACCTCCAGGAAAAAGTGGCAATGGTTTCCAAAAGCTCTTTTCCTTTAGGATAGGTGCGTGCAGACCTTTGAGTTGCTGGGGCTGGCTGGCATATAATGTGTATAATGATTCAATTTTGTTATGTTCTTTTTAACAGAGAATCCCCCCCTGTGACAGGGTAGGACAAGGAATCCTTGTTTTTCTGTGCCTGGACAAGTGCAAAGCAGTACTATACACAGATTGTACAGATCTTTCAGGCATTAATCCCCAGTCTTCCAGGCTTGGCCTGATTCTGGTACTAACCTTCATTGCTCTGTGCCTCTTTTCCTGCTGGGGTTATGTCATCACGTTGGAATAAGGTCCTTGGAAAATGGACTGTTTCTAATCATGATCAGCACTTCTGTGGTATTGCAGGCCTGATTTAAGGAGACATCTTTTAAATACAAAAAAGAATCACTAGTAAAGGATCAAATACTCTCCAGGAGATAGATGAAGCCATGACTAAAGTGCGAAGATGGCAGAGATTAATTCAGATGACCTGTTAAGATTGGAAGTTGTAAAGGTCAGACAAAAAGGAGGACAGGCACTTTTGGTTCTGGAGTTTTAATACTCTTAAAATTGCTCCAGACAGATCTTGGACTCAGTTTGCAGCATTGCATCTGAATGAAAGGGAATTCTGTTTGATGAAGGTTGACCCCAAGGGTTGGTTCTAAGAAAGCTCTTAAAAGCAACAACTATGGAAACAAAGGATGCACCGTCTAAACCTATTCAAGCATTTCAAAGCCCCCTAACAAGATACAGGGCTTAAGAAGTTGATAGTGCCTTTTAAAACCACAAAGTTTTTCTTTTTCAGACAGCAGTCTAAAAATAGAACTTTAGCTCAGCCTAACATGCTAAATACATGAGTTGAGATCACTTTCTGGTGGTTGAGGATGGGCTTTAGGATGACTGAGGCCCAGGAATATTTATAACCATTGCTGGATCGTGAGGCCTGTCGGTCAGTGCAGAAGTGTCCTCTGGTGACAGCAGCACTCACGAGCTGTGCCAGGACTGCAGAGCCCAGCATGTGACTGATGGTGGGATCTGCACAGGAATGCTCATGAAAAGCAACTATGAAGCCCCACGCTGCCCAGTGTCAAATGCAGAACTGCCATCCAAATCCCAAACATTTTAACATCCTGGCTCCCATTTCTGCCATTTTGAACACAGAATTCACAGCAGCTGAGCCACAGCACTCCTTGTCTCTTCAAAGTCCTTTCCTCTCCAAGCTAATTTGATCTGTAGAGTGCTCGAAAGAGAAAAATTGGAAAGCACGTAGATTATAATACACATTCTTATAGGACTGTTAACCTAGGAACTATCAATATCAATCTTAAATATATTAATAAGACAAGACTAGCAAATTGACAAAGCTGAAGTTGGACTGTGGGCTATCCTAGCAGTGCAAGGTAATCTTTGTAGAGGATTACTTCTAACCTTGTTACATTATATTATGGGATATTATGGGACAAGCATGCAATTTTCAATCCCTCCACATGGCATGGTTAAAACAGGCAGCACAAGCATCAGAATAACCCCAGACCACGATGCTGTGACACAGTGCTGGTGCAGCAGCTCTATGTTATTCAAATAAAGACCCTTTCTCTCGTGGTTCTTTGAAATCAATCTAAGGAAAGAGACGAACAACAGGAGAGAAGACAGAAGTGAAAGCTGATCTTCCATGGCCATCGGCCAGCGTTTTGGAGAGTATGCTGTCATGTAACATCCTTGTAGGAAACTTGGCTCAATCAAACATTTCTCTCATCAAAAGCGAGTGACCTGAACAGCTGGATAAATGTTGTGAGCAAGCAGGGAGGCTCAGGCAGAATGCTGGAGCTTTGCTGCCTTCTCCCCCCTCTGGCAAAAGCTGCAGGACATGGTGTGGGCTGAGCACCTCCAGCCTGGCCGGCTGCTGCGTACCCAGAGCCGCTCGCAGGGCAGCCGCTGATACAGCCCTGTCTTTGGAGACCCAGGAGCACTTTTTTCCCTTCTTTCACCCCTAAAAAAATTTAAAGGTTGAGTTGCACCTAAAAAATATATATTTAAAATAATTTCAGCAGCTTTCCAGGAAAGAAGCACTACAAATGCAGGAAACTGATAAATGATTATAAAGAAAAAAACCTAAAGTTTGTCCCAGTCCACTTTTTGGAAAACGCATGCAGTCTATGGATTTCTGCCCCAAGAATGTTTCAGGTGTAGCTTGTAGTGATGTGCATTTTAATGCACTCCAAAAAATGCCCTCCATTACCTGAAGGGAGCTTACAAGAAAGCTGGAGAGGCTCTTTTTACAAGGGCACGGGGTGACAGGACAAGGGAGAATGGCTTCCCACTACCAGAGAGCGGGTTTATATTACATTAAGAGAAAGAAATTCTTCACTGTGAGGTTGGTGAGGCACTGGAACAGATTGTCCAGAAAAGTTGTGGCAGTGTTTCCTGGCAGTGTTCAAGGCCATGTTGGATTGGTCTCTGAGCATCCTGGTCTAGTAGAAGGTGTCCCTGCCTATGGCAGCAGGGTTGGAACAAGATGATTTTTTGAGGTCTCTTCTAACCCAAGCCATTTTCTAAGTTCTAGGATTCATGATAACAATGATAACTGTTGTTTTAATGGTCAGTGACTTAGAGCAGTTAAAAATCCCAAACTTTGCCTAAGTATATACAAATATATCCACAAATACACAAACGTGTTTTAGGGATGGAGCTACATCAGCATCCCTATTGGGAAACAAGGTAATCAGTTTACTTAGCTGCCTTTATAATTCTGATTTGCAGCACAAGTTATTTTACCTTTTGCATTAGTCCATCCAGACATCATCTTCAAACCTGAGTGCCCTGAAATGGGAAGTTTCTTATTGGTGGTAATTGGAGATTCTCTGAGGAGTTTTTACACAGGTCTGATACTGGACATACACTCAATTGAGCGCTTCAAAGGCAAGGTTTTAATAGCACTGTCTAAGGAAGCACCAAATTAAGGGAAGTGGGTAGCTGATGAAGGGCAAGAGGAAGAATGCATCACTTGGTAGCAGGTTGAGAAATCTCAGAATATGCCTTTGCAGCAGGCTGGGTAAAGCACCAGGAGCAGCTCGGCAGAACTACACTATGTCACTGTTGTGAAGATCAAGGCACTTGAGCAGTGTAAGGGAAAGATCTCCCAGAGCTACAGCCAAATGCTGTACAAGAAACTTCCTGCAGTTGTCCGGACGCTGGCAACTTCTTTAGAGTGAGAAGGCTTTTGGAGGGCAGAAATAGTCCTTGCTAGCCTCAAGAAGTGTTATCTAGAATCACTGTGATCAGTTACAACAGGGATCCCCAGTAGGTAACATGATCAGTGGTAGATATTATTTGTTGAATACAAACCAGATAAAACTTGGAAGAGACAAGATAGCTGCAGGGTAAGGGTTAACTCAGTGGTTACATCAATGATTCATAAACCACAAGTGTAATCTCCTAAATCCTGAAGTACCAGATTACCAGTGCAGCACAAACACGGTGCTGGGTAGGACTCCAGCACGGTCTGCTGTCCCCAGAGACCTGCTCCCTGCACATGTCCATGGAAGGCTCTTCCCTTCTGCACTGTGACAGATGCAGGGACAGCTGGTTCTGGGGCAGCTGGTGACTGCAGTGGGGCTGTTCAGGGTCTGCCTCCCTATAACTATACATGTACACTCAGGCTGGTTTGCAGCTGCTACGTACTGGTTTCCAATGCCCATATTTGCTAAGATTATGCTAAGATAATATTTTTTTATTGTTAATACTAGCTTAAGTGCTCTGTGCTAAGTGCTTAAAACCTCACCCCTCCACAAAAGAGGCATCCAGTAGTGGGTGCTGGGGCACTGGCCCCAACTCATACCCCTCACAAAGAAGAGTGGTAGCTCACATCTGTCATGGGCTGCCACACCAAAGCAACACAAGCTTTCCAGCATTGTTACAGGCTTACAGAAATCAAGGCTTCCAGCAGGGGAATCTGACACTGGATATGCCAATCAAGGTCATCACCTGCCTCCTAATGCAAGTGAAGGGACTTGATACAAGTCCTAGCTACACTGATGTTGACACCTAAACAGCCAGTATCAGCTTGTCTGCAACCACCACAGAAGGCTACAGCCAGCATTTGAAGTGGCCTTCTCCCTGTGACTTCATCCTGCTTGGGTAGGAAGGGCTGCTTCTAGTACCAGCAGTCACTGTGGGGATTGGTCTTCTGCATCTTTGGTAGCCTGTGGTGGCCAGGAGGTGAGCAAGCTCTCTTTGAGGAAATGCTGGTGTTTCCTGGACAACAGAATCCTTTGGGTTGGGAGCCCAAAGGGACTGGTCCCATGGCTACTGAAGAGTTATGTACGAAAAAACATCTGAAGAAATTGCCTAGGGTAGTTACTCAGCTCTGACATGAATGAAAGGGGCAGAATTTGCACAGCAGGAAAAGCAGCTGGTGTTGTGGTATCCGGATACATGCCAGGGCTAAGATCTATGGGAGCTACCAAGAAGAGCAAGACTTTCACTGTTGCATCTTGTTAAAATGCTTAGAGCACAGATGCTACACTTGAAGCTCAATTAAGCCTACTGCCTGTTTTCTGTAATAGTCTGGTACAGCCTGATTAGCCTGAATCCAAGACAAAGCTGGTCACCCTCTCCATTTTGACACCTTTGTGAAAAACTTTTGCCTGAAGCCCCTGACAGATACTGTACAGATCTTACTCTGATGGTAACATCAGGTAGGATGGTTGATCATGGTAACACACTTTCAGGGGGACAAGATGGATGAGGAGCATGAATATTTCAGCCCCTAAGACAAGGAGGGAGATAGAAGTAACCTCCCTTTTCCCAAAGGCCTTAAAAAAATATCCTGACACAGCTAAGAGAAAGCATCACGGAAGTCTGAAAAAGCTTCAAAGAAAGTACCAGATCAGGCAGTCTGCTCTGAGGACTTGGTTCATGCCCCACCTGCACCACTAAAGCCAAGGACAGTCAGAGCTGAACTGCACATATGGCAGACAGGAGTATTTTAAGCACAGCTGTTCAAAGCAGAATAGCACCTCCTGTATTTCACCTTCAGTGTACATAAGTGAGGCCTCAGGCTTGCAGACTTAAAGGGAAACTGGTAACTTTGCTGAGCACAAGCATACAAACACCACTGCCATAAGCAGAGATTTGGGTTGGTTCCCACTTGTTCTATCCAAACCCAAAATTATAGCTGCGTTGTTGAGGGGGTGCTATTGAAGGAAATAACCCTGGAAAAAGTGATAGGAATGAACAGCTGGGAGTAGGTTTGGAACAGAAATTATTTAACTTACATCTGCCACAGACAGACTTATTCAGCTCACTGTGCCCCTCCTCAAAATGCATTCACATTAAAGTCAGTGGGGATTATTCATGTGAACAAGAATGAGCACAACTGTTTGTGCAACCTACTAGTCAGGACTTTCACAGCCTCTCAGAACTGGACAAATGCAGGGGTATCAAATACAGCTTATACCCTGCAACCAAGTCTTCTGCTGCTCATATCCCTTGCAGAATTTAGCATTCCTTACTGGAAGCATTTCTTTTGTGGGAACAAAAAATGTCTCTTAAATCTAGACAGAGATGTCAGCTCTGAACTGACAGCTTTCTGTGGAAAGCTTCCACAGAAACTCAGAAGTATTAGCAGACATTTCTGAACAACATCCCTCCCCCTTCTCATTCTTACAATTTTTAAAAATTACTTTCCAAAAGCCCCAACCCACAACTGCAACACTTTGAACTGATCAGTCTCCTATCCACCACCATCCATTCCCTGAACTCAAGAGAATGCCCATTCTCACCATCTCTAAGGCAAGGTAAGCACTACAGCAGCCATAGAAAGCTGTACAACTACAGAGCACCCTACAACTACATAGCAAGTAATTGTTAGGAGCATATTCAGGCTTTAACCCTTTAACACAAGCTGCATAAACACAGGAGGGAAAGATGCTGCTGCAGCAGCAAGCCTCATGTTTCAGTTTTTCATACTGCTCCCTCCTATCCCCACACTGCCACTCCATACTTTTTTCTCAGATTATGGCATATCTCCAAGAGGGCAGGACTGATTTAAACTTTTCAACTCAAACTGAGCTTAATAAATTTAAATTAATAAATATTGAAAATAAACTATCAAGCATACTAAGGATACTTTAAAGAAGCTACTGGTCAACTGAACAAATCGGTGAGGTTTTACACAGTAGAGATCCAAATTAAAGATCCATACAACTTAGACTACTCACGTTACTCCAGACAAACTGATGGTGGACACTTGCATCCCTCAGAGACCAGGAATCACAGTGGCTGCAGCTGCCCAGAGTGCTGGCTGGGGTACTCATACTGGAACCACATTCTGCTGTGCTGCCTTGAGCAAATTGTCCTCAGAAATTAATGGAAAGGTGATGCAGCAGTACAACTCAAGAGGAAGTCCAAGCTCAACATACTTTGAAAAAATGTGTCATTTTATTTGTACACTTCCAAAGCTGAATGTAGAAATTTAAGAGTACAGTCCTGCAAATTTACTCATTGCTAGAAGAACTGCCAGGGACACAAGAAGTATTTATTGATTGATCATCAAGTCAGAGGGGAAAAAACAAACAAACAAATAAACAAAACCCCACCCTCCAAAATTTAAAAAGTTATGGGACTTTTTTTTTGCCCCAAGTACAAATTTTATAAATACAAAACAAATTCACAAATTACTTTGAATGCTAAATAAATATCTACTTAATAAACTCAGACCGAATACCTCCAGCCAGCACTGGTACAGTACTTGAAAAGATATGCAGTTGTACTCATTAGTGTTGAGAAGATATGCTCAAACAAGTTTTAACAACACACACAGTTTCTTCAACTGTGCTACAGCAGATTTTCTCTGAGTTGATAAAGCCCTCAATACCACAGCTCCTACAAAATCTAGAGAATGAAACAACGTTATTTTGTGCAGGAAAAAACAAAGTACTTCTGGAAGATATCTGGACACATTGAATGTATTAAAAATGTACAAAACCTCTGTAAACCAGTACTGTATCCAGTACATCTATCAAAATTATTAGACACTGAATAAAACTGTAGCAAAGGTAATCTTTCCTACATTCTCCTGAGTGCTTAATATTATATTGAGAATATAGTGCAGGCCACACTTCAAGGTGGTTAAACAGTTGTTATTGCTTTAAATAGACATGACGACTGGGTAATTTAACAATCCATTTTAATGAATGTAATAAATTCCCTCAAGAACTCCTTTGGAAGGCAGAGGTTAGATTCGAGACTTCTTCGCTGCGGGAGCGGTGTGGTCCACGTTACCAGATGTGATCGGAAGTCCAAGCTTTTGAGCCTGAATGTGGAAGAAAGCTTGAAGTCTAGTTCCAGCTTTTGCTTCACTTGTGTTACGAGGGTTGTATTCAAAGCAGTTCGAAAACATCAGCTCAATATCTTCAATGAATTCAGCTAGGGAATGAAATAAATTAATTTAGCACGTTTCAAGTCATCAGCAGTCTGACAACAGTATGACACCAATAAATCAGTACAGTGATCCTATGCAGAGCTGCAACACAAAAATGTCTTTATGTGTATCAAGTTTCTATCCTTGTATTGGTGCTGTTCCGTGTCAACATTCTTCAGTTTCTCTGATTATCAATACAGGAAATACAAATCAGAGACAGGAACAACAGCACCTTTTCTAATTACTCCATCAGTGTCACCCTTTGATATTAAAGGCTTGAGAACTACCAGAAGTTTCATAGCTGACCGTTTCTTATGTATCCATCATGTGTGTTAGTAGGAAAGGAACTATGTTCAACAGATTTTATTAAAAAAATATTAGTAATTGCTCTTTTAGAGAACCCAAAACACACCACAAAACCCCAAAGCAAACACAAATTCAGCTTTCTAATCATCCAACACAGTTCTATTTTAGGACAAGCATTTAAAGTGAGACAACATGGTACAATATACCCCTTTCAATAAATAATACTTACATGCTAACTTATATTCACATTTATTCACTTTTTCACGGATTATATTTAAGGCAATAGGTTTTTTGATTATATCATAGTAGTCTGGTACCTAAAAAAAAGAAAAAAATCCAAACAAAAAGATTAATGAACAAAGGGAACCTTAAATTCAGCCTATGTAAAACATTAAAGCAAATCATGAATCAGCAAAAGACATTTATGTTTTGCTTTTATATAAACAGAGGAGTCTTACACAACTACCTTCATTCCCTGAACTGAATACTAGTTTTCAGACACTGCTTTTTTTAAAATTATTATTCAAGTAGCAGATTACAACAAACATTAGCCAGCAATTTAATAAATAAATCTACTCCTAAATGCCCTGTGAACAACTATAAGAAAATTGCATGAGCAGATAAGCATTATGCTGTTCCAGCTATTCCCATCTGTCAAGTACAAAAATTATTTCCAATATTTTAGATTTTTTATTTTTCCTGCAATATATTACAACATTAAAAGCTCTTTAATCATGAGTAATAACCATTTTGACTCCACCACTATTCATTCAAAATTCAGAGATTCCATTCACTTGTGTTGAAGACCAGCCAGCAGGAGACTCTACCCAACTACTATGGGATCAAGACTCAGGGGAGGAAAAGGACTGCCTAACCCTTAAGTGTACTGATCATGTGGATCCAGTTTGGAATTCCAGTAAGCACCAAGTCCAGGGTGCCTGTCTCACAAAGTGGGGTGGGGGAAGCGAAAGAAAAAGGTATCTGATCCAAACATACATGATCCTCCTCCAAGGAAAGATACCCACAGGCACGATCATGTATGTTTTAAAACCAAGGTAAATTTACACTAGATCAAGTGCAACCTGCAAACGAACCTAAAGGAAGAATCAGTAGAGAAACAGAATTAAACTGACATATTTTTCATTCCTTTTCCTTTAGGAGTGCTGTTTAAGTAATTACTAAAAAGAAAAGTATTTCTCTCTTTCTGGCTTGCTGTGCACTGCCCATTCAATGTATTCTTTACACTGTCTTAAAGGCAGCTAAAAGTTTAAACCAAAATATCTATCATGATGAAGAAAATCTGTGTCAGGTATGGATTTCTCCTTCCAACTCTATAGAGACTATCCCTTAGTGATTGATTCAGGCAAACCAGAATGCACTGAATTCTAGCAGTTTAGTTTCAGCACCAAAACTAAGTTGAATTCTCCATCTTTCCTTGCATTCACCAGATTCTTGCCCTTCCCAACATAATTCCAATACTCTATTATTAGGCAGTCACTAATCTCCATTTCCTTCAAAATTCCTCTTCTCCTCTACACTTACTTTGTTCATTCACATTTGTACATCACTCTCTTTGTCCAGATACATTAATCCTTCCAACTATTAGTGATTCTGAATTCAGCATTTCAGGTCTTCATTAAACAGCTATCATTGCTCATTTTAGCAGAGCCTTAAACACCAAACTCTAGATCCCCAAGAATGCCTGTGCAGAGTTGCCCCAGAGGGCTTGGAAAGGACAGGCACTTCGGCAGGGTCAGTAGGTCCAGCAGTGCCTTACAGTGGACAAGCCAGTGCAGCCTGCAGAAAGCAGCTTTGGCAAGTTTTATTGTAGTAAAAACCTCTGGAGCAGCACTTACTTTGTGTACCCACATTATCATCCAGTATATTGAAATTTAAACGAGGGAAATTAAGAATGAAGCTACAGAATCCTCTTTTTGCTGCATAATAATTAATATCAGCATGTAGTTGTTTCTATCTTATTATTTATCACAGGTCTCTTCTCAGAATGTCTTTGCATAAATGAAAGATTAATTCAACCAATTAATTAATAATCACAAGCTTACCTTTAGCAGTCCTGTGCTCTACTTATTTGGCTGGGTTTTTTAAAACCAAAGCATTTCGCATTTCACATTTTAAAATGCCCAATGAAAAGTGTATTTAAAATTTTGTCAATACCACAACAATTGTAGGAGTTATTCCTGACACCAAATGTCTGAGCTAAAATGCAAGAGTTCTCCTGAATCCCATTGCTTGGCTCTATCCTGCTGTTTGCACCATGCTGTAAATTCCCAAGGTTTACCAGCAGCAAGCAGGGCTCTCCGCCATTCCTGCTGCCTCTAGAGTTGTGTCAGTTACCTGGATTTTGGAAACCAGTTTCATGAAAGGCCAGCTGTCATCATGCCGCACCAGCTCCACGATCAGCTGTTCAAAAGCTGAGAGTTCATGGACTCCGCCCTGACGTCCTGAACTTCTCCTGCTCAATACTGGAGGAGATGATTCTGGAAAAAAAAACAACCCAACACCCCACCAGATAAAGATTAAAAGCCTGACTAATAAAATAAAATAAAATAAAAAAACTAATAAAAATCTGAAACACCATTATTTTGGGGTACTGAAACTGTAGTTTAAAAGCACAAGGCATGTAGTTTGGCCTAAAGTATTAACTAAACTCCGGTCTTGTCATTTACTACTAAAATGCCTCTCTTGTCATACAAAATGCTAAGCACCAGTCCTTAGCTGGGTGCCTCCTCCATTGCATTAATTCTGGACATGATTTTTTTTTTCCCTGATTTCAATCTTAAAACAATTTGTTAAACACTTGAAGAAAAGCCCTGTTAGAGAAAAACCAGAATAAGCTGCCTGCTCTTAACTTTTACTTTCACAAAACCTCTATTCAGACTGATTTTATCTGCTTTCAAGAGTAGTCAGCAGGGTAGTTAAAGGAAAAGCTCAGAAATTCTGAATAGTGACAGAAACGGTGAAGAATACAAGGCTGCTACATTGGAGTGCAAGCTCTTTGACACTCTTCAGTCTCACACTGGGTCCTTTTTGGTTTTAGAAGTTATTTTATCTTTCCAAGTATTTCCTTACCATCAAAGTATTACCTTAACAAGCACGGACACTGTTAACCCTATACCAGGCAGACAACATTTTTCTTCTGGAAGCAGTTTCTTGTTTTGTGTGTATATTCCCAGTTTCACTACCTTCCCTCTATCTGTGCTCTTCACTGTTTAGTTCTTTAATAAAATAAAATCATAAAAGCTGCAAGTAAACATTTCCATTTGTGTGGGTTAAGGCACTTCAAAACTTTCAATTCACTTATTATAGAGCATATTGTGTGCAAATATGAAATTTCAAGTATAGATACAATAAATCTCAGATGGCTGAAAATTTTAAGGCTCTGTCAGTGTGAAAGAAAAACTGTCCCATTGGAAGTGGCAAAACTGCCTTCAACCACTACTCATGGTCTCCATGCTCTACCACACAAATATTTTAGCAAGGAACAGAATGTGGATTTTGCTGTGATAAACACATTTCTCTAACCTGTAGATTGTCGTTTTCTGCCTCTTCTCTTGGGTTCAGCAACAGGAAGAGAAAGCTTTGAAGCAGCAACTGGCAGTTTCCTGAGCCGCTCAGCGGGCTCTGCAGTATCCACAACCCGAAACCCGAGAGAGTTGGAGCGGCTGCTTCCCAGTGAGCTCTCAGCACTCTTTCGTCCTCTTCGTCTTCTTCGAGGACCGAGCAGCTCCACAAAAACATCTGCTGGTAATGAACTTTGGCTCTGACGAGTGGTCCGGCTATGAAGTCTTAAAGTGGGCTTAGTCACTGCTGAGGAGGCTGATTTTATGTTTCTTAAACCCCTTCTGGTCATTTTTGACGAAGATTCAATTGGCTGGCTCCGAGAAGCGTATCTTGCCTGACGCTGGCTGTTCTGACTTGAGAATGGATTGTTGAGCTTGGCTGCTCTCATTTTTAATGGAAACTTGACCTGAGATCTTCCTTGCTTTGATGGGCTACAAAGTGAACAGTTATGTTTATTTATTCCAAAATTCCATTCGTCTCTCTTCCCTGTTTTCTAATTCAGCATTTAAAAAACCCAGCCATTCAAGGTTGAACTGGTAAGCAGCTGGCTTACAACCTGATGCAGTCAGTCACCCAAAATTACCATTATCTTAAATACTCCTCTGGGGTCTCTTAGTGAAGTATTATGTGGAGTACATACCTTAAAGAAATTTTCAGAATTCTGATCACCTTTGCAGCTTATGCAATAAGAATACATTAACTGGAGCACCAGCTATCAATTTCTTTAAATCACTTATTTCTCACGGCAGGCGTTAACTACTAGGATTTCTGAACATTATTATCAGCCACATAAATAAAGTACAGTTGTAAAATGCTACTTATAAGAGTTATGCTCTGGTCAGGTTTTGTAACTAATATTTAAGACTCCCCTTCCTTTACAGGGAAGAGACAAGATCCCAGAGATAAATTTATTTCCCAAGGACATGCACATTCTCTCCAACTACTGAATCTGAACTGTCAGAGCTGCTTGCTTTAGTCAATTCAAAAGACTGTACAAAAAAAGAGGGGAAAAATACTCTGAGATCAGAAAAGTTTCCTTCAATTTTTATGTTGCTGGCATGTGCATCAAATAAAATTTTAATTGAAATTATCACTTCGTATTATTTAGTTGATTGTATAGCGTTTTTTGGTTGGTTGTTTTTCAAAGATATTTTCTTGGGCTGTTTGGGTTTTGTTTGTTTTGGTGTTGTTATGGTTTTGGGGGGCTTTTTCAGGGGGTAAGGGTGGTTTGGTTTTTTGTTGGCCTCTTTTAAACAGCTACTGCATTAGTCCTCAAGGTTTCCCAATGTCCTGTGGCCTGCAATGGATTGTTTTCTCTAACGTTTTAATACTGTATGCATCTAGTCCTCCAAAATTCAAAAGTGGACAAAAATAACTCCAGGTTTTCTCCAGAAAAGCTTTACTGTTTGAAACTCTTTCCACTTCACATTCACACAGCAGCTGTACAGAACTGAAGCTCTGATGGCCTTCTCTCACCCATACATTCAAAGCTGGAATTTTTATCCTGAGAAGTGAACCCAAGTCCAGTGGTCCTAGCTTTTGTCAGTATTAAATCTTTTCCTAAGAGCCAAATTCGCAGCAAGCTGATGTTTTTCTAAAAATAAACTTTTTTTCATACTAGAGTTTCAGAATACATGCTTATGTGAACAACTACTCCAAATAATGATCAAGGTGATATTTTAACAAGTCTATTTACCTTATCTCTTCCTCCTCTTGCGATTCATCCTCCTCATCTTGCTCTTCTTCATAATGCTCCTCCTCACTTTGTCCCATCTCATCATAGTTTGCCTCTTCTTCCCCTTCTAGTTGTTCAGCAGTCTCTTCATCACTTTCCACAGAAGGTCTCTGTCTGGAGGAGAGACGTCTAGAGCGCTGTTTTGGTCGGCACTCTGGGCAAAACCAATCTCCTTCAGGAATGACCTAGAAATAGAAGGAAAAGCAAAAGCATTAGCAATATGCAATTACATTATAAGGACTACTCGAGCTCTGTGTGAAAAGGAAGCAGTCCTTTCTCCTGAGGTACCTTCAGCTTGGGCCTGATGCAGTAGGTGTGATAGCCTCGGTCGCAGCCATCACACAGCACCATGCTTTCCGCATCGCCTTTCTTGCGGCACACCTTGCAGCGAGCGTTGAGGATGGACTTGGACCAGATGACGCTGCGGTCCAACGTCGACAGGTGAAGGAAGACTTGGGACAAGCTGGTAGAAGAAAGAAGTGACTCTCTCCAGCGATCCAGAACTGTTTTATAGGACCGTCCACCATCACTGGCATCTTCCATTGGAGAAGGGGATTTAAAAAAATAAGAAAAATTAAAAACCCCCAGAGAATTATCAAACTTCTTTTTCAAAGATCCATGTTATTCTAGAGTAAGAGGTAATACTCTGACTGTCAAAGAGACAGCAAGTAGCAAACTGGGATAATAATTCAACATTTGTCTTATCTCTTCAGTACTGGAGTATTTTCTACATAGTTTCCAAGATACTGGAGCTTTAAGATTTTACTCTTCAATACCTATTCAGCTTAGAACTTGCATATACATAGGTCATTAATAGGACAGTAAACTCAGATATAAACCTGGAAACCTAATTTGATTCAATTTATAAAGTATAAAACATTGCTTAAGATCATGAAAAAATGATCACATGTCCAATTTACCTTCCTTTGTATTTACATCTGGAAATCCCAAAACGCTTGAAGAAAGTACCTGAAACTTCACTGCCAAAGAACAGCTTGAAGGGCACTATTCACCCACACTTGCTCCAGTACACTCTACCAGAGACTCTTTCAGCCCTCTGCCCATGCTTCACTGCCTTCAGTCCTGCCCTGCACTCTGCCTTCACAAGCACCTGCATCTCTGTGTGGCTGACCAGGTCGGATGACTGACCTGGATGAAATGTAACTGTTTCCTTAATACCTTTTAAGCAATGTAACACACAGGAGGGACCTGTGGGACACATCAAGTGTCAAACCAAGTAGCACCTGAGTCCCTAATTAAGTTAAAAATAAATGGGGGAGGGAACAAGGGTGAGAAATCAGATGGTATTTTCAAATAGTTTTGGTTTGCAATCCAGGCCATGGAAGCAGCCACACAAACACACACACTGAGTAACAAGGGGGAACAGTACTGAATGGGAATGGGCAGCTGGGAACTAGAGAAGCAAACAGGCTGTTTGAGAACCCGAGAGAAAACAGAAGGTATAAATGACACCCTGCACTGCTGCTGCTGAGCAGGAAGCTGATTTCTTTATTGAAGCTGAATGTTATTTCTTGCATTTTAAAATAAGAGGGTTTGAGGACAGGAAGAGACCATACAACAGTGCTTGTGGTTATGGAGATGTCTGCAGACTTCCCTTCTAAAAGTGATAGTCCAGCTACTACTGTGTGATCTCAGTTGATTAACGATGCACTCAGTATATAATGCCACCCTGCCTGCTGGACTACTGACAGCGGGCACATGAATGGCCTGTGATGCACCTGTCTGCCAAATTATTTATTCCCAGGACTAGGAAGAGAAAATATCTAATAACAAATAAAATGAAAGAACAAAAATGAGACTAATTGCTCTCCTGGCAAGGCCCTTCTGCCTTCTTATCAACTGGCTGCCAGGATTTGTCTAATCTTGCATACATTTGCATTAGCAGCAAGCAGCACAAGAGAAGTGACGGGAGAAGGCAGAGGATAAACAGGCACACAGCTTCGTAAATAAAATACAGCCACCTCTGAGCTGCAAACCTGTATTTCCTAACATTTCTTATTGCTCAGACCTTAGGCTTGCTGTGTTAAATTCAGTCTTCTGAAGACAGCAGACAAAGTCCTTTTCACAGTACTGCAGTATATCTCCATGTATTTTTTTTAATTCACCAAGAAAATTAAAATCACTTAAATCAGATTTGTACTGTAACTCCTACTCTTAAAGACACTTTATCTTAAGCATATATATAGTCTGGCAAGCATTTCTTTGGCTAACAATGACAGCTTGAGAATTATTACTTTTATTTGGAGGTTATTTTCAGCCTGGATTGGCTTACCAATATAGTTCATCACACAACACAACAAATATATTGCAACTGTGAATTTGCAGAGCAAGTAGAGATGAAAATTCCCGACCACAACCTGCTTCAGCATGTCCTGCTGCTGAAACAAACAAGCCAAACAACACCCACTGTTTCAGATCCCAATTTGTAAAATAAGAATAACACTTTTTTCTTCCATCCATCATCTTTCTCATTTGTATTGTTAACTCAGAGGGAGAAATGGCCTCTTTCTTTGTGTCTGAGCAGCTCTACACTGCACAGTGGGATACCCTTCTGTCAAGTCCTCCAAGCCTTGCTACAATGCAAATGAAGTCATTTGACAGATCTATGCACTCATCTATCAATAGCTAATTGAGTTCAGGGAAGGGTTTTCCATTTTAGTTTTTCTAGAAAGGACATGCAGTTGCACAATGCTGTGAAGTTTCAGAAAAAAATGGGGACATTAAAAGAAAGGGAAAAAAAACCCCAGGACTATGTGAACAGGCAGGTTTTGGTCCCAAAGTGAAAAAAAAATGCAGTTCTTTTTTTCTGGTTGCAGAAACCTTTTTCTTAGTTTTAAATATTTGAGCTGTATTTGTTTCATGCTTAAACCTTTGGCTTCAATACCTTCAATGTAAGGAACTGGCTACAAAATTAATTAATTAAAAACCAATAAAAAAAGAAAACCTGATAAAATATTCAATGCTTTCTAATTCTTAGCAATACAAGTAACATTTAAAATTTACCATCTCTCTGACTAGTCTTGTCTTTCACTCTCTTCCTCCTTATATACCCCCAGTGGTGCCTTTCATCATCTTCTGCATTACCTAACATTAAATTCATAGAGTTATTTCAAATACCTTTTTGAAGCATGGCAGATTATTTTTTAATTAATTTTTATATTCCATAAATGTGTAGTCTAAAAACATGACTTGAACAGTGAACAGTGGTTCTCAATATGTGCAGACAGTGAAGGGTAGGGGAGTACTGTGCATGGAGGAATTGCACATCCCAGTGTTTACTCTGACTCCCACTACAAACAGAATGCTTGAACTAAAAGTTCTGAATCCTACCCTGCCTTACCTTTCTGTTCATCTCTGGTGCAAATGGCCACAGGAGCAGATACTAACCACAGGTTTTTCTCAGCAAACAATTCATTTGGTCTGTGCTACCACAAACCTCCTCACAGCTCAAAAAATGTAGCCAGGTTATGGGCACAGTTCTCAAGGACCAAGAGAATTAGTTCATCTGTCCACTTGAAACAATGTATTTTGGATGTTTCTGTGCAAGTGTGTTCTGGAGTATTAAAATGATTAAATTAACCTCTCAGGAAGGAAGAGCCATGGTCAACCTCATCTGCTCCAATTACAAGGCACCTTCTTTGACTGTCTTCTCTGAAGAGTAAACAAAAATTCTGTATCATAAAAAAACCCATTTCCAACTTTGCTGCCTCTGCTCATGGAACTCTGCAGGGCAGTAATGAAATCATAAGAAAAATGTATGTGTATATACCTATCATATCCCAGGATACTGTTGGAAGATGTCTGATGCTATTATGAGGACTATTATAAATAGAGGAAAGGAAACAGCTATGGGAGTACAGGAAACAAAGATAAAATCTAAAAAGAAAGGAATTGAATAAAGACAAGCAAAAAGGAACAAAAAAGTTGGTTTGGGGTTTTTTTTGTCATGCAAGAAGTGCACGGCCCAAGTTACAAAGCAGGCAAATGGTTCCCTCCATCAGTCTCAAAGGTGCTCCCATGAATTAGAATCCAACCTTTTGCATGGAAATCTGAAGGATGCTTAAATGACTGAAGTCCTGAACTAGTGCAGAAGGCAGACTTTTTTGTGGATGCCTCATTGAACTCCAGGGCAACCAAATCACTTCATCATTTTATACCTCAACTTTCACATCTCTGTAAAAGGAATGATGAGACCTATTACTGCACTGCAAAGTATTTTGAAATGCAAGGAAGAGTAAATTTGTATCAAAAAAGAAGCAAAATTCATAATAAAAACTGCTTGTATTTCTTCCTTCTCAAACAATTTTTTTTCTGAGAAGCAGGACTTCAGAGTTTCCTTCAAACAACTATTCAAAAAAGAAAAAGGCTTTTTTACATCTTAACTCTGAAAATTTTGCAGGAAAACAATGTACTGCAACTGCACTCCCTCCTTTCCATGAGTCTCCTGTAACATTACCTTGGGCTGCATTGAAGGAAGAAAAACCAAATTTTCAAAGTAATATTTAATGAAAATATTTCAAAAAGACAGTTCATAATTAAGAAATGCATACAATTTAAATCATGTTACATTTCATCACGAGACAACAGAAGATTAGTGGGCATCTAGCAGCCTCTGAGAAGCTGGAGGGGCCACTTCTGGGGTTTCCAGATCTCCTTTCACATCACTATCTTCTCTGTCAGTCTTTTCTTGCTCTTCCACTTGAACATTTGGTATGCACCTCAACTCTAAACCTATCAGAATCACCAGCAAGGCTCTTGGCAGCCTGATAGAGCCTCAAACAAAAACGGAGCTGAGAGGAGCAGCTGGTCCTTTTATTGCTGTGCTGGGTCCCTTTGTCTGCTCTGCACCCTGGAGGCCACCAGCATAAACCTGCCAGTGACTGCAGGGAATTTCAGTGTGCTGGCTTTAGGACTAGCAGCCATAAATGAAAACTAAAAATTGTTAAGTATAGCTCCACTCCCTAATAGCAACAGAGCAGAGTAAAGGGAGGGATAGAGAGGGCAAATAAACTTTGCAGTGAAAGCAAGAAAGCAAGAATTGAAATAATGACAAAGAGCATTTTCAGTGTGGTTTAAAGCAGAAATGCAAGGGGACTCTTTTTACAGCAAGTGTTCCTCTGTACTGCTACAAAAACAGAACTCCCAGCACTTGCCTGACTTCCAATATTTTTACTTGAATGGTAACTCAATCAGCCAAAAAAGTTGGGATTATCAGATTTAACATGAGAAACAGATATGCAAGGCATTTTGTCCGGGGAGAGAGGTTCCCTTAAATAATTGGAACAACTATTAAAAAAAATCCCTCCTGTTAGGAAAAAACCCCAAAACAAATGAGTGCAGAGACATACTAATCTATATAAGAACAGTCAAACAAAACTGAAAACTCCTCAAACTCAACCCCAGTGGTTACAAACTTAAGAGTTAATTTCTATCATCAGAAAACTGTTGGTCACACTTTAGAGGGGTCAGGGAAAAAATGCATCACAGCTCTGAGCACACAGCAGTCCTGAAAAACAAGTGTCCACTTCTCATTAAAAGCACTACAAACACCTCCTTGTCAGGCTGAGTAGAGAACTTTTCTATGTCTGTTGTACATATACAATCTTGCCTTCATTCAGATTCACCTCCTGTTAAAAGCAGCCCATTACGCAACTGAAAACATGAGACATTTGGCACCAAAAAGCAAGAGGGAACCTGACACTGTCACTTAATGATTAGGGCAGCAAGCCAGACCAGAGGACACCTGGGATCCTTCCTTCTCCTCAGCAATGTAGGTTATTCTATACATTACTGTAATCTTAGAGCAGTAGTATTTTTCACAGCAGAAGAGATGCACGGGCACATTATGGTAAACAAACATCAGAGATTTAAGACATGCAAAACACATCTATTTGCTTTCCTTATATACTCCCTTTGTCACTCAGTATAAAACACCTAAGAGAACAGGATTTCCAGGTTAAAATAAAAGCCAACCCACAATCATTCCAAAGGTAAGGCAAAAACATGAACCAACATAAGATTATGGCAGAGTTGAAACCACCAAAAAGAAGACAGAAGACTGCTAAAAAACTTTCTCTCCAATACTTCTGGGGCATTTTTCTTCTTTTAGTCTTTTTCCTCTAACTCAGGATGCACGATCAATGGCCACAGCCTGCTAATAACCATGTTTTTCCCCTTAGGGGAATAGTAAACTTAAAACTGTCAGCAAGGGGCTGTCAGCAAAATACTCACAGACCTTGTATGGAAATGGAGGCATATAATACACAATGTATTTACAACTTGTACATGAAAAGTAGGACAAATGCTAGAGGCACTGTCAATTAACTGTTGCACAGGTTGCAATCTAGTCATATAGCAGGAAATAAGCTGTATCATGCCTGGCTTGGAAAGCGCAGACATATTTGAGTTGACCAAACACTCAGCCAAGTAAAGCTTTTAAACAGCTGCAGTTTCAACTATTCCTGTGCTCTCCCCTTTCATCTCAATCATTTGCTACACTTCCCTCTTCTAGAGGTCATCACACTGATATCTAAAGCTTGTGGAAGGGAACCCATGCCCACATGTCAGTCTCTGGCACAAATCTAGCTCAAAGCCATCTTCAGTGGCAACTGATATGCAGACAGCAGGCTCCATGCAGGAGCAGCCAAGATGCAGAAAAAACTTCAGGTCAACTGCACAACAGGGCACCTAACATCTTGTGTTAACACACCAAAACCTGCATTTTTGTCTTCAACTACTACAGCAGAGTCTGCCAGAGCAGAAGGATTTTATACACAGTGACTTTCAGAAGAGTATCAGTCTACCGGGGTGTAGCAGTTGCTGCTCTGGAATACGCTGGGCTGGCAAACCAGAGGTGAGAGGTAAAGCAGCCCAGCAAGCAGAGAGCACAGCTCATCCCCAGTGTGCCATCAAGACAGGAAGTCTGACCAAGACAGCCACCTTGGGAAGGAGGAACTACCTTTACACATTTCTCTAAGATCAAAGTCCACTTCTGAATTGCAAAAGGATCCTAAGAAATCCAGACCTGAGGGATCACAGGAAAACAAACCGACTTTATGCACTTTGGATTCTCTCTCTCACCTCCAGAGCCTCATCACAGGAAGCCAAGTAAGAAATATGGGTCAAAGTCAAGCTGTAATCCTACTTTTGTTTAAATTTTTCTTGCAACCTTTTATTTCCAAGTTTTACAGCACAAACACAAAACCAGAGAATCTTAACGTTTGCCATGTTAAGTACTTCCTACACTTTACTGTAAGTCTTCTGTTATTGCTGAACAAGGTGATCCAGGTAAACTAGATCTACATTGCTTTCATTGAAACAGTATAAAAAGAGGCAAACAAAACAAAACAAAATAACTGCATGATATACTGGCCTCAACAGTAATTCTGAACTATAGTGCTCCCCCACAAAGCTTGATCATTTCTATAAGGATACAATTTGTCTGCCAATGCATCAGTATAACTGTAGCACCACATAAACAAGGTCACTGGAAAAAAATCTATGTTCAATAAGCATGCATTTAAGAATTTGCTTGTTAATTAATACATTTTATATATATATATCAATATATATGTAGGTGTATTAACTTTTTGTTCTTTCCCCCAAGATGTCCTTCTAAAGCATCCAGCCTTACAAAACAAGCAAGTGGGTTTGGGGTCAGGGGTATTACTGCAGTGCTGGGGTGGATGTGTTTGGTTTGTTAGTTACAAAATCTTACACAAGACTAGAGACAGAGTTTCAATTCTGAGACTTACCAAGAGGCGCTTTGAGGAACCTGCGTTCAATTCCTTGTTCTATCTGAAGTAGTGCAGATGCCAAGTAGTGGACCACATTACTGACTGGCTGAGGAGTACTTGTGCTTGTTGATGCAGCACTTGGAGCTTCAGTTTTTAACCCAACAAGTCTAGAAGAGAAACGTATTAAATTATCTTTTGAAGTCTCTGAAGTTAATACCAGAGATTCTTGCAAATGTATCTAGAGAAGCTTCTTGTTTTAACTCCATGTACTCGCATGGATTACTGACATGAATGGGTACTGCACAGTGTGATGCTTATGTTTGCTCAGCTAGCCTGGTTGATCTAGACAATTCATCTTTAGGTAACAGTTATATAAATTGCAAGAAATGTGGATGACAAATTTCAAAACAATTAAGATTTCCAGAAAATCTGATGTGACATCCATCAGTTAGTTTATGATAGATTTCTGTGACGAATGTAGTCCCAAGAATTCTTCAGTGAAAACACTTCTAGTGGCAAAGTGAAGTCTTTTAGAACACATCCACCTGCAGAAGTTCAACTACACAGATCCCTACAATTCAAAAGATTTTTGAAAAGAAAACAAAAAATAAAAACAAAGTAATTTTTAAATGCAAATCTAGAATTGTTAACTTGTATGTCCTCATGCTTGGAGGATCTTTATAAAATACTGACTTTTTATGTAATGGTGGTTAAAAAAACCTCCCAAACAACAAAAAGCAACCCTAAGAAACCCCTGAAATCAACCATACAAACCCCACAAACAAGCAGACCACCAAAGAGGTAGTTTTCCAATAAACAGGACCAAAAGACTAAGTAATCATTTCAAAATGTAGCTAATCTTTCTGAACCACAAACATTAAATCATGTGTAGGAGAGTAGCTCACAGTACTGAAAATAAAACTCCATTTCTACTTGGGGTTTATAAAAAAATAACTAATTAAAACTGTCTGGATTCTGCCTTATTCTCGTGAATAAGCAATGCTTTTGGTTGTCCCTGTTCTTTTTTCACACTTAAAGCTGTTCATTATATTTTGCAGTCACACACATTTTGAGAGCCTGAAAGCAAACAGAAAGAAAGCTGCAGAGTTATTTACATTTCACTAGTCAAACTCCAAGGTCTTAATGAGATGTCACTTGCTCTGAGGTGGATAAAAAGCCCCACATCAAAAGCAATCTGTCACATGATTTCAGAATCCCATACTCTGATTTAATATGCAAGACTTTATTAGAGTAGACTTTATTCAGAAACTCTGATGGAGTCAGTATCAAATGGAAAAAAAATTAAGCTACTAAGTTCTGCAGTTGAATTAAGAGTTGGCAATGGAACAAGTACCCAACATTAAGTGGAAACAGATAAATTTCAGCTTCTTAGTTAAAACAGTGGAATACTTCTATATTGTGGTTTTCAGGAACCAAATGTCTGTAAATTGTGTAATTAATATAAAGGATGATCCCATCCATTTTGCATGGAACTAGAGAATTCTTGATTCAAAGGAAAGTCTTATAGGAAAATTCTAATTCACAGTGATGAATGAGAACTGAAATAAAATGAGAAAAATACCTGAAGAACTTCAAATTCCTAACATCGAACACAGCATTCATTAGTCCACTCAGAAATACAGCTTTTATAGAAGTCTAACAGCAGAAATGCCTCACAAAATATGTAAGGCAAACAGTAGGTTAATACAATGACTGCCTCAAATGAATCTTTTTTCCTGAAGTATTTCAATATTCACATCCTATCAAGAGATACAATTTCATATGCATTAACTATATTAAGGTAGACCTTTATTTCTGACAAGCATGCAACTTCAGAGAATTAAGAATTCGGAAATCTTCACCATTTCTGTGATTTCTGAAGTTTGATTTACAACAAGAACTGCTATTAGAGAGCCACATCTGTCTCAAATGTTTAAAAGCCAAACACCACAAAACACTTCACAGCTACAACACTGTAGGATTTGAGGTTTCCTTCCTTTCATTATGTTGCAGCTTGCTCCACAGAAGTATTATCATTCCTGAAGTTGTAAGATCACATCTCCACTTTGCTGCTTAAAGTTAATCCAGACCATGGCCTGTTGCCCCAGTGGTTCTTACCATGATTCACGAGGTAAGTGAACAACAGGCCAGTTCAACCAGAGATTGTTACTATTACCATTTTTCAATACCCCTACTCTTTTCAGAAACTGAAGTGTTTTGATTTTGTTGTTTTGTTTGGTGGGTTTTGGTTTTGTGTCTTGTTGGAGGATTTTTTGTTTGTGTGAGGCTTTTTGGTTTGGGGGTTTTTTTTGAGGGGAGGTTCTTCTGGAAAACACATCATCAACTGCCTGTATAATTTCTCCCTGCATTTAAAATTACTTCAAAATGAATCCATGTGTTCCTTCTTTGATAATTAATGTTTACTTTGAGCAGTGTAATATCTGAATACTGAAAGATGTAAAAATTGGAGCCTTAGTCCTATATGGCAATAGAACAGCATCATTTACAGACTATAAACCAAAGTAAAATCCTGCATTTTAAGATCTGTAGTCTTAAAAATCACCATGTGGAAGAATTTGAGGGTAAAAATAATTTGAAGGTCAAAAAGTCCCCAGCCAAACAAAGCAGAACACTGCTATAAAACTCAGAGAGAAGAACCATTATTTAAACTACAGCTCTTACCTGTCTTTCACAATAAACTTATCATGATCATCAGTTTCCATCTCTTCACATTCTTCATTCACAGTTTTAATAATGCCATTTTCTTTGTTTTCATCATTCAGAAACTCATATCGCCCATGTTCTAGGGCTGCTCTCCAAGCCTGTCTGTCTGTAACCTGAAGCAAACATACAAATTTGAGGTTTCTAAAGAATCAAAGGATACAAGCTTTTAGTACCCATTACTATCTACATTTAATTTAATTCTGCTTTCAGTAAAATCATTGCATGCAAGAGTTCTCATTTAAGTTACAGACTTGATGGCACCATTATGTTCCCACATTCTACCATCTACAAATACCTTAATAGCCCCCAATGTTCCTTGGTAGATCCTGTCTTCAATGTCCAAAAGAAAGTCCCTAAGTCTCAGTTCAAGTTGCTTCTCTGCAGATAGGTGAGATCCATCATGGATATTCTGCATCCTTCCCCGTCCTACAGGAGGTCTGACATCACTTTGAGGTTTTTCTGCAAGAACAGCAAGTAATTTGGTGTTAGTAGATCTTGTTCCTTTAAAGCAGCTGTTGGCAGAGGGAACAATAGTACAAGACAGAACAAGGTGATTGCATGGGTTCAAATTTCCCTTCTTGTAACTAGGTGCCAACACCAACATCTGTGCCAACTAAGGAATCTGATTCAGCCCAGCAGGGTATTGATGACCAAGAGATGACCAATAGATGATTGGCATCCACTCATAACAACTCATGAGAGAAACCCTTGCTAATTTAAAAGTAGTTCTTTTGTCTTAAAATTCTTTCAAAATTAGTAGATAACTAACACCAACCTAGCTCTAGGAGGAGAACAAAAAGAGAGAATAAAGTCACGTTTCTATTATTTGATTGCTCTTACTTTACAAGAGAACTCTTCAGCTGTCTTTCCTGCATGTATCTTTATCATATAAACACTTAAAATAAGCATGTGCAACTGACAATCATAAAACCTAACAGAACGAGACAAGATAAAATCTCTTTCAAAAACCTAACCTTAGAACAAAACAAAAAGATAAGATGATACAGGCACAGACAAGACTGACTGTGTCCTCTAATTAAAGGCAGGGAAAAAAGGAGCAAGACAACATGCTAATTTATGAAAACAAGGTGAGAGCTGATGATGATGGGCTTTCAAGTAAAAACCTACTCCCAAGAGAACTCAAAGTTCATGCAAAAAAACAAAGGCCACAGGAAAGAGCTGAAAGTCTGCCCAAATCCTAAATTAGTGCTTGCAAGTCTGCATAGGTAGTGAATATTTTTGTTCACAGGATTTACCTTAAAACCTTTGAGTGCAGTGAAAAGAAGGTACATGCAACAATTTAAGAGGTATTCAATAAATAGTAAAAATAAAGCTGCTGCTAAGAAAGCACAGAATGAATTTCTAAGGTGCTCTCAATTGCTGAAACAATTCCCTGTAACTGAAAGCAATCATGCAAACACACTCAAAATGTAGACTAGCAACTCTCATGGCTGGCTGTGGGAAAGGTCCTTTTTGGTTTAAAAGTAAAGAAGAAATGCAGTATTTTTTCTTGAGCAGAACTAGAAAAGCAGCAACTTCTTTTCAAGTAATTGACAAGGAGAATTTAGTGGATACTGGAATAAAATCAAGTAATACCACATAGCAATTTTATTTCCATGCTCTTTTGAGCAGGAACTGGAAAAGGCAGAAGCACAGCCTACACTGCAGGAGAATCCTTCTTGTTCTGCAAGTCATTTGAGTGAAAGCAATAGGGCAGCAGCTGGAGTCCACAGCAGAAAAGCTCCCAACCCAGTACACCTACACGTGGCTATTTATTCCTGCTTATCACACAGTGGTGTGGCACCATTGGTATTGGAGCGCTGCATTTGAATTTTTTGATCTCTAATAAAGTGAAGTTCAAAGCTGCCCCTCTTTTTTTCTTAAAATGAAAATCAATGTTATTCAACAGTTCTAACATTAAAAGAGAAGAAAACTCTGAGACTGTGGACATCAAGTTGCTTCAGAGCAGAAAGCAACACACAGAATACAGATAAAGGTGCAGCGATTAAGGAGATAAGGAACCATACATACAAACTCAAACATATCAGAAGATGACAAGAGATTTTTGCACAAAAAGAATCCAATATAGAAAAAAGGCCTCAAAATAAAGCTAAATCACTATGCAAAAACTCTGTCCTGTGCTAGTTTCCACCAAAAGAGATGGTAGATCAGTTGTAAATTTAGCAGTATCTGATGTGCTCACAGCGTGTCCGAGCATACCCGCTCCAGGAAAACAGAATTTGTGCCTGCTGTGAATAATATTCCCCTGCCCCAATACAGATAACCCCAAATCCTCAAGGTAATTTGTCATCATTAAAAGCAAAATGCAATTTCTTAAACATTAACCTAGGGAGTCTCCCTTTGGTAATATTGTCGACCCACCAATACACTATAAGCAAGCCAGCTGTAAGCCTGTATGTGCAGAATTTTATCAGTGATTGGAGCCAATGCCTTGCCAATAAATGCTAAAACACTTGGCTAGGAAAAAAAGGAAACAGCCCCAAACCCTAGGTCTAGGATGGTGTTCAGTACAATTCTATGTTTAAAAAGCTGTAAAAACATCTGCTATCCTGCTGCTTCCTTCTGCACTGAGTGTCTGCCAAAGGAAAAAAAGGGGAACAAATCCCAGAAAAGAATAGTATCACAAAATGCCATTGCACTGATGTTAACCCATGTAAGAACCAACCCAGCTACACGGCTTTTTAGCATGTATTAACTTTTATTCCCCAGTTAATCTTTTTCCAAAGCTAAAATTACTTCCTAAAGTTGTCTGTTTAAAAGCCAATCCTGGTTTACTAAGCAGCAAGATCACAGAAAAATTATTACTTCTTTTTAGCATGAAACACCAGAAAATATCACAAAGGTCTGTCAAGCAGGAAGAAAAAAAAAACCTGAAAGGCAGGGAAAAAACGAAACTTGTTTTCCATTGAGTGAAAAAAAAGCTTAAGGAAAATTCTTAGACTTCAGAAATTACGGTTAAATTAGAACTAGAGGTTTCTATAATATTATATAAAAGTTTTATCTGTAGAATCAAATTAAGACCAAGAACCTTTCCATTACCTGGAATATGGAATTTCTCCACAGGAAAACTGCTTAGTTGTTCATATATCCTACTTTTCTCTTGTAAAAGAGTTTCTTTTAAGGCACTCTCCCTATGTCCTCGGGAATTGAGAGCCTCTAGGAGTTGGTCCAGTTGTTCCCGAGAACTGTAAAAGCACCAACGGTTTGGTTTGTATACTGGCCTTGGCACCTCTACGACAACACTGGTACGTGAATCTTGGTCAATATTGGAGGTAGATTCAGAGGATTTCAGAGACTCTCCAGTTTTACTGAATACCTGAGGTTCATTTGTGCAAGACTGTCCACTATTCTGAAAGGAAGAGGTTCGAGGCAACAACATGTCTTCTGTGAGACCAGAATAGTCCTCCTCGACAAACAATCCAGGAACAGAAGGGAAAATCCAGTAGCGTCGGTACAGGCGGTCACGACCCAACGGGGTGATATTTGTGCAGGCTGTTGCATTCTGAATCTTTTCTAACAGTTCCTTCTCTTTCTTTTGTTGTTCCTGTTTTAAAGCTTCCTCATCTTCAGCAGTAAGAGGTTCGCTCTTTTCACAAGTGGTCTCTTCTTGTCTTGTAAATTCTTTAAATCCATTCTGCCCTCTCCTTCCTAAAGTTAAAAGAAGTATGATAGGAATTAATTTACAAATTTTTTAAACCAAAAACTCAAGTAAAGGGCAGGTTTTAGTTCTGTCCCTTTTTGGTTATCCAAACTTACACTGTCAAAAACCATCAGCTCAGTCAAGAGACAATACTGGTTTTATTAAAGAAAAACTCAAGTGATTAACCCCCACTCCCTTGAAGAACAGGTAACCACTTTAAATACACCTGCACTTCGCAGAAACTAGACTAAGTTTCATTTACTGACACTGTCATCTTCAATATCATAGAAAAAGAACAAAAATTTTAAGAATGCAAAAATATATAATAGAAGCATCTTATAAGGATAAAGTAAAATTCCAGCAATTTCACTACTGAATACAAACTGTGATCCCAACTTTATTTATCATACTCAAAATGATGATCTTAAACTGCCAAAGGTCTCAAGAAAGACCGGAATCCCTACACAGCAGCTTTTATGGCAAACTCAGGTATCTTACATTTAAAAATTAAAGTGATCAAGTATTTGGTATTATTTCCAGCTGAATTTGTACCAGCTGAAAACATTCAGTTCACATCTTTAGTTTACACCAAAGTATTAAGTCCTAGTTGTCATCTAGACCAGTATGTCTCATAACTGAAGCGTGCAATCTGAAAGGTGCAGTCAACACTCAAGTTTTACGTGTTTCTAGTGTGACCTTCAGTTCCCTGAATGAATGAAATAATAACACTTGTCATCCAGTCACTTGTCATTTGTTTGTCATCCAGTTGCAATGTTTCAAACATGGGTATTTGAGAAACCTGAAATTCTGTTTAAGATCTCATTGCTTTTTCATGGCAAAGCTGTAACAAACATGTTAATCTGTATTGATGAATTACTCAGAATTTCCATCCCAGGTACTCTTAGGAACTGTAAAAGTTTGCAGCTTAAGTGCACAATCATCCACGACTTTCACTGGCACAGACACCAGCATGAAGCCTTCCCAGCAGAAAGACACATGAGCTAGCATCCCAAAGCCATCAGCAATTCTTCCTCCTGTAGTGACATCTATGTTTAGTTAGGAACAGCAGGCAGCACCATTTACTGCACTGCAGTTCCTACTAGCACACTGCGAAGGAAATTAAATCTAGGCATAAGTCTGGTTTTATTCTTGTATAGGAGGCATGCTGCTTCATTAACAAAGGAAACCTATACCCAAATGCATGATCTAAGGTTTTCTTTTGAAATATCAGTTGGTTTTGCAGTTTACTAAAAAAGAATTTTAAAAATATCAAACCCACACCATGTCCTATTAGATGAAACTCCTACAACTCTCTCTATGAGGGCAAGTACTTGTAATGGCAACACCGTAACATTTTTTAGACAACAGAGGAATCCACACAGCATGTATGGAAGACAAGAAGAAACAGAAGTGTGAAAGAACATACAGCCAACCATAAGAACTACACCAGGCTGGCTCAATGTACTTAAGAGCCCATTATGATCATGTTCTAGTGTGGGTTTGTTTCCTTAAAAGAAAATAACAGCAAAGATTGATGCTTTTACTATAAAACACAAGAGCTTGCCAGGTGCATGCATGCAGGTACGCAGGCACACAAATCCATTATAGCATTACCTCTCCGGCGTTTTTTGTTTGGTCCCAGCTCTTCTTCATCCTCTGTGACTGTGTCCACGTCCTGCTCTTTACGTTCCATCTCTTTGCTCTCTGTGCTAGTATCAAGCTCCTCCCGTTCCTCCTCCCTGACACAGCAAAATAAACAGTGACTAACCAACCATAAGAAATACACAATAAAACATAGCATCTTTGACACAAAGAGTACTTTTATTTCCAAGTACTTGACTAGCAAAATACCTATAATGCTCTTAAAAAATAAACTGTAAATCACAGACTATATTAAAGCCCAAAAGAAACCCACTGAACTGTAAATATGAAGTTCTATATTAAGGACTAAAACCTGTTCTTTGGTGCCCACACTTTCATTTGAACAGTATTATTATTATAATCAGATCATTTCTGGAGACATCTTAGTGTAATTCTATTGCTGTAAATTTTTTTCATGTCTAAGTAAAGTTTCCTTCCCAAAAGGTATGTACCATTCTGTAAAATGCTTGTTACACATTTTTGCCTCATCTAGCAAATATAATTAATTCCCTACAGAAAAACAAGCAGTTTTTACTGGGTAACTTTTTACCAATTCTACACCACTATGAAGAAAAATAAATTCAACATTAAGGACAATATTCTTAAAATATAGCTTTGTATATGATCTAGTCAATGAAACTACGCATGTGAGGTCTGGCCACAAAGCTGAAAAGGGCTCTATGTTATACATCACAGTAATACTATGTATCATACCCAACAGATATTTCTACAGCAGAAATTCTTTGCTCCTCTTCTCTCAGCTTTTCTTGTTTCTCTTTCATTTTTAACTCTTGTTCTTTTAACCTTTCTTCTCTTTTCTTTCGTATCCTAATAGTAAGAAGCATATAAAAAACCAGTTGCAATTAATCTACTATCTGGTCTGTCCACCAGATAGTTTTCTTTTATTTTAGAACATCATCCAAAAATAGCAGAAACATGGGAAAACAACATTTAGCACAACTAAGTTTCACTCCTGTCTACTGTCCCAGGAAACCAGCATAGAACAGAAACATTACTACTGTTTCTCATACGCCTTCTGCAGCTGAGACATTCATCTCAATTGTAGCACCAAAATTTACTTTTCCATATCCTAGTTCTACCTGGCTGCTGCTGCCTCTCGTTCCTTGCGATGCTGCTCTGCCTTTAGCTCCCGGAACTCCTGTTTTGCTTGTCGTAGCACATCAACAGAGTCCTCAATGAAATCTCGAGTGGAGACGAGAGTCAGAAGTTTCCCACAGAGAGCATGAAGGATCTTCATCTTTTCTCCTAATAAAATTTGGACCAATGTTTATATTTCACTATGTAACTGATAATAAACCTAACTCTTACAGACTCCAAACTGGATTTGTTCTCACTTAAGAATAATGAACAAACATTTGTAGCATGCTAGGTGCACTCGCAGAGACATTTCCTGAAAGCGTATCTGCTTTGCTCAGAGACACAAGCTTTTATTTTTAATTTATTAACTTGTACCACCAAAATTACTAAAATGCAGTATTATCTTCAAAGTAGAGACAAAGGAAGAACTAATAGAATTTTTTCTCCATTTCCAAATAATGAACAAAAGACCCAAATACGAACAGGGAAAAAAAAGCAGGGGTTGAATCAAACACACTAATGCTTCTTCCAGAGAGATCCCCTTCTTCCAGTGACACTACCATTTTTAAAATTAGATGAAAGAAAAGCTACTCAGAAGTAATGAAACTGCCTAGCTCTGCAATCTCTGATGTGGTGGGATATGCTTGTGGGGACTGAAGCATAGGGGGTGAGCGTTGGTCTACATATAACCCCCAGAGATCCTTTCCAAACTCAATTATTCTATGATACAATAAATTTTGACCATTATTGGTCTAAAGCAGTTGCAAAATTAATCACTTATTGAGCAATCTAATAATCCCTAACATGTATTCTTTTATTACCTGGCAACAAATCATATACTGAGGTACTTGAAAGTTTCTTCAAGAGACCAGGATTACTTAATCTCAGCTCCATGCAAGCATCATCAGTAGTATCAAACCCTCCTCGTTTCTGGTAACGGTATTTTGCATTTGCTGATGTTATATCAGCACCTGATGCTAGAATGTGAAGTCTGAGAATCTCAGAAAGAGTGCAGCTATCAAGATCCAAGTTTTTCAAATTGCAGCCTACAGTTGAGAAGAATGAACAGTTATTTTATACATATATTTAAACTTATATAAATATTAAAATAGTTCTTTAAAATACAGAGCAAAATAATAACAAGTAACAAAACAAGAAGTGAAACCCACACATACCCTGATGTAACTGGGGCCATGCAGCTGCCAAAGTTGCAACTGCAGACAGTGCAGATTTTGTGGGGTCTGCATCTTCATCCAAAGCCTCTGTTAAATCTTTAAGGAAATAAACACTTTATTCTAGTGCAAATTAAAACTTGTACTGTGGAGGGGAGGAAAGGAAGCTGCATTTTGAGAATTGCAGACAAAGCGAAAAGGGGGATGATATTTACAGATGCATCAATGTATTCAAAACTCAGTTCAACATCCAAACAAAAATTCACAGATCTTGAAATGCAACTAAAAAAATCCAACTAAAAGCTAAGGACATGCACCACATGCTCTATATAGCGAGAACACCATCTAAGCTGTTAAAGCAACTGCAACACGCAGAACATGCACAATGGCAACATAAAAGGCAGCAAGAACAAATCCAGGAACACACTTGAAAGTGCAGACAAGTAGCAATGCAAGAACACCTGTTCTTCTTTCCTTCCCTCAAACAAAATGGTTTTATTATCATAATTTTGTTTTTAGGAAGCATAACTCAAACCAATAATGTATTTTGATACTGGCTATCACCATTCACGTTATACTTTCTATCTGTAACTCAGATACAGCCTGTTCTGCACAAACACAATTACTAAGACATAACAAATAAATCATATTTCACCAAATCAAGCACCTGCACTTGATGACCATGATAGAGAAGCAAACTGACCAGGAAAGCAGAGAAGTGAAAGGGAGAAACAGAAAGTTCCTGTTTCTTAAACAAAGGTTTCCTCAGCACTTACAGGTATTTCTCCAGAGGGTTGGCAAAGTATTTTCAGCAGTGTATGCTGTTTCAACTTTATTCAAATCCAAATTATTAAGCACTTAAAGTCACCAAGTCAAAATAAAACCACAAATACAAACTATAGAAACAATACATAAATGCAAATCCACAACAGTCCTCTAGGATGATTTATGTTGCTTCAAAATTGTCACCCAGACACAGCAAAATGAATCTCTGCACCTCCCCTTTCACTTTAACTATATAACACACTTTGAGAAAGAACTGTACACCCCAAAACCAAACATCTGTGGTGTTCCCTGTTGCAGAAATGCTGCCTGTACAGAATTTAACTGAGCAAACATGCTGACCACCGCTAGTTTGGTTAGCCCGAATTACAAAGGCAAGACTATGTAGTTCTTTTACGGGAAAGATGTCTAAACAAGACTGACAAGAAATGAAAGTTCTGAGGCAAGTAAAACACAATAAATGAAGTGCCTTACCCACAACTCTGCTAAACTAGAAATAAAATAGCAGACTATTGCAATTGTCAGCCCCATTATGTCAAATTAAAATATGAAATTACATTTTGTTTTTTCTGATCAGCCATACAAATAATATAGAATCTAATCAACATTATTACCTGATAATTCTTGTTTGTACTGCCAAGGCAATACTCTCAGTAGTTAACAAATATAGTTTAATAGCTAAATTCAACAGTAATTAAAATACAGTCTAAATTCATTAACACCGTCTCAAATCTCTATTTAATTAACAAGAGCAGCCACTAATATTGAAAACAGTGCCTATGCTTTATATAAATTTATCGACTGGACATCATTCTTAAGCATGAAAATAAACAATCTTCAAGGGAGGAATTAAAGGAACTTCTGTTTAATTCACACACCTGGCTTGGAGGGGCACCATGGAATTCACTTGACCTCAAAGAGGGAGTGCTCTTATGTACCTACCTCTAATAAAATAAAGGCTAGTAGGATGGGTCAAAGCTTCTCCTTTAGTCAGCAAATTTGGCAGTCCATAAACACAGGACCACAAATTTGTAACAAAGCCTGCACTTCCTTCTGATCAGTGGTTACTATACTCTGAGTGCCTCTAAAAATGGGGATATTAGCTTTAGAACAAAGACCAAAGTCAGAGCAACTGTGAGTCTTTAGTGAAAGAACACACATGGTAGTATCCAGAAGCTGTGGATGCGTAACTTCAAGACTTGAAGGACAATGAATATTCAATTACAGTTGTGCTGGGGAGTTTTAATTTCTAATCTAGTTAGGTACAGATTTTTTCATAGATACTGATATCTTTGAGAAGACTTAGGAAAATGACTTGTTTCCTGACCCTCAGGAGAAACATGTAAAAGTGCTGGAGGAAGAGGAGGAAGGTAAAGATGCTTCCTGCACCTCCAAAACACAAGCAATGCTGTTAAAAGCTTATTATGCTTTGCTGGATACAATCATAGTAACAATGAGCTTCCTTTTTCTCTATTCCCCCCAGACCCTGCGGTCCATGCCCAGTTTAAGGCTTTAATTTCATATAAAAGAGAAAAACCAAGCCCATTTACATACAATATCCATGCATAATAAGACAAGGTTAAACAAAGGAGTGCCATAAATCATGCAGCTTAAAGTTAATTCCAGTGCAACTTCAGCTTTTCAGCAGTAAAATTAAAGATCTGACCTTTGGTCTCAGCATCAGCTATTTGATCTTTGGCCACTTCCTCTTCCTCTTCGGCCATTGCCTGAAAGATGGCAGTCAGGAAGAAAAACAGCAATTCACATAGTGGGCCTTCAGTGTCATTTCCTACAAGAGCTTCCTCTAAAACCTCTGTGAATAAAGTTTAAGAAGCGTCACTTTTGCCGCAAAGTTGGAAAAAAAATTACGTACTGAAGAATGAAAACATTTTTTTTCCCCTTTAGGTATGATAATTAAATTATGTTTCCATAATTTACTGCATATATTCCTAGAGTGATGGTGCCAGGAAAAGTGTTGATCAAACATTGTTTTCTTAATAGAGAACTGCAAGAAAAAAGTACAAGTAGATCTTTTGATAAGCAGAATAACAACTTGTAAAATCAAAATTAGTTTTGGTGTACAAGTCCCTTGGAGTTGACTGTGAACTGAAAACTGGATTGATACACATGTGTTGGCATTGACAGATTAGAGCCACACAGAAAATTCTGTAGCAGTGGTACTTGTGCACACTTAAGACGTCTGATTGTTTGGTAGAAGGGATACCACGAAAGTGGGGCACCTTGCCATACAAGCCACAACTTGCCTAAAGTCACTCCTTCAGGAAATTCATCTTGAAGATCAAAAAGTTCCCCAAAAGCATGTAAAAACTCCAAAACCATCAGTGCATCACCAAAGATCTCAGGAGGAAGTCTCGTCTTCACTGGCACTGGAATGGGAAGTTCCTGCAAACCAAATGGGACCTCTTAATACAGTATTTGGTTTGTGCAAAGTACACAAGTCATTAAAACCAAAGAGACTATTATTCTAAGGAATGTATTAGTTGAGTTTCTCTGCATTTCACTGAAATGAGTGCCACAGGACACATGATCAGTTATCATGGTAACATTGGTGACAGTACTAACTTTGGAAACTGAAGAGCATGCAACTTGAATGTAAAATTTTTGAGAAAAAAGTTTACTCATGTCCATGAAGTTTGCATCTTTATTAAATGAAGTTAATCCCACTACAAGTTAAAAACATTGGCTGTCAAGCTTTTTCCTTTATACTTGTATTATTTCACATGAGTTTTGAATTTCAGTTTCCTGAACTGTCCGAACAAGCCAAAATAAACATAGTCTTAGAAGTTGCTTATGATTGCTTGCAAAGACAAGTAAACCAGAACCCTAACACGTTCACATAAAATACACCCTTCTAATACTAGGATATGCAAGATCATGTCTAACAACTATGTGTTCTGGCACTGGGTTTTTTGCATTTGTAAGACATTTATGGTAGCTGAAGACATTAAAGGGAGCTGATGTAACCATATAACAGGACCACTTAACAGCGACACTACCTCCAAACCACAGATAACGGTGCCTAACATCAAATTTGATTTTGAAATTACCATCTTCATGGAATCCTTCAAGATTTGTCTTCATTTACTGTTTCTTAGTACACATAGCTGAATAATTTTCAGAATGATGTCTATTCTCCGCAAATGTGGTAGTTCACAAATATTATAAAGAAGAAAGCCGAATACTGTGTTTCAAAAGAACACAGTAAGATATTTCATAAATTTCCAGAGATGGGAATCTTTCCAAAAGCCGTTCCCACCTAAACTCATCTTTATTTATATTTTTGTAGTGATGACACCCCTCCTTTTATCTTTACAGTAGAAATACAGCAGCACTGTTTTCACAGCTTGCTCTCCTTTCAGCAATGGCCTTTCCCCCTTTCTTCAGCTTTTTTTTCCTTTCTACATAGCTAGGAGCTTTCACTCCCATCTTCAATGGCCATAAGCTCTCCTTGCAAATATGTTCAGCTCTCATATTCCTCCCAATCAGTGATTTCACTGGAATTCATTTAACACTCTCCTTTATTTCCACTTGCCCTCCCTGCAGTTTTTATAATTCCCTGTGTACCTCAAACTCTCAACCTTGTGTTTCTGACTATTTGCCTCCTTTTGCCCTGGCAGAATGAATCCCAGTAAAGCATACATAAATGCATAACAAACACTAGAAAATCTTCTGTGGTGTACAACCACACTATACTCTTGTGTGAATCCTAAGTTCTTTGAGAAGCAAAATCTTGTTACTTTCTACAGGTTTCCAATATTATCATGACAGATGTTAATTAAACATGACATTTATAGTATATTACTACAGTTTAAATCAAAAGAATGCCTCAGGAAGTAACAAGCCAGTGTCTTTTCTAACTTTTGCAGCCAAAACTTTAGTTTTTTGTTACTCAAGTCTTTTACATAACTCACATTTTTGTAAGTGAGCTCATTTTGCATCCTTCACAGAAAAATCAGGTATACTCAATACCCCTCACTCAGTAATGCCAGCACATTGAATACTCCACTGTAGACTGAGCACAGGCTGTAAAGCTTTTCTGGAGGTTGAAATGCAGATGCAGGTGATGCCCATTAGCATTGCCACTGGGAAATATATATTGCACACTGCAGGTAACTCACAGCCTCTAGCATTCCAATCAGATCTGGATTTGTCCCTGCATTAGGGAATCTAATCCATCTGGGGACCCTGAAAACTACAATCTTCAGCTATTCCAAATTCAATCATACCTTAAGGTCATCACACTCCATATCTTCTCTAGGCTTACTCCACTGTTTCAGGTATTCCACATATTTTCTTTTTTCCTCACGCAGCTTCTCTCTTTCCTGAAAAAAACAGTCACAATTGTATATAAATATTGTTACATGGTCTTACTGCAATTTCTACAACTGCACCATTTACTACTCAATCACACTGAAAAGTAAAACATCACATTTAATTAGAATGGAGTAATCTATTAATTTTATTTTGTATAAAATGATACTAACAAAAATATTTAAATGAGGTGATACATTGTTGGATTAGTTGTTGCTTTTGTTGGGGGGGTGTTTTGGGTTTTGTTTTCTTTTTAATGGAAATGGCTGAAGAAAAAAATATCAAAAATTAGACAGCATTGATGAATGCTGCCTCAAAAAAAAACCCATCTACAACATCCATTCAACCACAGTGAATGTGGCTGTGGTAAAATATAGTGGAATCTATAATTTCTTCATATTCAACTTGACAAAAAAGTCATTTAGCAATTTACATCCAAAAAATATCCACACAGAAACCCACAACCATTAGATATGCTGTCAATCTGATGCCGAACAGATACTTCAAAGAGAAGACAACCATTAAATCAAATAGTTTTATGCATTATTGGCAAAAAGAAACCCTAAACCCACCACATAACTTCAGAAGTAAGTTCAAATTCAAAATGAACTTTTGGTAAACTAAAATTATAGAGAATGTTAACCAGAAATACAATCCATCATCAAATCTTGTAACTGCCTATTTTTCTTAAGTGCATTTCTAGAAACTGAAAATGATTAATAGAAAATAACTTCAAACAGAGACTAAGAAACAAAAAGCCATTCTACTGCTCCATTATACTAGAAGGCCATTATACTGTTCCTATATGAAACACAGATACTTCAAAAGCATTACTTTTTCCTTTTCTATTTTGAGTCTCTCTTTCTCTTCTTTCTTTTTCATCCTTTCTTCTTCCACAATTTTCTTTAATTCTTCTCTCTTCTTTTCCTTATCTTCTTTCTCCTTTTTCCTAGCTTCTATAGCATTTGCCTTCTCTTGTTTTAATTTAGCTTTTTCAAAAGCTATAAAGGAAAACGACAAAGCTGAGTTATTTTTCTTTTGTAAAATGTTAGTTTTAACTGATAAATAGACTGTATTTTTATAATTACCATATCAGAAAGATATGGTTATGAAAACTGAATTGTTTCCACACCAACCAGAAATTCAAACACTTGGAAGTTCTTTACAGAATCAGTGTTTCAAGCCTATGTATTAGACATGTTTTATGAGGTTGTCAACAGCTAATAAATATATCTGGTTTTATGAGTATACAGAAGGTTATTACTTGTTTATTGGTTTCTATCAATTGACATATAAAGATGAGAACTGATTCCAACATATAATTACAGCAACATATTTAGTAATGACTGGTTAATAAAAACATGTCACAACCAGGTGTGGCACACAACCGTGAAATATCTGTGATAGTAAAAACCTTTAAATAAGTGATCTTTAAATATTTAGTTCTTACTGAATTACTGAAGTCAATACATTTGGAACTTATGCGGTAATTCAGTGTGTTTTGCTCAAATTTTACTTCAGTTACACAGTTTAAGCGGAACTTTAAATAATAAAAAATGCTACTGCCTGAAGAGATACAGATTTCTTTGCAGTCATGTGTAGAAGAAGAACAGGATATAAATTTCCACTTTCTGTGGGCAGACAACGCCCATCAACCCATACACGGGCTAACAAATAAAAGGGGGTTTACTGTTTTACCTGAATAAAACAGGAAAGCTAGAATCATATGTGAATGAAATGAAAAAAGATCCTTACTCTTACCAAGTGGATAGTACTAACAAGAAAAACTTTTATTATATTTTCCTATAACATTCTGAAAATGGGCTAGGTTCCTTCTACAGACAGGTACTGCACATAGCAGCATGTATGCATTTGGCTAACAAATGCAGTGAAGATGATCCTCGGGGTCTTCAACACACTGAGAAGGTTAATTTTTCAAGGTACTTGGTATTTTTGCTACCTTTTCACATTGTGAAAACTTGTCTTAACTACCTTTCTAGAAGCTGCAGTTTCTGTCCACACAAGAGAGGAAGCAGCTTTGACTCTGATCAGCTGTTACCTCAGTCTGTGCTGTCATTCCCAGCACATGAACAAATAGATGCTTGTTGCGCAAGAAGGTGGACACACAAGCTCAATAGAACCCATGAGATTCTAGTGTCCCCATCTGCTATAAAGGAAAGGCCCAAAGCAGTGTCAGACAACTGTGCTGTTATTTAAGCAGATGTTGGACTAGATATTTCTAAATATCCTTAAAAAATTCTGTCTTCAAGAAGATGAGAGGCTGGAACCAGAAGTTCACTGAAATACTTCCACAGATGAAAGTCTTTCCTTAGGAAGGACAATCCTTACAATCCAGAAGAATTATCTCCTTGTCTGACCTTTGTCCTCAAGAAGACATACCAATTTATCTAGTAAAACTCAAACAAAAGGCATATGGGTCCCCTTACTTCATTTGAAATCAAATTTAAATTGATCGGGAACAGGTTAAAACTAAGCCAAAGTAATTCAATCAGTCCAAACTAAAAATCTCTGAATCTTTTAAACCAAAAAAATTCAGAATATATTTCGGTTCTCTTGAATTTTGAGATTGTTGTATGAGGAGAACGCATAAATGGAAAAACTAACGGATTTGTGTTACACATTTGTGCTTTGATTTATCTTCAGCTGGTAAAATTTACACATGAGTTCACCATCCAAGCTTCTACAAAAAATTATTTAGCGCTTTATTTATCTGAGAGAGAAATCAACACAGTTGGACCACAAGCTTCCCACATTTGCCCAATTTAGTCAATTAACATGGAAAAAAAAAAATAAAACTAGGAAACAAGCATGTTAACTATTGAAAGGAGCACTTGGCCATAGTGGTGTGGCAGTATACTCTTAATACATTTTCCCTTTGAAAGGCACAACCCCAAAAGTACCCTAATTATGGCCTGCTCTCAAATCTGCAAAAACTAGTTCTACTGGTCATATGAGTAAACTTCAACTTACCTATGGCCTGCACATCTTCTTTTTGCTTCTGGAACCTTGCCCTTTCCCTCGATACTTTACTTTTATTTCCTGGGGTGTTTTGTTTAGGTTTAATATTGTCCTCCTGATAGAGAATTTGGAGGTGGAGAGGAAAAAAAAGAGCATAATAACTACAGTGAAATGACCAGCAAAAGATATTCCCAATTTTTCAACTCTTCTGCAGAACATAATAAAGTAGTATAGTGACGAAGAGTCTCAGTGTTTAAATACAGGCAAGTGACATACCTGTATCTGAGGGCAAGTGACATAATTTTATATCAGAGTTCAAACTAAAGCTATTTAGTAAATTATTTATTAATCCCAGAATGGAAAAGTTCTCTGTTTGTCATCACAACACACTGAGAAACTAGTTTCTTGATGGGATCCCAGAAATAATAACAAAAACAAGATGATAACATATCAATTATCATCCCTTTTACTAGCTCGACTATAAAGCAATTACCTTAAAGCAATTGTGGAATATATCCCAATTGCCCTCAAAATACAAGAAGCACAATGTCAACCCTGTATTTCAAGTGATCTGAAAACTCAGACAAATAGAAGAACTTCATAGACTGTGCTGATGTGTCTTCATCTGGGATTAAAAACGTTATTACTTACAAGACTTGCAGATGCCCTCTTTGGAGGTCGCCCTCGCCGTCTGCTTGCAGGACTGAAGATAAATGTGGGTGGATCGTCAGGAAAGAAATAGGAGAAGTTTTGTTCTGCTAGATTATATTTTTCAATTGATGTTGCCTTAGTAAGAAAGATGAAAATAGATATTCATGGTGAAATTCTTACCTTTTTAAAAATATAAGTTAAATAATCTAAATATAAGCTAATTAATCAATCATTAATTCACAAAAGAAGACAATAAGAGCAACCATATCCAATACTACTTAACTGAGGATAAGAAATAAATCTCTGAAATAGTGTAAGTTAAGAGTTAATTTACCAAGTGGGTAATGACAATAATGTATGCAGCACACATCTGAAACTAGAATTTAGCTTCATTTGGTAAGATGTTGTTTCTTTATATGCCTTTCAGCAAACATAGCTCATCAGTGTCTTCCTAGCACGTTACTGAAGTGTGTCAAGAACAAATTTTGATAGATAAAAGCAGAAACTTAACTTATTGAAGAGTTATATAATTCTCTATTACACAGGTCTAGAAATCTTCTAGAGGAAGATTTTTTCAAATTGTCAAAGGCTCTTTTCAAGTCTACTTTCTCAACCTGATGACTTCAGGAAATCTAAATTTGACAAAGTATTTAAAAAGAGCTCTGAGCAGCTAGTAGAGAAGAGAAAAAATACTAAATAATGTCAATATTCTATCCCATCAATTATTTCTTCTTGCTTACCTTAGCTTTAATTACTCCATCATGAGGTTCACAGTGTTGTTTCAGAAAAAGTTTAAGTCTATCGCGAGAAAAGAGATGTTTCCTCCGGCTGTATTAGGAAAGAAAGGTAGTATTATCAACTAACATCTTTAATTAGTATTTAAGTACAGCCAAGTGACAGACCATGTGATTGATCTTTTTCTTATTTTCTTAACTATAAATAACACCCTTACTACTGTAATTAACAACCATTCTTTGAAAGCCCAACTGAATTCAAATTTTCCTTATGAATAAAACAAAACACAGGTAGCATATAAAGAGTTGGTTTATGCATCTGCAATTTTTATTTTGAAGATTCTGTTATGTCCTCTTTTATAAACACCCTTTTGATCCATGGTAGATCCTCCAAATACTTCTTAAAATTCCTAAATAAAACTCAAGTCTGATTGTGTCAGAAGGGAGGGAGGGCAACAAACAGGGACAGCAGGAAAGCAGCATTCACATCTCTCAAGCAGGGAGGCAAGCCAACAAGTGACAAGGTGAATTCACACACTTCTCAGTCAAGCTGTGCCACTTCTTTCTACAGGACAGTGGGCACTCTACTGGCTCCTGGCATTTCAGGGAACCTGCAATACTTCATGGGAAGGAAAAGATTTCATTACACAGGAGTAGTTAATGGAAAAATAAATCCTGATTTGTGCTGGAACTAAATGACTTGTAATCACATAAACTGAAGTTTGTGCATCAAAACTTTATATAAACTGGATGCTTTAAACAATCTACTCTAAACATATATTTTAACTAAATTTGAGACAAGTTTGCTATTTAAGAAGCAAAACTTCTACACCTTTCTATTTAAATCAATCTGACTGCCAGTGTCTGCTCTAACATTTCAAACCAGCAACGCTACCAGAGTGCTCACAACACCAACAGTTCATTATTATTGTTATTAGAGTTCACACACTCTTTTCCATCTACTCCATCAATCACAACAGTAGCCAAAGTATCAGAAGTCACAGTCTTGCAAAATGTGGAATATATACAAATTTCCTTAAGAAAGGATGTTCTTTGATGTTTGATCTTTGTATACTTTCAAGCCAAATCAACACAAATGGAAATTTAATGCATGAAACAGAGACCTTGGTTGTTAGCTACTATAAGTGATGTCCAGGTGTTAGAAAAATAAATTTTTTGTTGGTAGAATTGCCCTGTTAAGGTTTAGGGCTGGACATGATTCAGGGGGTCTCAGACCTGCGGGGAGGTTAACAAAGCTTGGGAATAAGAATGCCCACTGACAGTGGTCACAAAGAACACAGAATTTAGGGGTCACAAAGACATCTAGCAGAATTCCCAGGGTAAGGAAACCCAACCAAGCAGCAACTATACCAAACCAGCTCCAACTGGGTAAAAGGTAATTCTGCAAGGCGAAATCTGTGGCCACCAACTCGGGACCACTGACACAAGAAACTCACTGACTCTAAAGAGAAAGAATGAGCAAGTGGACTAATTACCATAAGATACAGCAATTAATCAACTAATTGGAATCATTAACCAACAGAAAATAGAAAAGTAATTAGTAAGAGAACTTATGTAACTTGTAGCCAATGAACACTCATTCTTTTGCTTGCTAAAACAGGCTTGATTTATGGAATACCACTGACCACCTAGATTGTGCGTCTCTGAAATAAATAACCTCTGTCTCTCTTGAGTGTGTAATTACTGGCTCACTGCACACTGGGTAACTAATCCGATTTTTGCAGACAGCAACAGCAGGTCTCATCTGTGTGCCAATGACAGCAGAGACCTGCAAGGACTTGGTACCTGTGTTAATGCTAGAAAAGCTTGGAGCCCTTGATACACAAGGTCTGTACTACAGTACTCTGTTCCAGTGCTTTTAATTAACAGCTCTAACATAGTTTTAAAATGTCATTTTATATAAAAAAATCTTACACAATTCACAGTTATAAAGTATAATTTTAACTTCCACATACTAATTTTTACCTTAGTTGAGATGCTTTAACAATAACAGCTTCATATAGGTGTTTTTTAATAGGTTGGACTTTGTATTTGAACAAAGAAGGATCAATTATGGCTTTCTTCTCCCTAGGAAAAAAAATTTAAAAATTAAAAGTTTACATTCACATATCATCAGCCTCCTATTTTACACATTTAATATATTTATATGCCTATACAATGGACTTCTTGAAAATAGCCAACTTGTAACTTCCCCCAGTACCAAAGAGGGCCTATTAATTTATGCCAGCTTTTCTGCTACTATATTTAAATCTGCATTAAAACCAGTTCCTGCAAGGAACACGAAGAACAAGGAGGGATGTTTTCTTAGCAAGGAAATGGATGATAAGAAGGGAAGGAAGAAAGAGAGAGAGACAAGTAATGATATATTCCTACACTTCAGAAAATTGTCTCCTTAATACTCTAAAGACTCATGATGGTAACAGGAAGACAGGAAAAAGGAGAAAAAGATGATGAGAAAGGAGTCCAAAAGACAGAAATAAATAAAATGAATAAAACCAGTAGCCCTTGATCTACCAACTGTGTTCCAAAACAAGTAAAAAACATCCAAAATATTTTCCAAAAGAACACTTTAGGAAAAAAAAACAAATTAAGCACTTTACCAACAGCATAAAATAACAGGAAGTAACAGAAACATAACATATCTACACTTCAAAATAAATGCCAAAGTGCACTTCCTTTTTACAGGTATTCCTACAGAGACCTGGATGTTTTCCCCCCTCATGGAAAATATTTCTTCAGTTTCAACATAACATTACACCTCTTCCTAGGTGGAGAACACCCAGGTCTGATGTGCTACCAAAATTCACTCCTTTACAAGAAAGAGGGCGGTTTTGCCATAGACAATATACTTTAAGAGTAGTGTATTTATGAACAAACTTCATGATCAGAGCTAAACTAATGAGACTTTATTTAAATAATGTTGCATTCTGGCATTAAACAACAGAACTAATGTCTCCTGAGGTGACAATTTGTAATCAAGACTTGTACTGCTTTATCAGGAAGAATTCAGTCATCATCTTATTTCATCAAGAATAAAAGTTGAAGCATCTATGTAGATGAACTAGGAGATTTTAAACTATGCATTTCATCATTGTCAGTCCTTCCAATATTTACAAAATGCTTTCAGGTGGAGTTTGACAAAATAAACCAGTACATCACTTGCTATTCTTTAGCCTTGTGAAAACATGCACATGATGTTGAGAACTGTACTTTGCAATGCTGCTGAAAATAAAATTTGCTACAATTCTTGCTTTCCCCCACTAACTCTGTGAAAGAGAAATACAAGAAGTGTTAACCTTCCAATGTCTAATAAATACATTATTAATTACAGATTAAATGAAACAGTACTTATGCACCATTAGTGTCATTTCAGATTAGAATAATTTGCAAAGTTCTCAAATAGTTTATAATGACTAAATATCAGCATAGTTAGTAATAAATGGACTGACAAAAAAAGGCAGACTTGGAAACAGCAACGCATCTACTAGACCTACAGGTAAGTGCTGTGATATGCACGCGGCGTCTTGCATGATTCTTCATGCACATCACAGCTGAAGTCTAAAGTTGAGTCACTCAGACCAAACAGTTTAAGAAATGTAACAGAAAAAAGTCCACCCAGCCATTCATATTAGCAAAACAGAGATCAACTGTAATCCAGTATATCCACTGGCAAGATTTTAACATATTTACATAAGTGCATTAGAAGAGCCTTCATATTCTGGTCATACCATGACTTGGTCTTCCATGACCACCTTCAGTCTTCAAGACAGGAAAGCTAAAGTAATGAAGGCTGTCCCCAGGAATTTTTGGATAGTATGAAAGACAAACTTGCACCTCATCACACACCACTGCCTTTCCAGGCCTTTGGTCTAGTAAGCTGAAGAATGGCCCAAACAGAAGGCATCAGAGTACCAATATTAAACCAAAAGTATATCAGCTTATTTATACATTTTGAATAGATTCTAAGTTTCAATACTGTCTGCAATCAAATTCAGGGCCCAAAGAAAATTAAAATTTTTAACTCTTTATCATTAATCTTTTCTTCTTAGCTCATGTAAATCTTTCTCAACTTCAGCGGATCATATATAATAGCCCAAATGTAATTTCAAAACAACACGCTAAATTTTTTCTGCTTAGTTTCTGAGTTTCTAGTTATTATGCAAAGAAGTAAATATATTCCTGACATCCTCCGCCAAATTTAGAGTAAAAATTCTGCTTAGTGCAAAAGAGGAAGAAAAAGGTAATTCAATACACAAAGCAAGCTTTAAAAATTATATAGATTATCTAGCAGCTTTAGCATAAAAATATTATTATTTTTGCTTGTATTTTATTTTGTAAAGCACATTAGAGTTAGCAAGGGTTAGATCAATTTCACAGCAGAGATCCCTTACAAAAAATCTTTACAGCACAGCTCTGACACACAATCAAATCCAGAGGAAAAAGTACAGAGTATTTTGTAACTTAGTAGGTAAAAACTACAACTGACTCACCCATATCACAATAGTTTCTACTGCAGTCAACTGAATGTGGTTAGTACTTGTGTCAGAATCTTGCCTTTTTAATAAGGTTATACTGAACCACTGACAGGTAATAATCTCATCAGGCCTTCAATTACTTTGGCATGGTGCCCACATGACCTGAACATAAATTTCTTCTTACACTACAGCCACGCTACATTCTGACGGCACAGTACTAAGGGAGCAGTACCAAGTAAACCCTGAGACCTTAGAACTATGGAATTGTTAATGTTGGAAAAGGCCTCTAGGATTGAGTTCAACCACTAACCTGGCCCCACCTTGCTTGTCACTAAATCACATTTTCAAGTGCCACATCCACATGGCCTTTTGAACACTTCCAGGGATGGTGATTTCATGACATCCCTGGGCAGCCTATTCCAATGCCTTATGTCTCAGTGGAGAAATTTTTCCTATTATCCAATATAAACCTTCCCTGGCACAATTTGAGGCCACTTCATCCTGTCACTTGCTACCTGGGAGAAGAGACCAACTACACCCTCATTTCAGGTGGTTGTAGGGAGTGCTAAGGTCCCCCCTGAGCCTCCTTTTCTCCAGGCTTAATAAACGCTGCTCCTTCAACCTTATCCTCCTGAATTACCTTGTCCAGGACACCATCTGCACCATTGGGTCTGAGTCTTGCCACAGCTACCTGTATCTCACTGTATTTAACAGAAATTGAAAAATTACACCGAAAAATACTGAGAGTTGGAGGATCTGGAATGCTGTCCTGAAGTGCTGAAGTGACTGCTGTCCCTCTTTTCCAGAAAAAGGCAGCAGCTTTTCTTCTTTTCTTTCACTAAATTTGGAAATGGAAAAAACTCCCTTCAAGAACGCTAGGTAAATAACACAATCATTTATGGTCTCATCACGCTCCAGTGCAAGCCTTGCACAGGTAACCTGTCAGCAAACTGATCCCCATGGCAAGGCTGCCTCTGACATCTCCGAAGGTTGCCACTGACAAGGAACTCTGTACTGAGCAACAACAACAATAGCCCACTTGGAACTGCAAATATTTTCTGCAGTATTTTCAACAACAAAACAGAGCAACCTGAAGGCTGTTAAGAACAACATTCTAGGGACAAGACAACGGCATTTTGCAACAAAATTCTGACTTTTAACTTTTTGGTGAAGATTTTAAGGTGCCTTTGATCCAGGTACTTTGGTTTTTCCTTATAACATAAAGAGAACTACCCATCATCATTATTCTTAGATTCAAGCAATGTAGGAATGAGAGAGGAAGAAAGGAAGGATAAGAATTACAGATGAAGAAAGATTTACTGTACTGAAGATATTATACAGCTTTAATGACAAGCTATGCCCACATTCTGACGTATCCAGTTCATAACTTTTTTCCTCCAAATAAATTTTAAAAACTCATTTGAAGATGGCAAAAGGCCTGGATGGTAAGGTTACAGTGACATTATTTCCAAAAACTGTTACCTCTTATATACCAAAACTTGCAGAAACAATTAGTCCTTCCCCAAACTTAATCTTCAATTCAAACTGAACAAACACACAAATTTACTGCCATAAACCAGCCAGCAAATCAATAATTTTTTTCTAGTATTTCTGATGAAGCTTGATGATTTACACTACTCATAGCCCTGACAAAAGGAGTGACATGAATAATTAAGTTGCAGCTGAACTGCATGCATTTGGCAGCAAAAGCCCCTCAAACCTCCAGGATGTGTTGGCTTTAGCACTCAGCAACAAGAGTTCAACCTTACCTTTAAAAGTCTATCAGTTTAAGGCCTGAACACTATTCCATGTGACCACTATCCTATGGTACCAGAGGCCCCCAGGGCATAGCAGAAATGTTTTAAGAACTCAGAAGATTTGCTACCTTTTGCTATGTAAGCCAGGCCTTAGAGCACAGCCTGTTTTTCTGAGGGAAAGTAAGAGCATCATAGCCTCTTTCTTCCTGTACCACCCCAAGTTTTACTGAACACAACAGAAAAGGTCAGCAGGAACATTTGTACAGACTACACAGCTATTTCTGCCCCACACAGACAGGAGGAGTAGGGTCACAGAAAGGCTGGGATCTCTAATGACATCTATTTTCAGTTAAGATTCTCTAGCCTTACAGATTCTTTAGGAAAAATATTTGCAGATGGCCGATCAATCTGTGCTGTGCTCCCCTCCCCCTCCCTCACAAACACCCTGAGCATCTGCTGCACCATTGTTTAACAGCACTGCAGCTTTGCACAAAGACTGGGTCTCAAAACCTGGAGATTTGTCTGCAGGCTGAGGCAGAACTGTCCTGCACATATCAACTTGACACTGGTCCCAAGGTGACTAACATCCATACTCTCCACATCCAAGTCTCTCCATAAACAGCAAAATATAGTCTCTGAAAGGTTAGGGCTGCAAAACAATGTCATTCAGTTCAGTGGGGTTTCATCGTTATGAGCAATGGTATAAAGAATCTTATATGCCAGGATGCAAAAATTCATGACAATGCTTTACTTACAGATAGGTTTTACACATCCTGCAAATAATACCTGCATATACCCAGAATATATCTAGAAAATGACTGTTACTACACTCACATTTGTTATAAACAGACTCACTTAAAACTTACAGTAAGCATTTTAAAGACACAAGAGGTTTGCAATTCAACCTGCAGCATAAATGTTAGTTATGTCACAGAACACTGCTTCAAAAGCCTGTATATTCTCACAAAAACTCCCCTTCTAAGAGAAAGAAATTCTCCCTTCTCTGCACTGTCAAAATAACTAATCAGCTGGGGAGAACCACAGATTCACTGGGAGTGCAAGACTTACTCTTACCACCAGCTCTACATGCATGGAAGTGACAGCACTATAATGGATCGATCCTACAGTCAGCTCTGTACACACTTGCCTAATTCCAAGAATAAACTCCTTTAAAATGCCACATGCCTTTTGCAATACTGAAAATGCATTTATTTTTTCAAATACATAGGACATCTTCATGAACAACTTAGACACTGCCCTCAAGAGACAGCAAAGAAATTTAAAAATTATTTATCCCATGTTATTTTCTTAACCAAGTGAGGAGCTCTACCCTAGTTATTCTAGGCATGTCAGGAGATGACTTAAACATAAAGCAATCAAACAGATTAACTTCTGCATCTATGTGACATCTTAAAGTCAGTAACAGTTCATGCAAAGTCTGTATGTTGCTAGATCCTAGATTAGGGCCCACTTCAAACACTCCTCTTTCATCATCATGCCTATGAAACACAGAAGTCTTTCTTCTCATTATACTGCTACGATAGGCTCAACTACTGCTCAGTAAAGGGACACTCCAACACAATAAACAACACAGTTACAACCACGAAGCTCTCCTATTCAATGTTATTAGGCTACTCCAGCCTATAGAAAGTTCCTCAAGACACGACACACAGTTTCACTGCACCTAACATCATAACCAAATCCATCAAATACAATGATATATTTATATGGACACATGCACAATGAAGAAAGCTTGGTATGTTTTTGGCTTTTTGGACACAAACACAAGAAGTCTCTGGGAAAACTTTTCAGAAAGTTCCAGTAACAGCGTGTCCTCCTGTCATACAGTAATCTCAACTCTGAGCCCCATGATGGAAGTGAAGTGATGCCAAACTGCACAATTGCAGCACACACTGCACTTTCTACTACAGCAGCACAGATTTCCCAGCACAGAGAACTACCAAGAGGTACACACAGCTCTTCCACCATCGCTCAGCAAAAACACTGTCATTGCAAAGAGATAAACAATGATTAATCTGTAGGTATTGCAGTTCTCATAATGCAGTTTTCTGGTGCGTTAGCAGAGCCTGCACCACTGAAGGTTCAGCTTGTCACCCTCAGCTGTCTGAACGCTCACAATCCATACAGATCAAGTAATTTGTTTCAGTCAGACTCTGACACATCTGGCTTTAATCTCATTCCCAGCCAGTCAGAATGACACACAGTAAAAGTATCTTGTACCCATTTTGTGCAGAGTTATTGTGCGTTTCTGAGTCGTCACTGTCGCTGATGACAATGGTGTCCGCATCAGCACTGCTGGTGTGCCCATTTGCCATTCCATTGTGATGGGCTGGAGCTATGACTTCCAAAACCTTACACTGCAACCTGCAATGAAACACAGACATTTATTAATGGCAAAAGTCTTTCACTAGTACAAGGAGCCTAAAATTGTAGCAGATGCTATTTTAAGAATACATACATAACTGACCATTGTACTGTCTACTAAGTAAGTAACTAAAGAGCCTTGAGCTGAAATACCAGGTAAAATATTAATTTTGTAGGCACCATCTAAAAAATGGACAAATTCATCTGCTTACACAGCCATCAGTTTCACTTCTCAGGAAAGCAAATCAAGTTACTTGTGGTTCTGAGGTTTTTCTTCAGTTCTCATTTAAGAAAACTAAAACGTTAACTTAATGTGTTACTTTAAAACTAGACAACAGAACTCCTACGTTCTTTTCATAGTAGCCTAAGAAAAGCAAAAGATTTTGAGATCCCAAAGTATTTTTACTTGTAAGAGATGATCTTCTACTACTGTTGATGACCTAAATAAACAAGGCTGAAATGATCATTATGCATCTAATCTTAATAATGGCCCATTTATCTGCTGACACATATTAAGGCTCCATCTGGCATGCACACAATTGACAAAACAAGCCTATTCCTTTGCCATCCTGAATACTAGTTATAAAAGGGAGAATTAACTACATATCGAAAAGTATGATTAATCAACACTTCATGGTGGGTAACTGTACTATAGCTGGTTCTTAACCACTAACTTTTACCCCTTTCTAGAATTCCATGGTTCCTATTATTTAGTTTAACATCCAAAAGCCTTGTCTGATTACTGAAAATTAACTGCTATAGATAATGGATGTAGTCACATTCTACCACTAAAAGCTCAAAGCATGGAGGAAAAGAACACATAATTTTCTTCTCAGGGCACCAAGCAGTCCCATTTGAAATATGTAAAATGAAGAATACACAAAGTTCTGGGCTTGAACTAGTGGTGTCACACTTAGGCTAAAAACAAATAAACCTCACAAAATCCATGACAAATTCTAAATGTTCTTCTGTCTGAACAGAACATTGGCAAAAAGGAAGCAATGTCAAATTATTTATTGAACACATCTTTCTGCAAGCAGACAGTACTGCCCAAAACTTGCACACATGGAAAAGACTGGGGATACAGAAAGGGAAAGAAAAGGTGGTGGTGGCCTGAGAAAACCCCAAAGAATTAAAATAACGTAATAACATTACAATATCCTCGGTAGTATTCTTGTGACATTATCAAGGATCAGTAAAGCAGTTAGACCCTGTAGCTGCTCTCTCCAACAGGAAGGGAGGTCCAGGATGCTCCAGCACGTTATTTAAAAAAATATGAAAATAATTTAATTTAAAAAAAACCAACTATTTACATCCTTATATACTCCTAAAGACAACAATATGACCAATGCTTACAGTGTCCATGGGGACACGAGAGCTGCTTGCACACAGAGGCAGCCTGAGTCCCCTTGGACTTGCTGGCCACAGGCACACTGCCATTCCAATGCAGCCTATCTTGTTTCCAAAGCTGGCTGGTCTGGAAGACACATCTTCCCAGACAGAGGAGACCAAGCTTAATAACTGTAAAAAAAATAAATAGACTCTGTATGAAGAACTGAGAGTGTCCAAGTATAGCGGAGGTAGAATTTGATGACTGCTCACAAAGTCAATCCAAGTCCAACAAGGCTTATTAAGGCCTGGCCCAGCACCAGCCTCTGAGTCCTTTAAGTAAAGTCTATTATTAGTAACTTGGTTTTCCAATATTTGGAACATCACAGTTACCTCTTCATACTAAACAATATGGAACAAACTGCAGGACAGAATGTGTATTATTAGGCTGGGTTTTTTAAAATCCAACAAAGATCATCTCCTAAAAAAAGCCTTCTTAGTAGAATTAGTTTTGTTTCAGATTATGAAATACACTTCCTAGTGAGTCCAGCTCAAATGAAGACCCACTTTTAGCTTCTCACGGAAACCAGCGGAGGCTCCCGACTCGCTCGTGCAGTTCCGGCGCACGGCCACCGCGGCGCCCGCTGACAAAGAGGCCTCAGCGCACGCCCGGCCCGGGCCGTCGTCCCGCACAAAAACACTTCATTTCCAGTCACCGAGGGGCTTTCCAGCACTGACTTTACCTGCTCATCCATCAAGCAGCCCGTAATTTATAGGGCATCACATCTCTTTTTCTAAGAATGGAAATAACATATTCTATACGCTTGACTCAATAAGTAGCAAAATCCCCAATACAGCTGCATTTCACTCCCGCCCCTTTCCCCTTTATTTTTCAGCAGGAAGAATGACTAACAGATTAAGCTATCTCAGAAAGGAAGTGATACTCCATCTTCTGTGCCATTCAAATCATTACCAGAAACCTCTGAGGAAGGAATCAAGTGAAACACACATTACCTGGTGCAATAAAAGCACAATCCTGTGCAATTTTATGCTTACTGATGGACAGGAGATTAAAGACAGAGATGCAACCATTCCTTCTGGCATTAAAGAAATAATCTATGAATGATTTTCTTAGCCTGTAGTCAAGTCATGGCTAATAGCACCAACTCCCTGGACCAAGTCGCAAAAACACTGTTTCTAGTGCAAGTGGTCTGCTCTTCTCTATAACCTAGTAATTCCCTGAGTTCACTCACTACAACCCTTATTTTATATTATAAGGCACACAAAACAATACAGCTGAAAGCTGAAGCAAGACATTTAAATGAAGCATACTACTTGAATTACTTCCTAAAAAAGATACTTCAAGATCTTTACACAGCTTATGTCAAACCATGCTCACTATTCCCATAAAATAAGATTTGGGGGCAACTCAATCTAAAAAGACAGCAGCGTCAATGTACATAAATACGTACCCTAAATATCCCCAGTCAGATCAGTCAGGAAGCACTTTCTTCAAATTACAATAAAGATTACAGTCACACTGAGTGAATCCCAAAGGCTTTCAAAATAAATTGAGAATAGAACCCTTAGGAACTTGAACACAACAGTCCCAGGAACTGTAGCTCAGACTTACTTAAAACAATTTTGCTTACCTGTTTCTGCACTACAGGCTGTTATCAACAGTGGGGTCTTCTGGCTCATTGAAAAGATGGCCTCATGCTTACAGATCTATTTTTTGTTAGGCTCAGAAACTAAGATCTTTAAGGTCTGCTATGGTAAGGGCTCCAATAAATGCTTAGCCTTATGGGTTTTATCTTTATTCTTTTAAAAAAACCAAAACAACAAATAACAACACAGGAGTCCAAAGTTTTTCAACACAAAGTCAGACTTTGGTATCACAAACATAATTTATTTTTAAAATGTATCTTCTCTCTCAAAAGAAGTCTGAGAACTTCCATTGATTTCCATCAATGTTGTGTAGGGCTGGTCAGCTGCACAAGCAAAGGAACAGAACTACAGCAACCCAAGGGCTAGGGACTACAGACTGGAGCACAGGACAGTTCCTAGGAAACCAAATTCAGTCTTCTTCTGCATAAACTATTCTGTGCTGTGCTTAGAAGAGCCTACAACTAACAGAAAACTGAAGTCTGACCAAACCTTGTCACCTCCCAGAACTCTAAGGAAATTGTAGTAGGTTGAAGGTATACAAAAGCAAACTACACTTGCAGCCTAGGCTGCTGCTCCACAAGATGCAGAGATGACTTAATGGCTCCTGTCAAACGGGGAGATCTTCCTTTGTCATTCCTCTTTCCAGCCACATACATGGTGCTCGCTTTTTGCAGCTCTGGCAATTACTTTCATTTATTAATTGTCATGAAACTGGATTCAACTACCTAATAAAAAACTAAACAAAATAATATAAATTAAAAAAAAAAAAAACAACAAAAATCCCTAAACCAATGTGAAACGCTGGGCAAGCTTGTGTCATTATCACCTACTTTAAGCAGCTCACTGAAGGATGGATGAGAACTAGGGCATATGCAAGATGCAAACACTGACCACAGAAAAATGCAGAGGAGGCTGGAGAGCTGTCCATCTACTCAAAAGGTGGGAGAAGAGGGGCTGCCATTGAAGACAAAGGCAAGTAAGTTTTTGATTACCTCAGCCTTCTACTCATCCATTGTCACCAGTTTTCCAGCACTGTTTATCAGGGGGTTACACCCTCTTGACCTTCCTTTTCTGGTTAACGCACGTGTTAAAGCTCTTCCTGTTATTCTTTGCATCCCCTGCAAGGTTCAATTCCAGCTTTGCCTTGCTCTTCCCAGGTCACCTGTCAGTCCTATCTTCATCTGTCTCTGTATTTGCTTCTTTCTCTTTAGTTTGAACATCAGGTCCCTACTCAGCCAGGCCACTGTGCTATTTCCCAGCAGATGTCAGGGTGGTTGAAGGCCCCAAGATGGAAAGGAGCCTGTAAGTGCAATGGTTCCTGTAGTCAGCAACAGTTCCTGACAAAGCAATAAGGCTTTGTCAATAGGCTCCTCTTGATCAGGGTGCCTTGTAGCAGTCACCAACCACTTGCTTCCTTTTATTGCCTTGGTGTCTGATTTTTACCCACAGGCTTTCAACCTGCTCATGGTTGCTCTTCAGAGACAACTCTTTACACTCAATCCACCTCCTGATATAGGGGGCAACCCCTCCTCCTCTCTTCCTCCCATCTCTTCTGAGCAGCCTGTAGCCATCAATGGTCACAGCCCAGTCATGGGATTTGTCCCACCATGTTTCAGTAATGGCAGCAAGGTCATAGCTTTCTAGCAGCAAAGTGCTTTCCAACTACTGTTTGTTGCTGATGCTGTGTGCTTTGATGCAAAGGCACCCTCAGCTGGGCTGTCAGCTGTGTCACCTTCCTAGAGGAGCACACCCCTGAATTCCTTAGAGATAATTCTCTGGTGGTTTCCCTTTTGGTTTTTAATACCTTAGGAGACCCTGGCTCATCTCCCTAACACTGCACGTTCCAACACGGCTCACACATTTCAGAGTCAGTATAATATAGATGCACTTCAGCTAGGCTACTGATTTCACCCCCAACACTGGCAAGCCTGGTCTTATCCCTTTCCTCCTTCAAACCTAATTTTAAGCCTTCTCAATCATGCCTGCCAACTCGTGGACTTTTAGACAGGCAAATCCCATTTGTCTCCAGCAGACCTGGCACCACAGAAACTGTCCCATGACCGCAAAAGCCAAAACACCACTGACAGCCTTTAAGCCACATGCTGATCAGGTGAGTTCTCCTGTTCCTTTCAGCATTTTCCTCCCTGCTACCAAAGGGCTTGAGGAAAACACCACCTGTGCTCTTGTTCTTTCAATCTGTTGCCCTAGTGCCCTGAAGTTCTTTTTGAGTGCCATAAGACTTCTCTCATCAACCTTGTCACCGCCAACCTGCACAACAACTAGAAGTGGGTAATAATCGGAGGGCTCAATTAATCCTGGGAGTCTCCTGGTAACATCCCTTACCCAAGTCCCAAGGAGGCAGCAGACTTGCCTGTGGAATGGATCCAGCTGGCATATGGAGCCCTCAGATTCCCTGCAAAAGCAAACACCTACAGTCACCTTTCTTTCTTTCTCAACACCCAAAGGTGTGATCCATCTGGCTGACTGACTTGTTCTGGCCAAGCTCCAAGAGAGAACTTCATCCCCACTATTATCTGCCTGACCCTGATACTGCAGACCTTCATACATTTTCTGCAAGGCCACTTGGAAAGGAAAGGGCAGGGGGCATTGTCCTCTCTCCCTGGGCAGGGACCTGTTTCCATTCACCCATACCTTTTAGGTCCCCGCATTCTCCCTGATGGTGAGAGGGTCAGGGTTTCTCTGACTCTTGCCAAGCTTCCATCCACTGCATTTCTCTCAGGGACTGGAGGATGTGACTCCACCAGTCTGTTTTCTCTCACACTCCCTGATACTCCTCAGCCTTTTCCCTTCCTCTTTAGAGAGGAGAAAACAAACCAAAGAGGAAAACAAACCAGAACAAATTCTTTCCTTCATCTCAGCAACTCAAAGACACATACACATACAAGCTATTAGGAGCTGCAACAGGCCAGGTATCTCCATCTACTGCTGCTGGAGAAGTAGAAGAACAGAGTTTAAACAAGAGAAGAGAATCTGCACTCTACTATGTAACAGGCCCAACTGAAAAACCTCGACCCTGCAACTATTGGCACTTTCGCTTCCCAGTAAAGTTCTTCCCAAATGTTCAGCAGGCCTTTACATCCAACCAAGGCTGGCATTAGAGAGGCTCTGAGAGGAGGGACCACTTCTCACAGCTCCTCAATTGAGCATTCTGCACACTAGCTTCTGATCTGGCTGGCACTAATTACTCTGACAGAAATAATAGTCTGGTATTCAGCTATGTCCCCATTTCAAGTCAAAAAAAACAAGATACCCTGAAGGCTCAGATGAGTTGTAAATGTGTCTCTTTATGCTTTATGATAAGCAGACAAAAACTATCCCTTGGATGGCACATGGCTGTTTCAAATGAGACAGTGAGGGAACACTGCAACACTTTGAAGCCAGCTTTTAAAATAAAACTCACGATGATCAGTGACTCAGAAGCAAATTCACTTTTTAAGACACACAAATGAAAGTAATGTTTTTCAAATGCCAAAATTAAAAAAGCACACTTTTTCTAACAATATATAAAGTTAGTTGAATACAGAAACCACCATACGAGTAATACAAGAAGCTGTAGTAGCAAGTGCTAAAAAGCACCAAAAAAAGCTATAGCACCATTCTGTTTTGTCAGCTTTTAGGAAGTTTTTAAGAAGCAAATGTCAAGTAAGTGCAGTCACTCATATCCTCGTCCTAACAGTTCTCATACGCTTGAGAGTAATTAAAGAGGTAAAAGAGAGACAAGATCTGAAGGAATAAGTGACATCTTTTACTAAGCTGATACTGTTTAATGCACACACAAACAAAAGCACACAACAAGGAGACAGGTTTTATGCACATAATGGCTTCCTAAAGTACAGAAAGAGCCGCTGCTTTCAGGTTTTAGCATCTTTATTCAAGTGATAATTAAGATTGTATGTTTCAAAGAAACTAGTAAGAAACACGGTTTTGCTTAGGAAAAGAGCAAGTACAGACTAGCTGTATCAGCTGTCTCCTGCAGAATTAGGACAGTACTACACTGGTATATGTATCATTTCGACTGCCCAGCATTTGTTTCGTAACATTAAAAACAAGTAAGCAATAAAACAAACCAAAACCTTTACCTTTGAATTTATAGTTATAAAATAGAGTGTGAGAATGAGAGCTAAGAGACTGGCAGTGCCAATTGCTGTAACACTTGTTTTAACAGCCCATAAGAAAGGAGTTGCAGGTTCTTTCCCATATATCGTCATCTCATAGCTTCCACTACTCAAATACAAATATATTTATTAGTCAACAAATTTACATTTGCATCCCAAAGGATTTAACAGCAGTGGAAAGTAAATTCCTTAAATGTGATTTTTCCAGCCCAGAAGTTAATTGATCCTTTTCAGCTATGCTGAAAAAATGCATACTGTATTTCCTTTATGAATAGATAAGTTGCTCTCCAGTACTATCAGAGATGCTGTTTCACAGACACCATGCTAGTTTTGATACTTTCTGGAATTCAAATTCACCTTTCAAAATAAAGTAGTAAACCCCCTTTGTATACAGGAACTTATGTTTAAGCATTACCACTAAAAAGCCCCACAATTAGTAATTATAATTTAAGTAATTTCAATTCTCTGTAACTCATTAGTCTAAACATGCAAGACACTTTGTCCCTCACTACCTAGTGGTCTTATTATATAATAACTCATCCTAGCACTCAGAAGACAGTTAGAGATATATAGATATAGACAGACAGATATAAGCAACTTGTCAGTTTGAATAGAAAAGTTGGAAAATTAGCTATAACTTTATCTCTTGCAAGGACTATCTTCCACTACCCTAACTCCTTATCAGCTACAGTCTTGACCAGTAACATGCTTCCTGTGCCCCAGTTAAGACTTACAGAGATGAAAACAGTATGCAAATCTTTTAATTGGCCTAATGCAATGGTTAATCCACTCCCAAAATGAACACTCCTAAAGCACTGGGACACCAGTGAAAACAATTGATGAGTTAAAAGAAGTTTGATCTCTGATTATCTGTTTCCTGCAGCCTGACAATTGTCAACATCAGATCATTCAAAGCAGAGAAAGGATCTTAACCTATTCAAATGTATGATCAGATGCAGCAATCTTCCTAACAGAACATCATCTACTTCTGTAAGTAGGCTCATTTTTAAAAGCATTCTGGTGTTGCTTGCTCACAGACATTAGGCAAGTATTCTTTTGCAGTGGTGTCATCTAGTGGTCAAATTCAATGAAAAAAAGATGTTCCTTTCTGTATGATTTTCTCCCTTCTTACACGCTGACCTTTAAGCCATCTATTTCAGTCTGTGACTGACTTTTTACTTAAGTGCCATACTAACTGATGGACAAGAATTGGTTGTGCTCCAACCTCCACATGGGGAAGGGAAGACATCACCACATAAGCTATTTTTAAGAGTGGAGGTAGAGTTGTCACATCTCCTCACTGCTCAAGTCAGACCAAAAGCTTATAGTTTAATTAACTAATTATCAAACTGCTCACTTATATATCCTGATAAAGAAGGAAATTACTTCTTGTGATAGCACCCAGACTCAGAATACTGATGATAAATCACAATAGGTTGTTTACATGGGCTGTAAATGTAGTTTTTCCTCCAACAAATTAAAATAGTTGTAAAATCCAAAAAGCATGCTGCTGACTTCAGGCAAAAAAGAACAGATCTTACTGCTGAGCAAGTTAAGCTGTTGAAGGGGTTTTTTTTTAGTATGTCTGAGGCATTAGCTGAGGTTACTATTTTCAGGTAGGCCTTCCATACCACATAGTTTCAGCTTTCAGATAACTGTCTTCAGACATCAAAATGTTGAAAATCAATTTCACAAGATTCAAGTATCAATAATAAAACACAGTACTAAGACAGCAACAAATGGACAGGTTACAGCAAGAGACACTATTCCTTGTAGAAAATCAAAAGACCAACAGGTACACGATGGGTCTTGAACTTCCAGTTCTGAATGTCAAATATAGGAAGCAATTCCAGTAATGTGATCAACATATTTCCTCTCCTTCAATAAAATGTGAGCTAAAACATTAGCTGCTTATTTTACATCTTCATTGACCATGGCTAACATGAAATATTGCTCTAATCCTCCCCCCCAACAAAATCTCAAATAATTTCCATGCCTTGTTCAATAAACTACTTTCCATAAACTGCAATGTGACATTCTAATGAACAATATTTACAATGTCAACTGGTATCAATTCTTTAGCAACTCAATTTTAGATTAAGTTTTCTCTTTTTATTCTATAATGTTTCTGTCCAATATTTCAAATAGTAATTTTGTCTTTTGTGAAGGCAGTATTAGAAAAATGTTGTTACACAATCCTACGTGTCTTTAACTGGAAGTCTGAGCACCTTGTGTTTTAAAGCATAGCACAGCTGCCACTTTGGAGAAAAGACAGCCCCAGTTTGGCCAGAAAAGTCAGATACAAACCAAGAAAGATGGCCATTTTTAATCAATACATCACTTGAAAGGGTTAAAGAGCAAGCAGAATTATCTCCTCGTTGCTTCTAACAGGTTACCAATATGCACCCATAATTTTTAGAGACCACCTGAACAAGGCATATGATAGGACGGGGGGGAGCTATCTCTGCAATTTGTTTCTGGTTGACAACAGTTGTTGGAGACACCAGACATACCAAAACAAGAGGAGGACAGTATATCACAAACTCTGAGTTCCCTCTTACCAGACCTCAGTAACAAGGAAGAATTAGCCAAATTCAAAACTGAGCAACATAGCAAAAGGCTAGAAATCAGAAGAGACATAAGACCAGAAAAAGTAATGGAGTATTAGACACTACAAAAACCAGACCACACAGGTTTCATACAATCAAAAAACCCACCATCTTCCTAGACTCTGAACAAAGTACTTGTCCTCTCTTTGCAAATCAGCTGTCACCTCGTGCAGTATTATAGACAACTTCATATGTTCAAGGATAAAAACATTTATATTAAGCCAAAATGCTAAGCCTTCTAGTGTTTGGGCTCCCTAATGCTTATTTTGTTCAAAATCTAGAAAGCTGCAACCTATCTTACAAGAATATTACACATGCAAATTCAGGACTTATAAAATAAAATATCAATATTTAAATTGTTTGAGCAAGCCTTGGTTACACATCCATTATGTAGCAGGCTTGGAATTAAATGATGCACAGAGCTCAGAAAACCAAAAAATCCTGCCGACATTACACGTGCAAAAAACTGTAAAAGCAGTGGAAGAATTTACAACACCACAAAACAACTGAGTTTGCATGATCTGCCTAATTCTGTTGCTCTCATAAGATGCTATTACAATATAGATGGACTGTGATGATTTTTTCTAGAAAAGATCCCAAAAACATAGTTGCAAATGACAAATACATGCAAACAGCTCTGCTGAAAGCCATATTATGTACAAGTGAGTTGATACACTTAATCCCCAATGCAGTACTTCAAAATGCAGGGCAAAGTCAACTGTTAATTGGCACACAAATAACTACACCTCACCTCCTCCCACTTTGTATTCTTTAATTATGTACCTCTGAGCATGAAAGTCCCTTGGCATTACCATGCTATTTGCAGTGTTTCCTGGATTTAGTATTAAAGGTCGGAACTAGTTCCCTGCTATACCTTTGTCTACAATAGCAGTAGCATACAATCAGCTAAGGAAAGTTTTTTATTCTTCATTTTACACCAATTTATACTTATGTAGTTTAAAACATACAATCTCTAGCAGGCTAATTTCTGATGGAAATAAATTTTATTTGAAACTTTAAATCTTTTGAATGGTATCCATCTCAGAGGCTCAAGAAATTTAACTTATATCCTATACACGTACTGATCAGTGAAAGCAGAACATACACATCTAACAATTTTGTGTTTATCTCAACACAAGTTCAAGTAACCAAGAAGGCTGAATTAAAAGCTGGTAAAAAACCCACAGCACTCTCTTAAGGTGATATCACAGCTTTACCTTTGGAAACATCTTTGGAAAGCTACAATACACGCATGCAAATATTTTAGTAAAGGAATAGAAAGAGTTATTCTTGAGGGGAAAAAACTTTTAGAAGAACAATAATTTTTTTTGCTGTTATTTTGCAAACTGCTTTCTACATCTGAAGACATTAAGGCATTTCATCGAGCAAAAGAAAAAGAACACCTGAACAATACTGACAGTTCATAATATTTGGGTTTCTAAATAAACAAATGAAACAAACAAACACCTGATTCTCTAAGCAAAATACTGCAATGCCAGCGGTGACCTGAGTCTAGTCGTTTGAAAAGTATAAGGATGTGAAAGACAGAAAGAAACTTTGGAACAGGTTTTCCATACAGAAGGCAGTAGCCGTACTGAAGTTGTTCTTATCCTGGCTTTGCAGACTGACACTTTACTGGTTGAAAAGAATAGAGCAGTGAAGAGAAGGAAAGCTTTTCTATTAAGCACTGACCTTATGTACATAACCATACCAATTCCCTTAAAACTTATCTCCTGCAGTGCATCGAGATTTTTCTTCCTGGTGTAGTACAAAATTTGCCATAAATAATATCTGGATCAATCACTACAAAAACTGACACAGAATAACTGCTCTCCAATGATCATTTTGAACCAGCCCACTCCTATCACCCAACAAACACCAGTCTATGCACTAAGTATCAAGCTACCCAGAGGAGTGCCTTCTACTCTGAAGTGTAAGCTGTCACCTACCTCCTGAAAAAAAGCAAAATAAAATAATCCTACAAACAACAAAAACCCCAGCAGCAACAGCTGAACCCACAAAGGCTTTAGCACCCATTCTGCAGGTACATCCAAGCTAAGCATGTTTTTACACATCTTAAGCTTCCATTAGGTAAAACTGTAAACTCATTTAGGCAAAATATGAACATTTTCTAGACCTCCCCTAGAAGCTGCTTTAAAGAAAGACTCAAGCTTATTTATACTATAGAGCATATGTACCAATGATATGAGAGAATGCATCTGAAGTTTAAAATTCTTCCAAGGTTTTAATCAGTCTAAGATGACAATAAAAACATCTGCAGTAAATATACCAGTATAACAGTAAGTATAACACTAACTCTGAGTGGGAAGAAACCACTGTCAACCTAAATTCCAGATAATCAACTATTATAAACATTATACAATTCTTTCCCAACTTCACTGATAATGTAATCACAATTTTTGCACTACCTAAGAAGTAAAAATCCAACATTTATCAATTATTTTAAGCTTTCAGTAGTTTGGCCATTAATTCTGAATGACTCATCAAAACTGTTGTGTGTTTTTTAAATTCGTATCTTCCCCTACTTTCTCATTAAATCTTATTCTACAAACAATCCACCTTTCACAAAAACCAACATTCCTTTGCAAATCCACCACACAGACCAAAACACATGCAGTGTCAACACCTGAGAGCACTGTCATATCTCCACAGCTGCTTCAAAGCTAAGGGAAGGTATCAAGCAAGCAACACAATCCTGCTCTTAATTAAAGTAGAGAAGCACAGTAATAGTATCGCCAGCTGAAGCATCACACCTCACTTGGATGTATTTGTTTGATGGAGTTTATTACCCTGGAGACTGGGTTCAAAAATGCACACACAAACAAAAATTAGTATTTTTAAATATACTTACCTTGCACCATTATTTCTAAGTACTTCCACTATTTCATCAACAAAATACCGATCCTTGACATAAGCAAAGATTTCATCGCAGATCTCATGCAGGCGGGTGCGATGGGTAAGGGTGGCCAAGTAGAGAACTGGAATGATGAGTGCTTCTGGAAAACTTTGAAGATTATGTCGGGCTTTCTTCTCTGATTCCAGAGCTTCCTGATATGTGAGTCCTGGTTTACCTGTGACAGCACAGCTCCACACAAGGCTGTTGCACAGAATGGTGCGTTCAAAAAAATCACTGGAAAGGAAGAAAGGTCGGAGGGGGAAGAAAGAAAGAAAACAACTGAGTTCTGACTAACATTTTAAACTTGCTCACAGTTAATACAGCAGCAAATTGCAAATATCTTTTACAAGCATGAAATGCAAAAGCAGCTCTACTCCCCTACAGTTTGTAGATAACAAGGGGTATTTGACATTTTTCAGCCATGGTAAATTGCTATTGTACAACCAAAGTCTCCTCTCATTACAGACTACAGTAAGAGAATCAAGACCTAGAAATGCTGCAAACAAATATTCATGTGTAAGAAGCCTTTTGCATAATAATAATCACACTGAGTTTAATAGGTGTCATATCGTACTCGCATCTCCCCCATTTCCACAAATATTTGTAAGATGAGCGTCTAAAACTGTACAAACACGAAATAACTTTAAGATCACAGAAACATGTTGCAACTTGAATAAGTTTCAGATTTTGAGTGCCTTAACTCACAAACTAAAAGATGGGAGAGGTAAAAAATTAATGTCAAGTAGTTCTCTAAATAGTTTTTATTCCTTCACTGTTTGCATAGCTCTTACAAAAAAGCACTGAAATATTTTTTCCTACAGATTCTTTTCCTCCCTTGTTCCGTTAGTAAATATTGATTCTCCTCCTTCCACACATTTCCAATTAAGGCTAAAACTGCATTGTTGTTACTGCTTGCTTACTAGCTATTATATTGGAATCAAGAATGAAGAGCTTTCATTAGTCAAAATCTGTCCATTTTTGACAGGTGTCAGAAGAACAGCAGCTTATTAAAACATTTTCTAAATGAAGTAGATGATGCATCTATTCACAAAGCCATGTTAAAACATATCATATACTATGGATCGGTGATCAGACAGCAAAGCAATCTTTCAATATGCCCCAGTTCAGACAATGCATTTACTTGCCTTTACAAATATTAATGGACTACTGAATACACATGACAAACCATGGTTTGTTTTGTCTTTATCAGTCCAACATAGCTATTTCAAAGCACACAGTACTTTCAGTCAACTGCATGCTACACGAGATACCTATACTGAAGTTTCATTTCATCCCTTTCACAAAAAACCCAAAACTAAACCAGAGTGTTCCCATTTTTAAAAGGATAGACCTGTTCAAATAATTTCTAGTAATGAGGTTAAGAGACTTGCACAGTTCACAGTGAGTTTTTTCTTGCAGTCTCCCTGCAAACCCAAGCTGGCAAATGTTCATCGGTGACACTGATGCAGATGACAGTGTTCACTGCAGATGGACAGATGAACCATAACATTTTGTAAATGAAAATGGAAATTTCAGATTGAGGACAATGAAGGGTCTTGGCTCAGATAATCCTTTCTGTATGAGCACAGGATTCCTCTGAGTGAGACATGCTTTAGGAATAACCATCAGCTGCAAGAAGGAGAAAAGGACAGAAGAGGAAGGGATAGATGAATTATATGAATAATATTTAATAGCTACAGAATTTCAGATTTTTATATCATCTGCTATCCTGCTACCTAGTTAATATATTTGACAGTGTATGGATAATGTGGGCCTGCTTACTCTAAAGACAAAAAGGACAAGAACAAAGGAGAGAGAATTAGATAAACTATTCTTCAAGATATGAAGAACAGATGGCTGTCAGTCATTCTTTGTGCATCTTTATTGTGTATTATACTTATTTAAACATATTAAAGAACAGGTTAGACAAAAATCTGTTTCGTGAGTTTGGATTGGGTTTTTTTGTGAGGTGATAGAATAGATAAAATGTGATCTCTTCAGGTCTTGTCTTGCCCTACATTTCAATATTTCTGTATTAGAATAAAGTAATTTTTATGGATGGGTATTCAATGGATAAAGTGGCACTTACTTCAATCTTCATTCAGCTGTGTTTCTACATCTATTTTTGTGTCTCACTTACCCAAGAGGTTCTTGATAACTGTCTTTAGCCAGGAAACAGAAGAACACTCTAAAGAGTTACTAAAAATGTACTAGAATATAATTTTTTTTAAATTATGAAAGTAAAGTTAAAAAAAAAGTCAAGGAGGCATCAGAGAGCAAGGGAGAGACAGAGACAGTGTCCCTTTAAGAGCTGCTGTTATTCTTTGTGAGGGGACACCGGGCAGTCATGCTATTTAAAGCAGCAGCATTGAACTTAAAGGAGAAAAAAAATTAAAAAACAACGAAAAAAAAATTTAAAAATCCCAGTCAACAACCCTCTTTCTAAAAATTCCTAATCCATCACTATTACAAGTACAAAATGCTAAGATTACTTTAACTGAAACATATTTGAAGGAAATATGTTCCATTTACATATGAGCATATTTTGTGTATCTAGTTTCATTCTCCCGCATTTCCTCTTTTGTTTTGTGTGGATTTTTCCCCTGTGAGTTTACAGGGAAGAAAAAAATAGTGTGAAAAACAGCTACATTCCATTTTGAAAGCATTATTTAGCTATCTTTACCTACAGTGCATCAAAACCATCTGTGGCTTAGTCTGCTAGCAGAGTTCCACTGCAATGTTTTAAGGATCTCACTTTAACTTGGTTTGAGAGAAAACAAAATCCCACAGTATACCACTAAATATACTCCTTCTGTCCCTGTCTCTCTCCAGGGCACATCAGTTATCACAAAACACTTGACAAGAAGACACAACAGCTCCAAACCAAGGAATGGCAGCAGCAGCAGTAGTGATACCCTTTCCCTTTACTTGAAAGGTAATAATGCCCTTGATCATATTCTACATCCAACTTCACTTCACAACAGCAAGCGCATCTGCTGCTACATCACATCTTGAGCATTACCTATGTCTTTATCTAGGGTATTATGGTTTCTGGGGCTTCCTTGCTGGTTCAAGATCTCTGTGACTCTTGGCAACATGGAGGGAGAAGTTCATACAAAACACATCCACAGAGGTCACTTGGCATGGGTGCATCTGCATTTGAGAAGTCCAGTTGCAAATGCAACTGCAGCACCCTGATGATGTCCACATTAGCTCAACTACTCGAGCAGCATGGACTAAAAACTAATTTGTCTTTGTAATTCTAATTAACACCAACTTCTCAGCTGGATGCCTCTTTTCATTTAATTAGTTAGTTTTCTATGCAAGGTAAGGCAAACTGTAAAATTATTAGCAAATCACTGAGTAGTAGTTTAATGCCACTACTCAGTAGGTATTTGATAGGAGGCAGGTCATTAAGACAAGCAAGAAATAAATTACTTGCAATCTCTGTGCTGACTACATTTGCAATGGATATAAAAATCAGCCTAAAAATTACGGCTACCTTTCTCTTGAACTAACCAAATATTTCTCTTGATTTTAAGACTGACTGTATTTTTAGTGGGCTTCAAGAGCATTTATTGCAAATATTTACTTCCATTCACTTTCTTAGCATATGTTAGAACAAGTAATTTAGTGTACCACAGGAGGGTAATCAGAGAAGACTAACTCTGCCATTCTGGATCAGAGTTTTCTTATACTCTTGGTCTCCAGAAGTAGTCAAGAATTTGCATTACAAATAATGCACAAAACAAACAAAAAACCATCATAAATACATCTATTCCTTAATATTTGCAGGTTAATTATGCAACAAGGAATACATTTTAAGTGATGAGTTTCTCTCCAAGAAAACAGGAAAATTCACCGAATTTAACTAAGGGCACTTAAAAAGCCTTTTGAAAGATCTCTATGTGACTGTAGCCAAGAACTCTACAGGTCAGCCTCTAAATAAGTTTCACTAAGTTTTGAAGATGAGGAGAAACTGCTCTTCCCCCCCCCCCCCAACCCCCCATTCTAGAATGAGAAACATTCCTACCACTGTGTCTATACTACTCATCATGGTCTTTTTCAAACTATCCTCATGTATAAGACTTCCCACACTTTAATAGTAGCTTTCTCTGCACATGTATATCAGCTATTAACTTTCACAGACAAGGTGTCAAAGACTGGTGGTAACATCCCACTGGTTCAATATATTTTTCATGCATTCCATATATCTCATGCACATACGTACTTGATTTTCCTACTTTGACCCCACAGACCCTCCTTGCTGGTGTGTCCCTCTAACCAGGAATGTAACAAAGCATGGAAAACATCAGCTTTCCCAGTTTCTGTTACTAAGGATAAATATAACAGGACGTGGCTCTGCCTTCTGAAAGGATTACAAAATTATGTGATTGTATTTCGAATTAAAGAGGAAATACATTCTTTACAGGAAAGTCACTTTACAAAATACTAGTCTTGCTAAATTTTTCTCATATTAGTAGAACCATTTCTTATATAGAAAAGAGTAATACTAATGTATGATTTCTAATCAACTCTACTAAAGCTGACACATGCATGAAAGCAGCTTTTCACCAGTAAGTTTGTGCTCTGCCAAAAAACCCACCAAACAACCCAACAAAAAACAAACACAAAACCAGCTTGAGTCTTAACTGTTTGTACTAGTTAAAAGCATTCATAGAGTTGATGTAGGGGGTGAATTCAGATTATCATATATATCTGTACAGCCCACTTCATCTAATTTGACTCTGTAATTTTTAAATTCTCCCCTCAAATAGAAGATTCAGAGAAGTCTGACTTAGACAATGGCTTTCTTTCATGAAACAGCTAATACAATTTTTAAGAAGTGGGCCCTCCCTATCCCTATTAATCTACTTGCCCTTGCTTAGGCAAAGAAATAGGTAATATTGTTTTCAGAAGGCACTATCAATCAGCAGAGAAAAGGATCAGCGTCTTTAAAACTGTCTAAAAAATGACCAGCTTTATGTTCTCCAGCAGATTATGCCACAACTAACAGTAACCTAAACTTACAACCCATCTGTACCAGAACACTTTGCTAGGTAAAGACAGTACTACATTTTCCAATCCAATGCACCAATTTTACCCAACCTAACAAAAAGGGCCAGAAAATAAAACCAACAAAAACAAACCCATTAACAAAACACACACACACCCGTACACAAAAAACAAGCATAACGGAGTTTTCTGTAGAGTCTTCCCAAATACCACATTCTAAGGCCTGACCTCTCAGCTAACCACCTCCTGACATTTCGAGGGATCGCCTGTGTGAACACATCTAAATTTACTCCTTAATTCGTGAACTTTGGTTAAGTAAGGAATTTGGTCTTTCATACTTATTGACAACATCTCTGCAGTATAAATAAGCCTGTCACAATACTTCGAATAGTCACCAAACATCTTGAGGACAGACAGACATTTTAAAAGGATACTTTTCATACTGAAATTTAAGTAAAACTACATGTACTTGAAACATATTTCCCTGTGTCAACAAATACATTAGAGTCATCTAATGATGTGATAATAATTGTATCCAGAAAAGCAGCTTATCAGAATAAGCAAATCAATATCAATAAGCAAAGCAATTATCAGAAGCTAGGGGAGGGGGACTTAATTCCTACAGAAACAGGAGGCTGTCACCTCTCCCTTGTTAGGTTCTTATACACCCTATAAGGAAAATACTCCTTACAGAACTCCCAACAACATAATCAGCACCCTGAGAGTATATAGTTCAGAGAACAGTAAGGCATTACCCTTCAAAGTTACCTAATCCAGCTTCTTTAGAATTTTTTAAGTGTATTTGAACAACAAAAACAAGTCTAAACATGAAAAAGATTTAGGTGTGCTTTTATTTCATATGTTGCAAACAAAAAGGATTTTAGATTTAACCTCGTTAGTCTGCACATCTTAAAAAAATTATAGTTTGGATGTGGGGGCCTTTTGTAGGTGGGAATGTTGCTGGATCAGACCGGTGGTGAAAACCCGTAATTTATCGGCTTTTTAGAAACATCTTGCTAATACTTTCTGTCCATTGTTCTTACAACCAGTGAAGTGAGTGGCTGCAAGTTCGGGACTACCCGTGCCATCCACCTTCACTCGCTAACGGGAATTTCACCTATCCTGTTCAGCTTTGTACATGCGGGAAAAAAAAAAAAGAAAAAAATATATAAAGGATATAAGAGCGACAGAAGAAGCGATAAAAGCCTCACTAGGAAAAAAGCTCCTAAGGTGACAGGTGCGTTCACTGGGCTTCAGGCGGGGTTTAACCTCCGGCAGCGCCGCCCGCCCGCCCAGCCGGCACGGGAGGGCTCCGGCGGCGGGACCCCTGCCCCGCCGGACAGGTGCAGCGACCCCGCGCCGCGCTGCTCCGCCGGCCATTTCCAACCGGATCAGCCGGCAGCGCCCCGCGGAGGCGGGGCGAGCGCGGCCCCTGGGCGGCGCGGCGAGGGCCGGCAGCAAGGGGTTAACCGCGGCGGGAGCCGGCCGGGGAGCCCAGTGGGCCCGGCAGCCAGTGCCCCCCGCCCGGCCGTCAGCACAACAATAGGGCACCGGCACACGCCGGGCGGGCGGCCCCGCTGCGCCGGCTGAACGCGGGGCCGGCGCGGCCCCTTCCGCGGGGCGGCCTAGCGCCGAGCGCCGCCGACACGCGGCTGCCGGCGGGGGCGGACGGGAGGGAGAGCCCGAGCCCGGCAGACGCTCGTTGCCGCCCGCCACCTCCCACACGCGCAACTTTCACTTCCCCGGCGGGGGCAGGGGCGACACCGCGGAAGGAGCGATAGAAAGAAGGGGGAAGGAGCCGGCTGTCTTCCTTTCCCGAGGGTGAAGGGGGCTGCGGGGTACCCCCGGTGAGGAGGGGCAGGGGAATCCCTGCCCCAGGCGAGAGATCCGCCCTCTCTTCCCCCATCCCCCTCGCAAGGGCACAGGCTCGGCGCCAGCCGCGGTCCCCCACTCACATCCCCCGGCAAGGCTCCCCGCAGCGATCCGGGGAATCCCCTCTCCTCCCTCCCTGCCCGCCCAGGTGTCAGAGTCGTTGGGGGCTCCAGCCGCTCCCTGCCCGCCGCCGCCGGAGCGCGGGGGGGTTGGCGGGGGAGTGCAGGACGGACATAGGGACGCGGACACCGACGCGGGGCTGTTTCTTACTCGTAGTTCCTGAAGATCTCGTTAGTGACCCTGCAGTAGAAAACACGCTCGTCCGGCCGGAGGTCGGCGGGGGGCTTCACCCTCACGAAGGGCTTTCGGTGCAGCAGCGGCATCGCCCCGCTCCCGGCTCTCTTCCTGCCCCAGGATCGGCTTCAGAGGGTACGGGGGAGAATAAAAAACACGGAGGGATTAAGCGAGGCAGAGGCGCCCACCAGCCCGGGGAGGAGGGAACGGGCCCGGCGTGTCCCTCCTCCCGGGGGAGACAAGGCAGGAGCGAGCAGGAGCGGCGGTGGCGGCTCGGCGGAGCCTTTTGTGTGCCCGACACGCCGTTGCCTGCCTGGGACTGCGCGCGGACCAACGGCGGCACCTTCCTCCGCCTCCGCCCGCCTCACAATGGGGCCATGACGCCGAGCGGCGGGCGGAGGCGGCAACCCCCGCGCCAGCCGCGCAACGTGCTCGGCTCGGGGATACCCCGGCCGCGCTTTGTCTCCTGCGGCGCCCCTGCCTTCGGGTCACCCCCTTTCCCCCGCCTCTGACCCACACACGCCGGGCCGGAGACCAACTTCCACTCCCCCGCCGCCTCCGCCTCCTCCTCCTCCTGTCCGCAAAGCAAACACCCAGGAGGGGCAGCGCCGACCATTTATCTCCCTCCTTCCCTTCCTGCCGGGTCGCTGCCTGACTGGGGTCCTCGCCCTTCCCGCCCCGCGCCTCGCCCCGGCCCGGCAGCTGCCGGGCTCCGCCGCCACGGGACAGCGCGGCCGCGGCGCGGGGGGCAGCCCGGCCTCTGGCCTGTCCAGCGGGGGCTGCGGGGCTCCCTCCCCTCCTGCCCACCTGGTGCGGCCGCAGGCTCTGCTCGCTCGGTCGGTGCGGAGCGCGGTCCCCCTCGCCGCGTTTCTTCCCTTTCCTCAGCCCCCCCCCCCCCCTGTCGGCTCCTGGGAAGTTTTTGATCTACTTCTTCAAGCCCTCAATCAGGAAGAGCTGCGGGGAGGAGCCTTCCCCTGCTCTCCCCTACATCTTTATTGGCCGCTCGGTGCCTTCCAGCGTGTGTCACACAGGAAGACAGCGAGCTACATTATTAATTAATGGCTGAGAGGGCGCATCCTCCATTTTTGAATTATCAGCGGAGACCTCCGGTGCGGGGGGTGCGCGCAGCCCGGCTGCCGGGGGATGAAGGCGGTTCTCTCGGCGCGGCGCTGCGGCCGGGCCGGGCCGGGCCGGGCTGCGGGCGGCTTTAGCGCGGCGACCCCGGCACGGCGGTCATGGCTCGGCGGGCGGCCGAGCCTGCGGCGTGCGGTGCTGCCCGCCCGCGCCTCCGCCCGCGGCGGCAGCAGCCGGTGCCGAGGGGCCGCCGAGCAGCTGTGAGACCGCCGGCCCCGGAGGGACCCTCCGCCGGCCCCGGAGCCACCCCCTCTCTGCCCTTCGTACCTGCCCTGCGAGCGGGGCCCCGGCGCGTCTCCTGCGGGGCTGATCGCGGCGGATTGCAGCGTTTGACAGTGCAGGGCCGGGCACGTTGCTCTCTCAGTTACAGCCCCCGAGCCATAGTGCTATCGGCGCGGGCGGGGGCGTGCGGGTGGATTTTGCAGAAAGTGCGATTGTATAAAATTAAGATGAGCGTGAGGGTTGTATGTTGGCCCCCTAACATTGCTTTTCCTTCCAGTTCACCGAAAATGTCATTAAATGGTTTCATTAATGTATTCATTTTTCATTACCTTTTTTTTAACGCTAATGCATTTACAGTGTCATTGGTAATTAAAACTGGAGTATTAAATTAATTGCGTTCCTAAGAGTGCTAACCAGGTTGGAAGACAAAAACCACAGAAAGTCCACATCCATTCTAATTCATCAGAACTAAGTGCAGTGTTTATATAAAAAAACCTACAGAGTAACTGTAGAAAGTCCTTAGAACTATTTAGGTGGTTAATATCTGAAGGCTGATACCTAAATAATTCAACAACTGAAAATGCTGTTCCTGCAAATAAAGGTCCGGTGCTGTTTCCTGCACCTGTGCATGGTTTTTCTTCTTCTGCAAGTAAAGGCAGCAATCGGCACTGCTGTAGCATGTGTGACTAAAACCTAAAAGAATGTACACATACAATCCATTAATTACTTTATTTTTAAAAGGTCGGGCTTTAATCAAAAGCACTGAAAATTGTTAATGTTCACTTCCTCAAATTAAGTTTACAAAGCTTACAAACCAGGTTAATTTCTGAGTCCTACCAGTTTATTCTCCTTTACAAGCTGGCTTCCCTTTCAGTTTTTATTTTCTTTCTAGGAAAGGGCACAAATGCTACTTGAATTAATGCACTTGTATGTAACATCTGGTAATTTTTAGTCAACTTTGCCTCAAAACGGTATGGTACGCCATGCTTATGACATTTAGTGTTGCCAGCTCAGGGTTGCAGCGATTTTGCAACACTTAGCTTTGTTTTAAGCTCTTCAGCAGATGCAATTAAATTGGAACCTCAGGTCACCTTAAAAAGAATACATCTCAAGTTTGAGAGAAATGCTGGAATAGGCAGCCCCAAAAGGCTTATGAATTAGAAGGGAAAGAAAGCTTTGAGTTACAAATTTTTGTAAATCTTTTTTTTTTTTTTTAAGCCAGTATCATGATGTTTGGGAACCTGGCTGCTTTTTTTCATGCTTGTATTGTCAGCACAGCACTATTTTAGCACTAGTTGGTATCCATGAAAAATGCATGAGCTGATAGAACTGTGACATCAAAAGCAAATTCCTCTTTCCTCTTCACTCTCACTTGCCCTTTTTCTCTTTTCTTCTCACCTTTTCCTTCTTCTCGTGTTCTTCCCCCCTCATTATTCCCTCAGTGATTTTCCAGTGAACAGATCCTCACTGAGTAATAGGGTTGCACTGTGTTTTCGTGTTCTTAGAGAGGAGCGGTTGATTTAGTTTTGACCTTTGTTCTTTAAAATCTACAAATCCAGGTTCTGGTTCTTTTTCCAATAAGGTCAGCAGGACCTAGAACAGGTTCTTATGATGCCAGCTAAATGTCTACTAAGTGGGCATTGAGAAATCAACATAAAATAATTCTGAAACATCAGAAAAAGCTTACTTTCCTTCCACAGGAATATTTATTCTATTTTAACACAATGTTTAGTCTTTACAATAATTTGGGACTTTTTTACAAATTACTGAAAGTAGTTTTAATTCAAGATGCAGGAATGGGATGATTGGTAACATTCAGTGGGTTTGTTGATGTGGATTTTAGCACAAAACAGCAAAAATGAAGCTGCTTTCCTTTTAGAAGATGACTTATACACTAACAGATATATTAAACATAGTTCCCTAGTCAGGGAGATTGGAATTCTCACTCACAGAACTCCAAAAATAGTTGTATTTGGAACATAAAGTCTTATAAAACACTTCGTCTCTATGCTTTACAAGGGTAGAACAATTTCCTAGGGACAGAGTCAACGCAGGCTTGGGGCAGCCTCCCCCACCCCTGCCCAGCTGCTCCTTCGAACTCCCCCCAATTTGAAATTTTTAAAAATTTCTTTTCACTGAATGCTTCCAGTATTACAGATTCATTTCCTTATCCTATTTCTTCCCCTCTTTAAACTACCAGGAGCTGATTTACACAAAGATGCTCCAAAATTTTTTTTCAACTATGTCCATTACAAAATAATTCCGTATGTGACTGTTGTTATTCTGGAAAAAGTAGAGCACATGCAATATTTTACAAAAGGGTTGTCAGTTAAAAAATCACACTTGAATTTATGTTGGAATAACTAATACTAGTCCAAATCATATACTTGGGACAGTGCAAAAGGAGAATTTTTAGTCAGTTTTACCTATATTATCATGCAACTGGGAGAGTATTTTCTGCAGTGTGTTTAGCCACTCGCTCTCTTGGTTTTTTGGGTTTTTTTATTTTTTTCCCCCAAAGTTGCCACTTTGTTCTTTCAAGGTTTTGCTGAAGTTAGAGAAAAAAAAAATTGGATTTCTTCATGAAGAACATCCTTGGACCTTGAATGGCATGCTAGCTTCTCAACTCTCATTTTTGTAAAAAAAACCATATGGTTGAAAAGATAAATGTGAAAATGTGTAAATGATAGATTGCTAGTAAGTTCCTCTGTCAAATGACATGATAGCAATGACACCTACCTTTTTCACAGTTTACTGGATCATATGTAAAGGGAGAAGTATAACATATATGCAAGCAATGACTCATTTTAATGCACTAGTAGATTTTGGGGGACGAGTGTCATCCCTTTCCATTCCAAGTGCTGTTTTGAAAATGCTTAATTTCTGTAATGTAAACATTAACCATAGATCACTTTTTTAAAGCTTAGGGCACCCAGCAAAATATTTATCCAGTTATGCATTTTATAACTTACTGATACAGCTTTTTTCACCTTTTGCCCTTTCTCTTTCACCTTGCTAAGTTAATTCACACTTTTGATCATATATCTTTATTTAGACTTTAAACTATGTGAGCAAAGACAATGTGCTAGTTTTATCAATCCACTCCAGCTGTGGGTAACAGTAACATTTGGTCTATTGTCTTTTACTGGCTGTAAAGCACTATGTTCAGTGTTTAATAACATACTCACTTATAAATAACATTCTTCAGTCAAAAAAAGAAGCTATGGAAGAAGTACACATGATTTTTCACAACACGTTTTAATCTTTCATTCTGGTACAGTTATATTTCAACATACTTTTAAAGTAGTTCTGTAATCACAAGAGGAGGTTCCTTATTCTGCAGCTGCTGGATGCATTCATTACTTTGTTGCTTTCGTGAGTCACGAATAAATGTAAAGAATCAATCCCTGTTGACAGTGAATTTTTGGTGTGGTCACAATTTTTGGTAGTTTCTTAATAACCTTAAGACAGGCATTCCACAGTTGCAAATGCAGGCATAATTGTTGGGTCTGTTGCTATCGTAGAGGGCAGTAAGTCATGGCCAGAGTCTACTTTGGCTCTTGTTGAGCTTAAATAACACCCAGTACAGCAGAGCCCATCCTTCCACAAAGCCCTCAGGGAGCACTGGGATGTTTCTTATATCATTGGATTCATTCTGTGGAAAGGCATTCCACATTCTTAATTTTTTTTCACAGTTTAATAGGATTTAGACATATGGTTCTCACTGCTTTTAACAGATATTGCATATTTAATATCTGTGCAACTCTAGAAATTAAGAGGTGCGTTCATTTAAAGTTTAATCATATCCTATTTTTCTCTCAGAAAATACTATTAAAGGTATTTAAACTGATAACTTTATACTAGTGGGGAGGAACTCTGACCTTATCTACTTTACAGCAATGACCATGTATGATTGGCCTCTAACCTGGTTACAAAATGATAAAATGATGTTGTGAAACCACTCTTCATTTCCTAATAGTGTCTCTGAAACCAGCTTAAGCTCTGAGAGGATTGCTACCACGTTTTCTCTCTTACAGTTGTAGTGCACAGGATACAGAGCATTGACACTACTGTAATTTTCTTACACTAAAATATGCTGAATTTCTATTGCTAACTAATATCTAATATTTAGAATGAATGATGGCTGATTAAGGATTTTGAATGAATGAAGACTGAATGATGGGCAGATTTGTTAGTTTTTGCTACCTATGCACATTGTCACTACTGGAGCAATTTTACAATAGACTTAAATATCCCGATTCAGTGTGCTTGAAACCTGGATTTGTATGATTAAGATATTCTTTGTACAGTCAAATTTAAGATTGGAAACTCTCAAGCTGAATAATACTAACCTACCATTTACTAAGTTTGCATTCATCTTATTTGAATTTCTTACACTGAACACCTCTCTGTCTAGTTGATGAGTAGAACAAATAATTTCAAGGATGTTGCTTTATGACTTTATTATATGACTGTCCAGTCCCAACTTGTTTGTTTGTTTGCTTTTGGTTTTTGTGGGGTTTTTTGTCACTAATACTGAGATTAGACAAACCCTCTTGCACACTGAAATGATTCCATGCAGTGCAATTTCTGTTGAGGAGCGCTTGAAGAGAAGTTGACCCAGTAGCTGATCTGGGTTATTTAGTCAGAGGGTACAGTGATGAGTCAATCTGAAGCATATACATCTGCTCAATCAAATACAGGCCATGCTGGATTTTCTTTGAGTCATTCATTTGACAAATGTGATGACTCACAACCATGACCAGTATTCTGACTTATCCCTTTAATATGAGACTCCTTTGGCCCCTACCTTATTTTCTTCTGTCCTGCTACTCATCTCTAACAGAAGACCTTCAAAGCTAAGGCAAAGAGGTTAACTATCCAGGCACTCTTCTGATGGTAGATCCCAGATAAGATCAGAATTGGAAGGAGAGAGTAGCTGGCTGAAAAAGACTCTGGATGTCTCCCCACTTGACCACACGCAGGTGAGTCAGGGTGTGTACAAGTGGAACAGCCCCACCACGATGCTTCTGCTCATGCTCAGAGCACTTCAGCCAAGGCAGATGGGAGCTGGAGTTAGCTGGTAGCTTGCGCTGCGTACAAAGCAAGCTTCAGTTTTGATTTTGAGCTTTTACAGGATGCTCCAAGCCTGCTGAGTGCTATACCTTGAGGGAAGCCAACCATACAACATCACAGCCACAGAATATAGTCCTTGGGGAATGCTATACTCCAGGGAAATCCTCTGAAAGGAAAGCTCCTCAGGTTGAAGCCCAAATGATCATTCTCCTTTCTCCCACAGATCCAGGGACGGACATGTTTTAGGTGGACACCACTGCCCACAACACCCATGCTGGTGCCCCACACCCAAGGGAAAGTGACATACTGACAGAATTTCTACATTTCTTAAAAGTCAGGCACTCATAAATATTTCTGTTTTATATAAAGCATGCATGTAGATCAGAACTAAAAGAAACAAACTTTAAAGGTGGTAAATCCAGTGCGTATGTTAGTCTTGCTCTCTTTGGAAGACTTAGGACAGCTGGAGAGTTATTTGGATTGTTACCATACAATTGCTAAGCATTCATAGCAAGGAGGAAAATGTAAACATTGATAGAATGAAATTGCTAATTTCAGAAACTTATGAATTAAAAAGCAACAATTATTTCAGTTGTAATTTCCAGTCATCCAAGAAGTTCTTAGACAAAAGGCAAAGGCAAGGGCAATCCTAAGACTACCTTCACACATAGAATTTATAAACTACAGTGTGGACACAGATGCAAAGTTGCAAAAATGCTTATATCCACGCAGTTTATTGTTCTATAGGAACACTTTCTAGTGATTCAATGTATCATAATATATCTCTAAATGTATGCATGTTTAAGGTTGAATTGGCATAAATATCTCAGCATAAAATACATTTTAAAAGTTTTCATCCTTGTTATAGTTACAGGATGTTGTAAAACTTTGGATGTAAACCCAGATTTACAGAGACAAGAACACTTAAACCAGCATACCAACCACTGTGTTGCCCCCAGAAATCAGAAAGTTACTTATAACTGCAAGTTTCCTTTAGTGCAAAGACTCATCTACAGTTCTGCGTAGTCCTTATTGGATGCAATGGATAAGGCCCCTCCTTAAAAATAACTTTCACTTACACTCCATACCACTGACTCCTTTGAGTTACAGTGAAGTGCAGCTGATAATGAGAGAAAAGGAGAAAATGTGCAAGGTATTTCTTTTGCACCTTATACTGGTAAGTATCCCCACTAAATCAGTACCAAGAAGAGAGGTTTAAAAGGTCAGATAAAGTTTAAAAATGCCCATGCCTTCCCATTACTGCCCTGGATGCCTTGATTTTTATTTTCTAATGTTTGTCAGTGGATGTGTTGTGCCTCTGTGACGAAAGTGAAGTTCAGTGAGAGAATTTCCTGCTTCAGAGATAGGTTTTCAACCATGCAAGGCATATGCATGACCTCAATTCTCCATTTCTTGCCTGTTGTGAAACTGAGGGTTTAGCAGCAAAAGGAGTTACAACCCTCAGCATTATCTAATACTTGTGCATATTGCATGCACACATGCTTGGATAAAAATGTTTAGCAGCTGACACAAGTTGAAATAAAACACTTCCTCCCTCCCACCCCCAATAATAATTCTTTCACACAGTCTAAAAGAATATCCTTGGCAGGAGGACAGTTTGTCAAAAAATCAGGAGGAGGAAAGGGAAAGGTATGCCAGGAAACACAGCTCCTGTCTGTGTCCATGGTGGGATTCTCAATGAGTTCCACAACAGGCTGTTAGTACAGCCCATCTCTGAGTCCAACACATAGGGATTCTTCTTAACATTCATGTAAAACCTGGTTACAAAAAGTGGTGACTTTCCAAACAGCTTTGCAGAACCAAACAGTTTGGTAACCAAATAGCACTTTGCAGTGCTCTTCATCTGGCAAAGTTCAGCCCGACTGTGTGAATGAGGAAATGCTGCCAGAGGAGTTTTAATGGCAGTTTGCTGCCATTAATATGTTTCTGTTAGGCTGATGTTGCCACCCTGGTGGGCACCACTTCACAGGCTGCCCTGTCAGTGGGATTTGGATGGACTTTGGCACTAATGGTGGGATCTGGAAAAAAAACACTTTCAGGAACGACGCATTTTGTGCCTAAACCATGAGCAGTTCAGGGGTCTCTAGTGGGCAGTGACATCCATAGGGGGGGCTGCAGTGGGCCATGGCTGCTGTACAGGGAAGGCCCTCACAGCTGCCCATTAGGGCTGGCCTCCTGGCAGGTGGAGCTGGAGCACCCACTCGCTCACCCCTGGGTGAGGAGGACAGTTAAAGCTTAACCAGAGCGGGCTGAGGAGCAGGGACAGCCCTCACAGCTCACCTCACCATCTCGCTGGGGTGTGTAGGGCTGGAGGCCACCATTGCCCAGGCCTGCTGCCTGAGGAGGAGGCTCGGCGCTGCGGCTGCCACGGGAAGTCCATCCCCTCGGCCTCCTCCGCACGTCCGTCTGTCCGGCGTGTCCCCAGATGGCGCGTCAGGAGCCCGGGCAGCACTGGGGCTGCTGCTGGCCCCTGCACGGCAGGCCTGCACCACCAGCACACCATGGAGCAGCTCACCACCTGCTCCAGGGAGGCCCACGGCCCTCCCCACCTTTATGGCCTTTGCCAAAATTGGGTAGGAAGTGTCTCTTGGCTCCAAGCCGGGTGAAAGCTTTGAAGCCTGTGGGTTATGGGTGCTGGGTCTGGCCACCCTTTAGCCGACAGCGCTGGGTTCAGCGCTGCAGGCTGCGCTGCTGCTCCCCTGCACCAGCCAGATCACGTCCAGCGTTTGCATTGCTGCGTGCTATATATAAAACCTCACGGAAATTAAGAGGTCCTTCTGCTGAGAGTCATAAAATGTAATCAGTTCCAGTGGGGGTCAAACAACAAAATGCTCCTGGGAATAATTTGGACTTTGTTTCTTCAGTTAACCAGAATGAATCTACAGTGATTCATATTTCAGTGGTGTATAGACCTTGTGCATGTGACCATCCTTTGTTCTAAAATTAAGTCTGTCCCTTCTCTCTCTTTATTTTGTAAGCTATCAGTTCATAAGGATTTAGGGAAAGATAAAAGCTCCTGTAAATTGTTACGGTTTCACAGTGTTAGGGAATGCAGAACAGAACTTTCTTCATTTTTTTTAACACATTCTACTCCTAAATCCTACTCTTAGATGTATCATAAGCTTTGCATGCAGACCAGACCATGAACTAGTTTAACTAGAGTTATTCTGGCATCAGTTTAGTGGCTCTGCTGAGAACTGTCAGGTGGACACATTGAGAAAAAAAGGTGTAAACACTACATTAGCACATTAACACAGAGTTTTAAAGGTATTTGGTTAAGTAGGAGTAAAAAGGGGCCTAGATGAGCCAGTGAAAGCTTTGTGCATAGACTACTTTTTTCTTTTGTCTGGATTTGGCTTGTGTAGGAACTTTGCTTAATTCTGTATCAGATGACTAGTGTAAGTATATGCCTGTCCCACCAAAGGGAGATTTGCCTTGAAGTATCTGAAATATGTGTCCTAGTATGTTTCCCTCCTCAGTAGTATTGAAGATAAAAATCCATCTCTGTCAGCTGACTTACACACTGTTTCCTTTACACTTAGGTGTAATGTATTAATTCCTTTGGCAATCAATAACTATGTATTTCAAGAGATAATTATTTTCTCCAGATGAGTATGTTTTAAAGCCTTTGCAAAATGTCTGCAAAGGGAAAAGCTTTGAACTTTGTCTACAAGGGGGAAAATGTTAGAACTTCTAAAGAAATTGAATGAAGAGTTCACAGTAAGATGAAAAAGTTTTCAGAAGGATGGAATGTTACCCACATAAGTTCAATAATACTAAAATTTCCCTTGTGTTCACTATGAAACCTGATTATCTTTTCCTAATAAAAATAATATGGATGAGTAAAATCTCCAATTTTTCTGAAGGAACATGGGCAGAATCTTTAAAGATTCAGCGGTGCTCAGTATGTCAAAACACTGGAGCAGCTGTAAGATCAGAACACAAAGGCCAATAAGCAAGGATGCAGCACCCAGGAATGTAATTAAGGTAAAATAAAACATGGCTATATGGGTTCCATTGTAGTTGCTATTTAAATAATCCTATCTGAACTGCGCCACTGTGCAAAAAAAAAAAAATCAAGTCTTGCAGGTTTGTGCTTATGCAACTTCAAAACAAAATCTATCAGTTGAGCCAGGTCCTTGGCACTACTCCAATAGTTCAAAACAGGTCTAGAGCCAGCTTAACTGCCCCAGCCATAAGTATTTTCACTTCTCCAGAAACAGCTCTGCCAGGCTTAGGCCTGCTGAGACAGGGTACACTTCCCTGCTTCTGAACTCTGACTCCCAGAACATAGAAACAAAAGGCATGGGAAGCATGGACCTGCTCTGCAGTGTATCTCTGCCACCAGAATGCTCCCCCTGGGCTAAGAACAGCTGATTAATTCTTTAAACAACAAAACAAACTCCAAGATAATTAAACAAAATGTTTTGTCATATCTTTTTTCTCCTACCCTCCATTTTGTTTTGTTTTGTTTTTTGTTTTGGTTTGTGTTTTTTAATTCTTCATCTTTGGAGATAGGATAGAATAAGCATTGAGAAACTATTTAATGACAGTTAATACGGTTGGGGCATGTTTGCTTTTCTCCAGGACATCATTTTAGAATTCCTCTTGCTTGTTTTATACAAACATGCTCTCAAGCTTCTGTCTGATGAGGAAGTAATGACAATTTGTGGAGTAATAAAAAGGAGTCAACATTTTACAATGTTGAAAATTGTTAATAATCAATATGAAAAAGTTTTAATCTGTTGACAGTCATCTACTTAATTTATATGTCTGGCTGCCCTCCTGTCTCTTCTTTCAGGCTAACTGGAGTCTGCTCTGAGCTATGTGTCTTTGTACAGCGCTTACTCTGGAAACATGGAGGTAGCAGCTCTCCAAAGCAAGGGGCTGACCCATTGCTGAAGGCCTGAGCAAGAAGTAGTCCAGGCAGTACATGTGATTTTCCCAGGCTGATGTGAATGAATTAAGAACAAAGACACTGCCTCTAGGAGCAAAAAACCCCACCAGCCCCAAAACAAAACAGAACAAAAACTCCAGCCCTCTGTCTAGCAATTGCCTAGAGCAAGGGGATGGAAATTTTGGTTTTGTGTTCTTGTTGCCTAGAGTTATGTAAAACCTTTGCCCTTTTAAAACTAGCAAGAAATCCTGGGGCTGACTGGGTGTTACACTCTGTGAGAAGGAAGAAGAAAGAAGAGAAAGAGTCATTTGGGGCAGTGGATGGACCTGAGCACCAAGCACAGAGTTTGAGAAGAAAAAATTTCTTACCGCCTGTTTATTTAAAAAACTTGAAATGAAGGGATAGAGTTCATATTGCCCTACTATCCTCCTGATAGACAAATTAATTCAAACATTCCAATAATAACTTCTTATGCCGGGAAGAAAATGTTATTTTTCCTTTTACAAGAATCAGATGTTTAGTGAGAGGAATGCTCAATGTGCATCTAAGAGATAGGTGATGCCAGTTATGAGAAAAAGAGGACTTCACACCCTCAAACTAAACCTGTTTGGTTGCCAGTGCAGTAAGCAGCCTGAACAGTGCAGGGATAGGATTATAATAATTTAAAGTGTAGTAGGTAACACGTAAAACCTCTTATCTAGAGACACCATAAACTTGTATGGCTTGCTTAGCAAAATGAAATGATGGCTAATGTTCTCCAGACTCAGGCTTGTCTCTTTCTGCGTTTGACTGAGAAGAAAACTGATCAAAGACACCTGAGAAAGATGCTGATTTCAGCCTGTTTATAGCTGCTTCACTGGTGTAAATGATCACATTCTGTCCTCTTTTTCTGCAGGTGCATGAAACCCTGGGTCAAAGAAATATTTTCCTCTGTATCCTATCTTGGAAGGTTAGGTAGCAACAGGGATGAACACATGACAACCAAAAAATTAAAAAGCAACACAGATACCTGTTTGAAATTACCCTTTTCATTGTTTCAACATTCACCTTCTAATTTGCTCCATTTCCTTATCCCTTTATGTGCACCTTGTCTCAGAAAATATAAGAAAAGTGTTACACACCAGATGATTCGGATGACTCCCTATTCTGACACTTTGCAAAGAAAGTGGTGTATAGATGTTATCTGTACAAGGTGAACTTCACCTTCCCTTTCATCACTCAATTTCAAAAATTATAGATTTATAACATTTCTGTTAATGTCACCCTGTTCAGCTTGGTTTTGGTTTTGTTTTCTTTTATCTCTGAATTTGTTACAGTTGCCTAGAACACATAGTTCCAGAATAGTTTAGATCATGAAGAAAAATCAATTGTTAGTGTTACTTTAACTGCATCCTTATCAATTAGAAACACAGTTTGGCATTGAACTGTCATATCCAACTTCACAGCAGTAGTGTACATCAAAAGTTAGTTTGCTCTGATGTTATAAATGTTTTTGTGGGAGACAGAATTCACAATTCCTTGGGATATTTATAGTATTTAAGAATGCTTTTAAGTCACTTGTAATGGTAGATGCCATTGGGTACTCTGTCATAAATGGTTTCCTTATTGATAACAAGTAATGCATATTGTAGTACATTTCAAACCAGGCCCACATTAAACTTGGTAGAAAAAATAAAGACCATGTCTGTATTACTGTAAGAATTCCATTTGGATCTTGTTAATGCCATGTTGTGTTTTTGTTTTGAATACAGCTCCAAAGAGGGGTTTTTAGCCATCAATTTGATTGTATGCACTTCATGATGGGTTTCATTGGATTACATCTAAAGCTCCAACCCAGGTACCAATGGCACAGGGGCTTGTTACAACAGAACTGACCTTTGAATGGCTTGGGCAGCAGGCCTGCAGAGTAAGAGTCCTGCTCTTCCCAGTGCTGGCTCCCTTCTCCCTTCCACAGGTACCTCCTGCTATCTCTACTCCACAGCCTCTCCCCAGGAGTGCATTCTCTTCCCCCAGGGTATGTGGCTGTGGATTGCTGCCCCTGCAAACATTGAGAGGGCTACAGTGCATCCTGGCTTGGATTAGAAAAGCAAGAGGGACTTGAAGGACCACTGGGACCTCAGAAGGGCTGGGATACCAGTTCTGGAATCTAAACAAGCTCCAGTCTCTGGTCCAGAAGGATCCCAGTCATGGAGTTAACAGTTGTCAATGTACTGGAAAGACAAAGTTAGAAATTACTAACCTGTAAGTGATAGGATCAATTCACAACACCACAACTCTTCCTAGAACAGGAGCAGGCCACATACTAACAGAAATTGCCAAGTTTGGTAAGATTTGACATTTCATTCTGGCTTCTCCAGATTAGAAAGCCCAGCTCCCTTGGGAATGACAGTGGCTTCTCACACAGTATGTGTGAGGCTCCTAGCACTACTACAAGGGTTTTCCTCTTCACACAACATGTTTTTGTCCTGTATGCACCAGTCCCACTTGCTGTCCCTGGCCTTATCTTTGCTTCCAGTCCTGATCCTGTCCAACTTTGGCTCCTCACCATCCAGTCATAATCTTCCCTTTAAATACATATGCTCAGTGGCCAGCTTTTCTTCTATAATGTCTGTGGTCATTCATTATTCTAAGTTACACTGTAATTAGCAAGTAATGAGTGATTTCACAGCTGTCGAAAAACTTCCAAGAAAATAAATCTGGAACTTCAGGGGCATGTAGATAAAACTATTTACAGTCATTGTTAAACAGGTTAAAAATAGATCAGTCTTCTTTCATTTCTACTCTTTCCTCAGCCATTTAACATCACATGAGAGGATTTTGATTTTGTAAGTTACACAGATCCCTTAATCAGCAGTTCTCCCCCACTTCATAAAAATCAAAGAGTCTGGACTGGGAGCTTCTCACATGTTGAGGCTTCTAGTCCAAACTCCATCTAAAGCACTGTTAGTATGATCCACACTGGGAAGATGTGGCTCTGCTGATTTCTGAGGGGTTTTTCTTTGGGCTTTTTTAAAAATTTTAATACATTTATGTAGAAATAAGCAGAGAAGACTCTGTGTGGTTGCCTCAACATGCCACTTGAGTCAGTCTGGCTTCATCAAAGCACTGAATTGACACCCATCTTAGTTTACAGTTCTACTTGTTGCTGCTGAGTCCTCCCTACTGCAATCATTCCACAGGGTCATAACTCAACAGCCTGTCCTTTTTCTTGTCAACACAGCTTTTCTCTCAAAAATGCTGTTAACCAAACAAATACCTTCAAAGAGGATGAGACTGCTGTTGCATGTGTAGCTTTTTTAAAAAGTCAGTCATTTGCTGAGGTGATGAGAATTTGGGGGATTCTGTGTTGTAAATACATGGATGTTTACAATACATGTATGGCTTGCTTGTAGACAAAGTCAGCACTCAGGAGACTTCAGCATACAGATAGAAATACAAACAGGTGATGTTTAGTTCTGTCCTAGTGAATTATGTACCAGACACAGAGACTGGAGGTTCTATCTTTGAACAGGTGTTTGAATTCTACACCATTTTAACTGCTGTAGATAAAGCAGGGGCTGGAAAAGGCAGATTCTGGTGGCAAAGGGAAGCTTTAGGTTGCTGCTAGCCTACAGTTTTCACTTATTGCCTTTGATTATTCTTGAATTGTATATTAGGTATGGCTTATTCAGGTGTTTCTCAAGGGCAATGAGTGTTTTGTTTCAGCAAAGTGTAAAGGTTACCAAAAGAGCAACTCCTAGAAAGTAACAATTAAGTACAGAAATGTAATTTCATTTACAGGAAACTATTTTTGAGATGTATCATCACTCAGAGTACAGACTTGGGTTGGTATAAGCTAGTTATTAATGGCTTTCTGACGTTGGGCATGGTATAGATCTGAATGTGATTAAGTTAGCAGGAATTCTGCCACTTTGGTGACAATGACCTTGAGTCCTGAACTGAAAAATAAGAACATCTTAGCCAGAGAGTACTCTGAATAATTGAAGTAAAATATTAGAAAATTTCAGGATAAATGGGAAGAGCAGACCTCAGGATGAGTAGTTAAAAAGAACTACAGTTGTCAAGATCTGATTATTATACAAAAACTGAGAAGCTTAAAAAATCCTTAATGCTACAGTTACCATTTCTAGTCTTCTGGCCACCTTATTTCTAGGTGATGGCATGATTAACATAACTATGGAGGCAGCTCAAATTTCTTTTAAACTGCTTTACTGTTAGCAATACTATCAGCTCTAGCAGAATCTCTAAGCCCAGTTTTCAGCCTATTAGTACAGGAATAATTTGTTTCTCAACTGTTACTTTGAAACATATTGATTTTTTAGCCTACACATGCTTTTACTTGTTTGTGATCTTATCTTGCTCAAATTTCAGAACCACACAATTGACTGCTAAGATAAAGAATGCAAAATTATTCACCCAGTTTGGCTTCAGACAAACAAATGGAACTCAACACAAACAGAATTGCATCCAAGCATTATTTGCCTGAGTTCTTAATATTTCAATACTTTGTGGAAAAAGCAAGTGGGGTAACAAGCTGTTTTGACTTCACTTCCAGTACACTTTCTGGTTTCTCTAGTCTCCAAAGCCAAGAATCCAGTCTAAAGATGCCACAAAGCTTTAGCATGCTTAAGGCAAGAGAGTGCTGTGTTCTTTTTCAATCTTTGTTGCTACACTTTGGAATAAAATAAAAGTTTTGCCATAGTGTATAAAATAAAAGCAGTCTAAGATGTTACCTAAATCCCCTACACTTATTTCATATGTGATTTATGCTTAGAGGAAAGAACCTTGAGTTGGAACTGGTTACATTTGTGTTTTGTGCTGAAATAAGTTCTGGGCTGGAAGCATGTCATTGGAAGCACCCTGCTCTGACAAATTTTCAGCAATCAGAGCTGAAGTCTGACTGAAGTCTCCCCAAAATGGGGCACCACAGCCACCCGGTCTCTGGTCTTCAACCTGCTGGCAAATGGCCTGTGCATACAGCATCCAGATCATCCATCTCAGTATCAGCTGACACAACTTGCTCAAAGAACAGCTGTGATTTTTCCAGGAAAAACTCAACCCTTGCAAGTGCCCATACTGGCATGAGACTGTTGCTCTGCTGTTACGTAGGAAATGGGACGAGCTTTGTAGAGAGCAGCCTCTTGCCTGCTCTGGGTTATTGAACCAGAAGCTCGAAAGCCAAGCTGGCACAGCCCCAGAAATGTCCTGAGAGCCTGCAAGCCTGAACTGTGGCCCTGTGAAAGACTGCACTTTCTAGCTAAGTAAAATATTTTTGTTTCTCTGCATCAGTACCAGGGAGGACAGGACCTGACTTTTTGAACAGCTTTTGTTTGTCCCCAGAAGGCCTTGATACTCCTTGCCCATGTTATGCAAGGCTGGCCTACCCTGCATGTGACAGAATTGTCTGGCAAGAACTACCACCACCTTTCTTTCCATCAGGGCCACTCTTTCAATGCCAACCGAATGGAAAGTGTTTGTCAATTTCTGTTTTCTTTTAACTTCCTCTGCACAGATCTGGAGAGTCCCTGCCTATAAATACTTGCTTAGAGAGTACTTGGGAAACTCCTGTCTTCTACAGGGATCATGTTTCAAGTCATATTTTACAGAGGGGTAATAAGGGACCTGAATTTAATTTTTCTGCATCAGCATCTCAGTCATTCATTCATTTGACCAGGTAGAAAAGCCTCATCACAAAATAAAGGCTGCAGTCTAAAGTGATGGTTTCAGAGAAAGCAGGATCCCAAAGCTAAAGGGCTCCCAGTGTAATAGAGATAAGCAATCTTTTCCAAATCAAAATAAGTAGTGTAGTGATATCCACCAAATATGATATGCAAATTTTCAAGTCTTACTATAAAAACTTTTCCAGTCACTTCTGAATGTGTTTCAGACTGGTCTATGAATCTAAAAATATGTATTAAAACAGAGACTAGAATGTGTGACTGAATTCCAATTCAGTCTTTGCAACTGAATTCCAGACATCATAGAATGATTTTCAAGATGTTATTCAAAGCAATGGAATATGTATTTAAAAGCAAGCTTAATCTTGACTGCATTTTGAATGAAAACATTTGGAAATGTATGCTAATGCCTTTTTTTATTACACTTTAATTTTTTACAGTATTCAAAAAAGCAACTGGAAATTAAAGGCTGCAATCCTGCAAATATCGCCATTAACTTTAATAAAACTACCAGCATGCTGTTAGGAGCTGCTAAGTACCAAGAATTAATAAACATACATTTTCTTAAAAATCTTTGCTGAAGCAGTACAAAACTGTGTCAGTATTAAGAATGAAATCATTCAAATTTTTCAAGATGTTGTTGAAATTATCATGAATTTCTGAATATACACATCAGTCAAGACAACCAGCCAAAAGAATGAAGCTTTGGGAAAGACCAGACCTTTATTTGACAATATACTGCACGGAAATGCTTAGAACTCCCTGAAATGGATGTAAAAGATTTGCTGTGAACAGCTTGCTTTGCTTTTGTGAAGTACAAGACACAAAGAGTATTCCTAAAAAAAATCACCATGTGTTTCACAGCCCCTAGAGAACATCGAAAAAAGACTTTAGAAATGTTTGTCCAGAGAGAGCACATAGTTTCTATCAGCTTCAGTAAACCTTGTAATAAGTCTCATTGTATTATTTTAAAGATTATTTAAGAAACTTAATCTATAATAGTAGTCTACGTACTGTCATTCCTGAGTAAGAATTACTAATTTCTTGGTGCTGTTAATATACATTTGTTAATTGTAGAATGGTGATCAGAGAGAAGGTCAGAAATAATTTTATTTTTATCTTGTGCTTTGCTTAGCCGTCTTTTCTCTTTTGGGTGAAAGAGTAGTGGTAGCATTTCATTCTTTGTCCTCATTACTCCATGAAATTATTATTCTGTGTGTGGTTATCTTTCAGTTCAGTTTGTACCTCACTCATGACACAAGGGTGGTAGGAGCATTCTGCTAGAAGGCAAAAGAAAAAAAAGCTATAGAAGGACTATCTAAGTGAAAATGTTTGCAAGTCAAAGGAAGGGCACATTTAACTTCACAAAAGAAAATGCTGGTTTCTGTTGTAATGTTGGTTACACAATCACATAAGGTTTTATTTTTAAAAGCAAGTAAAAAAATTATAGTGCATCAGCTCTTTGACTGGTGTAAATCAAGATGGTTTTATTGACTTTGATGGAGCTATGTCGATTTATACCAGATGAGGATTTGGCCTACTGTATGGAGATATTTTTATTTCTCTTCTCACTCTATCAGTTAAAGAAAGGGTAATAATCAGCAAGCTGGAAGCAATTATGCGTGTGTGAGGAGGGGGTAGTTTCATAATAGCTAACTTGATATTATTTCCTGTAAAATGCATCAGGAGACTAAAGCCTGGAGCCTGCTGACCAGTTTGTTTTGTAAAGAAATATTTATTCAAATCTGTTTATAATAATTTGTCAAATTATGGGCAGATTCAGCTGAAGCACTTGCCTTCCACTGGTACAAGAGGCAGCAGCTCTGGAGCTGATCAGGGCACCAAGTGGCGCCCATGAGGGAAGACCCCGGCAAAATTTGGCTTTCACTTGCATCTGCGTAAATCTGGAATAATTCTACCAAAATCAATGGAAATATTTTCTATTTACAAGTGTGCCTAAAAGCAAAATTTGGCACCATCTTCAACTGAGCATTTATAAGCTGTTTCTGGCAACAAATAAGGATGGGGGAGGAGAAGATTATTCATTGCAGATGCTTTGTAAGATTACCAGAGGCTTTCTGGTGACAATAAAGTCTACTAACATAGCCACTTTTGGAAAATGCTTTTGAAAATGCGATTTGAGGGAGTTTCCTGTTATCTTTTAATTCTTACATCATTTCACGGTGGTAAAAAATGCTAACCAAGACCTCAAGTGAAATTTCTTACATGGTTCTCCTTCCTGTGGTGAGGCAAATGAGCCCCAACCTGCAATACCAAGTGGACTAAAGCAATTCATGGCAAGTTAAGATTTCTAAGAAACCATCTTGGATGAAAGCATTTCATAGGGTGCAGTTTAATTATTGTTAAGCAGCCACACATTGACAAGGGAGCTGAAGATGAAATAATCACAACTAAAATAAACAGAAAGATTTATGAATTTATTTTTAAGTTACAAAGCAGATTATTCTAAAGTACCAACATTAGCACCATAAACACTAAAGTACACCAACCAGCTTTTGCAATATAGCTTATTCATCTGATCTCTTTGGTCTCTGGAATGCTTTAATTTTTTGTAATGTTTTTGTAATGTTTTAAACTTAAGAATATAAATAAAGTGACTGCCTGCCCTGCTAGGGTGAACATAGTTATACTAGGCTAACAGTGCTTTTACCACTATAGCTTATACCCATAGAATTATACCCATACCTTTTTCTGAACTGATCTACAGGTAAATGAATCTCAAAAGCAGCATGCAGATGAACCCTTAAGCAATAGCAGACAATTCATAAAAGAGTGGAAAATATGCAGTTCAGAAATTATTATGCATCAATGCAGCTTTTGCCCCAACTAGGGAGAGCCCCAAGGAGCCCTTCATCCCTGCACCAGTCCTCTCCAGCCCTCCCTGCTGTCTCCCTGGGAAAGGGCAGGCAGCCTATTCATCAGGCCCTGGACTTGGATTTGAAGTATGTGTATGTCTACCATTTTCTGGATCCATTTGAAGCAAGGAAGAAGCAGAAAATTTCCAGGGAAAGTTTGCCTATTTTGGGATTTTTTTTTTAATAGCTTAAATGCAACCACCTTAAAACAAAACAAGGCATCATTTCAGCTAGGGCAGGTGATGGCATTGTGACACTGAATTTAAATCCACCTTCCTGTAGTGAATATGGAACTTTAAAGTGCTGCCTGGTTTATTCTGTGTGATGCTGCAATGCATCTTTCACTAATTTTCTTACTCACCTTTTCAGCTATGCATGGAAATTCATGGGGTGTTTTTTCCCAGTAAGTTTCAAATGTATATGCTGTTCTACACTGAAAAAAAACAACTCCAAGGTCATTATCATCTTTTCTAGTGAAAACATAGAATAGAAAATAAATGAAACAATGTAACCAGCAGCTACATTGATTGACAGAATTTCTATGATTACGTCTCTGTACATAGGGGCATGTGTTATATGTATAAATGAAGTATTTTATTTTTTATAAATGCATGCAATCCATTTTTTTTTACTATTTAGTATATTGCACAAAATATAACTGCTTACAGATAGTATTCCTAAAATCAATACCACAAAATCAATTCACACTAAGAATAATTTAAAAGGATGAGAAAACTTTGATTAGTTTTCTGCTGAGGTTTCAGATCTTTACAGGGGAAAAAAGAAAAGATTAAAAGATCTCTTTCAAACCTGGTGTGTGCTGTAAAGATGAAGTTCCAGCTAATTTTGACGTGGACAGAGGTTACAACTGAAGGCAGGAATAGAGAGAAGATTAAATTCTAAACCATGACCCTGTTTTCATAGCAACGTATTAAGGAAACCAAATAGAATGACACACCTAAACCAAAGCATTTCTAAGTAAGGCATCTGTCAGATTTTTCCATGAGGTGTAAGCAGTTTATGATGTACTGTGATGGTCAGATTTCTGCATTTTAGTATTGCTCAGTTTTCACAGCTAGAGTGGTCTAAAGCCTGAAGATGAATTTCAGAGATAACTGAACAGTAGCCAGGAAAAAGGTTAATATCACAGTAGTAACAGGTTTATATGAGTCAGCTAACTTGAGAAAAGACTAGAAAAGGTGATCATTAAATCAAGTGAAGCTTGAATATATGAATGAATTTGAGTTTGGTGTTAAATGACATAGAGGGTCAGGTACTACACCAGTATCTAATCCTGTACATACTACTGGAGTTGGTGCTTAGTGCAGCACAATTCAGGCTGTAAGCACAAGTTGTCATGGGGAATATCTGTGGCATGCACTGCATGCCTGTTTTGTCCTGATCAGGGACCAAGACAATCCTGCCACCAGGCAGAACTGAAGTCTGCTGAGAGATCTCTAAAAGCCACTTCTTGGGGTCCTGCAGGAACCACTGCTAATCACCTGAGGCTTTGTTCACTTGCTGTTACCCAGATGCAGAAGAGAAGTGACCCAAGCACCAGCTGAACCCTCTAGCCAGAAAGGTCTTGGGTAAAAACTGACAAAAGTACCAGATTTCCCTTCCAAGTGCTCTAGCCTGATCTGAGAATAAATATTAATCATATCTTTACTGTCTAAAATAGAGACAGAGCTCAGCTATTCTGAGGTACATATTAAGGGTTCTGGAGGCCTTTTCTCAGGGTTGTTTTTTCATTGGTTAGTTGGTTTTGGTTTTTGTTTTGGTTTGGTTTTTGTTTGTTTGTTTTTGTTTTTGTTTTTGTTTTTTTAACTACACATGCAATTAACTGGTTTACCAGTTAGAATATTTTCAAGCAAGAAACATCCACCTCAATACAGTCATCATGTTCCCATAGGTATTATGAAGAATGGAAAAAATAGGGCTGGAAGGGATCTCTGACATTCATCTATTCAAACACAGGTTGAAAAAGCAAAGATCAAATTGCTGGAATATTTTCATTCATATTATCTGTTTCTAGTGTGCAGCCTGAATCGGACTCTACTACAAGGTTTTACAAAGAGAATTACTGTGGAACTTAAGAGTTCCTTGGGAAGAAATGCAAACAGAAGTGGAAGTAACAGAATGACTTCCAAAATGCTGTTGCTCAGGTCAACCTCCAATTGAATATCAGTTTAGGACAACTTTTAAATTAAAAATTAAATTTGATTAGTCTGGTTTGTCCTGAAATTTAAGAAGCTAATGTCAAGGCCCATAGAGCCTGAGACCAAGTACAGTCTAATTACCAGGCTGGAATTTTTAAATTACTACAAATAAGGGTATTGGGGGAAAACTGTCATGATTCAGAATTCAGAAACCACATCCTCCCTATTTTCTGGCCATCCCACTCAGCCTCTGAGAGGGAGTGTTCAGAGTGGAGTAAGTGAAGGCAGATAACCACATCCCCAGTCTGCTGTCATCCTCAGACAGCAGAATGTCCAATGATGTGCCTTCTGCTTACCAAAGTCAAGTGATCAAATCAAAGAGGGTTTAAGTAACCTCACTTGTCAACAGGTGCCTTCAATATAATTACTTGTAGTTGGCCTTTTGCAAACAGGCAAAATTTCAATTAGCTTTTTAGCAAATTTCTGCCTTGTCACCACTTAGAAAACTCATAAAATGTTTACAATTTAAGACATCTTAAACTCTACATAGATCCTCTCATTCATGAGCAAAGGGTCTGCAAAACTCTAACATATCTCCCCTTCTTGAGGTATCACAGTCACAGAATATTAATCTCTTTTGCCAGGTAGCAGAGCAGGATTTGAGCATTTGCAAGGGATATTCTCATTTACAGCTGGGTGTTTTTGCACAAGCCCACCATTGTTATTGGCTTAAGACAAAACCCTGGGCTGTGAACAGGAAGGGATGGCGCGTGTTACCCACCTTGCTCCACTCTGCAGGGAAGAGCAGCAAGCTGCTTGTGCTAATGCACTGAACTGCTTGGCTAGATTTGGCAGAGGTGCCTATCCAAGTTTTTGGTTCATTATGAGCAGATCCTACTGAGTAGCATCAAACTAAAGCCGCTTGATTTGAACTGGAAACCTCCATCTTGGGACTGAATGCATTTTAAAGGCCCTGACAGATGGGCTCTGCCGACCCGAACAGCAGCAATCTGTAACGCTTTAGCTCCCCCGTGTCTGCAGTGCCCTCTCCAGTGCCGTCTGTCCCAGCAGCACGGGAAGCGAGCAGATGCTGACAAGGGCAATGTCTCCGCGGGGTCTGTGCGGGCTGAGGCAGCAAGCCCTTGCTTTGGCCACTACCAGGGCAAGGACCCTGGCAGGGAGGTGGGGGAGATGGCAGACAATGTGTAACCATCACTGCTAAACCTGACAAGGTTCCACCAGGATGTCTCACACTTAGCTGATTTGCCAAAACCTGCTGCAGCTGTCTCGTGTGGCACCTTCTTCACACGCATAATAATTTGACCACAGTCTAAGTTTTTGCTTAAAGCAAAGAATAAGAGAGTGCTAGTGCAGTGCAGGAGGAGAGCAGAATGTGTTTTAAAGCCTTTTCACAGCTTTGATCTGAAACCTTTTGGTTTCCAGTTAAACCCATTTTGCTCTGCCAGCAGCAATCCTCACAGGAACACAAACAAGGGCCCTGTCTCCTCCCTCTTGCAACACTCACACCCTCTGTGTCTGGGCTTACCTGCCAAATTTCGTGCAACTCTGTGTCTGGCACCTATGCAAATTAAGCAATCTGTATCTAGTGTATACATTGTCATAAATATGGCTTCTGAAAAAAACACTGGTAGGGGTGGTTAAAAGTATTAGGCTGAGCCTTGGCTTAACAGGGAGAGCTCCTTCAAAGACCAGGGTCTGAGTGCAGTGTACATGGGAAAGAGCCTTCTTGACAGCCAGTCTGGAAAGCCTTTCTCTGGAAAACACAGGTGACAAGTGCATCCAAGGGTTCTTATGGGTCTCTTCCAGCTCAGGATCTTCTCTAGCCAATGAGCATAGCAGTGGAAGACCAGAACTTCATAGAGAGCTGTTCCCCATGGAAGGAGGAGTGTTAACTGATATCCCATGCTACACACTCATTGGGTGCTGCCAGTCCTCTGCTGGCTCCTTGCTTCCTCTTCCCCTTAATCCACCTCTTCCTCTTGATTGCACGCCCAGTGCCCTAAAACTGTCCTAGAAACATGGAGCACACAGAGGAGAAAGGGATGGCTGTCCATAAGCTGTGCATCACCCCAGCTCCCAGGGACAGATAGGCAGACTTCTTGCCTGGAGCAATCTTGCCCTAATTCTTTCAGAACAAGCCCTCCGGCTCCTGATTTCCCCTACTTTTCCTCTTGCCTTGCCCCTTCCCCACCTCAGAGGAAGACTGGTTGGGAACCAATATCCAGGTGAACCAGTTTGGGCAGAAAGAGATATCAGTCTATTGACCTCTGTACTCTCCAACTTCCTTCACCAAGGGGTGAGGTAATTGGATAGCTCATATACATTTCTGAAAACATTGTAGGAAGAGTAAAGGAAACATGACTGGAAGAGGTGGGATGGTTCTGCAAGGCAGGGCAGAGAAGACAGTCCAGGTCATGCCAGAAGCAAAGTGGGAATTTATGGGGAGAAGCCCTCACTGACTTAGCAAACCCAATGGCTGCAGGAACAGACAGATGGCTGCTCAGGGCTGGGAGTGACAGAAAGGGCTCAGGTGTGGTGCAGTGCACCCTGTTTAGACAGGGTTTAGCACCAGGCTCAGGTCATTGCTAGGTCTGGAGGCTTTACCTCCTCTCTGGGGCACAGAGCAGTGTATGACTGCTTTTCCCACCAAACAGCCACCAGGCTGCTCTGGTCATGCTGAGAAGTTCGCACCTTGTTTCTCCTGTGCTGTGATCACAGCAGTAAGGTAAGCCCATTCCCATGCACTGGAAATACTTGTTTTGGAGCCTAGGTATCTCTGACAGTTAATTTAGGCTGTGAGCAGGGATGTCATCCACAAATACAGGATGTTTGTCTGCTCTCCTCTCTGCCAAGGTCCTTCATTACTATTAAGGCCTACATGGGGAGGGGACAGAATTAGTTTCTGACCAGCTCTGTCTTCTCCACTCCCTCCATGCCCTTTGCAGCCACTTGCAGGAAGGATGAAGGAATAATCCCAAATCTGGATACCTTATCACTGTAGCTACAAGACAGTAAAATAAAAGAAATCCTTATTTCTGAAAGGCCATTAGCTCTGGGGTGAATGGTCTGCTTCGAAGTCTCAGTAAAATTCATCTTTCTAGCTACAAGTACTAATCCCTATTATCTGTGAGAGCTGAACCATATGCATAGTTATGATTAAATGTGGATGCTGCAACTAACTTCTGTTAGTTCAGAGCAGGACTATCAACTCAAAGCATAAGTGGTAAGAACATCCTTCTGTTTGAGAGTTTCAGGGTGGCATCAACTCTTTTGCATGCAAAGTTTGGGTGAAACAATTGGCCGGGAAAGAAAACCCCACTGAACAAAACCAAACACAAAAACAAGAGACAAAACCAGGAAAATTAATGCAGTGTTGGATTTTATATCATACATGTACTGTAAAAGAGGATCTGTTTGAAAGGGATTGGGAAATTTCACAGAAACCATCTTGTTATCTATGTAAGTAAAACCAGACCTAATTATCAGGCTGTGCTCAGTTATGCTGTTCCTGTTAGCACAGCCCTCTCAGAAAGTGAACGAAAATCAAGTGATTTTAGTGTTCCTCTTACCTGAAGAAAAATCTGAGGATGGAAAGAAAGAAAATAGTAGCCTTAAGAGGTACGTTCGGCCTTCTAAACATTAGAACTGCTAACCAGCTCATGTCTGGCTATTCTGCAAGTTAAAGTATCATTTAATCAGAGCAAGCAAAGTAATACAGATAATGTGGAAATTGAAAGGTACCTTAGATCCGTTTTTGTACTTTCTCTCTCAGCCCATATCTCTGGCTGTAGCTCAGGATCTGAGCATCTGTGCATAAATTGGTTTAAAGAGCCATCTTCAGAAATCTTGATGCTCAGAGTTGAAGGTGGAGATCCAATACTCAGATGATGAGAACTGGAGGAAATTCAGTGAAGTCTTGCACACACAGAGTTACACCAGCAGTCAGCCAAACCAGCCCCACTCCTCTTTAATTTTATCAAACAATTCCCATGGACCATCTAATGGGTCATGGTGGCTCTTAAGTTGTGTCAGCTTTGTACTGCAGAGATACTTCAATTGACTCTGTTACCTGATGGGAAGGGATGAGAGGCTTGCAGCAACCCCATTTGCTGGTGCCAGCCTTCTGGCACCTAAGCTAGCAGGTCTCCTGTTTCCATGCATGCCCGAGGCACTGGTGCTAGGGCAGCAGTGCAGCAAACCTCACTGCAGAGACACACCAGCATCTGAGTCGAGGCATGGACCAGAACACAGCCTGCAAACCTCAGGGCATGAGCTGAGGCTCCTCTCCAAAGCTGTCACTCATCAGGAAGCATTAAGCAAGAGCCAGGGGAGTCAGAGTTAGAAAACAACCCTGTAAAAGAAGCAGAACATAGCAAAGCTGGCAGCAGCCACGGACAGGCCAAGAGGATCACGGATCACACCAATGCATAGGAAAAGCTGAAAAGGAAAAAGCTGGGACCATGCAGCAGCAGCATGAAGTGGCCTGAAAGCTGGATCAGGGAGCAGAAGATGCTGTACTCAGAGTCTGCATGAAAAAAAAAGCTATAGCTTAAAGGTGACTTCACAGCTATATTCTCCAGCTGAGCATGTGTAAGTAAAATAGCAGAGGTAGCACTGGCAGCTGGTATTAACACCATCACAGCTAAATGTCAGAAGTAGCCTAGAGAGGGAACTTCATTTTGCAAAATGCATAGCTGTGAAATCCATCGACAAAACTGATGTCTGCTTCTATTAGTACCACACAGCAGCTTGACCTAAATAGTAATTTCTGTTTGGCATTGAAAGACAAACAGGAATAAGGTCCAAAAGATGAGTCATTACAAAGAAATAAAGGCCAACAACATGTACTGTCCTCCTCAATCAGCCCCTTCCCAAAAGGAGGCCAAAAGCTGTACATATTTTGGATTCTTCCATAGCAAATCTTACTGCCACCTCAGAATTTTTGGCTGACACCTTGACGACACTGAAATAGAGAGTCAGACTATGACACAAAGATTTTAAACAGACAGTGGTGGTCCTTACTAATTTCAGTAAGTGCATTAAGAAACACAGACTCACAGTATTGCAACACCACATGTTGTGCTCACACATGCAGCAGTTTTGACCATAAAATCCTTGAATGCTTGGCAACCCCCTCATTGCCTGGCTCTGGTTTGGATGTTTTTGCTGATGACCTTTTGGGTTATTGCCCTGGCAAAAATGGAGAGCTGACAATGACCTACCAGTCACTGGTTCAGTCTTTCTAACATACACAAGTGGGAAAGAATCAGTGGAAATGTCCAAGATGCTCCTGTGTAGACCTCTGAGAGTGACACCCCTAGTGCATATGTGTAGCATAGTAAGTCAAGATTACTTGAGCTTACTAGCTCAAATAATTGTTTTCCCTAATTGCCACAGCTCCTAACTGAAATGTACTTACTATTCAAAATGCTTTCAAAATTACAAAGCTGATATACTTGTTTACTTACATTCTCAGCATGAACACCTTACACAGGGCTGAAAGAAAACATATAGGCATCTGTGATCTCTAGTAGAGAATACTGCTCCTCAGCATCCAACCTGAGTTAGTCAGCAAATGCTTCCACAACATCATGCTTAGTCTCATTTTAAGATGCTAAACCTGATGTTTTGTTAACTTTCTGTTTAGCTTACTATCAAAATTAGTAATTTTTTCTTTGTTAGTTTCTTTGTTCAAGCAGCTGGAAGCAGGCAGCTCCACCCAAATTCTTCATTACACCAGCGCCCTTAAAGTGTTTATCTGTGTGTCAGCTTGGTGCTTGTGTCTTAAATTGTTTTGCCAGGAAGCCATCAGTGACGTTCTGCTCCCCTCCCTTACCACCCCACCACCCCCTCAGTAAAATGTGTACTACTTATCTTATTAATGCCATTTTAAAAATAGAGATTATTTAACAGCTATGTATTTTCATGCTCTTTAAGTCCTTAAAAATACTGACTACAAAGAGTGCACTCAGCAATCCTACAGCAGACCACATGTGTGCAATTACCTCATTTACACAAACACAATAACCACACAAAATTCAATGCCCCATCTGGAAGATAGGAAATATTATTTCCTTTCTTCTACCTTTGTCTGTGTACATAGCTGATTCTCGAGGATAAGCAGAGTCTCACTATGTTGGTGGATATATACACACACATACACAATACATATGCTCACACAATACTGCAGATAATTGGGGCCTGACTTCTGTTGGGGCTGCTAGCAACTCTGGTAAATTACTGTACTGCAAATTTTGGCATGAAATCTCTTGCCAACTTTGCCCATCCTTGCTATTTCCAGCTCAGGCTGACAGTTTTGGCTGGCTGCCTTCCCTGCTTGTGTAAACCCCTGGAAGCACAGCTGCGCAAAGATTCAGAACCTTCTCTCTCCCCCCCTGCCCCATAGGTGTTTGGTGGGGCTTGAGCCAGGTGATGGAAAGTAAGCCATCACAGCCACTTTCACAGAGAGAGGGGCAGGTCAGGAGAACCTGGACCTCTGATGCACTCTGTGATGAAGAATGGAACCTGTTTTCTTCTCCAGTCTCACCAAGTGGAAGGAGAGGAGTCTCCAGAGAAACATGAATGCAAAAATCCCCAAGACAGGGTCTCCAGGTAAAGTAGTACCACAACTGCCAGAGGAGCTGGGACATCACAGAAGTCACGCAGCAGAAAAAAAGGGGGGAAGCAAATACTTATTACAACTAATAGTGAACTTCTGGGTTTGGGGTTTTAATATCTCTTTCTTGGATGGGGAATGACTCCAGCATGTGTTCGCATAGAGAACTCCTACATTACAAGCTACAAGGGATACTGCAGGTGATCAGTTCTAACTAAGCCGTCCAGCATACTGCTACTTTGTTCCTGTTGGAAAAGACTCACCCCTAGGGTGACACAAACATGTCAATTTTTAAGATATACAAGCTGCACTGAGTTTCTGCAAAGGAATTTAAAAAACGTGCACTTAAGCATGATGTTCCATTTCTCTTCCTTCCCCAAAACACTGTGCCACATTAATCTGCTCTCAAATAATGAATGTGTGGAAGTATAGAAATTTCCAGGAGCATTTAACATGCATTTGTTGGAAAAGCAGCACTGCCTTCTTCTCCCACTTATTTCTACAAATACAATTCCCTCTACTGCAGAGGGCTTGTGACAGCCCAAGGGCATATGAGAGGCCATTTGTTAAAATGCTGGCAAAGATTACTGGCATTGTGCATGTCAACTCCTGCTTTACCAAGGGCGGGCAGGGGGCAGCCAGAGCCTGGGTCTGTTGTGAGGCCTCAGAGATGAGATGGAGCAGGGTCTGCCCTTTTCACTGGAGTCCCCACCAGGAATTCCTGGAGAGTGCAAAGCAACCCCTTAAAAATGTTTCTGTCATTATTCCAGTGTGCAGCGAGTCCTAGAAGCTGTTCAGCTGAAGTTACTGATCACATTTTCTATTATTGTCTTCCAGTAACAGAGAAAACGTGCAGGCTGCAGCCACACTCAGGCACAGCTCCTGCTGCACCATGGCTGGTCCTGGCACCGGCAGCAGCGAGAGAGAAGACAGCTGAGAAGACACAAGAGACAGGAGAAACCTAGGAAAGAGAGGAGGATACAGATGGTGAGGAATGAAGGAGCTGGATTTGGGTTTTCTCAAGCTTGCTCCACTGTCAAGTTTTCCTAAGCATGGGCCATTAGCCCCATCCAGTATTGCTCACCGTGACAAAAGGCACATGGAAAATGGCACCCCTTTGAGAGCCAGGCTGTTCTCACTAGGCATTTGGTGATTTTTTGAAAACAGTCTCAAGTAAAGATATTTGCAACATGTCCTGTCTGCAAAGTGAATCAATCATTCTTATAGCTTGACATTTTTTTGTGCTACTACTGTAGATCGAGTATTTTTTTCCTTCTTTTACTATTACAGAGTACTTCTTTTACTACTAGTTCTTGATGGGTTCAAATTTCAGATGGCTCTTTCTGCAGAAATCAGGGTACTGCATGGGAAGTTATGCTACTGGGGAATAGCAGAGCTGCTTTCCACGTGTGACAGGAACTCCTGGCTATTATAAGTGCTGGAGATATTAATCTCCCTCATTAATTTTTTCTAACTCAGGCCTACAAAAGTGAATTTTTTTGATTTACAGTTGTTCAGTGTACTGCTGCTGCAGCAGGGGTTGGGACCTCTGTCAGGCCATACAGAGCTGTGTTTCACAGGCAGTGGCAGCACACACCAGCCCCAGAGCTGTGCAGGGCAGCGAGGGCTGGCAGCTTGTGGCAGCCACCGTGACATCTCTAGCAGCTGTCACAGGGCTGCCCTGCATGCAGGCCCACATATCTGGGTGCCAGATACTCCCGTCTCCCTTCCTCCCAACACCAGGGGCCAGCTAACAGCAAGGGCAGTGTAAAAACAGAGCTCTCGGAAACAATTATTTATGCATTTTCAACACTGGACTGTGGTTAATCTGTGCTTCCTTTTCAATGCTGTCAGGTGAAGGAAAGAGCTAGAAAGTATCTCAGAGAGGTACTGGTATTATCTTTGCCTTTCAGGTTTTTTAAATTAGGTCACTTTACAAAGAAGAGCTCCACTGTTTAACATTTTTTATATGACAATCTCAAAGCAACCGATACTCAATTAATTCACAACTTCGCTCTGATTTTGGATTTGTTGTTCTCATTTTCACTGTAGACACCAAGGAAGAGAAAAGTTCAATCACTGGCCAAATACCAGTTCAGCAGCAGCAGAACTAAGAACAAGGACTCGACATGCTGAATATACTCTGGCAGCTTCCTCAAGCTGAAACAGCAAAACCTTAGTTGAGGCAATACACACACCCTTGGGAGGATTTCAGCTGATGTCTGAGGTCTTCTGAGCCTGCACAGGGAGGACTGATTTGCCCCCTTTCACATGAGGTTTTGCAAACTACAACACAATTTACCTTTGCTGCCCTTGTGTGTGGGAATGTGTAACAGGACTGAAAAGGGTGAGCTGGAAAAGAGACAATTACTACTTTGTTGATACACTAGTTGTTTCTAGCTCTTCAGTAGGTGAGTTAGGCAGCTCATAACATCCCAAAGAATGGCCCTGTGATCTCTGGCCCTATGAAGTCAAGTTAGGAAGAGGCTTCTAAAGGGACAGAGGAGATATATCTCTTAATATACGTTTGATAAAACCAAACTGAATTACCACCACCTCTTCTCAGCGAACGCATCAATGTGAGGGTTTTCACCGAGGACCCATCAAGGGCAGGAGAGGAAAAACACACATTTCAGCAGCATGAACTCACCTCTTGAGTTTCTCCTGATGTCTAAAAAAGACAGGGGGAGCTTCCCTTTTGCACCCTCTGCTGCATATGAGCTCCAGATGCGCGCATGCTATTTTCAGTCAGAGGATACAGATGTCATTAAATATGCTGGTGATCTGCTCCAGTCTATTGAAATTTTTTTAATCTGAGATCAACACCCAAAAAAAGTATTTGAAGACTCAGCATGAAGAGGAGAAACAACTGCAAGTTGTAGCTCCCATATTACTAAAACAAGGTGCAGGGCACAGATCATACTCCATACCATGAGCCCCAAGTCCTGACAATTGATTCAGGAGATCTTTCAGGACCTCTGGAAAAAGTAAAAAACATTCCAACATGGTGTTTTCTTCTCACATGGTAGTAGGGTTATGAAGTAGCTTTTTATGACCCATTCAGTTTTCCTTTTATAGCAGCCTACTTATATAGGCTCCAATTCAGTCACAGCTTCCACTGTACTGATTACTACAGTGCTCATTTCCTCATTCTGACCTGCGCATGCATTTCTTTTCTTTTTTATTCTCTCCTTATCAGATCTGTTAGCCTTGCATTACCCCTCCATGTTGTTGCTTAGCCTCTCCTGGGCTTCTTTTCTAGGTGCACTTGTCTCACTGACAACCAAGTAACCAATAAAATAAATGTTTTAAGAAAAGCTTTCCATCTTTTTACATTTTTAAACACATGAAGAATAGATTCAACACAGTATTTGAGCAGTGGTTCAGCATCACTCAAGTTAAAACATCCTCTGCCACTCTGAACAGGACATGAAAGTAAGACTTCTTAAAACTCACTATCCTTTCTACAGTCCCATTTATTTACAGAGTTGGTGAGTGCCTAAAGGCCACTGATCCTTTTTGCTTACAGCACATACTATCAAAGTCACGGACCTGTACATCATTTGAAGACTGAAATCCAATTTAATGTTTTCCCATTTACACTAGACATAAGTTGTGCAGCAAACTTTTTAACAATGCTTCTAAATTCACAACATGCTTAGTCCAAAACTCCTGAAGATAGTATTTTTGCACTTGGGATTGTTAATGTTTGCTAAAACCCAAAACATTCTTCAGCTGACTAAAAGCTTTACATCCTTAGAACGTAAAATCTAAATATAAATGTGGTGGGCGTATGTGGATCTTTTCTCTCTGAGGAGGCTCTGTTACGAATTTCCACTGTTTTACGCCACCACCAAGCCTCTGCTAAGCCATGACACCTGTTCAGAATTTTCAGCTTCTTAACCCCTTATTACACCTCCTACCATCCACAGAAGAAGTGCAGGAAAAGAGTTCCATCATCCTGGATTTGCTGTATTAATTCTCCATGGCTCCTCGGTGTCCTTCACTATTTTATATTAATACCCACCTTAAGGACAACTAACTAAACGGATGAACTTGCCTCCCTCATAACATATGCCTGTAGATAATCTGGTTATCAAGCAGAACCTGGAGAGAAAACCTAAAAATTCCACAGGAGGAACACCAAAGATAATGCTGTTAATAAATATTGTTACTGATAAGAAAAAATGCTTTATATCAAAATGAAACAGCACTACAGCTTTTATGTAACATTACGCTAAATGCATTCTTATCATCCACATCAATAAGGATTCACTGTTCTTAGGTTTGATGTATTTAGCAAATATTGGCAGTGCATAATACTACTGATGACCAAAAGTTCTTTTAGTGTTGCTATATAGATGCTGTTTTTAACATTTATGCAAAAAATAAACCATGAGGCTATCACCTAAATTAAAAGTCAAAATAGCCTGTTGAGACAAAATGCCTCAGTAAGAAAACCTGTTTCAAAAGACTCTTTTTAATTAAAAACCACATATATCACTCAAATTAACCACAGTATTAATTTTGACCTGATTTATTCACACAAATCAATCCAAGTTCATTTTAGGCCCAAAATATATAAGAATACTAGTAAATTTTTCCAGGCACTAGAGAATCTTGTATAAATGAATCTGTTCGAGCGCTTCTCTGTCAACATCCTTTTCCATATACACATCATAGTTCAGCTGCACCTCTTCAACCCATTGACTGAGCTGTACATCTGTCTGAAACAATGAAAGCAGATCCTTAAATCAACACCATGTTAAGAAACAGCAAGAGTTTCAAGGTTAAGGAGTTTCAACATTAAGAAGGCAAGACATAATATGAGAGATTAGTCATTCCAAATTATATGGCAATGATAAATTAATTTCTGGAAAAGCCATTTTAACTCAAATAGGACATAATAAAGATAACTTTAAAAATTATCTCAGTCAATAGTCTAGATATTTTGTTAGCATATTACAACCGCCTTTATGCATTTGTGTAAGCCTCAAGCATCCTAATTCAAAGGGTGACATTCTGACAGATGTGCTGAGGGAGCAGCTAATAGTATCATGGAAGAATCACAGGTATTTTCTTGTTTTACACACAGGTAGTATTGTATTAAGGCTACAAAGGGCTTCTCAGCTGCTCTGTGACTACAGCCTGCTCCAAGAAAAATTCAAATGACACCACTGCTGGTCTTGGGGCTGAAGATATATTTCACCCATCAGCATACAGGCAACAAATGATTCAATTTCTCTAAAACTAACTACTGTTGTGAGAAAGTCACTTTACACATAACCTTGTCATGTCTGATCAGTGTTTTGTTTCCTAACTAAAGCTAGGCCACATAATTTGACCAGGTATCACACACAGATGACCGATGGCAGCACGGACAGAGGGCAGAGTGTGGCCCAGCATGGAGCATTCAACATCTCTGAAAGGGGCACTGTTGTTATGTTTGCTTCCAACTGCAATTTAAAGCCATGTAACTGATCCAAGATGCCTGATGGTAGTCACTTGGCTAGTTGGGAGACCACATCTCTCACTAATCCATACTTCCAAAAGCTCATACTGCCATATTAATACACATGTTAATAGAATGATTCATGCAGCCTACTGAGAGAGGCTGAGATTTTCCTTTTCACAGAAGGACAATCTAAGTACAGGGAGATGTGCTGATGGTCAAGCTCAAAACAGAATCCTGAGTCTTCCACCTTCTAATCTCTGCACAAAATTACTTATCCTTCCTTACAGCAACACTGGCAAGCAGCTAACTTCAACTACAGAAATGCCACTTTAACAGAAAATAACAAAATGTGTCATCTGAAACAGGCCAAGGGAACTTACCTGGAGCTTTGAAAGTGATTCCTCAAGACTTGGAACTGTCACTAACAAGGACCCTCTTTTCCTTACATTACAAGCAATAAATTCCCAAGCTCTGAAACATATTTAAAGGCAGGTGAACAGTTTTTTGAGAAAAAAACACACACATTTGATATACAATGAATCTAACACTTGCAGTTTATTGGCCAATGGTAGTCTAAGCTTAAAGACTTGCAATATATGCTTATCAGTCATTATTAATATCAAAGCAAATGTATTTGCAGGAATAAAATCAAGCTTTGGATTAAAAACACAGGGAATATATGGTCTTACAATGTTAGATTTTGTAACTTCATCATTCTCATACATACATGCATATCATTTGGTATTGTCAAGACTTTCACTGTGAACAAGGATTAAACATTGACATTTGGCCCCTTTGGTTTGAAGAAAATCCAGTCCTGAAGTGCAGTCCTTTATTAAGCTTCACAACAAGCTTCTCTTTACATACATACTTCGTGTACAGTCGTGACAAAGTACTTCTCTTAAGACATCAGTAGTCAGAGTACTTAAATATAGCCCCCAGCATTCCCCTTTTTTTTTTTTTGATTTTGCAAGTAAAATCATTTCTCGCAGCACAGCAATTCAGACTGAAAAGAATTTAATTTCCAGCATTCTTCAAATGTCATTTGTCTTCATGCTACTAATGCAACACTAAACCACTATTCCCAAGTTATGACAGAATCAAATGAATTCTCAGTCCTGTGTCCAGAAATATATCTCCTGGCATTTTGAAACACCCACTGTCCTCCACCCATCCACTCTGTGCCTGTCTGGTTGGTATTATCACCTGGTATCCAGGGCAGCAGGGCAAGCCTTAGCTGAAGCTGGTACAGAATGACAGACTTGGTTGGGACCAAGTGGAGACACACGTACTCCTTTTTTCTGACTGCCCATTCTAAACTTAGGATGATCAAGTTATTTACACTTTAAATGGATGCTACTGGCTTAGCAAAAGCTCATCTGTGAGTGCCTTGTACCTGAAAGAGAACCTTAGCCACATGTTTGTTTGCTACCACATCCTTACAAGCATCTATTAGCAGTATCATTCAGAACCATGCTTTGTAGTCTGTATACATTAAAGCTCTGACATCAGCCAGTCAGTGACTCTTACTTCTGAAGATTAAGCTTTATGCTGATACAGTAATCTCAGGTTCTTTAGCAGCAAGATACTATTTTAACCTATCAGTGCAAGGATCCAAGCCAAGGTTTGGGTAAGCAAAGCAGCCATGTTTAGTGGGTTTAACAATAAACAACTGCCAGAACACCTTAGTAGTTAAGTATAACAATTAGAAGTAGACAGTATGAAACAATTTCCTTATACAAATTATGTATATGCCTTCAAAAAGCACAACATTAAGGTTTTCCATTATTCACAAGGTTACACAGATATTGCCAAGGAAATAGGTAACTTGTTTGGACACAGAGCTTACCTGGCCTGTTCCTGTCTGTCAAGAAAATATTCAAAGACATTATTCATTACAACAACATCAGCCTTCTGCAGAAGTGAGGGCTGAGTACAGATGTCTGCATGAACCACCTGAAGGAGAGAAATTTCCCAAGGCATAAATTAAGAGACAAATACAGCCTTTGAGAAGTCATGAAGCCTGTCAGCCTAATACAGCAGCTGCTACCACCCTTTTGAACCAGTCACAAAAACAGGTATTTCACTGGCTTCATAGTACATAAAACTGACACAGACAACCATAATAACCTTTCAGGTTTTTTTAAATCAGATTTAACTCTTCTAATTAAGATAATCAATCCATTATGCTAAGTAAAATAAAGTACATCTGAATTTTGGTTTAGAACTGTGTGCCATAAAAGAGGAGATGGCTGTTATATTCAACTATATTTTATCACAAATGTCCAGTGATTTCAGGAAAGAAGTTAAGTTAGTTGAAGCTACTTTGAGGATAATAAAAGGCATCTCACAGAGTCAGTGGGTTACTGAAGGATTATAGCTAGAAAAGACACTACAGACCCAGATTTGACAGCTGAATTCTCACAATGCATATTGGGACTGGAAATGTTGAAAAGGCAGGATGCTCAGTAGCACTGGAGGATCCTACTAAACAACTGCCTCTGCAGTCAGCACAAGAGGAGCTGTTTTGATTTCATCTACCTTCACCTACCAAAAAGGATATTAGCACATCATGTCATTTTTCAAAACAAGTGAGACAGGAGAATACGGATGCTCATTAACACTCTGATGTGTTTGATTTCCTCCTAAAGACAGAGAAATTTTATCAATCTGGCTCAATGATCCATGTGGGTCCTTTTCAACTCAAGATATTCTATTATTCTGCATCCAAATCTGATGAGAAATATAAACTGGAATATCTTTTGAAGGGATAAGTAGTAGTCAGCATGGATTCACTAAAGTCCTGCTTAAAAAATCTGATTGACTTCTGTAATGAACCAACTACCTGCACGGATGAGGGGAGATCAGTGGATTTTGTCTACTTTGACTTCAGCAAAGCTCTCAACTCTGTTTCTCACAACATCCTCACAGGGAAACTCAGGGTGTGAGGGCTGGATGAGTGGACAGTGAGGACTGAGAATTGACTGAATGGCAGATCCCAGAGGGTCATAAACAGTGGCACAGGGTCTAGTCAGAGGCCTGTCAGTACTGGTGTCCCCCAAGGCTCAGTACTGGGTCCAGTATTGTTTAATTTATCCACAAATGACTGGGATGAAGGGGAGATGCCTTCTCTGTAAGTTCACTGATGATACAAAGCTGGGAGGTGTGGCTGATACATGGAGGGATGGGCAGAGAGGATCCTCCTGAAATTCAGCAAAGGCAAATGCAGGGTCCTACACCTGGGGAAGAATAACCCCATGCACAGGATAGGATACCAATGGCAGTCCTAATATTTTAAACCACAATTCAGAAAGATGCTTAAACTACTGGAAAACTTTGAACGTATGTTGATGTTTCCTTGACCTGAATGATTGACTTAAGACTTGACCTAAAATTACTCTGCATTTAGGGAGTAGGTGACCATACTGACCAAAGTGACCTAAGCAACTCATTCTCCCCAAACATATCGTCATTCCTCTTGGGAACTCTGGGACCACATAAGCATGTCTGGATGCACCATGAGCCAGACTCAGATACTGCTCTACTCAAAACCCCAAAATTGCTGGGTTTGGTTTCAGCTGAACCAGCTCTCTGATCTGCTTGGCTGTGTGCCGGCACAACAGAGGAGGCAGCAACTGATTTTAAAACTGCCCTGTCATCCAGTGGAATACACACCAAGCCTTTCATGACTACAGTCAATTTCTGAATTGAGATCTCAAGTTTCCTAAGATCTGTTGAACTGTTTACTTTCCTCCCAGTAGCTAAATGTTTCCTCAAATGGCAAAAGATGCTGAGCAACCTTCTATGTACTTTAACAAACCAAGTGTTGACCAAAGAAACACAAGGCTCACTCAGAGATTTAGCCACTAAAGATACCATTTCACTTTGCTATCCTTTAGGAACACATTCTAATAAAAATTCAGAATATCTTGAAAAAAACAATCTCTATTTAAGAAGAGTCTCTAAAACGTTCTTCAAACTTGTGCCATGAATTATGACCAGCATCTGGATTCTCACAATTTTTCAACCTGATACATACCTCTAGAGAGAATTCATTTGGGGGTGAAATAAAAATATAAGATTGAAATGTTCAAAGCAGTGTGATAACAGGAGTCACATGACTAAATTAGCATTTAATGAGACTGAAATAGCTAAGTCCTCCGGCAATGCTTTGAAAACCTATTATCTTATCTTTATGCTCCAAAATGAATACTTCAGCAGAATTACAAGGTGTGAAGAAAATACATAAAAGCTTATAATAAAAAATATACAGGGCTGAAAAGCTCCACTGAATTAACTTGACAGAGCTCCTAACTTTCAGTTTCATCACAGCAAAGTGTTATGAACATAAAACATACACAAAACCCAAAGGTTATGGATAAACTGTCAGCAACTGTGACTGAACTGAGCAACCCAATGCTACTGCTTACCCTGTGTTAAATGTTTATTATTTATTTCTAGGTTAAAATTGGGTTACCTTAATACCCAAGAAATTACCATACTCAGCAGTTTGTGTGACTCCATTCAAGAGCACATGCATACAACACAGGATTAAAGCCAGTATTCTACTCAGCATATTCTACTTACCAACTTTTGCTGGTAACAAAATCATGGGTCTGGTCCAGAAAGGATTTTTTTTCCTCTTTAAAATATTAGTAGCTATTCCCATAATGAAACTAGGGACGTGATTCCCATAATGATAGCACTTTCTTTGAAACCCATTTTGTTTGTGCAAGGTACATATACACTGACATTCTATGAAAGGAAATACAAATAATTCTAAGTCCTTTAGGTATCCTTAGATGCAAATTTGCAAATCCTACAAACATTTTTCTGCTAACAGAAGTGAATCACAGACATTTACTTTAGTGTTTGTGACAGAAATTCTTTATACACTCAGTTTCACAGAATTGAGTGGCAATGATGTCATTGATTTCACTGGGAGAACTGGCTAAGATTTATCTGTTTTGTGTGAGCCAGTGGGTAAGTCCAGTCAGGAAAAAGGCTAAGTGATTAATATTTTGATAATTTTCCTCTTCTTCTTTACTATAAGGTCTTTTTTTCCTAATGCAAAGCCTTTGTTTAGGATCAAAACAAGCAAAGGCAGAAACTTCTCAGAATGCCGATTTACCAGCCACTCACTTAAACCAGATACCTTGTACACAGTGGTTAAAAATACAAAAACTAAAACATATATTTTTACCTTTACTCTGTCAATGAACTCGTACTTTGTAATCATAATTTCTTGCAACTGGCAAAAGTCTGCATTCATTTCTACTCCATACAGCTGGGAAGCTGAGCTATAAAGATAACCCTACATTAGGAAAAGGAAATTTAGTAACCGTGATGCCTTTAAAACAAGTTCAAATTTTTCATTTAAAAAGAAGAGAATTAAATACGAGTTAAGATTAGAGAAATATTTTAAAATAGTAAGTTGAGAAATGTCTTTCAGTGCATGTGAAATATTTTTTAAAGCTAAGCTCCTGATTTGGCAATTCCTACTTAAGCCTCACAAATGTTAGTAAGAGATCCAAAATGACACATCAAAAAAACAAGAAAAGGAAAGCTCCAAGTTCACTCGAACTGCAAAACAGATGCAAAAATAGTCTAAGAAAGAAAAAAGGTGCACAAAACAAATTACGAAAATAGTGTGAAGGGAAAAGACTCTACATGTCATTTTTGTTTCTTGGGAGAATTGAAGAAGAAAATATCAAGAGAAAAGAACAAAAACATGAGACATAACAGAGTCAAAATGAGTGAAAATGGAGGACAATATACCAATAATATAGTGGTATAGTGGTCTTTGTCAGCTTCTCTAAGTTACTGCATTACTGACATTTTCAGATGCTTCATACAGGTATATATGCAAAAAAAAAAAAAAGCTAAATTATGACTTAATATTAAGCCCAAAAAATAGTTCAGTTTTGGGCTAAGATTTGGGGAAGCTGTTGGAAATATTAGAGAAAAAAATTACAAATACTTGAGCGTACAGTGCCCTAACAAAGATACTGCTTTAAGTGCCACTGTTTCCATTGAGCACAATAATTACACTTTGCCAACAACAGCAAAGACAAACAATGCTGAAGATACAGAATATCTGAGATCCAGATGTATTACAACTTCATTTTTAAGGTTTTATGAAACCATTCTACTCAGAGAGTAGAAAAGCAACCTGTGAAGTCACCCCTCCTGCAAGGCAAGACCATATTACAAAGCAGAACTCTTTTTGTGAAAGAGTGCTTTGAAAGTATCTTCTACTATAATAATACAAGCATTTAAATACTTCAAAATAAAAATCAGCCTAGCTAAAGTGTTACCATTTAAGGACCCAATGCTGCAAATATTTACAAATGGGAGTAACTTTCCTCATTTGAGTGATCCCAAAATTAGATTATTCAAATGAGTAAAATCACATGCTCAAGTGTTTGCAAGATTGAGCCCTAAACACACATTGAGTTTTTTAAGAAAGTAGTAATGTGTGTTTTGCATTGCTGTTGGCCATATGTTGTACCAGCCATGCCAAAAGCAATCAAAATTGCACTCAAGTTTCTTGATGAAGTATTTTATGTGCATTTTAAAATGCAGAGCAGGACAATATGTTTTTGGAGACAAATTCATATCAAAGTCTTCCTTTGTATATTTTAACAGTTTATCAGCTTCATAAAGGAATTTAACATAACTTATCTATATATAGGCATGGTCAAGACATAAGAGGACAAACTCACTTTTGAAACAGACAGCAAGAACGAGCAAAAGAGCAGCATGTGTGACAGCAATATGCTACTCTGTTGGACAACAGACTTTTCCTCTCCATAAGCAAGACCATTTCTATTCCCTCTTGTGAGGGACAGAGGAAGAACTGAAATTGTAGTAAACAGCACCTTACAGTATTCAGAGTCAGATCAGAGGTGCCTCTCAGAATGACCCATCCAATATTCAGTAATGAGAGTAGGCAGTCAGAAAAGAGGGAAAATGTTTGTCACAGTAATAAAATATGAATTCCTGTGCTGGAAGTTACCGCAAATAGCACTGCACCAAGCCTGGAGCCAACGTCAACCACTACCTTTCCTGTCAGGTCAGGCAGTACATGGTGATAAAGAAACTTCAGTTCCATGAGGGAAAAGGAATGCGAAATAAACTCTGGGAAATAAGAACAGAACAAAGGTGTTGGGTGGGCAGTACTAACTACTGTGTAATTAACCATTGAAATAGTAACCTGAAATATTATCTTCACTGAAAACTTGTGTGGTTTCTTGCCTGCACTAGGGCAGGGTTTGCAGATCAGAGGTAATCAGCCAAGCAGCCTGTCCCAAGTCTGAGGATTCCTTGCCTTACATGGAGAATTTTGAAATCCTTCATGAAACTGAATTACCTTTTTCTGCACAGTATGTTAAAGAATACAATGCGACGTATCTTGGAACTGTTTAACTGAAAAAGGAAACATAGTAAACACAATTTGTGCAAAACTTTTTGTGGGCAGACATATTAACAGCTTTAATTTCTACTCCAAAGTTTTAATGAATGGAATGTTCTCCATATTCCTTCAATGGCTGTGCTCTACTGGCAACAGCACTCATCTGTACCACACCACACACAAGCTTTAAGACAGATGGTGCTTTTTACTGCTCTTCAGCATGTGAGAGGAGACCCAGGCTACCACATGGACTCTACAGTATTGTCTTCGTCTTGCATCTTCCTCTCCAGTGGTACATAGCCTGCCTCTAACCTGCCCAGTTTTTGTGGGCAACAACTGTCACTCATACACTGCAAATTAATTCAACTTACATGTGTAGGAGGCTCCTTCCACTGGTTATGGGAAATAATTCTGGCCTGTATATTGCAGCAGTATGGACGAAGTCCCCCATCAGCTGGATGTTGTCATGTCCAGCTGAGTCACTGCACAAACCAGTTTAGTTAAACTCAGTTTGCTTTTCATGTTCCCGAAAGAACACTTACCTAAAGATGCAGTTTTGTATGAGCCACACTCTGTGCAGTAGCTCCTACTCATTTTCCCCTCCTCACACAATGAATCAACAACATCATCATCATAAAGGAATGCATCAACATGAATCATGGGCAGTGGATGCTGGTGTATCTGAGAAGAGGAACAAAACCTTAGAAAGGCACAACCAAATCTCTTAACTTCAGTTACACTGTCACATGTTAACTGTCCCACCATCCTACCTTTCCCAAAATCCCCAAGATCCATGCTTTTCCCTATGCAACAATTACAAAAAAAAAAAAAAATTAAACTACAGAAATCCTGCAAGTAAACTGAGTTATCAAATTCCACTGAGATAACCAGTAAGTGGTAGTCGACAAACAAAAGCAAGCTGGTTTTGATATCTGAGTAGGGAGCCCTATGTGAATTTTTCGTCTTTAGTGCTTGCTTGGCTATAGAGAACATACAGGGCAAAGGAAGCTTTTTCTCCTCTTTTAATGAGGAGAATGTAATTTAAATTTAGCAGAAAGGTCAATTCTGCTTCTCAGCCTCAATTGACTGTTTCCATCATTGTGCCTTATGCCTCAATCTAGAAACACCCCTAATTAACATGGGTGTCACTTTCAATCAAAAGTATACCAGTTGGGATGCTTGCCCTCTCATCATTTCAAGGGGCATAATCTTCATCCTCCTACTCATCTTTCCTCCCTTTTCCAGGCTTGCTGCATGTGGCCAATCCACTTCTCCCACTGAAGAGCCACACATCACTTTTCTGGGAAATGCATTAACTTGCCTTGCATACTGACAAGTCAAATAGGAAAGGTGCACTCTCCTCCCACACGACTCACAGCCTACCTGTTTCTGAGCCATGAGAATCTGAAAAGAGCTGGATATCATGTCTGGGCTGCCCACATTATGGCAACAGTAAAACACCGGCCCTGTGTTCCTGCTGTCTTTAAGGGGGCTGTTAGAGTCTATTATGGAGCTAGCACTGAAGAATCACTGTGACAGGTGCCATACCACACAGAATGAAAGCTATCCCAAACAACATATGATCAAAGTATTAAAAACTGTGAAGCAACTTTCTTGGAGTCATGCAAAGATTGAGCAACAGACCTGAGAACCAAACTGAGATTTCCTATACTTCAATCCATGTTCATTTTGTATTATAAACTACTGCTAAAATGCTATCAGGATAAATGATGAGGTTCAGTAAAATCAGACCATAACAATTAGCTTACTTTCTGAACAGCCTGATGTTCTGAAGTGAACATTGCCTCGATGGGTAAACGATTCCGCAAATCTTCAGCGATATTTCTGAGCACAACATCATTGTTACTCACCACAAGCTCATCAAAGTCATCTATAAATCAAGACAAACAAAAACCCCTGAACAATCATATGCAGATCATGTGGACTAAGCGATGACCAGTACAATACAGTTGCAAGACATAAACAACACCAGATGGATAAGGTTTTTATTCACATGCATTTTTCAGCCTTTGTTAGCTTTTCCAGCCAATGACTGATTTGGATTGTAATAACTTTGCCACGTAAAATAAATGCACTGCTTTTCTGAGCTCTCAAATTATTTTCATATTTATAAATTTATAACTCACATATGATGGTCTGGGCTGCCACCAAAGTGATATTGCTTCAGTTTAAGATATAAAAAACATCAAAGATGTTTTTGAACTATTGGAGAAATTACAAAACTCAATAGTTGCCTGAATGCAGGCTTTTTTTTAATACAAGTTTCTTTTTATATGTATGATCTGTCTAATAAACGTACAAAAAAATTGGGGATAATGCACAGTTCAACAGTTCAACTCACAATACATTTTACATCACCTAAACTACCAAAATATTTCAAATGGGAAGGAAAATAGGAATAAATGTAAACCAATACATTTTTGCAAAGCCACAGAGTAAATTTTTGCTATTTTTCCAGGATATTCCTGCATTACTTTAGTTCATTTTTAAAAAGACATCTAGAAAAAAGATTCAGAAGGAAACCATGTGAAGACACTAATCCTTTTTTCTTCCAAGGCTCAATCAATAGTAAAGTGTCATTACTTCTTCAAACTGCTCTTAAAAATGACTGTTAATGCTGAGGACTCTAAAATCACCCTTAGCTATCCCAGCGCTTGACTACCCTTAATATTAGAAAGGAAAACCCTTCTTAATGACTGATTTTGATGTTCTCTGCCACTACTTAGTATTTTCTGCCCCACTCACAATGGAAATAGCAAACTTTGTTCCTTTCTATTATACAGTAACTGTCCATGAAGACTCACCACGCGTCACATCAGTCTCCTTTCCAAGAAAAACCAAGATTTGCCTACCCAGACCGTTCCTGGTTTTTTTTTTTCTTTCCTAGTGTGTGAGGATTCTCAACACTTCCCTTTAGATCTCCTGGACTCTCATCCTTTCTGACCTGCAGTATTGAGAACTCCAGCTAAAGGTTTACTTGCTCTTACCAGAGTTTTCACAGCTTGCAGCCAACGTCCTGCTTATATCCCCCAATTTCATGTTAAGGGTATGATGTTCCTAACTGGCATTCAGCACAAGATCTGCTGTATGCCTGCACTCTGCTCTTTTCTTGTTACGTTTTCCTCAAAAGAAGGACTAGATGAAATTCCTTTTTGTCTGGATATCTCGCTGCTTGAAGGATGTCGAATTGGTTCTAAACAAAGGCACATCTCAGGTCAAAACTACAAACCTGTAAAAGACAACCACCACCACCAAAAAGCAACCACTAATCTAATCCTGAAAAAATACACCAAACCCATCTATTGAGTCTTGTCTAAAAATAAACAAGTATGTATGGCCCCTCTTCTCCACCCCTTCTGGTTTGCTTCTTGTTTTATTTAGACCGCCAACATGTTGGGCAGTGACTGTGCTTTTGTACATGTACAGCCATCACTCACAAAAATAAAATCTGACAGCTTTTACAGGTGTTTTAAAAAAAGGCAATGTTCGTTAGCACTGTTGTTCCAGGTGGGAACATTAAAACAGAAAAGCCTGATGGAAAACGGGTTCAAAATAAATCTACAGAATACACTACAAGTTTCTCTATGCCAATACATTTAATCTTTCCTGTGGATCACAGGAAATGCTAGAAAGAGTGAAAAATTTTAAGGGTAGTATAGGAATCAGAAACCTGCAAACCTTTAAACTATGAAATGCTTCTGACATGGTTTTTGCTTAAGCACTGTAGTGAGAACAATACGATGAAAGAAAGCATCATTCATTGGTGCAAAAGGCTCTCTTCTTTAGACTGCAAATGTAAATGGTTCTTTCAACACATCTGAAAATGGACCCAAACAGATAACCCTGAATCCCCTGTAGTAAGCAGCAGAAACTTTAAATTATTGGTATTCCCCTAAAATATATTTCGTTTATAATTTATTAAACATGCAGTAGTAATGCTCCAAAGGCCTGGTGGACCATTATCATTGGTAGTTGTTATACTTCAGAAAGGCAATTCACTGCTCCAAAGTGTTCACAGTTCGGTTCTCCGGAACTTCAGCTCCTAAAGAGATGCACACTTTGCAGCAAGCAGCACAGACAGAGGCAGCAGCTGCAACAGCAGCAACACCAACACAACAGGTGCAATGCAGCAGCTCCAGCTTGTCAGCATTTTAATTTGAAACCTCTAATGAGCACCCATCCTGTTAAACTCACAGCCCATCCAACAATTTGCAGATTTGTTATGAACATCTCAGAAGCACAGTGATCTTTCCAACCAGCTCAGGGAAGATTTCTATGGATGTGACACAGCACAGAAGTAAATCCAGATATTATGGGAAGGGAAGGTGGGCAAATCTAACCATAGCTTAAATGTGACCATCAGCACCACAACATGCCCTCAGAGTGCCAAGGCACCAGTTTGCTGAGGTGGATAACCTCTGAAGGAGCAAGGGGAAAAGTCATGCTGCAGACAGAACAAGAGAGTAGAAAGCTGATATTAGCAGCTGAACAGATCAGTGCCTGTGGGCAATAAGCCTCTACATCTGGCACTTGCTTTAAAACAATACTATTACTATGCAAGAGAGCTCATCCAGCTGTTATAGTGCCTGTTAAGAGTATCAAATTCATATATAGCATTTAATGAAATGCAGGAAGTGTTCCTAGACCACCAGGCCAGCCACATCACACTGCAAATACAGAACTTCAGCTCTCCTCCTCCCAGATCTAGTGCATCAATACGACCTGCTCCCTCATGCCCTGGGTGACCTTTCCTGGCCAACATTAGGGATGGAGAGCTCTCCAGACCATTCAGTGTTCTGGCTCCACAGAACAGAAACACACACCTTCAGTGGGCCACAGGCAGCACATCCATCTTCCTCTAACCCAGAATATCCCTTCCCTGCCCTGAGTTCAATCTGTGCAGTACCTGGCACAACGCTGACCACCTTGCATAGCGCCCCCTGATCTCTCAGTGTGACACACATGAGATCTTGCATGCTCTGTACAAAACAAGTCCTAAGGACAACACATAGGCAGTTCAAAGAAAAAACTGCTGAAACATTGACCCTGAAAAATAAATGACAAATGGAAGTGCTCCTTTCTAACTAGCAGTTAATACTCTAAAGCACAATAAGCAGGAACAAAAAAAGGAGAAGGAGATCTGAACAGACTTCATCCAAGATGACAAAATGGCAGCTATAGCAGAAGCTGTGTGTGCAACACTCCACACATGTGTGTATAGTCTGTGACTGAACTCTGACACGGAGAGTCAGGACTCCTTCCTGTCAAAGCAAGAAACAGCAACAGCTACCACAATAACTCATTTACTTTTGCAGTATGTAAATATTTGTAGATTGCCATCAAGTAGGGAACACCAGTGCCAAATATGAAAATATGCATCTCTGCCGGTACAGTTTTATCAACTCCACCCTCGTGTTTAACAAATTGTTCACTCTTGAGAATCTCAGTATTGCCTTAAAAGGAATCTTCAAAGAAGAAACAAAAATAGAAAAGTGTTTTATATATCATTTTAGTACCTGTTACATACATGAAATGTATGCAACATGAAACTAAGAGTGTGCAAGCCAACTTGTGTTCATCGAACAGACAACTAACCAGGAAAGAAACGTACAATTCATGAAACACTGCAAGATGAATCACAATCATTTGTTTATGGAGGAAGTCTGAGTGTGTAGTGTTTGTATTTTACTTCAAAAACCGGTTCCACTGGATTTACTCAACATGCATTTATAAAATTTAATTAACACGTTGCAAAAAGCCTCATTATCACCCTAGTGTTAGTCAGCCTTTCTACAGAAGCTAAGAAAACATCACAAAGCCTCACACCAGATAGAGAGCACCACTACACCAACATTTGAACACCGCAGCACTGCAAAATACAGGATTGAAGATAAGCAATGTGTGATTTCCAAATGACAACAGAAGATTACATGTCACTGAAGGAGAGGAAAGAAGAGAATGTAGCAAAGGCAACCATAGCAGCAAGCACCTTAAGGTCTTCTAGATATATACTCCGACTCACAGGAGAGAAAAGCAAATATTAACAGCTGTGTAACTTAAAACAAGGTTGATTTAGTCATTCAGCATGTTTTAATAATACTGGAGAACCAAGTCCAGGAAGAAGCACCACATCCCTAAAACTTTAGTATTGCCCTTTTTGGCTAAATCATTTGAGAAGCAATATGTGACCTCAGTATACCAAGTACCTCAGGAACTCTAAATATTATTTCTGTCCCAAAGTATACATAGTTATTGGTAGAAAGTAATTGGCTTTTTCCAACAGAAATATAACCAGAGTTCATTTTATTAGTTTAAGTATTTTACACTGGTTAATTGAAGTTAAATTTTAAACAAGGTAAGTCTCATACTGTTTCACAATCCCTAGTTACCCCCACCATTATTACGTTTCAATGACTAACAACTTAGAAGTATTTGGTATTCTTCTTGAGACCTCTCTCACACCAGTATCACTTGTCACAACAAAAGAAATTAATGCCAATTCCCACAGTTGATGATTCATCCAATTACAGGTAACATCCCATTTCAGTTTATCAAACAGAACAGTGGAAAAGATTTTTGGTATGGTATCATTTCAACAAATAAATGTTCATGTGAAAATGCAATGCTATTTTTATCTCTTCTGAAAGGATATTTCAGTTGAATAAATCACTTCTACAAATTTGGATATGAAGCCTTGTACTAAATTACTTTTCCACACAAACACAAAACCACATACTATACTTGTCACATTGCAGAAACCCACATTTTCATCCTTTTTAAAGATACTCATTCCACTTTAGTTTCATCTGCAGACTGAAAGGAAACATTTAAACAATCAAGTTTTTTCTTATCCTGTTTCCTCTTCTTGTCTTGTGAAAATTATCATCTTTACCTAGCAGGTCAGAGAACATGCTAATTTCTAGATAATAAAGTACATGATAGAAAATGCTGGACACACTTGGTCTGCTCCCAAGAGTACGATGAGAAGTTTCTTCTCTGTATGCAGAACACTGTACTAAAGCAGCACATCCTCCATAATCAGTTAGGTTGACTTTATCAGATACTCTTCCCTCACTGCCTGTTAAAAGCCTGAATTTACAGCACTGACTGCCCTCAACTTTCAAGTCACAAGACTAAATTGTACTCCAACCTCTTAAAAAGCTGGTTTGCTCCCAGTACAAGTGAATCCATAAAAAAAAATTGTACTAAATTAAATGTTGTTTATACTTAAATTAGAAGATTTGCAATGAGTATTATTCAATTACTATTTTGAGTGATACTCTTGATATTGAATATTTTGAGTAGGAACAATCAACAATTCAGACCAGTATATCACCTTGAAATCTTAGCTTAATATTTTCTCAGGAAATGCATAGATTGAAAACGGTTTGTAGAGTGTTTTATTACACTGTTACATGAACTGAAAAAAATTTAGAAGTTTAGAAAAAAATTTAGAACTGAAAAAAATTTAGAAGTTAGTATCACAACAGTAAGATTTAGCCATGATGAAAAAATATTTCAATCTTAGACCCCATGATAGAACACAAGAAGTGTAAAGGGTCTTATCACCTTATCTGTGCTTCACTCACACTGACTGAGAGACAGCTTTGTAATCTGCATTTAAGCGCTAAATACAGCAAAAGCATTCAGTAGTTGCCAGTCGGTAGAGTGGTTTGGTGACTTCAATCTCAAACTCAAGATTCAGGTTCCTGTATTTACTTCCTCTGATTCCTGTGGTGCTGCAGACAGCTTGGTCAATTCACTGGTTATCTCCACCAGCATTCATTCTTACCAAATGCAACCTTTTCTGCTACTGAAAATTTTAGAAATCTGGGCAGTGGAGGCTCATGTGGGAATTTGCCCCAGCTCTACATCAAATGCTGGGACCCAGCTGAGGGGGATTGTCAGGGGGGTTTCCCAAGTGGTTTGAATTAGCTCTTGGGCTTCACCCAGGTTTTCTTAGCCGGAACCTCTGGAACATGGTTATTGCAAAAGGATATTAAAGCATTAATCATCCTATTATAAAAAAGTTAAGACACCAAAAGTTCCTGTTCTTTTTTCCAGCTCTTATTATTTCATTTTCTTTAAGATCTAAGACAAACTCAAAAGAAAAGCAGGAATGCAAGTCACCGTGAAATGACGTACATCTCACTGCAGTGTGTGGGAAGAGCTGGCTGATTGTGAAACAGCCAAGCAGTGTTGCTAAGCAGCTGCTTTAAAACAGTAACGTCTTCTTCCATCACACATAAGGATTCAGATTTTCTAAAATTCTCAATACAAAAAACCCCACATTCATAAGAAAAGAAAAAAAAACAAATAGAAAAGAAAAAAAAACCTAATAGAATCTCTCATTCACTTATATTCCCATAATTACCAAGTTAGTCAATAATCATTGGAGTGAGAGAATATGTTCAATGTTCTTTCAGTTCAAAATATGTAAGGCTTTACTTTTGGTAAGAGAACTCGCTTTACTATAAATAAATTCGTGTCTTCCATGGAAGTTTGTCAGTAACATTTCATGCCTTCAGTGTGTGAGTCAGAAAACACCAACTAAGTTACACTAATAAATAAGGCGGTCTTTGCAACAACACTAATCCTAAAGGTTATCCACCTTATGCAGGACTTTAAGGATGCATGTACACTTTAATTCAGAGAGAGGCGTGAAGAAGGAAAAAGCCTGACTCCAGCTAACACTGGAATCATGCCCAGTTCTCCTCAGCTGGAGGCAAAAGTATAACCTCAACATCTTGACAGAAACAGGAATGGGATACAGGAGGAGAAGGCAGGGAACTGACACCCCACAGAAAAACAACTTGTCTGTGGAGATACCATTTTTGTTTCATTTATCCTATCCTAGTTTTCATTCAGAATATTATCTCCTCATCCCTACCACTTTTTTTTTCTTTTGTTCATCAGAGGTTTGTTTCCTTCCTACATCAGTATCACCAAAGACTAGGCTTTTATTTCTGTGTGGCACAGAGATCTGGTAACTTTTTGTCTCCCATAAAACAGTCTTCTTTATGCACAGAGAGAACACCACATTCTCTAGCTGTATTCAGGGTACAGCAGCAGAAACCTCTACCAGCTCCTCACTATCCTCAGTCCAAGCAGTATTAATTATCACAGGACTATCTAGGTATTAAAATGGGCAGTATAATTATTCCAATGCAACAATTCTGAGGGAAAAAAAAAGCCACACTAAAAGTTACTGCCAGTATGCAGCCACAGAAGCAGCTCAGAGAAACAATACTAAGAGAAGCATCATCAAGAGTGCTATGCTGGGGACATCACAGAAAATATTTGCATCTCTGAGGAAAATGCAAAAAAGCTAAAGGAATGTGACCTGCAGGAAAAATGCCTCTGCTCACTTACTGTCCAATGCTGCAAGAAAATAAAACCAGTAAGGTACAGATACTGATCTTGTACTCTAGTCCTGTACTCATCAGGGTGAAAGAAATAAAGCAGGACATAGCTATCCAGACAAAGGAGATTAGAAAAACAGGAACAGGTTAATGACCCAAAGAGGCAGTGAAACATATCTTGATTGTTTAACAATGAAAAGTTTTTACACATAGGCATAAAGCTTTCTAATTTCCACTCTTTTATCATATATCTATATGTAAATATACATGTATGTTAGAGAGGGAGACTGCAGCACCTCGAGAGAGCACAAGAACTGGGTAAACATTGATATTTTTCCACTGGCAACTTCTACAAGCCTTAGCATGAGGCCAAATTCTACAGGCTCTGAATGTCTCCACAAATGTGGCAATCAGGGAAATAAGATTAGCCTAAGTCACACATTCTAAATGACACACCTTGGAACAAATATGGTTGCCTACAGCTCTATACTGCATCAGCAATTCACAAAATACAATCACAACATGTAAGCAAATGCCAAGGATGCAGATGACTAAAGTACAACTAGATTTCTCAGAATATTAATTAATAGCATCCAGCCAGGATATTAACAATGAGCATTTTTTTTGAAAGAGAAAATTAGCATAAAATATTAATCAGAGCGCAAGCCTGTAAGCAAAGAATCGTAAACCAAAAAAGATTCTGAAGATGGCCTGACAAGGAGACTACAGAAATGAAATTATATTCATTTCTTCAGCTGCTTGATCCTGATTGCCCTGTCCACTCTGTTCCCTGATCTGCAGCACATGAGCTGAAAAGCCATTGAATGGCAACTGTAAAGCTAATTATGTTTAAAGATGATGCACATAGTGAAGCAGCAGCCATCACTATTGATGCAAACAGTATAAAAATAGAAGGACACAGATTGCTCAGATGTACCACACACACAAAGTAGTTCAAGATTTGGAACCTAATCTACTCTTTAGGTTGCATCTTAATTATGAAGAGCAAATATGAGGCAAGAATATATGAATCCTTTCACTGAAAGATCTAGGCAAAAAGTTAGATCATTAAAATTCAGAAAAAATATTTGAGAGATCATAATAAAGGCTAGTGACTATAGCATATTATCTTTCACAGAAACCATCTATGGTAAGTTTTGGAAGCTGTAACATAAAAAAAATATTTAAATGTATTCGCTGACAAAGGATTTTGGAGCCTACATAAACTATGCTAAAACACTGGCTAAAAGTCCTATGGCAGAAGTAAAACACGATCACAGAATTGAAACAGAGAAAACAGTAAATATTAGCTTCCTAACTGAAACAGTTCAGCATTTTCAAGTTTCACTAGTAAGCTCCCATGTGCTTTACTATATTTGTAAAGGGGTCAGGAAGCTGAGAAAGCCCTATATGCACACCACACAAACTAATAGTGTGTAGGAGCTGCAATGATTTATGTTAAGTGAATAATCAATATGAATGATTGCATGAGAAATTCAATGAGATTTTTATATATTAGAGCATATGGGATAAAAGAAAACCACTTCTAACAAGATTATTTACAGCAACCCAAGCACTGTTTAGAAGTGTCCAGACAAGACCTGAAAACCGGAAGGACGCAGTACTGCTTCCAGCAGATTGCTCTAGCATTATGCCTGTACACACACGCAGACATATGCATGTGTAGATACATACATACACATAAGTATGTTCACATACACACACAGAAAATAAGAATGTTTAATTGCAAGAAACACTAACTACTTCCATCAACATTCAGCCTTCAGTTCTAGGGAGGCCTGTCTCTGCTCTCTAGTCATGAAGGCTGACTCCCAGATGCTCTGGAACATTTGGCAATGTCTCTCCGAGGAAAGAGCCCGCCTGGGTGGGAGGGCTGCATGCCTGTCACGGGCAGCAAAGGCTGTTCCCAGCTGCTTCTCTTCCCACAAATCCAGCAGAGGGCCTGCTCCCCCTGAGAAGGATCTGTCCTGCCTCTCCATCTGAGTGACTGTGGGAGCCACAAACCACAGGGCAGCAGTGAGTGAGCTTGCAGCTCCAAGCACCTGGACAGCTGGACAAGTCCTTGGTGTCAGAGCTGCCCTTTGTGCCACGGTCCCTGTGTGCTGGCTTAGGAAGTTGTTTTCACCCTAATGTGGACATGCTGGAGCAAAGACCCAAACAAGAAACAGAACCCAAGCAAAGCAGGGCATTACTTGGGGAAGTACTGTATCATCTGATGAATTTCTGCTAACACACGATCAGCAGGGTAGGCTTACCATCCCAGGAGACAATCATTAATAAACCGGACACACACATACTGGATGCTTGAGACTGGGCCACAAAATTGGAGGAGTCTTCCCCATTCCTATCTGCAATGGAAAAATGCACATACCCCCTGTAGGCATACTGAGCAGCCTTTAGACTTTATTCAGCACAGCACTATATGACTACAGCTTTAACGCACTGCCTATGATGAGGTTTTCCGTGTCACCCTTTGGGTTCAGTTGCAAATTTACAGCTTCTGCACTGATCCATACTTCCTTTCTTCATCTGCCACAGAATGCTTGACTGCAGCACGCTGATGAAATTACATCCAGGCATAAACAAGGGAGTAAACAGAAAGCTATGTTCATTTAAGGCGACATCAAGTGCAGAAAGCAGCGTTTGTAAATGAGCTCAAACCGCTATTTCCAAACTCCTGAAAGGCTGCCGTGTACACGCGTGAAGCTGCACAAGACGAGCCTAAGACGCAGAGCCGCCTCGGCGCGGCAGGAGCAGGCGCAGGCTGGCTCCGCACGCCCGGTGCGCCGCGGGCTTTGAGGGTCACCCTGCAGCCCGTCCTGCCCCGCTGCCGGCCGCGCCCGCGCCGCCACACCGCCGGCCCCTGCCACGGACCGTGCAACGGCACGGCACTGCACGGCACGGCACGGCAGCCCCCGATGGAAGCCCGGCAGTGCGGGCGGCACCGGCCGCATTCTGCTGCGGCTGAGCCGCCGGGCCGGTACCAGCCGGTACCCAGCGAGCCGCGTGCCTCCGGAAGGGGGCGGTGCCCCGGTCCAGGCACGCTGCCCCTCGCCCAGGGTCCGCTCCCCCCTTCCCCGGCCCTGGCTGCCGCACGGCGCCCCGGGCCCGACCCGCCGGCGGGGCCGATGCAGGGGTGCGGTGCGGCCGCGGCCCCGCTGTGCGGCGCTTACGGGTGTTGCGCATCCAGTGCAGCAGGCGCGGCAGGTCGGCGGCGCGCGTGCCCCGCACGGCCGCCAGCACCGCGCGCCGCGCCGCCGCCAGCTCCATCGCGCGCCGCCGCGAGGGGGCGCCACGCGCGCCGAACCACGCACGTACGCGCCACGGGACGAACCGCGCCCTGCGCGCCCCCGCCCATCCGCAGGCGCGCATGCGGGAGGGCGACACCGACCGGAAGAGGCCTTTTGCGCATGCTCGGTCCCGCCCTTCGGCGCACTCTCCCGGCGCGTGCTCGCGCTGCCCCTTGGCGCCGCGCCCGGCCCCGCCCCCCTTTGACGGAGCGGCCGCGGGGGAGGAGCTCCGCCCTCCCTGCCCCGCCCACGGCCGCCTCTCCCGCCCCGCCTTAAGGCGGCGCGGCGAAATTCCCGCCTGTGCCGCGCAGCGTGCGGGCGGCGCGTTTACACGGCGCCACCTTAAGAACGCAGCGGTCCCGCGCACGTCCCGGAAACGGAAGCCAGCGGGGTCCTGAGGGGCGACGGCTAGTGCTGACGTTTCCCTGGTCGGCGGCGGCCGCTGATCCTCGCGATCCAGCGGAGTCTCGCTGGGCGGCCTCGCCCCGGCGGGCTGGGCTGGGCACGGCTCCGCCGCGGGCCCCGCGCCGCGCTCCCGGTGAGTGCTCGTGCTGCCGCCGTAGCCGCTCCGTAAGCGGGACCGCCACCCGCCGCCGTTTTTCGTGACGCGGAGAGTCCCTGGCCCAGTCCCGCGGGGAAGGAGGAGGCACCAGTGCCTGCCGACCCCGGGGAGCGGCAGCGGTCTGTCCTGCGGCAGCCCGGGCCGGGCGGGGCCCTCAGTCCGCCGGAGCTGTGCGGGAGCGATTCTGGGCCTCCGGACCCGGCCTCTGCCGCCCACAGCACCGGGACGGGACTCGCCCAGCCGGTGTCCGCCCACTGTCTGGGGCCAGCCCAGGGCAAAGGCAGCGGCCGGGCACATACACCGGGCTCTGCCTTCATCCCTTTTCCCGAGAAAACGAGGGCATTGGGCCGTAAGCGAGACAGCCGCTCCCGGCTGCTGCCTTGGGGGCGCCTTCCCGTCGTCAGCTGGGTAAGCTTAGAAGGTGGAAACTCGTGAGTTGAGGTTGAGCGGAGCTGCAGTAGCTCAGGGCATTCCCACTGTGAAACAGCCGCTTCTCTGTTACAGTGTTAGACTTGCAGTTGGTCTTAATCCATGTATGTGTACATGTAGTGCAAGTTTATTGTACAGTTTTTAAGTGTTCCTTTTGCTTCGTATCTTTTTAAGCAGCTGCTATCTTTTAAAGCAGCTATTTAAACTGCTGTTACCTGTTAAGCCTATTTTTTTTTCAAAACTCTGTACATTAGATACTGCTAGTTTAGCTAGAGCGATCTGGTTGGAGGTTTATGCTGGGTGTGTGGGCAGGGGCGGGCAGTCTGTCTCCTCAGAATTGCTTCACTGCTGGTTTGTTGTGCCATAGTAAGACATTAGCACTATTCCTGCTGCCCCTTTGTCCCTGGAATGCCCATTCGTGGCTGAAGCACAGAGCTCTTGGGACTGCAGCCGACCATGGCCTGGGAGCTCAGTGTGGCGGTGCTAGGCTGCTGCTGGTGGAGGGAATCAGACTGTGCAGAGCTCATGGCCTTGCTCAGCCCGAGCCCTGCTCAGCCCTGCTCTGTGTGTCTGCGGGGTGCTGCCTTGCCTGCTCTGTGTGTCTGCAGGGTGCTGCCTTGCTCAGCCCCGCTCTGTGTGTCTGCGGGGTGCTGCCTTGCTCAGCCCTGCTGTGTGTGTCTGCAGGGTGCTGCATTCAGGGTGAACTGCCCAGAACCGCAGCTGCCCAGCACACACACCTTCTGCACTGCAGTACTGCTAATGCCTGTCTGGCTATCTGCCAGCCTGAGCTGGCTACCTGCTAAAACATCTTGTGTGCCTTTTTGTCTGGAGTATGTCTCTCAACTTGGATGGACTGTCACAAGTTCTATTAATTTCTGTACTTGGCAGCCCTTAGATATTCTGATGACTTACGATTTTTTAATGTGCTAGCAAGAGCACTTTATATAAAAATGCTTAAACTCATCTCGTTGGCAAAGTATTTGAATTATTCCTGTTGTAAGGCTGTCGGAAGAAGCTTTTGGAATTCTGCAGAGGAAACATTCATTTATTAGAATGTAATTAACCTTCTGTATTTGGAGATCTGTAGAACTCTGGAAACTAATTTTAAATATTGAGTATTCACATGACTGTATGTTGGTCATCCTATCAAATTTCTTAGCTAATATATCCAAGTTTTATAGTTAAGTTCTGTCACTGGTGGCTGTTTTAGCAGCTCAAAGCTTACTGAGGTGCAGCACTGTTTTTAAAGGTTTGGAGGCTTTGTTTTTTCTTACACATTGTGATTATCACAAAAAATGATCTGGAAAACGTTTTGAACATCTGTTTTGCTGAGACTGTTTGGTAGAACCTATTGATGATTTAAATGCTTTTTTTAGAATTATTCTGCAATAATATGACTTTTATGCCTAATAAGGAAGCCTTGGAGTTTTACCACTTCAGAGAACATGTAGAAGTCCCCTTCCAGCAATGTAAGAAGATGGACATCAATTTCTATTAGTGTACTGTAGAGTACACCAATAGAACAGTAGAGTATTTGCAAATACTCTACTGGCAGAGTTCCTTAAGAAACACAGACTTATTTTTTAAATTAATATTGAGATGGCATTGTAATGGATATCATTACTTGTATGTTCAATGTACATTATATCTAAAAAGTGTAAATATATTTATTTGTGTCATTTGCCATACCCAACTCCTGTACTTAGACGGGATTTATTTATCCTACATCTTCTGAAGCTCCTGGAGAATTTGTTCTGCATTGTGACCTTAGTATCAGGGGAGGGTGGGTTAGACTGGCAGGTGGTTTTGGGGTTTTATTGCTGGTTTAACCTACCAAGTTGATAACAAGTAAATTTTTTAGTAACTTTCAATTAGACCAAGCAATCTGGAAGTTGGCTTACATGGGAACCTTGTTTTAGCTCTTTTGGAATATATATTTTATTATTTATAAATAATAAAACATTTTAACACATTTTAAACTGTGCTGTTTGGGGTTTGTGCAGCTGATAAATCTCAGTGTGTGTATATAGTGAGCTGCTTTGTTAGCCACATTGATGTTCTACTATTAAGTCAGAATGTAGCTGGTGGTACATTCTTCATTTCAATAAATGGACTGGCCTTTCGTCTCTGTTTTCTTCTCACTTGACGCAGGGGGAAGTCCCAAAAGTCTTTGAAACTCTCATCTGTTTTGATTACAGAGGCTCCCACTACTGAGAATTTGGATTTCAGTTCTGAAAGGAGGAGCTCAAATGTGAGATTCCAGTTTGGGCTATCAGCTAGGAAGTAGTTTCAGCTGAGTACAGGAAAGCAACACTGAAAGTGGAAGATAAACATGAAGTATTTGAAGTGCTCCATTTCAGCATTAGCTGTGGTGTTGCAAATTTTTGCTCTTCAGACAGGTTTTGATTTGCCCTTAATCAGAATTTTAGATTGCTGATTCTACCATGTGTTCTCCTGAATATCTTGCCACATAATATAGGGGGTGAAGTAGTTTAGCATGTTGGCTAGAGTGTGTACCCTTCAGAAATTCACTTTTTATGATTTTCTAAGTGTAAATTTTGGTATGGTTTAGGCTTATATGTGAGATTTGTGTTTCTAGTGAGCAAAAATAGTCTTTTTCCAGTACAGCCATTAAAAACTATAGTATGAATTTTGCTTAAAAAATGCAAGTATGTTTGTAGGGCTGCTGAAATGGGAAATTCAGCTTGATTAATGAAAGCTGGATAAAATGCAACTGATAAATAATGTTGAATTTTGCTAGCGAAATACTTTACTTCTGGTCATACTGTCCTTGCAAGAGGCAGTGTTTCTAGGCTGTTCTGCTTGATTTTATTCTGTTATGTAGCATATTGCTGATAAGAGGATAAAAAGCAGCTGGCATTCTTTCTGGAAGCCTCTCTGGACTGTTCTGTTTGGTTTTTTCCATGGTGAATTCAATGCACATTTATTCTATGCAGTGAAATCCTTCCTAGTAGAAGTGTGGTATCTCTGTTTTTAAGTAGGCCATGAGGATTGGCTAAAATTAACTTCAGGCCAATATTTCCTAAAAATAACTTTAAAAAGTAAAACTTGTGCACTTTCTGGAATGCAAAGCAGGATTCTTACCCAAAAGTTACTTGAATGATTAATTTGTGAAAGTATAGCTTCAACTGGTTTAAAATGTTATTTTAAAATTTTTATTCCAGATCCTTCTGAGTCGTACTTGAAGCCACCAAAATGGTTCTGGCAGATCTTGGAAGAAAAATAACTTCAGCATTGCGCTCACTGAGCAATGCCACAATCATCAATGAAGAGGTATGTAATGTGCAAATGTCATGGCACTAGCACTGGAAGAGTTCTGAGAAAAAGTTCTCACAGGCTGATGAGAAGCTTGAAGTGGGCTACCTAGACTTTTTTTTTTTCCTTCAAGTAAAATTTCTACTAAAGGTTTTAACCCCCTAACAGTACTGCCAGAAATGAAAACTAGATTTATATCTGGGTCATCACCTCAGACGTAGTGGGTCCCATGGTCAAAGGGTCCTTGAGCCTGGTGCTGTAAATAGGGAGATTAATGTCCTGTGGCGGCAGTGTGTGCCTAAGTGTGGATGGAAGGTAGGTGCCTGCTCTGATTTATGTGTGTGTGGGCACAGGCAGACTATGCAGATGTGTATTAGGCTGCTAGAAGCTGAAATGTGGAAGAACACATGTAAGCTTTGCTGTCTAAATTGTGAGCAATGTGTTGCATTTGCTGCCTTTATGTTCAAACCATGAACATAAAGGCAGCAAATGCTGCCTTATGTTCAAACTGGAATTTTGTTTGGCTTAGTATGGCCTGTATTTTCTCTAAGTAAGAGTTTGAAAATAGAACCCAGTGTGTTCTGTCATAGGTGTTGAATGCAAGATGGAAAACTAAGTAATGTGATGGTTTCAAAGTGTCTCTGAGTACATAGATTGTGTACATAGAAACTCTTTTCAGTACATACAAATTCTTTTCAGGTGGAAAGATGTGTGGCTTAAAGTAACTAAAAAATAGGGTCATTGAGAGCTGTAGGGTTAGAACTTATGCATAATGAAAATGTTTTAATTTATCTTCTACCAGGAGACAAAAAAACCTAAATTGAATCAAATACAGCCCAATTATTTTTTTTCAGCAATGGAAACTTTTATCCTGCAAGACCTCAAGATGTGAAAATGAGGCCATTTATGCAGGTGTTACTTTCAGAAAAATCTTTGTGTTCAAGACTTTGAAAACTTAGAGTAGACAGGTTTCTCCCTGAAGCATCTGCTTGTCTAAAAGGCATGCAGTCAGAGCAGCAGTCCAGTTTCTGAAAATGCAGGTAGGAGGGTGTCTATCTTTAGTTGAGGAATACTGTTACAGAAATGGTGTTGTGATCTGAGGAGTTTTTTGGTGTACTTTCTAAGGAGTACCCAGAGGGGAGTTCAGGAAGTCTTGCTGTCATATGAGCTGTTGGCCATAATGCAGTAGGAAGTGTTTTGTGTTGGTGTTCTGTAGTGTGCAGCTGTTACAATTGAGAACCCTTCCCTCTCAGATTTAAATTGTTTTTACGTAGGAACAAATGCACAGACATTTTTTGTGACAGTTGATTTCATGATATGACTACATGCATTTAATTTGTGAAAGCCATATCATAAATAGACTTCCACATTCTTATTTTAACCTAATAGTGTACTAGTTAATCTCTGTGTATTGTAAAACATTTTTTCTGATTTTTCTTTTATACTCCAAAGGTTTTAAATGCTATGTTAAAAGAAGTATGTACAGCATTACTGGAAGCTGATGTTAATATCAAACTTGTGAAGCAACTTAGAGAAAATGTCAAGTAAGTGAAATAATCAAAATGCATTTAACTTTTGATATTTGTAAAAGTTGTAGTTTGAAGTTACAAAAGAACAACTAATTTATAACTTAATATGTTGGGGTTTTTTTTAGAAACACAGTTTATTTTTAACAGGAAAACAGCTGTTTGAACTAAATGTTTAGCCAGTTCCATCAAAAGAGTCTTTGGTCAAATTTAGCCATTTATTGCTGTTACAGGCTTGTTTCAAAAATCTTTTGCTGTCATCAGTCATCTGATAAACAAGCTCTTCATTACTTCCTAGACACATAATCTTCACATGTTCTGTGCTGGCTATAAATAAATCTGTGTATGTGACTAGCACGGTTACTTTGCCTATTTTCAGATTAATTTAAGTAAATGCAAGTCTGAAAGATGCATTTTAGAAACCTGTTTTTGTCCTCTGCATAAGAATGTCTCCAATGCATGTCACTTCTTAAGTACATCCTATCTGAAAACTCAGAACAAATCAGAGTGCTGTTGCAGTTCCTAAAACTTTATTACTAGGTTCAAGTGATGCTTTAAGTTATGCTAGTGTTCCATGCTTTTCTCAAACTCAGGTCTGCAATTGATCTTGAAGAAATGGCATCTGGCCTTAACAAAAGAAAAATGATCCAGCATGCAGTCTTTAAAGAGCTTGTTAAGGTAGGACTTCAGAATTCTGTATTGCATCACTCTCCTTGTACAGTCTGGGCTTGGAAGTAGTGCAGTAGCAAGGCAAGCTTTTAGGTGGTTGTGTAGTACCTGCAGTCAGGTTTTCTGATGTGAAAGCACAACTGCAATACTGCAGACAGCAGTGTTCTCATTGAAACTGCATCCTGGGCATTTCTCAAACTAACTTCAGTTTAAGCTTTCAGTTCAATTGTTCTTATTCTTCAACTGAAATGTAAAGACAAGAGTAAAGTACTGCTAGCTTCTAGACTGCATCTGCTTGTCCCAGAACACAGCTTTTCTACCCTAATGTTCCAACTACTGATAAGCCTTTGGAAAAGTGATAAGTAACAACCAGCAGCTCAATGCAACATTTCTCATTAATCTGCCTGCTTGGTCAAATAGGACTTGAGTATCTGTATTCTGCCCTCTTTCATTATGTAGTGTAGTCATTTGTTCTTCTGTAGTCTGTACCCAGAGATATGGTGACTCTCAGGAGTGTATTTACCTTCTACTCATTTCACAAGTGAGGCAGCAACCCTACAAAGCCTTCTGTGCTGTAGGATTCTCACTGGAAGAAGCCCGTGCTGAGCAGTGACAAGAGAGGTGGAGGTCACCTTTCTGTGTTGGTTGTTATCTTTGTGCCATATATACAGGCCATCCTGACTGTGCTTGGTATTACAAAGAAATTAACACTGTTGTTGTTGCAGAATTATTATGCAGAACATTATATACTATAGATATCTTGTAAGGGCTGTTGTTCACTGTAAATCAGCAAAAATCTAAGCCAAATTAAGATGAGACTGTGCAAAAACTGTTTTTCTCCTTTGGATATGAAACAAGGCACCTAGCATTAGTGTGACACCAACTGTTCCATGCTTTTGAAATTTGGTTCTGCTGTCTATGTTACTCCCTGTTCTTTAGCTTGTAGATCCTGGAGTCAAGGCATGGACACCTACCAAAGGAAAACAGAACATTATAATGTTTGTTGGTTTGCAAGGAAGTGGTAAAACAACAACTTGTTCAAAGGTAAGTGCAGTGGATCTCTTTGCATTGGTTTTGGTTTGTTTGTTGGGGTTTGGTTTTTTGTTGGTTTTTTTGGGGTTTTTTTTTTTTGCTTGGGGAAGCTGGTGGTCATTGGGCTCCTTAGGTAGGTTTGGCTTGTGATCTGTGCTGGTTTTGTTAGTAGGAAAGTTCTAACTCACTACCATGTAGAGATACATTTGCAGAGGGGTTTCTGAGATGAAATGAATGTTGAAAGTAATATTTTTTGGGGCAATATATGACTTGTAGGACTTCCTTCAAAAATTTTTAAACTGAACTTTTGATGAAACAATACCCTATAAGAGAGTCTTTATTTGTCCTTATACTTAGTTAAACCACAACATTGTAGTTCACCTTCTAGGTTTAAGACTAAATATTAAGAATGGGTGTTCATGCCATTACTTATTTAGAAAAACAGTGGAATTTGGCCTTTGTATTAGATACAAAGTATCAGTTAAGTGTAAGTTGGTGATATGAAACCTCTTCCAGCTGCAGACTAATTCAGGAAATTTGTGGTTTTATTTTTTTAAGGCTAAAAAAAGAATGGTCTGAATCGATGTATGTTCACATCTGCAACAAGGCCTTCCCTGTTTTTTAGTGTGAGGTCAAACAGCACACCATTCCTTGTGGGATTGTCCGCTTCCTGTGACAGGAAGTTGTAATCTCTGCTTTCCATTTTTCCATTTTCCACCAACCTCCTGGACTGTGCTTCACTGTGTTGCTTCTCCAGTAGATGTCAGGGTAGTTAAAGTCCCCCACAAGAACCAGGGCCTGTGACTTTGAGGCTGCTTCTAGCTGCCCACAGAAAGCCTCATCCACTTGCTCCTTCTGATCAGGTGGCCTGTAACAAACACCCACAACAGCATCACCCTCACTAATCTGCCCTTTTATCTTAAACTATAAACTCTTGACTCACTCATCATTCACCCCAGGACAGAGCTGGATACATTCCAAGTTGTGAGGAGGAATTATCCTGTGGAAAAAAGACACATCTTTGTTGTTTTTTGTCATCTCCTTTTGAGATGCACACATAGTGAAATATTCAGCATAGTCTTCTGAAATCAGAGCAGGCTTTCTTAGTGCTTTTGTAGGTGAACCTTGTTTTGAATGTTTGTATTTGGTTAGTGTTTTGTGAATATACGTAGTACCCGTGAAGCTGACTGTTGTAGGAATTTTAAGGATTCTGTCCCCTGCTTTAAAGCATGTCCTTTCAATGGAAATATCTTTGTTCCTCTGAAAGTACAAAAACACAGAGCTGTACAAGTTGTAGCCATTATGGTACTTGATATTGAAGTATTGCTTTGGGTAGTTTGTACATGCTAGTCCAATCTGCAGTATTGACACTAAGAAGAATTCAGGAGCTAGTAAAATGGGAACTTAAATTATTTGTAGTCATTCCTAGAGATTGCCATTTCAAGAAATTGAAATCAGAAGCAGAGTCAAGTAGGTATTTTCATCTTGCCATTAATAATTATTTATAACATGCTTTTCTAAATAATGGCTATGCTAATCATGAACAGTCTTACTCTGTGGCCTCACTTATAGAAGGGCTGGCTTGAGTTTGTGTCCTCTGTGTGTGACTTCAGGCTGTTAGAAGTGTCATGTCAATGGGACTTTGGTGTAACTACTTGTTTTGGGTTTCATTTCAGTTAGCATACTTCTATCAGAGGAAAGGCTGGAAGACATGTCTAATATGTGCAGACACATACAGAGCAGGTAACACAGACTTTAATGATGTAGTTCTCTATCTATAATATTTGAAGATTTCCTTAAGTAGGTCCTTGACTATACCTGTCTTACAGGTGCTTTTGACCAGTTAAAGCAGAATGCCACAAAAGCAAGAATTCCCTTTTATGGGAGGTAAGCATCTTTCAGAAACACTTTGGAGAACAATTCAACTCCAGTTATGTGTTGTTCTGTTCTGAACATTTGCACTAAACCCCATCTAGCATGGCCTAATTGCTTTCATTTTAATAATATATTCTGGGTAATGCTTGCTCTGATCAGATGATTATTCTGTCCAGTTCAGTGTATTGCCTGGAGTAACAGGTAGGATAGTGTACAAAGAGATCAGGTGTCCAGGAATAATTCCCTATGGTGCTTACTCAATGTGTAGCAGCTCACAGACTTTTACCAGACATGGCCAGATTTTTGAGAAGTATCTCACAGATCAAAGGATATAATTTTTGGATGCTTAATTTTTATTATCAAATAGAGACAGAGGTGAACCTGAAATGTCTTTTTGTAAAGCAGTAAATAACTTTCCCCTAAGATTCACTGAAGGCGAACTGTCTAGATGCTCAGCAAAATCCTATTTGAGAGGATTTGAGAACTTAGTGCAGCTTCCAGCAGGTGAGATGGACTTCAGGCTTTGTGCTTCAGTTCACTGAGCAGTAAGGGTAAATGGCTTAGGAAGACATATTTGTAACCAATTTTTGCTTTACCTAAGAGGAGTTCCCTCTTGAAATCCAGATAGACTTATAGTTAACAAGTGTATAGTCAAATTATGAAATTCTGAATCTCTTTGTTTCTCTTTTTGATCAGTTATACAGAAATGGATCCTGTAATAATTGCCTCAGAAGGTGTTGAGAAATTTAAGAATGAAAACTTTGAAATCATCATTGTTGACACAAGTGGACGTCACAAACAAGAAGACTCTTTGTTTGAAGAAATGTTACAAGTTGCTAATGCCATAGTGAGTAGTTTTGAGAAATAGAGTAACTTGGCATTTGGTGACAGTTGATTAATCTTTATCCTAATGTTCTGTGTGCATTTTGCTTTAACTCCTAGATGATATTAGAAATTACAAACAGATATGAATAAGCAAAGGCTAAACGACCAGTGCTTGTTAGTTTTGTTATGGTTTTAATTCTTCTATTCTTCTGTTCAAGGATGCTTGCATATGATCAGACTGCCATTCCTGCTTTAACTTTTCCTTTTCAGGATCTTTGCATTGAAAAACTAGATGAAAGAAGCAGTCTGGTCTGGTTTCCTTTAACTATCAATACTAAACTTTCTGTGATTGTCACAAATAATTGCACTGAGACAGAGAAGATGATTCGATAACTTTCAAGAGTTTTGATATGTAAATGAAGCTGTTGTTTCTATGGGTTTAAAAAGTCTGGCTATTTGTTTGATTCTGTGGTCTTGCATGACAATATGACACTTCCCACACAATTCCTGGTAATGGCTAAATTATTTTTGGAGGAATGGATGTCTTAAATATATGAATGTAAAACCAAATGGAAGATGTTAGCTATTAAGTGCTTGTAGATACTAATTATCTTATTCGCTCAAGATACTGGCTAAAATCACTTGCATCATAACTAATAAGCACAAGCATATTAAATTGTAATATTTTGTGTTGTGGATAAATCATACAGTCATTCAGCATCAGAATTTTTTAAATGGTCCTTAGATAATACTGTTCATAAAAACAGTGGTCCTGTTTTAAACTCTAGCATACAGCTTTTATATACTGTTATTGCAGTAAGTTCTGCTACTGAACCTATATAATAATAATAATAATAATAATAATAACGCATTAACATTGTTTAGTAAAGCAGGAAATGATCATTTTGTGTATCTCATTTCTCCTAGCAACCAGATAACATTGTTTATGTGATGGATGCTTCCATTGGCCAAGCTTGTGAAGCTCAAGCTAAAGCTTTCAAAGACAAAGTAGATGTAGCTTCTGTTATTGTCACTAAGCTGGATGGACATGCCAAAGGAGGTGGAGCCCTTAGTGCGTAAGTACTAATGGGGTATAACAGTGTCCAGCATCTGGCTGTGCACAGCCAGCTGTGAAATGAGTTAGTATCTCACAGAAACCTGTCCTGGAGAGTGTCACTGTCACCCTGCACAGAATCTAAGTCAGTCCCAGTCACACTTAGATTCTTACCCTTCGTCTGGTGGGTAGGATCACCTGTTGATGATACTTACCATCAGCATTCAGTGATAGGATGTATTTTCAGTACAGTAGTTTGTATTGTCACAGGTCAGACTTTTGTCTTCTGAAATCAGCATCAAGCAATATTCATTGCCTATTGTGTACTAGGCATTTTTCCAGAAAGATAAATTTGGGCTCAACAGATATGACTTAAATGAATTTGAGTTTTGCACTTTGAGATTTTTTCCAAAAGGGGAAAAGCTGTACCTCATCATATGTGACCTTAAAACTATAATGCAAATCAAACTTCTGGATTGGCAGTGTCCAGAAACTTGATGAAAAGTTGTCTGTGGTCCTACTTACCCAAATTCCATTCTTGTTGGACCTTCCATGTCCTGTATCTTGGCAGAGTTTTGACCAGAAAATGCTACATTTTATCTTCAGCCTTATATGATTGTTTCAACTGTCTTTCAGTGATACAGCTTGTCTGGAGCTGAGATGTTTTGTCAAAACAGTCAAAATAACTGACCCTGACTTGCTAATTCCCTGTCTGTCTTTGACCTGAAGTGTTAGAGTTCCTAAATTGCCATATGTATTTTGCTTTATCTATAGCATGATGTTGGAAGACTAAAGCTTTTGGTATTTTCATTTTGCTCTTGTTCGAGTTGTCGTATGCTTGTGTGCTTTGTGTGCTGTGTTTGCTCTGTACTGTCTGTGGACTGGAAACTAAATTTTATCTAAAAGATAATGCCAGTGTGGTGGAAAGATTCTGAGTTTTCTTATGTCTGCGCTTTTTCCTGTGTTGAAAATGAGATTGATCTTTTGTATGAGGTACCTTGAAGAAATTGTAATCAGTGCTTGTCATCTGACAGTATTATCACTAGTATCAGTGTATGTATCAGTAATAGCCCAGTATTATGATAAAGTGGAGATGATTTTTTTTTTTCCTTTCCTCTCAAAGTTTGTATTTTATAAAGTACTAATTAGAGAAAAATCTTTTTAACTACTCTGAGCTAAGCATCCACGTGCTGGGTGTTTTTTCATTAATAGTTTGAGGAGTAAGGCAGATCCTTCAGACAGAATGCATAGTGTTGATGATGCCTAGCTGATTATAGTATAAAAGATAGATGGTGTTTGAGAGGCCATTTCATGAAATATATTTTATTGCAGAGTTGCTGCCACAAAGAGTCCTATTATTTTTATTGGAACTGGCGAGCACATAGATGACTTTGAACCCTTTAAAACACAGCCTTTCATCAGCAAGCTGCTTGGTACGTCCAATGTACAACTGTGCTTAAAAGACACTTAGAATTGGATAATGGAAAGTCAAAGTGTATTTTTTTAAATGCTAATTTCAGATCTGTTTTCTTTATTCAGGTATGGGTGATATTGAAGGATTGATAGATAAAGTAAATGAGTTAAAGTTGGATGATAATGAAGCACTCATAGAAAAGCTAAAACATGGTAAGTTATTCCCAAGGACTGAATAGCAGATGCATTATGGTGACCTGACCATGGCAGGTGCTCTGTGACAGAGACCACTGAGTTCATTTGTGCTGTGTGTAGACACAAACAACTTGTTCATGTTCAGTGAAGAATGGTTTTCTTTCTCCAGTAAATGTGGCAGCCAAGTAAATTCAATTGTGTTTTTTCAAACGATAAGTCTGTCAGACTACAACTGCAGAAAAAGTAGCTTAATGGTTCAGCATGTGCCATCTGAAACTGTTTAGCCATATGAAGAGTGAAGAGGTTTATTTATCTACTTATCTATGTAGTATAGTCTTTACCTTATAAATACAAAGAATAATTTAAAAAGGAGGGTAAGAGCAAAATGCTGGTGTGACTTCTGCTAACTTTTCTTTTGTTGTTGTGCTTCAGGTCAATTTACATTAAGAGATATGTATGAACAATTCCAAAACATCATGAAAATGGGACCATTCAGTCAGATCTTGGTTAGTTATCCCCAAAATAATTTTATTTTAAAACTCTTAATTGAAATTTGTTATAATCCGTGTTCTGTTTTTAAAAAGGTGAAGTTATTTGCCTACTGCAGTATGCAACTACTGAATTAACAGTTGCTGTCTGTATTTCTTTCTGCTTAATTAAAGTTAGCTTTGCCTATTCTGACCCAGCTTTTGTTTTCCTTTCTTGCAACAAGGGCATGATCCCTGGTTTTGGAACTGACTTCATGAGTAAAGGCAATGAACAGGAATCAATGGCAAGGCTAAAGAAACTCATGACTATAATGGACAGTATGAATGATCAAGGTAATATAAATTTCACCCTCTGTTTTTTTTCTTGATTGTTGAACAAACTTATTTAGCGAGATCTTTCTGGAAACAAAAATTCATATTGCAGCATGTACAGTGACAGAAAATGACAAATATTTAATATTCTTGGGAATTGCAAGGAGTACATGTGTCTCCAAATTTCTTAAATCTAAATATCTGGAGATACTTTGTGTGTTGCTGCTCTGTCTTGTGTAGAGTAGGTGGAATTTCAAATAATTTCCATTCTATTGGAAATCAATGTACTTTTATTCATTGTATTGTAACTGTTCATAAATTATTAATGCTATACTTGCAAATTAATAAGGTATGTTAATCTTTAATCTGGCATTGCTGTCTTTTTCCTACTCACCGTCAAATTTACTTGGTGACATAGCCTGGTCTCTGGAATTCAAAGTGTTGTTTTTAGTCCACCTAAAATTCCTTTAGTAGTATGCTCTTACCCTTGTACTAAACCCATTAATATGGCTTAAGACCAGGAATCCCAAGAGCACAATTTCTTCACACAGCTTTTTTCTATCACATTGAATAACATATGAAGATAAGAGCTTCTTAGTAGTACTGTCTAGAATATTATGCCTCAGTGATTTATGTAAAATTTTGCATTGTCACTTTTAAAACAAAGTTTTTATTCTCTGTCTCAAAATTAAGTTCTCAACAATGAAAACAGGTTTGCTGTTTGTTACCAATTGTAACAGTTTTTAATGTCAGTGACTTAATGGATTTTTCTATTCCACACTGTAATTGCAGAACTTGACAGTACAGATGGTGCCAAAGTTTTCAGTAAGCAGCCAGGAAGAATCCAAAGAGTAGCAAGAGGCTCTGGTGTTTCTACCCGAGATGTTCAGGAGCTTTTGACCCAATACACTAAGTTTGCACAGATGGTGAAAAAGATGGGAGGCATCAAAGGGCTTTTCAAAGGTAAAAAAAACCTCCAAACCAATACGAAAAACCCCACTCTAAAATTTATTAACTAAGGGGGGAGGTCACTTGATGTGTGTACACAGAGGAAATGAGAAAATACTCATTAGGGAGAAAGTGAGTTGTAGCTTGCTCATTTTCACAATGTTTGAAATTTCTTTTATGTCACTGGTAAGAGCTGCACTGTTCTTCATGACAGCAGTGTGTAACTTAGCAAGGAAAGCTACTGTATTTCTATCAATGCAGATTTGATTACCACTACAGTACTAACACTTCAGTCTGGTTTGTGGAGTGCAGGGAGTGTTGATCCTAAACGGAATTTTAGTGGCTGATGTAGTAACTTCTAATAATGGGCTCATGGATATGAATCTAGAATTAGGAGGTAACATTTGGATTTATTTTATTTCTAGCACCATTTGTTAATCCACTTTCTTATAAGTGCTCTTTTCTTTTTATTTAGGTGGTGATATGTCCAAGAACGTAAACCCATCTCAGCTGGCCAAACTGAATCAGCAGATGGCAAAGATGATGGATCCAAGAGTTCTTCATCATATGGGTATGTGCTGACTTTTTATAGCTTCAAGAGCAGACTGTCAGTTATAGTGGAGCATTTGAGGAAGGGGATGGGAGACTATCTGCATTATATATCAGTATTAAGTATTTCTAGGGTTTTCTAACAATGATCAGAAAGTTGAGTCCAAATACTTTGCACTTAGCAGTGCTTAATCTAGTCTTTCATTTGGATTCAGATCTCAAAATGAGTATTTGGAATGGTGAAGGATGTCTGTGGTAAAACAAATCTTCCTAGACTTCCCTTCTCTTCTAAGATTTGCTCAAATGATTAAATTTGACAAGAGCAACTTTAAATAAGGACTCCCATAACTGAACCTTACTGACTGATAATAGTCATTCCATCAAGTTTTTTCTTCTGTCTAGTTCTTAATGCACGAGTCATCTTAAACCCTGGTGTTTTGCAGACCTTTCTGTAACTGCTCACTCCATTCTTTATTTTCAATAGCTGTTTCAACCTGGTTTGACAGTTTGGGCTTCTGCCTTTGTATATTACTGGAAGAGTGTGTGTACAGGAATGATGCCTCAAGCAAGAGAGCCGTGCTTCAGAGTTCATTAACACATTCATGTTCTCACTTATTTTCTGCAGGTGGCATGGCCGGTTTGCAGTCAATGATGAGACAATTTCAACAAGGTGCTGCTGGGAATATGAAAGGCATGATGGGATTCAATAATATGTAAAGAAGCCTTAATACAAATGGACTTGGTTGACTCCTCGTTGCAACTTCAGTGAATGAATTAGCTTTCTTCCTTTTTACAGTGATGAGAGAGTGGTCTTTTGAAATCTTACCCAGGCTTCTCAGTTTCTACATCTAATTTCTGAAAACTATTTTTGCTTAAATTAGTTCCTCTCCACTAACAACTGATGGCACAAAGAGCAATTCAATTTAATAAAACAAAATCATGATGTAAAATTTTAATATTTAGAGACACTTTTTAATCGTTTACATCAAATGGCAGCCATTATATTTGTAAACAACCCTGATCTTTGGTTATAGTAACATAAAATGTCACAAATATACTGTAAAATAAAATTTAAGTGGTTATAAACAAGGGAATGGCCTGTGTCTTCAGTTCCTTTTAACTGTCCTTTCAGTGTGTAATGAGATTGTTTGCTTAGTTTGATTTTTTCTAAAGACTGTTGTAACTAATGTTTGGCATAGATTGTATAAGAATAGCTCAGTACCTAAAAATGTGCTGTTGATGCTCATCTGTGGAGCATTTTTAGAATGTGGATGTGCTGTGCTCAGGTTTGTACAAGACTTTGTCATATAGAATTTCATCATTCTTTCCCTATACACAAAGAATCAAGGGACTAAAAAACTACAGGTGTGCAGATACCAAACTGTTTTGTATGCTGAAGATAATCTTCATACCAGGCTGCCAGTTAAGCAGTTCTGTTGTTCTGGAGGTGATTTCTAAAGCATATTAAGTGGAATTATGTGCTGGTACTGAACTTTAAAACAGAGATAGCTGTATTTAACAGAGCATATTGCCCCAACTCAGCTACATTCTGATCTTAATTTCCTATAGCAGTTTAATATTTCTGTTTACTCTGTTGGTGTAAAAAGGGTAGAATCCACAGGCACAATTCAGAAACTACGTAGACCAAGATGAACCTTAAAATCCAACATAGATTTTGTACCCTTATCTTAGGGTAAGAGGGTGTATTATAAATTTTAATACACTGCAGTGTTTAGTGTGTAAATGGACACCTATTGCTGCTGTCTAGATAAAAGTTAAATGCAGTAGTTAAAACAAGTGGGTCCCTCTGTCAGCCAGTTCTCTGACATGGCAGCTAACAGGTAATGTCTAATATATGACATTAGACTCTTGCAATAATAAAACATGAGCTATGCTGTAATGTAGTTTATAATGTGAAAATATCTCCTGCTTGATTAATGTGTTCAGTATATGGAGGATGCTGAAAAATCTTCAAGTATCCCATCTACCTAAATGCACTGCATTAATCTGCACAAGGATCAGTTAATTTGAATCTTTGTATTTTAAATGTAAGAAAATAATGAGTCCTTGCATATCACCAGCTTGTTGGGGAGCTGTTGTCAGCTTCTGAAATTGTGTGCTTACTAAAACCTGATTTTTTTTTAATAGTATTTTCAGTTCTTGAGCAGTATAAAGCAATGCAATATGCAAAACCATGCAGGAGAGAGTATGAAATCTTGGTTTGAAATGCAATCCCTGGGGGACAGTGGATGGTTAATGCTTTTGATGGAAATCAACCATGAATAGGGATATTGAGGATGAACAGTGAAGCACTGTGCTACAGGACAGGCTCAGTCAGACTGTCAAGTTACCAACAATTTAACTCTATTTTCAGCTTGTGGCCTACATTTAGTTTTAACTTTTAGTTCACCATTTCCAAAGTACTAAAACTGCAACCAGATACAAAGAGAGCTGTCACTAGCTGAGTGTTGGCAGAGACAAGGGTGAGTTTAGAATGCATTTCCTTTAAAGTATGTGTTAATTGTTATTTCTAAGATATATGCTGGAATGAACAAAGTGTATATTGCCCTTACATGAGGAAGCCAGGTAGAAAATACTTTGGAGCTTGCTTAGAAAAATTGCCTGAGGATCTCAAGCCTGGGAAAAAAACCACATCCATGATGGAGGCACCAAGAACAAGAGTATAGGAGCACATCTGAATGGATTGGAGACTTACGTGGCCTTTCATAACTTGATGCAAATAAAATTCTCATGGCAAATGTGTAACAACACTCCCAGCACCATTTTCTTGCATTAGGGTTTTTGTCCTCATCCTCTATGTCATCTCAGAAAAGTCTGCAGAAAAGTTTTGCCTAACATACAAGAACCTTGAAGAGCTAGGGTCAAGCAAAATTCACTGGAAATGCTTAGAAGACGGAGGTCTGTCTTCTTGTGTATATCTTGCTGAAAGCTGTTGCTGCTGTCAGACAAGCTTTTGTCTGAGCTGTTTGAGCTCAGGCTGCTGCTGAGCAGCCTGCTAAGAGGAAATGGTTATGATGGTCAATGGATAGCTGTGTGATGGAAGCTGGACAATTAACTATTAGCACACACAAACAGCTATGGCTTTATTTGTTAACTCTACCCTTCCATAGAACTTTCAACATTATTGTGCTAAATTTATTAAAGTTGTCCAGATTAAAAATGCCAATTGTTCTGGGAGGTGAAAGATTAAGTTCAATATGACCGTACAGCTGCTGTAACCACAGCAGAGGTGGAGGAAAGCAAGTTGGTTGGTTGATGATTTAATGCTGCTCTTGAGGAGCGGTTACTCTATTCCAACCAGTCTTCACTAAACAGAATGTATACTTTGTTGAGGGTAAGAAATATTTATGTATCCTAACACTAGTTTGTTTCTTTGGAACTTCAAGAGATGTATGTTGTAATCCCTTAAACAGATATTCAGCCCTGTCGTGTCTAAAATAATAGTCTAACCTTTCATTCTATAATCATTCTGTTTCTGTATACATATACATTGTATATCAGCCCTTTTCACAAGGAACATTTTCTGCCTTATGCTGGTATAAGTGTAAGTCTGTGCACAGGCGTCTGTGTTTTACCTGGGCTTTTGTCATGGGCTCTGGATTATGCTTTGATAATATGACTAAGAAAGTGCCTAAGAGCCCATATTGTGCTATAGAGTGTAATTTTTTGGAAACTGTTCTTAATGATGCAGGATTGAAAGACGGGTCTTGCTGTCACGTAAGTGCATGTTACAGCCATTGGTTCCACACCCTCCCCCTCCAAAAAAATTTAAAACTACTCCCTTCTCAATCCCATAGAAAGAGTGTTTCAGATGCTTCCACCTCCAGCTGTTTTCACTGGTAGCTGACATTTACTAATGTACATTTTGCCGGGATCAGCGCACACTGCCGGCAGAAGTGCTCCCACCTCTCTCCAGGAGCAGCTGAGCAAATCTCTTAAAACCTCTTACCTGGCAAACACTTCTCCCACCCTCCTGGGCATGCATGTTATTTTCTCACCCAGCCGCAGCCCAGGGGCCAGGGCCCTCTTGGTCTGCAATTCTTTAAGAGTTCAAGGGTTCGTTCGTTCTTTACAAAGGGCTGAGTTGCCTGAACCAACACCCAATCCTGCAAGGCTGAGCAAGGGTGGTCCTGGGCTAGTAAGCCCCCCTAACTACTGTCAAGGAACTCCACCTGCTTCTTAAAATTTTATTCTATTATTTTGCAGGGCTTCACGCTATTTTGGGAAGATGATGTGCGTGTTGCCCCAGAACGGTGCTTTTCCCTCAGCGCAGTGAGGGTACGTTTCCGCCTCTGCGGCGGTACGGCTGTGCCCGGCCGCCCCTGGCCTCTCCCGTGCCTCCCTCCCGGCTCCAGTTAATGCCGGGCTGCGGAGAGAAGCGAAATGACCGAAGCCGGTGGCGGCGCTGCCCCAGTCTCTGCCGGGCGGGTGCCGGCGCCTGTTCGCGGCCGGCCCCGCGGGCCGCAGGCACCGCCCCGGCGGGCGGTGTGACGGGCGGTGCCGCCCGGCCGCGCTCGCCTCCCCGGGCCGCGGCGGGCCCGCTGCCGCCCTCCCCCGGCGCCGCGGCGGGCGGGAGGATGGAACAGGGGGCTGTCCGCCATCACCCTCTACTGCGCGCCCGCCGCCGCCATGGAGCCGAGCAGGTGAGCGGGGCCGGCGGGCGGCTCCCCGGTCGCTCCGGGCGGGCGGCGGGGCCCGGGCGCAGCCGCTTCCGGAGCGGGGCGAGGCCGCGGCGGGTCCGGCCGGGGCGTGGGTGGTGGCCGCGGCCTGAGGCGCCGGGGGTGCGCGGGGCTGGGGGAGCCCCGGCTGCCCGCTGTGGCGGCGGGGTGCAGTGGCCCGACTGCGGGAGAGGAGGTCTGTCTGTCTGTCAGCCAGTCTGCCCTTCCATTCAGCGCGCTGTAATTACAGACAGCGCGGCGGGCACGCGTGTCTCCGGTGTCTCCTGCTCGTCGGCGGACAATGCCTCTGACAAACGAGCCTGATGAATATTAGAGTGAGACAGGTTTCCACTTCCCTCCGTGCTGTCAAGTTGGCGAAGGCGTGGGAGGCGATCAGGGACAGCAGCTCTTAATTACAGCGCAGCACGGCGAGCTCCCTGTCCTGCCGCTCCTCGCTCCGGCCTCGGCTGCGCCCTGGTGCCGTGGGCGCTGCCGCTGCCCCTTCCCCGCTTGTGGTGCCTTTCCGAGGCTTGTTGGAAGGGTGTCTTTTCTAATAGCCGTCCTCCGGCTCTGTCATCTTGTCTTTTGTTTCTTAAGAAAGACTTATGCTGTTTAATTTCAGTTGAAACACAAGGGTGGAAAGTCAAACAAGCAGTATGAAAAAACCCCAAACCGCTCAAGCCTAAACAACCCTCTTCCCCCCACAACCCTAGCAAAAAAAAAAAAAAAAAAATCAGTAAGACAGCCAAGATAGGAGAGTAGAAATATTTTTCATTAGTTTTTACCAGCCTTCTAGTGACTAGCAGTACCTGGTCAGTAGATCGGTGCAAATTGAATTACTCGTCCTTCTCTGGGGAAGTGGGCATCACACACTTTGGTGCTTTGGGTTCATAAGCTTGTACAAGGATTCCTGCATTTGACAGGTTAAATGTCAAATGCAGGGTTAAAAGAGGCCAAAGTCAATAGCCTGGTCTCTCTGCTTCATTTTACTTTTCTTCTTCATCTCCTTCATGAAATTTATGTTATTGCATCACCTAATACTACTTGTGTCAGCTCTCCCAGCTTGCCTGCAGGTGTCCAGACACACCTTATCCTTAACTGTAGTTTATTTATTTTGGCATTTTATATGTGGACTAAAATTCTGTTGTGCTGGGTATTCCATCAGCGCTGTCAAGATTCCCTGCTCTGTCTCTGTTTCTGGACGAAGGTTGAGGTAGAGTGGGTGTAAAGAGGGTAACCAAGGAACAGGTGCTTCAGATCCTGACTGCCTGACAGGTTTGTATGTGTGCCATAAAGCCAAGAAAAATTCCAAGGGGACTTTTCAAAGAAAGGGGAAGTCGCCTTACAGTGTTTACCGAGTACCTTAAGAGTGTTAGCTAGTGTGGCAGAAGCGCAAGAGTGACCAGCCTTGGTGTCTAACAGTTGCCAGAAAAGAAGCCAAAGTAAATACTTCTGTGACGTGGCCACAAATGCTGAGTCTTTTAAGACCATATAATGTGTTAGAGAAGGAGGAGCCTGTGGAAAAAATATCAGGCCAGAAACCTGACTAAAGCCACGCACTAGAAAAAGGTCTTTGTAAAAACTTCCTTAATTGGAAAAGAAGATCAAAAGTATAAATTTTCAGATAAGAAATACTGTAACCTTTGAGCTATAAAGTGAATCTAGTTGATAACTCTAGAATAGGTTTGCATTACCATAGTTTTGGAAAGATAAAATTTATTGGTGCTGAACTTTCTGCTCGCACCTGGGAGAGTTGCCTTTATTGCTGCGCAGGTGAAACTTAAAAGGCCAGTGATGACTAAAACCCACACAGGTTTGTTGACTAGGTAATAACCAAAACAACAGATGACATACATTATTTTATTTAATGATGTAGGACTTCGAGCCAGATTACTAAGGGAAGCAGATTGACTGTTCCTTGGTGAATCTTTACTGTCTTGAGCTACTGCATTTGTCTGAAATGTTCTACCAGTACCAGCTACGTGGAGCTGCTTACTGTAGGTAGTGTGAGTGTGGGATGGGTGTTCAGGGAACTAAAGCTTGCTTTTAAAACTTGAAATATTAAACCACATTTTTTTAAAGTTAAAATATTTGAAGCATTTGCACTAAATGAGCCAAAATCAGATTAAGAGACTGTGCTTTTAGAGGAGCTCTTCAGGAGGGGCTCACATTGCTTGCTATTATTAATCACAGTGATACTTATGATGTGTTTGCAAGAAACAGTGCTCTTCAGTACTGTGCCTAAATATAAAAACAGTGTTATTGTATGATGCCAATAAAGGAGTGTGGAATGTTCATGAAAAGCTGATTCTGTGGTGCTTTTTGCACAAAAAGATACAGAACCGAGTCCCTGGAAGTGGCACTTTTATAATGGCAGCAAGCAGCGCTCCCTGGGCTCAGGTTGCTTCACTGCTTCCAGCATTTGTGTTTTTGTAGCTTTGCTCTGTTCCCAAGACTGATAGACAGCAGAGAGATTGCGCTGGGCCCCAGATAGTCAGTTTTGTCTTTCTATGTGAAAATATGATTTTGCCTGAAAATACAATCCTGTTTCAGCTGAATTACCCCATTTAAAACTTGCTGCTGGATTCTGCTCTGCTCCTCCAGGAAAATGTCTGAAACGTGCCAGCCTGGCCAGAGAGGTGCTGGGGAGCTGAGATGACTTGCAGATTTGAGGAGTACAGGGAATCACTCGGAGCGATGGTGAATGGGTGCGCTCCCTCTCCACGCTGTGGAGCTCAGCACGTGATCCCTGCCTGCCTCCCTCCTCTCTGTGGGCACGGGAAGAATTCGTGGCTGGAATGAAGAAGCAGTTCTGCTCCCCAGGACCCTCTGCTGCCTCTCTCCTCCGTGCCCACTCTCTTTCCCGGCTAACCAAGCCTGCTTGCCTCGCAAAGCTGTGTTGTGTAATCTAGCATGAGGAGGAGGATGGTGATGCTGCGCTTGCAGTGATTAAGGGATGTCTTACAGCTGTGTGATAAAACATGCATTTTTATTTATAATTTTGAACTGTGCTCTGTGGAGATCATTAGGTTTGTATAGGGAAGGAGCTGGAAACTGGAATGCATTTTATGCAACCTGGATTCTGCACACACTGTGCCTGTCATTCCTTATGATACAGTTTCAAATTACATGAGCTCATGCATTTTTAAAAACCTTCATGGTACATTAAAAACATGTGCTTGGCATTTCCTAACCTCTCTGGCCTTCTCTATATGACAGAAGTGTTTTCAGCATAGTTTTGTGCATTTGATGCAGTAACATGTAAAAGCTCTACCAAGATGAAGGTTCTGTTTTGATAGCTGCAATACAAAACCTTACTAAAATTCTCTGCCTGCAGAAGTGACTAGCCTAAGGGTTTATTGATAGGCTTCTGAACTAGAAGTATATATTCTTAATGCTTGTGACCCAAAGGCTGCATTGTAGCATTCAGCAGTTGGAGAACACAACCAGACATTGTACTTCTCATTTTGTATGTTCTTAGCCACAAAACTAAGTGTTGTCCTTTTGCCCTGGTCCCTTGCACTAATCATGGTTGCTGGTGAAAGCCCACAGAGGCAGATTCCTCCGTGCATCTTTTTAAAGCTTGAGCCTGGCTGCTTAGTTATTCAGTTCTCTTTTGTGTTAGAGGTGTGTGTCTGAACTTGCAAAGAGGTGGCTACAGCCTATGAACTACTTGATTAATTTCATTAGGTATTCATTCCAAACCCAACGATAAATATTAAATATTTATTTAATAAATATTGACATTTCTGTGCTTATCAAATTATGTAATGAAACATGGCCCCCAGAAGAAACCTGTTTGTTACTTTTAGAGAAGGGATCAGTTTTTACATATCTGCAAACTAGAATGTTTCAGTCTTTTATCTACAGGCAAGCTCTTATAAGTGTCCACTGTAAATGCTAATTAATCTAAAATATTTTAAATATCTCATGAAGTTTGTTAAGGGGGAGCTTTCCAGTTCCAGAAGCATGCACTTGAGATAATGATTTTTTTTCCTTTGTAGCAACTTTCAAAGGGAGAAAGCGGCTTTGAGAATGTGGAGCTGGGTGTCATAGGAAAGAAAAAGAAAATTCCAAGGAGGGTTATTCATTTTGCAAGTGGAGAAACAATGGAAGAATATAGCACAGATGAAGAGGAAGATGAACAAGAGAAAAAAGACCTGTTGCCACCTGTAGATCCTGTAGGTATTTTACTTGATAAATTGTTACTTCTGGTTTACTGGGCAGCTACAAACATCTTATACTTTTTTTTTTTTGGTGTCACAAATCTGATACAGTCTTTAGTATTATAAATTCTAATAATTTGATTGGCTTAATGGACTCAGAAATCTGTGAAAAGTATTACTGGGAAGTTTTGTCCTGGAGTTCTCCTCCACTAAAGTAGCCTAATTAATTAGAAATGGGTTTAATTTCTTCACAGTTATAGTTTGTCCTCTCCAGCATTTCCCCTTCTAATAATACTTGCCTTTGATACTTTGATTTATACTGTAGCTTAAAAAAAAAACCTGCAAGGGAGACATTTTTTCCTTATGTTTGTTGACACTGAAGAGTTAAACCTGTAATTTAGGGTCACCATAACAACAATTTGATATAGTTAAAAGAGTATAGGAGAGAAAGAAACAGATGACTTGCAGAAATAAAGGAAGACTGGTGTAATTCATGATACATAAAAAACAGATTTTAAAGGATCTGCCTAGTCCATGTAAGTAATGTTCATCTGTGTTGTAAGCTGTTGAGATGTTGCTCAGCCTGTGAATGGAGTTTCCTTTTATTGGTCCAGATACAAGTGAAGTCTCAACAATTAAAGCTAGTAGTGTGCATTGTAGCTGCCAAAATGCATTTGCCTTTTTGTCAATGACTGTGGATCTATACTTAGAGGTAAAATGAAATATATAATCTGTTTTATTCTGTTGGCCTGTCTGATGAACTATTGTGTAGTGATGGTGTGATTGCAAAGCTAACAGCCACATGTGCCAACACCAGCAGCAGCTCCTCTCCTCTGGCAGTCAGTCCCAGAGAAGATCCACATCCTGCTCTTCATCTCTCCACATGCCCAGTCTCATGTTTCTTTTATGACAACTCCAGAAACTTGAGTGTCCCAACCACCTCTACCCTTCTGCAGCAATCCTTGCCTCAGTAAATTGAGTCTGCAGTCCTATTCCCTGTCTGCTGGCAGAGTTCTCTTCTTAGGCCTCTCTGCACTCTCTGCCTGTACTGAGCTGGAGGCTCCCAAAGTGGCTGTGTCCTCCCTGCTGTGCTGCTGTGTGCTCAGGCAGCCAGGAGCCATGGCTTTGTGCAGCAGCTCATCCTGCCTGGCTGCACACTGGAGGCAGACACTGCTGTGGAGCTCCTGGTTCCCACACTTCAGAGAGGAGGCCTTGCATGCACAGAAAAGAGTGCCCTGCTTTCTATTTGACATGGCTGTTGAAATGACTCCTGCACCCTTGTTTGGGAATCCATAATTAAGAAAAGTTGTGGTTGAAGCTTTCTATTTACTCTACAATAGCAGACCCTGTATTTATTAATATTTGTATCCATCCTGGGAGAGCTTGGCTTTCTTGAAGGGACTGAAGATTTTGACTTTCTGCTTATGCTCTTCTGAAGAACTGGTGGACCATGAGTTTGCTTTGACTGCCAAGCAGTACCTCTCTTCCCCTCTGTAAAATTAGTTTATCTTGAAGAAGAAAAAAGGTGGGTTGAGGACTAAGCTCCAGTGAGATTGTGGGAATTCTGGTGGGATTGGGGGTTCCACCAATAGGTGAAGCTATCACAATGCATTTTGTAGGGATGGGTGGCATTGCCCTCTTTCTTGGTAGGCAGTTATTGTATACAGCAAAAAAATAACATTAGCCTGATTGCAGGTAGGATATTATCAATATTAAATACACACAGAGTATATAGTTGGAAAAGAACTGTATTGTAATCACAAACAATGAGTGAGATGTTAAGCTGCCTTGCTGGGTACTAGGGTGGTTTTTTCCTCCTTAAGGATCTTCTCAAATCAAAGCAGCAACTGTGAACTTACTGACTGTTATGGTAATGTTCAGGTATCTTCAGAGTGAGGCCTGTTCCCCACTAGGCAGTCATGTCAGATATCTGTGGATGTCTGAGAGATTTTTGTTCCCAATTACGATGATCAGGGAACAAGATGTGTGTAGTTTTTTGTGCCATTTCCTGACAGTAGAAGAGTTCCATGGTGATGCAGTGATGGAAGGCTCACAAGCCTTGGTGTAGGTGTTGTGAGGGTAGAGACATGCATGCTGCTGTGCAAATGGACACTTAACTAAAGAGCCCTCAAGTGTGCACAACAGCTGGGAATGCTGCAGGATTGTTCCCCTCCTTTCCTCACACAGATTTATTTTCTGAGTACCAAAACCAATATTGTATGGTGGAGTTAAGATGGTGTTATTCTCCTTTTCTAGTTTATTAAATCCTTAATTTTGAATACATTTTTTAATAAAAGGACCCCCCAAACCAGGGCAGTTTATTGTGAAGCACTCTATGCCTTATTATGTATTGCTTTTTACCTTGGACAGAATGAACTTGATTAGAGCAGGGGTTGCCATTAAGTGAGGCTTACTTTATCTCCTGCATGCTTTGTGTATCCCAGCTGAGCCAGACAATTGAAGAAATGTTAGTCCAAGCTGAGCTTTGGTGTTTTAGCCAACAGCTGCTTTTAAAATGTTTTTTTGTAGGATTTCTATAAAAGCAATTAAATAGTCAGTTTGCTGAGACCAGCATGTCTAAAACTTATCTCAGTTGGGATACAAAAAAGTATGTTGCAAGTAATAGCTGTTTCTGGACCAGTTTGTTTTCAGAAAAAGCACATTCAATATTTTGAATAGAAACTTTCCTTCATGAAATCTTAAAGCTCTGCTGGTATTAGCCTCCTGGCAGTTTTTGAATGAGTTTAAGGGAAACAAATATTTTGCTGTGTTGTAAAGAAATGTCTTCAGTAAGTACCTTGGTTTAATTGTGTTTTACAGCTAAGCAGACAATGCCAATGTGCTTCTTACTAAGCAAAGTAATATGCCTATATCCTGGTGATACCATAACCAGAGCACTTGTTGTGGTGGATTCCTGTTACTCCTAACAAAACAATTCTCAAAAAGAGCTGGGTTTTAAATTTTCTTTGAAAGAACTTCTAGTGCTTCAGTAGGTCAGCGCTCAGTTCATTAACATTGTTGGACTGGGGTGTCCATTCTATTGTGCTTTGTGTTTTTTAATCCAGAACACAGGATATTATTTTTTAGATAATAGCATTCAGTATTATCTGAATGTTCTCACACTGAAATTCAAATGCTTTAATAGCACAGATGTATTTTTGATTCTTTTGTCCTAAAATGTAGATGTTTGCACTCTATATGTATATTTTCTTTCGGTTTTGTCCACCAAAACTTTATTTTGTATTAATTAAAAAGATAATCCTTTTGTTTATCCCTGAAGGGACACTTGGTGTAAACTCTTTGCTGCATTCACCTGTTAGATGAGTGGACAGAAGGTGGAGTGTAAGTCTGCACAGAGGAACTGTGAGCAACATGACTTTGGTGTGATAACTTTGGAATCCATCCCAAGAAGACATCTGCAACAAAGCTCCAGGAGGGATTTGATTTTATTAACCTTCAGTGCTCAGAAAGATTGAAACACATCCTTGCAGGAAGGTTATCTTGATATCCTGTAGTTAAAAGGGCTTTAACTTCAAATAGCAAACATTTCTCTCTTGAGGACCATTGAACTCTGTTTTTTTTTTTTTAAGAATTTGAGGATGAAGGAGAAAAATAGTCACTGACCAAGTAATAACTACTCATAATATGGTAGAAGCTCTTGATGAAGTATGGTATGTGTGTTCCTGACCTTGTTTTCACTGGCTTGTTTAGATGCCACATTTTTACATGGTCTTACACAAAAGAACCTATTATAGCATTGAACAGTCATTGATTAAACTGTTAATTTAACAAATTAATTTAAACCTTGTCTTGGCAGAGTAAACAATGAAAAAGTATCTACTTGGTGGTGTATATTAACTATTAAATACAGGATTTTGTTTTTCCTAAATCAGGAAATTATTATTTTTCTCATTTTGCCATTTTCTCTGACAAAAAGAAACCCTACATACCTTTTAAAGTTTAAGTGTTATTAGAGCTCAAATCTGCCAAAAATAAATACATATGTGGATTGTTTAGGAATATGGTGCACTCAGAAATTCAAGAGAGCATGTGTGCTCCCTTCAGCAGTCCCACACTAGGAAACAAAATCATGTTCTGTTATTGAACTAGAGGCCCCTTGGTTTTATCAGGGATTGAATCCATTATGTGCATGGCCAAAGGAAGCTGACAGGCGGTGTCTGAGTATGTGGTTCTGCAGGTCTGTAGGACCTGACTTGGGTATGGTTTTCCAGTTTCCAGCTCAGTGTATTAAAGCTACTTCACTGACAAAGATTAATTTGATTAATTTGTACTGAGCCATTGCTTAAGAGCCCTGTTCATGTCACTCAAACAGTTCCAGTTTCCCCAGTACCAGTTCTTGCCTCACATCAGCCATTTGTGCTTCCCTCTCTGAGGTGCTCTGGGAAGGCACCCAGATTTACCCTGAAGAGGTAAAGGGGGAATGCGTGGGAAAAGAAGGTGATGCTTTGGATGTGTTCCCTTGTTCCTGCTTGTTCCTGGTGGTTTACTCTCCAAACCATCTCCTTTCTCCTGTTCATTTCCTGTAAAGTAGCCTCTCTAAATGGTTTTATATTGCCTTTTGAGATGCTGGACAGAAAGTTAGTTACTTTTTAAACTGAGGAGTCTGGCAAAGCCTTGCTTGTCAGGCATGAGGAAATGTCTGGTTGGGCTTTGTCAGAAAGCAGAGGTTCCCACAAAACTGAACTTAGAAGTGCTTCCAGTGTACCAAACTGATTTTTAGCTGTGGTGGGGGAAGAGTAGAAATAGAACCTCTGGTCTGCTGAGCCTCAGCTGTTATCCACGTTTGTGTTACCACAAACTTGTCAGAATGTTCTGGATCTGACTTCTGTCATGTTGAAGCTCAGCTTGTCTTTCCTCCCTGAAATATTATGGGGGCTCTTGTAACTTCTTTCTTACAGCACACAGCAGGCCCTTGTTTGTCCTGTGCCCTGCATGAATGCTTTTTAACCCTGTCACCTCATCATGAAGGATTGTGCAGAGCCCTGTCTGTGCCATTATTTGCACCTGTGGCAACAAGCTTTTCCAGCACTTTTTTTGACTTCTTCAACTGAACAAACTCCTCGTTAGCCTTTCTGCCAACTGAGCACATAATCAATGAGCTGGAGGTGCTTTTGTGTAAGTAGGATAGCAGCTGGTTTTGCTTACACTTTTACCTTGGCAGGACATTTTCCATATCCACTGCCAAAAATATATAGCATCTGGCTTTTTGTCAGCCTGCCCAACTTGAGTTTGTGGCTTGACAGACAATTTCTTGCTGCACTGATTTGTAGAGATGATGCTTGGAAAGCACCAGAGTCTAGTAGCTTGTGTACATATATACTGAGGCTATACCAGATAGTTTCTGTAGCTATATTATTTACAATAATACTGGTTGTTCCTGTACACATATCTGTTAAATAAGATCATAGAAAAAGGTTACTACAGTAACAGTAGTTCTTAGCAGCAAGTTATAAATACTTACATAGCTGAGTAGAGCTCATGTGCTTTACTTAATAAAAGCTAACACTTTAAATTGCTACTTTCCAGAAGAAAGGTACTTCTACAGGGATCTTTTCTGGAGGGAAATATGTATCAAAGAGCTTGCCTGAATACAACAACTTGTTAACTATAAACATATTTTAGTTCACTGTGGAAGCTGAATTTGCCTTTTCACAACTGGAAAAGCCTACAATTTTTTCCCCATTTGCTTGGAATCTGCTTTTTGCCTTTTCCTTTTTAATACACGGGTTGGTTTAGTTTTTTTTTAAACAGATACAGTCTCTTCCCTCGATGAAAAGCATAGCCTGTGCACACCCACTATTTTATAATTAATTTAATTATAAATATTTAATTTACCATGTGTGTATCTATGTATCAGTTCATGTGGAGGCTGCACATTTTTGCTGTAGCTGTGAAAACACCCCAGTCATGCAAAGAGCAATTCCTTTTCTTTGTCTTCCTGGCCAGCCCTTCCTAAACAGTCTGTATCCCTCCACAGCAGCACTCAGTGCATTCACTGCATCCCTGGGATCCTGATGAGATCCTACCCCTGCAGCTGCACACAGATCTCCAGTTCCTCATGTTTATGTCCCATGTTGTGTGCCCTGGTGTGCAGGCTCCTCAGAGAAACTTCCTCACTCTCATGCAGATGCTTGAGGTGGCCCCAGCTGAGCCCTGTTTATTCCCATTGTGTTCCTTGTGGTTCACAGCAGCCCAGGTGCTTTGCTTGGCAGCCTCTCCATCGCTCCCTCAGACCTGTAGTAACTCCTCCCATCCCTCAGGGCTCCTGGTTTTGTTTTTCAGGTGTAATTTCAAGGTACAATTCCCTTGAAAATGGGAAAATGTTTTAAAGCAGCCTCTTCCTCAGAGGTTTGAAGGTTTGGTTTGATTTTAAACAGTCTTTTGCAGTTCACTCATTATTGTAATGAGGGACTACTTTGTTACCTCACTTCTCCTCTTGGCCTGATGGAATTCAGAATGTTGTGGAAAGCTTTTTCTAGCTGGGGATTGAGTTGGCTGCTTGTCATTTCCCAAGTTTGGAAGCAGGAAACAGAAAGCAGTGCAAGAAGTTTTCCCAGAGGTAAACCATGGTTATATTTATATCTTATGGTGATACTTTGTTTCACTTGTCTGGTCTATACTTATTTTAAAGCAAAAACATGGTAGTAGCTGGAAAACAGAGAACATTGCAGGTCTTTCTTCTCCAGCCGCTTGCAGTTTTGCATGTGTTATTTTGTGCCATGGCCATACAGCTGTACATACTCACACTACTCTTGTTCCTGCAGACGACACTCACATGGGGACCCTACTTGTGGTTTCACATGCTGCGAGTTGCCACATCAACCTTATCAGGTATTGCTTTATTTAATTCTTGGGTAAACCAGAAGGGGAATATTGAAAGTCACAAAGTCATGTTGACAGACTGTAAATCATCTTTGGGTTCTACTTGTTGTTTTTTCAGAAGTAAGAATTGAACTGTATTTAATCTGTGGAGATGTACTCTCCTGCCTTAGGCACTTTTAAATTTTTTTTTGTACTTTCAATAAACAACTCTTGCATGGAACAACGAATAGGAAGTACTGTTTTGATGAACACTTTTCCCCCTTTTTCTTCATATGGAGATAGATTGATGTTGGCAAGGGAATATATTGGTTTTCTCTTAGATTTTGTATGGAACCATTTTGTGTGATGTTACCCAAAAAGAATGCTGGCTGGTGTAACTAAACTGACAGTTTTTCTGAAGACAACTAGAAAGTATCCCAAGAACACATCTGGTTGTGTGCCGTACTATGAACTTCTGAGGTTACAAAATAAACAGGACTGTTGTCAAGGGTACTGCACAGACATTTATTTGACTTGTGGACCTCTTAAAATTTTGCCAAGTTTTAAAAATGCTTGTCATAGTTTGTGTTCTTTCCAAGGTAAAGTATCTTTACTGGGTTTTTCCCACAAATATTATGGAGTTTCTGTCATTGTACACATAATTTTGAATATTTTTGTATTTTTTGGGAGTCTGTTGTATTAGTTAACCTATCTTTATTTTTAGAAATGCCTTTTCTCTAATGTACAGTGTAATTATATTCCTTGATGTATCTGTTCTTCATATGCAAGGGTATTGTTTTTTCCTTTTTTAGAAGTCCTTTATGAATTTGAACATCAGTCCTTTCTTCTTTGCACTTCAGTTTTGGCTCTTGCCTCTGTAATCTGAACTGGTCTTTTGCACAGCACTCAGGATGCCAGGATATCTATAGAATTAGTTTTTCTGAATGTTCATTGAAGCAGTCAATGACTGACTTCTATTTTTTTCCCTGAAGATGACTAAGTCATTTGTGTCCTTGGGGCAGATTTACAGTTTGAAGTGCAGAATATTTGACTTCTTGCTTGCCTTTACTCGACCAGTGTTATCTGCAGCCATCACCATGGTAAAGAAACTGACTGACACGAGCTTACCTCTGCTCCATACTTTTGACTATGCCCTACCTGTTTTAGCAAAGTAGCACTGAATGTAGCCTACAGCTTGAAAATTGAGGCAGCTGAAACAAATACTTTATTAATCTGTTAGTATGCAACATAGAACATTGTTAAAACTGACTTGAGGTATGCTTATGTCAGTAAATCCTGTCTGGTTTGCTAGTACCACCAGATTGAACTGCCAGCACAGTTGGTACCCATGTACTTCTGTCTAACCTTAATTTTCAGTTAAAGTTCAGCTCAATTTAACTGATTTCTAGCAAAACAAACAGATCCAAAGCTGAAACTAGCAGAATTCAAACCCTATCACCATATATATTTTCACTGAATTTCTTGTTCTTCTTCTTTTGTTCATTCTTTATCCTAAAGAACAATTATTAGTATATTCACCTAATAATTACCTATAAGGAGATTAACCTCACAGGTTTTTTTGTATTTTGTGAGTGAAGCAGAACTAGAGAAAACCATTCAGGAAAGATGGTGATAATTTTTATAATAAAGTGATGTACAAGAATTTTCCTCTAGATACTAATGCTATGTAAACCTCCCTTTATTTTTTAGTGTGTGATTTCCTGGGGGAAAAGATTGCATCTGTTCTGGGAATAAGCACACCAAAATACCAATATGCCATTGATGAGTATTACAGAATGAAGAGAGAGGTATGTGTGGGAGCTAGGGTTCTTGCACTCCTTTTCTCCCAACTTATCTTCCCTGGTATTCTAAAAAATAAAACTTGGATTCTAGCATTAAAATGAAGCTTTAGACCCTCAATTTCAGCTTGCCTCCAGTTTTCATTTGATGCATGATTAACACTTTCTTATCCACTAGCCTTTTCTCTAGAGCTCATCGGTCTTAGAAATGGGTGGGTGCTGACCTCTGCTCTGTTTCTCCTAAGTCAACGCTGTGAGAAAGTTGGATGGACAGCTGCTGAACACTGTAAACTCTAAACTTTCCAACTCTAAAACTTGTTCAGCACAGTCTCAAGGGTAAATTGAACACGAGGTTACCATTTGTTCTAAAGCATAACAGGGCAATACTGATAGGTAGCCAGTGCTTTAGGCAAAATAACCTAACCCTTAATAATCTTCCTTTAGAAGAGATTGAAAACATATTCAAAGCTTTATTACTTTTTTTTAATTGAGAGCTGAAAAAGCTTTAGAGGAGGTAGGTGTATCACTATTGCTATTAACTAAAACTGCTTATCTAGATATGTGTCTTTTTTATGTGTTTAACAGAGTTTAATCCTTCAGTTTTGGGGATTTTTTTTTCCATAATGGGAGTGGAGTTCTGGAATGTACCTTTTCTTATGATCAACTAGTGACTGTTTTCTAGTGGAACAAATGTCCTTACCTTCTAATGGTAACTATTACGCTCTTATGGGAAGACTTCATCTAAGTAAGTGGCAAATAGTAAATAGTAGCATATGAATCTGTTTATCTCTTTCTAGGAGGAAGAGGAGGAACAGGAAAACAAGATGTCAGAAGAAGCAGAAAGACAGCATCAGGAACAGCAGAACAAGCCACAAGCTGAAGCTCCTGTCCAGACAGACCAGCCTGGAGCAACAGCATGCTCTTCATTCATGAATGTAAACTTTGAAAATGAGGGAGATTGCCCACCCACTGCAGAAAATAAACAAGATGTAGTTCCTGTCCCTCCTTAAGTGTAAAGGTCTTTATAATGTAGGAAATAAGAACTGTCAGGTGTCACAATCTGCCTGTAAACAGGAAAAATAGGATTATGCTTGTTCAGTGAAATACAACTCCTACCATTCTTATTGATCAGGAGAGAGCTAGGGAATGTCTGTTCAGTCAGTCTGCCTAATAAAGGCTGAGGCATTCTGCCAAATTGGCACTTCAGTTAAAATGAAAATTGCACTACAAACATTTGGTCTAAAATTGAATGTGTGAGCTAATTTCTGTGTAAAGTAAGTAGAAACGTCTTTTCTTTGAATTGCTGTGTCTCTAACACCTGTGGATTGCAGAGGCAGTGCTGTTTCCTACTTCTAAAAACCTGATTTGCACATGGTTTGCAACTTGGCTCTCTATGAATAGATTAATAGGAATTAATATCCTGTAACTCAAAAGTAATTATAATAGAGTCTTATTCCCCCTATTTATTGTCACTGTTGTGTGCATGTAATTTTTTTCTGTTGTTAACACAAGAGAAAAATGTTAGATTTAACATTAATTAAAGGGTCCACTGACTTTTTGTTTTTTAAGTAAAAAAATCCCAACTTTCCAGGAGGCTATAAGCATCCTTAAGAACTTACTAACAAGTACCAGCACTCTTGGAGGCTAATAGTGCTCAGCTGCTCCATCCAATGCTGTTGTAGTAAAGTTCAGAACTAACATCAGTCTAGGATGTTCTCACCCCAAGCCTAAGAACTAAGAGACCCATGTGCTTGAATGCATGCTCTCAGTGGTCTGGAAAAGAAATTAAAGTCATGTTGAATGATATTAAGTGCATAGGACACTCTGTGTAGTACCATTCTAGAACTATGAACTTTTTTGGACATCAGTTACACAAGTCTGTGTACTTGAGTAACCTAAACAAACTGTGTGTTGAATGTTAAATTGCCAGTAAGGGATGTGCCACTGCAGATGGTTTTCATCCTGTTAGCACAGAATACATAATTAGATTATAATTACATAATACAACAAAACCAAACTTAGAACTCTTTCCTTCTCTTAAATAAATATGTGTTGTGATACTGCACTTACAAAACCAGAAATTTTTATTTTTGTCTAAATGAAGTGCAGGTAGCTCCACATCTAATACCAATTAAGACTGTTTTACTGCAATGACTGTACCTGTAGCTTGTAAAAGGTGAATGGTTTACTTTGCAACAATCAGATGTCATTGCCCCAGTCATTTTCTTTGGACAACTGTTGTAGGTAAAGGAGCAGAGAACCTGCACTACTTACCATGTAGAACATTACTTCTGTCCTTGAGATTTATTAAAAAAAAGTTAAAAATAGTCCTCAATGAAATTGGGTTGTTGGGTATCATGACATGTCCCTGGCCTTGCTCCCACTAACAGCTAAGGAGCCTGATGTAACACCACAGGCCAGGTACCTTGGCCCTTAGTTTCTGGAATAAATTCCATATTTCAGATGACCCTCTGCCTGAACTAATGTCCTGTACAGCACAAATTCTTCCTCTCATCTGTCTGTAGTGCTCCAGTACTACAGAAAATCTAAGGAGGAGGATTCAATCATCAGCTCTAGTCCCTCTGTTTTGATACTCCATTCTTTGCCTTTTCTGAATTGTAAGACAGAGGGTGCTGACCACAGTGTAAAATCACTACTTTGCCCTGAATGTCTGCAAGGGAGAGCTTGATTCAACACCTGGGGAATGCACAAGAAAACCAGCTTGTTAGGAGTTCATATAGCATCAGAAAAAGAAAATGTCAGATAGCTTGAGTAATACCTTGACAGCTGAAGGATAATTTGCTTTTCTTCCAATAAATTAATGTCAGTTGTTTGTTTTATTACCTCCTTTTCCTACTATTTGTTGCATAACAAATGCTCTCACTGCCTTCTTTGTATGAAATACTGTATTACTCACTGTGCCTTAAATTAATCCTTCCTTTTTTGCAAACTGTATGAAAGTGGTTACTTTCATATTGGTTTAATTTTTCTGTAAATGCATTAATTGGTTATTTTATATTTAATATAATTTTTGAACTGGAAGTTGGCTATGGATTTTCCTTTAAAACTGTGTGGTCTTTGAAACTTTATGCCTGTACAGAGGTGTGTGTGCCTGTTTAGTGTTTTCATCTTTACTAAGTCACACATCCTGGTGGAATATTCAAGCACCAGATTTCAAAATATCATTTTACCCCCACACCCCCTCCTTAGACTCTCATGTGTTCAGCACTACCTCAAACTAATAAATAATGCACGGTTGTAAACACTTCTGGCCTGGAGCTATTGTAATTCTGTCTGAAAGCTGAAACATTTCTGTGGCTTTCTTAAGGATTAAGAGAGTGTCACAGCTTTAACTGCTACTGCTGTAGCTGAGTTGTACAATTAAGATAGATTACATAAAATACTTGCACAGGAGGTTAACTTGGTGAAAGCCTCTGTACAGGTGTTTGGATTAGTTTTAACTAGATCTGAAGCTAGTGCAGTTTTATTTCTGTTAATGAACCTCTTAAAATTAGGTAACTATCCAGTTCAATGATTTACTTATCCTTCCTACTACACACTTAAAGCTGGCATAGAAGAAAAAGACCTAAATTCTTCACTTCTTACTGAAAACTTCTGCCTTCACAACAGAATGCTCAACAGTGCTGTCATTAGAGGAAGCCATGCAGAATGGAGAGGGAGGCTTGGGATGGCTGGGTGGATACAGGCCAGTGCTGAAGATACCAAGAACCACATTCTTACTTTCAGGTCAAATTCACCCTTAGAATAAGGTATTTAAATAAGACCAGGGCTTGGTACACATGAAAAAAGTCCAAAAATATTTATTTTAAAAAAAGGCTCTTTTTGCCTCTTAAACAGCACTTGCTTTTTTGGTTTCAGAAATTAGTTCTGTGATTTGTGTATGTACCACATTTTATATCATATGTGGGGGCAAAGGAGGAAGGGAGAGAAGTAAAATGGAAGAGGAATTAATTCAGATAATGAACACTTCCAGCTTCCAGCAGTTGGCCCATCAGATAGAGATCTCTGTGGATACAGTCTGCTGCCACTGGCAGTCATGTTTCATCACCATCAGCAGTGCTGTCACTGTCACTGGCCACAAGGACTTCTCTGTTCTCGTAGGTCCAGAACCCATTAAGATCAATTAGAATGCTGGTAACAGTGTCTCCTTGACTGCTATTGATCAAGTCTTGAAGGGAGATTCTGTAAGGGTCCTTAGGCTTCACCATATCAAAGATTTCATCCTATGAAAGACAAATCAAAATTGGGAGAAAAGCCCCACACATGAATGAGCAGAATAATGGCTATTTCATACCATTTATAGAATGATCCTTGGGTAACTAGTGACGCCCACACCAATTCACAAAAAGCAGCTGTTAAGACCCAAAGCATTTAAGACACAAAGCACACTGACTGATTGGCTACAGTTCAGAGCAGTGTTCTCAGCTCCCACATCTCAAGTAAGAAATTGCTTCAGCCTCAAAATGGCAAAATGAATCTCAGTTCACTTGTACAAGCTAAGTTTTGTAGAAGCTCTTGTACTTTTAAGTACTGAAACTAAATATGCAGTAGGCAGTAATCAGTTTTATAGGCTGTTTGTTTCAGTCACCAGTCTGCCCCCTGTCCCCCAAGGAATGATCCCCAGAACTGTAAAACAGACTTAGCAAGTACCTTCAAGTGTAAGAAACAGCAAAGTGTATTTAACAGGTAATTTGTCTATTATTAAGGAAACTACTAGAACACATCAGTTACTTTACAGAGCAACTGCTGACTAGAAAGGCATTTTCAAACCTATGAGTAGGACAAGTCAATTCATTTCTAGTACTCTCCAAGTAAGTATACAGCAACCTAGAAATTATGATTTAACACAATTAAATTACTAAATGCTTATTCACAGATTTTACACAGTACTCCATTTGGTAAAGCTAACCTTGACATCCTGAAAAGAAACTGGTTCTTGTCCATGAATTTTCATTTGTTCCTGAATAGCCTAGAAAAAAAGAGAAGTTAGGAATGGCTATTGCAATATTATACTCACACTGTACAAAAGTTATTAAATGCTTCTGCATTTTAAGCTGTATTGCCCTCTAACAAAGCATTCATGGTACAGTTTGCAATAATTTTTCTTCCATATGTGAGGCAAGGGTGAATTAAGGCACTATCAATGATACACATTTCTAAATTTACGGTTCTTAATGAGTATGATATGAATATTACTTTCATTATGACCAGTGTTTGAGCAATTTGCATATTGTCCCTCAACACTCAAGATATTAATACACTCAAACCATAAGGTTCTGTTTCTGACACAGTATGAAATATGGGCTAAGGAAAGAGAGAAGGAAAATGACCAACGAGCAGAAAGACAAATCAATTATTTTAATGTAGTACTATTTAAACACCTGCATCACCAAACCTACATCTGCTAACCAAACTGTTTCACTAGCACAAGCTGCACAGCCTTGTCAGCACAGCCTCTATAGGTGCAGAGCTGTTGACACTTAATGCTGGCAGAAAAGCAATCAAGCATTCACACAGTCAAGAGGAACTGTTCTGATTTCAAGGAAAACTTAGAATGTTCCATGTCCAAAAGGAGACTTGTTACAATACAGAAATAAGGTATGTATAGGATCCTGCCTTGAGCAGGCCTGAATGCTTTATGGACTCTATGAAGTCTGTACCTTGTTCTTCATCCTTCAAGCAGACAGCTAAGCACAATGACATTATTTATTGTCACAGTTATAATACAAAAATTCATGTAACAATTTGGAGTGCTTGTCCCTCTGTCTGAATAGATACTACTGAGGGAATCCTGCACATGGATAAAGCATTAAGCTCATAACACAGCTGGAACCATCCACAGCAAAAATCCCATTCTACTGCATAGTACTTCCCAAGATATCTCAGGTGTCGATGAGAAAAACAAGATGGAACAAGAAAACAACTGCCCCCTTTCCAAACCAAAATCACCACCAGTTAGAAGAAAAAAAAACCCAAAACAACAAAAACCATCACACACAAACCACAGTTTGGAGGAAGATTTTACAATCTTAAGTTAAAATTAACAGCAACTAAAAAAAATTAAGCTTAGTTTAAATCTATTTTGGAAGCAACAGGTACAAATGCACACTATGAAAAATACAATAAGCTTTTTCCAGTCAAAGCACTGAATGAGAAAATCCCACAGCTGTATAGGCCTATCAATAAATTTCATTATCTTCATCTCTTTTAGTGAATTTCAGTATTACAGTTGAAACTAAAACCATGGGCAATAATCAATTAGAACTATCATAAAAGATTTTAACAGGTAATCATCACATAATCTTAGGACAATTTTAAATTAAAAAAAAAAACAAACCAAATCAATAGAAAATAGTTTTCCTACTCAAAATCAAACCAGTTAATTTCAACTGCAGATAAACTACTGAAAATACCTTTTGAAATCTTTCCAATTTTAGTCTTTAAAAAAAAATTAAATCTTCTTAGAAGTCGTTACTAGCCTGCCTGTGGCTATTGGTAATTTAAAGTGATTTCCTGCAGATCTGCATGCAGAAGCACATAGGCTGTAACACTATAAACACAGAAAATGGCCTACTTATAAAGAGACTTACCCTAAAGAAATAATTAAGGGAAAAGACATTCAGGTGTCCTTTGTTCTCTATATCAAGTAGTTTGAAAATATATTGCAGAGCTGCAGGCTCCTTTCTGTTTTCTAATGCAAGCACAAAGTCCAGGTAGGTTTTATAGTCCTAGAAGTAGATACAATCATGTTTATTACAGTCTTCTTTCTAAATTGATTTTGCAAGCAGGAGCTCTATAATTGGCAGCTATTTCATTCTAGGGGATCAGTTTATTTTCTGAAAAAGACAACATTAAATAGAAAATGGCTGCTACCACTAATGTGCACAGAAAAGTTAGTTTTTAATGTCTGCTGATAATGGGAAATCCTGCCATTTTAGAGGCAAAATAGCATTCAAAGCATAAATCGAAATGAAACGCCATATATATGCTTTTAAACAATGTTTACTATATCTTTAAACTGCTGAACATACCCAACTAATGAAGAAAAAACATATAAAATGTTTTCATTATCATAAATTAAATGTCTAGTGGCAGTAACCTACTGGTAACAAATAATGCACTATATGGCCAATTACATAATCCTTAAACCAGAGTCAGTGGTTTGGCAAATTACATGCAAGAAACATTACTTAATGTTCCAAAAAAGTATCACACTTTTCCTTTCCATTAGTGTGGATTCTTGGTTTCCCAATGAAGATACAGCTGTGACAAGGACAGAAATCCTCCAGCCCTGTGTGTATAATTACCCTGTTTACCTGTAACACCAAGGAGTTGTGCTGTCATTCAGAAGGAGCATGACAGCCTGGAAGAAATGGGCTAACAGGAGCCTCACCGAGTCCAACAGAGGGAGGCAAAATCTTGCATCTGGGTAGGAATAACCCCCTGTACCTGTAGAGTTGGGGGCTGACTATCAGGAAGCAGCTTTGCAACAGGGCCCTGCAGCAAAGGCTGCTGCCAGCACCCTCAGCTGCATTTGGAAATGCTTTGGTGGCAAGCTGAGGAAGGTCATCCTTCTCTACTCAACACTGCTGGTGCTACATCCAGGCACTGGGTCCTGCCCTGGCCTCCCCCATACAAGAGAGATGAATCTATTGCTGCAAGTCCAGAACAGGAAAACTGAGAGGATCCCTCATGACCTCAGCGATTATGTGATTCCAACAAAGAAACTGCTCAGGTGGCAAAAGGGCTGTATAGTGAATTTATAACTTATCACTTCACATTCCAGTCATGTGAACGCAGACAAGAATTGTAGCTGAACATTAAGTAAAGCTTCAAAAAATATATAAGGTGTTACTTTAAATTAGTTAGACTTCTCATTTTTGACAGCTATGGAAAGCTTATGATGAAAAACAGTTGTCTTCATGAAGAAGTTTTGCAACAGGCCCCTACAGCAAAGGCTTAGCTAACATGCAATAACAGCTTAGCTAACTTGCACTAATCTCAAGTGTGCCACTTGTCTTTGCTTCTCTTTAAAGCATTACATTTAACTAAAAGGTATTGCTGCATCTATAAATTTTTTCAATATGCACTTTTGTAACTGAATCTACAAGTGGCTTTATCATAGGCTGTCTGGATTCTCTTTCACCTCTGCTTTTTCAAACAAGCAATTTTTTTTTAGGCCACACTACAATCACCTTGCTCTTAGGAAAATTAACTTGCTAATATGTTGCATCGTCATTTGAGTGCACAATGTTAAACAAAAGTTTCTTCACCTCAAGCTACTCTTTAAAGATACTGACTATTAGACACCTCTCAACTCAATAAGCCAAAGATGTTATGCTGTGGACAAAGGGAAAACATGCAATTACCATTTCACCATCATAAGTTAAGCATTCCTGAAAGACACGATCCAAAAATATGTTGGTCAGAGTTCCTGTTCCATATCGGGACAGTTCTTCTTTGCTGAGCATGCCATTGTGATCTTTATCAAGGTTTAAGTACTGACCTAGCAAGGAGATGAAAAAAGCAAACCATAATATGCCTCTATCAGAAAGGAATTCTTTCAACAGGGAAAAATAAACAATGAAATGCTTAATTTTCCAATTTCCATAATAAAATTAATGCAGTTAAGTGAGAATTTACTAGATTCACAATAATATCCATAAAGCATCAGAAACAAGTACAGAACAGGGAGGGAGAGAAGTGGGATTCCCATAAGGAGGTGTCAGCAGTTCTAAAGTAAGTTAATAACTGTGGATACTGAGAGAGGAGCAGAAGGCTAAGAGCATATTACTTTATACAAATATGCTGCAAGCATTAATAAAGAGCTAAAGAGGATGCAAAGGCATGAATAGAGCCAGAAGAGAAGGTTACAGAGGAATCTTGCACCTTGTGCAACAAAGTGACAGGTTTTAAAACCACAATAAAGAGCAACAGCAGAGAACCAATATTACAAAGAAAGTCAGGAAGATAAACTGAAAGGGTGAATACAGGATTTGAAAAGACAAACTAGCAGGAGGATTTAACATGACAAAAGCAGAGGAAAAATAGCAGTAATAATGTGACTAAGTCACACAAGAAAGAGAAGAAGTGTTGGCATATAAAGGAACCTACCATAAACTCTTAATGCAGAAGGAGCAGAAAACCAATTTGTTTCCTGACTTTCTTTAGAAAGTTCTTCATCCCTTAACTAAGTGAAACATAAAGTTAGAATTCAGAAAGAGTAAATTAAAATACAACAGTATATGTCAGAGACCTTTACCTCCAGTAAATCATCCAGGAAGCTGCAAGCTAAAATATCCTGTATCTTTATCTTCCCTGCAGCAAGAAAAAAAAAATACATTTTAACAGTTGCGCAGCCACCATATCCATTTGACTATCCTCATTTAGGTGGTTCTACTTAAGAAAGAAGTATTTGGAGCAGAAAAAGATTACTTTTTTAGAAACAAAAGCTAAACAAAACCCATGTCTAGCATCAAGGATAAGGCTCTAATTTCAGAGATAAAATAAAATACCTTTTAAAATGTTTGGACAAAACTACTGACATTGGCAGGAGCTATCCTGAAGCTTTAAATGCCAGAAAACTAGATTAAAATAAATGTGAATGTTCAGTATCAACTACTCAAAATGTAAAATAAAAATGCAAAGAAAGCATGCTTAAAATATTTGATGAAATAATAATCTCCTAAGTGAAATGATATTCTTACACCTTCAAAACTCCAGCTGTGACACAAAGCTAAGGTAGCAGAATGCACTTCTGCTGGTGCAGCTCTGACTGGTGCACAGACACTGTGCTAACAGCTGTACAAAATAATGGCACTTAAAACTTCCCACCCACCTCTCCAAACGTTTGCAATTATCTCTGCCAGAGGCTGCTGCCCACACAATTCTGACCTTTACAAGGGGCACAGCTGGACCTTGAAAACACATGCAGTTTGTGGCTTAAATCGAGGGCATAGGAGGGAGCTACACTTGTAACAAGCATTATCAGACCCAGCTGCAGGCCTTTCTGGTGAGTCTACATAGTGCACACAGATTTAATCACAGGAAAAGCACATCACTCTAACCATCCTGAGCATTTCCACAGCTCTGTGGATGTTCTGACAAGCAGCTGTGTTGTAGGTCGCTGTGTTTTCTATTCACCCTAAACACGTACAAAATTAGCTACTGCTAATGGCTCATTATGATGAAACAGAATCTTACTTGTCAGTTTCTATGAGATAACTCTATAGTATCTCAGCTGATAGGTATCTCATAGAAATTCAGTAGCTGTAAAAGTAGATTATTAGACCACAATAAAGAGTCATGGTCTTCAGTGGAGAATAATCTTCCATGCTGAACAAAAGCCTACCAGGACAACTACACACTGCTTTGAAAACACAAGTAGCTTCAGTGGAAGCATTTTAAGAGACCTACCTGTTCTGAGAGGATCCAGAAAGAAGAAGAACTTTCTAACTGCTGTGCAGACATAAAAGGAGTAAAAAGATTTTTCTAAGCCATCCAGTTGTGGCAAAGTAGGGATGAGTTCCAAAATATAGTTTTCTAAATCCTGCAGAATTAAGAAAAGGAAACAAGCATTGAACATTATTATTGTTCCATGTTTGCTATATTCCTCCCTTGGGTTTCAAGTGTTTTTTGTTAAAAATACAGTCCTGCAACAATGCAGAAAAGAGCATGAAAGCAGGTAAAAATGCTTCTGTCTGTGTGCAAGAAATCCCAGATCATACACACGCACATGTTATTCTAGGGCTGAAACAACCTATTAATGAATCAGAATTTAACAAAGTACATGATATTTATATGTAAATATAAATGCATTCCACTGTACCTTTTTCAAATATCAGGAGCATAACTCCTGATTGGATTATCCCATTGCTTAGTATTCTTCAATAAATCTTTTTTTCTTTAAGTTGAGTGATAACTAGGACATTTTAATTTATTTTATAATATTACCTCCTTTTAGAACAGGAGAATAACTCACTGAAGAATAATTTGTGATTTTTATCATATCCTACTAAATCTAGTAAAGTGCTAATGACATGAAATCTTTGTAGATACAATCCTTTTTTCAGAAAACTACTCATAAGTTTAAAAGGCTAGCACCACTCTCACCACCACATCTCTTGAATACATGAATTGCAATTTATCCAAACAAATGTGCCCATCCCAAATCTATGTTATTATATAAGCTTTTACAAGACAAGGCTAGAAAAAAATGGGATCTTTCTGATGCTCTGTCATTTGATTTAAAGAGAGACATTAAGTTAATCAAGAATTTACTTACTGATTCTCTGAGGTAGCCTTGTCCTGCCACATCATATAAACTGAGACCTATTCTTGTCTGATGAAGCCATACTGTGAAACAGAAAACAGAATTACAATGCAAGAAACCTATGGGGCTTTTGAGTTCATGCCAAAATTTGATGTTATTCTAGAGGCCAGGCACAGCTGGATTTTAAGTGCCTCTTCCCATTTTTCTGAGCTTTAAGCAAAACCATGTCATGTACTGCTTAGAAACACTGTTTCAGTCTCTAAATTTTTAAGAGTCACTTGAAGTATACTATAAATATACACTTCATAAATATAGACTAATTATAATATAAATATTCACCATTGCCACGACTGCCTTATAATAACTAGATGTGACAAATGGCTGAGCAGACACCACATTTTATTTGGTGTATCACAGAATGGCTAGTATTAGAAGCAACCTTAAAGATCACCTAGTTCCAACCTCCCCCTGCCACAGGCAGGGATGGCACCCACTAGATCAGATTGCTCAAAGCCCCATCCAACCTGATTTGAACACTTCCAGGGATGGTGCATCCACAACTTCTCTGGACAATCTGTTCCAGTGCCTCACCACCCTCTGAATAAAGTATTCCTTCCTAGCATCTACTCTAAATGTCTCCTCTTTTAATATAAACCTGTATTGTCCTACCTATTGCAAAATTGTATTGTCCTACTTACTGCAAAACTGTATTATCCTTGTCCTATCACTATCTGCCTGGCTAAGAAGTCACTCTCTCCATCTTATACACTCCCTTTAAATACTGAAAGTCCACAATGAGGGCTCCCCCAGAGCTTTCTTCAGGCTGGACAACCCCAATTCTCTCAGCCTGCAGCCACAGGAGAGGCTCACATCTCTCCTGTGCTGACTCCACATGGGGTCTCCAGAGTCTCAGAGCACAGAGGGAGAACCATCTCCCCTGAGCTGCTGGCCACGCTTCTTTTGATGCAGCCCAGGCTTTCCAGGCTGCAAGCACACACAGCTGGTGATATGGAATCATATGGATTTGTTCTCTCTCACTGACTTAGAAACGTGTAGCAGTGCATTTTCATTGAACAGCTGTACAATGTCATATACAGACAGATTGCTACAAGCCCTTGTATAGCACCAGACACTGCAGCTACAGCCAAAGGTCAGGCCCTCAGTTCTGAGTTACAAGACAAGAATTAGAATCACACAAGCATCTGTCTTTGTAATGAGAAGGCACATTAATTGGAAAATCTACAGGACAATGTGCCTGAAGCCATTGTCAAAGCACTGTAAATCTGATGGAATATAAATTAGATTAATAAAAACTATGATTCACATACTCAACATTAAATTTAACTCCCATTTTCTGAAGAAACAGTTCAAAAGTTCCTCTTATGCAATATAAGCTGTCCTCCATAAAGATCTTTGCTGTTTCATTGTTGGCTTAAGTTTAAAGGTAAATTTATCACACATGAAGTGATCTGGTGGTGGTAGCTTTTTTTTAATTACTATTTTGTTTGTTTGCTTAGAAGAAAGGCATCATCATAAATACACAAGACTCAAAACTTCTGGGTGAAACAAGCTCTGAAAAACCTCTGTCCATCTGGGTGGGCCTTTTTGAAATCCATACAATCCTAACAGACTTTGCCACAAGTCTCCTATCCTGCAGGTTTTGGGTTTGTGGCTGGAAATGGGCCTATTACTCATTCTTTACACAATGTGCACACCTGCATATCAGGCTTCCTGCTCAACACATTTCTCATCCCCTGCACCACAAGATTTTAAGTTAGGCAGGCTGAGCTGCTCAGAGAAAGGTGCTGTTCTCTTAGATCTGCTTTAACAGATCTAAGAACACAGTACCCCGGGCAAAAGATAATGAGACAATCTTCCTTTCTGCTAGCCAGCCCAATGTTTTTAAACAACATCTAATAAAAGGGCACTTTTCAGCCCAAGTGGCTATTTATAATAAAAAATAGCTGCAAGCATGGTAAGTGATAAGCACAGAAACATAGTGACATATTTGACAAACAGTTAAAAAATATAGACATCAATGTAGAAGGACAAACAGCAAACAAAGCTATCTGCCTGATCACAGTGGTTAAGATCACACCTGCCATGGAACTGTATTGCTTTGCACTTCACAGTATTGCCTGAATAAAGGAAATCAGAATGACAATATATGTAACAAACAGATCAAGCATATCTGCGGCTGGGGAGAGGTGGATTTCAGAGGTATGATGGACTTCCACCTTCTAGTAACAAGAAAAAAAATCCCAAGCCTCAAAATAAACAGCATTTGTAGTTAAGGACAGATCTCACTGCTGTTGAAGGGAGCATCAAGTAACAAATAAAGCTGAAAAAGCCTTAAAATGAAACACCAAAGAAGGACTCACTAACCTTTTCGCATGACATAATTGAAAAACTGCATGATAGAGATTCTCCCATAAGGATCATTATGGAGTAATTTAGCAAAGATCTTCGCTGTAAAGAACTGCCTGTAAAACAAACACACATCTGATTACACTGCACTGACAGATCCAGCTACTGTATTTGATATTTACAGATCCTGTAAAATAATGTTTTAACACAGAATGTGTTAATATGCTACATTGCACTCATCAGGAATCCTACCAAGTAACAACAGTAAACTCCATAAAAAGCAGCTACCTCTTCTGCTCATTAGACTCTTCAGTGATGTAGAACTTTTGAGAGCTTCTATTCAATTTCTCTTTAGTACAATGTGTTTGGTAGCTTCCAATCTTCTACAACAATATGAACATAAAAGAAACTGCCAGTACTGACAAATAACTGGCTTCTGCCCAAATTTCAATCACAAAGCTATGTGCACAACAGCCATCTCCAAAAGGAGCATAAAGAACTACCATTCACTGCATGCTGTGCACATCTGGTAGGAAATTCTGCATCAGAAGATATTGGGGAAGGTTGGGCAATACCACTGGAGACATGATTTCCAGTTCATTTACATAATGTGCTGTTTGCTGACCACTGACATCTAAAAATGTTCATGCTGATAAAAACTTTTCTTCAAAAGGATGCACTACTATTCTTTTAGGCACCTCTATTACAAGTCACCTCAGAGAGGTAGAGTACGCCTTTGTAAGGATGTAAAGTAAGCAGTTCATCAGTAACTACATGGCTATGATTTTTTTCTCACCTTAAAACTGTTCCCATCTATTTTAGCAACTGAAAGTTACAGTAGCACTTAGGTTTAGTCAGAATGAGTACATACAAGAGAAGAAAGCCTTACTTGCATTTTGGTCCAGCTTTTTCACCAACTTTCAAGAAGTTCTCATAATTAATCATTGCTTCTTCCCCAATCATTGGTGATGTCTGATGTTTGTCCAGTAGAAACCATAGATTCTTAAAAAATATTTATATTTGGTTAAGAAGATATCTCTTTAGAGATGTCAACATGCTTAAGATATAGTATTTAAGAAACTCAGCAAAAATGTGGGTTTGATGCAAGGTTTTCTCAGTCAGTCAGGACACATGGCCATTCAGCCAGAAAAGTCTGTGTGTGCTACTTCCATTCCCTTAAATGCTGCTAAACACATGCACACTCTCCCTCCCTCACTAGCATTTCTAGGGTCACACCCCTTTGGTCTTTGCAGTGTAATAAAATCATCCATCTTAGGAGTCTCTCTCAGTGATATATAAACAGAACTTATTTTATCATCTGGGCCCACCACAGAAATCATTCCAACATGCTGGAAAACTGGAAGCCATCAATTTAGTCCTCACATACATCATAACAAGGAAGCTTCATGCTGGCATTACCAGCCCAAGGCTAGGCAGCACTGCAGCTTTACCAAGTACTGTGTGCCCAATTCAAGGCACCTTACCACAAGGTTCTGTGGGCAGACAGGAGATCAAATTCTGACAGGAGATAATCTAAATCCATTCAGAAGCCATTACAAGACATACAGAAATAATTTTCCTACCTGCAGCTCTTCATTATCCAACAGTTCCCTACTTTTTCTTTGGAGAAAGACAGCTCGAGATTCTTCTCTTAATTTTTGAAGCAAGACTTCATCTTCAGCTGGCAGCTGCAAACATTGTGGCATTTTAATTTTCAGCATAGGAGCATTCAAAAACTACACATCCAGCAAGTATTCTTAGGTAGTGTTGAGTCACACACTCTGATTGAAGTTGTTCACTTGAAAGAAAAGAGCCAGTCTACCAAACTTGCTTCTGCTACAAGGGGTATCACTTGCACACTGCCTCAAACCATTTCAATAATGAAGCACTTACCTAAAGCAGGACATCTTTAACAGGAGAAAGAGAGAGAGAGGCACCTCATACCAGAGAACCCATTGAGTAAGCACCTTCCCATGGTCACTAGGTATGAGGGCTCACACATAAAAAACATTTACTGTTGTGTTTTACTTGGGAGAAACAGAACATTCTGGTTTGTGGTAGGCCTGACTCTCCAAAGAGTGAAAGTCTACTAGACTTGTTTGGCCAACAAATAAGATGAAAGAACACCTAGTGTGAAAGTTCTGCCAAGATTCACGTGCCAAACTGTACAGCACCACTGGAACTTGGAGAGTTGCACATGTATCTATTAACTGAAACACAGGTACTTGAGAACTGCACTGGCAGAAATGTGAGACCCTAAGGAATACGTGACCATGAGAGGTTTGGCAGCAGCTGAGCGGTCCAGTTGATGAGTACCAGCAGTATCAAGATGTCAACATGTGCTCCCATCCCAACCTGATCCATGCTCACAACTAGGCTGCCGGACCAAGCATTTCTGATGGATGATGCAAGCAACAGATCCATCTCTAGTCTGCAAGACCAATGCCCCACCAATTTCATGAAGTAGCATCTCACCATGTCTAAGCAGGAAACAGAAGATACATACATGTGACACCAGTATGTCAAAATTTAGTTAGAACTTTAAGTGCCTCTGAAAGACAACTTCCTATCTTTACCAAGCAGACTGATGAGCAAAACATTTCACTGACCCTGATAAGATTTGCAGTACTTATTAAAAATTACTGAAATTCACAATTGTACAAACAAAAAAATTAGAGTAAGCAATTCGCATCACTCAGACTTTCAATCTAATTTAGCTTCTGAAGCTACAGGGTCCCGATGAGTGAACATAACTTTTTTTTGTAACATAGAATAGCCTCGTGTTAAAAGTTTATCTGGATACTTCACTTACCCTGTAGTAAAATCGTGGTATGTTTGCATATGACACGTTGTCACTTTTTTTCCCTCCTTTCCATTCCATGTAATATTTTGTGAACAATTCCATTTCTTCATCCTTTAGCTCTTGGTCACTCTTTTTGGCTGATCGACATAGAAAAGAATGTTCACGCTGTACTCCAGAGAGAGTTCTAACGTAACAAGGGGCTCGAATAACAGAGTTAATACTGAGGCTTATCTGGTTGTGCTGTTTGGTAATACAAACACGAGGTGGAAATGAGTGGAGCACGGACTAATCACATAAAATTACATAAGAGTACGTCCCGTATGTATTTGGAGTATGGTCACAGCACCTCTTTCAATGACTGCACACCGGATTCACTGCAAGGTGCGGAGTAGCGCACGGGGCAGCTCCATGAGGCTGCCTAGCACAGCAGCAGCGCTGTGTGAGACCCAGCTGCGAGCTGCGGGCGGCCCCTGCGCACCTGCGCCAGCGCTGGCCGCCAGCGCTCCCCCGCGAGCGAACCGCTCCCAGCCGCGGCTGCGGCGGGGCCGTGCGCCGGGCCGGGCAGCGCAGCCCTCACAGCCCTCACCGCCCCCTGACCCCTGAACCTCGGGAGTTTGGCTCTCCGCCGGGCAACTCCGGGACCCGCCCGGCCCCTGCGGCAGTCCGGACACGGCGGAGCACGGCAGCACCGGAGAGGCCGACGCTCGCCTCGCCGGCCGTGCCCCGCCCGGCCCCGCCGGTGACTGCGGGCAGCCCGGGGCGCTTCCCCGCCCGCTCCCGGTCCCGGGGCACTCACGCGCGCGGCGCGCGGCCAAGCGGGCCCGCAGCCTCCGCTCCCACTCCATCGGCAAGCGACGGCCACGGCCTCCCCGCGCATGCGCACTGCGTGTCGCGACGCACCCCCGCCCTTCGGAGCTTCTTGCCCGCACCCGACATGGCGGAGCAACCCCACCCCGCCTACCGGGGCGCGCGGATCACCTGTTGCCCCGCCCGCTGAGACGCGATTGGCTTCACGCGAGGGCACGGGCCCGCCACGCGCTTCCGGGCCAATGGGAAGCTGGCCCGCCCTGCCGTGAGGCACGCCCCTGCCGCGCATGGCCGCCGCGCGCAGCGTCAGGTGGGACCTTCGCGGGGGCTGAGGGAGAGCGGGGCGAGCGGGGAAGGCTGTCTCAAACCCCGGGCATTCTGCGGTACGGCCGGGCCCGGTCCGCGGGGCACCGGGTGAGGGACGTGGGACCCTGCGGAGCCTCCCCGTAAGGCGGACCAGCGTGCGGACCTCCCGGCATTTACCTGTATAATCTAACGTGTCCCTGGCGTTTCAGTGTAATTACCGCCCGCGGTGTTGCTCTGCCTCTTTGGCAGCGGCGTTACCAAGGATTTGGGATTGGGAAAACAAGTTAAATTGGAGTTTGTCGCTAGGTGAAAAATGTGAGGGAAGCAATGCAGGAACCCCGTCCTGGGGCTGCCTGCAGGATCAGGATCAGGATTAGGATTTCTCACCTGAAATCGTCACCTGGGCTCCCTTGAGTTTCGTGTTTGCTAGCGTGCAGATGTAAATATCACAGGAAATCACGGAGCAGGTAATGATGTCGTGGTGTTATTTTTATTTTTAGGAAATCTCCTCACTTAACTTGGACAAAAGCAGGAGGAAAAACCCCGTGCTTTTTGTGTAGCTGCGTCAACGTTGCCTTTCTGCATACAACATTGACAGTACACATCACTGCTGTAACCAACAAACAGGAATATGTAAAACATCTTCTCTAGAAAGATACCCTCATTTTGGATGATTGCCCTCACAGTCTAAGAGATTGACTTTCATAAGAAAAGATTTTACCATTGTTTGTGTCGGTAAGAGACAAAAAGGACTCACAGAACAAGAATTTGGAAACTGAAGCATATACAGCTTGACAGCCCTTGGGCTTCTATTAGTAACTATCCCCATGCAAACTGCATTTTTCATTTTATAACTTCATCAGGTACAGTGAGCTAATAGTGAGACAATTTGATCTTGTGATGGCTCTCTTTTCTCAAACTACTCAGGGTTTTCAGACTTTGCTATGGAAATGTCACATGTTCTGGCCTGTTTCAAGATGCCGACAACTGTTTGCTGCCTCTTTCAGCATCCCTAACAGGGAAAAAATTAACTACTTCAGTTCTATGACATCTTCCAGCACTGCTTTACCAGTGGACCCCAAAGAAACTGATGTCTTACCTGCCAAGAAAAGATCTGAAATTGATTGCAAAGAAGGAAAAGGATGGGATGGGGAGACTAAAGAAATACCTGAAGGGAAATTCCACTTTTCTTCCTCTGTTGGAGCTGCAAAGAAATGGTCAATGAGTCCTGTTGTGTCAAGGCATAGGTTTAGCAATGTACAACCTCCAGAAAAACCTTTGCAGGCTGAGGAATGGGACAAACTAAGGGAAGATTTCCAATCACCTGAAATATTTGAAGAGGTGATGCTGAACAGTATGATCAGGTGCAACAGCCCCATTGATGTGGCCAAGTCCTTGCTGACCCACCTGGCAAAGCGCAACGGTGACATTGCATACAACTTGCTGGTCAAATACCTGACACTCTGTGTCCAGCAGGGACAGGTTTCAGAAATCCGTGACGTGTACGACATAATGAAAGCCAGGTTCAAGATTTTAGAAAGTGGGGCTTACAGCCTTCTAATCAGGGGCTTGAGCAATTCAAATCAGTGGAGAATGGCCTTGACTGTTTTGGAAGAAGTAAAAAAGATTATGATTCCCTCACGGACGTGCTATGAATCTTGTATCAAAGCAGCCAGCCAACACCAAGAAATGAAACTCGCCTTTGAACTGTACAGTGAGATGTTGGCTAAAGATGTGGTTCCAACCTTGCACGTCCTGCAGTCGTTTTTTGACTTCAGCAGGGGTATGAAAGGTGCTGAGTTACAAAAGGAGCTCTTTGGTATCCTCTTATATTTGAGAGAGAACCAAATATACCCTCACAGAACATTTATGCGGAGTATAAAGCTATGGTTTGAAAGGTAAATAAAATTTCAGTAGCAAGATGCAGTTCATGAGGAAGAGGGATCCAGATTATCCCACAGAACAGCTCTGAGACCCCTTAGCATCAGCATCTCATTTTGATTTCTGCTTCTTCACAAGAGACATGTTGTCATGAAAAGATGCGTTTAATTTTTACTCACAAATTACTGTGGAAGTTTAAAACTTTTACAGGTTTCACCTTTTCTTTTACCTGTTAAATATTATTCCTTGGTACGAAATTTAGGAGATCATGTTGGGTCATAGCAATTCAAAATAGCTGACTTCATATCTTTCTGGGGTGCTAGATAAGGAATATTGACAGGTGCGTGATGGCTTTTCCTGTAATTTATTGGACGGTAGAAGTAGTAAGCTAGTTGAAAGTTAGATAGTTTCTTTCTTTAAAGGAAAGAGGCAGCAAATTCCATTAGGTAAAATGAAGATTAAATGCATTGACTTTGTTCATCTTCTGGTATTCTATACAATCTTAATAGGAGGCTCTGTGTTTTAGCACAGTATTTAGCCAGTCACACGGTTTGTTATCGTGACTAGTGATTGTCAGACTCTGCAGATTACAACTAGTTACAGTGCACATGCACAGTGGGGTTCACCTGAGCCCATTCCATATTTGTCATGAGGTAGGATGTGAGCCCATCTGTGAATTTTTAGCTGTTGGCTTTGATTTGTGTGAGCTCCAGAGCCATTTCACAAGTTAGTCTTCCTGGATGGAAAATGGTAGTGGCAGTGGGAATGCACTACCATTATTGGAATGGCTTATGAATGTGTAGGGTAGTAACTTAGAAGTTGTCAGTGCACATTGATTGTTTGTGTCGTTCTTAAAATTTGAGGACAGCATAAACTACTGAGGTTGACGGTGTTAGTTTTTTGCATGTTGTTAAATGCTTGTTCTTTATATAATATTTCCAGGTGTTACTAAATTAATATGGATTTTTATATTATTCCTTTTTAAGGTATATGGTTGTTTGGTTTTTTTATTTCTAAATGTTGACCAAAACATAATTATTCTTACATGTAAGTCAGATATTGTTAAATAAGAGCCTACCTAATGTTTTTATTTATCTTTCCCTCTGTACATATTAGTTTACCAGGAGGGAACTGGAGAGGACGCCTGACCAAAATTAAAGACAGGTAAATGCAACATTCTATTTATAAGTGAGGTATTGTCTTGATTAGTCTATATTGATCTCTTCCTTCAAAAATATTAAAAAATGGCTTTCCTTATATACAAAAGTATTTCAGTCCTTGAGAGTATGAGCCTTTGTTGTGACATAGGATTTCACAAACTCCAGTTTCAACTCGTACCTTAATCAAGACCCAGCATGCACATTTGGAAAAGAGTTAAACTTAACAGAGCCAAGACAGAAAAACACCGTAAAAAATAAAAGGTGCCATTTTACTGTGTGGCTTATTTGTCTTCTGTTTAGGATTTAAAGACTTTCTTTTTTGTTGACTTTGTGATACTGTTATTTAACAAGATCTATAGCAGAGCAGCTTTAGTGTGTAAAATCTTCTCTTTTTGAAAACTAATACTGTTTGCACACTGCAGTTAATTTTTACAGATGAAAGGTTTCTCCCTATCACATTTTCAGTGAAGACAAAATGGTTCTTAGATTTTCACAGGTATATTTGGGTGTGTGTTTCTATTACAGTGCAGGTTTCTTAATTTCCGTAAACTGCTATTTTAAATGTTATTTTATTTGAAACCTTGTTTTATGCTTTTGTAATAATTGGGCAATTATAAATGTATTAATTATGAGAATGTCTCCAATGGATTATGGGAGTTTTAGGTGGTTTATAAAAATACTCTGTGTTGCATGCTGCGAAGTAAAAGCACATGTAGAGCCCACAGTTTTTGAAGCCCTTGAAAGAACAGGACAGCTCACTCTTTGAAGAGTTGTTTGCTATAAAATAAGTTATTATTATGTAAGAATGTGTGTGGTACTGTACTCTTTTATAATAATTCATCATATTTTTGACAGCCTTTTCCAGCCTTTAAGAGTTTTAAAATTCTAAAGTCAATTGTTTTGACTGAGAAGTAAGTCTGTTTTCTGTCTTATTGTCTGTAAACAGTTAAAGACTTTGAGAGCTAAACTAACTTAGATCACCTCACATTTTATCATGGGTTAAGAATCTGTGAACAAAATGGTGACAAGTGGTTCCATAGTAGCTATTTTGTTGGAACTGTAAGAACACTTTATTTTGAACTAAACAAGTTTGAGGTAGCCTACTTGGATAAGTATTTGAATAAAATTGAAATGGCTTCAAGAAAATAAAAAGAGTATAATAGCTAGTAACTTCAGTAGGTTTTGGTAGCATCACAGAAATAAGTACAACTGATTTTCTGATTATTGTACTGTGTTTGGCTTCTTTTAAAGAATTATGCTCATATACAGACACTTGGTAAGTTAGTAATATTTAAGGAATTTCTTATTTAAAAGCCTTTTTCTTTCTATTTTCTTGTTTCACTATTATTGCAGTGGACAATGCCCAGTTTGCAACCATCAGCTGGAGGACAGTAACCTCACTGAAGAGGAATACAGTCATCTCAGTGAGAGAATAATAAAGGACGTGATACATGGAACTGACACTTTTAGAAAGACAAGTCCAGAGGTAGGTCTTGTACACTGTCAGGTTCATTGGCTAGAAGGATAATATGCAAATAATGTTCAGGCACTTTGAGAACTCCAGAAATTTTTCCCTTTGCTTTAAACATTGGTAGGTCATTAGATAGGCCATGAAGTATCCTGTGTGTTTATAGCATCCTGTGTTTATCCTGTGAAGTATTCAAGATCTTTCATATTTCATTTGTTCTTACATTTTCAGCCAGCTGTTAATGGATGCTGAAATAATTAAAATGTGGGGAGCTTTTACATTAAAAATTAAAATCTTTTGATCTTCCGAAGGCTGAATTTTAAATGTGGAATAAAACCTAGTGAATAGAACAAAATAAGACATCTTGAGCTTACAAAAAAGTAAAAGAACTGGTTATAGTTTCATTCTGTCAACTTTTACAACCCACCAACCTATCAACTACTCCTCAATTTTAAAGATATACTTTCATATTTATAATTACAGTATACAGTATCAAGCTTTTCAAAGGTTGTGGTAAACATATGAGAGGGCGCAATTTCAGACACTGCAGTACATTGCAGTTCTATCACTTCAGTAAAGCTTTTGACACTGCCTCCCAAAGCATTCTCCTGGGGAAGCTGGTGGCCCATGGCTTGGACAGGTGTGCTCTCCCCTGGGTGAAAAACTGTCTGGGTGCTCAGGCCCAGGGAGTGGCTGTGGAAGGAGCTGCGCCCAGCTGGCAGCCGGTCACCAGGGGGTTCCCCAGAGCTCAGTGTGGGACCAGTCCTGCTTAACACCTTTGCTGATGATCTGGATGAGGGGATCAAATGCACCCTCAGCAAGTTCACAGACAACACCAAGTTGGGTGGGAGTGTTTATGAGCTGGAAAGCAGAAAGGTTCAGCTGATGGATCTGGATAGACCAGATCAGTGGGTCAAGGCCGACTCAACCAGGCAAAATGTCAGGTCCTGGACTTATGTCACAATAACCCCAGGCAGTGCTACAGGCTAGGGACAAAGTGGCTGGAAAACTGCCCAGTGGAAGAGGACCTGAGAGTGCTGCTTGACAGCAGCTAGACATGATCCAGTGTGTGTGCCCAGGTGGCCAAGAATGCCAATGGCATCCTGGGCTGTATCCGCATAGTGTGGCCAGCAGGAGCAGGGCAGTGATTGTCCCCCTGAAGTGAGCACTGGTGAGGCCACATCTCCAATCCTGCATGCAGTTCTGGGTCCCTCACCATGAGAAGGACATTGAGGTGCTGGAGCAGATCAATAGAAGGACAATGGAACTGGTCAAGGGTCTGGAGAGTAAGTCACAGGAGGAGCAACTGAGGGAGCTGGGGTTGTTCAGCCTGGAGAAAATGAGACTCAGGGGAGACTTTACTGGTCTCTACAAGTACCTGAAAAGAGGCTGCAGCTAGGGGGGTTTGGTCTCTTCTCCCAGGCAACCAGCAAAAGGGCAAGAGGACATAACATCAAGCTGTGCCAGCAGAGGTTGAAGTTGGACGTGAGGAAGAATTTCTTGACTGAAAGGGTGGTAAAACATGTAATGGGCTGCCCCAGGGTAGAGTCACTGTCCCTGGAGGCGTTCAAGAAACAACTGAATGGGACACTGAGTGCTGTGGCCTAGTTGACAAGGTGGTGATCAGTCACAGGTTGGACTCAATGATTTTGGAGTTTTTTTCCCAACCTTAATGATTCCATGGTTCTATTTCTGACACGTGTTGTGTGGAGATAAGAGATTTGGTGATAGTGATATGGACCAAAGCTGAGCCCCACTAGATGGAGCCCACACCACACCTCGGGGCAGCTTTGCTTTATCTTTGATATTGGTTGGGTGTTTGCTGGAGCTGGCACCTCAGTTCTTCACCAGCTTTGAAAATATGGAAGAGGACACAAAGTTCAGACTTTCTGCAGGCACAGACATTGAGCATGTTTATCAGTTACAGAAACAGTCTTGGGGTATTTGTAGTACATGCAGCCTATTGTGCAGACATCTGATTTCCACACAGATCTTATTATCAGTTCAGGACTTTTGATCTGTTCTAGCTGCAAATTGTACAGAAGAATAAAGTTCTCCTTAAAAATGTAGCAGTCATTTTAAGTATGTAATAGGTACTGGTGTTCTATAATATCATCAAATAAACAAAAGGCTGTGTTTTATTGAATGCTGTATGGCTTGAAAATTTCAAATGTGTCAAGTAGACAGGGCTAGATTGGCAGTACCAGTTGAAGGTGGAGAGATTTAGGAAGGGAGTTCTGGGTAACAGGACCTTCACACACAGGCTGAAGAGTAGTAGAAATTATGTTCCCCCTGTGTGAGAGCCTGATTGAATAAATGCATACAATCTAATGAAACAAAAACTCAATACACTACATTAAATTTTGATGTCAGTAGATTTTGTTAGGCTGTGTGATAGCTGAAATTCCATCATTTATCACCCTGGGGCCACCCACTTGTTAGTTTCAAGTTGATCTCCTTCCAGTTCTGTATCAGCAGGTAGTCCCTGAGTGGAGATGAACTTGGTGTGTTCACTGTTGTTTGTACAGCTTAAAGTCTGCTTCCTCAGTGAATTTTGGACATGGATGTGGGGGTAGTGGCAAAACAGTGTCATGATCTATCATGATGTTTCCAGAAATAAAACTGGGACTTTTTAGTTGCCCTTGTGCTATGAAAGCAGACATGTAGTGGTGAAAATACGCTGCCCATTTTAGGTATGTCAGACTGTGGGACTTCTTCTGCAGCCAGGGGCTTCCAGAGGGGAACTGGGTGATGAGGCTGAAATAAGGATGTGAGTAAATACATCTGAGAGGGTGGGGGGCATTTCATTTTCCAGACAGTCACTTTTTTTGTAGTGACTGTAATTCAAATAGGAAACTTTAGCTTTGTATTCCTTCTTTTCTTCTAACTAATTTTCTTAAGTGGATCTACATTTCCTGCAATGAAATGATTAATCAGGAAAACAGTTTGAGTTGCTTTGAGCTTTAAATATTTTTTCCAACAGTGTTTGAAATTGAATGTATAAACACTTTTGGAATCTGGTTTTTTCTTCACTGAGGAATAGTTATTTGTCTTACTTTTGCAACAGCATTGTTGCTTTATTTCTGTCACTTAAGAATAAATGTGATCAGAGTAGAAAATGAGGAGCAAAGACTTGGTTTGTTGAGGATCCCCCAAAAGTAGTTTTTTTTGTGCAAAAATTAAAAAAAAGTCTTTTTTAGAATTAGTTTTAGGAAAGAAAATCAAACAACATAAGTTTGTACATCAGAATGGTAGTGAACACTATTTACAAATATATTGAAAAGATGGCTTGCATGAACTATAAAACTGATTATCTGTGATAAGAAAATGTTACACATTAAAAATAGTCATCAATTCAGATCCTTATGCATAGCTTCTGGAAGGTCTATTAGGATATCATATGATGATCTAATACAGTGAGCTGTAACCTTGCAGGCTGCCATAGAAAGGAGACAGCTACAATAAGACTGTCACCTTTCGTACCAGATTTCTGTGTGGTATTTTCTGTCAGATGCTTGTTTACCCCGACTACATTTAATTGGGAGCTGTGCCATTGAGCCTGAGAGGATATAATTGGTGTGCTGAGAGGCAGAATCAACTTTTGCTGTGATGACTTTCATGTTGCAGCTGCTCCTGGGTGTTTACACAAATGCTGTAATTTCATTCCCTTTGTGGCTCCTACTTACCTCTGATAAGCCTGAAAGGGCTCTTGTGCAGTGGGAAGGAAGCTCATGGGAGGTGTGTATGTGCTGTCAAGAAGGCAGGAAGAGATGGGTTTGTACTCATGTGAATTCCCACACTAGATCTGGGCTAAGCAGGGATTTTACATATTCTTCTAGCACATAAGGGGACGACAAAGAGGAAGTAGCCCATTCATCTCAGTGTTCCTTTGCAACTGAATGAGGTGGTGCTATTTGGAAGGAACCTTGAACATTCAGCTCTAGCTCTTACCTTTGCGATTGATACTTTTTTTTCTGTAAAGCTTTGGTTCTCCTTCCAACTCCATGGTTTGACCCAAAGGCCTAAGTGACCCAAAGGGGGCTTTGGGTATGTGTCAGCCTGGGGTAAGTGTGCCATTTCCCTCCTCTACCTCTGTTCCCATGGATGTTAGCTGAGTCCTGCCAACAGTGCCTGCTGTGGGCAGAGGCTGTGAACGGGCAGCACTGTGCGTATGCACATCACAGTGAGTGCCTGCAAGCACCTTCCTGTTCCTGACAGTCCTCCCAAGGCTGCAGCCACAGGAGTTCCTGACTTGGGGGTTATTTGTAAACTCAGAGGCCAAACAAATTGTGTGCAATCCAGAGTACACAGAGATACCATACACAATACTGAGAAAAGCTGTCCTGTTTAGAAGGGTTTGAAGGGGATTTCCAAGCTTTGAAACTGTAGGGGAAATATTCAAACCTATCAGGCATAGCAACAAATAGACTCAAGAGTGCTCCACCAAGGTGCCTTAAAAAAAAGAACTGGCTGGATTTCAGTTGGACAGCTGAATTTTATTTCTCACACTTAATATTCATTCCTGTGTTTTTCTTCTGATACCAAGAAACATTGCTGAAAACAAAGCAACCCCCATAACATTGTATTTTATGAAACTGTTAAAAATTGAATGTTTTCACTTCTCTAAAATACACCCTGTTTGATAATAGGGGTAGTTACATTATAATTAAATGCAGTATAATATTCTATTAATCAGAATTTGCTGTTTCCTTGCACTTGAGAATGTTGTCATTAAACAAGAGAGGAAACACTGCTTTTTCTGCTGTACAAAGCTTAAAGTATTGTCACTTCTCCTGGAAAAAATGCATGTTTAACATTGTAGTTTTACATTTTTTAATTTAACTAGTGTCTCTCCATCATTCCTGAAGTGAACAAAAACTTTATTGTTCAGACGAAGTGACAAATGGCCTTTCCTGCAGTGATTTGAATACGTTTTAATGTGGGTTTTTTTAATTCTTATTTTTGAACTCTGTACATTGGCAGGAACATAGTAGCCTTTCTTGTATTTGTAAGTCCTCTGTGAATTTGCTCATGTATCTCCTTTGTATGTTAGATTACTTTGGGTTTAGGCATTTAGGTAATAGACCTTTTTGGTTTGAGAATTTAGTTAACGCCATGATTTTTATTTCTAGTTGCCAACATATTTCTTATTTAGACTTGAGAAGAAAAATAGTCAAGAGATTCAATTTTTCTGTGATTTTAAACTTATCATACACTTAAAACTGTTATAGACATTAAAATTATTTCAAAATACTCATGTGGATTAGTCTCATTGCTCTTACTGTTTGTTTAGCTATATTTTCTTTGTTTTGAAATATTTATTTCTGTTGTCATGTTTAACATAGTATCTGTAAATACTAATAATGAATTATTTCCCTCATTTTTGCTGTGGTCTTGAAGCTCTTGTATGTACACTGGTATGGGAAGAAAAACATATATTTCTTTTCTATAAATCTATAAATGTATTTACAGAAGCTGAAATAGTATTGTCTTACTAAAAAGTACTATTTTCATATTTATTACTTTATTGCTTTTTCAAATACTTCTCACTGTGTAAACCAGACTTTTGAAGTCTGGAGGTACAGTTTTTTAAAAAAAACAACTTTGAGTGAATTAATTAAGGTAGCAAAACTAGTCATTTTTCTTGCTTGCTCTGTCAAACAATAATTCCTATAGTTCTGGTTTTTTACAACCAACCTCTCTTGCTTTGCTGTAATATTCCAGCCTGAGAGTTATATTTAATAAAGTGTTGTTTCATCATTTAGCCAGTTAGCATAGTCAGGGCTACATGTGGGAAAAGGTGATCCTGGTAGTCTCACCTGCTACCGATCTCATTCCATTTCCTGGCTGCATTTTCATGCCAGGACAGTCCTCTGTGTTGTAACCTCAGCAGAGGGACTGGTGGAGACTAAAAACTGTTGTATGGGCTGAGTTCATCCACTTGGGTCTTTCTCCATAAGATGTGTGCATTGGTAGGTGAGGGAACAAAGGCAGGAATGAATGGCTGAGGAAAGGGAGAAGGTGGAAACACCCCTTTCTGGGGCAGCTCTGGTACATACCAGTATAAGATGGTGGTGAAATAGTGCATGAGCCACCCAGCTGGTGTGGAACACAAAAAAACCACAACTCTTTGTGCTTTTGCCAAGATATGAATGGACTTGAGCCACCCACACCCTAGTGATTAAACAATAAATTATTTTAAAACTCTAAAATTCTTTACATCAATATAAATTCCATCATGGATTTGGTTATAGCTGGCTTTTTCTTTTAGTTGATTTAGTCAAGTGTGTATCCATTTGTGAAGAAAAGATTTTTTAATAAAAGGTGCAGTGAATAATTTTTAAAGGTTACATAGTTAGCATTCCCCTGTTTTCCCAGTAAGGCAATGAATGAAAGTAGGTGGGTTTTTTAAAATTCCCTTTTCTTTTGTTTATGGTGTGAAACAGGATATCACTGGAGCCACTGTGCTGTGTGTGGGGGGGGAAGCCCTGCAGTGAGGTAACAGCCCTGCTGTATTGCAGTACTCCTCTGCAGAACCTGAGCCTTATGGAGGGTCATGTCAATAAGCAATACAAAATGTGATTTTAGCTTCATTCCTTCAGTTTGAGTCATGTTTTTGAGTCCATAAGGAAAATGAACTTTTCTTTAAAAACTTTGTGAGATGAACCCAGTCAGAACAAGTTAGAAATTAGTGTAAGGTTTGCTGTGTTTATTTTGGTGCTCTTACCTGGAGGGGCCGGGGAGGGAGGGAGAGAGAGAGATGTGTTTTGTTACTTGTTGGCTTATTGAAGGAATTCATCAGAAGTGCCCCTTGTCCTGTTGAGCAGGATGTTTCCAAGTAAATGCTCCTGTGGCACACACCACCGGTGGGATGTGTGTAGATCACATGTTGCAGTCTCCATTTGGAAGGGTAAGCCTTTATGAATAGCTTGCTTATTTTTGCCTAAACCAACCTGGCTCTTGGAGATGGTCCTGTGCAGGGCTAAGAGTTGGACTCAATGATCCTTGTGGGTCCCTTCCAACCTAGCATATCCTAGGATTGTAACCTTCATGTCGTCGTTGTACTGCATTGATAGCCATTGTGTCTGGGTTCACTTGATTAGTTGTACCCTAACTGCAGCTGTGCTCTACTTCATTTACTGCTCAGAAAGAAAGCCTTTAATTTCTTCTAACAGTTAGCTAATGGGGGAGATATCTTTAGGGAGCTGTGGATGAATCATCCGTTTACTACTGTGCCTGAAATAAGAGCTGCATAAAATCCAGACAAGTCCCAATCCTTAAAAGATCAGCATTCTTTGAATTGTCTTTCTCTCTTTGTAGTGGGTTGGTCTTGGTGGGACACCAGATGCCCACCAAGCTGCTCTATCACTCCTCTCAACAGGACAAGGTGTACAGGTATAAAATGAGATGGAAAAACACTTGTGAATCAGGATAGAGACAGTTTATTAAAGCAAGAGCAAAGGCTGCATGCAGAAGTGAAGAAAAATAAAATATTTATTCTCTACTTCCCATTGCCAGCCGATGTCCAGCCACTCCCTAGGAAGTAGAGCATCAGTATGCAAAGCAGTTGCTCCAGAAAACAAAGGTCATCATAATAAACACCCTCCCCTCGCCCCCTTCGTTCTCCTGGATGTTGTTCTGAGGAGATGTCATATGGATGGGATATCCCTTTGGTCAGGTTGAATCAGCTGTCTTGGGGATGTCCCCTCCCAAGATTTTGCCCACCACCAGCCTACTGATGTGGGGGAATGTTGGAGACAGCCTTAATGCTGTGGGTAACATTAACTGCAGCTCAGCCAGACCTAGGACACTCCTACCGTGTAAGTCTTTGGGCGTTTGTATGATGTCTGGATGAGGTAGCCTGCTGCTTATTTCCAGGCTTTGCCCTTTTCCTTCCCTGTGTCCAGAGAGGATGAGAAATATGGCAGCTCAAAAACTGTCTCTCAGGGGAGGAGACCTTCTCTGTCATTCTTAATGTATTTTTCTTCTGGAAAAAGAAAGAGCACACTCTCATGTGTAGCTGGGGAAATATGGGTGGTGAGGAGAAAATAAACTGACCCTTGGGATTTTTAGTCTGTCTGAGGCTTTTTATTGGAGTCTTCTGTAGTTGGTGACATGAATTAAAGTTGGCCATTTGTCTTCTGCACTTTGCTATTAACTCCTCATTTCCCTGCCTAAGTCTCCTTGCCACCAGGAAACCTTCCCTCCCTGTTTTGCATAGTTTGTGCATAGAGAAGCAAAGCATTGAGCTGGTCTGGGAGGCTGGCAGGGCATGCTGGCTGGCAGGCATCTGTTCAGAGTGTTGGGAGACACAGACAGGAGGAGATGGTGCAGAAATGTGCAGTGGCCAAGGAATGACACTGAAAAAGCTGCAGCATCCCCCAGCTCCAGGAGTAAACCCCAGAGAGCCAGGAGATGGCTTTCTGAGGAGTGCTGAGCCTATCCTGGTGCCTCTCAGCAGGACCCTTCTGGCAGCCCTGCACCATCTGCTCTTTTGGAAGATGAGAGGGATCCAAGCCAAGAGTGGGCAGAGGAGAGTGCAGACCTACTGAACCCCTCTGCTGCTTCCCCAGCTCATGCTGTAGTATTCCCTGAGCAAAACAGTCTACTCTGCCCATCAGGGAAAACCACCTTTTCAGGAACTGCTCTATAACCATTGTCACTTGAAATAAAATACCACTTGAAAAACTCTCTCTGCAAAGTGCTTGGTTTGTATTGAACTGAGTCCATAAAGACAGGATTACTTGTACAGTTTGCTTCTTAAAAAAGCCTTGACTGTAACTGTGTTACTTCAAATAATATTGCCAGTTGTTAGCACTGAGAAAATAATGCTGTGTTGGAATGTTTACCACATGTTTCACCTGCTTCCACTTTTTATTTTTTCTATTTTCACTGATCTTTTGTCTCAGAGCTTTTCTATCTTAATTTCATTTGGGCTGCATGTGTTCTGCTTCTTTTCATCTCCCACATTTCAGACAGCCATCCAGTACTGCAGTGATGACTTGCCAGATTTTGAACCATGGGGAGGTCCATGGGTGGTGTAAGCCCAGAAGTCAGGAATCTGTGTTGTTTGGTTTTGCACTTGTTTCTACCTGCTATCCCTGCCACTGCCTTTCCTAGGGTCTTCCCTCTGTGTCCTGGTGTCCCTGTCAGATGGCAATGAGAATTTTTATTCATCTATGGAAAATACATTGAGATTAGGGCAGGAGAGTGGGGAAAATACTTCACAAGTGCCAACAATTTATTTTTGTTTTAGATGATAATTTCCTTGTCCAGCGTTTTATACTTTCTCAGTAGTAACATTTATTTAAGCCATGGAGAAATGAAAGATCACGTAACAGGTGATTGATTCCCAGGGTGCTAGACTGAGCCCGGTGTCGTCTGTGTTCTTACCACTGTGCTTTTGACTGGTACACCTCTGTTCACCTGAAAATTATTCCTGAAATTTTAACAGCTGGGTGAGCCATCTTATCTTGCTTGGTTTGTACACTTAGTACAAGTAGCCCTTTTCCTAGTATAATTTGTCATAAGCATTCCAACTAAATTTGAAGTGATCATTTGTAACTGCCTGACAGCGCTGTATTTTCTGGAAAAATGATTTCTTTCTTTCATTTCTCTCTCCAAGGAAGGGTTGTATATGCTCTGTATGTTTTTGGGTGCTGAGGCAGTAGCTTTTATTTAGATGTATGTTGCCATATTGCTACATGGAAGAAGGCAAGATTAGAAGAGTACTTCTTGAATCCTTTGCAGAAGGCATGAAATATTAATTGTTTTGAGTTTCTGTGAAAGTTAATTTATAGCCTGGATTGTGAAGGCTCTGTCAGTGAAAAATAAATCTTACTTGTTACTAGAAAGGTAATTTATGCAATTAGGTCACTGCCCATCAGGATAATGCAGAGTTCTTGGTCTTATTAAAAACAGTCAGATGCAAAAAGTACAAATCTTATGCAAGTGTCTGCAAAAAAACTACTAAATCTTTCCCCCAAAAATCAAGGGAGGAATTCCTGAAGATTTTATTATAGCTTTGTAGTCTGTTCTTCTCTTATGGACTCTCAAACCTAAAGCAGTTGTGGTTTTCTTATGAGGAAAAAACTGGATGTTTTGCTCAATCAGTGCACTACATTTCTGACCTAGTAAGAAAGTTCTTAAGGTTTTAGCCTTAAAGCCATGTGTTTCTCACAGATGGAATACTATCTTTCTAAATGGATGTTTATTTAAATATTGACTGGCATTCAGAGATTTCATAATTCTTTCAGAGAACCTTAGTATGATCATTATTTTTCATTTGGATGTGTTAAGAGCTAGTGGTGGTGAAGCTGTCTACTGGACTGTAAAGTTGCTTTGTTCAGCAGCTGCTGTGGGACAATGACTATAGTGTATATCTTTATAGAAGTGTACAGCTCAGATTGTAATTTGGAAAATTTGGATAACAGTAAAGTTTTGGGTTTTAGTTGTAATGTTATTTTTGGTTGTAATGGTTTTATTGGATGTATCCAATGTAATGGCTTAAAAGATGGGGTGGGTTTTTTTGGTGTGATTGTTTTAGGAAATAATCTAGTAATGTGAAGTGTAGCCGACAAAGGAAAAGTGAGACATTTGGGCTTTGTTTCCTTTTTAAATAAAAATGGAATGGAATTTCTTTCTATTAAACTCTACATATTATTCCCTTGTGTTTATTTATTTATTTATTTCAGGAATTGGAGGCCTTTCAAACATTTGTTGAAAATCGACTTCCTTTTGATATTGTTATTGATGGACTCAATGTTTCCCACATAAAATCCAGAAAGATGCAGTGTGAAAATGTAAGTGCTGGTTAAATATTCATTAAGTGTTTTGTGTATACTGATTGTAAAACAGTGAGTGCCTCATTATTAGTTATCCTCTAGAGAAAATGAGCAAATACTTTGTCGCACATTCACAATGAAGTTCAAAGAGTTGTCTAAGTTTCACAAATTAAAAATTATTAGTGAGAAGATGGTTCTTCTTATATATTTGCCTGTATTAGCTGTAAAATGTCATCAATTTCCTCATATATTCAATATTTATAGTTACAGCTAAGGTGTCAATAATAACATAATTACACAAACTCTGTGTGATTGTCTAAGTTTTCATAGTAATAGGGATTTGAGGGAACTGGGTAAATCTGCTGTGTAGAAAATTTAGTCTAATATAGTTATGCTGGTAAAAGTTGTCATTAAAATAACCCCTTGCTTAGTTCAAACCACATCCTGTACACATTTAAACATTATTTCATTTCCTATTGCTTTGAGGCTTGAGTCCTGTTTAACAAGGGTAGCTCAGTAACTGGCTTCAGTTCTTTCCATTTGATTTGTAGAAGAAAAATCCTGCTCCTTTGTCAATACCTGTGTTTGAGAATTCTTGATACTCCCTTGTAGCACTTCACTAAGAATTGGCTTAAGGTTATTTGGGTTTTTTTTTGTCAATCAAATTTACTTTAAATTAGGAGTAGCAAAGTAGCTGCTCACACATATTTCAAAGCCAGAATTTAAATTTTCACACTCTCAAAATTAAAATGAATTTATAGATAAGCTTGTTAATAAAAGAAGAAATTCACTTTCATTCATTACAAGAAATACATTTTTGTTCTAAGAATAACTTCAAAGCTATTGTTAGGAAGTAATGTGTACTCATCTATGTAGATACAAGTGAGCTAGGGAGGTTCCATAAACTTGCTGAAAAGTGTTTCAGAGTGGCAGTGTAGTTTCGTGAGATACTGTCTCACAAAGAGAATACTTTACTTACTACAAAAATAGCAAAAAAAGTTCACGAGTTATTTGAGTGGGATCAGGGAGGAAGTTTTAATTATCTGAGAAGAATTCCAGGCAGAACATAGTGGCACAATGTTTTAACATGTAGAAAGACAGATCTGTGCTGCCAAAGATGAGGAGGGGAAAAGAATCTCCTTGCTCAGTGCATGCCTTTCCCACTCTGGGAGCTCTAACCAGGATTCTGAATGAAAACTTGATGCAATCGAGCAAAGAGCCAGCCTGATTTTGGCAGACAATTACTCCTGATTTCTGATCAGAAATCTTGCTAGGAGGTATTAGTATGCTGAACAGCATAAATTGCCTTTCAGTTTCTCCTTAGCTTGGGCTGCAGTGGAAGCACTTTGGGATCCACGATGCCAAAGAGCTCCAGGAGGGCTGTGTGGAGGCATCAGCTTTTATTTATGTTGTTCCATATAGGTACAGGCCAAACTTCTCTTGAATCCCCAGCTCTTTACTGATTAGGAGGATTTTGGGAAGACCTGCCTTTCTTTCCTACACAACAGAACTTGGGCTCAGCCCAGCTTATCCAGAAGAGGGTTCTCTTAGCTGAAATTTACTTGTCCTATGAGTTAAGTTGCTGTGAATGATTATTACGTTTTGTCATGCACAAAAAATGTTAATCATTGGGGTTTCTGCCAGTCTTTTTCTGCTCCTGTTTTCTGGATCCTGTTTTTTGGGAGTATGGAGTCATTACATGAGAGATTGGAAAAGCCCATTATTTCTGCTATAGACCTGTAGATACTCACGGGCTGATTAGTACCTGTTTTGGCATGGGAAGTTTATATTTGCGCTCTAAACAACAAAATAGCTGCTTCAGTTCCCAAAAGAAATAATATTCTAGACACATGGACTACTAAAGACTTTTCCCTGCATTGATCTTCTCAACTAACTGAGATCCTTTAAATTTTTTTAATGCTAGATGTCATTATACACAATTACAGTGTTAACTATTGATTTTATAGTTTTTTCCAAGTGGAAACATAGTTTAAATGTGAGATCATTCTGGATGCTAGCAGATCCTCTTTTATTTCTTCATGACTCTGAACTTCTATGTTGTAACATGTCAGAAAAGGACTATGTTTTTGTTCTTATTTTGGATCCTTCTAACAAGAAGCATGCATTCTTGTTTTCTGACTTTTTTTTTCAAGACTGCTAAAAACAGAAAGAAACCCGCAAAGCAGAGCAATCCTTTCTTCTGTCTCCAAACTCTTTTCAGATGAGGGAGGGGAAGCCCACAGTAATCTGTTGATGTGTTGCTTTTCTGGTGATGGTGTTGCTGCCAAGCAGTCTCCCATCTGTGAATGCTGACCTCCCTGAATGCTGTAGTCTGTCCTTTGTGGCTCTGCCACAAAACATCCTCTTCTGGAGGCTCCTGTCCTCACACCCATGACAACCAAATGGAAAATGTGGAGTGGCACGTATGGGGCATTTACAGCCTGCCTTGTGAAGCTCCTCAGTCTGCACAGGGAAACACAGTGCTGAACTGAGATGGAGAAGAGAAATAGTGTGAGAGAAGTGGGAGGCGGAGCACAAAGGATGGAAAAAGCCAAGAGTGAAGGCTACTGAGATCAAGCTGGCTGGCTAGGGTAGCATGACAGTCCCATTTTGAAGAGAGGTATGATGTGACTTCTTCTGCTTGACTAGAGAGGAGGTAAATGAGCAGTGTTTCTGAGGACCTATGTTAAAGCTAAATTATTTAACTTGTCAAAAAGCTAAATTATTTTGAGTCTCCAAGTATGGATCAGTCTGTGTCCTTTTCAAGGGTTGATTACTGCATCTATTAGACCCAGTCAGGATATTGTTTTATAAACTTTCCTGTTAGAGTATGTAGTTAGTATGCAGCGTGGTTGAAAGAAAAAATGAGATTGTTGCTGTGTTTCTAACACACTCTTAAGTGTTACTATTTGCAAATTATTAGTTTCTTTGGAACCGGTCCCTTATGGCATTTAGAGAGAATGGCAAAATAAAGGGTGTTGTTAAACACAAGAGAAGGCCTAAGATTTATGTGACAAACACACAGTAATTTAAATGCATTCTAGTCTTAATTTAAATTTAAGAAAAAGTACTGTTTAACTTTCATTACTTAGCTTCCAGAACTGCAGCTGTTCTGCTGAAGACCTAGACTCTAACTAACTCTTAGTCATATGATTAGAATAAGAATACATTGATGAAATTTTCCTCTCTGTTTCAAACAGCCTAACATTGGTAATTCCATGTCTTAGGCATCTTGGGGAGTGGCTGGGCTGTGTGGCAAGGCACAGGTACCTTGAGGGATAAGAGGAGACAGAAAAAAAACCAAAAGTTGAAGGTAAAATTTTTACTCGTTTAATTCCCAAAATGTTCTGACAGTCTAGAAAGCTAGATATGTGATTTCCCAGGCAACTTCAGTCCTCATAGCCAGCACTTAGCAAATCATCATGAATATTATTGACTTGACAGATGTACTGGAACATTCTGTGGCAGTTTCTCTGGTTTATGACACTCTTGGTTTGTACATATAATCCCCAATTGCCCCTTCATCCAGGTGGGTTTTATTCTTGGTCTGTTTCCTGGTAGAAATTATGATGTGGCTGCATAAATTACTCAATTCCTGAAAAAAAAAAAAAAAAAAAAAGAAGGAGGCAGCATGAAGATGGGAAGAAAGATTTTTTGAGGGCTAGGGAATGGTGAGCCCATTTGATTTGAAGGCACTGCACACATAGTGACTGTAAAACTGCAACACCAGACAGCACCTCCTTTCAACCCTTTGCTTCTTTACTGTAGCATTTTAAATTAGACATTAAAGTTGACTCCTTATATTGTAGAATGGAAATTATTTTTGCTATATAATCAATAGAAAAAAATTCCAAACCTCCCTAAAGTCTAAAATGGTTCAGCCTTGTCATCTGCTGCTGTAAGACTGTACCTGATGGGTTTTGCCTGACTGAGTCAGTCACTGTACTGCAAACATGTGGCTTGTAAACAGAGCTGTCCTGGCAGTTTAACTAAGCAAAGTTGATTCAGGCTGTGTCATGACGTGTTATCCTTTCCTCCAGATGTATCTAATTACATAAATCCTTACCCAACACAATCACATTTGGTACTCTCTGTAGTGCTCTCACCTTTCACCTTGTAAAGGTCAAGAGAGGGAATTTCCACACACTAACTGTCCATTTCTCCTACTAAACAAACTGTTACATAGTTCTTAAGTGGATGTTTTCCTGTTTATGACAATTTTCTGCAGAAGTATTCCTTTGAAATGAGAGGGAATCCCAGTGCAAGCAGGATAGCTAGGCTCTAGAGACTGCTCTTGGGTTGCAGAAGGGGAGTGAAGACACTTTGCTCTGCTTCAGCTACCCCTGAGCTGTGGAGAGCCAGGGTGGTAAGTGAAAGAGGAGTGAGAGTGCATGATCTGCAAGAACAGTCTGAAGAGTATTTTGCTATTCTTTATTTACAATGAGTTTGATATGTTGTAAATTAAGTATGCAGCCAGGCCCTTTTTTTTAGCTGTGTCCATCTGGTGTTAGATGTAACTGAATATATATTTCAAATGTGTGTTGGATCAAAGCTAACTCACTATTCCCTTCTTCAAACAGTTTGGCAGCTGGGGTCAGCTCTGCCCTAACTTTACCCTCTCTAATCTCTATATTAAACCCAGACATCTAACGATTGGTAAAATAGTTCCAGACTGAGTTACTCAGGGCTGACAATGCACAAAGGAATAGTTTTTGCTCTTGGCAGATAATTCAAAGTGGTTCCTTCTAAACTTAATCAGCACATCTATAAATGGCCTGCATGAGTTTTTGTAATTCCCATATAAATTGCATTAGGCCTGTAGAATAGCTGAGGAAGCCAGATCCTTGCTGTTCCTTCCCATCCCAGTGTGCTGGCAGCAGCCAGCATTCCACATCTCTGGCCTGAAGCAGCAGTCAGCTCCTGCCAGGAAAGCCACCAGAGCTGCCCCCTTGCACCCCTCACTGGCTGTCACAAAAAGCCAGGCTGTGGCTGCAGGAATTGGGAGTGCTCTGTGGCAGGTGCAGGGGGCACCTCATGTTTTGCATTTCTTTCTTGTCTCTTCCTGGGAAAGAACAGCAGGTTTGTTGAGTGGAGATTGCCCTCTGAACTAGGGAAGGGACTTAGAGAATTTTTCATTAATAGTACATGTGTGTAAACATTGCTGCATTTTCTTTTTCTGTATGTTAAAGATCTAAAATTATAATTAACAGGAGGATTCAAGGTTTAAAACTAACATTATAATTTTAGTTATTCTAGTAGTTCTGTAGTAGTTATTGCTGGACTCCTGGCTACATTAGCAGTAGAGAAAAAAGTGAGTAGAAGGAGGTTGCAGTCCTGAAAGGAAAGCTGGTCATGGAAATAAAGTTTCATCAAGATAAGGGAGAAAAATAGGACATAGGATAGTAGTCTACAGGAAAATGGTGAATGGTCCTGTTAAATTTTTGAAAAAAACTCAACTTTGGCCACAGAATTAAAGAACCTTGATGAATTGCACTTCGTGAGTTCAGCTCAGAGCCATTGCTTTGGTATGTACTGTATTCAATTTGCAAGGCTTATTTTCCAAATATAAAGACAATTATTAAGACAAGAGAACCTCAACTCTTCAAATAAAGACAAAATTTTTAAAATGAAGGAAAAAAAAAGAAAAACAGGGCATCTATGACCCACAATTCTCTTGGCTTAATAACAGAAATCGATTTTGAAACATAATTTTGCTTCTTTGAATTCTCTGCGTAATGCCTATAAATCCTCTATGATGAAACAACGAGAGCAAAAAACATATTGGAGCTTTTAGTGTTAGAGAAAAATAGTGAATACAACTTTCTCTCTCGAGTTCCAGTTACTGAACCATTTTTGAGGCCATGAGACACACAAAAAAATCAGCTCCTGTGCATACAAGCATAGTTGACAAATACACATACTGGTATGCTCAGGTTTTCATGGGGTAAACTTTATGAGTCTTCAAGTCAGACTTAACTATGCAACATGCATAAAAAATCATCTGTACAATTATTGAGACAGTGAAGCTTTGTACAAAACATTAGCTCCACTCCATGAGCTGTCCTACAAAACAAGAAGTTATTAATAAATTTGACCCCAAAAACATCCATAGGAAAGAATTTTTTCTTCTCTGACTCCTTTGGCAGCATCTGTGATTTGTTCAAGTACTTTACTCTCTGTAAATGAAGCAAGAATGAAGTAGATCCATGAGTCATTCTCTGCTCAGAATCAATACATCCAACAGAGGTCTTATTTGTCATACTGTGACAGTTCATCAATTCTGCTTCCGACCACCTCTTGTCTTACCACTCAACAAAGCAGTCAGACGTGTTTGTTCATTTGCTCTCAGCCTTTTCCATCTCTTTTTTTCCCCCTGTCTTCTACTGGTGGTTCAAGTTTGCATTTCCATGATAACAAAACATTTGGCCTGTTGTTCATGATTGGAGAGATTTTTATCTTTGTATCATGTGTTTCGTTCTTTAGACCTGTACTTTCATTTCCTGTAAGTACTGCACAAACTGTAAAGATGGAGATTTTTTGTGTTTTCATTGAAAATCACCTTCACTGTCTGTGTAACATAATCTTAGAAGAAAAAGAAGGTCAAGCAGTAAGGGATATTCTTGAAACTTCACCTATTTTTAGTGTTGGAGATTCATGAGTGAAATATTCAGCATTGCATCCATATCTCATCAGTTACTTTCTGGGAGTTCCTTGGATATCTCAGCAGAACTCAGTTCTCTGAAGACACATCTCAGAGATCAATACTAATCTGCTGAAATCTGTCCCCTCTCCTCCTATGTTGGGACCATCCTAAAATAGCATAGCTCAGGCTCAAGTGTTATGGTCACCAGATGCAGAAGAACAAGGCTGTTCCAGGAGAGCTGAAGGAGATAGACTCAGTTGCCAGTGAAATCTGGAGGGAAGGCCTGGCCTGCGAGTTCTCCTCTCCGTGCAGCTCTTCTGAAACCTGGCAGTTCCTTGTTGTGGCTAAAAGAGAAATAAGAGGGCATTTAATATGTTCAGCTTTGTATACCTGTACACTGTAAGTGCAGATGTATTGGACATCAGTGTGTCAGAGGTTCCAGAAGTGCTCCTACAGTTGGTTGGCATGGATGCTTCCGCCCAGGAAATGCCTGTGTTGCCCACATACCTTGCGCCACCAACTCTGGCTCTTCCCATAGTGATGTGCTCCACTGTCCCTCACTGCTTCTGCAACCCTGGGACAGGAGAGTAGGAGGTAGGTGGGACATCTTAGGAAGGGAAACACAAGGTCAGACTTGTGAATACAGGGGAAACTTTCTCAAAACGTTTAAATTCCCTACATTGTGAGATGGTGGAGGGGAAGCTGACAGGATTTCCTGAGTAAATGCCTCATCAGTTGGCTGTAAACAATTATTTTTCTTTTCAGAGGTTTCTGCTCTAGTTTTGCATTTCCTGGTGAGAATAGAGCAGCAGAAAGTGATCAAGTTAAAGAAATCTGACTGTCAGGCAATTTGACAGGCTCTGCCTGTTACTTTCTCTCAGAGTCAGATTCTTCTTGGTGTTGCCTCCCATTACTATTTGCAGCCTTTTTTTCTGGCTATAAAATTAATAAAAACCTATGTGGTTAAATTAATTATCTCTATTGGTTTCCATCTGGTGTTTATGATTTTTACCTTTGTATTTGGTGATAATAGCAAATCAAAAGTTAATGTAAGTACAGCAGCACCCAAGCACCAATCATACCTTTTTTTAACAAGTGAATTTGCATCGCATCTTTCATAATAAGATTATTCTAATCACCAGGAATATAATCTTGAAATTCAGCAGGGCAGAGTGAACCTGCCTTGATGATTCATGTCCCAGTGAACTTAGTAACTGTGGTAAACAGGTTGGTTGTAGTATGTTGTAGAGAAGTCTAAAATCTAGGTGATGAAGTCAAATGAATGTGTCTTCTGAACTTCTGAAAAGTCTCCACAGTAGTGAGAGGCTATGGGAAGCAGGCCAGAAAATCTGAAGGCTGGGTTACTGTAGTCCAGTCCTCTGTAAAAATAAATATTTGATTTGAATATGAGAAGTGCTGGTTTCACTATCATCTTAAAAGCAGCATAGGTAATCCTCAGGACAATGATTGTCTTCATTCATGTACACCTGGATTTATTTGTATATTTGAAAAGCAACCAATTTTGGTTCACGCTTGGCTTTCACATTTACTAAGCTATTTCTAGTAAAAGTAGGAAAGAAAACATATTTGAAAGTTGTGTTATCTGAAGGTGAAAAGGTACAATTAACAAAAGCCTTAAGTCCATTTTGATTTATTTCTGAAGCTATGAAAGCCTAGTTTTTTGAACAGTATTTTATTCCTAGGGATCTCCACATATTGACATGATGTTTAATGATCCAACTATCCATTAAGCTACATTTGTTTTTTTTTTCTCTAGTTGCATTCTATTTGTAAAGCAGGATTGGAAGAGACATTTATGTATAAGTAAATATACTTAAATTGAGATTATTAAATTATTGTAACCTGCAATGAAGTTTAAAACTGAAGTTAAGGTAATTTTATTTTTTTTAATCTAGACTCATAGAAAATCAAGTACAATTGTAAACAGCTTTTAATCTAAATCTCTTCATAAACTGATTGTTTTGTGTTGTCTGGAACATGGAAATAGGAACTCCTATTTGAATCTAGGAGACTGATTTCACCAGAATTAAAATTCCATTCTGGGGATGACAATTGTGCTGGCAGTATTCTTGCTTGAAACCAATTCACAAGAATTCCTGTTTCAAACAATTTCTGAAAAATGGTAAGAACTCTTCTTACCCAAAATACTGTTGCCCATTAGAGGTGACATTCTGTATCAAACACTTCTTAATGCAAACCTCACCTTTTGCTGGTATTGATTTTGTACATCAGATAGAGATATAAAAGGGAAGAGGCTAACCCTATTCTACTTTTTACTTATTTTGTTTAAGGGTACATTTGTGCAGTTCTTCCAAATAAGGGAAGGGTAACGAGGCAAGGGAAAAAACCTAAGGGTTGAAATAAAATAGTCACCATGCTAATTCAGACCTATGCCTTTATCTGTGGTGTTAATCTAAATTAGATCAAATTAGATTAAACTAAGATTGTATTAATATAAAGAGGACATCTCATTCAGATATCTGTCACTTCTCTGAGGACTGCTACCAGAACTGTGCCATTGAGCTGGTATTGTACATGCTGAGACTTGAAACAATTTTATTCTTTGGTATCATGTGAGGAACAGGAGTGATGCAGTAAGAGCACCAGTACCAAGAACATAGTAAGATAACTATGGGTACCTTTGTTGCTGCTGTTCTTCAAGTTCTCAGGAAAGTAACTGTTACACAACAGAAGTCTTCACTCCCATCCTTCAAGAAAAATGCCTAACTCAAGATCTTAAAAATTAGTACTTGCAAACCATTAGATGAAGAAACAACCTTATAAAGCATAATTTGTGTTGGTGTTTTTGTTTTTCTGTAGATCTCAATAAAATAAACATTCAAATCTTCTATTCTGTAATTATGATTTCCTAAATAGGATCTCCCAAAATTACATTTAGAATCACTTGGAATGTTTTAGCTCTGGCATTGTAATTATTTGCCCCATATAATTGTTAGGAAACCTTTTTCTTAATGAGAAATTCTCTATTTCAAGTATTTTACATATTTACTACTAATCTTTACATGCATCTACTGATTTTTCCTTTCCACCCAGAGATACTAGCTTGTGATGCTGTTTCTTCCTGATTTGTTATTCACTGGTCAGTTCTTTAATGATCTGAATAGTTCTTTTCACAGTTCTAGCTGGAAATATGCATTGAATTATAGTCAGTCAAAAGATAAGAGGTTGTCAAAATTATGTAAACATTAGGTACTCTATTTCCAACCAGTTTAATGAAGAATTAATTCCTTCTTCTAATTTTTCTGAATAGTTTCTACCATTTCCAGCTGCTGTATTGTCCTCTCCTTGCACAGTGCTTCCTGTAGTGACTGTTAAAACTGAACCTGTGCTTCTGTCACATGGTTAATACCAACTTACCTCTTAGATAAATCAGAAAATATTAGTGATGCTTATGCCTGTCCTTATTGTCCAGCATTTATCCACTTACCTGCTTGCTTATATGCTCAACAAAAAGGAAGCAGTGAGTTTGCAGTAATACTTCTTCTGCCTCTAATATTTTGAATTTTTGACTCTTGAGCTTTTAAGGAGTCCAGTTGACATGGCTGAACAAGCTGTGTACAGTGTGTGCCATAAGCTCTCTAACAGCAGATAAAAGCCTGTTCAGTTCCACTGGTTCTGAAGTAGTTGTTATTTAGAAGTTTTTCCTGACTTATGTGGTATACCAGTGTGAGAATATCAACCTTGCTGGCTTTCTCTCCTTGCTTATTTCCTAATTGTGTGATACTTTGGTAAACTAGATAGTGCTTACACTATACACTGGGGAAAAAAAAAGTAGAAGTATGATGCAGGTGTCTGTTAAAGCTGTGGTTCTCTGGAGTTTGAGCTTCTACACTCAGTGCAAGCTTAAGAAAAGGACACTGGAATACCTATTTCTTGAATACTGCATGTACTACTACTTGATTGATTGAGTGATTGATTGATAGGAGTTTTCTTCCACCACAGCCCTAAGTTGCCACACATTTGGATAAATAAATGAAGTAGTAGTAAAAGGGTTGCAAGTAATCATAGAGCAGAACCAGACAGTCTTAATGATGTTGATTTGATGATGATTTACCATGCTCCTTGTGAGGAGTAGTTACCCTGGGCTCGTCCATCATTAATGTCACTACTCTGCTTTCATCATCAGAAGTCACATACTCCATGTCCCTGTAAAACACTGCACTGAGCTGTGTAAATCTGTTTATGGGGAATGGCTATACATCTCAATAGTGAGAGGAAGTGTCTTAAAGAATTGGAAGGTTTTGACATTTTCGCTTCTGGTTTATATGTATGTATCTGCATATCAGGCCTTAAAGAGTGAAATCTCATAACTTTCCATTGAATGGGCATTCCCAAATGGGCTTTCAGAAATTCGAATGCTATAGGTTAGGGATTTCTTTTTTGTCATCCCACCCACTCTCATTTCCACAAGCCTATTTAGTCTACCAGCCTAGTTAACATAACCAGTAATAAAACACAATTTTAACCATTTGCTATCTGATAAATTCGGTAAACAAAATACTTCTGGAATTATAGTTCTGTTTTGAACTCGAGCACTGATGTTCAGTCCTAGATGCTCCAGAGTTGTTAGCTGGGTATCTGCATCTTTTCCATGGAAATGGACAAAAGAGGGCAAGATGCAACATAATTCCTCAAAAGTGCTGGCTGATACAGTCATATAGATGAAAACTGTAATTCTGGAAACTCTAATTCTGAGTCCCCAAGCTAAGAGTTGCTTTAAAAAAATAGATCCTTTTATGAAATAGGCCTGGGGCTTGGGAGTGGTTCTTACTTGGCTTCTGTTGCCCAAGCCTTTCATATTTTCATACTCTCAAGCTTGTTTCTCTTGACAAGGGGAAAAAAATGGTTAGGTACACAAAGTTTTTCATATAATTCGTTGTTCCCAGGAGGCCAAGCCTTTAGACAAATGTCAAATATCATCTATAATTAATTTGTGGTAGCTGACAATATCATCTATTTGTCAAATTGCTGTATCTTTAAAGTTAAAGAAAAATACTTCAGATAAAACAGTGGCCTGCCCAGTGTCTAGCTATTGAGTATTGCAGACTTCTACCAATATACTTACATGAAAAACATCAAAGTACAAAAATTAGATCTTCTGGATTTTAGCTATCATGGTGGGCTTTCACAGATTTTCACTGCCTAGGATGTCCAGGCATGGACACTGCTGGCAGTGTTACTACTAGTAGTAAAATGGCATGAGTCTGCAGTGATCAAAACTAATGGCTGTGTAAGATAAATAATGCTGACCCACATTTTACATCAGCTGCATTACACTGCATCAGATTTTTGTTGGTTTTGTAGGAACAGTGAGTTTCTTGCCAGGGTTAGCCTTGATCCAGCTGAGACAGTTGAACTTCTGCCTCATGGTACTGGCAGTGCAAGGTGTGCTGATGGATGTGAAAGTCTCCTGGGGTTTTTCCAATCTGGTAAATACCAGTTATGCTCTCAGCAATATTAAACAGATTCCCTCCTGTGTTCCTCCTTGCTGAAAGCCTTGGTTTCATGGTTGGCCCAGGACAGATAGGTCTGACTCTGACCATGCAGTTGCTCCTCCATCTCAGACCTTTGTGCTTTAGTTTGCTTCTGCTGATTTTTGTAGTGTTGAAGAAGAACATTTTATATGTTCTCTTTCATATTAAAGAAAATTTTCCTTTTCTGACCTTCACAGAGAAATCACCACTCATTTCAGTAGTGTTTGTTAATGTATTTATGTGTTAAGAGCTGCAAAGGTTCTTATTGAAACAATTTTTCTCGAAGGTGTATAAAAGTTTTTAAGGTAACCTCTGTATAATAATCTGTAGCAGGCAACTGGAAGATAGCACTGAGAAACAGCAGAAAGACAGTGTGAGAATTGTGTTAGAAATATTTACTGCATGTTGTACTCTGATGCTTTTTTTCAACTGCAAGTTGTCAGTTTACTGATGTTTCCTTGGTTATCATGTCATTCTGCCTGGATGTCTGTTGTCCTGTGAGCTTAGAAATAGTCCTTATGTTACAGGGTTTCTGGAACTGTCAAGTTTATTAAAATGTGGGATGTCTCTGCAGAAGCATAGGTTTAATATACCATAACAGCATCATGCCTGTGCCTGCTGTAACAGTGATGTCCCCAGCTGCTGCAGGACTTTCCTCAAAGGACAAAAGTATTGTCTGGGACTTTAGGGCATGGGGAAAACACTTAGCATCAGACAAGGTCAGTCACACTGTACAGACATCTGCATAGGACAGTGGTGAGAGCTGAGTGTTAGTACCTTTTAAACTGTCAGTTTCAGTCTGACAAAGCCATTTCAGTCCTGCCCAGAGTTATTTCCTATCTATGGAAAGGATCGGTAAAGCTTGTGCTTTCATTTTCACAACATCCCATTACCAGTGCCACCACCACCACCCAGAGATCCTGCTCACATTTTGGGTTTTCAACACTTAAATACAGCTTCTGAGCCATGCTGAAAATCTTAAGATTGGCGCAGCTCCATTGAGCTCACAAACGTTCCCTTGAAATAGCTTCATTGTTTCTAGAATTTCCAATGGCTACATTTTAACATTGTTTCTAAAATGAAACATGGTAGGAGAAACTCCCTTATTTCCTTAAAGTCTTTGTATACAGTGTTCTGATGATTGAAGAAAAGTAAGAGTATCAATGTCATTGCAAACGCTGGATTTCCAGTGAAAGAAGGCAGACCCCTGAAGCTGTGACTTCAGTTGGGAAAATTATTCCATTTACAGTCAGTGGCTCTGACAGGTAAAGTTTCACATCTGAAGCTGATGCAAGAATAAGTAAAACCTCATTCCTTTTCATTTTTATTTTACTTTCTTTCTCAAGAATATAAAGATTATGTATGTGTAATAGTGGTGCAATGAAGCAATGTGTAGTGATCAGTAAGAAAATACTGTTAAAGAAACAGCAGTGCAGGCAGAAAGAATTCAAGGATGGGAACAAAGGATAGTATTGATATGTGGAAATGCAAAGGGAACACTTTCAAGTTTTATAAGTTTCTTTTCCTGCTTTCGTATAATCACAGGTAGGCAGTATCACCTAACTCCTCTTCTTGGTGTGGGGGGTTGAGACCTTTTAATATTTTGTAAATCTTCAGGTTTTGGTACAAAATAGTAGTCTCTCAGGAGATATCTGGATAAAATCAAATCCACATAAGCTGCCCCTTATGCATTGTCAAGATCTTGGTATTTATTCTTTTTTACAAGAAAGAAGATGAGGAAAAGAGAGGTAAAATTATACAGTGTTAATCAGTTATGGAGAAAAAATATCGCAAAGATCAGAAAAGGACAAATACCTTTGTGCTTTTACATGACTCTAGAAAGGAAGACATTCAGAAAATTCAAGTTCATAAACAAAAATGCTTTACTGCCAGCCCACAACTGCAACAGAAAATGTTAAGTTTTAATGAAAATATAAAAAGTTAGTTGTTAGCACTGGGCTATAGTTAATGGTGAATTGGACATATCCCACTCGCTACCCCAGAAAAATGCTGCTTTGGATTTCAGATTCACCCCTTCTCTTTCATCATTATTCCTACTTCATAACTGCTGACACAACATCAAAGGGTCTGCTTGTGCATTTAAATCAACATTACCTCTTTTAGTAAGTGATTGGGAAAGAAAAAGGTATTGTAGTTGTTTAACAAAACTTTTGATTTAGAAACTTGACTGGCACTGAAGTAACTTACAGTATTCAACTTCCAAAAATGCAGTTAGACAACTGAAGAATATTTATTTCTTGAATTGTAAGAGTCAGAAAAATTTGTTTGTTCTTCTCTTTTGCAACTTGTGCTGTGAAATTCAGCAATTCCTCAAATGTCCATATCTTCTTTAGTCATCATTTCTAGAGCTCTTTACATGGTTCATTTAATAGCATGCTAACTATTGTCACTACCCACTTTTCTTTTTTTATTTGTGGATGAACTTCATTCGTATGTACATCATGATGTTAAAAATATTACCATTAAAAAGCAGAGACATTCAAAAAGTGTGAGCAAGAATATTCACACTAAAAGGTTTCTCAGGTGTAAGGTCTGACAAAGTGGCTGAGATCTTTTAAAGATGACAGTCCTTTCTAAAATGCCAGATTCCAAAAAGCTAATGACTCTTCCACCTGATGATCCCCCACCTACTTCCCATCCATCATGTCATACACACACTTTAAGTCCATGTTTAAATTGTGTGTATATGTCTTCACTCTCTGCATGCATCCCACTGTGATTCTGTTAATTCTAGTAGGAAATGCTGCTTCACTGTCCATCAGATTACTTCTTGTGCCTTTTGGGAATAAGAGCAGGATATGACTGTAATTAGATAGAAAATACCTATTTCAAAGTTTTTTTTCTTATATGGCTCTGCTGAGAAGGATAGGCACCTATCCTGCCCTATCTGCACAGGAGAAATTCATAATACTCTTACCAAATCTGAGATTGATTTACACAGTTTTGGTTTGTATTGTGGTGTTCTCTGATATCATCAGTAGAATAAAAGAGAGGGGTGGCCCTTCAAGAAATCCCCATTACTGGCATAACAGCCAGGGTATCATGAATACAGAAAAATATAAATTGTGCTATTGCTTCTGTATCTGACCTGAATATATTTACAGTTACTCTGCTTCATTCTCGCCACTACTATTCAGGATGGTTCATTAGCTTGGTCACAGTCCATGGAGTATTGCTCTAGTCAGTTTTGACCTGAAAGTAATGTGTTTACATTCAGCCAGTGTTACAATTGAGCCAAGTCCTCCAGACAGTGGGAACACTGGATTGTGCAGGAGCTCCAGGTGTCTTGGTACACACTTGGTACCGGTCAGTTTGGACCTGGCTGCAAAAGTATTTTCAGTCTCTGAATACAGACTTTGCTAGCAGCACAGCTGTATTTGGGAATTGCCTCATCTGAGCAAACTGAGGCTACTGTACCATCCTCAATCTATATTAAATCAACTTGGGAATCTGCTTCTGTGGTTTAGTTTTCCTGCTCAATCAATAATCTGCCTTTGATTAACAGTGTTGACTGTTAAAAGTAAAAGCTAACATCTAAAAGTGAACTGCAAATTTTAATGAATTGTGATAGGGAGTTAAGACATATCTCTAGTGAATGTGTCAAGAGAGGATAAGTCAATTCCAGGTGCAGAGTCAATGCATACAGGTTAAAACATGTTAAACATTGTGTGATAGGCATCACTGATGTGTGAAGAGCTGTCACTGGTAGAGTTTTGCATGATGATGTGTTACATCAATTTCAATACTCTTACTGTGACACAGGATACAAATATTCTCAACAATATTGTTTCTGCAGTATTGCAGAGATCCTTGGTGTTGTAAGGGATAATTCCCAGGAGTTACCTGCTGACTGTCTAAAGAGCAGAAAGTAAATCAGGCTGATTAATCTCAGTGACTGTTACTTATTCATCCATCACTGCTTTCCCTTTGAAGTAGCTATGCCCATGCTAGTAAGGGACAGATAAACTCCAGAGAAATCAAGAAACGTATATACTGCCCCTGTATTTGAGTTAAGAGGACTTGAGACTAATTTACGCTGTGTTATCAGTAATAATGTAGAGCATATAAGAAGCATTTGTATCTGGTGCTGTGGTAATGATCTTGAATGTGGTTTGGTGAAATTACCAGGCTCGGTGAGAAAGTCCAGCCTTTCTTGCAAGCAGCACACATGCCTTCCTTGAGTACCTGGCTGGGGCAAAAATCTCTGGCTTCTCATCGTGTCTCTCTCCTGTATGTGGGACTGAAGTAAACACGTTTTTATTGAGCTTATTTTCTTGATTTACAGTACAGAAAAAGGTAACAAAAAATGGTGAAACTCTTAAGTCAAATAAATGTAGTCATGACGGGAATTCATTTATAGAATCATAGAATGCCCTGAGTTGGAAGGGACCTACAAGGATCATCGAAGTCCCAACTCCTGGCCCTGTGCAGGACACCCCAAGAATTGCACCATGTCCCTGACAATGTTGCCCAAATGCTTTTTGAACTCTGCCAGGCTTAGCACTATGACCACTTCCCTGGGGAGCCTGTTCCTGTGCTGAACCACGCTCTGGGTGAAGAAGCTTTTCCCAATGTCCAGTCTAAACCTCCCTTACCCAGTTTCAGGCCATTCCCTTGGGTCCTGTCACTGTTCACCAAAGAGATCAGTGCCTGCTCCTCCAGGCTGAACAGACCAAGCGACCTCTGTGCTGCTCATATGGCTTCACCTCCAGCCCACCATCTTCATTGCTCTCTTCTGGATGCTCTCTAACAGCTTAATGTCTTTTTAATATTGCCAAAACTGTACCCAGGACTCAAGGTGAGGCCACACCAGTGAAAAGTGCAGTGGGACAATCACCTCTTTTGGCTTGCTCCAATTGCTGGCTAAACTTTGGAGACAATGATCATGCCCAGCCCTGCCTGACAGTACAGCAATGGCAGCTCTGAACCTGTGGTCTGTGTTGGGGTTTCTTCTGCAGTTTCACAGCTTTGTTTGGGTGGGAGGCAGCGCTAACAATAGGTGAAAAGAGCAGTAATAGAGCAGTTTGTTGCTTTTATTAGCAGATAACCTGTAGGTGAGCTTTGCTTTTAAATGGCAGTTAGTGAACCCACATGTTTAAGCAATGTCAAACATGATTTATTCATATAAAATGTGATTTAAATATTTGTGACGGTTACTTCTCCATGCTCTGTGTGTATATGGGTGAGTCACCTTTTGCTGAATCACTGAGTGGTGTGCCTCCCAGCAGCAGTGTGTAGGGATTTCCCATTTCACAAGTGGGAATCTACCAGTAGTACCTAATGAGGAAGCTACCTCAAGCTAAGCTTTGAAACTGAGGACACATGGCACAGCGTGATCTAGTGATCAGAAAGGGACTGGCAGTGAAGTCTTAGGAAATCTGTATCCTGCTGTGCTCATAGTTCCTTGTATGAGTTAGACTAATTAACCTGTCTTCCTTGTGCTCCATTATACACTCATGCAACTTCTGGAAATACTGGATTAATAAAATACCCTTGACTTTCTAAATGAGAGATCACTACTGCTGTTTTTGTATTTAACACCATGATGTTCAGTTACTTTCCTCTGTGACTGAAACAAGTGTCAGTGTGTCTCACATCTTCCTTTCTTGACAAGCAGCCAGGTGTGGGAGTAGCCACACTTAGGAAACCCCCCATGTAAGTTCTGTGACTCCTTGTAGACCACCCCCATTAAGTGCCCAAGCCTAAGGTGAGAGAAAATGTTCTTTAGTGAAGTTGTGTCAGGTAAGGGGGGGTGTGCAGAACAAAATTATCTTTATCTTATGGAAACAAAAGTAATTTCTATCTTCTGTATTTTAGTTGTGTAAGTAAGGTTAATCTCTGTGTTAAGTAGAGGAGGGACAGTGGGTTGTTATGTAAGCAGGAGTTTCAAAATTTTAAAATGCTGACTCCCTTTAATTTCACTACATTTGAAGCCTTTGAGTTTTTCCATTGCTGTAGCTAATTTATACCAACCTCTCAATTTTCTCCCAGAAGCACTTCACACTAGAAAACCTCATATGCTAAAAATATGTAGGACAAGAAAGTCCACATGACTAACAGGTACAAAGTGCCACTAGTTACAACCTCCAGAAAGAAAGACCTACAGGAACTGAGTCCAAGAATACTTGGGAATAGCTATGATTGCCCAATCTGTATGTGGAGCTGCTGTTTTTTATCTTCTTTTTTTTTCACATGATTTTTTACTAACCTTTCCTTAATGTAGCAAAATGTTAGGCAAAAAGAAAAAATATTTTCATTTGGAATTTCTAAGGGTTTGCTAAAGTTACTCATTGTTATTATTTCTTCACTGTTGACTTCTGTACATGAAAATGTGCAGAAATGTGGATGCAGTAGCTACATTCCTAACTTTAATTATCTTTAATGAACTCAGATTAACCAGATTAATTCTCCTTTGGTATTTGAATCCAGCTGTTTGCAGGACTGGTTCGGTGCATGAGAAGTTATTGCATTAGGCCTTTTCCTGCTCACATTATGTTTTGTTTGTTTTAACCAGGGAAAAGTAGATTGTACACATGTGTAGCCAATATCCAGTGTGATCTCCTGGAAGCAGGAAGTAATTTCCAATAGGTACTGTTAGGTGTTTGTGCTTTTCATTAGCACCAAGGTCCTATATCTGTATGAAAACAGAGCCTTTAGTCCCTCAGAATCAATACTGGCAACAGCAACTTACAGCTCAACAGTTAAAATTAGTGTAGAAAATCTTCTGGCTTCCTCTCCCAGATCTCAGATCCAGATTCATGGCATATTTAATTGGAGCCATCTGCAGGTCCTTTCCTGTGAAGGGCAGCACCACATTTCCTGTCTCACCACCTCCAGCGATGTGTTCCCATCAGTCATTGAACCTTTGACTCAAGTCTGTCTGTTGGGTTGCTTCTCAGCCCTACAAAAGTCTTTTGTTGGATCAGTGAGCTCGTGTGTAGTTGTGATATAGATCCGACACAACAGAAGTAGTGAGATTGTGCAGCTTGAGAGAAGACTGAGTAGGGCCACCCCTTTCTTTTGGTACTTGCAGGTGTATGAAACTAAATATATTGTAAAATGGCACACAAAAGTTACATGAATAATTCTTTCTAGCCCCTGAATCAAAGGCAAATTATACCAAAAAATGAGAAGGATCACAAATAGGAGGAAAGGAGGATAAAGAGCAAGAGAAAGAGAAGGGCAGTTGGAGGGACAAAAAGGAAGAAAAAGTAACAAGGAAGAGGGAAGTAGCTAGAAAAGCAGGAATGATTAAAGAATGATCAGGAGATTGTATGTTGGCAAGTCGTGGTAGCAAATGCAGGTAAAAATTAGAAAATACCTTTCCCTGGTCGTTGAGCATACTGTCCTTGTATTTCAAATACAATAGAAGCATGAATCTCAAGGAACAATTCTTCTGTCTTTCTGGGTCGAAATGACATGCCATTGTTTCGTGAGCAGTCCACGGCAATAACCTGTTGCTGAAAGCCAGAACCTTTGCCCTCCCTGAGCTCAGTCTGTGTGAAGCAGGGAGGGAAAGTCCCAGGCACAAGTGCCTGTCCTGAGAAGCACTTCATGCAGAACAGGCACAGCCCTAAGAGACTGCTGAAAGTCCCTCTGAAGTGAGTTTACCACTGCTGTGTTGGTTCACAGGCGGGCGGCTGATCTGGATGTGGTTTTCATAAAGCCTTAGTCCCGAGGTCACGGATTTCCATGTCCTGCCGCCCGCCGCCTCCCCGCAGGGCAGCGCGGGCCGGGGAGGTTTTCCAGCTCCAGCAGGTGGGGCTGGAGAGGCGGTGCGCTCAGGGCTCCCGGTGCTCCGTGATCACACCGGGTATCACGTAAATCCAGCGTGATTCATTCCCTCGCCTGACTTGGAAATTCTGACATCTCCATACAACTCTGCCAGAGGTCGTTCATGTCATTTGAACTGCAAGAGCTGGAGTATGAAAGCACTGTATTTTCTGTGTGGTTGAGAGCAGCTTCCTTCAATGAATTGGTTTGTTGTCTCTTTTTTCCTTTGTGATTAGGGAATTTAATTAGTTATCTGCTTAATTCACATTGCAGTTAAGAACTGTGTGAAACGAGAGTAGTCTAGAAGTCCCTCTAGGTGAGACACATGAAAGTATTCCATGTCACTAAGTTTTTACAGCTAAGAAAATCTTTGGGTTTGCTTTATTTTCTGCAGCTGTTTGATGCTATCAACTGCCTGGCAAAGGAGAATGCCCGGTTGCTTGTGCTGGGCCGCAAACATATGCTGACAAACTCTTCAAATTGGAAAAGAGAAATTATGAAAGAGATGCAGAGTAAGGCAGACTTCTTCTTTGCTGAAAATATGTAAGTTGAAGAAAACAGCTCAATATAATAGAGACCAACACCTGATTTATGTGCATTTTTCTCTAGCTTTTAGTACCATTACTAGTATCTTTATCTGTGTCTGTGAAAGAAACATATCCCTTGTTACACTTGCTTCAAAAGTACATAAAAAGTTGCATTGGGAAGACTTTCATCACTTAGAATCATATTGACAGCTGTATGGTTTATTAGGTTTTATGACTGATAAAACCACTGCCAAGAGCATAGTGCCCTGAACTACAGAATTTCTGGTAGCATCAGTGTGCAGTTGTGGTCTGCCGCTGTGTGGGAGTACACTATTGAGTTTTAGCAGTTTTGTTCTACACAGCACAGTATTGTTAAATTTTGCGGCAGGAGATTATATTGTTCTATTATCAGATTGTGAGAAGGGGAAAAAAGTGCTCTAAGTAGCACGTGATTAATTTTTATTGCACTCAAGCTTTTGGTGCCCTGTGGTAAACAATTTTTTATTTTACAGGGAACTAGGGTAGTGGTGGGAATTTTCAGTGTTGCTGATGAATAAATCTTGATCAGCATTTGAATCACTTCCTGCAGCCACTCATTGCCTTGTGAATGATGTCTGTCTTTTCTATTTGTTTTGTGAAGCTCTGAAGATGATCCCTTCTTGTTGTATGCCACTCTCCGCTCGGGCAAGCACTGCAGGTTTGTCAGCAGAGACTTCCTGCGGGACCACAAGGCTTGTCTGTCCGACAGCCTGACTCGCCACCTGTTCCGCAAGTGGCAGCGTGGCCACCAGATAGTGTTCTTCCCTTCTGCAGGAGGAAAGAGTATCAATTTCATGGTAAGTTTTCCCACTGCAGTCAGAAAACACACAGAGCATATTCATTGAAGATACATTATTTCAAACTCTGGAAACCAAAATATCATGTTGAAGCCTAAGAAATGGATTTGTAGCAGTGCGCTCAAAACTCCCATGTTAACTGAAAATCCACAGTTGGATTCACAAAGCATGCCACAAACCAGAAAACTATAAGAGAGCCAAGAAATGACCTAAATGTTTAAAATGTAAATAAAAGTTTATGTATACAAATATTTCCAGTGCTGGAAACTCTGTAACCATTACTGGCCTCAGTAAAACCTGAGTGCCAATGTTTTAATTTATTTTAAACTTTGAAATCCCATGTTCTTCTCTGCAGCACTATTATAAAATATCATACTTCCAATTATAGAGTTTCTTTCATCTTTATTTTAAAGAAGCTGGAAAATACAGGCATATCAGTATTCACTGTAATAGTAACCTAACGTAGGTGTAAAGTTTCATGAGGGAAAGCCCATAACAGTCAGGTTTATAGTTAGTATTCAGCTACAGAAACTGCAGTAATGTCATGTTATGGCAGAAAACTACTATTATTGTCTAGGATATATGTATCCTTGTGAACAGTACATTAACAGGCATGCAGCTGTTAAGATTTTTCTAGGAAAAAATCCATCATGTGACATCCTACATGCAGTTCTTTTGTTATCTGCTCTGTCTGTATTGTTACTGCCTGCTTAAAGGAATACTGCACCTATTCAGATTTTCTTCCTTTGCTGGTTAAAATTGTAAAATAACATTCATGATTACAAACAGAGACAGCAGTTTGTAAGAATGACAGCCTTTCATTCTTTGTTGCCATACATACATTACTTCTTATGGAGCAAAATAATGAATGGTGGGTCACCTGAGCTAAAGCTAACACAGCTTTAGCTGTTTCTTTCTCTTGCACAAAGGGACTACTAATTTTCACATCTTAATTCCTATACAAGTGACTTAGGTGATTAATATTCCCAGTCATAGCTGTCTTCTAAGTTTTTCTGGAAGCTACCACAGTAAAGTAGACTTCCAAGACTATACATATAGAGTGATAGTATGTCCTGGGAACCATAATTACCAACCAGTAACGTTTCTTTTGTATTTGTCTTATATATGTTGAATTAGTGTACCTGCAACATAATAGACTTGAAAGATTGTTTATTCTATTTGTTCAACCAGGTACTTCTGAAAGTGTTAGTGATAAACCATTTTCTTATATCTCCTTTTCTTACTGGGAGAACAAATACAAGATGTCATTGATGTCATTAAATCCTGCATTCAAGCCTATAAACTCCACATCCTGAGTAATTCCCATATGATTTCATTTAACTGAACAGAACAACAATCATTTTGTCATTTCTAGTAATTGAGTGCATTATCCTGAAATCATATTATCTAGTGCAGATTGAAGACAGAATTTATAACGACACCTAGACCACAAAATACTAGAAGATAGTTTAGCTTTTCTTCCAGTACTAAAATTTAGAATTTGTTTTGTATAAGAAAATAAAATGAGAGTTGTTAAGAGATAAAACTGTGGAGACTTCTAAGGTAAGCATTGGAAGTTGTAACTAACCACCTGTAACTGATATTTCAGTAATACTTTGTACAAAGTCTAAAACAATGTTTTCCCTCTCTTTTTCCCAACAGCCAGCTTTCCGTTACGACTGTGTGGTACAGACCACAGGTGATACATGGCATATTCCCTATAAAGATGTTTTTGAGGAAAAATATTCATATCAAATACCAAGAAAATGGCTCTGCATTCACCAGAAATGATGAAGAATGTAATGGGATAAGCTGAAGTGGCCTCTTATTTTTTTTTTTTTTTTAAGTCTCTGTTGCTGGCTAGGAGAATTCCTCACCTTATGGGGGGAGGTGTGTTACTAAAGAAAATTGAGTGACTGCTTTTGACAAAATCATTCCTGCATACATCTCTTAACATCAGTGGTGGTCCAGTGGGGGTGAATTATGTCCATCATTTCTATTTTTACAGGCATTTTTTGTGATTTGAATTAAAACTTGCTTATTCCTGTTGGAATTAAAGTTTGGGCATTTTTATCTTTTATTTTTTCTCAAGCTTTTCATCTACATTGGAATAAACTCTGTACATTGAAGAAATTAAGCAAGACTTGCAAAGTACCTTCAGAGTTTGTGGTGCTGAGCTTGCACGAGTGTTGCACAATGTCTACCTCTATTCAGTGGAGCTAAGGGGGACAAGGGTGCATTTACCATTCACCAGACACACACAGACCTAAGACTTCCTCACTCTAATTAGAATTTGTTTGATGACCTAGAATGCAAGGGATTGGTTAGAGGAACATACAGCAATTATTTGTTTGGAAGAATAAGGAAAGAACCAGTGGAATGTGGGGCTTTTTTTGTGGCTCTTCCACACTTCTAAATTTGCCATTTCTGACAGGATTTGGCATTACTGCAATAGTTTGCTGATGGAAATGCATGGATTTTTTAAATGAAAATGGATAGCTAGAAATTCTTTAAGACAATAATAGGACAAAATTGATTCTTGTACATTTCTATAAAATCTGTCCCAAGTTATAAAGCAAACAAATAGTATAAATTACAGTAAAAGTGTTCCGAGTTATTTGTAAGTGTGTGTGTGGTAAATGTGTTTGTTTATTGCACTTAAAACTTTAATGCAAACCTTTCTCCTCCCAAAACGTAGAAATGCCACATAAATCTAAGATGAAATATCCTGGCTTGTCACATATGTCACATACAGAAATCCTCTGTTCAAAACTGAGGTGAAACATTAAGATCTTTTTGTATAGAACTCGCAGTTCTGAGTTCTTGCAGGCCCTGTGACGAGGTCCCTCAGGACTCAGCATTCAAGTATGTTCCCTGCTAATTTTTTTCCAGGACAGTCCTGACACATGTTCTACCTCTGGTATGAGTTTGTAAACCAGCAGGTGTGATTTGCATACAGAAGTGTCCTTCAGAAGTGTCCTTCACACTGTGCAGAAAGTGTAGAGGAGCTGGGTGCCTCTTAAGGTAACATAAAACCTTGGCTTTAAATTCATCATATTGTTGGTAGTGTTCATCACAGACCCTTTTCCTGACAGAACATGACAGCACCTATGGAGTCCAGCAGGAAAAGCAGAGGGACTGGATCTACTTCTCTCATTCCTTAATATTTCTAATTTGTCAGAAGATTGCTTTTATAATTCTTTAAGTTAGAGAATTGCCACATCACCTTTAAAGTGGAAATACTGCTTTTAAATTAGGTGTCTGCTCCTGTGCAGGAGTGCTTAGTTAGCAGCTGCTGCTCTGATCAAGGCTCCCACACCCCTGTATGAAGTTGGGCATGGCCTGAAGTGGTGTCAGTCAGTGCTGTTACAGCCCTCCTTTGGTCCTAGCTCTGATGGTCGTGCAGCCCAAAGCAATGCAGAGATGGGTCTTAAAACTGTGTTTTGGCTAGGTTAGAACTGGCATTGTTGCACTCAGCTAGCACCATGGCACAAGTACTGGTACCTGTGTGGGAGTGGGGTTCAAATGTCAGCCTGCAGAAGGTGGGTCCCCGCAGCAGCTCTGCCTTAGGTCAGCCCTAGGGGAGCAGAAACTGCACCTTCAGGGTGGGTACCCATTTCATTGCCTTTGAAATTTGTATTTAACCTCCCCTGGTCATTAACAGGTATGCATAATATCCACATATAACTGTAATAAATGTATCCTCTACTTCCTTTTTAATCAGGACATGTCCCTAATCAATCACTTGGGTTTCACCTCAAAAACTGTTCTTAGAGAGATACTGTAATGCCTTCTAAATAATAACACTTCCTAAATACACATTACTAGTATATTTAGGGGATGATGGAACAGAATATGGAATTTACAATTGGAAGGTATTACAACATTGATGTCAGATTTGTGACTTCTTTTTTCTGTTTGCTGCTAAAACACTTCTCTGTAGATCCTTACAGGGAATTAATGGCCTCTGTGGAATCAAAGGGGAAACATTAGTGATGACCCTACAGACTTCTTCAGGTGTATACTACATGGAGACAGACACACTGGCAAGATAGAGTTGAGAAAGAATTGATTCAGCCTGCACTCCAGCTACTCCACCTCCAAGATCTCCCACTTACTGCTTACTATGTTAAAAACATGACAGTGAGAACAGCTTTCCTCAGGATCCTGCAACACAGAATTTGACTCCATACCTAAACTCATCAGAAGTGATTTAATATTAAACCAAAAGCATGACTGGTCTTCTGAAACAATGCTGTACTCTGGAAGCTGTATCCTGAAAGTAGCATAACTTCCACCCCATCATGTCCATGGTATTGAGCAACTTTCCTTTATCTAATTCAAATACTGAATCTTTGATTCCAAACGTAAGGATTTTCTTGGTTGCTATTTGGCAATCAGGCTGAACACTTGATACTTACTTAGATTTTCTCATGCCCTTTTTCTCAGGAGAAAAAAAATCATTCCAGAGAATCAAAGAGCTCTGTAGATGGAAGAACTGTAAAGGCATGGATCATCATCTGGGAGAAACTGGTCTTACAGAGGTTCTGGAAGGAATGCCTAGGGATCTGTTGCTGGCTGCGTCAGTACAAAAGCATCAAATGGTACTGGCAGAGAGAAGGTTCAGATACAAGGTGAGGTTTCAGGTAAAACCACACAACATGTTGTTATGCTGACGAGCTCTTTGCCATGGCATGTTGTGGATTCAAGAAGTACAGGTGGGTTCAAGGGGAGACCAGAAAGTTCATAGAAGAGAACCAGCAAGGGTTACTAAATAACCAGACACTATCCCTGCCTTGGGAAGTCCCTCCAGATGGCTGGAGACTGGGAGAGGATTCAGGGAGTGTATCATGAAAGCTCTCTCTAGTCTTAAATCCTTGGGTATCCCCCTTTTGGCCGCATTTGGAGACAGACATTGGATAGGACTGGCTCCGTTCTGAGCCAGCAGATGCAGTCTTACGTGTTCCTGTTCTGTGTTCCCATGCTTGCAGCACCCTTCAAACTTTTCGTGTCTGCCCACAAAGTCCTTCCCTAACGAAAGGGACAAACTGAGTCTTGTGATGCATAGCGGGACATTGTTCTCCCATAGTATCAAAAAGCAAGCAGAAGTATTTTGAAAAATTTAAGAATACAGACTTTTAATGCGTGGCATACACAAAATCCACCTTTATTCTGCTATTTCAACAAAGAACAAGCTCACCTAATAATAACTTCAAAGTAGAGGTTTGGATACCAGAATGCAGCTTTTCCAACTTTTTTAATGACCAGCATCTAAAAAATGCCTTCCCACAAAGAGCAGGGGAATTCCAAGATGTTGAAAGGCAAAAAACTTATATTCACGAGTTTCAATTTGGGGAATTTCCCTTTGGACTGGACACCGATGAAAAGTCTTTTAAACATCGCATTATAACGCAGCTGCGGCAATAATTACCTACGAATACCTCAAACATGGTTTTTTGAGGTACTTGCTTTAAAATTATTCTCATTCAAGAGCATAGGCGGAAATATTTCGTTTGGAATTTTAGGAGGGGTTTTGTTTTCCCGGCTGGCTGGTGATACTTCGATCTGGCGTTGATGGATGCCGCGATGATACTTTTATTCCGTTTCCTGCGCATTCCCTCAGGCACGTCCGGCGGGCTTCCAGGGTTCCACGAGCCGAGCCGAGCCGAGCCGAGCCGAGCCTCACTGTCACTGTCACAGTCGCCGCCGCCGCGGCAGAGCCCCGCCTATAGCTCGCGACCTGCGGGGCGCGGCGCGGCGCGGCGGCCGCGGGGCTCGGGCATGCGCAGCGCCGGTGCCGGACCGTGACGGTGCGGGAGCGGCGCGCGCCTGCGCGGGGTGTGCGCGTGCCCCGGAAGCGCTCCGGCGGTGGCTGCGGCTGCGGCGGGGTCCTGCACGCGGAGAGCTCCCCCCGGCCCGCGCCGCTCCCGCGCCGCTCCCGCCATGTCCCGCGGCTCCAGCGCCGGCTTCGACCGGCACATCACCATCTTCTCGCCCGAGGGCCGCCTCTACCAAGTCGGTGCGTGTCCGGGCCGCGGGGCCGCCGCCGAACTGCCCCGTCACGGGCCCGGCCTGCCCGCGCTGCCCGCTGAGCGGGGCCGCGGCCGGCGGCCTGTGCAGAGGGGCGAGAGGCGGCGCCTCTCGTGGCTCGGGAGTCCCGGCTCCCGCCTGGCCTGGTGCCGCCGTGTGTGGGGGAAGGCCTGGTGGGAGCGTGAAGCGGCGGCGGTCCCGGTCGTGCCGCCGTGGGGACCTGGGGAAGGGATCCTCGCATGAGATAAGGAAACCTAGAGCCAGGGTGGGCTCTCGAGTGTCCCCTGGCACCGGGAGGGCCTGCTCGGAGCCCTCGGTGTTCCATTTCAGATGCTTGGAGACCAAAGCTGCAGCTCTCCAGAGGCTGTTTAGTCTCCCTTAAGTGTTTCTTTGAGTGAATCTTACCAAGCCTCGGAGCGCTGCGTTTTGGGATCTGTGAGCTATGATAGCTGTTTGAAATGGGATTTGAACTGCCTCAAGCCCTGCATGCCGGAGTGACAAAGTCAGTTCTTGGGTGTAACTCATGCACTTTCTTTTTACACCTGAGTGGCACTTGTTGTGTGGCCTGTGAGATAGCAGCAACCATCCTTTGTTTTCAGGTTTCTTGGAATAATCTGAAGCCAAACTTCAGCTTCTTCTGTAAGCCACTGATTCTGTTATTCCTGTTTTTGCAGTGCACCAGATTGTACAGAAGCACATCCTGGTGCCCCTTGTGCAGGATACAGCCAGCTCAGAGCCTGGCAGGACAGTAGTCTGGGAGTGCCCCTGGAGGAGCCTCCCAGCAGGGACAGATGAACTGTTCTGCATCATCATCCTGATGCTGCTTTCCTCAGCTGCAGTGCCTTCACTGCACATCCCCTGTGTGTTATGTCCGTAAATCCCTATGTTGTCCAGGAAAGGAGCTTGCCGGGCGTCAGATTGCATTAATTGCCCGTAGCAGCCATATAGTTTTTTTGTGACTGCCCTTGAGTTTTTCTCAGGAAGAAGCCTGTGTGGATTAGGCTTCATGGACAGGTAGCCCACTCTTGAGCAGTCCCTTTTGCAAGGAAGAATTAGGAAGGTGCCTGTACTAGATACCTACATGGGGGTGCTGTCTTATATCTGGAGCATGTGTAATGTTTATTTGTCCCTTATATGTAGGAGTGGTAGGGACAGTGCTTCCTCACACAGGGTTTCAGTGGTTCTGTGGCAGAGGAGTCCTGGGCCCCCACCTTCAGCTGCCCTTAAAACAGGCTGGTTGGTCTGCATCATTTCCCACTGTCTCTGTCACAGTGCTGCTTGTTGGGAATGGTTTCTGCATTCTGTAGCAGAGAGGAAACCGAGCCTTGGTTTTCTGCCTCAGGTGTATTTAGCCAGTAGGTTAATGTAGGAGAAATGTGTGGTACCTCCATACCTTTTAACAGTGTCTTAGAAACAAGTATCTGCATGTGTATTTGAGAGCTTCTGCACACTACCTGAAGCTGTCTTCAAGCTATTTTAAGTATCTATGTGCTATAGGAAGAAAAATATGTAGATGTTAACATCAAGCAAGAATGAGCTCACTTTACTCACAGCCAGGCTGGTAACTCGGGTATGGTGCCACATGGGTGTCCCTGTTTGCCAACATGTAGCCACAGCATGGGCAGAAATCTCATATTTGCTTGCAATCAAATGTCCACATCTAGGTGGTTTTGTTTTGTCTTTGTCTCTTTGCTGGATTAAGGTTAGCTAGGGGCTGTCAAGGATGAGCATGGACATGTGTTGCTCTAAGATTGCCTTAAAACTTGAATTTTTTCTGGAATTTGGCAGTATGGGAACAGAGATTTCCAGCGTAGTGATATTGGACTGAAATGCCTATACTTCATCTTAGGTCTGTCTTCTGCTTCCAAAGCTCAGAAAACTTGTGTGCCTTTGATCTCATGTTAGAAAACTTAACAGTTATTTCACATTACTGTGGTTAAAATCCCTCAGAGCATCAGTGTTCTCTTGCTCCCTGTTAGTTTCAGTCCTCAAAGGTGGTGTTTCTTCTGAGTGGAGTTTTGGGAGGTGAAGAAAATTACTACAGTAAAATTTCTGGCTGTTGCCATGTATTCAGGAACAGCAAGGTGCTGCTTTTTTCAGAGTAAATGTCTGCAGTGCTGCTGAAATATTTACATAGCAGTAAACAGTGTATAGCACTAGCAACTTGGATTTGTTACATTGTAAGAGCCACTTCACCTTTTGGCTTGTTTCCTTGAAAACTGAGCAGTGGAGGTGGTAATCAGGGGCTGCAGTTTCTCAAGCCTGGTTGTTGGGAGTTGTGAGCAAAAACTAGTTTGTGGTAGGCATCTATTCCTACTGCCACCTGTGGTCACAGAACCACAGAGTGGCTGAGATTAGGTGGGCCCTCTGGAGATTGTCGGGCCCCAAGCCCCTGCCCAAAGAGGCCCACGTAGAGCTGGATGCCCAGGAGTGTTTCCAGATGGGTTTTACAGGCAGCCTGTTCCAGTGCTCAGTCACCATCACAGTAAAACGTGTTTTCAGGTATTGGACCCTCCTGTTTCAGTTTGTTCCAGTCACCTCTGATATGGTCCTGTCACTGGGCATCAGTGAAAACAGGCTGGCTCTGTCCATCTGCTTTACACCCTGCCTTCAGGTGGTTGTGCAGATAAGTAGACAAGTGGTGCAAAGTCTGTGCTCGGGGCTTCGGGCATGGCCAGTTTGCAGGCAGTGCTGGCTCCTGTCTTACTGGGGTTTGTGCTCTGCTGCAGGCTGGCACTCATCACCCCAGGTGGGCACAGTTGTGCAGAGCGAAAGGGGGAACATGCTTTATGGCACGTTGGGTAACCAGTAAATCGGTAAAGAGTAAATGCTAAAATAAATAAATAAATAAATAGTCAATAAGTAAATAGTAAATGCTCTGATGGCTGAGAGTAGTAAATACAATGCCATAAATACACCACAGTGAGCCCTTCCTTAACAATGACTCTGCAGATTGAACATTAATATCCAAGGTTTGATTTTTTTTTTCATCTTCAGATTATTACTCCTCTGTTGTGCAATCTCTTCTATACATCTGAGTGCAGCTTTTAAAATAGCCAAGTTTCTTGCTCCTTATTTTAAGATAGTTTTAGCGATTTACTATGCTGTTTGTAGACGTGTTCTAAATTCTGGGTTCACGTGCATAGCTAACAAAAAAACTCACCTACATTTAGCTGCTGTGTGAAACTTACCACTCAGCCAGATATTAGGAATGTCTGAATGTTTATCAAATATTGCCAGGTTTTTTAAGTTCTTGTGCCTAAGGCTTTTGAAACCATCAATCAGGAGAAATTTATTTAATGGATAATTTCATGACTGTTACTTTAGTGTTTGCTTCTTAATCCATTGTACTTACATGAACAACACTATTTAATTGGCATCTGTGTAGCTTTCACTATATAAAGTGAAGAAAAGCATTGCAGTGTTTGAATGTCAAGTCAGAAAATATGATAATTAAAACCTGCCTCCTGTGGCATCTTGCCAATTTTCATCTATATCAGTAAAAAATTAGGAAATAAGTTTACATCCTTTAAAATACTAAAATTCATGTCAAGAATTCTGTAAGAATTTATGGTTACTGTAGATTAAGGTTGGACAATTTTGGTCAAGTTCAGAACAGCCTTTTTGTTCTAAAACTTATTCTGTTGCTGTTAAGCTTGAATTGAGTCAAATTAGAAGAAACATTTGAAGGAAGCAGTGACAGTGGTTTTGTGAAGAGAGTCAATGCACATTGTACTAAAGGACAAGATCTTAAGGACACAAAGTGTTGCACAAGTATTAAAGTATTAAAAGGCCATCAATTAGTGGGATTCATGCATTGGGGGGAATTGTTACTTGTACTAGTGTCTCTGACACAAGTTTTTTATTAACGTTTGTGTCTTTTTCTAGAATATGCATTTAAGGCCATAAACCAAGGTGGACTTACATCTGTAGCTGTTCGTGGGAAAGACTCTGCAGTAATTGTAACACAGAAGAAAGTACCTGTAAGTAGTCTGTTTTTGAGGGGAGGTCTGGAAGGAGAGGAGAAAAAAAGATGGGGTGAGACTCAGCAATACTGATATTATTCTTATTAGCACTGACATAAATTGCTATTTGAACTGAATATATAATTATCATTCTGCTTATTACAAGTTCTAGCTCCATGTAGTGCTAAACTGTATATTTTCTCACTAAGTATTGCTATATTGGTTTTCTCTGTAGTTGTTGAAGGTATAAATTTAAAATATAAGTTGACCCTGCTGTATTGAGCATGCATTCATTGCTTTGGCTTGTAAAGGCTGAGTTGTCCATAACCAGTTCTCTGATTCCTTGAATTTCTGCTGAGAAAATATTATACCAATAGCACATAGAGCATGTGCTGTTTTTCATAGGATTTTGTGAGTGTTTCAGCTCAGTGGTGATGTACTGTTGAAAAAGGGGGGAAATTCTTTTATGTTTGAAGGGCAGCATGCAATAAGAGAGCAAGCTTTTGTATGAGTTCTCAAAGTTTTATCAGAGGGAAAAGGACTGTGATATTGATCATGTTCTTGTTGTTCTCCTTCTCCAGATCTGTGGTTTTATTCTTCCCTGTTTTCCAATTTCTTCCTTTGCATGCCTACAACAGTAAAAATTGGAAAGCCTGAAAGACAATTTGTAGCTATTATGGATCCTTTTGGGCTCTTCTGTAAAAACCAGAGGATTCAGAATTTGGGGGTTTTTTTGTTTGTTTGTTTTCTTTTTACTTCAGGGACAGTGTTTGCTATTACATTATTTCTGTTTCCTCTTTAGGACAAGTTACTGGATTCCAACACAGTGACTCATTTATTCAAGATTACTGAAAATATTGGTTGTGTGATGACAGGAATGACAGGTATTTAATTCACCAATCTGGTGAATTGGAGAACTTACCTAGTTCTCATGAGTATATTTAAAGACAATGTAAAGTTGGACCTGGAATTTATATTCTTAGGCAGTGCTAGAAATACAGATGGTACACATTCAGTGGAATTAATATTAGTTCTTTTTGTCTAGCTGACAGCAGATCCCAGGTGCAGAGAGCCCGCTATGAGGCTGCTAACTGGAAGTACAAGTATGGATATGACATCCCTGTGGATATGCTGTGTAAAAGGATTGCAGATATTTCTCAGGTCTATACACAGAATGCTGAAATGAGGCCCCTGGGTTGCTGTAAGTACAGTGTATGAAAATGATCTTTACTGTTTCTTCTCTAAGTTTGCAAATTCATATGTAAGAAATTCTCACCCATTTTCAAAATGAGTGAGGGGGATGAACAGCTGAATGAGAGAGCAGTGTTGCAGGTCTTGAACTGGAGCCCTGATTTTACCACTAACTCAGCATTTGAAATAATGTAGCCTCTCTGATACTATTTCACTTAGATTTTGGGGGACCTGATGTGTTTGCACTGTGCAGTGATATCTGTGAGAAGGAGATGCTCTTTGTAACTGTGTCTGTTTGTGGTGGTTTGACCCTAGATGGGTGCCAAGTGTCTGCAGAAGTCTCTTCATCACTTCTTTCCTCAGCTAGACATAGAAGAGAAAAAATATCATGGAAGGCTTTTGGGTCAAGATAAGGGCAGGGAGGGATCACTCACCAATTACCACCATGGGCAAAACAGATCCACCTTGGGGAAATTAACTGAATTTTTTAACAAGCAAATAAAAATAGGATGTTGAGTAGTAAAACTAAATCTTCAAAACATTTTCCCCCTACCTCCTTCACAGATTTAACTTTATTCCTGGTTCTGTACCTCTCCCACAGTGACACAGGGAGATAGGAAGGGGGTCTGTGGTCAGTACATACTGCATTGTTTCTGCTGCTACATCTTCCTCAGGAGGAGGACTCCTCGTGCTCCTCCTGTGCTCCAGTGTGTCTCCCATGGGAGACAGTGCTCCAGGAACTTCTCCAAAGTGAGGCTGCAGTTCTTCACAAACTGCTCCAGCAAGGAGCCCACCTTATGTGGGGTGCAGTCCTGCAGGAACAGGCTGCTCCAGTGTGGACTCCTTTTTCCACAGCATCACTGGTCCTGCCAGAAGCCTGTCCCAGGACAGGCTCCACTTGGGGCCACAGCCTCCTCCAGGCATCCACAGGCTCCAGTGTGGGCTCCTCCAGGGCCTGCAGGTGGATGTCTCTCCACCATGGATGTCCATGGGCTGCAGGGCCACAACTGCCTCACCATGGTCTTCACCACAGGCTGCAGGGGAATCTCAGCTCCAGCAGCTCCTTCCCTCCATCATTTGCCTCAGTGCCTCCAAAGTTGTCCCTCTCACATATTCTCAGTCCTCTCTTCTCTCTCTGCAATTTCTTTTTTTTTTTTTTTTTCTTTCTTAAATACATTTTCCCAGAGGCACTACCACCACTGTGGATGGGCTTGGCCTGAGCCAGCTGCAGGTTGGTCTTGGAGCCAGATGGCTTCAGCTCCTTTGGACACAGGGGAAGCTTCTGGCAGCTTCTCACAGCAGCCAGCTCTGCAGCCCTCTCACTACCAAAACCTTGCCATGCAAGCCCAGTGCACTGTGTCTGGGTAAACAGCACTGTTAAAAGAGAGAGATGGAGAGTGCAGTTATCTTTGTGCAGGTTTTGTGGCTTTTTTATCTAAGTAGTATATATAGGACAGATTTACAAAATTTTTTCTCCTAACTTAGCTATCGTATATATGATGTATAGGAAAAGGTGTCTAAAATATTTGCCTTGCAAATATTTCTACATGTCTTGTTTTATAACAGCAAGTGCAGCTTAAAAAGAAGTTGTGTGTTGAGTCATTTTTTGTAGATGTTACTGGTCATCTGTGTGTTCTGGGGTTGGTTCTGACTTGTGTTTTCTCTTACATTTGGCCATAAGCAAATTATAAACATACTGTTAGGCTGTTCAGGAACTGAGGTAAAACACTTAACAGGTTTCCTCAATTACTTTTTCATTAAACATTCTGTCTGAGTTTCTTTTTGATTGGTTGGGTTTTGGGTTTTGTTTGTTTTTTTTTTTTAAAGGAGAATAGTTTCAGAATTGATGAATCACTTCTCGTAATCATAGTAGGCACTAAGACTTCTCACTAAAGAAGTCACATTTAGAGTTGCACCACAGTTTCCATGATGGGGCAATTCTCCTATGCTTGTGTGCTTGTAATTTTCAGGAAAGATTGTTTCTTTCTTCCCTTGGCATTTCCCATGCCTTGATACTGCTGGAAATTCCTTTTTTGAAATACATGAATAAAAATGCATTTTTCTTTACTTCCCTTAGCCTTTTTGAAAATATGAGGGGATTTTTTTTTCTGTTTTAGTAATAACTGCTCAGAAGTTTAGCATCTCTAACTACTAGTTAAAAGTTACACAAGTGTAAAGTGAAAGTAATTGAAAATCATGACCTTGTTCTGTTTTGGGTTTTTATTGCAAGTATTGGTTTTGACTTTTTTTTTAATATGCATATTGAGACAATGCAGCTGTAAATCAAGAAGTGAGGGTGAACACGTGAATTTCAGTGATGTGGTCAGTTTGTGTTACTTGAAAACTGTCCAGCTTCACAACACTTAGTCAGATGATCTTCAAGGACTCAGTTATGTCCTGATATTTCCACTTTTCATTTCAGATTTTTTTTTAATTTAAAGAGGAAAAGGTATGTAATGCACTGTTTTTCAGGGTTACAAACAAGAAATCTAAATTTGATCTTTTAATATTTCCATTCATTTCAGTGTGTTTGTAAAGTTGCTTTCTAGTAAAAGGCACGTGGTAATTGAAATATTGTTTACATATTTGTGTCGTATAACACAGGATGTGAGCTGTGGCTTGGTAAACTTTCTAACAGGATAAAACTTTTGTATTTCCTGACTTTATCGTTCTCTACACACTGAGCATGGCAAAAATGTTTGTATGTTCAATGAGAATGCCTTCTTTGGGAATGACAGAAATATAGTTTCTGCTGAACTGGGTTGTACATCTGGTAATGAGATGCTGGTAAGAAATGGCAAATTAGAGATAAAAAGCAAATCACAGCTCCAGGTATGGCACTGATTCCCAAAGATGTACTGCTGTGCATCAGGTTTTTTCACAGAGAGGACTATCCATTCTGTCCTTCAGTGGAATTAAATTGCTAAAATGGGGAAAATAATCAATTAACAAATTTTCTCTTCAAGGTATGATTTTGATTGGTATTGATGAAGAACACGGCCCTCAGGTGTACAAGTGTGATCCAGCAGGTTACTATTGTGGATTCAAGGCCACAGCTGCAGGAGTTAAACAGACAGAGTCAACCAGTTTTCTTGAAAAGAAAGTAAAGAAGAAATTTGATTGGACATATGAACAAACAGTAGAGGTAGGCCAGCAGAAGGAAATTAAAATTTGTTTAAAGTATTTTTAATGAATATGCTGCATGTAGGCTTGCAATGCAGAGAAATGTTGTTAGGCATTTCCTCATTCCCTACAGTTCTGTATTGCTGCCAGAGCAAATACAGCTATTCCAACCAGAAAATCATTTGAAGCTATTCTGCAAGTATTTGAATGGTCATTTAATCTGCTTTTTTTGCTTTATGTTAGCTGAAGCTGATTCTATAATTGTAGCACTCCCACTGTAGCTGGTGTTTGGTTATTACAGTGCTTGATTTTGGGGATACCAGTATGACTTAACTTTTAGTGACATTTAAAATAATCTTCATATTAGAAGGTATTTCAAACAGTATCTTTGCATGATAAAAGGTTTTGGTTTTGTTGTGTCTTTTTCTGCTATGAAAACATGTCCCTTTGCTTTTTGTAGATTGGGCTTTTTAGGGAGAGGACTGGAGAGGGGCTGTATTCTGTAGCAAGGGGAAGCTATTTGGAATTTCTAAGCTCAGATTTTGAAGTGAGAGGAAGTAACTTTAAATCAGAAGGAAGGATAGTTGTTAATGCTATGTCTATTAAGAGAAAAAAAAAAGAATTTGTGCTTTCTTTCTAATGATAGGGTTTTTTTTCATCTTCCAGACAGCAATAACATGCCTGTCTACTGTACTATCCATCGATTTCAAACCTTCAGAAATAGAAGTTGGTGTAGTCACAGTGGAAAATCCTAAGTTCAGGTAAGCAATCAGTGTTGATAAAATTTGGTGTGTTTCTCTGATTATGTGCAATTAGTTTTACCTTCTAGTGTAACTGTAAATTGAGAAAAATAGATAAATTTAAGAGATTGAAGTTTTGAAGGGTTTTTTACTTGTAATTCTTCAAAATGTGTAGGGGTAGAAAACTGTGTAAAAAGAATAATGCAGTTTTAAAATGTGTGACATGGTTAAGGGGTTTAGTAGAGAAAAGCGATCTCTTTCATGTCTTAAAAGGGTATGGCTTTCTGTGATGATTGAAATGTTGTTACATCTGGTCTAGATGTGTTTTCATGCTTAGAAGCGTAACAATTTTTCATAGTAATGGTATCTGGAGTCCACTTCTAAATCATAGTCATACTAACTAATGCAGTAAAGTCTGGTTTATATTATGGAATATTTACAAGTCCCTTAAATTATTCTTTTTCTAAAATGAATCTTTAAATTATTCTTGCTCATTTTTTATTTGTTAGCATTTCTTAACATCTAAAATATGTAGTTAATAGATTATGGACTTTTATAGTTTGAAAAGCTGTATTTAAGTTTGGTAAGGTTAAAAGATCATGGATTTAAAAAATCACTAGTGATTTGAAAGGGGCTGAACTATCTACTTTCCAAGTGCTCTGCAGTCCCATCTAGCATGAGAGCAAGGCACCTGCTATTTCTTCTCTCCTCCATTATTGCCTGCAGCACGCTCTGTGCCCCAGGATCACCTGGGTAGTGTATCAAGGCAGTGCCTGGGAGTCTTCCAGCTGAGGGCAGGAAAGCTTTGTGTGGGATACAGTGTACTTGGCAGCCTGCTCACAGCACAGTGTATAGTAGCTGCAGGAGTATGCATGGATGTGGGAGAAAAACTTTGGGGGAGTTTTTATAATGCAAAAGAGCCCTCCAGGTGTTTAGCCCTTACCTAAAATTTAGGTAAGTCTGGCTTGCTGCAGAAGGATTCAGTTATTTCTGTTTTAGTCTTTAATTGAGGGGTTTTTTGAGTTTTTTATTTAAAAAGAAGAGAGGAACAGTAAAATTGGGAACAAAGTCTGCTGTTACTTTAGTCCAACTACTTGGTAAGTGGGGACTGAAGAGAGTCTTCAAACCTGTGGGTCCTACGGGTTCAGTCTTTTAAGTGCTTCCTTCCTAATGTTTTTAAGGTGGACATGGTGATGGTGGGTGGTTTTGTATTTGGTGGTGTGTGCTGAGGACAACAGAGCAGCACAGTGTTTGTGAGAAAGCACACAGGAGCTGCATGAGCCCTTTTCTCCTGCCACTCAAGGGATCAAGCTACCTTCTCACTAGGTCTCAACTTGCAAATGCATTACTCATGAAGAATTACCTGTTGTTTTTCTGTCATTTGTTACCTCCTTGCTCTCTAGTGCCTTTGATTCTTCCTTTATTTTTCAAGAGAATTGGAATGTCAGCCTGTGGCACTGGCAGCAAGGCTTTAAAGGGCAGAAAGATGCATTGCTGTAAAACTTATTTGTATAGATATTAGGTTGTAATATTGGAGCTTAAGGGGAAGAATCATTTAAGCTATTTAAGATTTCTTTTTGTTCTTTCAGGATCCTTACAGAAGCAGAGATTGATGTGCACCTTGTAGCTCTGGCAGAGAGAGACTAATTAGCATTCCCATTTCCATTGTCTGTGCTTCTGGCCAGGATGTTTGGTGAAAAGAAAACAATAATGGTTTTAGATTATGGGTGGGAAACAGTGTTCACTATATGATGTATTTTACTCTGTACAAATAAAACAGAGGTTTTTGAAATTCTTGGTGTCTCCTTTCAATGTTATTTTTTAAACTTCCAATTCTATGAAATTGTCATCAAGATGCTTGATGACTTTTAGTGTTTCTGTGGTAATTGCCTGCCTTTTAATTGTATTTTAAGAGAAATTTTATGCTCTGAGCTGTATTTTCCATCTGAGCTATTTGGCTCTTTGTGTAAAGTTAATATCAGTTTTTGTGGTGTGTGTGTCTTGAGATAATTCCTACATTCATGTTTGTTCTCTCCATGGCCTGATGTTGAAAGCCTTACAGCATTACTAGTTTAATTGTGGGGAAGTTAGGAAGACCTTATTTGCTCAGGTTTATATGAGGATATAAGGCGAAAGCAGAAGGAAAAATCTTGAGCTGTGAGTCTGAGTCCAGTCCTTTGGACTGATTTATTTGTGGTGCATGTATTGGATTTAAGAGATGTCTTCTGTAATTAAACAGCTCTGAAGCTGACAATTATTTAGGGAAAATACTCTGTGTGTAGTGTACTTTGGGATTTTGGCTTAGTCACCTACCAGTTTTTGAGGCTTTGGGCAGTGTTGGGGCTAGACAGGGCCAATAGACCGAGTCCTTGAACAGGAAGGTCTCTGGGAAGCAATTGTTGCTCCTTCAGATGTTTTGGGTTTGGAGAAGAGACTGCAAAAACTTGAAGGTGAAAAATAACCTTTTTGTTTTGCTTCAATTGAAGAGGTTTCAGCCTCAGCAGTAAACAGGGAGATGATGAAGTTGTGAGGGAGGAGGCACTGAGGAGAAAGGGGAGATTACCAGGCAGTTTTAGTTGTTGCACACAAATCTCCTTGAAAGAATTCCACTTTAATGCAGCATAACTCCTTACCTTCATTCCTTCTCTGTGGATGTCTCATATTGGCTTTAATTATTCCAAAATTCTCTTTGATTTTTTTCAAGGCATTTGGGAAAGGCCTCATAAGTTGTCAGAAACTGAGATTGGTTAATTTCTTTCTTCATGCTTTACAGTTAAAGCCCCTTGAATATGTATTTTTCAAGTTCATTGTAGTAAAGAAGCTGCAGTTCAGTGTTTGGTGGCTTCAATAAAGGATAATGCTAACCTTATGTCATAACTGAGTTGAGGAGAATCAGATGTATAGTGAATTGTGGAGTTCACAAAGCTTCTCGAATTTCTGTTCATGCCTCCACATTCCAGCTTCCCTCATGTCAGATAGTGCAGTGTAGATAAGATAAGCACCTCTGCCTCTGGTTTTGGGTTGGTTATCTGAGAATTCTGTGTGGATTTGTGCAACAGTCAGCACATTTGTGCAGCTAATGGCACATTTAGAAAGGTCTGTGTTATTTCAGCTGCCAGTGATAGCTCAGTTTCTGTAAACCCCTAGGGCCTTTCTTCCTAATACTTCAGTTGTATAACAACCTGGAATTTGAGTAGGCTTAGGTCATTATTTAGTCTGCCACAAAATATCATCCATCAATAGTTTGTTCTTGATCAATTTTAATAATGTATGGAAAACATCACTAATGACTTCTTGAACAAAAATTAAAGGGAAGATGGCAATCAGGGATCCATATGACTAGAGTACATTTCCATAGTATTCAGTACCAAAATTCCCAGCAAGTCCTTTAATTCTAAATTTTGGAGCTTGTATGGGATTGTATAACTCAGGTGGTGGTTCTGAGAGCAGTGGGTGTTTGTTCATACCTTGCCTGTTTTGCAATGCAGAGCACCCATCTTGTGTTCAGAGATTATGAAATAAGCTGTCTACAATATATTAACTGTAAACGTTGCCTACTTTTTTATAAAGGCAATGGTGAACATTGCCTTTTTTTTAATGACATTTTTGCTAATATTTTTCCTTGTAGAGAAAATTTGTGGTTCTTTTTTCATATTAATAATGGCGATTTTTCTTTTTTAGTCAAAGCTTTTTGCTTCTGAAGATAAGGCAGCAATGCAGGTGGGTTACCTGACTGAATGGGAAACCCCCATGTATTACAAATAACACATAATTACATTCTTCACACCCTGGAGCAAGTATCACCTGCAGCCAGGCTGTACAGCTGTGGCTGGTGCTGAGCTGAATCTAGTATCACCTGCTGTTCCAAACCTGGCACTTCAAAAGAAGCTGGAGGAGTATGCATGGTACAAAATCCTGGTGCTCCTAGTTTGGGTAGAGCTTATAAAGAGTGAGACCAGACTTGGGATTGCTCCATGTGTTTGTGGTTTGTTGTGCCAGTGCTGAAGACTGGCAGATGCAGATACAGTGTGAATGCACAAGTAGTTAAACAGGAATAGGATTGAGTTTTATTTGCATACCAGACCCACACTGGTGCTGCCTGTACTGGCTCTGCACTGCCTTGTAACTGTCTACATGACATTACCAGTGCTCTTTATCTCTGGTGTAGTGTAAGGATGCAAATGCCAAGTACATGCAGTCAGCTTAGGTAAATCAGTATTTATTAACTCTGAAAATCATCTGGATTTCTGATGAGTAACCTCCCTCCCTCCATGGAAATGGAGCCCCAAAGACAGTAATGGTATGTGTTATAAACAGAAGTAGCTCAATGGGGAGCCAGTTGCTCACCCATCCCATGATGTGTTTATCCAGCTGTGTGCTGGACATTTTGTCCAGAAGGATCCTGTAAGAGACCGTATGGAAAGCTTTACTGAAATCCAAAAGGATTAGATCAGCTGGCTTCCTCTGATCAGCTGGGTGGGTTAGCTTGGCATAAAAGGAAATCAGGTTTGATAAGCAGGACTTTCCCTTCACAGAGCTGTGCTGGCTGTGATCAATGACCACATTCTTTAGGTTCTCAAAGGCATTTTCCCATTTTACTAATTAGCTTCCTGAGCAGCCTGAAGTCTGCTGTCCTTGTGCCTAGAGCTGAAGTTTTCCTGGCACTTTTCCTCCTGTCAACACAGATTTTAGACTGGATCGCCTCGTGGTCACTGGCCAATCTCCACTCAGGAGACCCTCTCTTTACACACAACAATCCTGGTAAGGCAGGCAGTAGTGAACTTCTGTAGGATTTCAGGTACATCTTAAGAGCAATACGTGCTACTGTGTAATGCACAATGTTTGGCTGTACCTTTTCACTGTAAAGCTGATGACAGTCTAAGGACAAAGGTAGATGGGGAGTTCAGATAGGGCCAGTACGTGCAGATAGATCACAACAATTTTAATGGCATGGAATTATATGCAGCATTCTTTTTTACCTTCTCTGTCCTGTTTTGCATTAAATCAATGTCCAGGTTTACCAAATAAGAAGTATTTTAGTTCAGCACACATTGTTGGAAGTAAGATCAAAAAGCTATATCTGTCATTTTCTAGCATCTGAAGAAAAAGAAGTACATAACTTTCCCATTTTTTTTCCCTGGCACAGAAACAAAGCCTGCTATTTTGAGTTCTGTAAAACAGTAGCCTTACTGGGTCATGAGATCAAGTTTTATGAAGCATATCCATAGCAGTATTCATGTTTTCTTCTAGGAAAAAAAGCTGCTAGGGTAGTAATGGTAGGGACATTGCTTTTCATTTTATAATCAGTGAATTTTTGCTTTTTCAGATGGGAAATTTTTAAATTGTCACAGCTTGTTCCAGCCAGTTCTTGCTAGTAACACTTTGTTCTGTTCTGTTGTTTTGCTGTAACCCAAACTACTTGGAAACAATGCAAGACATCCTGTAGTTCAGGATCTGTTGGAACAGCAAAGCTCTCATGCCCAAACTAAAACAAGGATCATCACATGCTTATGCAAAGCTGTTTAAAATAGTCTGGACTTTGTTTATTGTGGTTCTCATATTTTAGAAAACCCTAAGAAACATTTTAACCAGTCCTTTGTAGTATATCTATACAGATAAACTTGCATTTTTAAGTGGCTGACAAACCTCTCAGTTATTCGCAGTATTTGCTCCTCTTCACTAAGATTTTCTTAGCATTCTCATGTTTTCTGTAGTAATGGTCTTACCCACGTCAACATCTTCCATGAAAATTCTGTGCTCCAGTGTTGAATATGGTAACTCTTAGGTACTTCACTATTAACCTGATGAATAAATAGAACCAGCATATCACTAAATCAAAATCCAGCTAATTTCTTGGCAGAACTGAGTCATCTCCCAAGTAGTGGGTGCTTCCACTTTTTGGGGATCGTGTTTTTCTCCTGGTTCTTTTTAGAACCTGCCAGCTATGGCTGAGCTTCCTGGCACTGCAGATGCACTTCATGGCTGTCTCCTACCTGTCATTGTGGCTTAGCTGATACATTCATTGGACCACAAGCCTCTGGAATGAAGTTTTCTCTCTGAACCTCTAGCAGCATAGTATGCAGTGCAGATTAGCATACCCAAGCCAAGACTTCCATTTTTTGCCAGCAAATTGTGTTTGTTTCCTCCTCCAGAAAACTGACTCTTGTGATACCCAGTGGCATGAAGAGTTGTGAACATAAGGTATTTAATCCTTTATGAGATTCCTTAGACTAGAAAGCAACCCGCTGTCAAGTTAGAGAGTTAAATTTACTAGCTGATGGAGAAAAATAGCATGAATGTGCATGGACCAGGATTGCATGCGCAGGAATAGGGATGCTACTCATTGCCATCTGATGTTGCTGTCATGTTTTCAGGTGTGCTCAGTCTCCCTGGGTTTTTTCCTGGCTCCTCCTTCAGCAAGCAGTGGTGCTCGTTTGTATTTGTAAAGAGCCATTCTCTTTACTTAATTGATGGAAAACATTGGGCTTTTTTTGTTCAGTTCTCTGTTGCATAAGTGACCTGAGTAATCTTACTCTGGGTCCAAATTGGCTGTAGTGCAGGTGTAAAAGAGGGAAGAGGGAAATGGGATTGCACTACCTCTGCTTTAATCCACTGTGAAACCACAGCCTGCATCACCTAAGAGCGGGAGTTTCCACAGCTCATTATCCCCTTGGCTAGTCTTTGACTTAAACCTATATGATGACACCTGGCTCACCAGAGTTGTGTTTACCTTTGTTGGCAGCTGACTCGAGCCTTTGCTTGGGCAGCACCAAGACTAGTCCCATCTCCTCTGAGGAAGGTTTCTTTGGGGACAGTGCTCTTATAGCAGCCCCTTCTCAGTTCTTCTGTCCTTGTCACTACTGCATAGCCCAGCAATTTCCAGGGCTACCTAGGGAATCTGATATGCAAACAAGCTTATGTTAAAAAAAAAAGCCAAACTAACAAAACCCAGCCAGAACGCCAGAACAGCAGCTCAGTGTGGACACTGGTTTAACCTTGGTGCTGGTGCTGCAATAGTAGTGCTAGCACAGGGGGCAGTGCAGCACAGGATCCAGAAGGAGGGGCGGGTTAAACTGGTGGCACACCTGACAGGAGTGACAGTCAAAATCCTCCCTTGTAAGTAAATATTTTCCACAGGGAAAGACGGGATGATTAGTTGTCATAATCCATGGAAACCTGCTTCACGGGATCTAACTGCAGGCTGGTGTGCTGGGCTAGGCAGGGAGTCTCTCTGGGCAGTGCACCGTGAGGTCTTTCAGGAACCCAGAACTTTCAACAAGGTATCAAGAAAACCTGCAGCAAGTTGGCTGCCAGAGGGGACAGCAGGTGCCTTGCATTGGGTTTTAGCACAAGTGGGATGGGCAGCCTTTCTTTCTTTTCTTGTTCTGTCTCTTAAACCACTTGTAGCCTTGCATACCTTTAGGGTGCTGTGAAGAAATTTATTTGCATTGAATGTTAGCCTAGTTTCAGTTAACAGTATTTGGAAATGCTGACAGAAAAAAAAATACAAAAACCCTTTCTCATCTAAGGATGTGGTGAACCTTGAAAATCGGCTACCAGGTTAGCTTAGCTACTCACAGCCCCTGAAGGTAGCAGGAAGGAGGCTGAGGATTGCTGGAGTCAGAGCTATTAGCAGAAAGGATAGGAGAGAAAGGAGGATTTTTAGTGGTGACCAGGAAGGCTGCCTGACTTGCCACAAGGTCGTGGCAAGTTGCCCAAAACCTCAGTCTCCAGTGGATTTTTTCAGCTTGTAGCTCCTGGTTTCTTCACCTGGTGGGTGTTTGCACACATGAAATGTTTGTTGAATACTTGTTAGGAGATTAGGTGATGATGTTCCTCATTCCTATCTCCATGAGAAGTTTCCATTACTAACCTCTCTTACCTAGTAACAAAGCAAGTAAATAAAGTACTAAATAGTGTAGAATTGGCTTTGGAAGTGCAAAAATAGTTATATCCTATGTGTGACAAGAGTACTTACAAGGAAGTAATTTTGTAAATTTTTTTTCCTACTTTGAGTACTTTGCACTGACACCTACATCTTTCTCACTCCAACGCAGGAAACAGACATGGGCTCTTGTGTAGGTAGCTCATCAGGGGACATCTGTATAAAGTGCATTAATAGTCCATAGGTTCAAAGTCAGAGGTTACAGTACAGAGATGGGCTGCAAAATAAGTCTGGAGGGAGAAGAAAAAAAACAGACCCAGATGGTGTGAATGTCCTGGTATGCAGGTGAGGAAAACAGAACAGGGTTGTCAAAAAAAGGAAGATAACAAAACAAATTAGTGATAAGTAACAGTACAAGTGGTCTGTATTACAGGAAAGAAGTAGCAAAGGTCAGTCTCAAGAGGGGAATTTAGTTACTAATAGAGAAAAAGATAATAGATTGGATTTTCCTGCTCACTGATGCTGGACATATTGATAAATAAAAGCATGTGCAATGAGTTCAGCAGGAGAAACTGCTTCTGTTGATGAAGTGTGTATTTGCAAAATGATGTTACAATCTTTATTTCAAATACAGATAATAACAAGTGTGTGATGCTTTCCCACTTTGGTGGAAAATCAAAACACACCAAACAGTACCTGAGCACTTGTGCTTTGTAACAAGAATTGACTTGTGTGGCTAGATCCATACTGTAATCCTGCTCTGCTGGAGCGTGGAGCTTTCACAAGCACTGAAAGACCGAGATGTGCTGCAAGGGCAGAGTGGGCAAAGGACTGCTCTGTTGGAGCTTCTAGGCTCAGGTGCATGACATTAGGCTCTTGGTGTTGCCAGGAAAATTAATGCACAAACATCAGAGGTTTATGTACAAAAAGGAGACAGAGGAGTTCTTTTACTCTATTCGAGTAAAAGGAGAGGCCATGGGGCATTCCCCTGGGGTCTCTCAAAGTTTTGGAGGACGCTGCCTCCTTTTTATCCTAATTTCCCAGCCACATTTCCCTTCTCTCTTTACCTGTTGGCTGAGCTACTTGAGAGGTACAGACTTCCCTGATACCGAAGATTTCCCTCTAATCTATAACCCTCCTTTTTAATTTTTAATTCTTATGGAATTTAGGCGTTTTCCCCATTGTTTCTTTCATCTTCCAATATCCAATTTCATTTGTCAGCAAACCTATAGTTTGTTTGTGAATGCAAATATCTTTTTCCATTCATCAATCAGTGGAATCCTTCCCATTGTTTCTTTTATCTCTCAGTGCTAGTTTTATCTACCGGCAGACCCACAGCTTGTTTGCAAAGACAAACCCGTTATTCCTCTCAGCGTGAACAGGTGAGGGCACAGCCCCGGAGTCAGAAACAGCTGCCTTCAGTCACTGCTGGGTGCCACACGGGCTGGCACTGGCAGCCCTGTGACTGCAAGCTGACTCTGTGCAGGGAGCCCATCTGGGCTCAAAGGCTCATCCCTTTGCTGCAAAGGGATCCCGCAAAAGGATTGACTTTTGTCTGGCCCAGCTCGCTGGCTCATCACACAGTTGCATGGGCTGCAGCGCTTGTGGAGAGGGATAAGATCTTGAGGAAGCAGGGAGGGGTGGGACCCAGCGAGCACAGGCTGCTGTTTCACCATCCTGTCAGAGTGCAAGGAGCACACCCCTGCCTTTGGTTGTGCCACACACTGTGGGTTGCTACGGTTATATTGTGCTGGTATTTGAAACATTTTCAGATGGATCGTTTCCTAGGAGAACAAACAACTGCTTTTTGTCAGCATCACGCACACGGCAGGCTCAGGGCACTCTCCAGCACTGAAGTGCAATCCTCCAGATGGTCCTTTAGCAGGCTCTGTAGGTGCCGCCCCATTCATAGCCGCATAAAGAGCCTGAAACTCCTTATGCGTGTGTGCTTTGCTCAGTTTGCACAAAATGGGCGTTTGAAAGGGCTGCATTCAACAGCTGTGGCTGCTGCCTGGAATTGTTCCAGCTGGTGAAAGGCTTCAGCTCCCTCCCTCTGGTCTTGACAAATATAGTGGAGCTGCTGAGACAGGTTAGTTGTGCTGGCTAGTGTGTTGTTTTCTGCTCTTCCATAAAGTTCTGACTCGGATTTACCTTCAGGTCTGTTGAAAATAAATAAATAAAATACAGCAAAACTCTTAAAGTACATCAACGCCAAAATATAGGCATTTAACACAACTAATATTTACAGAAACCGTGATCAAAACCTGGGCACTCAGTTTTGCACATCTTTTGATTTTTAGAGCTGGGAAAGAAAACAGCTTTGTCCTCAGCAAGCGGGGTCATGTGAGGATAGCTCACAGAAAGGAAGCCAACCCAAGCACTGCTGTGCTCTCACGAGCTTTCTGCCACAGGCTGTGGGAGAAGACTCAGAACAGCATTAAATATAGTTGCAGCAGAACCTGCCTGGCTAGTTCCTCCTGGATCTGTGCTGTGAAATTTTCATTGTGGATGCCCTTGCATGGTGCAGTCTCACTAACGATAGCAATGGTGTGTCCCGGCTGCTCACCCTGCAGCAGGAGGGGCCACAGGCCTTGGTGCTTTGGTAACCCCCCTACAGCTACATCCTCTCATCTCAGGGGGTCTCTGGAGACCCTCTGCCACTGTTAACAATGAGAAATATTGCCACCTTTCCTTCTTTCCTCTTCTTAATTATAAATTATGATTATTCCAACAATTTTTAACATGATTATGGAGCGGACTCTGCAGACTGAGCAACTTCTATAAACAATTTTCAGTTGTCATTAAAAACCTTTCATGCCCATATTTTTGGATCTGAGAGAATGGATCAGTTCTCTTTTTTGGAGACAAAAATTATGAGAAGTTCTGCTGCAAGTAAATTACAAAATATCGGAATAAGGATAATTTTAAATTTGTTAAATCACTGCTAGTCCTAATCCCGTCCCCTTCAATTTCCATCTATTTACCAGTTAATTAATCCTCTACGGACCCGGGGAGAAACATTTTCAGGTAATTTCCCCCCCCGCAGCTGCTGGGAGGCCCACCCTGACAGAGGCAGGGAGAAGCTGGGTTTGTGTTTATGGGCGCCGCACCCGGGCAGCGGCTCCACCCCGGAGGGAATTCCCACGCCCGGGAATTGCAGGCAGCGGAATGCCGCCAAACATTCCGCAACCTCCTTGCTTCCAGATCCTGTAAATACAGTAAAAATCTTCACGGCCTTTTCTCAGTCCTTCCCCGTCCGAGGATTTTCTGTGCTGGTGCTTTTCTCCTGCAGCCCAGCCAAGCTGTGTCCGCTCAGCGCAGAGAACTATCGAGGCCTTTGCAGCTGCCTGGAATAGCGTGGTTTCCTTTTTTTTCCCCCCCTTTCTTTTTTTTTTTTTTCTTTCTTTCTTTCTTTCTTTCTTTTTTCCCCTGCCTAGCAGTGAATAATGGAGTTTCCTCAGATAAGACTAAAGCGGTCTGGCCCATGCCTTTACCTCTCGTGGTCAGACGGGCAGAGCCATCCCTCCACCCGCGGCTCAGACCCGATTGCGTTTCTCACACTGCAGGGCAGACAATGGCAAAGCCCCCCGCGGATGGTGCGAGCTGAGAGGCGCAGAAGCACAGGGGCCAGGGGATGGGTTTGTGTGCCTTGTGTGCCTCCCGCAGCTCACAGCATCCCGCCCGGCTTGTGAGGGATTGCCGTGGCTGCCTGCGGTGGGGAAATGGCCACAGCCTCAGCGGGGATCTCAGCTACTGCCTCAGCAAGAGGGAAAGGTACCAAAACCCCCTCCTGGCTTCCCTGTTCCCAAACTTCGCCTCCATTCAAAAGCACCGTGTTTAAAGGCAGTGTCACAGGCTGGGAACCCCCTGTCTTGCACAGTTTCCTTCCGCTTTTCTTCTTCCTGAAACGCGGTGCCTTTGTCATCCCGCAACCACGGCGCCCTCTGAGCAGCACAGGGAGAGCACTCGCTGTGAGCGCCATTCATGATCGTCTCTGCACACTCTCCTTCTGGTGGGAGGAGGAGGAGAGAGGAATTCTCCTTTTATCCTCCACCATTCCGTCAGGACAACAGACAGTGCCTCTGGGCACAGGCAGCTCGTAAAACCCACAAAATTGCAAATTTTTTGGCCAAACCATTCTTGATTTTAAGCAGATAAGGAGCAAGGGAAAACAAACTCGGCATGTAAATGGAGAAGAGATGCTGTGCAACCAGCACTTAACAGCGTTTTTAACTTTAGTAGAAATATAATTTTCACAAAGAGGAAAATCCCTTTAAATCCCACAAAACTCCCCCAGCCTGATGGGATCTGGAGAATTAGGGGCTATGAACGCATTGGACTGGAAGCCTCGGTTCTCCTCCCCCTGCTTTCAGCAGGACAGGGACCAGGCATTACCAAGGACCTGAGAAATGGCTCATTCTAGCAAAGTGCATTTGCCCCTCTTCTGGAGGTCAGGGATTATTTGTTCACTGCTGAAGGGAAGCTGCTTTAGCCACAAAGCCGATTGCCTTCCTCTAGAAATCCCCCTGAGGAGAAGCTGACTAAGCTGAACCAGGGGATGCTGAGGCCATGGCAATATTTTCCTCCGTAAGCAGCTGTTGCCACATACAACCAATCAGAGGAAAAAAAGGACAAAAAAGGAAAACAACCAACCAAAACAAAAAAAAAAAAAAAAGGAAGGGAAATGTGCCCAGGGAAATGTTGTGTTCAGCTGCAAGGCAAAGCTGGCTGAAAAAATGGGAGGAATGTATCTTGTTTTCGCATAAGGACTGCAAAGCATCTGTCCTGCAGTTCCCATGGGATTGGTTTTAATCCTTTTTTCCTAAATAACCAATCTGACTTACAGATGTGTGTGTTTTCTGCCCAGGTCCTGCAGGCTTGTTGGAAACATCCCCAAGTGTTTCCTTCTCCAGGGAAATGAGTGGGAGAGATCCCAGCTGATACTTGGACTAGGGGAAGATGTCTCAGCTCAGCTCATGGACCAAACCTTCTGTTTCTGCAGTATTTCAGAGCAGGACAGTGCTGCAGGGGGTTAAATGGGACCAGGATGAGGAGTACAGCTGATTGTCACTGACTCCAAACAGCATCTGGCCCTCTGAGGCTGCACACTCAGTGGGACTCGGGTCCCAACAGCGTTTCCCACTTGATTCGCTATGAAAGTGGATGAGAGCAGCATTAGGAGAGTTCATATGAGGCAGAAAATGGCATAAAGCACCTTATGTGCCCTATTAAGCAGTGAGTGATTTTCCTCTCCCCACCTCAGTGCGGTGGGCACGGGAGCATCCTGCTCCTGGCCAGGCAGCTTGGGCCAGCCTGGACTGAGAGCAGTGGAGGACACTGCCTGCCTGCACTAGGGAAGTGAGAAACTCTTTAATAAGAGCTATCAGGTGCACTGTGTTTTCTTTGGTCTGGGTGATTCCCCAGAAAACCACAGTCCAGGCCAAAGGAGTGGCCTGGCGCCGGCTCTGGCACAGCTCCCCTGCTGTATTCCTCCATGGGAGCTGCAACAGCGGCTCCTGCAGCAGCCAGGCACACATAAAGCAGCAAAAAAAAAAAAAAAAAAAAAAGAGAGTGAAGACAGAAAGATGATCCCTCTGGCTGTTCCCAAGCCCAAGATGAGAGAAAGTCCTGCCTTATCCCTACTCTCTTCCTTCCAAACCCAAGAGCAGGAGTTGCAAGTGACCATAGGAAATACTCCACTTCCTGAGAAAAAAACCCCAAACACCTAAAAGCAAACAAACAAACAAAAACCAAGGAAAACCCCAAAACAAAAATCCCACCAAAAGCAAACAAACAAACAAACACCCAAACAACAAAAAAACCCAAACAAAAAAAAATTCTGTGTGGCACACACATTTACACTGAAATGCTGTACATCCAGCTGGAAATTGCATCAGCTTGATCCAGGTGTAATTTTGCTGTGATGATAGCCATTTCAGGCAAAGTCTTCAGCTGTACCTCTCTGCCCTGCTCTGCTTGGCTGCCTGACAATTGCCTTTCCCCCTGCTCCGTTTCTGCCCCCAGCCCTGACCCTCGCTGGGAAGCTTTCCCAGGTTCTCATAGCTGTTGTGGGCAATTCCACACTGGCACCTGATTTTGGTCCTTCAAAGTGGGATCCTCTCCTATTTCAGTATTTGAATTTTCCTCCTCACTGCTCGTCTGCCGTGCCTGTGTTCAGTTCAGCACGTTAACATTTACAGTGACTTCATGGCACATCCACCCTGTAGCTCTGTGCATCCAAAGGAAATGGAATAAAGAAGGGCACTGGCAGCTCAGCTATGGCACAAAGTGTCCATGAGGCAGAAAGATCAGCTTGAGCACCTGCCTTGCTGGCCTAGGTAGAGTGGGAGTGGGGACGCTCTCCTTGATGAGCAGCAACAAGTCCTGGGAGCTGAGTCACCCAGACACCTACCTGTCAGCAGGTGATGTGGGACATGCCTGCCATCTCCCAGAGGACCCACGTGGGGTGGCACGTGCTGCTCACGTTGCAGAGTTCAGCTGTGCATGTCACTGAGGACATGGAAGGTGGCTGTCACACCACAGTCAACATCAGTGAAGGGAGCCCTGCACACAGTGCAGGACAGGTGCTTTTACTTTCAGTGCTGGTTTTGTTTATACAGCCTGGGTGGAGGCAGGAACCCCACCAAAACAAGCTCGCCAAAGGAACATTTCATTTGTGGAAGGAACATGGAATTTCCCAAGGTAAGAACAGCAGGTTCAAGTGATTGCATTTCCATCAAGCAGCTGGCATTGTTTCCAGTGCCCCACCTCCTCCTCTGCAGCCTTGCCTGCTTGCAGGCTGAGGGCAGCTGTGGCTCCTGTGGCTCAGGGCCAGCCCTGGAGCTCAGTGCCTGCCTCCCTGGAGCCGTGCCTGTTTGCAGGGTGAGCCTTTGTACGTGAGCAGAAGCAGCACCCGTGCACTGGGACAGCTTTGCTGCTCTGTTCCCCTCCTCCCTGATGCTGGGTGGCCTCAGAGCCTGCAGGGGACTGAAAATTGATACTTCTGTTTGCCATGGTAAAGCACTGGGAGCCAGAAGACTCTTCTCATTTTTTCTTCCCATTTTTTCTATTTTAATGGGGCATACGCTTGGTTGTGCAAGTTGCCATTTTCCCTGACAGTTTCTTGTGGCAGCCCCATCTCACAGCATGGCTCACATCTATTTCCCTGGTGTCCTCCTGACCTTGATTGCTCATCTGAGGGGGCCCCTCTCCTACCTCCAACCTGCTCTGTGCTCCCAGCTGGCTTCTCTTGCTCATTCCCATTATAAGCCTTCAAGGCCCTCTGTAACTTTTTATATGGAAAGTGCACAAACTCCACCTCTCCTTTCTTCTAGGCTCAGCAAAAGCCTCTGCCTGCTGCGAGGAAGACTTGCTGCTCCTTCCTGTCCTGGCAATTTGGTGGATTTCTAGGAGGGTTTTCCTGCAGGGTTTGGGCACAAGGACTTCCATTCTTCTAGACCCAGCTGTGGAAGAGGTTTTCAGTCTCCCTGCTCTCCCTTACCCCTCCCACTGGAGGTTGATTCCCCTTGGATGGCTGGTGGAGTAATTAGAGTGCAGTTCCTTCTGCTTGCTCTGGGCAAAGTTACACAGGATAATTTAAATTAATGCGCCCTGGCTGGTTCTGCCTGAAGTGAACCAGGGGAAACCTCATGCAATCCTCTCTGCCAGCTGTGATGGGAGTGCTGTGGCAGCCAGGCAGACCAGGGGCATAAGCTCTGCCACCTGCAAAGCTGGGGCTCAGCAAGCCATGTCCTGTGTTGCACTTCTCCACAAGGGGCCAAACCCAGCCCAGCTGTGCTAAGCAGAGGGGCTTGGCTAGCCAAGGAGGTCAGCTGGCAGCACTGGTCACAGGTGCTGCTGGAAGATCTGCCCATCCTAACATCCAGACTCCTGAGAGGCTGGTGCTGCCTCTTTCCTCAGCTCTGTGTGAACAGCACTGGCTCTCAAAGCTTTCCTTTTTTCCTCCTGAAATGTGCCAAAGGTAACACACTTCCAGGTGAACATCATAAACTTCCAGCTAGGGAATCCACATGGGAAAGGGCTGTCTTGTCCTGCAGTGCAAAGGCAACATTTCCATGGACATGAGGCCTGACCTCCATGTAGGAGAGAGAGTGAAAGAGGGGCCATGCTGTCTCCTTTTCTGCCCTAATGCCAGGGGTTCAGGACAGTGGGACAGGGTCAGGAACAGAGTGCAAGAGTTTGGGATGAGGTTGCTTGGCCAGGAGGGAATAAAGACCTAGCAGCCCTTGAGTGGGCCCATTGAAGGGTCCCACCTGGGGGAGGCATGCACCCATGTGGCCACAGCTCTCTTCACAGAGAGCAGCAGGCACAACCTTCCCAGGATTTCTCCTGGGGAAGGCAGTGAGAAAGCTCAGAGAAAGAAAACAATTCTTATCTCTATTCGCTGCTCCTGTTGTTAGGCACATGTGGAATGTGTTATGGATGTTGTTTACCAAAAGTGATTTGTTAATTGGACTCTGATGATAATTGTTTTGATTGATTGACCAATTAGGTCAAAGCTGTGTCATCACTGTCTGAAAGGGTCACAGGTTTTTCTTTTGTTTAGTATAGTAGTAGTACAGTAGTAATATATTATAATATATTATAGCTTAATAAAGCATTTCTTCAGCCTTCTGAAATCACTGGAGTCATTGCACGTTATTCCCTGGCTGGGGGGTCATCCTGCATTGATCCACCCATGCAGAGCCCTGGCTGTTCAGGTGCTTCCAAGCCAAGAGAGAAGCCTCTAGTGCGTTGTACATTCTGCACGAGTATGGAGCTGCTGAGCACAGGCTTTCCAGGTGTTGGCTTTGAATACAGACCTATCAGTATCCTGTTTTAGGGTTTGAAATCTCTTTTGGGATCCATGCCCAAGTGCCAATTTCCACTATTGGACAGAAAGTATTTTCTCCTGAAGCAGGGATGAAACAGTTGCTGTATTCCTGTGGCACTTTAGAACGCCCTTTTGTAGGCCCTGCAGCATGAGCCCCAGCTGGGACTGGATTATATTGCTCCTAGTTGTCCTGCTGTTGGGTGGTTAATATAGACACCAACATGGGCAGAAGCATCACCCTGCACAGGCCTGAACTACTAATTGCTAAGAGCCCAAGTGATGGTCAGGTTATTTATATCCCAGCCTTTCCAGCACTGGCCATGGCTGAAGACAACACACCAGACTGGAAAGACCTCTGGGCTGGTGATTGGGGTGGCCTTATTAAGTGTCAAACTCAGCCTGTTCCTCAAGGAGCTGTTTTCTTTATGTAACCCAGCGTTTTCTTCATGTAACCCTGACACACCTTGCAACAGCCTGGCTGGAAAATCAATTGCAGCACGGAGAGCAATGTGAGCACCACCTTCAGTGGCTCCATGTGTGCCCAAGGTTGATCATCCCTGACATTAATTATGGGTTGCTCAAGCCCGAGGATGAGGCCTCTGTTTTTCAGTATAATCACATGAGCTCAGATGGCCCCAAGCACAGCTTTGATTCTTGCATTGAGCAAGGGCTCTGAGTGCACGTGTGGCTGCTGCAGTGCCTGACAGGGAAACGTGCTGGGGCTGAGCCACCTTGGAACCTGTCACCACATCCTGGGTGCTGAGGATGGTGTTGCTGTGCCTCCTGCCAGGGGCTGCCCTGCTCAGGAACTTCTGGCAGCCCCTTCCTGCAGAGCCGTCTCTGGTGGCAGTGCAGGCTGCCAGCTCCTGTGGCAAGGCTTCAGGAAACAGAGTGGTTTGTCACCTCCAAGTTGTTAAATCTAATCAAACAACACACAAGAGTTCAGTGAGCTGGGAAACTTGCTCTGCACAGGAGCTTGTGTGATCAGACTGCCAGCTGTCAGAAGCCAGGACTGGACGTGACTGGCTGCTCCAGGATGGCACTGGGCTGGGAGAAAGAGGGAGATCACTGGGACTGAAGGAGCAAAAGCGCACCCTGGAAGCTGTGTCTCCTTGTAGGTAACTCTGCAGGCTGGAGGGATGCCTGTCTCCAAGCACTGGCATTACTCTGTGGCTGGAGTGTGTCCCTGCAGGTGTCCTTCCAAGAGCTGTAACCAGCCTGGTGGCCTGTGGAGTAGGGAGGTGGCTTTATTCTGGTGATAGAAAGGTTTTGGGGCAGGGGAATTCCCAGCTTTTCATGTCATCTGAGTTTGGAGGGCTGCAAACTTTTGACAACAAGAAAAGTTGAGCCAAAATTAGTGACCAGCTATTCCAACATGCTGCTGAATTAGTTGCAAGTTTCTGTCCAAACCAGGGCTCAGTCTGTCCTTGGCAGGCAATCTGCAGGGAAGGATTCCTCTGACCTTTTCCCTGCATGAGATCCACTGAGCACAGTCCAGTAACCCTGAGCTGACATTGAGCAACCCCAGCAAGAGAGCAGCTGTGTCCAGTCCCCTGTGTGTTTGGAAATCCTGGACTCTGGATTGCACAAAGTACAGCTGATGTGCCCTGGCTGTACTGGGCAGACTGTCCCCTCGTGTGCCAGGATGCCAAGAGTACAACCTGCCAGACTTACCACAAGCATGCAGCTTCTCTCAGCACAGGAACCTTCATGTCAGGCCAGGAAACCCCAAACAGAAATAGGGCAACCCCTGCCTGCCCAAGCAGCGTGCTGGGATTTCTCCATAGCAATGCACTGTGGGCTTTTTGCAGCAAGCCATGACCCAGCTTGCTTGCAGCAAGTTGGGAGCTGTGCTTGGCCCCAGAGGCTGAGCCCTGGGTGGGATCCAGCCTCCAGCAGCCTGCAGAGGCAGGCCCAGCCTGGTGCCAGCTGCGGGGCAGGGGCTGCAGATCCCGGATGCCTCGGCACAGAGCCATGGCTGGCATGCTGGGCAGCCTGCCCTGCCAGAGCTGCGTGTTTCCTCAGGCAGGAGCAGGCTGAAGTGCTGGGGGCAGTGTTAGGGCAGAGTTCAGCTCCAGCTCTTCATCTGAGTGTCACCTAAGTCTTGCTCAAAGCGTATCTAGATTAAAAATGCTGGATTCTTCTAGCAAGATGTATATTCCTCTCCTAAGGGGCTGCACACACGGGAAATTGTGGTTATGCATTTCCCAGTAGATAAGAGAGGGGCAAAGTATTTCACCTGCTTCCCCTGCTCTCTGTCCCTCTCTGCAGTGTGGGTTTCTGCTCCCTGTATTACAGCACCTTGGAGCAAGCCTTGCTCACTTATTCTGTTATGACTGGGAAAGGGAGAGTCTGGGACAGTCTGCTGTCCTAGAGTGTGCTTCCTTCTGCGTGCCTCAGATCAGGGGGACAAAAGCAGAGGCCAGAGAACATTTTTCACAGAACAGATCTGTCATGACCTCTGATCCTGAGTCACCTCTTTCACTGTGCTGATCAGCCTGAGGCTTGAGTATGCAGTTCTGGCCTTGACATCCCCCTCTGCTTGTGTAGGCAGCCCCTTGCTCCATTTTCTGGGCAGCAGATGTGCCCAGTGGACTCCTGCAAGCTGGCAGGCACGCAGAAGTGAGGTGATGCAATGCTTATCATTGCCATGCTTACACCTGTCCAAGGAACTGGTCTTTTATCTCCCAGGTCCACATCCCACTGCCCTTTTGCCTCTTGCACACAGAAAAGTTCTCTGTAAGGAGGAACTGGATTGTCTGGAAAATATCCTGCAGGTCACTCTGCCAGCTGGTTCTGAGCAGCTGCTCTGTGTGGCTCTGCACTTGCTCAGATGTGGATGTAGTAAACAAATCTCCAAGGAGTAGCTTGAAAGAGAGACGGGCTTTTTCAGTAGATACAGCTAAGTGCAGGGAAGGAGAGCACAGCAGGGACCTGAGATGGAAAGGAAACAGGAAGAGCTGTCACCTCTTTATGTGTTTTACCCTCAGAGCAGCAGCCGACTTCTGTACTTCCCTTAAAAGAAAGAAAGGCAAAGATGATTCACGTCCCATTCCCCAGCTCAGCCTTGAAGCAGCATTGTGTGACTAAGGCCCTTGCTGCATCATTTCTTTCTCCATCTGATGCCGAGAAGGTCAGAGTACGGCAGATTGTGATTAAGTGGAATTTCTCAATGTTGAAAGACATTTGAGATTCATCCCAGTGATTAATAAAATTACTTGGGGGGGCATAGGAAAATCTGATCCCATACATTTTTTTCTGAAGAGCATGAACCCTTTGAAAGTCCCGTGTGCGAAAGCTTAGAGAACAGCATTTGCATGGGGTGCCCCTGCCAACAAAGATGAGCAAAGGTGAAACCCATCATACCACAGGGCCCCTGCCAGCACGAAATCCTCCTGAATTTCCACATAGCTCTGGTTCACAGCCTTTCCCCTTGCCTTATTGCACACTGCTGGAGGAAGTCTGCAAGTTTAATAGAGCCTGGAGCACACGAGGGAGGCCCAGGGCACAGACAGCAGCCCGAATCTTGCCAGTCCCAGCAGAAATCAAAGCAGGTGTGTTTGCAGCTGCTTTGCCACTGTAGCTGATGTTCATGTTCCAGTTCATGCTCCTCATGGCTCTGCAGAGGGGAGGACAGGTAGCACATAGACTTCAGGCAGCCTGCCTGGGGAAAGCTCCTCTGCAAACACCCATTTACAGGCAGCCCCTGCCCTGGGGAGTTTGCAGCCCAGAGCTGGGGCAGAGAAGCTGCAGGCAGAAGCCGGTGTGGGCTGTGACTCCATGTCCCACAGCAACATTTTGTGTCTGCTGGTTTGTGGTGTCCTAAGACGCAGAGGCAGCCTGCCTGGGTGAGGAGCAGCAGAGCTGCATGGGGCTCAGTGGCTTTGCCCCAGTCCCACCCGTGATGAGCGGCAGAGATGGAGCCAGAGCTGCTCTCTGCCTGTTTGTGCCACTTGTTACTAGAAGGCGCTTCAGAGGACAGGTTATGTTTTACTTTCTCTTTGTCCTCAGTGGTGTTAAGGAGCAGACTGAATCCTCCTATGCTGTAGCATAAATCACTATCTGTACCTCATTTTTCCCACTGGGGACTTAGAACATTCATATGTGAGTATTTCAAGTGGCTAATACCACATTCAGTAAGACCCACTGCTCTTATTGCAATTCCTAGTTTAAATTACTGGCTGTTTGCTAGCTAAAACATTTCTTTCCCTCTCCCTCATTCCTTTGGTATTGATCAGCCTGTTCTGTCCTGGCTTCTCAAAGAGAGGTTTTCTCTGGAGACTTCTGCAGCCCCAGTTGGCAGATGCTGGAGGCATGCAGCTCTCACAGAGGCCCCTTCTGGGGACTCTCAAAACTGTGCCAGCAGCGTGTCTGGCATTCTGCATGAGTTCTGTGAGGTGCTGTGCACGGACACAGGGCACAGCAAGTTGTTAGTTAGCAAAAGGGAGATGCTCTGGGTTTATGCAGAGCTAGTTCGCTAGGTACATGATTACAGCTCTGCAAGAAATGATTTAGCTGTCAGCTGTAAGAGGGAGAGAGACACTGGTGAAGCTGCTGCACCACATATGAGAAGAATCATCCTATGTGCAGCTTGATGCAGCTCATGCCACACACAGAGCTCAATTTCCTCTTGCTTCTACACTTCTTGTAAGGCAGCCAGGCGTGTCGAGCTCTCGCTTTCAAGGACAGATCTTCAGTACATATTTCAATCCTGTCTGAGCAGGAGTCAAAAAAAACCAACTGGTGTTGATGGGATAAAGGCACTTAACTTTGCATCCAGGAGAGCAGTCAGTCATTGCAGCAAAATTTATGTCAATCACAAGTCACAGCCATACGTTTCAGGGACCACAGGGCTAAGCATGTTCCCCACTGAAGCTTTGATGCCTTGCAGATATTTGCATGTATCACCACTGCTTCTTTTTCTAACCTCTACTTCATTAAAAAAAAAAAAAAAAAGAAGAGTTAAAATGAAATTCCATGCAAAGCAGCTCCATCACTGCACCAGCTTGCACTTTCCTGTCTGAAGAGCTCTTGGAGGCTCAGTTCAGGGGAGGTGAGCTACTCTGTTCACTGGAGGTTCAAAGCACAAGGAGCCTCTCTGCTTTAACCCTTTAAAGAGGGATGTTTTGCAGACCTTGCCCTCATGTTGTAGCTTACTTGCTTCTGAATGTCATGACTGTTTACACCCACTGCAGGTGCATCGTGCCCTGAACTCTGGATTTCCACATTCCAGTGGCAGACTGATGAGGCTAAGTGGGACCATACCCTGCACATTTCACTGATCTCACACATCTTGTCTTTGATTTCCTACTGTGGTTTACTGAGGCTGCTACTCAACAGCTAATGGAATAGGGCTTGGAATGCCAGGCACTGGAGGGGACATACCCTGCCCTGACCACAGGCTTTGATGTCAGGAGCGTTTGTATCCAATGCCTGGTCCTGTATAGAGACTCAGCTGCCACCAGGAGCAAAGAGCAGCTGGGCCCAGCTGTAAGTTCAGTGAAGCATGTGTCACAGCACTGCTCTTTGGGCTAAGCAGTGACTGAAATGTGCCCTGTCACTAGGGCATACTTGCTTCTCAGTTCACTCTGAAGAGGCCCCTTTGTGATGGCACACAGCAGCACGCCTCCATCTCCAGGCTGGCACAGGGTCAGACCCAGCGTGGGTTAAAGGCTCTCCATCTCCCAGTGGGCAGGCATGGGGGAAGGAGGGGACACTGAGAGGCAGGACCTCCTTTGCCGCTGCCAGCACCCTGCCAGCAGCAGCAGCAGCAGCATCCTCACTGACTCACCTGCACGCCTCAGCTCAGGTGGAAGATCAGCCACAGCCTAAAGCTGTTCTCAAGCTGCTCCCAAGTTGTTCTCTTGGTGTCCTCAGGGACAGGACTCAGAACCTCTGCGATTGGAGATGAAGATGATATTTCATGTGCCATTTAGCAAAATTCTTAATCAGTCTACACAGACATGCTTTTATCCTGTGCCAACAAGGAACATGCAATTTCTCCTGACAGCGTTCAAGGGCCCAGCTGTGGATTCAGTGAAACAGAATAGCTACAGAGAGAACATTTTTCATACAGCCATGTTGAGAAACCACTTGTGATGGTGTTTCATGATGAATGTGCTCACAGCACCAGGGACTTACTTGCCTCCAGGAAGAGGACACACTGATCTGTGTTTGCTTTGCTGCTGAATGAAAGCATCTGCATGGGAAATACCTAACACTCCCTGGGTGATGTACCTTGGCATCACACCGCGGGCTGAATCAGTCCCCAGATATGGTCTAAGTCATGGGCAAAATATCCAGTGGCAGGACACTGGTTGGCGTCAGAATCAGCATCAGTTTACCACCCAAAAGCTGTACACTTGACACAGATTGCAGCCCCAAAACCTTCAGCATGAAAGTGTCCTCAGGATCAATTTTGAAAATATCACCTCCAATGAGCTGGGTTTTCTTCCTGATGCATTTAGAGCAGCCAGGAGATGGAGTCAATGGTTATAGGGAATAGGATGTGTGTGTGTGAAGGGGGCCAGGTGCTGTGAGGGTGAGAGAGAGCAGAGCCAAGCAGACCTGATGGAAAGCGGCTAGCTCTCAGGCTAAATGAAGACCTGACCCTGTGCAAGCATGAGGAGTTTAACAGCTATTCTATGGAGGATAATTGGATGAAAATTTGAGGGCTGCCTTTTCAGAGATGGCATGTTAAGCCCCAGGATGGAAGTATGCCTAGTTCACATGACTCAGGAAAAGAGTGGGAGAGGAAGGAAATTCTACCATGTCACAATCACAAAAGCTTGGGAGAAAACATTTTTCAGGTGAGTGAGAAAACAAACATCTGAAGTTTCCAATGAGTAAGAAAAAAAAGTGAAATAAATTCTTGTTTTCTGAGTAAAGTAATCTGTTTCACTTGAGAAGTTCTCAATATGGTTTTAGTCTTGTGTTTTTTTTAAATTCATTGTTTCTAACTGAAACAAAGCAGAGCAGAACATTTGACAGGAGGACAAGTGCCAGCAAAACCTCAATATGAACAGGGCAGACTTCAGGCTGCTCAGGGAATTAGCAAGTCAAGTCCCCTGGGAAAATGTTTTTGCAGATGCCAGGGTCCATAAGCGCTGGTCACTTTTAAAACATCACCTCCTAAAGGCACAGAAGCGGGCAATGTCAGAAGTTAAGGAGGTAAGGCAGAAATCCAGCTTGGCTGAACAGGAATCTTCCCTTGAAAATAAGGTAAAAAAGGAAGGTGCATGCAAGCACCAGTGGAAACAAGGTCAGGTGACATGGGAAGGATACAGAGATATTGCTTGTCACTGTAGGGAAAAAATTCATGCAGACAAAGCTCAGCTGGAGTTGAAGCCAGAACTGTGGGGAGCAATAAAAAGAGTTTTTCCAAATATGTTAATGGCAAAAGGCAGTGTAGAAATAACATCAGCCTGTTCCAGGATGAGGATGAGCACCTCACAAACAGGGACGTGGACACAGCAGAGGTGTTTAATGCATTCTTTGCCTCTGTCTTCAAAACAGATGACAGACTAAGGGGATCTCAATGTCCTGAGCTGAGGAACCATGGCTGTGAGAATGATCACCTCCCAGTCAACCCTGAAATTGTGTGGGATCTGCTGCTCTGACTGGATCCCTACAAATCTATGGGGCCTGATGGGATTCACCTGAGAACCCTCAAAGAGCTGGCTGATGTCATCACATAACCTCTCTCAATGATTTTTGAGCAGCCTTGGGAATCTGCAGAGGTCCCAGCTGACTGGAATCTGGTGAATGTTGTCCTGATTTTGGAGGGCAAGTTGGAGGACCCTGTAAAAAACAGACCTGTCAGTCTCACTGCAGTGCCTGGTAAAGTTCTGGAGAATATTCTGGGAGCCATTGGAAACCACCTGAATGACAATGCAGTCATTGGTCACAGCCAGCACGGCTTGGTGAGAGGAAAGTCCTGCTTGTCACAGCTGATTTCCTTTTATGACGAGGTAACCCACCCAGTTGATCAGGGGAAGCCAGCTGATGTAATCTTTTGTATTTCAGTAAAGCTTCGATACTGTCTCTCACAGGATCCTTCTGGACAAAATCTCCAGCTCATAAATACAGCTGGATAAATACATCATGGGAGGGGTGAGCAACTGGCTCACAGGTCAGGCACAAAGGGTGGCAGTCAATGGGGTGACATCAGGCTGGTGACCTGTCACTAGGGGGGTTCCATAGGGCTCCATCCTCAGCCCTGTGCTCTTCAAAATCTTCATAGATTACTTGGATGCAGAACTGGAAGGGATACAGAGCAAGTTTGCAGATGATACAAAACTGGGAGGGGCTGTTGAACTCCCTTGAAGGCTGGGAGGCCCCACAGAGAGACCTTGACAAATCAGAGGGCTGTGCAATCACCAACTGAATGATGTTCAACAAGAGAGAGTGCTGGATTCAGCACCTGGGATGGGGCAAGCCTGGATGGGTGTATAGACTGGGGAATGAGAGCCTGGAGAGCAGTGCCATGGAAAGGGACCTGGAAAGGGCAAATTCAAGATGGGCCAGCAGTGCCCTGGCAGCCAGGAGGGCCAGCCCTGTCCTGGAGGGCATCAGGCACAGCATCACTAGCCGGGCAAGGGAGGGGATTGTCCTGCTCTGCTCTGCACTGGGGCAGCCTCACCTCCAGTGCTGGGGGTGGTTTGGGGTGCCACAAAAAAAAAAAAAGACATTAAAAAAATGGTGGTTTCCCTTTTCTGCTTTGCATGGACTTCTCTGAAAAAGGAAACAGGATTATCAGTTCCTTACTTTACGAGTCCCTCAGATACAGGGATGTCTTGTGGAGGGAAGTGGGTGGTTGGATCACTTTGGCAGTCCAGCTGTGTGGAGAAGAGAAACTGGCTTTTGGTGTCATCACCCAGGGCAGGAAGGCAGACATCCTGGAGTCCTGGCCTTCCCTGGACCTCACCTTCCTTCCTCTGGGACAGGGTCAGAGGAGAGGATGCTGTGGGCAAGCCCTAAGCATTTCTGCATGAAAAGTGTTACAGCTGGTCTGAGCTGTGAAGGGCAGGAGACCACCGCAGCAGTGGACCTTCTGCTGCTCCTGGTGGGTGCCACCTAGGTTTTCCATCCTGGTGGCACTGCTGCCTTTTTGCCATTTCAGTTGCTGAACATGCCCTTGTTCTGTTTTATCCCCTGTTGGAAGCTGGCTGACTGCAGCTGAAGCCTGCCAGCCTCTATAGGGCCAGCCCTGTTTCCCCCTCATTGTTTCAGTTTCCATGGGTTTGGGTGCTGCCCTCAGGAGGGGTTATCAAGGCAGGAGGCAGGGCAGTTTGAGAGCTGGCCCCAGCCTCCATGGGTAGCCCAGAATCCTGTACTTCAGCTTGCCACTGCCAGGGGACAGGGCTGCACAGGCAGGAGCATTAAGAGGCCTGGGGTGGATGGGCAGATGCAAGATATTGGGTGGCCCAGTAATTTTTTTAACTCCAGCAGTCTGGTTCATAGACTGTTAGAGAGGAGGTGGAGATCAAGTGTGCTCAAGGGTGAGGGGGATTTAAATCCCCTGCCTTGGGAGTGTTTCCCCCAAGCTAGGCTCGGCACAGTCTGGGGTAAAGAGCCTCCATGCAGCTTGGGGGAGAGCTTGTTTGTTTGTTTGCTAGGGCAAACATCTCAGAGAAGGTGCTGCCAGGGGTCAGATCTAAGGTTTTGGAAGAAATCCAGAAACATCACCCTCGACACATGCTGGAATGGAAGCCCATCCACTTAGGAAAAATGGAAAGAAAAGGGTTTTATTCACAGGCTGGGCAGCCTTTTCCCATACAGGGAGGAAAAACACCACACGGGTCCTCCCACGCTGCAGGAGCAAACAGCACAGCCCGGCTCTCCTTTCCCGCTGCTCCCTGCTCCTCACGGGGGGAGGGAAGCTGCCTCTCACTTGACCCCTGGGCACTCCCCGGTGAGAACAGAGCATTGCTCAGGCAGAGCAGCAGCACTCAGAGTCCTCTACAGGGCCTTGGGAAACTCCCTCTCCTTCAAGCTACTGAAATCCAGGAATAATAATTAACCAAGCTAAGTGTTGCACCGTAATTGTAGCTGTGTGCCCTTCAAGGTGTGCATACAGGTTAAAGATATTTGTGTTTTAAGGCTCTTTCTTGAACCATACATTTGCTCACATTGTGCTTTCAGCTGGAGAGATGAAAATCTTACCTTGAAAGATGCACAGGAAAATTAATCTGAACTAGCTCAAGCTGTGAAAGGGAAAAGAGTTTAAATGAAAGGGGTGCAGGCTTGTTCCTTCAGAGCAAGGGAGCCCCTGGGGCTGGTGGAGGACGGGTAAGAGGCTGCACTCTGCAGCTGGAGAGGCAATGGAGCCTGGTGCTGTGGTTCACGGCTGCTGTAACAGCGCAGAGCTGCAGAAAGGAGTGAGCGGGGAAAATCCCAGCTCTCTTCTGACAGGACTGGAAAGTCCTGTTTGGAAAATTGGATGAGGAGGCAGTCCTGGGAAAATCTGAGCACTGGATCATGGCAAGGGCAGGCAGACCTCCAGGGTATTAGGGGGAGTTTCTGTTCCAATCTCTCTGGACTTAAACTTCTTGGATTATGACCCGATAAATGTGCCAACATTTAAAGGAAACCTTTTGTTCCTGTTAATGCTTCAGAGAAGGGACAAGGAGGGGAGAGATGCTAGAGCTGTGACAGACAGCTGCTGGAGAAGGGGAGGGACTGTGCAGCAGCTGTCCAGGTTGGCATGAGGGGACAAAGCTTTCCTGTTCCCCCATCCCTTGGGATACTGTGCAGTTCTCACTCCTCAGCAAAGCACTGGTGCTGAGAGCACAGCAATGCTGGAAAAAGCCCTTCCTCCACCCCCTGAAATGAAGGAAGCCATTTGTCCAGGGAGAGATTCCTCCCTGCCACCCCTGCACTCTGTTTTGCAATTCTTACTTCTAGGAACAACCAGATGCTTAATTATTTTCAAAGCTCAGCTTCCACAGAAAAATGATACGTGCCTGGCCCAGAGTCCACTATCATTGAAGATTTCCCTTTAAAACAAATCACAAATTATGTCCTCCCCCTGGAGATCACAGTGTCTTTCCTTGGTTTTTTTCTGGTTTCACCTTTTCCTTTACTCACTCAACCATCTTGCTCATCCAAATCTGAGCTGAAGCTGTGGGGCAAGGCCAGCAGCAGTGAGGCTGCCACTGTTTGGGGCAGGTTAAGAGTCCTGGTGGCCTCACTGCCTTCGGGTGCATCAAGTCCTTGCCAGGAAGGCAGGTAGATGTGTCCACCAGCTGCATGCGGGGCACATGGTTGGTAAACACTGCTGGCCCTGCTTCAACCTGTAGTTCTCAGTGTGTAAAATGCTAAGCAGCCAATAGGGACCCCTTCCTAATGACAAAAAAGGCTGAAGGAGGAGAAGACAGTAAGGCTAAGGCCTCTAAGGTAGACTCTGTCTGTCTGGGGAGCAGAGACACACACATCTACGTGTCAGCCAGCTCACACAGCCCAAGCTGTGTGCAAGGAGTGTGCTGCACCAAAATGTGAGTGGCAGAACAGGCAGCTGGGGGGTGGTGAAAGGGGTCTGCTCGTGACTGCTGAGGTCAGGCTGGCACTGCAGACAGTGGGAGCACAAAGCCTCCCTGTGCATGTCTCTAGGTGCAAGGTTGCCTTTAGCCCTTGCTTTTTATGCTTTCCAAAGCTGCAGGGAACGGAAGAAAAGGGCTCTAAAGTACTGGGGGAAAAATCAGGCCTTGGGTTCTGCTGACCAGCATCGCCACCCTGGCAGTCTGTACTTTATTTGTCACCACCGAAAGGCTCTTGAGAAGTCCAGGGCTGATGCTGAGAAAGCTGAAAAGCACTGAAGGAGGCATCTTGGTCGTGGTTTGGGTGAGAAAGGCCTACAGTGAGCAGGATTGCAAGGAGGAAGAGGAGGGTGTGGGAGGAAATGAGGAGTTTTTTTTGTGGGGAATATAAGGAAGTATGGGAATATCCCTGTGGGATTATCAAAGAGATTTACAAGAATGGGCAGCAGGGAAAGGCTGGAAACAAAAATGTCATGCTGTGTAATGTAATGACAGGTGAATGAGCTGGTGTTGCAGGCAAAAAGGGCGGAGGGGGCCATGCAGAAAGGGAGGAAGGGAAAAAAGAACAGGCAGAGGCAGATACGAGTGCCAAAGGCAATAAAAGCAGAGGACACAGGCAGGGCACGGGCTGAGGACAGTGAGGAGGCTAATGGAGACAGGGCCAGTTAGGAAACCAAATCTGAACTTCACAGGATCTCCATCTGCACTGGCATGGATGGTCTCGAAGCTTGCAAAGCCACACAGGGCATGTGGAAAAGGTGCCGGACAGAATTTTGAACCCTGGACCAGTGCGGGGAGGCACTGGCAGTAGAAGCAAGAACAAGTTAGTGTGCTCTGCAAATAGCAACCATGCTGTCTGAATAAGGAAAAAGAGATGCTGGAAAGAATAAATGCATAAGGACTTCTTGCTGTATATCCTACAAATGGGACCGTGACACGCATCTGCCAGAATCCAAGAAGACAGCATTAAGGCAGCTCGTCACCAAAACCACTCTCAGAAGATCTTTCTAAAGGCATAGGTGTGGAAAGGGCAGAGACAGGGTGGACATGCAGCAGTTAAGGGGCATACATTCAAAACTGGGGTGGCAGGGGGATGTCCTGCAGTAGACAATCTTCCCGTATCATCAAGTGAACAGGCAAAGCTTTCCAATGAGTAATTCTGCATTAGCAATGCACAAATATACATGTCCCAACCTATTTTGCTAACAAGCACATGTTCTCACATTAATCTCTGTCCTACTGGCTTTACACATGGTTCCTCTGCATATGTTGCATGGTTACTTCTGCATGACAGGTGGAGGCAAACAGTAGCAAAACCAGCACATGGTATTTCAACAATGATTTGATTAGCTGCAAAACTTCCTCGTACAGTAAAACATTTGCTTGATTTATTAAGTCATTGCAGAATTATTGTAAGATTATAGCAGTACCTTTCTAGATACTCATTGTCTAAATATTGCAATGGGCAGCTGAGAATGTATCACTGCCTCCGAAACTTCTCAGCCAGCCTGGTACTACTGATAACTGCATTTTTCTCCATCCCTCTGGCCTTCAAATGAGAAGTATTTGCCTTCAGATGGTATCTATTTAAATATTTGCATACCTGGTCCAGCCATGCACCCAAGGACTTTTGGACCATTGATAGCTATAGCTGGTGAATGCCTCTGCAGGGCCTTGACAGCATTTCCAGCTCCTGTTTTGTAAGGGGAAATGGAAATGCAGCAAGTGCAATGCCACTGTTTCTATTTCCAGCATGGAATCACTTGGGGTTCTTTGCTAGTGAAAAACCTGTAGCAGCAAGTGAGCAAACTCCCACAGTCAGAGATAAGGGTTGGTAAGACTGCAGGGTGAGTTCCCAACAAGAAAAAAGTTTTGGCAGATTCTTATGCAGCCCCCCACCTGGAAAATGCAGGTTTGCAGTGCAGATGTAGCCATGACTGCCATAAGGAAGTTTCAGTGCACATACCTTGGTTATGCTTGTGCAATGAGAGTGGAAGGGAAATAAAAATGACTCAGGATGACAATTTTATACGATCCTTTCCACATTGGCCTTTGGCTCCCATGCAAATTAGGAAGCACACAGCTGGCTGTGGTGCTCTTCCTCATACCAGCAAACTCTCCTTAGAGCAGGTTGTGTGTCAGGAACCCTTTGGGAAGAGCAGGACAGAAAAAGGAATGGGTATCCCTGTGCAACCTGGGGCCATAGCATTCTCCAACAGCCTGAGCTGGGCCAGGTGCCAGCAGCACAGAATTCCCCTGGCCAGCTCCTGGCAGAGCTCCATCGTCCTGTGTCAGCAGCTTTGCTGCTCCCTGTTTCCATCAGGGGGTACAGCACAAACAGGGCACAGTCACCTTTTACACAACTCATCCTTTACACGGACACACAACAAGCTGAAAGTCTGCTGCTGAAAGCAGTCCAGTACTGTGATGCACTGCCAGCAGGTAATGAGGTGGAGCAGAGGATTTGGGCAAAGTGATTCTGTGTGCCTGAATGCTGCAGAGAAACTTGAGGAATAACTGGAAGAGTTAAAGCCACATCCTCCACTGCTATGAACTGGAAAAGGGCTGTAGGTCCTGCAGTGGGGATGGGGGGGGAGGGGGCACCTGAATTTCAGGGATGCAAGGCAGCAGCACACGTTCCCAGGATGTGTTTCCTCTTCCCATGGAAATCCCCTTTGGAAATTCCAAAGGGGTCAGAGTTCAAACTGAAGCCGGGCCAGGTGATAAACAAGAAGTGAACAGACACAGGGCTGTGCTGCAAAACTCCAGCTTCCCCTGGCAAGAGCTGCAAAGTATTTGAGCTGGAACAAAAGGTGCCATGAGGGCAGGTGGGTGGGTGCTGCCAAAAGCAGCCTAAAACCCCCTCTCTAGTGGGCTGGCAGCCTAGAGCTGGAAGAGAGGGGGAATCCCAGCCCCACGATCTGCGTGCTGCAGCGGGTGCAGGAAACAACACCTACGTCTGCTTCCAAAATTAGCTGCGGCAGAAGGGCTGAGAGCTGCAAGCTGCTTAGATGGCTTACCACTGCTGAGGTGAACCACCTAAAATCCCTGAGAATGTTACCCCAATGGGCTACTAGGTGTTAAAACGTTTCTTAAAAAGCAAACCAGGTAGAATCCCACGATCTCAGGGAGGTGGGCAATGAACTGTTTTACAGACAAGGTACGTTAATCAGACTTTTTTTAATAAATACATATCTCACATGTACCAAAATAATTATAAACAAAAAATGTACAGTATTTACACAATATACAGTTGCTAAAAAGTGTAGCAATTATGACACACACAGTGTGAAACACACTTTTCCAATGCCCACAGTTAACATTATTCCTACTTTGCCTAAGAGCCAAGACGGCACCAGGCCCTTGTTCTGACTCCTCCTCCTGGGAAGCCTCACTGAGAGAGGCTGAGGTCAGTCAGAAAGGACAGGGACTGACACCAGCACAGCACAAATGAACGCAGAGTCTCTGAAAAGGGGTGCTGGCATGAGTCCACCTAGCCACGAAAAGGTCACTTGTTCCCTGTAGTACCTGATGCCACAAGAAAGCTCCCTATAATGAGCAGGCTGGATGTGTACTCTGCTACCTTTGCACGGCTGAGAAGATTGGCTATGTGGATCTTTATCAGGTGGTGTGAATAATCACAGATCTGTACTGATGTTACACATCCCACTCCTGTATTTAAACTCAAGGGAGATCCTGGAACTGTCCTGTTACAATAACGTGCTCCTTCTCCTTGCTGGGCAGTGTAGTATTTCCCTCCTCTTTTTTCTCTCCACATTGTGACTTTCTTTTTAGATGAAAGAAGTCAGTCCTTTTTCTATACAGATGTATACAGTCACTTCTTTTCAGAGAAAGCTCTGCTTTAAAATGCCAGCTGTCGTCCTCCAATAAGGCAGTCATCATATATAAGCTGCAAGAAGAAAAAAACCCAAAATGCTGTTAATGCAAAAATCTTACTTAAAGTATCATACCCACTCTGGGATAACAGCCAAACTCTACATACAAATTCTTCAGCAGTGTATAAAATTTCTACACCAAAATGGTTACATACACCATTTAACGTAGCACTCAGAATGTCAGAAAAACAAATCCTAGGGAGGAGAAAGCCACCCACTAACTTTAATTTTCTCTCACGAGGTTCTGTGTCAGCAACAGAACTGTGTTCAGAGAACCATGTTGCATGAAGTTAACCTCCATTCCCTCAAGTTATTTTTTACATTTTATTCTTACTCTGTTTGCATGCTTGCCTCATCTGCCATTTTGCTGATTGTGTAATCTTTGGTACACCTATCTGCTACACAGCAAGAGGTCACTGGGGCATGCTTTCAGAGTGACACCAAAAAATACCCTGCACAGAACAGGATTTTCCCCTTTCTCTCATAAAAATGAAAGCAGCTACTTACTTCATCCTCCGTGAACTCAGGCTCCGATTCACTGCTCTCTTCATCCTCACTTTCTGGCAACATCTGCAGGTCAGCTGTGGTCAGCTGCTTCAGCTGTTCCTGTATGCTTGAGTTGTCTCTTCCCCATGTGAGCTGATAGGGGGAATAGCCCTGATAGGTCACTTTGTTCACATCTGCCCCATGTTTCACCAGAAGTGACACCAGTTCTGAATTCTGCAGATCGACCGCCAAATGTAGTGCTGTTCTGCCATTGCATGGCTCCTGTGTGAAAACAGCAAAAGGTTTGGCATGTCAGGAGAGGCAGAGCCACTGTCAGATCTGTTGATTCTAATCTACTGATTCTTAAGAGCCCTACTCAGGTAAATTGATGGTACACATTACATACCTGTGCGTTTACATCTGCTCCCAAGGACAGCAGGTACTCCACAATGCCCAGGTATCCCTGAATAGATGCTAAATGAAGACACGTATGTCCTGGAAGATACAAACAAAGGGAAAACTTGAGTAAGTCTAACCAATGTCTCATCATTACTTAAAAGCCAAAATGATAGGCCTGGATGGTCTATCTAAATTTGCAATTCATTCATGGCAAAAGGGTGTTTTCCAGAAGAGCTTTCCAGCCTCCAGGATAAATAAAAGGGCTGGATTTTGAAAAGATTTCTTGGAGGCTTTATTCCAGTGTTTGAGTGCAACTTATTACAAATAAAAAAAAGAGGAGCACGGCAAAGGCACTCACTAAAAATGCAAAGTTCAAAGCCATGAGAGACTATAATCAACAGTGAGGATGCCTACAAGACAGTACATTTCAAAAAAGTCAGACACTGCTGCATGCTTTGGGCTCCTCAACTCTCAAATGGAACAAAATAATCCTTCTCCAGAGATCTTTGAGATCCACAGGAGACCAACCCTGCCCTGAGCCAGCCCACCAAGAGGAAGTGTTCAGGATGGGGAGTGTGTCTGTACCGTTGTAGTTGGCTGCCTGCAGGACAGCCAGGAGGTGCTGGGGCTGGCAGTGCTGTGTGAGCACGCTGACACTCGTGAGGGAGCCCTGCTGGCAGGCGATGTGCAGGGGGGTGTTTCCTCGGAAATCCCTGATGTCCAGGTCGCATCCGGCCTTCAGAAGATGCCCAGCAATTTCAGGCTGATCAGTTATCACTGCCAGGTGAAGAGGAGTCTGCAAGCATAAGAGCAAAAGCACTGTAAGTTACACCACGAACTTGGCACCGGCATCTAGACAAGCAGACCTCTTGGTCACTTGGTGATTTCTGCCAACAAATAAAAGCATGAAAGCACACCCCATAAACTCAGCTCTTTATGCTTCCCAAGTTGTTGTACAGTTGCCCATTCATCTGGAAGTGATGAACTTTGGGCTCTCTGGATAAACCAACCACCAGCTGCTATGAAGGGTATCATTAACATCTCCATAAAGAGGGATGCAACCCATGGCATCATATTTGAAAAATGTGGGCGTTAAATGCCACTCTCTCAGGGGAGAGGAAGCATTGTACCAACCCCGGCTGGAGCCAGCTGGGGACTTCCCTGAACGTAGGCTTTGATTCAACTGATTCCATCAATTAAACAAAAAAAAAAAAAAAAGGGACTTTTTGGGGGGAATTCCCCAGAGGGAGTGTGTGGGTGTGGCAGGGGCTGATCCGGATTTGGGGCTATCGAGGTGAAAGTACCTGGCTGAGGTTGTTCTGGAAGTTCAGGAAAGCCCGGTCACCGGCTGCCTGCTGGATCACCTCCAGGCTCAGGGCTTTTTCCTCGTGAATAATGGCCAAGTGGAGAAAACTGCAGGGGGGAAAAAGGAGTAATGAAGCAACACGCGTTAACCCCCCTGACGCCACGCTGAGCCCGCCGGGCCGGGCCGGGTCACGCGCGGGTGTCGCAAGCCGGGGCTTTCGGCGCGGCCGGGGCTTTCCGCGGCCGCGGGAGCCGCCTCTCCCTGGCGCCGCTCCAGGGACTTTCCGCACCCCCTCCCTTCCCTCCCGGAGCGGCCCAGCGCGGCGCCGCCCCGCCGGCAAGCACATCCTGTCCCGGACTGGCCGTGCCGAGCTCCCCGCCGTGCCCGAGCCACCCCTGCCCCGGCTCCGACCCCCACTTACGTGTCCCCGTCCTCCGTCAGCTGCTGTGCCCAGGCGGGCGGCTCGCGGGGCTGCAGCCGTATGTCCTCCAGCTCCTTCACCAGCTGCCTGTACTCCTCCTCCTTCATGGAGTCCAGGCCGCTGTCGTGGCGGTCGTCGAGCGCGAGGGCGCCCTGGCGCTCCTTCTTGGGGTGCTCGTAGCCGTCCATGGCGGGCGGCTCGGCAGCACGGCGAGCGGCGATCATGGCGGCGGAGCTGCAGGCACGGCGAGTGAGCCGCGGCGGCGGCGGCGCCTCGCATATACAGCGCGGCCGGGGGATTTCTGCGGGGGAGGAGCCGCGGAGGACGGGAATTTCCAGCCAGTCAAAGCCCGACCGACGGGTCCGGTCCTGCTCGGCGCCGCCGGCGCTGGCAGGGAGGGCGGAGCGGCTGGGGCCGCCCAGAAGGGGCGTCGGAGGGGAGGGAAGAGGCCGGGCCGAGAGGGAACTTGGCGTTTTTCCAGGGGGGAAGTACTCGCCTCTCCGGCGTCCCCGGCGGTACTTCCCTGCCGCGCCCCGCGGGGATTTCCCTGCCCTACCCTGCCCGATCCTGGGGCTCCCGGTGCCTCCTCCCCGGCGGGTCCCTTTGCGCCTCGGTGCCCTGGCGCGCTGCGGGGCCCTGGAAGGCCGAGGAGCGCCTCAGTGCCGGGCACTGCTGGCCCTCATTGCAGCCCCCCGACATTCCATCACTTTCGTAAGAGGGGCTGCGGGATCATAGAATAATTTAGGTTGGAAGGGTTCTATAAAAAAGTTTTTTTTCTGTCTTGCAACTATTTCTGGCCTCACTGAGTGTCCGTGCTTTTTTACCCCCCATTTTGTCATTTTCCCATGGGATGGCATTCCTTTGAATTCCTTAAGAGAAAATAAAGGCCCATCTAGACCAAACCCCCCTGCCATGAGCAGGAACATCTTCAACTGGATAAGACCCTCATCCAACCCGACCTTTAATTTTTCCAGGGATGGGCATCCACCACCTTTCTGGGAACCTCTGGGTTGCCGAGAGAGTTCACCACCCTCATTGTAAAAAAAATTTCTTCCTTATATCTAATCTAAATTGACCTTCCTTGTGTTTTAAACCCTTACTCTTTGTCCTATGGCAGCAGGCTGGGCTACAAAGCCTGTGCCCATGTGTTTTTATAGGCTGGCCTCAAGCTCTGCAGGGCTGCAGTATGGTTGCCCAGGAGTCTCCGGCCAGGGGGCCAGGCTGTGAGCATGAACACTGAGCATGAACACTCTTAGGAGCTCCATCAGCCCCGAGGTGCAGTGCACGGTCTGCGCAATGACAGAGCCCTGAGCCTGTGAGGGTCCCTTTGAAGTCTGATGAGAGGGACAACCTCAAGAGTCATTAACCAGCGCTTATCTAACGATTAGGAACAAGCTTTTTAGCAAGCCCAGGGCAGCAAAGTCATGGTAAAATGTCAGGGAATCAAACACCACCGGAGCAATGCTGAGGCTGCATGGGTGCACTGCATCTGCCCTGCTTGAGGAGTGTCACTTCTTGGAGACACTCAGGCAGGATTGCACATGATGGATGTTACGCTGCCATGCCTGCAAGTGTGCCGGTGTTGCCTAGCATATAGAGGATTTTTCATCTCTGCTGTGTAAGTTTTCACTCTGTAACAGAACAAACCTTTTAAAGAAGAAGTTACATCTTTAGCCACTCTTCTTACTTTCTCTGGCCATTCCTAGTGACTCTTCTCTTTTTTTTTTTACTGCTGTCATGCCATCTGTGGGTAATAAAAACTGGATAAATGCAGGATCCCACATGGATAAAAGGCATTGTTTGTCTGCAGAGCTGGCAGCACTGAATTTTTTCCTGGTGAATTTTTGCTTCTGCTTCTCAGATGTAGGGGATTCCCATGAAGAATTTTTCTTCTCTTGCAACTATTGCTGGCCTCACTGAGTAACAGTGTCTGTACTTTTTTTCCTTTTGTCATTTTCCCATGGGATGGCATCCCTTTGAACAAGAACTTATGGGAAAATCCAAAGATAAAAGGAAGAGTCAGAGGAGAGGAAGAACGCCTGACTTTCTGTCAGCAAATGTATTTAATTTTCAGCCCAGCTGTGCCATTCCTGGACTTTTTTTCAGTATTCATCACTTGGCCTGGGACAATCCAGTGGTGCTTTTGGGCAGGTTTAGAAAAAAGCCATAAAACTCTGCCTTTTTGAAGGTAAAGGTTATGAAAGTTCCGTGAGCTTTTTGAAACAGTTTCCCCTTTTTAATGTAAATTGGCAGGGGAAATTTAATTAACAAATGAATCTCCTCCTATCTGCATCTCTTCAAGAAAGGAAGATGGGAGTTGAAAAGCAAGCTCCTGCTCTGACTAGCAGGGGAATTGAGCCCAGCAAGGGCCTTGCTTTCTGCAGTTGGAATTTTGCTAGAACCACACAGACATTAAACTTGAAAACTCCCGTCCTAGCTGTGATGGCTGTACAGTGACTTCAGCAAAGGGAATTCTTTGCCTCCTTCTATGAGAGACCTCCAGCTGCCCTCACAGGCCATCACAGGACTATTTTTAGCAAACATTTGCAAGCAGCCTCTTTTCAGAGGCACACAAGATGCTTTTATTTTGTGTGTTTTAACTTGGCAGTACTGCAGCCAGTGGTAGGTGGCAGAAAGGTGATGGAAAATGTTTTCTGGATGGAAAGTCCTGCTGAGGCCAGCCCACTTCCTGCCCCAGGGAGACGCTGCTGCTCGGCAGCCTGGCCCTAGGCATCATGAAGGGGCCACACATGGGCCACTAACCCTGGCTATTAGGGCACGAAAAGCAGGGCTGGAGAAGGGATTTAGCCCTAAACACATATGTAAAGCAGCAGCTAGCTGCAGATGCAGGGGCCAGTGGAGCCTCATTGTTAATTGCTCATTAACAATTAAGCAAACAAGACTGCTGTCTTCGCTGTAGCTCCTCACACTTAGCACAGTGGTACAATATTTGCCTGAAGGGGTGACACAATAGAAGATAGCATAAAGCAAAGGTCTTGGACTGGTGAAGGTCATCGGTGCTGCTTTGTGCTGTTGAAGTACCATCCTTTTTCTTTTTATGTATTTATTTATTTAATTATCACATTCAAGCAGTTTTTCTATGCAGTTTTACATATGGTCCACAAGAGAAAAAGAATAGAAAGAAACAAACTCAGCTTTTTGGATATAGGGTGGAGCCTATCACAACCCTAGTTTCCTGTGTGGCCTCAGCCAAGTGCTGCAGTTCTGGGAAGCTCAGACAGGCCCCCAGGGGATGGAGCAGCTGTACCTATCCAGGGACAGGGGTTGGCCCTGCTGAAACAGGAGCACAGCTTCATCAACGCTGCAGTCATCTGTGCCAACCTGAACCTTCTTTGTCTGCCTGTGTATTCTGGCTTAATACATCTGCTGTGTCTGCACTGATTTCACAGAAGTGTTTTCTGTGCCTGTCATTTTGAGAGGAGATTAACGTTCTCTGGATTTCTAATTTGGGATTATGTTAGCAGTGTCTGCTGCCTGGTCCGGCAGGCACTTCAAGGCCAAAGGACTACCTAAAAGTTACTTTACCAATGTAAAAACTGTAACCATGGGAGGTGGTTTTGCACCTGATACCTAAGAGCTAGATTTTGCAAAAGCCTCCTCCACTTTAGGCGCCCTGAGCACTCAGTTGGCAAGGCTGTGGTGCTGTAGGGATGTGATGTTTGTTTTTATTCTACCTTGCAGAAAGAACTGGCAGGGCTCCTAGAAGCAGCCTCAAGTGTCTGAATGCTGAAAAGAGGCAGTAGGATTTTAATCAGTTTTAAAAGTACGTGAAGAATTCTTATGCTGCTTCCTCCAGCAAACACATTAAATTGTAATTTCCTGATTGCCACACTAATCATGACAACTGTCTAGTGCTGTTGATTTACCAGAGTTGGTCCCACAACTTCATCCTTTTGTGACTGCTGCTGCAGATCCTCAGTAACTGTTTTCTCTCATTTAATTGTAAAGACCGTACCTGGCTCCGGGGAAATATATCAGGAAATATATCAGTTAACAACATCCAGCAAGATCTTGGCTCAGGATGTTAAAGCCAAAAGCAAAACAAATCAGTGAACTAGACCTGCTGTATGCACATGTATGTGCACATGCAGATATCCCTTGGAACAGGATTCTGGTTTGTTGCTTCAAAAGTCTATGGACTTAACTGCTGCAAGGGAAGCCAGGGGACACTTGACATTGTCATTTTGATAATATTTTGCAGTTAAAATCCACATATCTCAGCTTCCCATTTACAGCTGCTACAGAGATAAGAACCAGGCAGCTCCAAACAATTAGTCCAGTGGTAAACAAGGAAAAACTATTTCCCTCCTGCTTTCTAATAATAATAATAATATAAGTAACTATTTTGAAAGCTTAAAAAACCAGCCAAATAAGAAAAAGGAAAGTTATGCAAAGTCCATTTTTGTCAGCCAGGATGAAGGCCAAAGGTAGTCACATGTGCCATGTGGCCTGTATTCCTACCTCCTCAAAACTTTTCATCAGAGGTTTTTTTGGGTTGGTCATATACTCCAAAGAGCAGAATGGTGGATGCAGTAGCAAGCATTTCTGCATCTTATTTAAGCTGGCATCATATCCAAGCAAATAGTCTGCAGGGTAATTTTTGGCACATAAAGCCAAGGTCCAAATTAGGGCATTTAAAGTCCTACCCATGTGCCACGGACACAAAAATATAATTAGCTGCAGTGTCCTGACCAGAGTCTAATGGATCTAGAGCTCTGGTTGGCTACACTAGTCTGCTTTTATTTTTTGACTGCAGTTTATTTTTGGCAAGTCTTAAACTGATGCATTGCATCCCTGGGAAGGTCTGTGTTTCTCTGCATGAACTGTGGGCTGTTTATCAATTGGTTGCATTTCTGGGGATCCTTAGGGATGAGATGTACTATATCAATTTAAACTGCTTTTATTGTTATGCCTTAAGGGTAAATATAAGTCAAGTAATTTGAAATTTGCTACCACTTAGAAGACAAGTTTTCTCTGGTGTCATTCCCATTTTTCATGTGGAAGCTTTGTTAAAGCATGTTGCTCAAAAAGATTTAAGTTGATGCTCACTGCCTGATGCAGCAAAGCTTGCTGCCACACTTGTTTCATGTAGGAAAAAAGAATCTTGGGGAGGGAGAAGGCAGGTGTCTTGAGCTTGTTTTACTACTTTCCCTCCAGCAATAATGTTGTTCCCCATCAGTACAGCCCCCTGTGTGATTGCAGACAGAGTGGAAGCACCTAATGGGGAAAATATGAACTGGGAGCATGCTAATAATTAAAAAGGGACTTTCCCCCTGCAGACAGCTGTGACATTTGGTAATGTTGCAGTCTCTAGTTCTTCCCAGCAAGTAGGGATATTGCAAAGGTGGAGAGGGCAGAACAGTGGGACCACACAGAAAAATGAGCTGGTGAGCATCTGGGAGAGATAGCTGAGCCTGGCAGAGTGGACAGGGCTGTGCAAAGCAGGGAGCTGCTTTTCTTTCTGTTTGGATTACAGAGAAAGTCAAAACTGGATCTGGATGTAAATTTCTCAGTGGTACTAGATGATATTTTGAGCAAACTAGGGACCTTAACTGAGTGACTCTGGGGCTGTCAGAGCCTGGCTGCCTGTGGGCAGTGGGAGATGTCTGTTTCAGCACACAGTTTCCTCTGAACCTCTAATGCTCCCATGCAACCTCTGCACCTAGTGTTGGTGGGTTCAAATAATCCTGGATAAACAGAAAAAGCCAGCGCAGTGCTGCTGTGTGCACAAGTGGGAGCCCAGTGCAGCAGACAGGCACACAGCAAACCTCAATTAGAAGCTCAACTGCATTTGGGCCCAGGGATTTCCCTGGGGACGGATGTGGCAAACACAGAGGCTGATGAGCTGAGTGCTGTAGCCGTGTGTCTGAGCAAGCAGAGGAGCTGCCAGGAGAGGAAGCAGGAAACACTAGACAATACTAACGGCATAGCCCTGAGAGGAAAAACCCACAAGAACAGAAGATGAACTTTGGGCTGTGTTCTTCCTGAAAAAGCCCAGGGACTGCCAGCCAAGGGACTGTCGAGGTCAGCTCCTCCTGTGCACACCCTCTTCGGAGGAAGGCAGGCTCTTTGCTCTCTGCTCCTTCTGGTGAAAGTCCTCTGGAGTCACAAAGCCCGGCAGACTGCATGGCTCCGGGTGTGGTAACCCCAATCTGCCATCCACAATTTGCCTGAGGCTGGCAGGGGTGTCGGCAGCAGCTGCTGCTAAAATAGCTCTTAAAGGGCTTGGCTTTTAGATACCTCAGTGGAAAACTCCCATCTGGGTGTTCTGGTGCTCTGCTCGGAAAGTTCCCAAGGTTTTAAGCTGAGTTTTTTCTGGCATAGCTGTGAGCTCTGCTCAGAGCTGGATCATTGGCTGTGTCAGCAGGGAGCATGCAGCATTGTCCCAGGGCTGGATGTGCTTCTGCTGCCATGTCCTGGTCCAGCCCATCCTTCTTCTAGGTAAACAAATGGCTGTTGATGGAAGTGGGGCTGCAGCACCCGGGGTATCACATTTATTCTTTGCAGGAGCGCAAGCTGGGAGAAAATCTCCAAGGGACAGCAAAGAGCTAGCCTGCATTTAGAGGAGTGTTAGGTGAATTCTGATTTACACACTGAGAGGCTAAAAGCAGGCTGAGAGAGGTTAAATACATCCCTGCATGCTCCGAGTATTGCTTGCAGTCCCAGGACTCAGGTTATAATAAAATCCTCTTTTTCTCACCCAGCTCTTGTTCGCTCTTATTTTCATGCAGCCAACTGTGTACTCTGAGCATGACCTCTCCCAGGTGATGGCTGGCAGTAAGTTCGGGGCCACCACCACACGTGGGAGCTAGGAAATGAGCAGTGCCATCCTGTGGTGCGGCTCCAGCTCTGCTGCCCAGCCGGTGGTCGGAAGGTGGCTCTTCCTGTGAGGTACCCGAGCCGCATGTAAAAAATGGGAATTGGAAATAATGCTGCATCTTACAAAGTGGGCTGGGATCAGTGGTTCATTATTGAAGCTGTTTTGGGAAGGAAGAGGGAGCAGATGGAGATGGCAATGGAGATTTTCTAGCCTCTAAGGAGTTTAAATTTATCTCTCTCCAAGGCTACATCCATTCCCGGGGTAACTTTTCATGTACTGTACACCTTTTAGGGCTTTGATTTCTTCGGATTTCATGGAAGTTATGTACTAACTTATGGTTGTGGTGTTTCCCAGACAGAAATATCTCTCCAGGATCAGCCCCTGCATTTCTTGGATAGACCATTCATGCACAGCAGTAAATTCAGTTCTCCTGTGAACTCTCCATCCTGACTGCATGCTGTGGTGACATCTGCAGGGCCTGCCCATGGCGTAGCCCTGAGGGCACATGTTGCTGGCCATCCCTACATGTTCAGGAATCTTGTACAAATGGTGGAAACTAGTCCTTGAGTTCTTCCCAGACCAAATTTCCGAGCAGGCAAAAATATAACTTGCTTGGGAAAACACTGACCTCTGGTAACAGGCTTAGGGTCACGGGTTTGGTTTTATGTTTAAGTCAGGAAGATCCGTGGAGACTCTGAAACACTTTTGTGGGAAAGCCAGCAAGGGAAGTGAGGTGGGAGGGAGTGATTTTCTCCACAGCATTAAAGAAAATCCATATCAACCCCTCTCTGAAACAACTGTTTGACTGTCACACTATTTAATTATTCTGCCTGCATTCACAGACACAAATATTTTTTGTCTGCATCCTCTGCCTCCCAAAGCCCAGCATCCCACTGTGGCCATTGCAGCTCCCTCCTGTATCCTCACCAGCTGGCAGCTCTTTGGCCCTGCAGATCTGGGAGACAGAAGCCATCATAGTCAAAGTGTCCTTGTGTCCCAGGAACTCTTGCTGCTGCAGCAGTGGTCTGCCCATTTGGGCTTTTCCAGAGAGCTCCAGGTGGGAATACTTTCACATCAACTCTGCTCTCTCTACATTGTCATGGTGCTGTGCAGGCAGAACCTCACCTGTGACCTTGTGAATGTGGTGAAGGACACCTGTGGGAAGACACCTGTGGTCACCCAGACCCTGAGCACCGCAGGAGCCCTCCCCTGTGGGCAGGCACGGCTGCAGGGCAGGGCTCGGCCTGGCTCTGGGGGAGTGGGGGGAGCCTCTCTGGGCAGGAGGGCAGCATCAGCAGGGTCTCAGCTCGTGGGGCAACGGTGGGGAGTGCTTGAGAGGGTGGAGAAGCAGAGTTTGGAAAGAACCCATTTCAACTTAGTTTACTTCAGGCTTTTAAAATCCTGTTGGAGTGAGCTGCTGTGAGAAATCACACCACATATGATCAAGCATGCACTGGCAGAGGCAGGAACATTTCCCAAATGGTTTCTTCCCTAAGGACCATCCAGAGGCACCAGAATGCATTGTCTTACAGGAAGGATGGAGCCCCTGGGAGGTGGATTGGGCAGATAAAAGCCTTCTCCTTGGGAGCCCAGCTGCACATTAGTTTCAGCCGCATCATCAAAGTGAGTCATTCAATAAAAACAATTAGCTGAGGAAATATCACTAAACAGTAATAATTATCCAAATGTCCTAGCATTGACCATTTAGATGACTAAATCAACACAATCAATTGTGTTAATGAATGCTAATTCAAAGCTAATAACGTTCTGGTTTATTTGATTATGTATAAAGAATTCACCTGCAGTGTTTGGACAGGATGAGGTGGCAGACTAGCCAGATTCCTGGTCACATGCCTGTCCTGTGGACTCTGTGAATGGGTGATCCCTGACCTGCCAGCAGCACATAGCAGTGCCCTCTACATAGCCTGTGGAGCAGTAGAAGAGTGCTTAGATGATGTCTAGGTACCCTTCATCTGGGCAGGCAGCTTTTGTGGAATTCAGACTTATGCCCTCACAGAAATGTGGTGAAGCCTCTCAGGAGAGGCTACATTCTCCTTTCTGCCTCCTTGCCTGAAGGGTCTCACAGGGCTCTGAATCTCCTTAACTGGATGACTGGATAAAGTCACATGAGCACCAGGTATCCATGTGCTCTGCCTGGGAGTGAAGGGGTGTGGAGGGAACTCATGCTTAAACTGACCATTACAGTTTCAGTCAAGAACAAGTCACACTTGTAATTCACGTTGGAAACTGACCCTTTGGCTCAGGTTTTTACAATCTCCTCCTGTCCCAGTCACTGGTACCTAGACTCTGGAGACACAGGTGTTCCCTGAAGTGCTTTATGCTCTGGATGGACTGTGATCATTGATCATTTTTTTTATGCATGGATGTTGTTTTGTTTTGTCTAGACATTGGTATGATGCTTGCCACCTCAATAGCTGAAAATTATGGATGTTATAGGGCCAGTGAGATTCAACTTGGTGCTGGAATTACCCTCACACTTCCCTTAAAGGTGCAGTGAGCTTCTCCATCCCCACTGCCAGCACACCAACCCTTCTTAGTCCATACTTGTAAATTCTTGGAAGAGGTTAATTCTTAAGAAAAGTTTGTTCTTTGTCAGTTTTTCAAGAAAGAAATCAGCAAAGATACCAAGAAGGCAGCCTGCCCTGAAAACTGATGCCTGACATACTTTTTTCACATGTCTGTAGAAATAGTTTTGTTTAGCTCTCCTCATGCTCTGCTAACACAGGAAGGAAGGAGTGAATGTGTCTGGCACAGGGACTAGTGACACACTTCTGCAACATGGTGTGCCAGGGGTGGCTAAACCCCCTCTGAGGTCAGCAGCTCCCAGGCTGCACTCATGCTGCTCACACTGATGCTCTGTCCACTGAACCACATTTTGCCTCAGTTGAAAAACAGTGCAGCCATCAACAAGCTGAATTTCTCCTGCTGCCTGCTGTCCATTCTTACTATGGCATTGAAGGGTTTTCCAAGTGAGAAACATGCAGCTGAGACCCTAAAATGTGCTGCAGCAGGTCTGGCTCTGTCCCTTCTGCACTCACCATCCACAATTCCAGCAGAGGGAACAGGAGCTGAAGCCACAGCAGGGAGCTGGGAGCCTTTGCCATTAGCTGAGGGAGCCTGGCCATGCTGTTGGTAGGAGCAGCCCTAGGACTGGGCTTCTTTGCTTGCCTGCTAGTATTAACATTCATTTGCTCTCTGAAACAGACTTGGTTTATTTTTTTTTAAGTCATTCTGTGTAACATAATCATATTGGAGTAGAATTCTTCTGCCTAATCAAATGAAAGTTCATGTAGTTAGTTTGTCCTTAGCATTTACTAATGAATGTGATTGTGAGGATTTAGTTTCTCACATGGTTAATAGGAAGGCATTTAGATAATTATAGCTGTCTAGTGTCTTTCCACTGCTAATCGCTTTTATTGCCTGGTTCATTTCCAGACCAGCAAGTGAAACTCTGGCACACAATTGTGCAGGGAAACTGCCCCTGTGGTTATATATTGCTGTATTCCTGATGTGATGGTTTGTAGGTGTGAAGTCTGTTCCCAGCTCCAACCGAAATTTCATATGAACTTCCAAAAATCACAGCCTTGCTGTGATCCAGCTTTCCTACTTGTCTGCACCATGCTGGGTCACACAGTCCAGCACTCCCTCCCTGACACTTAGAGAAGAAAAATTTAAGGAGGCAAATATGTAATGGTCCTACTCCTGGACTGTGCATCCAGCTTCCAGAGCTTTAGGAGCTTTTCCATGCACCTTTGTTTAGAAGCTGCAGTGAATTTCCCTAATCCCTTGCTGGGCTTTGCCCCATCTTTGATCTCCATGACATCCTGTGACAATGATGCTGAACAGAAAACTGCACCAAAAATCCCCAGTGTTTGTTTTAAAGCTACTAGGTGGTATTTCAATTGAGAAAAATCAATACTTCTGTTCAGAGAAACAGGGAATCAGATTTTGTTCTTCACCTTTTTAGGGCACCTCTGATGTGACAGAGCTGTCACACCCCTCTGCTGTCTCCTTTCCAAGCTTCAGCTAGTCCTGCTTCTATTTTGGTTATTTTTTCCTCAAATGAGAACATTTCCATACCTGGTTACTTTTTACAGAACCTATTTTTTTCTATCTTTGTAATACAGAATGCAAACTGTAGTTAAGAAGGATTTATAGAAAGGTAAAGAAATGTTTTCTGGTTTTTTCTCTGTTTAGTCCTATTAATTCTGGGTGTTTTTGCCCAAATGGAGCCCTGATCTCAAGTATCCATCATGGCTCTGAAATTAATTTCCTAGTAAAACCAGTTCATTTAAAGTCACATATACATTTTCCCCCTCAGGTACTGTATAGTGCATTTGTTCATGTGGAATTTAATGCAAAATCTAACTTCTTATTGCTGTGCTGCATCGCATTATGAACTATTTCTGTACTGTTTAGATATAGTTTAATCTTTTTTGAATAATTCTTCATCAACTGCAGTCTTTGCTACTTTGCCTTTCACTTTGTTTCCTTAGATCATGTGGTAAAAGACTTGGCATTATTTTCTTTTAAGATCTGAGGAGGAAACATTCCTGTTACACAAGCTAGTGAAGTATGTAACAATGATGATTATGGTAATGATAATTCTAATAACCTTTTTTGTCATTGCTCTGTGCTTTGATAGCTATCTTGTTGCTAACAAACAATTCATAGCTGTTTGGAGCAGTGCTATCTTCTTAGGAGCTAAATGGGTCAAGGGTTTTCTGCCAGCAGGAGAGATGTCTGTACTGGTAAGAGAAGCAAAAGGAAGTGATTTTTGGTAATATTAAAATTAGGAGTTGTGACTACTGGTCTGAGAGACATGAGGGATCGCCAGAAACTCTAGCATCCCTCCCAGCAGCCGCTCTTCAGTTTATATGACGGTATTTAATTTCAATTAACAAATTTTAGTTTCGTTTAGTTTATGATTACTTCCCCCTCGTCCTTTCCTGTTTACTCCCCCCAGGATTTTAGTGCGACACCCCTCTCTGCCCCGCTCCTTTCGCGATGGTGGGGCAGGGGAAAAGAGGAAGGCGAAGGGGGAAAAGGGGAAAGGGCAGGAGAAGGGGCAGGAGAAGGGAAGGCAAAGGCGGCCCGTCTCCGCGGCCGCAGCCCGGGGAGGAGCTCGCTCTCTCTCCCGCCGCCCGCCCCTTCCCGTGCGGAGCTGCGGGCAGGCTCAGGGCGGTGCTGGGTTTCCCTCTAGCGGTGCCTGAGCCCTGCAGAAGGACGCCGCGTCCCTGCCAAGGGGCGGTCGCTGCTCGGCAGGAAAGGCCGGGCTCGGAGCCCGCCAAGCTCGCCTTTCCAGCGGTACCCGGGCCGGGGAGGCGGGAACAGCTCTGCCTGTACAGCAAAAACAGTGCAGCCGTGCTCCTCCTCGGGCTCCCAAGGGATGTCTTTAGGAAGGACTCTTCTTCTCTCCTTGACCATGTGGAGTCAGTGTTCTTGCTGCATTCTTGTTCCATAACCGCACTGTTTGGTGCAGTCCAAGGCTGGTGGCATTTGGCACAGCATGCATGGCAGAGTTTAAATCTTGTTTCCAGGAGTCTGTACCTGCATGAGTTAGGATGCTGAAGCACCGAGCTCGTCCCTGGTTACCTGATGCCTCTTTGGGGAAGTCCATGTCAGGCTGTGTGACTTTCTCACTGATTTGCTATTTGGTATTACAAGCAACAGGCAGAAATTGGTAAAAATAACAGTAGAATTGTTGAAAACAGACATACTATAGTCTTCAGAAAACAAAGCATTATACATATGAGAACTGAAGTAAAAAGCCTTGTACAGATAAGAAACTCTTCACAAATAGTGACCAGGGATATTCATTTTATCACTGAATATTCTAAGTTGGAAGTGACCCACAAGGAACATTGAATCCAACTCTTAATCTTTAGCCACTGCACGAACATATAGTAATCTCCTTCTCCTCAGCTACTTGCAGGGCCTTCAAGTTTTCTCAAGATATCCTGGGCAGGGTATGGGATTTTATAAATTTTCTAAATTTCTTCTTCACTGGAAGCAGGATTAGCTCATAGTATACATAAGCACATACTTTGAAGAATGTATCTTTGAAAAATATCCCATGTCTCAAGGCAGTTGCAAGTAGGCAGCTAAATCCTCCAGCTCCTCTTAGATCTAGTATAAATGGCATCAGTGAGTGAATTGCAGAGGTCCTTAATGGCAACAGCTCAGAGCAATATGGAGCATGCTGGCTTGAGCCCAAAGGTGGGGCAGTCCTGCAGAGGGTCCTGCCCAAGGATGGGGCACCCTGTGCCCGCCTTCCTGGACTTACTCTGAGCAAACATCATGCCTGCTCCTCACTGCCTATTGACTGTGAATGCTAGAAAGCTTGATGCAGATATTTTTAACCTGTCCTGTGCACAATTAGCCAAACCAAACACCTGAGAGGAGTAAGGTGCAGGACCTGCTGACCTAAGCCTCCAGGCCTGTCTGCATTGCATCATTACCTTGTGCCCTTATGCCACTGTGTTTCAGAGTAAACCTCTCTCCCCTTGCTCACTCTTGACTGCACATTCTCTTCTGAGACAGGCAAGACTGTTGAGGCAATGCTACCTGTTGTCCACTCACATTTGATCATCTTAGCACGCTGTCAATATCACTTGGAATCACTATCAATGCTGGAATATCGCTTGGATTCTTCAGCACTACTGTTGGCCTTGCTTCCTCCGTATATTTTCCTGCTAACCTGTTATCTTCCTCCTTCTCAGTCCCTTCAGCAGCAGCTGCTAGAAGCCACTACAGGGCTGCACTCTTCTCATCCTAAGTGGGTCTTGTAACGAGAAAAGGAAATGTTTTTTTCCTTGATGTCTGGTAGGGGAAGCAGGTGATTCTTCTGATTATTGCCCTTAAAATGAATAAGCTATTAAGGGTACTTTAAAATGTTATTAGTGTTTTGAAGTAGTAATGTTAATAGTTAATTCATGCTCAATAACATTATATCTTTTAAATATTATTATTATTATATTCTCTTGTCGGAACAGCTTTAAAGGTTCTTCATGGGCTTTTAGTTAAGGCAAAGCATCAGCAGTGGGAACAGAAGAGCAGTGACTGTGGGTGTGCATCCAGCTCTGGGTGAGATGCAGTCATGGGTCTCAGACACTTCAGTTCAAAGCTGTGACAGTGAGAGCTGCCCCTCAGTGATTGACCCTGGCCTGAAGGCTGTGGGTGCCACACTGCCACGTGGGGAAGGACTGCAGCTGCTGAGTGTCCAGTGTTTCTGCCCCCATGCAGGTCCCGGGGATCCTCAGCCCATCATCCTGCAGGGCTTGGTGTACTGGTGCTTTCTTTGGAAACAGCCCCTGCTCATTTTTCAGCAGCTCAGTGGTTGCTGCACTGAGGACCTTGCACCCTTCCTCCCAATGTGCCTTGGAAGCACCTAGGCCAGTGAGCTGCTCATCACACACCTTTGGCAAGGTGCTGCTTCATGTGGACTCTTCAAAATTTCTTTTGTTGCAGAAAAAGGAGCAACTGGGGAAAGATTTCTGCAGAAGAGGTGGTGTCAACTCTAGTCCCTGGACACAGCTACTCAGTGGCTATTTCATGGGAAAGATAAGCTCTCATTGGAGCATGGCCTGAAGCCCTGGATGTCCTGCTCTCCAGGTGAGCACTCCCATTCCTTCATCTTTCACAATCTCCTGATTATTTGCAAGAGATCAAAAGTGAATGGATGGAAAGGCCATTCTATTGAATCTATTTAATAAAATTGACACCACTCAGAAATTGCCTGAACCAAAGAGGGCTGTTGAGAGAATATTTTAGAGACAGTACCACTTTACACTTTCCTGTTCCTACATTTTTCTCCAAGCACCTGATTTTGGCCATTGTAGGAGACAAAACACAAGATTAGATTGACTTTCAGCAAGTAAGCAGGATATTTTTATAAAAATATATCTATAAAATAAGAAATATAAAATGCATTTATATTTACAAAGCTACACAGGCCTTTCTGTACTGTCTTCTTGGTAGCATTTTACAAAATCCCTATTTTTTTTGTGAATGAATTTTGGGCGGTGATTCTAGCTGTATGAGAAAGTTTAAAATTAAGCAGTAATAAAGTAATGAAAATGAGAATGACATTAAGATTGCAAAGTTAAGCTCTTAGAAGAAAGAAAATGCCAAAATAAAGGGACTTGTACTCTTAGGATTGTAATTTTTTGTAAATTCCCAGTCTGATGTCCTGCTGTGTGTACCAGGAGATAGACTTGCTTTACACAGTAATACTCTGTTTTTAACATAGGCTCCCTCCCTGGTTTATATCCCAGTGTGGAGAGTGACTAGCATTGAATAAGAGCACAGAGTGAAGGAGAGAGCAGCCTGCAGAGTCCTACATCCTCCTCCCACCTGCAGAAGCCCATGGGCAGAGAGAGGAGCTGCTGGTGATACTGACAATGGTCATCAAGTGCTCTGAGATGGTCACCCAGTGCCCCTGAGAGCATGCCGGTGTGATGTTGGATGTCTTAAGTGAAATCACATTTTTCAACAGAGGGTTCAGATGGCTGCTCAATCTGGGTGCTGGCTGAGGTCACCTGCTGCTTTGCTGTAGAAATGTTTGTCCCAGCTCACCTCCAGTCAGCTAAAGCTGTGCATGCCTGACAGCTCCACTTATTACTGGTGAAATTTCTATGTCAGGGCCTAGTTCTAAATTTCTTTTGCACTGGAAGCAGGATTAGCTCCTAGTATACATAAGCACATACTTTGAAGCATGTATCTTTCTGCTGAAGGCAGTGTCCATGCAGACATTTATAGTTCGGTACTTCCCTGTAAAAATAACACGAGAGCAAGTCTTTTGATGACAACAGCACTGATAACCAGAAAGTTATCGAATGCTTTATATGCAAGTACATGTAAAGGGTGAAAATTGGATGTTTTGGTATAATAATTTTTCCACTGTGATCAGATATGCATTATACAGATAGCTTTCATGCTGGCAACCTGATAAACATGAGCCGCCAGCAACTGATACAAAGATGGTCTCTCCTCTAATAAATGAGCACCATTTGTGGTGTGTGATACTGCAACCATGAGCAGGGATGTGTAATCCCTCTGCCGAGGACCTGCCCAGCCTGCCGGGCAGATGTTCTGGCAGATTTTGGCACTTGAAAGCGAAATCTGCTCTTCCTTAACCCCAAATTTTCATGAGCCCCATGTTTCCTGTTATCTCATAATTTTTTTCAGTTCTTTTTTAAACTCTGGTAACACTTCCACTTACCTTAGCAGTTGTCTTTCTGCCTCAAATGTAACCTTTTTGGTTTTTTTTAATGATCACATTTAACAGCCTTTCCCATCTGCATCTCTTCTGCTGGGGTAGTTTTCCCACTAGTGGCACTGTTGTTCTTTGGGGTGACAGGGCTTAGGGGTGCGTTAGGAATGCCAAATGTTACTAGGTCTCTACAGAATTCTTGGCCCACAGTAAAAATCAGTTTCCCTAGGGACCCTGATGATGTGGGACAAACCATGGAGACTGAGAGTGGGTTTGTCATGCCTGGGCTGAGACTTTCAAGGGCCACAGAGAGACCAAAAAAAGCTGTCCAAAATGTCTAATTTTGGCTATGGTGACTTGCCCCTGAAAGTTGTTGTCACATGAAAGGTGCTTTTATTCCCCCCCAAAACCTCCAAACAACAAAAACCTCACTGTTTTCATAACCTGTTAAAAGATGACTGAGAGCTAAAGAGAAGACTGTATTTTTCTAACATGTTGTCATAGTTGTGCCTTGCCTGAGAACCACAGTCTGTGAAAAAATACACCTGCAGCTCAGCCTGAAAATTGCCTCCCAACAGTTAACCAAGTTATCACTTTCCTCTGGGATCAAGTTGAAATGTAATTAAGGTTATGTCACTTTGGAGGAGTTCACTGGTGACATGGTGGGTAAAGGGAGGCAAGCCTGTGGAGATGAAATATGCTGGAAATTAGCATGAGGTATTATGTACTCACATCAATCTTTAGTGTGTCCTGGCAGTTTGTCGTGAGAGAGTCTCTTGAATGGTGATGCTTTGACTGTGATACACAACGTGAAAATGGGTGTTGAACAGGAAGGCAGGTGTGATGGGGAATTTTCTAGAGTATTTGGTCTAAACTTAATATAAACAGATTACTGGGGACAGGGGGAAGTGTGACTAAACAACTACTGGCATGCTTTATCTGTGTGGAAGCATGAGAGATCTTGTCCTTGAAGTGAGAAGAGAAATTTCTAAAGTAACAGTTTCTAAAGTATACTCTGCTCAGATTTTGTTACTTCCCAGTGTGTCTAGAGGCTAGAGACTCCATCAGAGAATAAAGCCTTTACTCTTCATTTTTATTGTCCATTTTTATAATTAGAATTGGAAGCTGTCATTTAGCAGCAAATTTAAAATAAAAACATAGCTTTCACAAAGTTCTCAAAGAAAACAAAAAATCCTATAGGTGTTGACACATCCTATCATCAGGTTTAGAAGGTAAGTACCAGAAAAACGATTGTTATCAGGTGTGAATTAACATACAGTGAGTTTGCTCACAGCTGAAGAAGGTGACAGATATAACATATGCATTAATAAAAGCCCAAATGGAAGGTATGGCAATAATTAGAAATGGTACTTGAAGAAATGCTATCGATTCCAGGAACTGAATTTAATTGGATGGCTTTTACTGTAATTAACACAATTGTTTGTATCAGCATAGATCTTTTAATATTATTATCTAAGTTGACAAATTATAAAATTAAATGTTCATTTAAGATGTAATTCAAAAATTTTAAAGGTTTTCTTGAGTCAATGGATCTCAGTTAATTTCTTTAAAGCTAAAGCACCTGATTTTTTTTTTCCTGCCAGTTTTCAGCGACTGAAGCTGCTCCTGATTTATATCAATGCTGCAATGAAAACAACATAAACAAAGGAAACATTCACAGGTTCTGATGAGTTCTTGACAGCCCCTATTGCCTATACTTTGCAAGCTTGAAAGGTATTTTCTTTATAACATTAGATTTTAATGGTACTGAATGTAACACGCACATATAATAACAATAATTCACTTTTCTTGTGTTTGCCCATTTACCTTGTCATATATCTGCTAGATGCAGGGTCTGGTTCTCTTCTCTTTTACACCTGTTTTACCCAAGGGCTGTTTATTTTGATACAGTTACTCCTGATTTAGGGCTGTGTATATGAATCTGTTATCTGCGAGAGGTAAATTAATGCTTTTAATCAAGACCACTCTTCTGCCTACCCATCAACATCAAAGCCTAGACATGCTATTAGTTATTGAGAAAGGGAGCACAGTGTGAGCAAGCAGCCCTCAGCTATCTCTGGATCCCCATTACCAGAATTTTAGCACCATTACCTCAAAACCATGAATACTTTTATCCTCAAAGTCACTTGGAAAGGCTATATAGCCACATTTTACAGACCAAAGCCACAAAAGGAAGCAGAATTTGGACAGAAATAAGGTGCCTAAATCCCAGTGTAACCCTTAAGACCATTTTCAGCAGCTGCTACCCAAAGTTTCCCTACTCTGAAGGTGAGTCTCTTGCGGATCCCATATACCGGAAGATTTTTTTTTTACCGTACCTTGAAGGACCCTGATCTTGTCAGGTCATAGCATCTACCTGTTTCAAGCCTTGCTCTCTCAGAAAGGTGGCCTCAGCAGGATTCTCTCCACAGGAGGGTGAATCTGTGTAGGGGAATAGCATATAAGAAAATAGTGTAGAAAATAATCTTACCCCTAAGGAGTTGCAGCTGGGCCAATTATCAAAGATTAGGAACAAGCCTGACTTTAACGGGCCACAGCTGTAACCAATGAGAAGAAGAGTGCTATAGAAGAGTGGGGTGGCTGGTTGAGAAGGGAGCTGGAGTCAGCTGGCTGCTTTGTGAAGAAGGAAGAGTCAGTGCTCTGAGGAGCTACTCACAAGAAAACACCAAGAAGGTATGAAACTTTTGTGATAAGGAGACAACAGTATGGAACCCCTGCAATAAGGTGGCAACCAATCTGCCACTGTGTGATTAGAGTCTGCTGAAGTCCTCAAGGCAGATTTCACATTTAACACCACTGGAGTCACTTTTTTTTTTTCTTTCTCTTTGGCCAGACACAGAAACCTCTGGCAGCCTTATCACTGGTCTTATATTTGGTAATTGAATGAATAGATCAGTCAGGCAGGATGTAGGTGAGAGAGGAGGATTTGGGAGGATTCAGATCTCTCTGTGCCTGCTTTCAGTTAACTGCCCACGCCAAGAACTAAAAACTAGGACTTCCCAATTTACTAAGATCCACTAATTTAACTGAGTCCTGGTGAAGATGCAGTGCATCTCCTCTGTTTCTGCATGCCATCCACTTTGGTGGAACCAGGCCACTCTGCTGAACTTGTTTCCTCAGAGATGTGTAAGAATAATTCATGCTTGATTCCTTGTAGTCTAGGCAAAATATTCCTGTAGGCCACCAAGCTATAGGGTACTGTACAGAACAGCTGTTGAATGAAGTTGTATGAGCCGCTCTTGGAGCAGGGGCTGGAACAAGTGGTTAGATTTTCCTCTGGTTGTCTTAGACACCAGGCAACAATGTGGATCACTCTCTTTCCCCTTCTCAGTGAGTATTTTATGAATTCAAGAACATGACCTCATTCCTACAGAAGGATTGGAGAGTACCCCAATACAACTAACTTTCATCAGATGGTGAGGGAAACTTAGAAGGGGGATGAGTGGACGCTCCTTGGACAGATAAAAGCATTTGGGGTTTTTTGTGTGTCTGAGGTGCATGTGATAAACTGTTGTATGAGGGTGTAAAATATGGTGTAGTGCAATACAGAGGCTCATAATCCCTTTTTTGTTTTTCCAAACACCTGGCTAATGAGCCTACCTTAGGAAGAGAGTGCAGGTCTCTGAATCACAGGTGAGCAATGGCACTTATGTGCAGTGCTGCACCCAAGTCTCCTAGGGAAGGTTGGAGGTCACCTTAGCAGCCCTAACAATGTTCATTGGCCCCCTGAGGTGTTTCCCTGCTCCCTGTGCCAGCAGCTGTGATCCCAGCTGTGAATGGTCCTCAGCTCTACAGGTGATGCTGGATGCACAGGTGACAGCTGTGGCACCTGCCAGGGGAGCCTGGCGCTGTGAACTGAGTGCTGCAGCGAGCAGCCAGCCCAGTGTGGCACCAGCAGACCCGGGATTAATTAAGAGGCACATTTAAAAGGTGTTTCAGCGCTGCAAGACATAGATGGTGTATATCTGACGAGCTGGTGGGTCTGCCCCGCTCTGGTCAGCTCCTCGCCTCCGGAGGGGAAACAGCCGGGGCCCTGGGACCCCTGCACTGCCGGCCTTGGCGGGGAGGCGAGAGGAGCTCGGGGAAGGGCGGCGAGGCCCATGCCGATTCCCGTGCCCATTCCCGTGCCCATACCGGTGCCCATGCCGGTTCCGGCTCCGACCCGGGGCGAGGCGCAGCCCGCGGCGGCCCTGCGGAGCTGTCCCGCCCCGCGGTGCTGAAACAGCCGCCAGCGCCGCGGTGCCGCCTCATCCTGCCCCCGCCCTGCTCAGCACGGCTGCCCGGCAGCGACCAGCAAGCGCTCGGGACGTGGCGAACAAGGGCCAAATAATTTTTTGAAATACACGGCCACACGTGTAGACTGCAGTTCCCCTTTACTTGCCGGCTGATTATAGCTATAATTGCTTCGCTATCTATCTGTGAAGCATCCCGTTCCATATTGAGGATAACATTAGGAATCGTTGCAAAGAATTCTAATTAGATAAACCCAAAACTTTGAATTTGTATCCAGGCTGAGCAGGGAAATGATCTGAGGCAATTATACATGCTAAGCTGCTGCCCTGAACAGTATTCCTTATCAATGGCAACGGTAGATGAGAAAATATGGGAACAAATTGATAAGCTATTCAGCTATAGAATTATTTTAAGAAGATAGCTAGAGTAGTACACATTTTTCAAAACAAACGTTGTGGTCCAATGCTGTTGTAATGCGAATTAATGAAAAATTATCAGTAGCTTAAGAGCCAAAACAGAAATAATTTTGTAAGCGTAAAAACTAAAAGCTAAACTCTAGCTTTGCTTCTGCACATGTGATTTTTCAGAGAAGTAATGAATAAAATTATAATTAATAATAATAAAAAGAATAACAAGTTTCTATTAATGCCTATAAACATATCTTCCTTAATCAGATAATGACTAATAGAAGCATTCAGAAAATAGTTAAGAGATATCTATTTTTTAAACCAAGTGGCTAAGAAATATAATCCTACTGTACCTCAGTAATTGTTAAAGGAAGGACCCATTATCATAATTATGTTTCTGGAACAAACATAATTTCAATGTGATAAAGGATGACGTGACACTAAAGGTAAAGCCACGGCAGATGTTACATGAGTAACAAGACAATATGCCCGCATTCGGGTAATTTCTCCCCCCCAGACATGTTCTCATTAATCTGTGATTAATAGGATTTGAGTATAGTAAATGATGTTGATCTATTGTCTGTCTTTGTCCCACACCATAGAGAGAGCAATTTGTCAGCTCAGCTTTTGTGTGACTATTTAATAGCAAAGAGGGGGAGAGAAAAGACGCTAATCTTCTAATTGGCATCTATAGAGAAAGGTCTAAGAACACTGCCTGCCTGGAAATAGCTTGTGTGCAATTCCTATGCCTGCGAGGCTGAGGCAGACAGACAGCAGCACCAGGCTGGGTACCCATGGAAAAGGAACAGTGTGTCCCTGTCACACAATGAGCTGCTGGCCAGAGGGAGGGCGGAGAGCAAGGTGCACTGCAGAACAAGGGGCAATTGCTGACTCTTCCAAGTCTGTTATGTTGCAGCCTGTTATGTCAAGGGAGTGCTTCTTGACTGGTGTGACTTTAATAAAGACAGAAAGCTGCCTCCTTTCTGGAGCAGAAAGCAGAATGAGGCAGGGGAAAAACAGGGGGCACTGATGAGGACCCAGTGCTCTCACCAGCAAAATTGGAATCAATGGAGAGAACACGAAGTGCCCAAACATCTTTCCAGAGATGTCAGATGGACAATGGCTTTGTGCTAATATAGTGCCACTTCTGACTTAGCTGTCCTCCTCAGGTGCTAAGGTTACCTAATGAAATGACTGCCTTCAAATACAAATAATTTCACAATTGAGCCACTGCTCCCACTTCAGCAAAACATGGAAGCTACTGCTTAAAACTAGGCATGAGGACAAATGCTTTGTCTTTCCCCCATCCTCCAGTATCTATTGTGTGCCCTTCAAAAGGAAGACTTGGGTTTTGTGTGCAGTTAAGGACTGGATCCCTCTGGCACATCTACATTGCAGCAAAATGCAGCTTTATTTTGTGTAATGATTTCTTAAGTGGTGAATGTTGACAAAGAGTTCCTTGTTCAGTTTAACCACCTGACCCATTCTGATAGTATAACATTTAAGAAAAAGCAGTAACACTCTAAAAATATTATTTTTTGAGACCCGTGTCATTTTTAAATAGGAGCAATTTAATGAACATTTTCATTTAGTAGTTTTGTCACTCCAGTGGGTCAAACCAGTGAATTGCATGGTGAAGGGTGGGACTACCTTAAATCAGCTTTATCACTTGGAAATTATGTGGGTCTGCACATAGTTTTGTTTCTACCTGTGTAACTCTTCAATGGATATAGCATAGAAATAGCATAGCATGAGCATGACTCTTTTTCATGCTAATGCATATTATCAGGATTTAATGGAAAATGATGAAGGATAAAGATTGGATAAAGAGGTATTTTGCTAAAGGAAAAATAAAACCATGGATAGAATTGAATCTTATTTAAAATGGAGAAGAGTGGAGAGAAAGCTGTTGACAATACTGAGGTTAAAGAAAAGGCTTTCAAAACTGTTTGTGTAAGTTAGCAATATTTACTGCCACATTTCACAATCACATCTCTATTCAAAGCCACCAGAACCCACTGCTCAGGTGTATGAGCAGCACTTTGGCAGACATGGTGTTGTCTGGCCTCTGCAGTGAAAACTGCTGGGATTTGGAGATCAGATGTGAGTCTGGGCAGGGACAAAGCAAGTGGGGCAATTTGTACCATCTTGTATATGAATTTGCAAATGCAGAGCATTTCCCTGCTGCTTGGTGGTGTTAGCATGCTGAGCACAATTATCACCAAGCACAGAGTGCAGCCCTTTCTCTGCCTTTGAGGGTGAGCACTGACATTTGTCCCCGTTTCAGGAATGGCAGAGAGCAGGTATGCCCTCTTTGGAAGCACCCAAAACTTTTGCAGTGGCAAGAACTCCCTCAGTGGAGATGCTGGGTCTGTCCTGGATCTATTAGTCTCACACTGGGGGGTACAGTGCCAAATCTGCCTGAGCATGGGCTGTGTGATTGAGCTCAAGTGCAGCCACATCAGCAGGAGTCTGGGCTCTAACTTGTGTGTCTTCCAGGGAGAGGAAAGTGTCTGTTTTGTTTTTGAACAGGAAGACAATGCCAGCCTGTTGTGCAACGTAGATGTAAGGTCTGGAGCTTGGGATGTCTCTGCCCTTGTGCTCTGCTCTGGGTGAACCCTGATGGGACATGTGCTCTTTTTAACTGCTTTGATCAAGCAAGAGGAGATTTCATCATTCAGAAGGTCTTGGGGCATGTCAAGACATATCCTGGACTAGCTAGTTGATTCCACCACCCTGGAGGGGTCAGGCAGTGTGTTTGCATAGAAGTTGTCATAGATTTCTCTATGGTGGTCACTGGAAGAAGAGTGGCAGAATGCACCCACCTTAACTCCAGCTTCTGCCACCATTTGAAGATTTTTCTTGGTGTCAGGATGTAGTGCCACAAAAAAGCCCTCCAAGACTGCAAACAACTCTCTCTGTGTCCCAGCACTGTGCAGGGACACAGAAACCACAGCTAGCAAAAAACCCCAAAATGTTAGTTATACCTTCCTTTTTAGAGGTTAGGGTGCTTTTTCCTGCTCAAGATATAGTAAAAGATGTTCCAGCTCCTGGGAGTTTCAGTCTAAATCCATACACTCAGGGTGAGGTCAAACTTTGTGTAATACTTTTGTACAAGTATACCTTGTGGCCACATTCAAATACCACAGGCTTCAGTTCTTCCTTAAAAATGAGGCTAGTTTTTTCTAAAGGCTCAGAGCTGTGAGAATGGGGAGGTTTGATAATCTTGTAAGCAAAATGCCCTCAAAAGCTTACTCTGAGTAGACTTGGAGGTGTTGGAAGACTTCAGGTGACTGTCTGTGGTCTGGACTTCATCTGACAAGGCTCTGTGCATCAGGGCATGAATTTATTGTATCTGTCCATCACCACAGCTCATGACATGCAACGTCAACTGTCACGTATTTTCCAGCATATTTTATCTCTATCTAGGATGTAAAGTTGTTGTGAGTGCTATTTGTTATTTGATATTTCATGCTCTCAGCCTGTTCAAAAAACTGCTTAGTTAAGAAAGATCAAAATGCAGAGTGACATTTCCCTTAAGAAAGACCATTATTTCAGAGTCTCTTGGACTGTTAAAATGCAAGAACACCATGATAGTAACAAGTGTTATAAAATGTTATTTTAGAGCATGACCTGCTTCCTGCTCATCACCTAATATCACTGTGCTTAGAGGGGGAAGAAGGCTGTATTTGGAACAGTTATCTCCTGGGCAGGCAATAGCATCTGGTGATATTAAAATGTCATCAAATGAAAATATATGCAATAGCGTCCACCTCATTTGAATATGAAATGCAAAGACAATCCAAGGCAGACAACTGCTTGTTTAGAGTGATATCTGAATACAAAGGCTGGATCATCAATAATAGATAAAGGGTTTTTTGCTTGTTGTAAATTAGAGGTAGGATGGGTATTGTAGTTTTGTTTTTTAATTATTAATCGCATTAGCTAGGCTGGATTTTACAAAGCACCAGGCAGAGTAAAAATGTAAAATACGAAGTGAGAAGAATTAATTTTATAATCTGACACTAGAATAAAGCATCCAAGCCCTCTATCAACTGCACTGAAAATTAGATAGTAACATTCTGGTAGTTCTGTCAAAGTCAAATACAGAAGCAATTGTTAAGTGTTGATAGGCAGTGGATAGAAGGTGTAATCCACTGGGAAGGTTTTGATCCAAAATGAAACAGTTTTCTACCCCTGCTAGTCAGGCAGAAATCTAATTACTCTCTTTTGATCTCTATGGAGAGGTAAACCAAAGAGTTATAGGTTATGGACAGTTTTATTGATTTTTATCTCAGAAATCAACAAGTGCAGGCTTTACACTTTACACATACTTGCTTAGCTGGTGATAGGATCAAATATTTCAAACTGGCTTTCCCTGCTACCAAGTCAATAAGCCTTTTAGTTGTTTTGTTCAAGTTGCACTGTGGATGTTAATATTACAGAACTTTTTTGCACTTAAATGCATTGGGGAAAAGATTGCCAGGCTTGTACTTGGGCATTTTAAACAAAAATCTAAGTATTTTTTCCCATCTGCTTATTTCTCTCTTGCAGGACTACGTTGTTATATTATGGCTTTAACTGGACAAGCAGCTGCATTTTTGATGAGGTAGAAAGGGACAACTGCAATTCAGCTGATAACAGCAGCTAAAACAATTTCTGGAGTGCTCATGAGGCATTTCTAAGGAAGACCTGGAGTGCAAAGGAGGAGAAGGCTTTCTGTTTCTGGAATATCCAGTGCACCTTTGAGAAATCAGACACAAACTTCACTGCTTGTATTCTAGCGCTGAATATACCTTGGTCCTTTGTCCTGTCTCTATGGATGCAAACATTTCCACAATGCCCACTCTCATCGACTACAGCTTATGCAGATATTTAATCTTAAAAAACACTAGCCCTTCTTCTCCAAGCTACTTCCTGTAAATCCTAGCAGGATGAGTTCAGACATGGGCATGGAGAGAATGTCTTGCTTTTCATACAAAGGACCCTTTTATGGACCTTTTTGATTAAGTGTAAATGTGTGTGAAAGATTTCCCAGGTAGTCTTAGGTAAAACCTTGGCATGCAATCTTATCTTCAATCCAGCAAACAGGAGTTGTGCTATCAAGCTAAAAGATGTCAAGATTTCGTGCCACCTTTTTAGAGGTATAATTATTTGGGGTCTGTTGTTAATTATACGTATTCATGCAATCTAATCAGTCTTCAAGAATGTGCATCAAGTCAGGGTCTGCTTGTTCACATACACAAAAAAGCCCGTTATTCTCACTTAACTCCAGTGTCAGAGCCACAGAGCCTGGGATGAGTGTAGCTTCATAATTATTTTGATAGCTTCTCTTCTTCATGTCCTGGGAGATAAGGCTGTTTCTCCCAGAGCTGCACTTTTTCCTGAATGACTGACAACCCCTTTAGAGGAGATCAACCCCTCTTTGTGCCCTTTCACTCACTCGGAGGTTATCAGCTAAAACTGCACTCAGCATTCAATCACATCTTTCCCCTGTGGCTGTAACTCCTGTTAACACAATTAACCTTCTGATGGGAACATAAAATTAATCTAGGGAGGGAAAAAGAGCAGAAATACATTCCCATGTTAAGGATTAAATGGCCTTAGTGCTTATAGCAGTGTTTTTTCACCTCTCTCTCTTCCACAGCATTGTGTGCAAGGGGGCTATTAGCAGGAAGTCGCCTGTCACAAAATTCTTCCTACTAATCCCAGCAGCTCTTATTTTATCAATGTTGGGGTGGTTTTTTTTGTTTGTTTGTTTTGTTTTGCGGTTGTTTTTTTTTTTAAAATTTTAAGGTTAATGGAAAGTACTGTGGTGCACAAAATTAGACATACAAACAAATACAAATTTGTATGTATTTGTGTTTTGGTTTGCTTACCTCCTTCCCCCCTCACCAAAAAAAAATCTAAATCTGAAAGATACGGTTTGACAGCCAACCCTTCCCTTTTCTTTGACAGGAGGGCATGATGGGGATGAATAATATCTGTCTTCTTTTGGGTGTCTTTTTCTATGGCAGCATTTTTAAATTATAAACAATCCCATTGTAAGCTCATGTTTGTTCCCCATCCCCCCCCGAAACTGAGGTTTGAGTTTTCATCCAAATATTCCCTCTTTAACTCCCTCTGTGCTCCATAGGTGGCTCATTGTCCTGGAGAGCCAGGGATCTGAGATGGAGGCCAGCAGGGCCTCCTTGGGCACCAGGCAGGTACCTGTGGTACCAATGGTGCTGTGCAGGTCTGGGGCTGAAAAAACTCTGGTCTGGCTCTGGTTCTCACTCTGCTAATCTTGAGCAAGCTAATACTCTGCCCTACATTGCTCTACAGAAATATTTGTGGAGGATTTCCCCTCGCTTTTAAGTCTTTTTTTAAGAGCTGCTGAGGCAGCACTTGGAGGACATCCCTTGGGCCCACTGACTCCCAGGGGTGAGGCTGAAGGTGAGCAGCCTTGGAAGGCACTTGTTCTCTGACTGACAGTCTGTACCCACTCTGTGGTCAGGAGAAGGACTTGTAGATTCTGGGTTTTTTGAATTTCTCAGATCTTGCCCATTCTGAAGTGCTGTCCAGCAGCAGGTACTTGGCCTCTGCATGGTTTTAGTACTCCAGGTCTTTGCAGATTGTGTGGAACTTGTAACTGGACAAGGGATGGAAAATCAACATCACTTTTCTAGCACAGACACATCCCCAAGCACACAGTGGCTTAACTGATGCAGCAGTTAAATGAGATGAGGACATTTTTTGTTTTCCTGTAAGATTACAATATTGCTGATTTTGACTCCACCTCATTTACCAGGTTTGCATAAACACAATAAGTGGTGGCCAAGTCTAGCTGCTGAGATGTGCCTGCACTATGCCTCTGTTGGTTTAATGAGTTTTATGCAATGGCTCTGGTGACATATCTAGGGGACATCCATCACTGCAGTATCAGGTATTCATCATGCAAGTGCCAGATTTGTATTTCCAGCACCATTCTCAGAGGCAGAATTGCTTAAACAGTAGCTAAAGCAGGCAGAGAAAGACAACAAGCCACTCCTTAATATGCATTTCTTACAGATTGTTGTATGTTGTGATGCAAGGGACAATATTATATGCACATTGTAGAAAGAAATGGACAAGGAAAAATAATTACGTTTTTTGGGACAGGCTTTAATAATGTCCAGTCTGACTTGTACATTGTTACATTTCCAAGTTCCTTCCTCCGTTCCTTGTTATAACCCCGTTCTCCCAAGTAGGGTGTTAGGGGATGATCCATATGTGTGTGGACTTTACGGTGTTGCTACTGTAGATTTGTAAAAGTGTGATGAGGCTAAAAGTTATATTGAAAATACCACAGTTAATAATGTTGGCGTGTGTCCCTGTCAAAATGAAAGTCTTTGCAGCTGGACACAAGTGCCTTGTGCTGCTGAAGAAGAGCTGAGGGAACTCTGTGGATCTGCCAGTTTGCAGATGAAGCTCCTATAGGGCTTGCAAAAGAAAGTCTTTCTTGCAAAAGAAAACAGCTGATGGGAAAAGGAAGATGCAAGGATATCAGCTGACAACTGAAAATTGGGCTAATTTTCATTGTAGGTTTTTTCTCTATTTAATACCTTTTTTCTCTTTTCAGTTCAGATGTGTTAGTTGTTCTCCTATCCTTGTCCTGAGAATTGATTGTTGCATCCATGGGAGATTGCTGGCATGAAGAAAACACTGAGAGTAATTAAAGTGAGGAAAGCTGATGTCAGGATTGCTTCTCCCTTTCAAAGGAACTAGGAACCTGACCAGAACACAGTTTTGTTTCAAAGTAAACTTCATTCCAGTGGATGCAGTATCCAGTTGACCCAATTAAAACACAACATGCTGTAGTGCTGTAGCAATGGAGCAGTGACTGTGGAGTTCTGTGGTGATCACCCTTAAGGTAAGGATGCAGCACAAGAATTGCACATAGAAAGGGTGAGGCAAGGTTGATAACACTGTGAGCCTGGCTCGCACCAGGATGCTGTGGCTTGGTTTTCATGAGATACCAGTCAGTCATTGCCCTTCCCCACACAACTGCCCCAGTTCTCATCTTCTTACACATTTCTGCTGCTGTATCTTTAGAGGGCACAGAACCTGTGTGTGTTTGGGGGTGTCACAATGGAGTGGCTCCCACAAGATGCATTGTGTGACAGGGCAAGGGCTGCACCCAGGACACAGAAGTGCTTTCTGCTGGGAACCCCAAAACCAGCATGGTGGTGGGTTGAGGGCAATGTCATCAGCTTGGGATTTCCCACTGGAGAGAGAGACATGGATATAAACCAAATGGCTGCAAAAATGTGAATGCAGGACATACTAAGCAGCTCTTATCCTCCCAAAAGGCATGTATGCTGGGGTGTTATGCAAATCTTGAAAGGATATAGCCTCCAGCTCATCCCATTGTTGAAAAGGATTAAGCCTCTGTGAGCACTGGGCACTTAGGGATTATGGTTCAGCATCCAGAGAGGGATGAACCTGGACTGACTTATGGTGTTTAAAGGCTTTATGCCTTCACTGAACACCTACAGCTGTTACAATTTCTTTTGCCTGGTTTCTGGAAATGTCAGGACAGATACTCTTAACTTTTCCAGATACTCTAACTTTTCCATTGAAATGCTGATCATCGTGAACTCTCTTTCCCCGGATCTACACACAGATGTGCTAATAAAAAGCAGTATTTGAGGCGTCATGTCTTCTCTGCTGGACTTGGTCACTGTTATGCAGAGCAGCTACCATCTGTGTCCTGCTTCACTGCCTGAGACCCACAGCTATTCCAGGTAGATGTGTCACCAATCCTCTCCCACAACAGCCTCACTGTGGTATTTTACAGCCCACAGCACTTCAGATTACTTATTCGTGTAAAAGTTCAGTGTTGTGGTCCAGCCCTTGGGAATTAGTGTCTGAGCTGGCTCTGCAGTACAGGGGTGATGTGGTTATCAATCCTTCTGATAGGGCTGGAGCAGTCTCTGACTGGTGGGAGGGCTTGTGCATTACTACATAATACATCAAACCTCTGTTGTGGCAGCTTCTTCAGAAGAGGAGATAAATTTTTCAGTGCCCCATGTGCCTCTGTGCAGGGCTCTGTCATCCCACACACCAGGGATCTGCTTACCAGCATCAGGGGACTCAGCCAAGGGTGGAGAAGGTTGCTTATTCTGAAACGTGTGACCTGCTTAAAACAGCTCTAGGCTTTTGTGAAGGAGTCTTCTCATACAGTCTCATACAGGAGGGAAAAAAAAAAGAAGAGCTTAACTGGGAAATTAACTGAAACAATTCTGTAATATAGATGATTTCCTCTTCCTCATTTTCAGGTGGAAGTACTGGGACAACTTCCTGCATCAGCGACTGTGAGAAAGTTATAGTTTCGCCTTTTTTTCATTGAGGTGAACTCCTTTTGTTACAACTCCAGAGTGCAGCTGAGTCTTGACTGTCCACTGCTGTTTTACAGTCTGAATTCAACAGCTCAGAGACACAATGAACATTAGTGACAAATTGTGTCTCTCAAGGGTCTGTACTAGGACCAGTGTTATTAAATATCTTCATTAATTATATGGATAAAGGGTTCAACTGCACCTCCAGCAAGTTTGCAGATGACACCAAGCTGAGTGGTGCTTTGAAACACCTGAAGGACAGGATGCCATCCAGAGGGACCTGGACAAACTCAACAAGTGGGCCCAGGGAAATCTCAAGAGTTTTAAGAGGACCAAATTCAAGGTACTGCATGTGGGTTGGGACAAGCCCCAGTATCAGCACAGGCTGGGGATGAACAGCCCCAGAGCAGCCCTGCCCAGAAGGACTTGGGGGTGCTGCTGCCTGAGAGGCTGCACATGAGCCAGCCATGGGCACTGCCAGCCCAGAGAGCCAAACGTGTCCTGGGCTGCAGCCAGAGCAGCGTGGGCAGCAGGGCCAGGGAGGGGATTCTGCCCCTCTGCTCTGCTCTGCTGAGAGCCCACTGCAGGGCTGCATCAGCTCTGGGCTGCCAGCACAGGAAGGACATGGAGCTGCTGGAGTGAGTCCAGAGGAGGGCCACCAAGATGGTTGCAGGGATGGAACACCTCTCCTATGAGGAAAGGCTGAGAGAATTGGGGTTGTTCAGCCTGGAAAAGAGAAGGCTTTGGGGTGACCTAATTGTGGCCTTCCAGTACCTGATGGAAGCCTACAAGAAAGATGGAGAGAGACTTTATACAAGCACATGTGATGACAGGACAAGAGGGAATGACTTCAAACTAAATGAGGGTGGGCTTAGATTAGATATTAGGCAATAATTCTGTACTGTGAGGGTGGTGAGGCACTGGAACACATTGCCCTAAGAAATGGTGGGTGCCTCATCTCTGGAAGTGTTCAAGACCAGGCTGGATGGAGCTCTGGGCAACCTGGTGTAGTGGAAGGTGTCCCTGCTTGTGGCAGGGGGTTTGGAATGAGATATTTAAGGCCACTTCCAACCTAGACCATTCTAGGACTTCATGATTATCAAGTTTTGCTCATCTGAGCTGAAGCACAGGAAACAATAGACAAAACAAGGGAAGATGCTAATAGGGTTGAAACTGCTGTTTTAAAACATCTGCTGTTCTCCATTTTACTTGGCTTCTGCTTCCCACCCCTTTCATTCTAGAATCTCTTGATGAAACAGAAGTAAAATCCACTGGTCTGCATTTCAGAAAGTAGTCTTTAAACTTTAAACATGGTAGACATTCTCACCTATATTTTCCATGCACAAAAACTGCAATGAAAAAATATCAGAGCAAAATTGGTAGTGTGTGCCTGGAGGTCCTTTTAAAAAAAATGGACCCATTCAAAACTATATTTCACCCTTAGTCCTAAATAACTGGTTTATGTTCCAGGTGAATTTCTGCAGCAATTTGCAGTTCTACTTTTTCAATTATCCATTTTTCCCCTATTGAGATCTTATTCATTTCCATTTACTTCTGCAAAGTCCTTTTTCCTGTTCACAGTGCCATTATGCTTTTCCTGACTATTTCTTTGAAATTAAGTGCTTGGTTCTTTATCTTTTCATCATTAATTACTGATGTCTTTTTGACCTCTGCTTTGTAAGCAACCATGCCATATTTCTATTTCCTATCTTTTAGGTTTGGTTAAGATATTTTCTTTCTTTAATGACCTGCTCTGAATAGCTTTGTTCTTGTTTTTCAGTCATTTCCCAGAATGGCCACACAGCCAAACCTTTGCCCTCCTCTCTTGTTTTTCATCTCGTCTCTGCTGTATCAATGGCCTAGTTAAAAATGTATTTTACAGCTGTCTTAGGACAAACCTCGCTCCATTTTTATAATTATACTGATCATAATCTCAAAAACCTTTTGCTATGACTGTGCACCAGTTAAACTTCTCTATGGAGAGCCAGAGGCAGTTGGGTGTGAACAGAAGTGGGTGCTGCTTTGGTTTAGAAGAACATGAACAGAAGCCATGCATGTTGGATTAGTGAAATGTTAAAATGGCTGAGGACTTTTTCCTGCGTAAAGGTTGTGAGCTTTTTTGTCAAGCTCTTCAGTGAGATGGGTGACACTTTGGTACTTCATGAAGACTCAAACCTGTCATTGGGTATCAAAATTATGTCTTGGACTGGTTCCACATATACCATTTCACCATGCCTTATTTTCATTTGCTTCTTCCTTCTTAATAATTCTCCAAGGGTTTTTTTATTTTATAATTGAAAATATTCAAATAGTTCATAAATTATTTTCCTGTCTTTGCCAAATTTCCCATTAGCATCAGTGGAATCTCATTTAGCAGACAAGGTTAGACTCCACCATCACCTCTCAGTATTCCTTTCTTGTGGAGTGATGGCTAGGAAGGAAGGCCAGCTGTTTTTCTCAAAACTCTGAGAGTGGGGCCTTGTTGCTGAAATATATTTAATATATGTGTAAAAGGAGACACGATACATGCAGGCATTTGGTGTCATTTTGTTCTTTTAAATAAATAACTGAGTATAATGAGTCTCAGCCACAGAATGAACATAATGAACCTCCAAAAAAGATGTTGTCTGAGAGCAATATTTACCACTGAGGAAGGGATTGTTACAGAAACGAGAATTGTTTAGACGTTAGCGAGTGAGGTAAGAATCTATTAAAGGAATTAAAAGCAAAGATGACTCATCACACATTTCTGCTTATTTGTAAGAGACACATGAAAGGCAGGGATTTCAAAACATTTGTATTAGAAAAACATCAATAACAAAGCCCCCTGATTTAATTTTTCAGTCTCATGGGCTTCAAAAGAAGATGTGACTTTTCCACATCTGCCTTGAAAATCACACAGCACTGGAAACTAGAAAAGGCTTGCTTTGCTTTGCTACATTTAATTTTTAGATTGGTCACCTATAGGTGAAATTTACACCATTTTCTTCTCTGCAAAAATCTAGAAACTGTTTTTGTTGCACTGAGAGTCAGGTTTCTGATATGTCTCAAAGGCAAAAGTGCTTCTGCCACTGCTGCTGAGGCTCCTGCCAAGGAAAGCCTGCCTCACCGCCTGCTCACCACTCACTCCCCTTCTCCAGCCCAACCCACTGCTCTCCCTGCTAAGAAAATCCCTCTGGAACAGAGATCAAGGGAGTCAAGCAGCTCTCTGTGCTTTGCTTTCCCTGTCACGGGCAGGAGACCCTTGCAATGGGTTAGTGTGCCGATTTAGGCACAATACAGCAGGGCCAGTCTTTGGTAGACAATTGGTCTTAAATGTTTTTCATAGTAGGATACAGATAATATATAAGTACAGAATTTTTATGGGTACCTTTGCTATAGGAGGATAATAGACAACACAGGAACAAAAGCAAGAAACAGAGAATGAAGTGAAAGCAGAGGAGAATGTGTAGACAACGAAGCAAGCTGGCAAGTTGACCAGTGCAGTGACTATGCTGGGAAAATAAAAGGAGGTACAGTTTAGCAAGTCTCAATCCCTTTCATTGTACCACTTAAGTTTTGCTGAACAATATTATTTCAAATGTCTCCTGTAAATCCATCATCTGTTAGAACAGCCCTTGAGAATGAACTGATTGTACAGGCTCCTGCTCATTTTGACACAGCAGTCAGTAAAGTCCTGATGTGGTGCAAAGGGGCAATAATTTGCCTGCACAGGAGAGGTGCCTCAAGGATCAAACACCCTTATAAAGCTGTGCAGCAGCTGGGAAAGGGGGAGCCAGGGAGGAGAGGAGAGAATGTGACCTGGCTGTTCCCCAGGTGAGACAGAGCCACTTGATGGAGCACTGCTGGGGAGAGCTGCAACACTGCTGCAATGCTGCTGCTCCTCTGCCTTCCTCAGTTCCTGACTTGGCAGAGCCCAGTGAAGCCAGTGGGTGGTGACAGGCAGAGCCCTGCAGCTCTCTGGCTTGGATGAGAAGTGCCACACATTCAGGAAAATTAAGCTGTGCTAAGCTCAGGGCTGCAGGGTCAGTGTCAAATCCCTGCCAGATTTCTCCAGTTTGCCCCATGGGCTCATTCCAAGGATGAGAAGGGTAGGCAGGGGGAGAGAGGACAAAGGGGCAGGAAGGTTCTGAGATCTCGCATCCTTCTCCAAAAGGTGCTATCAGATCTAGCAAGGTCAGCAGAAAGTGAAGGCAGCTACTTTGAGTTGTGGAGGCATCCTCCCCATGCCCTGAAACAGCACCATGTCCTGCACAGGCTGGGCCCAGTGGGCACTGAAACACAGACTGGCTTTTGGGGACTTTGCTTTTTGGGAAAAAGTGATTCTTTTTTGAAGTGGAACTTTGTGGGGGAAAAAACCTCAACAAAACACTTTCCATTTTTGAGAATTAAGAAAAACTCTTTATTTTAATGACACATTTTCTCTTTACTGCATACCATTTAAAAATGCCAAACTGCATTTTTTCCTCCCACTTAAAGGTACAATTAGCCATATGAACATAAACCAGACATAGGACATTTCAACCCAGGAACCAGCTGCTTTCAAATTCATCACGCTCTAAGAAAAATGCCTTTATCCTAAGATATCCATAGGAGCTGCTGCCATGTTTGTTCCAACACATGATGATGTTTTGTAAGTCCTATCCTAACTCTGACATTCTTTACTTTGATTTTCATTTCTGATACAGTTCTGTTTGTGTATCTTCCAACTGAACATACCGTGCTTCTGTTTAACTGTCTATTTATAGTCATAAGAGAAATAAACATATAAAATAAATGCATCTTGATGCATAGCTGTGCAGCAGTACAGATGTTTTATTAATGAAAATGAATCCAGCTTTTTGTAAGTCATGGCAGCAATATAACGTATCATTGTTTGCTTCTCTGCTAGATGGTCCCTGCTGTTTTTACATAGAAATTCCTGTAATACTTAAAGGACATCTGGAAGAATTCAGCCAATTAATCGAATTCACGCAGGAGCTAGGCTAATGGCTGTCTGAAAGGCAGATTACATTAAATCAAACTTGCAATATGAATGAAAGTACTTAATCATACATGCAACATTCATTAGACGTGGCACAGCAAGTGTTTTGATTACTTTAATGAAAGATCAGGTAAAGTGCATCAACTGAACAGATTGAAGAGACAGCATGCTTACAAATGTTTGATTATGTTGACTATCAACAGAAACAGTGCCAGTAATTTATAGCAAAACATATTTGGAGGAGGAGGAGAGGAGGATGAAGCTGGTGAACTTGGGAGGCAAAATGAAATTTAGGCCTTGTCTCCAAGCACTTTAATTAATATTTAGGATAGCAAGACTTTGATTAAATGTCACAAAAGAAGCAAAACAAATGTAAGTGGAGAATCCTGCATGGCAGCTGCTAGGGATCATTACATTAGCAGTACTTGGAGCATGATGCTGGTTTTGAGTCCCCTCTCCTGGCTTTGAAGTAAGGAGGGCTAAGTCCTAAGCGGAAAAAAGATTTTCAAAATTACAAATATGCACAATGATTTTGGCTTGGTGCTGCTTTTCCCCTGGGTTCTGCTGGAGACATCCTCCAGTTGCCACTGCCCTTGCCCTCTATGCAGGCACTGGCACCTGGAGTGGGGAGGGAAGCTGAAGAGGAGCTGTGATTTTAGATCCTTCTGAACCGCTGATGCATCTTCCCTTTACCCAGCTCATCAGCCAGCAGACCATTTTGCCATTGCCCTTCAAGGCTGCACATTGGTGTTCACCCATAAAAAAAAGAGAAGAGAGTCTCCATCCTGACACACCTGCCAAGAGCTGGCACTGCAACCTTGCCTCTTTGAAGCTCCCTGCACAATGGGCATTTCCCAGGTCTGGTCTGTGAGAGAACAAGGCGGATGGGCTCAGGAGCTGGAGGTGCACTGTCAGAAAAGAGCAGCAGCTCTCTGCCTCGGTGCCGCCTTTCCTTTGCCCTCCTCTGTCACATTCCCTGCAAAGAGATGAATCACTATTTCCTTTTGGGAGCTATCATCCTCCTTGTTGCTTTTCTGAGATGCAGGCACCCAGCTCAGATGGGGTTTATTTCCTTGTAATGCAATTTTCTATCTTGTTCCTTCTGGGTGCTGCTCTGCCCAGCTGTTTCTAGCCAGCTTTCCATGTCGGTTTGCTTGTCTTCTCCCACCCCTACCACTGGTTTTCCTTATCAGCATCTCCCATGCTCCATCTGCCCCTCTGCAGCTGTTGCTGGTAGTGGTGGTTCCTGCACTGCCATCTGCTTCACAGTGGCTGGGCCATAGCTGCACCTTATTCCACCATAAATCCTGCCATTCATTCCCATAGGCAAGCAAAGACACAGTAGCATACTTCTGTCAGGAAGTGCATCCAGTTCTGGCAGGAAAAGGACCTGGGAATTTGGTGTGACCTGAAGAACATGGAGGGAGAAATAGAGAGGGTAGCATGGAGTAGGGGTGGCAGAAAGGTCTTGGGCAACAGCCCGGGGGAATTACCTCTTTCACCTCTGAATCAGAGAAATTTTATTGAATTAGATGGCCTCAGAACAGGGGCATGAAAGAATTATTTGGACTGGGGGGGGAAAGAAAAAAAATGTAAGCTTTTCCCTGTGGGCTCAGCTCCCTGCACCACATCCCTGCAGAACTGAATAGGCTCCAGTGCCAGCACAAGAGCAGGATGAACTGTGACCATAACAGAATCAAGTATTTGTGGCTGTGATTCACCTGCTCCTGATCTCTGCTCTCTGAAAGCCCCCTAGATTGAGCTCTTTTGGGAAATCAGGCAACCAGAATGTTTCTCTGCCCTGCCTAAACTTTACTGGAGGCAGATGTGGAGTTTCCCTTTACTGGAGGCAGGTACAGGAGTTTCAGACCCCTCATTTCTCCTACTCTCCTGCTGCCTTGTCTTTGGTCTCTTCAGCTGTTGCTCTCTCTGCACACAGAACCATCCACCTGTCTGCACACAAGCCTGCACCGAGCCCAGCTGGGACTCAGCCTCCCTGAAAGCCACTGCTGATATCCATATAATTGATAACCATGGCCTTCTGTACTAGGAGATCTCTTTTTCAGTGAGCTGCAACATATAGTGATGCTTGTAGTGAACAGAGTGCTGAGAATCTCATGCCAAAGGAAGCTAAATTTTCCTATTTATGGCATGGTGAGATCAATAAATAACTCCAGCAGGCAAATCTGGCCAATGGCAAACGGCTCCAGCCTGTGGGGTATGAGCTGAAATCCAGCTGAAATCTGTAATGAAGTCACGAAAGTCACAATGGTCCCATCGAGTCTCCTATAGCTTTTATAAGTTTGGGAGCATCATTCTGCTCCCTGGAGAGGAGCTGGTTCCCTGCAATGGGCTGATGCAGATAGGGGTGAGGAAGAACCAAAATGTGAGATTGCTCCTTTGGTCCCTATGCAGCTGCTCACTTGTGGAGCAGGGACAGGAGGCGTGGCACCACTGTCCTCCCAGTATCACCTTAGTGATGGGTGAAGTGGTGGGACCAGTTCACAGCATCACTTCATTCGTGGCAGAAGAGGAAAGTTAAATGTTTTCATAGTGTCTTCAAACCCTTCAAATCCCTCTAACCCAAGCACCTTCACAGAACAGTGTTTTCTACCTTCCCTGACAGAAAGATTTTGTTAATATTTGATCAATGAAGAAAACATAGCAGCTGTTAGCATCATTTTCCTCTTGAAGCAGATTGTCCTCAGGTAAAACAAAACACAATTAAGATACTAGCAAGGTCAGTTATATTAGACAATCCATATCCTCATAATGCAGATATTTCCTTCAATGTCTGTCACCAGCATCGAATCCCCAACCATAGCAGGATAATTGGCAGCCCTGTTCTAGGGGGAAGATGAAATGGTTTGTGTTGCCACCAAAACCAGCCTGGATTTTGTTTAAGTGCTGGAGCCTGGGGGTGGTATCGCTCATCCAGCTATATTGCTGGAGAGTCATGTATCAAGGACAGGCTTCTGAGGCAGCTTCTGTCTCCCTCCTATTTACTGCTCCATTAATTACAAACCAGATGTCAGGGCAAGATTTAAAAGTCAACCTTATTTGAAATCCTGCAATATAAAAAACTCAACCACAACAATTTTTTTTGTAGTGGGGAGGGGAAACATGAAGGAAAGAAATGTTCTTTAATCATTTACTTATAGTTATTCTCTATTTTATTTTTAACTCTTATTTTTTTAAAGTTGTGGTTGTTTTTCTTTTACTGAGTGGCAAAAGGAATTTCTCTTTTTCTTTCTGTCCCCTCAGCCCCCAGAGGAGTTTTTAGGATTTTCTCTGGGAACCAGACCTCACTTAAGACCTTCTCTCTGCCAGCTGGCATTTCTGTCATACATTCCTCTTGCTGTTTATGCCCCAAGACTGTTCAGAAATATAAATGCAGCTGCCCACTTGCTTGACAATGTTTTATTTGTGGACCATGGAGGTGTAGACCTCTTCTTCAGTGTCTGCACAGATTTCCAGGTGTCCTGGAGCTGCTGAAGACATGGCTGGGGCTGAAAGCAGTGGTATCCCTACTGCACAGCCAGAGATGAGAGTCTCCAGACAGCTGGGATGTACAAGGACCTGGATGACAAGCTTCTAGTGCCAAACTCTGGAGCACCCTGGGCAATCAGATTGAATCATGGAATTGATTAGGTTGAAAAAGAACCTTTAAGAGTTCAACCATTAACCCAGCACTAAGTCCACCACCAAACCATGTCCCTAAAAGAAGGCAGCAACAAGGAAAGGTATCTAGAGGAATCTGAAGATTGCCCTCACTTTGGAAGGTCCCCAAGAGGTTGGCCCAGCCATCACTGAATCTGATTGCTGAATCTTGGCAAGGCTTGAACGGGTCCCTCAGGCTTATGTTAGCGGCACAGTTATGAACAAAGCTAAAAGTCCCCTCACACAAAATGAGAAACTTTGGCAAAAAGGGAGGCAGAGCAGTGCTGTACCAAACAAGCAGTGCTTGTTTCCATTCCCTAGCACACCAGCATTCAGCCTCAACCAGGGAGGAGGGAATGGACTGAGGAAGCAAAGGATGCAAGACGAGGAACTGGTTCCTCTTGTTTTCACCCTGCCAGGTCCCCACTAGCTACTGCATTTTCCCACTAGAAGTTTTATTTCCAATTCACTGTGGGATTAACCCTTTGGTTAATCTTAGATCATATAAGGATGATTCTCGTGTAAGCAGCCAGTGTGTTTAATCAAGGTCAATCTGATTTAAGCAGACTCCCAGTAGGGAACACAGTGTAAGGACAGGAGCAATATCATTCAGCTCCTTGCTTAGAAAAGCTTTGACCTTAAATAAAGTTTCCCTGTAGTAGCATGTTCAGGAGGGTGTAATGCTGCACTCTCAGCTAGGTGATGGGACTAATGAAATGTAATAAGACAGTGAAAAAATAAAAATCCAGCAAATTTACACAGGATTTAGTGGTGTGTCCACAACATTGTTAACTACTATTATAAATTATCTGAATTTTCTAACTGTAAAATTTTTGGTAGGAGTAAAGGACGATGGCAAGAAAATAAGCCCATATAACAGTCTGGAAAGCTTAGAAGCTGTGAGAGTTGGGTGTAATGCCAGTCACTACAGTTACATTCTCTTGTAAATGTGGGATGGGAAATAATCTGTAATCACAGAATAATTGTGACCCTTCCAAGTGGGAGCCAGGGCACTGGGAGTTTGTACTGGGGCAGAGACGGCCTGGGCAAACCAGCATATTTATTGAGAGAAATAAGTCACAAGGTGGCTGAACCAGCTTGAATCCCCAAGCAATTTTGCTGGTGCATTTGTCAGCATTGGCACATGCTGCAGCAAGAGCAAGGTGGAGTGATGGGTTCTACAGTTCTGGGTCCCACCTTAAAAACTGATCATGAACTGGAGGCAAGTTTAGAAAGGGACAAGAGGGCTGTGCTGGAGGGCACTGTGAGCAAGGAGGAGGCACAGAGGGGCACCACATTGCAGGGAAGAGCCAAGAAGCACTGCAGGAGGGACATCAGCCAGGGAGATCAAGCAGTGATGCCTCATCTGTGACTGCAGGTTACTCCCCAAGCCTTCCCACAATGTCTGGGCCATGTCAGATGATGGCACTGGGGGCCTGGAGAAATTCCCTGATGAAACTCCAATCTACAGCTTTTACTGGAAAAATGTTTGGAGTTTCAGTAATCACTCAATACATGTGCTTTCCAACTGGGACTCTACCTCCAGCTACTCCTGTGCTGGCAAAGGCTTTGTTGGATTCCTCACCTCTTAGGACCAGAAACTGAACTGGACATTCCAGAACTGGACATTCCAACCACAGACTATTTTTGCAACGTGACAAAAGCAAATTAATGGGAATATTGTTTACAATGGGAAACTGAAAGAGCTATTTACATATTGCTTGGAGGAACAGTGGATCTGTAACCAGAGATCCAGTTATTCAGTGAGAAATGTGGATGAGAAGTCCAGGTACAAGGGTAAAAACAAATCGGGTAAAAATCAAGCAGCCAGTCAGTGGAGTGACCTAAGAGCATGAAAGCATGGCTCGTTGGTCCCAGTTACAGTGGTTCCTACTAACAAAGGGTGATCTCTAGCCCATGGAGTATATAGTCTAATCTGAGATCCAGTGCAACCATGAAAATGGAGGAAAATGGGAGAGTAATGTAAAACATGATTAAGACTTTGCTTAGCAAATATAACTGAAGCACTTACACAGAGAAGTGGTTTGAGAGAGTGTTTTGAGTAGGTAGGAGGAATTATGGTCTTGCATGAAGGCTTCACATCTTTCTTCCACTTCTGGAAAGCCCCTGGAACCAGAGGTGCTGTTCCTCCCTTTCTCCTCCTGCTCTCTCCTTCCTCCGGCTCGGCGATGCTTCCAGCAGAGTGGGTCCTACCCTGGTGAAGGCTGGCTGTCCCTGGTCACGGCGGGAGCGAGGCTCCAGCGAGGTCATTTCCAATGGCACGCCATCTCGTGTATGCGGCGGGCATACGGGTGGGACAGCCCCGTCCTGCCGCCAAGGCCAGGCTCGGGGACACGGGCGGTCCAACAGGAGATGCTGGTACCGCGCGGTGGGGCCGGCGGGGCTGCTGAGACCCCGCTGCCGGCGCGCTCGATTCCCCTAAGAGGCGATTAGTGCTTTAGCAAACACGGCCCCTGCCTTGCTCCAGGGGCGCACCAGCTGCCACCCGGCTCAGGCAACCAGAACGGGCCGGGAGTTGCACCGGGGCGGGATAGGGGGAGGTTCGGCCGCTTTTGCAGTTTGCTGTACCACACGTCAGCCTTGTCTCCCCGGAGCTCGGGAGCCCGCCCGCGGGTGAGGCTGCCAAGGGACCGGTCATGGCCATACGCAGAGCCGTGATTTAGCATTTTATGCGGCGGCGGCAGCCCGGCAGCCCTTCTCTTGCATTGGGAGCTCACCGCAATACCGGAGCTTTCTGGCTACTTCTGGGAAAACTCCTGACGTGGCTGTGCAGAAGGACGGAGCCAGTTCCCAGCTCCGGCTCGCTTCAGCGGAAGGATGCGCGGGGCGGTCCGTGCGGCCCCGGCAGCGGATGGAGGCACCGCACGAACACCCACGACAGACGCTCCTGCTCGACCCTCGTCCGGCCTCTCGGGAGAGACCCCGAGCGCCCGTGACCCAGCTCGGGGTCTCTCCCACCTGGGAGCCATTCCGGCCCCACGCCTCCCTCAGTCCCGCAGGGTGCGGGGTGCGCTCCCCGAGACACCCGCCCGTCCCCGCGGCCCGAGCGCGCCCGCTCCGGCCCCGCCGCCAGCGCCGGCCCCAACTCCTCATTGGCCGCCGCCGCCGGAGGGAGGATGACGCCCGGGCGGGAGCGGACGCCGGGGGTATAAAGGCCGGGCGGGCTGCGGGCTGTGCCGCGCTCCCGCTGCCCCGCACTGCCCCGCCATGCCGCGCGGCTTCCTCGTCAAGCGCAGCCGGAGACCCGGCGGCTCCTACCGGGCACGCCCGCGGGAGCGGGACCCTGACCGGGACCCTCCGCCCACCCCGCCGCCGCCCCCGCCGCCCGCCGGCGGGGACAGCCCCGCCACTAGACAGGGAGCGGAGGAGAAGGGCGAGGAGGAGAAGGAGGGAGCGATCGCCGCTTGCCCCGCGATGTGGGCCCCCGGCGGCGGCTGCGGCGGCCCCGGGCTCACCCCGCCGGAGGCTCCGGCCGCCTGGGGGGCGACGGGGCCGTGCAGCGCGGCGGGGCCGCGGGCGGCTCTCTTCGAGCGGTGCCTCAGCTCCCCCGCCTCCGCCGAGTCCTTCCCCCTGGCCGCCTCCTTCCCGCCCGCCGAGAAGCTGCTGCTGCAGCCGCGCACGCCGCTGCCCGCCCCGCCGCTGCCGTCGGTGCCCGCGCTGAAGCGGCCGTCCCGGGCCAAGGCGCCGGCCAAGAAGGGCAAGGCCACGCGGAAGCTGAGCTTCGCCGACGAGGTGACCACCTCGCCCGTGCTGGGGCTGCGCATCAAAGAGGAGGGGCCCGAGGGCCGGCCGGGGCCGCCGGCGGGGCGCACGCCGCTGGGCGAGTTCATCTGCCAGCTGTGCAAAGAGCAGTACGCGGACCCGCTGGCGCTGGCTCAGCACCGCTGCTCCCGCATCGTGCGCGTCGAGTACCGCTGCCCCGAGTGCCACAAGATCTTCAGCTGTCCCGCCAACCTGGCCTCGCACCGCCGCTGGCACAAGCCGCGTCCCGGCCCCAGCGCCGAAGGCGCCGCCTCCGCCCCGCCGGGCAAGGAGAACAGCCCCGAGCGGCGGCCCCGCGGCCTCGCCGCGCCCCAGCCGCCGCCGGGGACCCGTCAGCACCGCGGCGGCGCGGACAGCGCCGGCGGCGCCCCGGCCGCCCCCGGCCCCAACCCCGGCCCAGCTCACGGCGGCGCTCCCGGTCCGGGCGGCGGCCCCGGCGGGGAGGCGTTCGCCTGCCCCTGCTGCCAGAAGCGGTTCCGGCGGCAGGCTTACCTCCGCAAGCACCTGGGCACCCACGGGGCAGCGCGGCCCGCTGCCTTCGGCCCGCCGGAGCGCGGGCCCCTCACCTTCGCCTGCCACCTCTGCGGCGCTCGCTTCCCCTCGGCGGACATCAGGGACAAGCACCGGCTGTGGCACGCCGTGCGGGAGGAGCTGCTGCTGCCGCCGCCGCCGCCGCCGTCCGCCGGGGTCCCCGAGAGCAGCACGGCGGGCGGCGAGCGGCAGGGCTTCCCCTGCAAACACTGCCCCGCCACCTTCTTCAGCGCGCCCGGGCTGGCGCGGCACGCCAGCAAGTGCCACCCGCCGGAGAGCAGGCAGGTCCTGCTGCTCCAGGTGCCCGTCCGGCCGGGCTGCTAGGCCCGCGGCCGCCCCGGTGGGACTGCTCCGAGAGCCCGGGCTAGCCGAGCGAGCCCTGGCCACGCTGTAATTACTATGGAAAGTCGCGGCTCTCAGGGCTACGACGTCGGAGGGGCCGCCCGGTGACTCCCGGCCGGTGGGTAGCGACGCGCGCCCGGCCGGCACGGCGGCGTGTTCGGCCACGGGCCGCACTGCCGGCAGCGCTCACGGCGAGCCCCGCAGCGGAGGGAGCGCCCCGCAGCTCCCCAGCCACCGGGGCGGCCGGGGGACGGCGGCAACAGGCGAGAAGCCCCGCCAGCATCTGCCGGGAGGCGGGCAGTGCCGAGGCGTCGGGTGGCGGCCCACCACCAGTACCGCCAGTATCTTCTGTAACGACGGAGAGAAGTACGGTTGTATATAGGATATCTAAAGAGAGGAATTATTTTTCGTGGGAAAAGGAGCCTGATCTAGTGACCTTGTTTTCATAGCCTTAGCCCCCGAGCTTCAGCATTCGTGGTGTACTCTGTACTAAGGTAGCTGAGAAGGTAAATGTTCATATTAAGTCAGTGTCAAGTCACACAATAGCTAGCGAAACGTATGGGAAATTAATCGTGCTGTCTGCTTAATTGAAATACAAGGTGTTGATCTTCTATAGCTAAGTACGCATCTCCTGCTTACTCTGTGTCTCTGTACTCTAGCAACTGTGTGGTAGGCAAAACACACGTCTCTGGCAGCTGCCCGTTCCCAAAGCTGCTCCGCTCCGTTCGTGGCTTGTTAGTGCGGCACGGACAGCAGCCAGGAGGGCAGGTCGGTCCCACCGGGCTGGGCCGGGTGGGCAGCGTGTGGCCCTGCCCGCCCCTGCGTCGCGGGCAGGCGGAAAGTGCCGTGTGTGCGGCTCAGCTTTCCAGGCGGCCTCCGACCTCTCTCCCCTGTGAGCTGCGCTTTTGATGTGAGCTCCTCCGAGTCTTGTGAGCAGCTGAAATTAGGACATGAAGCAGTCTTTAGACATGTTGCTAAAGCACAGGTGATAGGCTACCTTCCTTCTCCCTAACGACACCTACCTTTAGCAAAGCAACCCGCGGCGTGTTCCCTGGCTTTGACAATGCTCCGGCCAAATGCTTTGAAATGCTGTTTGATTTACCAGCTACTGACACTTCAGCCAGTATTTATTTGTTTGTTTATTTATTATTTTATTTTTTCATGAGTGCTTGTTTCTAAATGTGATAGTAGATGAGACTAAAAATAAGGTCAAGAAAATTCAGTAGAAGATTTCAAAGAAAGCTCACGCCTTTCTTGAATTCAGCAAGGCAAAATGGGTCAGCTGGTGACTTCTGAAGAACCAAACTGATCCCAGTTGTACTCTTTGTTCTAACACTCTCTCTGACATAAGCATGCAAAATATTTCAATCTCTTGATTAGCATCCTCTAAAGAAATTATTTCTGTAGTTTTATATTTTGCAACACACAACTAAAGATGTATTGTGCCCAAAGGCTGCGAGCAAGCGGTAAGCGCTTTATGTTAAATGTGCTTCATGGACTTTGTCATTTTAGTTCCAGAATCTGGACAAATGAATTAATACAATATAACCTAATGCAGCCAAGATTTGCTTTCTGACAAAGGAGGCTAAACTTGCAACTCACTAATATGCCAAAAATAAAGCATGTGAATTTAAGTTGTGCATTTTTTCTGTCATTTGTTGACAACAGAGACTTAGGTAAAAATGCCCGTTTATGCAATTAAATGAGTTTGCACCTGGAGAAAGTCACTATTTTTTTGTTTTTTTAAATCATGGTTCCTCTTTCTCTCCTTGTGTAGTCAAAGATGAAGGGCTGCAGACCACACAAATGTGATGATTATTAACTGCTCCTACAATTGGCACTTGAACAACCAGCCTGCCAGAAGGAACAGCCTATGCTTTGTATTACCTGCACAGCTACATGCAATGTATTTACTAGATCTGGGGAAAAGTTTTCAGTTGGGCATTCTTGAGAACTTGTGTGTGCTTTTTTAATACAAAGGAAAACTAAGCAGTGTATTGCATTTAACTGCTTCATGTGCATGTAATACACAATTCTTCTATAAATTGGACTAAGAATCTAATCAGTGAGGTGAATAACTAATATACAAAAAGTGGTAAGAATAATTTTATTGGATTATTAAATAACATGTCTTCTCTTCAACCATTACAAATTTGTAGATACTACATGAATGACAATACATAATTTCTTTTTTTATTGTTGCCCATATATTTACACATGCAGTTAGTACCGATGCCATGCTACATTTTGTTAACAGCATTTTGTTGTTTACTAGACTTGAAATGTGAGCATTTAATTTTCTGTAGGAAAATACCTCTGGGTGGGTGGAACTCATGTACTAACCTGCGCTCACAAGGTTGAAATTATTAGCATTTCAGGCCAGGCTCCCGGAGCGTGTTCCCTTTTCTTCCCTAGTACCCATCATCACAGCAATGAATTTCTATCAGGAAAGTGTTTGTTTTTAATTTTTTTTTAATGTAAGAAAAAAGAATATACATCTAGATGAAACAGCATAATGATAATGGCTAAAACTCATGAAACTCAATGGCATTTACTATTGACACCACTTGGAAAAGCAAACATTATAAAAATATTTGGAAGCCGAGCATAAATAGAATTTCAGGACAGTGATTTCTTTTTTCTGGCATAATTATCTGCAGAATTAAGAAATGATACATCGCTTTATGATGAAAGGGTGCCATAAGCAAATTATTTCATTTGGATTCCGTGATACTTGAAACGCCATTGAACTATTTTATTCTCAACATAAATAATCTGTACACATCTTGTGCATTAACATTGTGACATCTGACAAAGACTTTACAAATGCAACTTCAATTTAAAATTGTACATTCATTTTCAAATTGTACTTCTTTCTTTCTATGTTACAGAGAAAATTGCAATGGGGCACAATAAATATAGTGTAATCCTACTGCAGTCTCCAATTCCATGTTGACTCAAGATCAACCAGAGTTAAAACCCAAAGTTAATCATCCATAATCATCCAAGCAGGTAAAAGGTGCAGGGTACAAACTGCACTACAAAGGAAAAAAAAAAGGTGGACTGGAGTTTGGTAAAAAAAAAAGCTAAATTATTAAAGTAAAATTCCAGTGTCACTGTTTAAAATAAACATACAGAAAAGGAGTATGCAGGGCATGGGTGCACACACATTTGAGACATTATCCTTGAATGAACGGCGTGAGCAGTAAAACCCCAGAAGGCGGTGAGTGGCTGCGGGAAGGGTGGCCAGTGCTCTTCACTAAAGCTGCAGGCATCTCATCTCGCCACTTAGGACTTGTTGGCTGAGCCAGAGGAGCGGCGCAGCTTCATGGACATGCGGCTCTTGCTAGTCCGAGGAGACATTGGAGAGGCTAAGTCTGTTCCATCCACCTGTGCTGTTGCTGCTGCTGGAGTTTCTCCCGGCTGAGTCTCTGGGCAGAAGCCTGCAGAGGACAGCAAGAACCAGAGGTGTCAGTGCTGCCTTCCACACTCACAGCACGGGATCTCTTAGCAAGGGGCTGACGGGAATTTCAGTGCTGCTGTCACTGCCACAGCATCTCCTAGCCTTTTATCAGCTGTGGGTGATGGTATTGCTCATGGAATTAACAACTGCCACAAATCCACCCCTACAGAAAAGATGATTCCAGAAACCACTGAGCTATGGGACTGCAGAACTCCCTCGCTCTGAGCAATTGAGGCAGCACTGAAGTGGGCAATGTTCTCCCGGTAACCAGGAAAACAAACAGCTCCAGTTCCCTTGCAGGGATGGGGAATCATTAGTCAAACCACAACCCAGAAGAATCCAGTCTTTAATGAGAACATGAAGGTTAACAGCTCATTGCACATGAAGGGAGCTCTAGGAATGCTGCTGAAGAGGTGGAGTGAATTGGGGGCCAGCTGAGAGGCAAAACATCTTCTCCCATACCAACTTTAGTTTGTGCTTCAAAAGGCAAATTCCTACAGGGCCCACAAGGCAGAAGCTTGAACAGATTGTACTAACTGGATGCACTATATGTTAACGTTTCTTTGTAAAAGGAACAAGATGAATTTGAGACAATGATATGTAATTCATTAGCCCAGTGCCCAGAGCTATGCTCCAGTGGCTCCAGAGTCCTCACTGCAAGGGGACAGAGCTCTTTCCTACAAACAGCCTGTCTCCAAATCATCTTCCATAGACATACAAAAGGAAAAGGAGAAAATATGAAATCAAAATTACATTCTCCTTCCCATGCTATAGAAAATTAATACTACTAACTTCCATCCATAAAACTAAACTGCATTTTCATTACCCATTTACAGCCACTGACAGTGTGATTGAACTCAACTACCACAGTTGCCTCTGAAGGCTTCTAACCCATATAATTTAGAGATAGAGCCTGGTCCTGCAGGTGTCAATGGGGAAACCCCTGTGGACTGCAGTAAGCCAGAAATCACTTGCTATTTCTTCTGCATCATGCTATTACTGGTAATTCTTTAAAATAATAATGCAATAATCAGAACTGAAGATCTCTCTGCCTCAGTATACATTTTGCAAATGAAGGGTGCAAAAAATCATTCAAAACTGGTCATGATTTATCTTGAAAGATTCTGCTAAAACCAAGTGAGGTCATAAGGTAAGAAATCTAGGAGGAAATTTAAAAGATTGTCATAAACCTGTGGTATTTAGCAATCTGGCTGTTCTTGCCTGATACCTCACCTGCCTGCTCCAGAGCAAGAGCACGGTACTTTCTGTCTTCAAACTGACATGACCCATCAGAGTGACAGGGGAGAGAAAGGGCTGTTATTTGTTCCCCAGCTGGTGACAGTAATTTTGTTCATGAACTAGGTACTTCACTGCCAAACAATCTGGAAAAGCATAATAATGCCTGACTCACTGTGCCTTATAGAAAAAGGCAAGCAGGGAAACATGCATTCGCATTTTCTGAAATTCTATCTTGTTCTGATTTTACAAGAAATTAAAGCATTTCAAATGGTGGAAATTAGAGAATAGAAAATAACCGTTGTTGTTTTGCACAGCATACCATTCACAGCTAGCGTGAAAGACCTTCCGTTTCAAGCCTTTGCCCTTTACCTTGATGTGGCCAATGCTTTCTAGTGGAGGTTTTGGAAGGAGAAGAAATATCACAGCATTTCTTTCTTTGTTGAGAATGAAGAAGTGATGAGGAAGGAGGAGTGGAAAGAAGTGAGGAAGGGGGAGGAGAAAAGATAAAAGATAACAGGTGTGAGACATGAGACACGAACCGCAGAGATTGAAGGGTATTAACAGATGAGCACAGAAAACGGAATTTCGAGTTTCATTATGCAATTGCTGCTCATGCTACAGGTTAAAGAGAGTGATGAGTTAGTTATGTGCAATGAAGCAACAGCTTTGAAATACGGCATCATACTTACCAACTAAGCATTACAAGAAAAAAAAGGAAGGGAGAGAGAAAGAAAAGAATTCTATAACATTATCCAGATCCAACAACCTTATTAATAGCAACTGAGATACATCCTAAACACTGTCTGAAATGCTTGTTTAACATCGGTGAAAACAGATAAATACTCACACACATACACACAACAGATAAGGAAAAACAAATGGCAACTCAATATATGGCTTCTGTTCTCCAGCTGTTTCAGTTCTGAATATGTGAAAATTATAGCCAGTCTTAACACGAGACTCCTGAAATCACGTAAAGAAGCAAAAGCAGCTAGTTTAAGCTAGTTAGTCTGCACTGAAGGGTTAAACACTAGTGTGAAATTTTATCATGGGTTGTTGGATAAAGAAAACGTCAGTCTGCCCTATTATTTCAATTAAAGTATTATTCCAGTCGTAGCTTAAAATTTTGTTTCTAATTCCTGTGGACAAAAGCACAAATTCACATATAACATCATTTTTTTAAAAGAAACTTAGAGCTATTGAAGAACAGAAGTCATGTAAAGTGATTTTCACATCTGAACATACCACACCAGAAGAGTGAAGAACAACAGCACTTAAAATAGATTTAAAGTCTGACAGAAATTAACAGATTAATTAGTAACTAAATTTCTTTGGATTTTAGATAAGCATATATATACATACATACGCTCATACACACATGTGGATATTAAATATGGTATATAAAATTTTGCAGGTTTTGCTTCCCCTTCAGAGTTTTAAAATTTTCAGTATAAAATGCTATTATCTTTATCTCTCTCCACAATTGTCCTGGTCCTGGTCAGGACGGGGTAATTTTTGCAGTAGCCAGGAGGGGGTATGGCTAGGATCTGGAGGTTATTCTGTATCATCTTGTGTCATTTTCTGGGGAAAGGCTCACTTCTGGGTCAGTGTAGTGCGGTGGAGGGAGTGGTTGGGTATTATTGTGGGGGGGGGTTCGCCTCCTACATCAAACTGTTGTCCTCTTTCTTGTACCCTCTGTCATTAGCACTGTTGTTACGTATGTTTTCTTATTCATTGCTATTTCCAGTAAAAATTGTTCTTATCTCTTCAGCTTTACCTTTTATGCCTCCAATTCTCCTCTCCAGCCTGCTGAGGAGAAGGGGAGTGACAGAGCAGCACATGGTTACAGTAGGAACACGGAACTGGAGAATACCATTTCTAAAACACAACAGCCTTCTTTGGTGCCCAATGTGAGGCACCAAGGGTTGAGACAACAACAGTTCTGCCCAGAGCGAGTTGAAAACAAATTTGATCTAATCTGATTTGATTTGTTACCTTAGGTCCAGACCTACTGGTTGCAATGTTGCTTGGTCTGCTTGTGTGGGTGTGGTACCTAACCCTGTACATGTTTTTGTATATCCACTATGTGCTCATAATGGTGTCCTTTTTCAGAGCAGGGAGAGGGATTAGGATTGCTTTGTTGCTGTACTATTGAGTATCTGGTTTTGACATGGTAAAGTAAAGGGCAATGAAGGTCATTTGGGATGTGTATTCAGTGTTTCCCTTCTATCCTTACTCAGGCACTAGCTCTGGGGGCCCATTAATAATCACATCCAGTCTGTGGGGGGAAATGGGGAAGATGACTTTTCCCAGCTTTTCATCTCCTTTTCCTCCTTCAGACCTCTTAAAACAGCTTTTGAGAATTTTTAATTCTTGCTGGATGTTAAGGAAAGCATATTCTTGTTGCTAAGTCTGTGACATCTCCTCAGTGCAGTCTACACCATATTTAGAGTCAGGACAGAGATTTCTAGGGAGGTCATTCAGAGATCTGCCCTGAGGGTGAATGGTCATGAGTAGCATAGAGTGTGGGAGAGAATGGGCCAGTTTTTGGGGAAATTCTCTCCTCCAATGATTTAGCAGTTCACCTACACAAGCCTGATAAAGTGACAGAATATTTCCAAGGAGAATGCTGTGGCAGCTCCAGAGAGGAGCAATATAGAAGATGTGTGTGCATCTACATGATGTACTTTTACAGCCAACTTCCCTACCCAGGCAGTGATGTCTTGCCACAGTTCAGTGGCCCAGATGGTTTCCTTCTGCACTGCCAATCACCCTTTTTACATGGTTGTAGCCATACCCACAGAGCATTTGCCACCATGCACGAGTCAGTGTAGAGGCCATTCCTCTCATACACCTGACGCCAGCTGGATGGCCTTCAGCTCTGCACCCTGGCTTGTTCCACTCTGTCCCTCAACAGCTTGTGACTCATCTTGTAGGACTTCACACATCATCCTTCCATTTTAGATGTATCCCTACAAAATGCTAGGAACCATCAGTGAGGAGAGCATATCCTTCTTCATTTTCTGGTAGCTGATTACACGGAGGCGTTGGAGTTGGGCTACTGAAGAACATTGCAAGAATGGACAGGTGGATCGGGCTGCCAAGATTTAAGTGTCTCAGGTGGATCTGGACTGGAACATAAGGGTGAATTATTTCTGACTTGGTGGGCCCCTAACACCTCCGGTCATCAGGGAAGAGATGCAACACCCAGACGGGCTTGCGACTGAGGAGCAGACACTATATCCCAGGTTATCCATAACCATGAAACATGCACAGCAATCGGTCAGGCTAAATGGGTAAAGCCTCTCTGGTGTGGGGGACGAGGGTTGAAATAAAAATGTGAGGCAGTTTGATTACATCACACTCCCACAAATCTGCCTAGACAAGCGCTATGTGCTGACAACGGTAGAGACAACAGTGGATGGCTGGGACACACCCTGTGCCTCACATCACTGCCCGGAACACCATCCTGGAAACAGCTCATGTGGTGACATAGCACCCCCAAAAGAACAGAGTTGGACAATGGGACTCATTGAAAAAATATCCTCATAGACACCTGGGGCACCATATTCCCTATCCTGCACCAGTCTGTGGCAATCAGGAATGGTACAGTGGACTGCTAAAAACCACATTGAAAGCAATGGGTGGTGAGACCTTCAACACTGGGATCTGCATTTAGCATAGGCCCCCTGGTTAGTTAACACTAGAGGATCTACCTTGCTTGCCCTGCCCAATCAAAACCTCAATGTACTGCAGAAGGATATAAAGTCCCTGCGGAACATATGAGAAATGTGTTAGGGAAGACAGTTTGGATTAATTCTGCCTCAAGCAAAGGCAAACCCACCCATGGGATTGTTTCTGCTCAAAGACACGGGTGCAGTTGGGACAGGAAAACACAATGTGTAGCTCCAGGGAATTTGATTTTTGGGTTAGAACAGTCTGTAATGTTGAATTGTATAGAAGTGGTTGCTGAATGGCACTGCCACTGTGTGCCAGAACTACTGTGGACAATGAGTATGAACTGCTCCAATTGTGAGCTCCTGGTGCAGCTTGCAACCACCTGACAGCCACCAACTCTCCTGCCCTGGAAGTCATCTAGGATGGACTGAACCCACAGTCATCAACTAAAGGAAGTCAACAGACACCTTGGAGGGATGGTCATTGCCTATGGAAATGATACTCATGTTTATGTAGATATGAAGATATATGTAATAGTTGGAAGGTGCAGGATCTGGGCAGGATGGAGATGGTATAGAATAAAGGGTGGAATATGTCCTAGCTCTGGCCAGGACAGGGTTGATTTCTGCAGCAGCCAGAAGGCAGCGTGGCCAGGACTCATAGGTTAGTCTATGTAACTTTGTGTCATTTGCCAGGGATGGGGGAAGGGCTCGCTTCCAGATCTGTGTAGCACGGCAGAAGGAGCAGTTGGATATTGTCAGGAATGGGGTGCGTCTGTGTCCATGTGAATTGTTTGCCTTTCTTGTACCTTCTGTCATTAGTATTGATGTTGTTGTTGCTGCTGTTCATTTTCTTATCTTATTGGTGTTTCCAGTAAATTGTTGTTATCTCAACCTGTGCCTTTAATGTCTCCAGTTCTCCTCTCCAGCCTGCTGAGGGAAGGGGGAGTGATCAACCAGCATATGGTTAGGAGTGGTCTCAGTGGGAATACTGAATTGGAAAATACCATTCTTAAACCACAACAACAATATATTCAGTTATCCAAAATATAAAAACAGGGTTATATATGAAGGCTTCACAGGCAAAAGATGTGAAGTCAGAAAGAGCTCTAAAATAAACAAAGCAAATGTCTTTGTATTTTTAAGAGGCAGAAAACATCAGGAAGTGATCCATATTTTTCTCCTCTTAGATTTGACAAGTGACAAATACCATAGCTTGATCAGCTATGATATTTTGGGGCCACAATGCAAAGCCATTTCAATTGGTTCTGAACAAGGGGGTGGGTCAACAAAGTTGAAATGCGACATTTTCAAAGTCCATTTGAAAAATTTAGTATCTTCTAATGATAGTATGTTGGTTATTTGACTCAGAAATCAACTATTTAAATCTAAAATGGAATCCTAACTACACACAGACTAAATTAGAAGTGAGGTGAGATGGAGGAATCTGGAGGTATCAGAACATATGCACTGCCATGACTAATCTTGCACATCAGTTCTGACTTTCAAAGATGAAAAATTCACCAAGGAGAAGCCTGAAAGTGCTGCATGGTAAGACTACTCTCAGTTCTTCTGGCTTTATCATACCTCATTGTCTGGATCAGCACTGCCCCAAGTGCGATGTCTGTGAGTGACCACAGGGGAAAATAATTTGTGCATGCTGGTAAATTTTGATGGTCTTCTGAGATACTTCAGCATGCCCCACCTGACCTTCAAGGAAGAGGGTAATCATTTTTGTACAGCTTATGCCCTTTGCCACTCATATATTTCAGTCCAAATCTGGCCAAGTTGTCCATCATGCTCAGCAGCCTTGCTAGAATCAAGTCAATTAAGTCTTTCACTAATTTTGTGGAATGAGGAAAGGAAGTGAGAAGCAGATGTAGAAAGACTGCAAAAGCAGCTGCAAAGCAAGGCAAAAAGGTGAGGAAGAGATTGTCTGAAGACCTGAGAGATTAGAACTCGGTAGAAGAGAGAGAACTAAAAGGCATGAGAAAGAAGACAGCAAAAAAAGATTAAGTTTCTGGCAAAACATTAGCCAAGACCATGTCCAGTGAAGAATGCTCTTCAGAACCTAGCTGGAACTATGTGTGTAAGGTAAGTCTATTTCTCTCTGCCAAAAACCAGAGAAACCCTCTAGCTAAATTCCCAGTCTTTCCACTAGTGGAGACTGAGGCAGAGCTAAGAGAGCTTACCATTGCTACAAACTACTGTCCTATCTCGGTCTGCAGGAGGTGATCATTCTAGAGGTTGCAGTTTGCTTATGTATCCTGGGGCTGTTCATCAGTGTTTTAGAAATTCTGTTTTGCCCTATACTTTAAAACAAAAATGGAAGTAATTACACAAGGCAAATGTCACAAGAAAAGAAAGTAAAAAAATTAAAAAACTAGGAAATGTCAGGATTAAAATTTTTGTGCCCTTGTGTGTATGCATGGGATGCTTTTTAATTGAACAATCATACTATTTTTTTCAGTAGACCCATTTCATTAAATGTAGAAAGTTGATCTGTTTGGGTTTCTAGCAGTCCACACTGAATTTACTATCTCAAAGTGCTGAGTGTGCCTTCACCCAAGCGGCTGACTTTAGGACAATAGTGTGGAGGGACAGAATGTAAGAAAATAGTGCAGAAGGTAGTCTCACACCTGAGGAGCTGCAGCTGCACTAATCACCAAAGAACAGTCCAGCCCTTAATAGGCCACAGCTGTGTCCAATAAGAAGACGAGTGCTACAAAAGAGTGGGTTAGCTGGTGAAGGAGAGAGTTGGGGTTTGTTGGCTGTGCTGTGAAGAGAGTCAGTGCCATGAGGAGCTGCCCATGAGCAATGACCAAGAAGGTATGGAACTTTTGCAATAAGGTGACAACACAATAGTTCAGAAATGTGTAAGGTTTCAGCTTCAGCCATTCCAATATGAATTCTTTGGAAAAAGTCACTGAGTTTTGAGGTTTTGCTCTGATTTGGAAAGAAAAAAAAATCCTAAGTTTGTACTGGAGAAAGGATAATGGGAAATTCTTCCAGCCCTTCTAGACACAGAGCCCTCACCTCTGTATTTCAGCTTCACTTCTAATTACAAACCACCAGCACCAAGTGTGACTCAGATCCTTCTACAGTGACAAAATCACCATGATTCTTATCTGTGAAGGGGGGGTACAGGGCCAAAAAGATTATTAGTTTCAACATTTCACATCAAGGAACGAGCAGAAGAAAATACAAGCTGTTGAACTAGATTTTTAGTTGTGCAAAGCTGAAAGCATCATTACCTCTACATTCCCCTGCTCCCTGACTGTACGGTGGCAACCCCACTTAGTCTTACTCTGGGAGTGGGGCAGAGAACTGTTCTGAATGCAGGCTTGAAAATGCAGGAATGATTGTTGGGACCAAAAAGCCTGATGCTTTTGTCACAAGGAATATACTAGGATGAATGTAGAGGGGCCTCTTCAGAAATGTAGTGTAATAAGGTACTAGTCTTAGTAGGAAGAAAGGGAACAAAAGAAGACAGAAAAAAGGAACCTAAGACATGAGTACATTTAAAAGATCAGAATCTTAGCATGATGAGGTCAATATGCCCTTCAATATAATTGAGCTTATCATTGACAGTTCCCTCCACCTATTCTGTTGTCACAGAGATCTGGTTCACTCAATATCTGCATAGGACGTGTTACCCTATTTAGCAGAGTACTTCCAGTTACTCAATGTAACAGAAACAGCACAAGGTAAAAAACACAGAAGCAACTGAATTGCATTCTGTGATTAAGTACAGGCAAATCTCAATTTCTTTAAATGTACACATTCACTACACTAGTCAGGTTCCTACACATGGGAAGGTGGACTTGTCAGATATTTTGACAGGGCAAACTAAGCTTCTAGATAAACCAGCAGCTGCCACAATCACATTGTACTGAAGAGCAGTCACAACAAAAAAGGAAACAGCTTTTGCTGGTGTCTGAGCCTTTGATAAAATAAGTTCATCTGAGAAAACAGAGTTTGTTACTGAATGGCATGTTCTCTATTTGCTCTGATTCTTATAGCTCAAATGGGAAAAAAAATGGCCAATGGGATCACAACAACAACAAAATGTAACACCTGGTGATGGGCTGTAGCAGACTCATAGTTTCTAAGATCTTTCTTAGATGAAAAAATGTATTTTCAGAAAAAAAAAGAGTATTTTATAACATGAAACGTATTCAGAAGTTGTAATCATTGAGATCATGATCCAATAAAAGAATTACATCTATAATACCTAAAATGTGGATTTTTTTTCCGTAGTCTCTTCTGGTCAATCATTTTTATTAAAAGAAGGCCCATACATAAATGAAATATTTTGTACTTAAAAAATGTGATTTATTCTTAGAAGCTGGTTAGAAATTTTCAGATGACATGGACATATCTGGCTGGGAGCCTGCAAGGTTTTGTCTGAGTCACCTTGAGGGTGATGAATGCACGTGGATTCCCAGGCAGGACTCCAGCACCACTCCTGTGTGTAATCCTAGCACAGTTCAGTGCTCTGTACTTCTTTTAAGAAATTCATCTGTTGCAGGGCCCCTGGAAATTTAGGGGTATCTAGTTTTTCAACAGCACTGCTGGTACTCTTCTTTGGGATCACAGTCCTTCAGAAATCTGGGTCATCTGCAGCAACAAAGCTCACAGGTCTGCCTCTGCTAGAACTGGAAAACAGTGGTTTCCAGACTGACCCCAAGCCCTGGGATGACCTTTCTGGCAGTGTTATTTTGTACCTGCCTCAGGCTTTAGGGTTTGTGCCCTCTAGAGTCAGCTTGGGGGCAGATGGTTCAGCGCTGCTCCAGGCACTCTGTGCTGGAGCTGAGTATCAGAGTTCCGGGAGCAGGGATGGAACAGGGATCAGGCTGCAAGCAGGACTACCAGAGCATCCCCAGCTTCCCTTGGCTGAAACGCAAGCTTAGTCAGGCAGAGGTGGGGCCAGGCTGGGTCACACTGTGCTGCATGTCTGTCCTAGGAAGTTCTGGCTGCTCCTGACACTGATGTCCTGGTCACTTCCACTGCACAGTGCAAGGTCCAGAAGAATGCAGCTCCCAGGACAGGACACCATGTTTTGTGGTATGCAGACACACACATGCTTGTGTGCAGATGTGAAACACATCACAAGCTCCTATTAATGAGATTCCTACAACAAATTATTAACTTTAATAGAAAGGTTAAGTTAAAGCCAAGTTTCTAAAAAATCATAATCTCCTTTCAGATCATGCTAGAGAATACCAATTTTAAAAGAATACAGGAGTTGCCACTGTAGAGAAGTGTACTCTGATGTACCAAACTAGCACAGAAAAGCAGTCTTGCTTCACCCTAGAAGAATGAATTAGAGGAAGAGGGTAGAACAACTTGGCTTGGAATGCGACTTCTTAAAAGGAATGGGCAGAACTTCAACAAGTGCACTAGAATATAGAATATATACTAGCCATACAAAAGTGTCTGGTGCTGAATATTCACTAGGTCCCTTGATAGGAAATGTGGCAAGGACTGGTATCCCTCGTTACTGTTTTTAATGTTTGTTTTTAATATTTCTAGTTACAGATTTTTCCTATTCAAATGTTTTCATACTTTAAATTATGTTACTAATTTTTATACTGCTTTAATTAAATTACTTACTTTTAATTTTGTTTGCCTTTGGTCTCAACTATTTCCATTAGCATAATTATACCACTTTTTATACTTTGAAACTGCACCTCATCTCTAGTTATTGTTTGTATTTTAAAGTAAAGGAGCCTCAGTATTTTAACATCTCTCAGTCATTCTTTCTGTAGTCCTATCATAATTCTTAATTGATAATAAAAAAGATCATAATTCATAATGAATTTCTGTATATATTTTGGAAGTGAGAAACAAATTTTCAGATAACAACTTGCCAAACTATTCTTACAAAATTTATTTCATTTAGATTACAGTTTTTCCATGGAAGCACTTTGATTATCATTAAATACGGTTTTTCTGAACAGGGGATTTCAAGTGTTACACAATCTTCTTCTCCATCTCTCCTAGGTTATCACTGCAGAATGTCTTACAACATCAATGAAAGACAGTACAGGGTACAAAACACACCACTGCCATCCAGTACTACTTGTTCATGCTGAGAAACAAAGGTCAACACAATAAAGTGTTACTCATTCAACAACTGTCTCTATCATTAGTTACCTTAATCCCAGAACCAGTGTTAGTGCTTCATGCAGACCTGAGGTTAGTAAAAGACTAAAACTTTTAGAAGATGTAGTGGTCATTTCTCAATCAGTGTGAAATTCTTTTTAGTGTGAACAAGGGCAACAAGGAAAGTTTGCATACAATTTGGTTACAAGCTTAGTGCTCTAGTAAAAGTAAGAGGAACAAAGGGTTTTTTTGGACACTTTGTCTTACCTTCAGATAAACAGAACTGATATTTAATGATCTAAAAAGAGGGGAAATAAAATAATGAAATAATCATAAGGAGTTCAAGAAATGTCAGAACAGGAAGGCCTTGAGTTACTCATTTTCTTTTACCGATTTTCTTATTAGTAACAAAAAAATGCAGCATCCTCTTATAAAACAGGTATTTTACTGGAAAGTAGAAACTACCTTAAAACCAACTTTGTGATTAATAACATGGGAACAAAATTAAGATTGCGAAGCTCAGATTTTCAGTTTAAAACTTTACATTCTAAACATGTAGTGAGCCTTGAAACTTTCTTATGAAGAAGGTGCACTTAAAAATGTTTCTACCTGAACCAGCCTAGATGACAGTACCAATGTTTACAAGCAGAGTTTATAAAAGGGATTGTGATAAAAATACAGGGTCTGGTTGCTATATTAAAGCATCTTGCCAAATCTTAATGCTAGGCATTGGCTTATGATGCCAGAAAACAGAATGAAGATTTAAAATCAACTTTGCCCACGTTCTCAAGCATGTATACTCTTTCCAATTAATGGTAACTCTTTATGATGTGCAAAGGTCAGAATTTTTAGTCTTTATAAGTAAGGATACTGCATTTCAAGTTTAAGATTTTATGAGAACTGTTTGTTACTTCTTACCTGTCTCTGAGGGCAAATGGTGGTAAGGTGCTGGGCAAAAAACCTGAGCAGCAAAATCTTCAAATGTTGTAGGCTCTAGATGATGTTGAACAATTGTTTGCAGGTATCGCGCTCTCTCCTCATAGCTGAGTTAGCCAAGAATTAAGGATGAATTTATATCATGTACTGTAACTACTAAGTATCATTGCCTAGTAATTCAGAATTCTTGTTTTTGTTAAATACATATCATGTATTTCAGTGTACACATTTCTTTTTAATTCTTTATATGACTGTGATATTGTCTGATGCATTGACATAATACTAAGTGCAAGATACACATGATTAATGTAAACCTTATGGTTCAACTGTATTCTTTTTATGTCTGATGCAGAACTTCCTGAAATTGTTTACAAATAACAACAACTATTAAGTAACTAATTTGCCTGTATTCCAGTCCCAATTAAATATAAAAACATTTCAATTTTCAGGAGATGTAGCATGAAACATACCTTAGCATTAACAAAACAAATTACTTTGCACTTTTCCATAATGAACTGATTTCATAATCCCTAAACACACACACATTTAAGACAAATATAGTGAAATTTCAGTATTGGGAAAAACACTTTCTTAATTATGTCATTAAAACAAGCAAGAATATCTGTAAAGAATCCACAGGACCCTTAAATACTGGTTAACAGGGTGTTGGCAGGGCACTGATAGTAAAATACTGTACTTCTTATTTTTTCCTGTGTTCTCCCTCTCCAGTATTACTGACAAGAGACTGGTATCTTGAAGTGTTGTTGTTTTTGAAGAACCCTCTCCACGCTTCTTGTTCCAGCAGGCCCGATTGTGCTGTAAGCACAGAGAGAGCGAGAAAAAGAGAGAATATTTCTGCTGTTCATGAAAGCAACTATGGAAATGGCTGTCAAAATGTAGAGCAGCAGGCAGCAATATACAATTATCAAGAAAAAACACCATGCTGACTTCGTGTTGTATAGTTGCTGAACTGAGAAATCAGTTAACCTTTTCCCACACAACTTTCAGAGTCCTCCAGCTGGACTCAGTATATTGAATGAGGGAAACCTCCAGCTATCTTACACAAACACAGGATGATCAGAAATTTTCCCTGACATTTACATTTGTGCCCACTTTTTTTTCATATTTTATTTGCAGATAGTGAGACAATTTTCTACTTACATAGTTCTGTTTTCCAAAAAAATACCCCAAAACAAATCAGCATGCTGTGGAGGAATGCACTCAAAATAGGTTTCTTTAAAATTCTGGGGTCTTATTTCAGGTCTGCTGCTCTTTTTGGGGGAATCTGGGACAGTGAGGAACCTATCTTTCTGACTTAATTTCACCACCTGTGAAATGGAGATAATACTCACATTGCACATATTTTTTAGCAATCCAAACACAGAAATTCATTTTTTGTATTGCACATGATAAGCATTTTTAATTACTAGCGATAAGATTTAAAATAATGATACTATTTTCAGTTATGATAAGCAATAAAATTCCCGACACCCAATGAAAGTTAGAAACAATAATCTTCATATTATCTTACAAAACTACACTTCTACAATTACAGAACTTTTCCTACTCATTTTTTGTGATTTTCTGTACAATATTTACTGTAGATTTTACAGTCTATATGAATATGAAAAAATATAGAGACTATTATCTAGAAACAAGTTTCAATGAATAAAATTATTTCTATAATATTTCCTTAGACCATAACTAGGTTACATAGTGAAACTGGGAAACAGTTTTCCCTCAAAAATCTGTACTCTGAATTCTTTCTGAATCCAGAGACAGCTGAACCACAGCAGAAGCCTCAGTTTGGAGAAGCTAAAATAGAAGCACTGGGACAAGAGAAAATATAAAAATCTCCCATTGTAACGATTCTTAGGTTGGGGGATAAACACAGTATTGAGCCTGAACAGAGGACAGTAATATAGCACAGTTTTTAAGAGGCTATGTATAAGTGGTAGAGGATGAAACTGATGGTTGAAGTCTAAATAATACTACGTATCTCACAACTTGTTGAAAAGCACTTTTTTTCATTGGGGGAGATTCACAGCTGCTGAATTTTCTGCAGTTAATAGAGTCCTTTGATTCACAGCAGTGCCCCTTGCACAAAAAATACTGGCCTTTGTGTATTACCAGAAACTAATTTTCTATTTGGCTGAAAAGGGAAAAATGGGGTTATTGCTTCTCCCTCCTACAGAGCTTTTCATTATGCCTGATGCACTCAACTTCTAAGCTCTTCTGAGAAAAAAAAAATAACTGAAGAGGCAAGAGGTAGAAAAATGAGCTTGTTAGCACATTAGAAGTGAAGTATCTTGGTGGGCCCTAGAAATTCCCAGTGGTGTGTTAACTTATCACTCTATGCATGCTGGCACTGACAGTCTCCCAATTGATCACTCTCTTTTCGCACCAAAGGTGCTGCCAGGAAGCAAAGGCTGAAGGCCCACAGGAGAGCAGGCTGCTATCAAAACAAGCTGTTTTTGAAAGTCTGCTTGAATGGGTAAAATGCTTCATGAAAAAGTAGGGTAGAGACACCTACTTGCTTTTAAAATGCTCTACTTTCAGGGGTCTCTAAAGGAAACCTTTTAGTTTATCCTATTATATCCAAAGCTTATACACAAATAAGGCAAAATGAAGGAAAGGTACTGCTTTGAACATGACAAGGACATTCTTTTTCTCTAATCTTGGTACAATCTCCTAACCAAATACAGAAGTCTTGAGATAGATGCTGATTGAGGACAATAATGATGTTTTTGTTAGACAGCGAAGAGGATATGCTTGTATCAGTTCTACAAGTCTAATTCAAATGCACACAGTATACCAAGAGAAAAGTAATTTAGCTAGCTGGGTTGCTGCTCATCCTAACAATCCACAAAACCATCTGCAGCTTGTTAAAAACCTAACCCACCTTAAAAACAAAAAAAAAAATCTGAGGCAAACTCCAAATCCAAAGCTTGCTTTGCTCCGCACTAAGAAATTACAGATTCTCCTCAGAAGAACTCTGTTTCTGTATTAGAGACTGCAGAGATGAGGTATTTTTATCTTCTAGTAATTTATATTTTGAGAACATCCTAGTTATTTTGAAACTCCAATTCTATTTGCTTTTGTGGCTAAGATAATCTAGTTCTACACTGTATTTGAATGCAACTGTCTGCAAGAGTGACCATAAACCCATGGTAGCTAATTTCTACATTACTTCTAATAGGCTAGACATTTATTTCTTTAAAACACTGCTCTCTAGGAAAGACTTATTAGCACTTACAGACTGAGTGGCACATACAAACTCAATGGCTACTAATAATAGGGCAATGCAAGCTGTATTCTTACTTTGAGTGGATGTTGCCACTGGCATCAGCAATTAAGATGGAATGGGAAGGATGCACAGACAAACCAATGGAGAAAGACTGGCACAGAGAGTGACAAAACGCTTAAACAACAGTATTGTGAGCTGTTTGCTTCTGAAGAAGGTGCTAACTGGAACAAAACAGAATGAATAAAAATGTACGATATACATTAATTATGCTGGCATTCGCCAAATGTGTCAGCTAAAAACTTGCAGATGCATAACTGCAAAAAACATAACAAAAAAAAATTAATTACTTCATTATACTACTTCAGAAGAACAAGTTCTGAAAAAAGGAATCAGTACCAGAAGAAAATTAGGAATTTATCTTCATAGGTCACTCAGGTTGTAGTCACTTCAGCCAATATTTCATTTACATTAGGCTCCATTTTACTTATTCTCTAAATCTGTAATTATTCCTATTCTGAAAAGCTCTATTATTTGAAAATACTGCACTTTCCATTATTAGACCTGTTGATTTGCACTTGGGACCAAGCACTGAAAGCCTGGCTGTCAGATCACCTACTTATGCCCAATCTTTCTGAAAAACATAATTTCATGTCTTCACCTAATAGCTCTCCATCACTGTTGATTGTATCACTTCCAAGTTTTAGATTCCTATGGCAAAATACATCTACATCTTACAGACTCTTTAAGCATAATCTAAGCTAAAACTTTTTCTAGCCATCTATCTGAACAAATTACCTAGGCTCTTACCTCACATCTCAGTTACTGCCATATCCTTTTCTCTGGCCTAAATAAATGCATTTTTAATCCTTTTATAATCTACTCAGAGCACTGCAGAAACCACTTTCTGGATATAGTACTTAGATGGTGCATTCTCTCAGACACTGCCATCAGTCTGCCACTCCCTAGTGCAAATGCAGGCTACTAATTTGAACTTTACAGTCCATACGTATTCCATCCATTTTACCAAAACCACTCACCTCCAGTCAGTTAATGCAGTCACTCTCACTAATTTTGACCTTTTGGAAAGACACTTTTGTACTTTCTTCTATGTGGCTTATGTGTAGCATCGGGTCTCCACAAGTGTCCACAAACAATTTCCCCCCCAAACTCTCCCTTCATTATGATTATTGATTTTTTACAATTTACTGTGTCATTTTGACTACACATTTTATTTCCATTCTTCTTCACACTTCTCAGTTTTACAGCTGACTAAAATGCATTACAATATATCTAGTATTTTTTAGTTAAGGAGTGGATGGATGACTACTGCTACAGTCATTGACAGAATACCAATCCTAAAATGACATTAACCTGAAGCTGGAAAAAAATGAAGAAAAAAATAGTTTAAACATGGAATAAGATTTCCAAGAGTTTATTTAAGGATATAGCACTTCACAACTATGTAATCAATCTGTTACCAGAACAACTGTTAGATTCTCAAATGGGCTGGAGAAGAAATTCTACTGCCTGCTCCAAAAACCATTTGATAACAAATGTTTCCTGAGCATGGACTGGAAAGTCCCTATCCAGGGGCTCTCCTCTCCAAGAAAGTACCATAATGATTAGACTATAAAGATGTGCATCTATGTTTCCTGTGATTAAGAAGAAATCTTATTTATGAAATAAAGAAAAATTACAGCAGTGTTAAGTAAGACACTTTTATGAAAGCTTTATTCATAAATCTTCCCTCCTCATATTTGTGTATTTGTGTAAATGTGTAGAATACATGTGCAGTAGACCAGGATATAACTGTATATTGGTATGTAGATGCTTTGGTTCCAGAGCTATGAAAAAAAGACAGGGTTTTAATGATTGTCTTGAAATACCTCTTAGGAAAAAAGCTAGAACATGCATTTCCAAATAGTAAGATGGATTTTTTTCAGGAAAAATTACAAACTCCTCTCAGAAATACATGTACAGCTGCATCCCTGGCAGTTCCAACTGTTAGCAAAATCACCTAAGAAGTCAATATATATTGATATTATTGTGGAGAGTATAACTTTGCTTGCCAGGCATTTGGAAAATAATTTAAGACAAGCAGAAACTGAACTGCTGCTCCATCCTTACCTGGAAAATGAAAATCCTACTCCCAGAGATACTTTCTTGTAGGATAAATGGACATTTGCAAGAGGTTTTTAATTGCATACACACACAATTTACATAAAAGAGATTGATAATATTTTAAGAAAAGCCATACAAGAAGGAACTCTCTTTTTTATTACATTTTCTCCCTCAGCAAATTTAGAAGCACCAATCATTTTTTATAGGAAAAAACCCCAAATCTGTAGTATGGTCAACATACAAAAATGCTCCTAGGATATTAGGGACCAAAGTAAAAAAAGAAACAGTGAAGCACAGTGAAGAGCATATGTTGGTAGGAGATTTGAAGTTTTTTGCTCTCTGGCCTGAAAAGGTGTGCAAACTCCACAGAATAAATTGCTACACTTTGAGACACTTAAAATGATGAAAGAATTGATTTTATTTGGCACATCTTTCCTAGTAAATTTCAATTCCTCACATCAAAGTGTGAAAGGAGAATGGCCTCCCCTATAAAGATAACAAGTACAGGTTAGGATCAAGGTTTTAAGCTGAAAGGAAAACTTCATCCCAGCAGAATTTGACTTCTATAGGAAGACAAGACAAAACCTCCATGCATCACAGAAATGGAATTTTTTTCTGGGAAATCTCACTCTAAAAGAAGAGACTGTGTGGTGGTTGTCACACCAGCTGAACTCATACTGAGTCACAGCAATTTGTAGTCTTTGCTGGTTCTTAGAGTTAAGGATGTAAGGTGGGCTGCTATTGATCCAGTGCTGGAAGCCCTGCAAGTAGCAGCATTTTGTATGTAGGTGGGTGATCAGTATCAACTGAGAGGAATAGTTAAAGTTCTCTTGTATTCTGAAAAGTGACTGTAGAAAGTGGTATCATGGTGTTCTCTATTTATTGCACTTCAGTAATTTCCACATCCAGTTTGCACAGTATACAAATAAAGAGGAGTTTTCTCCTTCCAGCTGCATCTTCTGTTTACTCAAGTTACCTTGATATCTCAAAGTCAGTCTGGGTTCTTTTGTGTTTCTTAAATACTGTCAATATTGAAAATGGCAAATAAATATTTAGCTAGGTGCACCTGTTTACAGAGCTATGCTGTAAATGAAAGAAGCTTCTGCACATACAACTGGACTTAGCCACATTCATAAGGCAGAATTCAGTTCATTCTCCTCATATCTCATGCAAGTTACTTAGGTGAAAGAGAAGAAAAAAAATACTATTCTTGATACTACTAAGCAGGTGAAAGAATTAAAAATTTTATAGTCTTTTAAGGTGATTTTTTCCTACTGAACCACTTTTTCAAGACAGCTCTCCTGCAATAAAATGTAACAATATATTTTCTTACTCATAAAAATAGAACACAAGCCTCAGAGAAATGAAAAATGTATTTCAAAAGTAAACAAGTATGTTGCATTTGGTGAAAACATTTTCAAACTGCAGAAGGGGCTCTATAAATTATCCAAAATCAATAATTTTAGTAAGTAATGTATATGTTACAAATAATTTTAAGAAGTAATGCATATTTTACAATCTACTAAAAATGTAGATATCTCACTAATAAAATGAGAATGTATATGAAAAACAAGTAACAGACCAAGACTGTAGAATTTAAGCAAGCCTAAAATGTATTATGTAACATATTTAATGACATTCTTTTTCAACTCAAGCTGTAACTGCAAAAGGCTTTTTGAGGCAATTTCTTAGGTACGCTCCTTCATGAAGAAAATAAGGGAATCTATAATAGATAAATTTATACAAACTAATTCCATCATTCCAAATATTGCAATTTGTTTCCAAAACATAGTTGAATCATCCTTTGAATAAATATAATGAAAATTGCTTTTAAGTTTTTATACTACTGAACAGTTAAATAAATCTGTGATAAATTAACTGTTATCAAGCATTTTTGCCATTTAGAGGACATTTTTTGTTTAAGATTACTTATCTTAAACAAAAAATGTTTAAGAGAGTTAAAGGAGATAATTTACATTATACCTACTCCATGGTTATATGGTTAAAAGTCCTGCAAGGTAAGTGTAGGCTAGATAAAGTTGCAGCCATTGAGTGTTTCCAAGTAAATGTTATTGTTTTCTGCCTAGTTTACCAACACACTGCATATTGAAAGGCATTGACTTACATTTTCATTAAAAAACTTGACACATTTAACATTCTGCAAAACTGTCCTTCTAGGAAAATCCTTGATGCATTGTTTACTTTTATGCTGTTCCACAAAATCTTACAGCTCACTAAATTCATCAGTGGTTTATAACATCTTCTAGGAAGAAAAAGCTGTGATTCATCAGAGCAGACAAAGCTGGGCTTTAATCCATTTCAATAACCATATTGCCAAGTCTACATTGTTTACATTGCGTCTCAATTAAGAGACAGGCAGGACACCTGGTACTTCTTTATCTAAGTCCCACGGGCTGCCAGATGACTCAAAATCCATAACAGGTGCTAAGGCAGTGTGAGTGGAGCACCATTAACACAAGCTGGAATTGGATAAAATTTGGCCTGCGCTTAACCACTTAAAACACTCAATTATGGAATGAAAAATGTAACCACTCTGCACCAAGGTCCTTCACAGAAGGCTTATAAAGATATGTAGAATTAAAGTGCAAGTGAACTGAACTTAAAATAAATTTTAATTTCAGCATTGTCTTTAGGATATAAATAATATAAAAACTATATTAAAAAGTTTGGGTTCTTTTTCAGATAATATCAGAAAAATACACTTTACTGAATTAATTCTAATTCTGTTCATCTGCTTAGGCAGCAAAAATGACAAAAATTATGCTCAGACTTCTCGGAAAAAAAATCTGAATTAAGACTACTTATCAAATTCTTCAACTCTGTAGAACCCAGAAGTTATTTTATTTTAAAGACTTTGGCAAACAGGAACATCTTATGGAAGGATTCAAAACCCAACAAAGGTTCAAGTGAAAACCTGTATGATAAAAGATACTCATTTGCACCAGAAATCCCACTGCAGATGTCTTTTCAGCACTTTTTCATCTAAGGTGACTGAACTACATATTAAGCTTAGACTCTGACAGAACACACTGCATGAGAGAAAAAATGAGTATCAGAAATTTTACAGTGGACAATTACTTAAGAGCTATCTGTATCTAAATGTGTAGTAATCCAATTAAGTTTCTATTTAATATTGTAATTATCAAGAACACAATATAGTGATTTTATTACCAGAGTAAGCAGCTACAAAGTACAGTAAACTGTCATTTAAGACAGTGTCAGAGTATCTATGATAAGCAGCACATTGGCTTAAACTAATGCACTATATGCCTCTAGGGAATGAAAGGCTCAGAGACTGGGTTTTAACATCAGAATCTATCCATTAATCTTGACTTAAATATAATCTACTCTGCAGTAAGAGGAAGAATGGGCATTCAATGAATTATCTGTTTGAAATACAGCAGGAGCATACTAATACAAACATATAGCAGAAAGGATCAGTTTTGGTACCATTTATAGTGTATTGATGGTTCTACAAACCCTGAACTGCATTTTAGCACAAAGTTAAAAAATCAGATCAAATGGCTACCAGGATGGGAAGGATGAATACTTCAGCACTATAACTTTGCCTGGGTGGTTAAAAGAATAATGACAGTATTTAAAAATACTACACTCATGCATGTTTCAGTAACAGGCTATGGACATGAAAACAAAATAGTGAAGAAAACAGTGCTGAAACCCATATGCAGGCAGAATTCCCACTCCAACTTACAGGGAGGGTTTGTCTTACTAATGTATCCAAGATGGGAATCAATGAATCCATAAGGTATGTTGTGCTAATTGTTTTGAAGCCCATTACAGCTGCCACTGCTTTAGGCTCTCTCTGAGTGACAGAGCGCTGCTCCTGCGGTCACCTGGCAGCTGTAGGTTTGCAGGAGGCAGCAGGGGAGGCGCAGGGCCGCAGCCATGGCACTGAAGTTTAGTAAAGCTGTTGTACCAAACATACCAACAAAAGATGTTAAGGTTTGGGCTGAAGTGAAGACTGCAACAAATGAGGAATACTATAGGCCAGAGGGGAACTGCAACCCCATAAATTAACTCCTGATGTTGGGAGAGGGATTCATCCTCATTCTGATGTCCGGCATTACATCAGTTTTAACTCAAGTAATTAAGGTTGATAGGTGTAACGAATACAGAAGCAAAACTAATTCTCTACTGTCTGGTATTAGCATGAATGCTTAAGCTCACTGTTTTCACACCTTCAAGTATTTACATTTCTACTTTAAAATCCTACTCTGCATATATAGACATATTAATTGATGAGAAAAACAGCAAGCATATTTTCATGAAGAAATCACTCCAAACTGCAAAATGACACAAATAAAAATTATATTACTATTAAGTACTGTCCAGTAAAAAGACTACACATAGAGGTATGTGTTCATTTTCTATTCCACACTACTAGTAACAAAGGCAACTTCTCCAAAGAGAAAGTCTGTCCTTAATTCCAATCTGTACTTTAATGAACTTTACAACTACCTTTTAAAAATTTTATAGTTGATGAGAATGTTTTCTCTTTACCTTGGGTAGCTGCAGTACCAGTAGCAGATAATCTACTTATAAGCCTCTTTGGAGGGCTTAAGTCAATTTGAAGAATGATGTTAAAACCTCAAAGTCAGGCTTCTATTTAAATGAAGGAAATAAATATGAATTTTCAGTTATTTCCCTTTTTTCATATTGTGAACAGCAATTAGCAAAGTAGCTAATCGCTCTCCTCCCTAATGCCATCAAGCTGTTGAGAGCAGTCTGCAGCACTACAATGGTACTATTGTGAACACAGCCTGGGCTTCCTTCCCACAGAGAGTTAAGTGGGCAGTTCCTGCTGCCCATGATTGGTGTCCAGTGAAACAATACTTAAGAGCCAGGTTTTATCAGTTCCACGCCAAAGAAGTGAAGCCAGGGAACCCAAGCCTTCATATCATGCTGAACCATATGCCAACCCTGCTGGCCCCTAAGGTTTATCACTAGGAATCAGGATCCATCATGTCCCCTGTGAAATTTCACTTCACATACCTTCTGTGAAGTGCATGGCTTTGCTGAAAACTGACCTTTTTCCACAATTGGCATGAACAGATGGATAGTAACTATGGTTTAGCAAGCTGAAATTAAACGATTTTCTAATAGCATGCATTCTTCTGTGTTTGGGAGAAGCATTCAGAAGGAGATAGATGTATTTGTGACTCATGGATTTATTCAGCTGCAGCTAATCGGCAATTAAACTATTTTCTCAATGTCTAGAAAGTATATTGAGATTAATTTGATTGGCCAGGCTATGATTAGGACTCATGTCCTTTGGATTGCCATATGGTAACTCCAATTACTGTAACACTAACTTTTAATCCTTGCTTTATGTTAGCTTATTCCACTTTTCTACTACGTGGCACATACAGAATAAACTATAATCTTTTTTATTATAATTTTGACCCTGGTGAATATTTTTACATGAAGTGCATTCCATCTCCAGCTAGATATTTCCACATACTGCCAGGTATTATATACAAGCCCTTTTTTAGTAACTGAAATACAGACCTCTAGGAGGATGAAGCCAACCAATGTGCTTGTTTCTATTTAATCTATTTTTTCTTTTTGGTACCTAAGATCTTCTAATCCCTCTGTTGGCACTGGAAAGCATGCCCCAACTGTTTTGATTACCATATGCAGAATGATGCAGAAACAGTTTGCCAATATCTTATTCAACTCACCCCAAAACATCACTCTATCTCAAACCCATTACGGTTTTGCCAGTTTTGGTTGTTATAAATAATCTCCCACGTTTCCCACCAATTTAAATATCAGAATCAACCATATGGAATGCCACATAGTAATTTTTATATATACATGGTTTTTAGTGTTTTAAAATACAAACTTTGCAAGTTGTTTGCACATCCCTTATTTGTTATAAGGGTGAATTTATAAAAAGAAAAGGATGAAATCAATACAAAATGCTGGTTTTTGTAATGTAAAACCAGGGCTTAAATAGTTTAAAATTATTTCGTTACATCTTTGGAATGTCAGGAAAAATAGTTTAATCCTCTAGCCTTTTATTCACAGACTTCTGACAGCTATCAAAGAAATCTGTATGAATTTTAACACCTTAAGGGGGCAAGAGTCTTAACATTTTAACAAAGGGCTTTTGTTACCCAAAATGTTTAATTAATTAATAAGGTTAAGTAGGTATTAACAAAAAACCTGTCACTTTGTGTTACATACATGGCAATCAACTCTGTGTAACACTGGATTAGTTTATCTTTTTCATTCCAGTTTAAGGACTCGTAGCCTTCTCCCTGCAAAATTAATTTTTAAAAAGGGATTTATAGACTTTAAAAACACATTTTATAATGAAAGAGTGATTCCACTAATAACTTTCAGCTAACAACATGCAAAAATTTCCTCCCTTAAAAATATGTTGTAACAAGAAAAATTCCCTTCCCACAAAGGATCTGTACTGATATACTCAGACTCAGAAGCTCTAGAGGCTGATAAAGAGGCTGATAAAGCAGGTCACTGCTTTTCAGGATAGCTCACTGCCCTCCTTCTATCCTAAAACAGAATGCCATCAGCATAAGCCTACCCATATTTTGTTGAGAAATCAATGTAACCAATATTTTTCCTTCAGATGGGTAAATTATATTTATGAAAGAATGTAGAAGTAAAAGGATCTAGAATCTAGTTTTCCAAATAGTACAAAAAGATTTGAGTCTCCTCCATAACTGTCTACAACATCAACAGAGCACTCAGGTCTTTATAAGTGCAATTAATAGTAGAAAACAACATTATTACAGTCAATCAGTTTTGCTAACTTGATATTTTGTGTTTTTACCACTTTCAAGAGTCTCATGCATTTCATTAGGGAAGAGTAGCTAATAAATATATCTGTACTGCTGACTGAAATATGTTGTAGATATCTTGTGATAACAACAGCACTATTAAACCCATGTGCTTAAACTGTACCCCTTTAATATGTGCTTCAGGCCAGGCAGTTTCATGCCTGCAAAGGTCATGGAGCAGATCTTTCTGGGAACTATAATAAGACACACTGGGAAATAAGGTGATTATTTGAGACAGCCAATGTGGCTGTCGTAAGGACAAATCATGCACAAATTGGGTGGCCTTCCACAACAGTGTTACAGCACTAGTACATGAGCCAAGAGAAACTGATGTTATTTACCTGATCTGTGCAAAGCATCTGACACTGATATCCTTGTTCCTAAATTTGAGAGACATGGATTTGACAGATGGACCACTCAGCGGATCAGGAATTGTCTGGATGATGACACTCAAGGAGTTGTGATCAACAATACAATGTCACACTTCAACTTACTCCTCACATTAAAAATACATGAAAACCAAGTGAAATTTTGTGAAATTAATGTTCGCTACATGAAAATGTATCAAACACAGCATCTTGGTACACACATCTGCAAGTATTTTGCCAGCAGTTATTTGAACTGTCTATATGAGAAACACTAAGGCAAGAGTTTAAAAGCCTATCACAAATGTTGGCTCAATCAGCTGTCTCTAGTGGCTAAAATCAAAGGCATTTAAAGTGATGCTTTGGAATTATTCATTGCAAAACAATCCTATTCTTTCAACAGGTAACTAATAAATGATGGCTGAGAACAGGCTTGCACTACCTCTGAGATCCAATTGTTACTCAGGACACTGCCTACTTTTGCTCCCTGGTGCTGCATTTTAACTCTAATTGCATGATCAAGCCAATAAATTGGACTCAGGGGACAAAAACCCCTACAAAAGTACCTATCCTGACAAAACCAGAGGTTTCAAGAAAATGTACTTCAAACAGAACAGAGGCAAGATGAGACAAGCAAAGGAGAGGTATCAAGGCTTGAAAGATAGTCATTAATACTGACAGATTACTGTAATTCTGGCTGTCAAGGTGATCGATTTAAGCAGCATATGCCAATCAATACTCTTCTCATTTACTGAGCAGCATGAGATATATAGTTAGGCAAGATGTCCCTAAGACAGGATTTCAAACCTTACTTAACGAACATAAATAGCACAATTTATGCTTTGGAATCTTAGCTCTTTTTTCATTTAGCCTTTTTTTTTTTTTTTTAATTGGGCAAACTTCAACATTATGTTATTCATACAGAAGTTATTTTAAATTATTCTATTACACTGCATTGCCATTGTGTCAAATCCTTTACATAAAATATTTCAAACTGTACTAATTTTCCGTATAACATATTAAAACATTAATCTTGAACATTCTTAAATGTAGCAGTTATTTAAGTACTGTGCATTTTGGTTTTTTGGCATTAGTGGTTTGTCATTCTGAGCACTTTAGCCATTCATGGCCATACAAGTAATCTGGTATTACATCTTTCTGGTATTTTCCCAGCAATTTTCCTTACAACAGCCTCTTTTTGTTCAAAAATACTTGGGAAATCACAGGAAAATACATTAATTTGATGTATTACTGCAGAGGAAAAGTAGAGAAAAGGTGAAGATATAACTATTACAGTCATTGCATACCTACAAGGAGACATACACACACACACAATCCTGTAGAGATATATAGAGATATAAGACTTTTGTCTTATATTAGGTTTCTTATAATATGTAGAGAAACTGTTACATGATTCCTTAAAACCAAAATACCTGAACAGTCCATGATATACTTCTACACATCTTGGAAATCTTCAGTTTTTCATGTTACATCACTGTATGTAGACATTTAATAAATCAATCAATCAATTTTATAATTATTAAAATATCAAATAAGCTGTCAGCAGAACTAGGATCTGGGAGAATACCCAGAGCAATTCGAAGTACAGGAAACTCAAAACATATTCTGTACCTTGTGAGTCTTGCTTGAACCAGGAAAACAATTTTCACTGATAAACAGTAAAATAGGTTTCAGAAATAACTGTATTTTCTTCTGGAAAAAGCCAGCAGGAGTCATATGATGAACTCCTCTATGTCTCTTACTTGAAATCATATCAGATAAGGCTACAACAGTAGTAGTCATCAGGGATGGAGTAAACATCCACTGAAATTCTGAAATTTGTAATTATTTGTATAAAATATATAAAGTAGTTTGAAAAAAAGAGTACCAAGCATTAGTTTTAATGTTGGTATCTTCTAACCTGTGTTGACAGGAAAAAACCAAAGAGTAACAGGTATGTTAAAATTTTATTAAATGTCCTGTATCAAAAATGTATTGCCAGAAATACAGCAAACTTTCCAGACTCTTGGCATATGGCAGATGAAAAAATTCTAAACCAGAAAATATTAGAAGAGCAATTGTAATTTCATGCATTATTCCTTTCACTACACCAAAACTATGAGAGTCAGCAACCCTTATGCCTCTCCCATTTGATACACAACTGTCATTGATGCAGTACCACTCTATTCCCTTTTTTCCTTGAAGATGCTCATGCAGCTTTAAGATAGAAAACTTCCTGGAGAAAGGGAAACTGGCACTGCCAAAATCAGTGCTATCCAGTTTTAAGTTTCTGTACAAGTGATAAATCTTCAAAATCTTTTCGAGTTACAGTTTGAAAATTCAAATACAACAAATATTCTTAATTAAGTGAAACAAATGTAGACAGAAGTCTGAAGAATACCCTTTGCTCGCTGTATGTCATTAATAAAAACACTTTCTTCACTTTTCCAGGGCCTGAAACTATTCATATGAAGAATTTCAATGCAATTCACTAAATAAAGAGTATTTAACAACCCCTAAATATTGTCCTTCTTATTCTACATCATAGTGAAAACGACTGTTCTCAACATTTAGTCCCATTATTACACCTTCATTTATGAGTTATAGAAGTTTTCCCAGCATTGTGCAGCTTGAGCATACTCAGGAGATAAGTATGCACTTCTTAAGAGAAAGGCAAATGCAATGAGGAGAAGAAACACATCAGCTATGAGACAGAGAGGGGGTTACTTCATTAGCAATACACCATGACTATTTTGTGTTTGTCACCTGCTTCTGTGTGCATGTATGCCACCTGTTCCTGAGGGGTTACTGATACAAGAGAGCCAGGCTACCAAAAATTACTGGGGGACCAGAGAATCCTTGGAGGAGAAACTAAAGTGAATTCCACACACCACTACAAAAACTCCACCCAAAATAGCAATATTATCTTCACACAGCTGCAGCAGTGAGTGTGTCAAGAATCAGAAAAAGCAGGACACCTGCCATGCATGACTAATGTTTTCTGATAAATTTAGTAAATTTTTAATCTTGGAACATGACAATATGGAAACATATAGTATTCTGAGCAAAGAAAAAAACAACAGAGCAGATAAAACCTTTACAAATCATTAAGCAAATCAAATCTTTGAAGTGTTTTGCTATTTAAGTATCCTATCAGACAGGTCAAAATAATGTCAGAAAGAAGAAGGTGATTGACAGAATATGTCAGTCTCAGGAAGCTACTTCAGACCATACAACATACACTCAAAGTTGGAGAAGACTGTAAGAGGGAGATGACCAGAATTTCTGGTATCCATGCAACCATTATTACAGCATTCACATACTACCATTGGCACACTGTGATTAACAGAGCAGCGCATTAAGGAAAAAGTTGCAATCAGGTTACGTGAAGAGGACTGAATATCCCTGCTGATTGCAAATGACAGCTGATTTTTTCAGCCAGGTCTGCACTTAGAAAATGCACTGTCTCAGAGGCTAGATAAGCTCTCCTTGGAAGTAAGAGGGCCAAACTCAGTGCCAATTTTTTTCCCATCCCATCTACAAGCAAAACAACACAGTTTAATTAAGAGTTTACAGTGACCCATCAACACAAGATCTACAATGTGATACTATAAACATTCTTCAAAAATGGATAAGCACAGGCCTACATAAATATCATTAGCTTCCTACCAAGTCAAAAAGTGCCCACCAAGTACTGCACAGTACCAGAAAACAACGCACACACCTGCAGGCAGAGAGACATCTGTACACTGATGCTGGCTTTGAAATTAACTATTTCTGCTGCTCTACTACTGTAAAAAGAAGGGCTAATACAGAAATGTAGTGCCTGACATCTGTTTTCTTTGACAAGTCTCAAGTACTCATGTGCTCTTGACATCCACATTCAACTGGATATCTATTAACCATCATCCAAATTCCTAATAAACTAACACTGCTCAGTACATTAGAGATTCATAAGTAAGTAAATGAAGATCAGTTTCAAGAACATCACTACAGGATTCTCTTTCACTGACACTGTTATGGTCCTGGACTTGTGAAAATCCTTGATCATCAGATTCACTTTTCCATTTTGTGTACTTTCTGAAAAAAACCCCATTTTGTTCCCTTTTTCCTCCCTCTTCAAATGTATTGTTTTCACCACTCTGAGTCCTCTTTTTCTTTGCTCCAGCAATATTCTAACACAAGGAAAGGCCACCTTGATTAGTGAATCCTGTCTGTCTTCCACAAGAGACATTAATGCCAGTTGCGTCTCCAGAAAAGCTATTTAACCACAAACCACAAAATACACCTGTTCCCAACACCCTTTAGTCCTCTACAAACTTAAAAGCCAGAAGTGAACTGCTGAAGCCATAGCTAAAACATCCCAGAGGAAAAAAAGCAGAAGACAATAAAGACAGTCCTTGACATATTCAACTCCCTGCTATCACAGGAACATAATTAGATTCAACTTTAAAATGTTTCTAGATAACAGACCACGTCCATGTTACAGGAAACATCCACCACTCTTAGCCATTCTTGTATGAGGAAAATTCCTTCTTGACCTCAAGTCTGGCCACGGCTTGAACACCAAGAGCATGTCCATTGATTTTTAATCAAGAGGTTTTTATACCACTGACACTTAGGCCAGACTTTGAAGTTTAGCATTTTTTGCTGTTCTCTACTGACATAACTGATTCCATCAGAGCCTAATTCAAGCTAGGAAAGTTTGTAGAGCTTTTTCTAATTTCACACCAAGCAAACAGGTTTTAAAGAACTTCCCACAACCCCATTTTAATTTTTAAATTACGTTATACCGAAAAGTAAACGTAAGATACTCCGAGCCAGATGGAAAAAGAATTCCACTGATGACTTAACAAAACCACCCTTTAATATCAGTGTCCAGTCAACTGGTACCTCATATGCTTACCAAGTGATGACACGAAACCCACCAGCCAATGCTATCTAAAATCAAATACACATAATGCTTTCCACTTATCATGCTAACCATACCAGGGGACATATTATCATCATTGTAATGGAGGCCACATTATGTCATAAATGACAGGCTGTGCTTTGATGAATATTAAAAAGTACAATTTGGAGAACTGAATTAAAAATACAGTGCACAACTCCATGGAACTGGCCAATTCCTAGACACTGAGCTGGCAAGCTATATCCAAGGAATTTAATAAACCTTTCATATTCTGTGATGTTTAAACATACAAGTCTGTGGGGTTTTTTTGATACTGGAAGCTTACTATCTCAAAGTAAATTGTTTTCCAATTGCTCATCGCTATACATCAATATAATGCTCTAAACCATCACTTTTGATGGCTGATGATGATAATGATAATACATTTTAAATTCTTTGACTAAGCTACTTGAGTAATGACAGAAAGATTGGACCTTTCCAAACATGAAAACACAATGAATCAACATGTGTCATCTACAGAAATGGCACAAACATCACTTAATGTGATCACATAAAACACATCCATCATTCATCTGTAAATCCATTTCATCATATCTAATCCAAAACTCTACAAGTATTAACAGTCAGCCACAGAAAAAATAATATTTAGCAACAACCTATCACATGACAAGAACTAGTAGTTACAGCTTTGTTAGAAATCTTTTGGATCAAAATTTAAACTTACCTTTCAGTTTATGGAATTCAGAAATTTCTTGATGATTTAACTAACAGGTTGATTTTAATTTGTTGATTTAACTAACAGAATTCAATCTAAAGTAAGGAAAAGGCATGTAAGTGACTGACTTACCTTATGTTTTTTTAATTTACGGTTGATAAATCTATTCTTCCAAGAGCAGCTCCTCCAAAACATACAATTTCAGTTCCAACAACAAAACCAGAAAAGACACAGCCTTTTCTGACACATTTACAAATATACTAACATGATTTTGACATTGACTTTGTGTTCTGAGCTGAGTAACAAAATCTGTATGATGAAAGTTTCATAAACTTCTCAGATTGAAGGCAAGCATCATTCTTTGAACTAGAAATTAAAACTAAGTCACACTAATACTGGATAAATACTTAATATCTTAAGGAAAGAAAGATTATTAACATCATGATATTGCTATTTTAGAAAGACTATTCACAAAATGGTCATTAAAATAACTTTGTTAAAAAAATTACAAGTCCATGCCTCAAAACATTAGAAACAGGCAATTTTTCAGCACTTAATCTATTGTTTATTTAATTTTAAAAAGCTGGTCTTCATCTGAATGCTCTTCTATAGGTTTAAGTTCCCTAAAGGCAACATCACCATTAAAAAAAAAAACAACCATTCCCTATATTAATCTGAAAAAAAGAAAATACCCCATGAATACCATATCTGCAGAACTGCAAGGGAATGTATATGCCTTGGAAACCATTTGAGTGAAAGGATACAAGTTTTGGTATAATGGGATTAATGATTTCAATGCACGGCTTGCATTTATAGCTGTTGCACGAACCATAATAGGCAGAATTTTTCCATTCACAATAGCACCATCAAAGAGTGGACCAAAAAATGGAACCTGAATAAAAAATTAGGAAGTTCAACATAAAGCAAGACAAGATCGTAGCTATAACAATTAGCAATCAACATTAACAATAGAGCACTCAAACATATGTCTTTTTCCCTCCTCATTGCTAGATAATCAAACCAGTTATTGTGTTGCAAGTCAGACCTTTTCTCTTGTGGAAATATACAGCCATATAACTGCTTGATATCCTTGGCAACAGATAACATAGCATTTGAAAAAAAAATTAGGTAACTATTTGAATGTCTCATCAAAGATCATTTCCAACATTTGCTGCAAAAATCCTAGGAACAGTCATGCATATAATGTTTATGAGGTTGATAGGCTAGATGATAATATTATAAATGGTAAGAAGCAAAAGAAATAATTACTCAATTTCTAAAATATTTTTTATCACGGCTCCAGTTATTAACATGTCTATAAGGACCCACCCAGGGTGAAAGTGTCATACAGTTCCTGATGTGTTGACCCCCACCTCCTATTTTTTTTTCTTCTCTTCTTCCTTTCTATATTATCTGAATAAAAACACTGTAAGCCCTTTACAGAAGAAATCTGTGGTGAAAGTTTCGCCTCTTTGGAGGCTATTTGTAAAACCCTATTTGTGAGATCAATAGAAAACCTCAATATTTAGTATAGCTATCCCCAAAAGATGAACAGAACAGATAGATCTTATGTTTTGGCATTATATATCTCTCTAATCCATCATCATTTTGCAATTAAAACAAAACAAAACAAAACAAGCATTCAGTATTAAGTATCTTCATTTCCTGTACATGTGAATAAAGTTCTGAAGCTGCTGACATAAAGTAGGAGAAAAGCAGCAAAATTTGTGCATCAGCTCAGCAAAGGGAGCAGAGTGTACACTAAATATTCTTCCTGCTAAAAGGAAACAAATGCTGCAAAAGAATTTTAGATCCCTGTGTTATCTTTGCCATTAGTCATTTACTATAGTTTTGAGAAACTGAAATCTGATGGAAGGCACTTTTTTCACATACAAGGACTTTTTTTTGGACTAACAGCAATCCCTGTTTTCAGCAGTTTTTGCTTTCCTTCTTAACCCGCATGCTCCCAATAATAGAACTATTTGTATTTAAAATAGTAAAAGAAAGAATATACTTATTAGTAAACAATATATGTAATCCAACAGTAACAAGACTGATTATTATTTCATGCCTATCAATAGATAGAGGAAATCATCATAATGACGCAATCCTATTTCTGCCATACCTCATTTATTAATATGAGTGCTTATAATAATAATTTTAATAAAGTGTAGAAGTTCATGGCAAGCGACATCACACACAGAAGTTAGGTAGTACAAATACTCATGACTACTTTTACTCAGTCAGTTTAGTGCTCACAATCCTAAACCACTGCTTTAAGAACAGCGCCAGCACTGACATTTGAGGAACAGTCATTAGAAAGAATGTGTGTTCTTATGCCTAAGGTCTGAGTGGCCTTGCTTTACTGAATTAATCTCCAAATTCTTGTGTGGAGATAAGAAGAAAGTAAAAAAATAGGTTTGAGAGGAAAAAAGGGAATATGACACGGATGGAGGAAGGTGAAACAGGACACTATTCAACTACCTCGGTTATGTATCAAATTTGATACATAACATACAAATTTGATACATGACATACAAAAAAGTTCAACAAGTTTACCGTAATATTTGAATTATTATGCAGAATATTCTAGCTTTGTTTCCAGATTATATTGTTAGCAGATATGCTTTACAGCATCAGGCCCTTGCAATTTCAAATTACTTATTTTACTATGCACTGGACTCACTGAGCTCTTCCTTTTCCCTCTTACCACCACTGCAATTGTCCATGCTTAAGACATCACCTTGTTGGATCAATCAAGGTTGATTCTAAACCAAAACCTCAGATTCTAAACAAAACTCAGTTCATGTTAAACACATGAAGGAAACACAAAGGAAAACAAACCCTTACCTCAGGCTTTTTCATGATCTGGATACTGAACATATGGTTTTTCATGGGATAGATAACTATAAGAACATCACCAAATTCTGTTGGAATTATTCCTCTTCTATAATCTCGAGTATGTTCTGACCAGACAATGTGTACTTCATCATTTCCTAAATGTCTAAGCTGGAAAATCAGGGATAAAATGCCATCAGTTTGAAAATTCTTAATTAATACTCTATAACCATACAGCTATATTAAATGTACATATTTAGAAAGACAAACCCACTAAAAAAAAGTGAAGAAAAATTAGTAAAATAACCAAATTACACAACAGCTATTTTACAATTTCAGTGTATTAGTTGACTGGTTTGTGCTATACATTTTTATAAATTGGTGTTAATTTCTATTTCAATTAACAGATATATGAATATCTGTTTCCCACTGGAAGCTAAAATTTTGTTGATATTTTCTCAAGAATGCAGAGTGGTTCAACCCGATTTACTAAAATGTATTCAAGATTGCCATCACTGACTGGGAGAAAATTACTAAATTCTGTATGAACTTCTACAGTATATGAATGGAGATGTGTTTAAAAGTTACACATCTGAGAAGTTAACCTCATCCTTCTAGCCAAATTCCAAACTGCCTGCTACAACCAAAAAGCTTTTAAAGGAGAATAGCTACTGCATTCTCCATAGCTCCCAGAATAACTGAGATAATGCTCGTCTTCTATGAAACCAGGACACCTGTGTAAAAATAACGGCCTGCTCCCCTACAAACTATGACATGGTTCTTGATCTGGCTCAGAATGGCTGCATGGGTTCCTCAAAATCCATGCTGTATCCTCAGATGTAATCATATAACCAGATTAAGGAATTCCTTGAACACTCTGGAATTATCTGATTGAAGAACCAAAACACTCCTCCTGATAAACATTATCTTCTGATACCAAATGTTCACATGATGTAGAGAGGATTTATGTATACTGATCAAATACATTCAGATTATTAAATGTGAGACTCTTTCCAGTAAGAGTTATTTCTCAAAATTCAAACTGGAGTATCTTTTTTTTTCTCCTAGTGCATCACCAGTTATTGACAATTGTCCTCACCCTTGTTCTCAGCTTGTTTCCACAGCTTTAGGTAGGTGGAACTTTTTAAACAATCACCTTGATGTTATTCAAAGGACTGCACTGTTGAACATGTAACATCCAAATACCACTCTGAGCATGTACAAGAAGCTATTCTATATAAAAAAGCAATAATTTGCCATAGCACTTTCAGAACACAATTGCACTTTAAATAAAAGCAAAACATATGCACAGTCTTCAGAGAAATTTAATTGCAATTATTCACTTCTTTATTTTACAAAACCTTCTGGAATGCTACTTTTGTCTTATCTGAAGGCCTACACCAGTTGTCAGTAGCAGACTCAAAAAAAATAAAAGGGCAAAAAAAAGAGTAAAAAAGATAAAAAGAAGGTGTCTCTGCTCTTCTCTGTTAGCTTTAAATGGCATCAGACTGAAGAACAGGGTTGTATTTATATTAAAAAAAGAAGGATTTTCTTCAGTGTTGGACTGGGCAAAGGACAGGTGGCTTCAATACCCTATCTCTTCTTTGATGCTCAACAAGTACTTTGTTTTGTCTGGACCAGACTGTACATACACCTACTCTAAAATGGCTGTGGTGCCTTTGAAGCCAGCTGTTCTTGCCTCTTGGGTAGATGTGACGGTTGTCACACGGGTTCTTGGGTGAAGCAAGAGACGAGACCCTTGACTCGATAATCAGAAGGCTTGATTTATTATTTTATGATATATACATATGCTATAACTATACTAAAAAGAAAAAGCAGGAGAGCTTTTCAGAAGCTTGCTAAGCTAAGAATAGAAAAGTAAAGAATGATAACAAGGTCACTCTCTCGGACTCTGTCTGAGAGAGTTCCCTCCCTGGATTGGCCATCAACCATAAACATCCAAGCTGGGCCAATCCAAACAGACCTGTTGCATTCCACAGCAGCAGATAACCTATTGTTTACATCTTGTTGCTGAACTTCTCAGCTTCAGCAGGAAAAATCCTGAGAGAGGATTTTTCATAAAAGAAATGTCTGTGACAGGTAGATGGCTGAATTACTTCGAACAACACTTACTTGGGGACACTCCTGCACCAACAGTTAAACCCAACCCAGCAAAAGAACTGGTAATATCAACATTCACTACGCTGAGCTTTATTTTACTAGGTTTAGAATAAAGCCAGACAGCAACATGAATGGCTGAAGGAACAAACAGCAGCTGAAGGACCTCTGGATAGCACTTTACTATGACAAACATAATAAAAGACAATTGCAAAATTGACCCCTCCTACCTTAGAATCATTTAGGCTGGAAAAGACCTCCAAGATTACCAAGATCATCTGTTAACCTAACACTGCCAAGTCTATCACTAAACCATGTCACTAAGCACCACATCTATATATCTTTTAAGTACCTTTAGGGATTACAACTCCACCACTTCCCTGGGTAACCTGTTCCAATGCTTGACAACTCTTTCAGTTAAGAAGTTTTCCCTAATATCCAGCCTAAACTGCCCCTAGTGTAACTTGAGGCCACTTCCTGGTCCTGTCTCCTGTTACTTGGGAGAGCAGACTCACTGCCACATCATTACAGTCTCCTTTCATGTAGCTGTAGAAAGCAATAAAGTCAAATAAGAGCAGTAAGAAAATGACAAGAAGCACACTCAGTTGTTTTTTCCTTCCTGGCTATAGCTTGGAGGACTTGATAAGATAAACTCCAAAATACACAACAAAGAACCCTCTAAGCCCCCAAAATCACCAGGAAAGCAACTTCTCCTTCTTGCTTTTTAGTTTTGCAGCAAAACATTAATTAAAGAAACCTTGCACTGTGGCACCAGAACAGCCCCATCCACTGATTTTCATCAGGGCAGAGTTCTATCTTTTAAGCTTACACAAGGCTCAGCTTCATTTCAGTCTCTTCTAGCATCGCTGTCTAATAAATCATTATCCTTGGCCTCCTCTTCTTCGGTCACAGTTAAGCAACTTCTCTCTTCAGGTATGAGATAATTTTTGATCCGAGGGGGGGAAATATATGCCAGGTTTTTGTTTTAAATTCAGCTCATTTCATTGTACTGGTCTCATAGCCCAAGAAAACAACTTGTTGGCACCTTTTTTTGAAGTGTGACAGGAGTGGAAAGCAGGGCTGTCACATCTTAAACTGGCTATATCACCAGAGAAGTCAGTGAGGAATTGCACCTCAGATTAAAAAAAATCCCATTTTGCTTCCTTAGTGAAGTGACAGTCAAAACTAGCTGTTGAAATATGACAATGATAAGGTATCAGGGACTGACAGGCTTGCACTTGGAAGGAAGTGAAAACCTCAGGGAGAATGAGGCTGCCCAGCCAAAGAGCAAGCATGAGGAAAATCAGTTTGGACATAAAGTGTTGTGGAATGTAAAAAACCCACATGATCCTAGATTGAGGGATGGCCATCTGGAGCACTGACTGAACTCATTGAACTAACTGCCAAAAAGCAGAACTGGGGCTGATACACCATCACTGCACTGCACCATTGATAATTCAGCAAGATCAAACTATTTACTAAAAGAATTTTTCCTCCTTTACTTGCCATCTTTGGACTCAGAGACAATAAACTCACAGACTGCTAGAAATAAGTGATGGTGACAGTGTACATGCCAAATAAACAGCTTTAAAATCCAAAACATATCAAGAGTTTAGATACTGCAGCTTCTTGAGGGCATCACTGCCTCTGAATTTCATTTGTCAAAGGTTGACCCTGTACCTGATACTGACCCCTGCAGTTAATCAGATAGGATATGAGTTCTTGCACTTCTATGAAAGTTAGCCAGATGGAGCATCACTACTGATGCATGTTTTCACATTAGACTGAAACAGATTTTGCTGTGATAAAAGTGTACTGTGTGGTTATTTCAGCAGGATTACTGACAAGGGACACATATTTTTGGATGCCAAGTGTACTGAAGCCATCAGAGACCTTCCTTTCCAATTTCAAAGTTTGCTTAATACTCAAATATACGTGTGAGAATACACTCCAGGCTGAAAGCAGAAACATCTTCAGAGGAAAAGAAAAATGCATCAGATTATTTCAGAGTTCCAAGTCCTGTCAAATGTATTTCACCTCATGATTACTGTCAAGAATGGTCTGGCAATGACCCAGTTTGAGTAAAATGTAGAATGGCATCTCTGTGACATGTAATGGCTTAAGAGTCAAAATCAGAGGATGTAAGTAGGTGGATGATGCTATAAAGTATGAACAGTGGTATATAACAAAAAGAGAAGTACTCAGGATCAAAACCTTGTTTCTATTATAGGTGGTCAGATGTCTGACAAAAATAATAGACAAGAAAACAAGGGTTTTTTCAGAAGAAGCTCTGACACTACTAACACAGCGCTCCTTTATGCTTCTTTCAGATGTCCTTGCCTTGGTCAGCAAGAAAAGCTTCTGAAAAAGCACAAATGGTGGTAACTTGACTCATCAACAACACTTGATTCATGGAAGAGATATGATACCTGAAATTAACTTGAAAACCTTTCCTGGCTTATTTCATCTGCTAGGTTTTGCATAAACCTTTTAGAAAGAAGAATTTAAGATTTCTTCTCAATTTTTCATTTGAGAACCTTGAAATTCAGCAGTGCTAAACAACCAAGATCTCCTGCAAGCACAGCAAATATTTTGAGAATCCATCATTCACTGTAATTATTACACCACAGGAGAACCAGAGACCGACCTCTTTCAACTTTAATCGGGATTCTTTATTTCTTTGTATTGAATTGGTTGCTTCACAGAATTCAGAGCCCTGGACATAAGTAGGAGAAAGATACTGAGCAACAACTACCTCTGCTCATTGAAACCTTAAGGACAGAAAAACCCATGATTTCCCAAGAAGGTGTGGTCCCAGTGTGATCTAACAAAATGGGATTTGGTGCACACAGAATGGACAGCTGTCAGGACTGAATTCTGTTTTAATGGTTATTCAAAACTCACCACCAGTTGTCTTCACACTTATTTCCTGACCTTGTTTTCCTGAATTTACAGGTTCTTAAGTGCTTACATCACAGTAAGCCTAACAAAGTACCAGAGACATAAGTCACTGCAATAATATAAATAATAAAAAGTCCTAGAATAATGTTATACTTTGAGCTGGTGATACACTGGAAACACCTGGAATTCTAGTTTACACACTAGTATTCTAACACTCTAAATGCAGATCACACTGCCCTAGAGAGTTTATTATCTAAGCATAAGACACGACACAAGCATGGAGATGGACAAATGCAAAGCAGCTGTTTTACAAATGTAAAAAGGTGTTAAAGATTAGAAAAATGTCATTTATATCAGCATTCTTCAAGAACGAAAGTGTCAAGACCAGAGAAAGGAAGGTTCAGCAATCAAAACAGTTTTATGATATAGAGAATAAATTTTAACTGTGTGTATGGAAAGGTTATGTTGGAAGAAATGTTAGGTGGGAAAAAGAAGAGTCGTAAGCACAGAATGAATGTAAGAATCCAGAAAGTGCACCAAATTAAAGATGATTTCAGGCTATTGGGCACAAGTGACAGGCACAATGGCCATGTTATCTGTGGTGATCCGGAAAGGTGGCAATGAGAAAGAGATTAAGAGCTCTGTTTTAGCCATTTTAAACCTGAGCTGTCGGGAAAACAGCCCTGAGGACATAAAAGAGACAAACAGATTTTTTTAAGGCTTGCTTTGAAACTCTACTCCATTAGAACAAATATATAAAAATGACTGACTGTTAGGTTACCTGAAATTTCAAATTTAACTCAAAATACTTTAAAATATTCTTACTCTATAACCATCATCATGTGTCAGCTCTCCTAATACATTTATGTTAACTGAATACAAAAGAAACGTGAAATAAATATAACCAGGAGGGATGATCAAATCTAATTTTGATACATTAGTGTCATATGCTGTACATGTTACAATAGCAGCCAGACTTTAAACTAAGCTGCAGGCTATACTGAAATTTCCAAATGGCAGATTGTTCTAAGTGATACCAAGTATAATTGAAGTAATAAACGATAGTAAAAGCAAAGCACACTGTCAGGAAGAATTTAAGTATTTACTTTTTAAAATTAAATGAGTTAGGTTTGGAAAGGCAAGACAAGTGAAATAATGCAGGGCTCAATTTACTGAAAATTCCTTTTATTTATCTGTTACATTAACCCTTGAACTCTTGCCAAAATTACTGTAATTTCTAATACCCACTTACCTAAAGGAGGCAGAAAAAAGCTATTATATTTTCTTCTGATAGAAGAGCTAGCCTCAACTTTTTTCTTCTTCAAAAATGGAAATGTTTATTACAAAAAGAACAAAAGAAGCAAAGATATATGAAACAATGGCTTTATGCAGCTACTTTTGTCCATTTAATGTTAACAGCACTACTGCCTACAGTGCATGCACCTCCCAGATGAATCTTTCACAAAACTTTGTCTCAGTAACTATGGTGTGTTAGGGGTTTTGCTTGGTTTGGGTTTTTAGCAATATGTGTATCTAATTGTAACTCAAAAAAAAAACTGTTCTAATAATTCACATCTATAAACCTTCCAGTTCTCAATACATGTTAGCAATACAATAAAAAAAAAACCGTAAGCACTGGGAGCTGTAACAATTTTATGTGGTTAGGATCACGTCATGCACAACTTAGAATTGTGTAATATACCAAAAGCTCAAGATTAACTAGTATTCTAACCACTAACAACATTACTACTTTTTATTTATATACTGTGTGTATAAAATTCTCACTTGCAATGCCTTCACTCCTTTAGGAAGTTTCTCTTAAGGAAGGAGAACTAGACTGGTGATAGCTCACTTATAGCTCTACAACCTTTCTGTGAATTGAGTGTTCACATTATTTAGTTCTCATATTCTCTGCAAGCTTGTTCTTGTAAACTTAGTGTAAATATTTTTTACTCTAACCTTTAATTGTAACAAAACCAGAATGGATTGCATTATCAGCATTAAACTTTTAATTTTGTATTTGCAAATTAAATAGTTATTTTATTTATGTATTTCAATCTTAAGTTCCATTACACAATCAGAAGTTTTTCATTGGTTCTTGAATTCATGTCTTTTCATGTCATGTTTTGCTCTTGTTCGTACAGTCAGACACAAATGCTTCAGAGGTATCAAGACACTTAAAAGTTTAATTTACTACTCTCTAAGACTGATGGAAAATCGGTTTTAAAATGGCTTAGCCCCTGAAACAGCAGAATCTTGATTTCACAGTGGCTCAACTGGCAGGAAGAAGTTTTGTTTTAATTTAATTTAGTTTCCATTTATAAGATGAACCTATCATGTACCTCTAGGCACATTTACAATATAAAAACCAGCAGCCATTTGAAGACAACTACTGCAAGTTTGCTTGTTTTTCTCCCATTGAATAAAACAGACAAAAAATCCCATGAAAGACCTGTACAGAAGCTCAAATCCCAAGTTTCTCTGAAGGTCACGAACAGTACATGTTAGCACTCACATGGCTCTCAAATAATTTTGATAGCGTGTGTGACCTGATTTCATAAAACACAATCCTTTTGCTGATATGTTTAGTCCAAGCACCATAAGTAGATGCAGAAATAGTAAATGAATTAAGATTGGTTTCCTACTCATGTCTCTTGATAGCACTTGCTGATTTATCCCAAGATGTAAACTTCAGCTGCTGTTTCTTTCAAGGTTCGGACGAATTTCTTAACATCTCTCTTTGCTGCTGGGTCCTTGATGTCTAATACTTCTTCCCACAAAGTCTTTACTTGCTAAGTGGGAGCACTAAAAGCCTTACTACTCTATCTCCTTTACTTAACACATCATCATTAAACATACACAAAACGAACACCTTTTAAACATTATTAGATTTGATTGGAATGGGCCACAAACTGTTACGGAAGGGAGAAGAAACAGGGATAGAGGCTCACAAGCCTCTGTTCTTGGGAAAATATGCTGAAAAAGAAAAAAATCAACACACTGAGGAAGAACAGAAAAGAAACCCACAGAGAAATAAAGTAGCTTGATTTAACAGTCAACAGTAGCTGAGCCACAAATATAATCTCAATCTATTGATACACTCTACATATCCATACAGACTTCAAATATTCCAAATTACTGATGAGTGAGACTGTTGGTAAAGCAGGAGAAAAACAGGTCTGGGACAAGCTGGAATTGTGAAGAAGCCCAGCTAACACAATTTTCACAAGCTGAGTCACAGGAAGCCTGGACCAGCCCTGAACCCTGCCTGGCAAGAACAGCTCTGTGTGGATGGAGGGCGCTCTGTGGTGGTGTATCCATCCCTACCCCCTTGGACTTAGAAAAGCTTTTTAGGCCTTGGCCTTGACAAACAGCACATGGGCTAAGTTCCTCTTTAGTGTATCAGAAACACTGTCTGGTCCCAGGAGCTTGTGCTATTTAATGAGCTCCTGTTTTTTAATGAACAACCTTGGAAGGTTCTTTATCTTGCACAAATAACAGTCCAAGTGGAACTGGTAATCAAAGTTGTAATCAAACTGTCAAAGAAAGTTACCAACCCGAATTGTGGACAGAATGGAAAATTCCTAAGACTAAATTCAACTCTCTTGCAGCCCTATAAACAGTGGTTGGAAGTGAGACCCTTTGAGCTCTCCTGACTGCAGCCAGCAATCTCCGAGTGGGATACCCTGCAGAGGCAGCAAACTCTCAAGGATTGCTGCCAAATGCCACCAACAGAGCTTGGTCTGATACTCGTGCTGCTCAAGGACCAACCCCTTCACTTGTTGAGAAGATGCAAAGGCATCTGGCATTAGTGGTTCACTGAACTCAAGGAGAATTTTTTACAGGCATACACCTCTTATATACTCCTTTAGATCTGTGTGCATGCAAGTGTAAACATGCTATAGCAACTCTACTTGAATGTTGCTCTCAGATTAAGTAATTTATATTTGTAAATAAGTTAGGCCTACAGATGAGTTACTGTTGCCCTATAGTAAATTCTACAGAATCTTTTGTTAAATTCTTTAAATTAAGCTATCGATGTTAAGTGCTGTTAAGTTTACATGCTGGAAAAAGCTTTAAGTCTAAACTGTTGCTCAAGTCTGGGGCTGAGTTTGGCAAGGGGATCACTCTGAACATTGTGAATCATTGCGAGGATCTTCCTCATTGCTTTTTATCCTTACCCTTTCCCTTCCTTACCCTTTTTTCATCCCCTGCCTCTCCACAGACCATACTTGGTTGATTTTAGATTAATTGATTGATTTTATGTTTTAGTCTGACTTTTCTCTGTGTGCTTTAAGCATCCAGTAGCAGTAAGCATCCATCAGCAGTAGACTGAACCTTGCCAATGAACAGTGTCACACTTCTATTTGAATATTACACCTGCTTTTGCCAATGCCTTTGCTGGTCATTCTTTGAGCTACCTAAAACACTCCTTCATGACATGCTCCTGGAAACAGACATGAGATCTTGCCTCTGTGTTCAGCTGAAGTCCACAGCATTTTCAAATTATTCATTATTAATTAATTTTCACTATTAACTATTTTTGACCCGTCTTCCCCCTTTGCAACACTTTGTAATGATCTAATTCAAACAGATTATAAACAAACACTGTAAAGTTATTTACAAGCTGTGTTTTATAAAACCAGGTTTTTGTTTAAAAAATAAAGAAGCCAGTCAACTTAAACAGACCCCCCCCCTTATTCTATACTAAAACAGTAGCAACAGTAGCAATTTTAAAATGAGTTACTTTTGCTATTAATCACTTCGATAAATCATTTAACAACCTTAGTATTACCCTGATTCTACTTCAGGAAATAAAGAACAGAAAGGATGCAGCATAATAGGCACACAAGCAAAAGCATTTTTAATTAAAAAACCCACCAAACCAACCTGAGATGGAACAGTGAGAAGTTAGATTTCATAGTTAGTCTATAATAAGAACAATAATATTTTTTCTTCAAGTTGAACACAAAGAAAAAGAAGTCATTAATAATTGAAACTTGCCAGAGGCATGGCTATTTCTCTCTTTACTAACTGTCTACCATCTAATTTAATTACAAGTATTAAAGTCCATGCTGAGGTCAACCAGCTTCAGTTCCTCCAATATTACACTTCAACCAGTGCTCATTAACGTGTCTAGTGAATGGATTAGCACATCTGAAGATGTATGTATGTAGGATGGGGGGACAGTCTGAGGATAGCTAATTGTTCATTTATAGTAGGACACATGTTCGAGACTGTAACTTATTATCACTAATGTGGAATTTATTAAATTCTAAAGAAAAAAATACCAATACAGAAAAACATTTTTTTTCCTTAATGCAGCTATAAGAGATCATATCACTGTTGAGAACCTCTGCCTCCTCCAGGACAATGCACCTTATATAAAATAAACATAATTTTCATATTTTTGACTTTTTTTTTAAAGGGAAACTTATGTTAATAACCTGCACATGACCCTTAGGTGAATAAAAAGTCATCTCAGAAAGCACTCATCACATATTTCTTAACTGGCATCTAAGGTTTCAAAAGTCCTAAGATATCATTCAGATGTAATACTTTTTCTTCTGCACCAACCATTACTTTCCTGCACTTTTCATATGTTCTTGCCAACAATTCCAATGATGGGAAAAATCACCAGTATGGTAAAATTAGAAATTGGCAGAGAATATACCAACTTAGCAGGTAAAGATGTTATGATATTTTATGGTGTTTTGTTGTTGTGTTGGATTTTTTTAAAGTTACTGGATTTTATTTGACTCTAATTGCTCTAGGTTTATTATCAAGAGAACACTGTTTATTCAGAAACACGTACCTTTTTTGTTAAAGAGTCATCTGAATCAGAAGGCATTCTTGTTGACACATGGAACATGACTTCCACTGTTGAGGTAGCAAAATATGGAGTGGTCAGTCCAGTGCTTTTGTTTTTTTGCAGTCCTCCCATAAAGCCACAATGGTTTGTGAGATTTACCTAGAAATAAAGACCAAGAAACTTTACAAAAAAAATCAGGTAATAAATACACTCTTTATACTTTAAAATGCACTTTTAACTGCTGAACTTTAAAAGTGAAGATCCTTTTCCCAACAGTATAGGTACACTTGGTTTCTAAAAGAGCTCAGACTTGCTGACTAGACTGGAAATCAACTGTAGTGCACTAGCATTCTACATAACACGGTCACCACAGAAGCTACTGGAAAGATGAGGTTAGAAGAAAGGAAAGATTGTGTAAATGATATTTACTGCATTATTCCCTGATCATTTGAGAGTAGTCACCTACATGCGCTTTCTCAATTTTTTAAAATTCTCTGATACTATATCAACCTTGACCTGAACTCTAGAAAAACTCTGTGTAACAGCCAGGGAATTTATTACCTTCCATACATTTTTTTAAAGAATTTTTCATTCTCTGAATATAAAAAAAAAATTCACAGGAAACTAACCAAAAATTTGTAAATAAGCTTTTAAGTCTTAGATCAATGGGAAATAGTCTGACACGGAAATAACTAAGCATGTTAAATGTGCTGCTTTGCCTTTAAAACAGTGACTACAAAATGTTGGTTTTCAGATGTGAATGCATTTAATCTCTGCCTGCATGGGATATGCTTGTTTTCCTGATACTAAAAGATGCAGAATTTAATGTTAAAATGTTAAAATATTAGTTGTCTCATTATGGACGATTAATCCAAACTAGCAACTCTTTAAACTAGCTAATACTGCCTAAGAGAATTAAACCACTAAAGAAGGATATTTTATGGTACTAGTGCTTTTTTTTTTTTCTCCTGAATGTGGGAAATAAACATCTATGTTCATGAAAGTCAGCAGACTTGTAGCTGTTTTCCTCTGTTCCTGTGGGAAAGTCAGAGTGATTATCCACACAGTTAATCTGGTAGTGTCCTTTTATACCTAAGGAGTAAAGAAATACAAAGAACAAATAAGATAGACACTCATGTGGACACTCCTGATGAGCACAAGTTGCAAGAGGAGCAAAAAATGTGCAGTTTCCTATACAGCCAACCAGGACCAAAAGCCATTCCTGTATTCTGTGCAACAGTGCCAAATGGAACTTTACAGTGGTAATTAATCCTGTGCATCTGAAAGAAAGATGGAAAAAAGTATGACAGTATTGAACAAGTGACTAAAGAGCTGGAGGCCCACACAGATGATGGGGTAGATCACAGTATTTCTGACTGCTGGAAGAGAAGTAGAGTGGATTGTGTGAACTGATATATGCCTGCAGTGGAAGGCAGGAAGAAGAAAGTATGTGAGAAGCTGCTTGTCTGTACTTTTTGAAGTTCCCAATTTGAGCAAAACTCAAACTTCGATGGACTTAACACTTTATACGCTTACAGGAAAATCAAGATGCCTCCTATCAGTCTGTGAAAGCCAAGTACAGGACTGCACATTAAAGAATTATCTTTGCCTGCACAGACTCTCTTCAGTTGTTGAGAGCTTGAATTTAAATGGTTAGTAATGCTAATGAAACTGAACCAGGAATTCTTCTCTAAATCCCATTTTTAAACTGGTGTATTTCAGTACTTGTGAGTAATGCTGAAGAGCCAAAGACTTGTAATATATGAAGATATTGGTAATTGTCTTTGTAAAACCTAGGATAAAAACATTGAATAAATACCTCCCAGCCAAGACCAGCTACAAAATCCTCATAGGCTTGACTTCCCCCAGTATTCGTAAGAATGGAGTGTTTATCTTCCTGTCCCTCAGCAACATAAAACACTGCAATCTTGTGTGTCTCTCGGCTGTAAAACAGAATGGTCATTGCATGACAGTGCCTTAACCAATATGAAATGAAAATATGCAAACAATACACACAGAGCATGGCTTTTAAAGCATAAAAAATGCATAGTGGAAATACAGTAGAATTACATGGCTTCTTTTTGTATATTCCCTCTATTTTAATGTCATCATTCCATCCTTTCTAGTGTCATCTTCTCTAGAGCCTGAAGTTTTGCTCTACATGAGCAGCATTTACCCCTTCCATCACTTCTAAGGGGCAGGGTGGTGCTGCCTGTACCAATTACTAATGGAATAGGTGGGTTTTTGATATGGGCAAAACCTGTAACGAGGGCATTATCCACACTGCACTGCCCATTAACAACAGCACCATCCGAACATTGTGAAAATGCAACTTGTACAACTGAATGAAGAATCTTTACATATTTTTTAAAGATAATAATTTAAATGCCTTCTGTTGACAGGTTATTGTTAGATATTGGAACAAATGGAGATGGTTTCTCACACTTCTATAACTTCCACTGGGTTTTGTTTCAACTTCTACAAAAATAAGTCAGATTTCAATTCTGTGCTACAATTCTAACTAAAAGTCCATGTCTTCAAATACTGGAACCATTTGAAACAGCGAAATAATCAACCAAAACTTAAAATGTGAAGGCTTTGATATATCAAAGTTTTAAAAGAATTAAATGTTATGCATACACAAATGCTTATAATTATAAGGTGTTTTGAAATTTGTTTATCTCATGATATTTTACGTGCAGAATTTGACCCTACACATAAAACTGATGCAACTTCAGTATAACAGAAAAAACTACAGTACTATGCAAAATACATTAATAATTTAAAAAACTATTAAAAAAGTCAGCTCAACTCTCACATCTATGCAATTAGAGCCATTTGAGTAAAAGCACACTTAAAACAAGTAAGTAGGCAGTCATTAAAAGAATTTACCATTGTCTTGAGTCCAAATTTCTGAGCTCTCGAAGTAACTTCTCATTTTTCTTCAGGAGATGAAAGCTCCTTCTAAATAGAGAAATTTGTAACTCTTTTATTACCTCTTCACTGATGGATACAGAACAGTACAACAATGGTACAACAACATATCCAGGTTCACTCAGGAACAGTCAACAAATGCTTCTGCCTTTTCAACAGTCCTTTCTTAACATATAAAAATTAAGACATCTTAAAAAAAATATATATAAGCATTTTTTCTTACTCCAGCAAATCTTCTACATTCATTACAGCCCTGAATATAACCTTCATTTCTTTCCACTTTCTTCTGTCAACCCCTTGGATCTGACTGTGATCCATTTCTTCTGTACAGAAGAGCCATAAAATACATGTTTACTGACAAAGACACTTCCATTAGTCTACTAGTTGTAAGGAGTGGGTGCATTCAACACAGAACTTTTGCTACACTGAACTGCAGAGCAGAATTTAGCTCAGTAATCACCCAGCCAGCTGCAACAATTTAAACAAAAAATGAAACAAATATGTTAGAGAAAGAAAGGCAGTTTTCATGTCTTTTCAACTGTGCTTAAGATGTTTCCCACAAAACACAGCGGAATTAAGAGCAAAAAGTCCTGTTCAAAACCAGACTGCCTTGAGGAATTAAAGACCCAAACAAGAAGGGTTGTAACACCAATGTTTTGTCTGATTCCAGTGATATCTCAGTGACAGAGAGATTATTTTTGTTTTACCAAATATCCATTTCCCTTCATAGTAGGAAAATATATCAATGATTCTAATATGGAATTTGAAAGCAGCAGCAGCAGCAGATTTCAGAAAGACCCATAAATTCTAGGATGCTAATATTTGTAATATTTGTACATACCCCCATGTATATGCAGACATGCACTTAACCACAGCCACACAAAAATAATAATGTTAAGAGACATTACTTCTGTAACTGAACATGGTTCTCTCCTGTTCTAAACAATATTCAAACAGTACTCAAGCACAGCCAATGTTGAAATAAAGAGTAGGGGACACATCTTTCTCATTAGCTAATACACATGCAAGGCTTTGAGGCTGCATGCAAGCATGCTTTTAGCAGACAAAGCAGCAGGACACAGTCCAGCGACACAATAGCTGAGAATATGACACTTTCTGAGTTTTACTCTGACATTGAAAGGTAATGATTTTTGCAGCAACATACATGGGGAGCAAAGAAAATACAAAATTCCTTCAATTTGCCTTACAACACTTTCTAAGGAAAGACTATGGATCACAATAAATGCAACAGATTCCTCCTTTCTGTCTCTCTAAATGACAGGCTGAAAAGCAGAAGAAAGCTGCCATTTAGGCCTTAGATGCACATCCCCTCTCTTTTGTTAGCAGGCCTGGAATATTTTTGGCTTAACAAACTCTATTATCAAGGTAAGAACAGCACAGTTCCTTAAAAGAGTTCTTAAAATATGAGTTGTTTTACCTTTTATCCCATGAATTCATTCCTAGTATACTGAGAAGTAATCTACAGTAGTAAAATGCTGACTGTGGCTTTTGTGAGGTTGGCTCATCCTGCTCCATAGCCCTCATATTTACATCATTGAAATGCCTTTCAACAAACTCTCTCTCTTCTGTGTGCTGTTTCAGAATTGCATTGATGACATCGTTCTCCTGCTTTTCTGAAATGCAGACTGGTTGAGGAGCAGGGATGTTGAGTGAAACACCAGTTCTTTGTAAGCATTCAGGGCTTGTAACACCTAAATACTGCAGCAGCTCATCAAGAGCATCTTCTTCATCCCTAATTGTATCCCATGTTGGTACAGTGTCTCTAAATTTCCTTTTAACTTGGAGTGTAATTCCATCTCTTGCAGATACATCCTCCACATGCTCAAAAGATGAAAGAGCATCTTCTGGTTTATCTTGCTGAGATAATGAAAGTGCAAAAGATGTTTGCTGTGAAGATCCACATAAAGATGATGGTCCATACAAAATGGCCGAATCCCACGAGTATTTGCCAGACAGATCACGCACTATAATTCTAACATTTGAATTAGCTGATGCAAGTCCAGCAGACAATCCTCCCCCAGGCATGTCGTCTTCTGCTTGGATTTGTATGCAAGACACCAGGGAAGTATTGTTTAATACAAAGAACTGAAGATTTGGGTTCTCAAAAAGTTCAGGAGAAAGCTCAGGACTTTCACTGTATGGATTGTCGTTGTTTTCACACACTTGACTGGTCAGCATGGCAGGACCTCCGCTCATAGGATAGTGGCCCAAGTGGTTGACTAGATGTGTTATCACAGTACGAGCAGCAACAGAAATTAATCCTTGTTGCATGTGAGTTTTCACTGCAAGAGAAAGAGCACAGGTTTTAAAAGAAGAGTTCAAAAACAACACTGAGATTTATGTGTTTCTTTTGGTCTCTTCCTGAGAGAATGAGTGCTGCAAGCTGAGGATACATGCAACTCAGTAACAGAAAAATATGTATGCTGGTGACCATTGGTCTTGTATATAAACAGCACGAAAAATCCTAAAACAGTTAAAGAAGCATCTCCATTATTTTACAGCCATGTCTATGTCTACAGATTATACTTTGCCATAGCTTTGTTATCAGCACTGTTCTTCTAAAATACACAATTTCTTATCTAGTGAAAATAAATCTTGAATTGCTGTTGAAGTAGAGATCATAACTGTGCTGCAAGATGTCCATTCCAGCTGCAGTGTATTTTTATATTTATACACATCATTACACTGAGAAATACAAAGGAAGATAGATGCACAAAAGGTCTAATCCATCTTAATTTCCCTGGGGAGCATATAGCTGTAGGTCAGCTTGAGAATAGCACTGGATAATTTTAAAGTACAAAATCAAAGACCAGGCTGACTATACTGAACATGATCTAACATTATCAAATTTTTAAAAAATGAAATCTCATGCCACAACTGCATTTTAAGAAGTTTCAGGTTAGAAAACCTTGGGAGGGAGAAAGAAAAGTTAATTGTGCCCTCTTATGTGAAATTCATCGTGTGAGATGCACAATGGTATTTCACAATATGGTTTTTGCCACCTCCTTCTTTGCTGCATGCCTTCCACTTGCATGTTATGTCATCTAAAATTAAAAAAAGGTATTTTTAAATGTTTATATCACACCCTGCTAACACAGTACTTGATTGTTATTGAATTATTCTTATCAAGTCCACTCTACACGAATACATGAGCTGGACAAGTGACTCTCTCAGGCAGAGAACCATCAACTGGTTCAGGGGACACACTGAAGAACCCATACACAAAAATATTACACTGCAGAATAAAACTGGTGGAAGAAGGAACAAGATCAAAATGGCAAAGTACTTGTTTTCTGTATCCCTTCTCCTGTAACTGGGCATGGATCCCCTGAATTTGGGATTTACAAAGGGAAGATTAAAAATCTGTACTCCTCAGGATTATATCATGTATTTTAAATTATACTGAACATTGAAAACTGCTGCAAATGCTTCCCATCTTCTTTCTCACCAAAATCCATCAAACCGGAATGTTCTGAATGAAGTTACTTTTTCATTCAGTATTTACTGAGAATATGGAACCTCTTGGGCATAGAAGTAAAGTATAATGAATTCACCTCCTTTATGTTGGATATTCATAAGCTGCAAAACCTAATGTTTAATAGACAAATTTCTCAGTTTCAGATGTCTTAATTGGTTTAACTGGAAAAATAAAGGCAAATTTGTCATGCATACTGACTGCCATTACAGATCTGCAGTTTCTGAAGACGGATGCATTCAGCAACTGCAAAAATAAACACGTAGTATGTATTTGCCTTTTTTCTCCCCCCCAAAAAGGTTGGGTAAAGCATGTAGGAGATGTTTGGGATTCTGTCTATTCTCTTTCTTTAGGAAGCACTACATCTGAACTGCAAATAGGGAAACATTTAATCCAGTTAATAGCTGGGAAAATCAACATAACATTTATACAATTCTAAAACTCATATCAACTCAAGTATTTTTGAGAACTTATTGAGAATTAATACAAGTAAATTAGAGAGTATATTTTTATCATGTATAGTCTTCTTGAGGTTTAAAATTTACAAATACAAAAACATTCAGTGATGCTGAATTATGTGTCCAGATACTGGCAGCATACAAGGAAATTAAGTTATAGTGCCATCTGCTGAAACGTAAGAAGGAACTGGAAGCAGATTTTATACAAAACAAAGAAAATAAACTGGGTGCTTGGAGAATCATTTATCAGCACATTATTGACTAGCACCTGCACAATGCAGAGGGTGGCCCATCTTTATCAGGGTATTTATACCAAGCATTTAGCACTTGCCACTGCAGAGATAAATAAGGTAATACTTTGTTCAGGTTCCCAGGAGCAGAGACACACAGGCTTTCCAGATACCTGAAGTCCCACTCTGTATAGATTAAATGCCCCCTGTTAAGTTCTGCTGAGAAACCTGAAGAAATAAGGACCTTCTAGCATATGTTATTACTATTACTGTTGTGTGCCAAACCCTGAAGATCTCAAACTGACCATGGTTGTTTTGTGCCTGTGTGTGTGAATTTACTCCCTTAGGAGCCTACAGGACACATGGAAAAGAAAGGTGATGAAGTGAGACAAAGAGGGGAAAAATTAATTTAAATTTGGAAGATCTATTCTCAGTCCTAATACAGCCTTGCCCTGAAAACTTTGCACTTGAATTAAAATTATAGATGTCATTGTTTCTTTTATAAAATTTGAACACTACATCTGAGTCTTCTCTCAGAATACAGTGCTGTTGATCTAAAAATGACACAGAAAACTTAAATTAGAAGTATCAAGAGAAGTATACTGAAAAGTAAACTGTAAGATGCAACCTGATATGTTGATATAAAATAAAGTAATCTTGAAATATTTTTGCCACACAGAAAATCATATTTTGATGATGGTTTCCCCAGGAATAAAAAAAGGAAAAAATCCCAAGCCTAGTAATGCATTTTGAAATTATGAAAATTTTAAATTAATTTTGCAACTTAATTTATTCCTAGAAGCACATCTCTTCAATCAGTAATAACTGGACATTCAATATATTAAAATCTTAAAATGAGTATCTAAATCATGCTCTTTGTTTCTGGTGGGCAAATGAAAATATGTAATAATGCAAGCCACCACAGCTTTACCACAAATTCTACAAAGTCATATCTTTACACATTAAGGCAGCCCAGTTCACTGCTTTGTTGACCTGTCTTCCTGAGAGAACACATTGCTGCTTTTTTCACAACGGCACTGCCTCCGGCTTGGGCAATGTAATTGAAATATGTACATGATCTTTGGATAATTTACAAGAAATGTTATACTATTTATTTTTCTCAGTCCTGAAATTACCTCTTTTGTGGAAAGGCTGAAGGTCCAGTCCATCACTACTAATTTGTATCTGTGGCATGAATGAAGGATTCCTTAAGATGTGCTATTAACTTCTTAATTCAACTTTGGCTGAATAGTTTTAAGCAACTACGGTTACGTACTAGAAGTCAAAAACAATGACTGAAGGGGGAATTTAACTCTCCTTATAATTTTAGGTGTCTAAAGAATGATGACCTGTACAGACTGATTAATCTCAAATTCAATGGCATGAATCACTCTCTAAAAACACTTATTTTTCTTTTATTATGTTTAGAGGGAGCCTAAGAGTGTCCCTCTTAGCTTAGTTTCCTGTATTTTACCTTAGTTTAAGCAAGTCTCATTCCTTTCTAATTGTTAACTTCAGCTATATAGACATGCAGTAACAGAGAACCCATCTCTAGAATATTCCCCACAAAACACAAACTGTGTTAATCCAGATGCACTATGTACAAAGTATTTTTTTAAAGTGTGCATTTTGTGTCCTTTCAGTAAAATGGCAAACAGCAAAGCCTTATATGAAAAGTACTTTGTAGTTCTACTTTTTAAACAAAAGCTAAGACTAGACATCAGGCAGGGAAGGCTTTTTCATTAGAAATTTTAAAATATTAGAAAAAAAAATCAATCTATGCAAAAGATTTTAACATATGTTTGGAGAAATATGAATAATGGGGTAAAAATCAATCAAATAAATTATAGATGACTGTATCCGTGTAAGCTTACCAGAACCTTCCAATCACAACTACCTCTAACAGATTTGTGATCTATGAAGACCAGTTTTCAAAATGTTTTTGTCTATAAAAAAAAAATCTCCATCATATATGTTTATGGTCCTGAAATGAAACAGAAAATTTCAGAAGTAAGTTAGCAGGTTGTGGCACTATGCAGTCCAGGTTCGCTTAGGAACATCTAAGCTGGCTAGATAAGTGCAGTTAATTAGAACAGTGGGTTTGTGTGGCATGGTTTTGGTAGTGTGGGGGTTACAGGGGGGCTTCTCTGAAAAGCTGCCAGAAAGTCTCCCCTGTGTCTGATGAAGACAACGTCAGCCTGCTCCAAGTCAGACCAAGCTGGAAGTAATGCCTATGGAATAACAGAGTTAAGAAGGAAAAAAAATATTGGGCAAAAGGAGATTGAAGCCACAAAAGAGCACAGTGAGACTATGTGAAAGCCACAACTCTGCAGGCACAAAGGTGAGTGAAGGAGAGGCAGGAGGTGCTCCAGCCACCAGAGCCGAGCTTTCCTGCAGCCTGTGGGGCAGACCATGGTGAGACAGGGTGTGCCCCTGTAGCTATTGGGGGATGATGGAACAGATATGCATCTGCAGCCCCTGGGACCCTATGCTAGAGCAGGTGGATGCCCAAAGGAGGGTGTGATCCTGTGGGAAGTCCACACTGTACCAGGCTCCCGGCAGGAGCTCTGGTGCTGTGGAGAGAGGAGCCCATGCTGGAGCAGGCTTGCTGGGAGGACTTGTGACCCAATGGAGGACCCATGCTGGAGCCTACAGGACTGAGCCATATGAAGGGGACCCACAGTAGAGCATTCATGAAGAACTGCAGTCTGTGGGAAGGACTTTTGTTGTAGAATTCTCCTGTGTGAGAGCCCCCATGCTGGAGCAGGGGAAGAGCATGAGGAGTCCTTCCCCTGTGGAGGAAGGAGCAGCAGAGACAATGTGTGGTGAAGTGACTGCAGTCCTCCAATCCTCATCCTCCTGCACCACTAGGGGCAAGGAGGAGGTAGGGATTTACAATGAAGTTAAGGCCAAAAAGGAGGGAGGGGTAGGGGTATGATGTTTTGAAGACTTGGTCTTATTTCTCATTATCCTATCCTGATTTGCTTGGTAATAAATTCAATTAACTTCCCTAGGTCAAATCTATTTTGCCCATGACAGTGATTGGTGAGTGATGTCTTCCTGTCTTTATCTCAACTCATGAGCCTTTCCTTACATTTTCTCTCCCCTGCATAGATGAGGAAGAGAATAATGGAGCAGCACTGGTGGGCAGCTGGCATCCAGCCAGGGTTAAACCATCACCATCACCATTTGTATGCCTGTACTGTAGCTTGAGTAGGTTGTTACCAACACTAACTAGAGGAACAGTTCATCAGCCTTCACATAGACAAGCCCAGGGATTCTTCAGATGGATGTACGAAAGCATCACAGACTTGCTGCCAGCAAGTTCTGATGATGCAATAAAATCTTCCTACTGGCGTCCTTACTGCCAGAAGTTTATTCTGGCTTAAATGTAACAGTTTAATATACTTAATACCTAATTTTAAAGTTATTCTTTGTATATCTCATACTAAAATCTACCACTTTACCAGCTCCAGAAAGCAGAACAAAGGCAATTTTACAGATAATCCTGGGTTAAGAGCTTCTTTGTGAGTGACAGAACTTGTAAAGTTACTGAAAAAGAGAAGCCAATAATCATCTCTCTTGACATACGCCTGTTCCCAGAGGATTTAAGAAATCTTTGTCCTGCTGTTTATTGCATGGTTTGTTCTACACCTACATCTCTCAGTAGATCCTGTCTCCACTACACAGCTGTGTCACTCTAAGTCCTGGATCTTCTTGGTCTCATACCACATTACGCTGTGGCTAAGTATCCACAAAACTTGTGATGGATCTGACCTTGAACAATGGAAGCATAACAGGGTAAGTCAATCACATCCATTAAAGCACCCTGTCTTAAGAATTCTGTCATTTCAGCACTTGCAGCTTTGCTTGTGGCCTAAGGAAAGAGTTTCACAATTCCTACCCTGTTTTTGTAGAACTTCCCTGAATTTCCATTCCTTCAAGAAAGATACTATGATAGACCTTTTACTCTACTAAAAGATGCTGACCCATTGGCATTCTGTTCTGCTGCTAGCTTGTACTAATTGACCCTCTGTCTTGACAGAGACCCAGACTGGTTGTTATCTACTAGTTTTACTCCTCTCACTCCTCCAACAATGCCAGAGAGAACAGATGCTGAGCAACTGGTCAAGCACTGCCAATTTTATTCTCTGCCTGGCAATGGGGACTAGAAGTGCCAAGGTTGCAGAACCAGGGTTGCATTATAATGCTGTAGGTCTGCCAATTAAATTTCACAGTCTAACTTACAATTCCAGAGCCCTGAAACTTAATTTATCTGGAGAGATAAAAGGAACAGCTGAAATTACTTTTATTAAGAAATTTAACAAGAAATCATAAAAGAAAAGATCATGGTTGGAAATGCAAAATGAAGATATTGATGCTAAGGCTTTGTGCAACTGTATTCATTTAAAGAGAAATCTATTCAGGGTTGTCTTTTCAGATTGTCAAATTAAAAAAGCCACACAGCATTTGCTTCTAACTCATAATTACAGATTATTATGGAATACAAAAGATGCCAGGCATAAAAAGCTACTACAATTCACTACACTGTAATAGAACACGCAGTGGAAGTAAATTTTGGCAAATGCTTCAAATATTAGCTTTACATAATATGTATAGGTGAGACTGTAATTAGGACAGAATGAATCCTTCGAAGCCTCTTTCATTCTGACCCTGCAGATGATTACTTTTTACTAATAAGGCCGCAGCCATTTGACGAAAAGCCAACTATAGTACCTGGCTTCATTCTTCAGTAAATTTAATAATTACAGCTCCTCCTGCCAGTAGTTCTCAGATCAGACTTGTTCAATCCAATACTGAGCTTATTAGGGGACAGCTCTATGTTTAGAATTCTTTGGCCAAAAAAGTACTTGAGGATGATGAAGCATGCCTTACACAAGGGCACAATGATTAGCCATTTTCTCTACATAAAAAACAGCACGTAGTCACTACAGACCACAAAATCACCTGCTGTTAGCACACAGCTGCTACAAAGAACTGCTGCATTTATCTGGTTCTCAATACCCTTAAAAAAGCCTAAATGGAACAACTTAATATAGAGGCAGAATAGCACTACACAGAGTTGCTTGTATCTTAATCTCATCTTTTTCAATTTTCTTCCCTATGTAACCATTTGATATTTACTAGATACACTGCATAATACCTGACAGTCCTCTGTGGCTTAGATTCTTGATTCTTTATTTTTGAATTATGAAGAAAATGCTAATTCCCATGTCTCCTAAGGTTCTAACCAGATGAGAGAAAATTTCTCTCTCTTTAAAAAAATCTGTGGTTTTAAGCAGTGTAAAAAGAGATCAACAAAAATTATGATAGGCTAAAAAAATTCATGGAAAGCATTCAATACTGCAATGTCAAACAGGAACAAAAAATCCAAAATTCTTCTAGAAAAAGGAACAAAATAAGGAAAAATCAAATTAATTTACTGAAGGTAAAATGAAAAGCAACATTTATCCATGTTGCAGTACTTAACATTTCTGCTGATACACAGAGCACAGAAGAATCCATATCCTATCGATCTTGGTGTTGTTCAGAACATACTTATTTCAGTTAATCAAATGGTAATTGCTCAAAATTACATTTGCTCATTCCATACTAACGGTTCTTACCTAGTGTCTACGTATAGCTGAAAACCTGTGCTGTAGACCAACACTTAAATATTGAAAACCCAGACAAATTTTTTTGAAAGAAAATGTATTTAGGCAATTAGACAAACCTTCAGTAACTGGCTGAAGTTTAGAAGACCTCTCAGAGTCTGGAGAATGCAGTGGTTCTGGTTCCTTTAAGCTCTCTAAATGCATAAAAGGATCATAATCCATGCATGCCAGATCAGAAAGGCTTAGAGGAAAATATTTCGGGTTGCTAAAACACTGAGACCCATAGACACATCCATGCAGAACCTAGAACGAAACCAGAATTTCATTACATTAACTACTGAAATTTATAGTTTTATAAGAAATGAAGTTTATTTTTATTTATATTTTAAGAATCTATTTGTTAGAAGGCAGGCATGATGAAACATTGGAAAATTTTAGATGCTTAATGTTTACAGAAACAAACTCTGGTCTGCTAAGAAAATTACTACCACCAAAGTGGAATTTAACAATAACGAAACAAAACTCACAAAACAATCATTAAGCTACCTTTATTTTTAGATCTCCTATCTTCTTTAATTACATATGCTAGGTCTAAGCTGCTAGAGGTTTTAATCCCTTTCCCTTGCAAAAAGGATAAAAACCCCTTTCTCCTGTGTTCCTAAAGACAGTAATTGTAACTTAGTGCTTTTGCTTTTCTCATTACTAAATGAAACTGCTTGATATACAAAAGTTACATCTTTTTGTATTAAGTGTACAGTTAGTATTCTACAATACAAGCATTTGCAATCTATATGACATACAAAAAAAAAGGCTTGGCCAACCATCCAAAATGTAAACCAAAATCTACTATTCCAAATATACCAAAGGTCAAGCTGATGCAGTGAAACATACAAGAACTGAGCCAGCAATCTATATTTCAGGAGTAGAATGGAGGTCAGCTTACAGAAAACGTTTGCCTTCATTTCCATGGAAACTGACACTACGTCCATGCATAGACATTCTTAATAAGTGAGCAAAGAAACATGTACCTTATATATACAATTAAGAACGGATCTTTCAGTCTTATCATTTTCTGCTCCTGTAGCGTGAAGAGGCTGCAGCAAAGTCTTCAACGGCAAGGCCATTATCCAATCCAGTAAGCACAGAAGTAAAGAAACCACCAACTGGAAAAAACACTTTCCATTACAAACCAATTAAGCCAGCACCTGCTATTTCATATTTATCCCTTTATTTTATTTCTCTGTTTTGCCTTTTTTTTTTCAATTCAGTAAAGTCAACCTTCTGCAGCAATGGCAGGTCCCACTTGTTAACCACTGAATCTTCAAAAACTATGGCATCAGTAAAAACTGGCTACTGAGGTATTTAACAAAGTCCATCCATTCAACAGTTTCTCATCAGGGTATGACTGTGAGCAGATACTATACTTAAGGGGATATCCACAGTTTTCAAAATTGATTTGTAGGCTGTTGTTTTTAAAATGACAGATAACACAGGTCCAAATTAAGGCTGATGTGCCATTTTGCACATATATTTCACAGTGAAGTGAATCTAGGATTACACAAAATGGAACCAATTCCCCTGTATTTAGTGCTTTATAAATAACACATAATGTTTTTACAACATATCAATAATGTTATGCAGCACCATATCATATTTTATCATCTGAAAGAAATCCAACTGCTTCCTGTATTGTAGGTTACTCAGTTAGCAAAAGAATCAACTCCCTCTTGGGATGTTTTGAAAGACTCTGGAACAGAATTACATTAAGACACAAATCCACACCAAATCATCAATAACTTACAGACCAAATAAATGTTTTTGATTTTTAAAACTCGGCTGTGGAGGAGAAGACAATTCAGATAAATATCTGCAAGATTCTCTACAATATTTCTCAAGGTAAATAGAAGACTTTAAAAAAATCAATTTACCTAATTTACTGGTATCACTAATGCATTCCAAGTTTGTCCTTCAAAAGTAGAATAAACCTAATCATGAAGAGTACTGAGTCTTTTTATTTTTAACCAATTTTTTTGAAACCCATTAGGACTAGATTTGTCAAACTATGTAAGACAATTTTTATTCGATATTTCATGTACAACTGACAGTAGTTCATGGGGAAACTTGGTCAATTATGGAAAGCATCCTCAAGTGGAAAAGTGGGTAGCTTGGCATATGAGTGTAGACTACAATAGCCCCTGACTTCTTGCAAACACAGACAGAAGATGAAACAGAGCTCTGAAGACCAAAATGAACAACAGATGAACTCCAGCTCCTTGTGGGAGTGGTAGCCCAAAAGGATGCAGCTGTCAGAAGCAAACAGCACCAAAGTGCCCAAATTTGAGTGACCTAATGAGCCCCACAGCAAAACTAATTCAGAAGAGACACAGCTTTCAGGAGGCAGAAAGTACTAGAAATGAAAAATACTTACCCTCTTGTCCTGCTCATAAGAGGAAGCTTCTGTACTGGGTAGCAGATGTGTAATAGTTGCTATCAGAATCTGGGGAAATTTAGCATATTTCTTTTAAAATACAACCTAAATATTTAAGTTTAAAATAATTTTTAAGCAGGTAAATCTAACATGGTACTGGATTCATGATTAAATTCTATAACAATTATTCTGAGACAAGTTACAGTATTACTTGACATTTTTTTTAAATAAAAACAATTTAAATTGAGTTTTGCAGAATACATTGAAGGAGTATGTTTTGTTTGACTGATGTAGGTGCATTAAGGACAATGAAATTACACAGCTACCTCAAATATTCAGGTATAAAAAGAACATGACTCAACACACTTGTAGGATGTGGGAAGAAATCTGGTGCTGGTTTGTGTATGGTACTATCTGAGCTATATTGTTTCTTAGAACTACTAGAATTTGTATACACCCTGTCTCTATTTGTTCAAAAATATGTCTCCAGAGGAGCACAGAAATGCTTGCTGTATCTCTTAAGAAGCTTTCACATGAAAAGAACCTGGGTGCCCTCTGTGGCTCAGACTCTCAGAGGCCATAGTCTACCTCTGTGTTATGGGAAGCATATTCAAAATATTATTTTTGTTTTATACTGAAAGTCTTTCATGGATATGCAAAATAAAGTTGCAGATCCATATTTTAAGCAATCATTTTCTTCCTGAACTTCAATAAACATGCTTGAAGATATCTAGTATTAAGAAAAAAATTGTACTTTACTGACAACATTTTCATGACACTTTTTCTCTGAGAAAAAACAGGCATGATATAGACACATTACATGTCAATACTGGAGTCAGGAAGTTAACTGTGCTGCAATTCCTTACTGTTAGTGTTAAGTAAGATTATGCTTATACTAATTCAATGTTTTGCAAAACATAATTGCCAATATTCAAGTGTTTAGGGTAATACATTGTAATGATTGATTTAAAATAATTGAAAATTTCAATTAAAAAAAATTACTTACTTGTATTATTCTTAATGGTGAATCAGCTTGATATAGTTGAAGCCTATGTACATAATGTATCAGCATGTTCAGCATACTGCAGGCAACTTGGGCTACTGTTTTATTTGGAAACTGGAAAAGAGAACACAGCACAGAAACAATGACAAAATGGTTTCGCATAAGAGTACATTAGGTGATAGGGTGGTCATGAATTTCACTGGTAGTTTTATACATACAGTTCCTTAACTATCTATTTACCAGAGGAACAGAATTAAATTTTACAAAACTCAAGAAGAACTATTTTATATTCATAAACAAATGTTAACAGCTAACATCAAAGTTTTGGGGCAGACATGCACTTAGATGCACACCAGGAAGGGGAGAGGGGTCTCCTAACTAGAATAGTAGAATATCATGAAGCCAGGAAGAAAGAACTAATTTCTTATTATCTTAATGATTATTAATATTAATGAATCACTGCAAAGCCTCCCAAGGATCCAATTCTGAAATCAGAGGTCTTTGCTGAGAATCAAGGCAGGTGAAGAGCCACATGCCCAAACCACAGCCTGCAGTACTGAACCTGAGCTGAACTGTTCTGCTCTCTGCCAGCGATGGCTGTGCCCAGCGCATGTTGGAATGGAAATGGATTCACCTTGGCTTCTGTGCTTAACTCTGCTCTCCTTTTAAAGGCAGGAGCTGGTTACGCTCTGCAGCCTGCCTTCCACAGTTACTGGGCTGGTCAAAGCAGAAGGGAACACATTTGTACAACTAATTCCCACTCTTAGGAGGCGGTGCACACCCTGTTCTACACTGCTAAGCGGGAAAACATAGAAATTAAGAGATGTGTTTCCCTAAATTGTTGATGCACAAGACATGTAATTGAGTTTTTTACCTTCACTGCACTTGCTTTAAAACATTAAGGTGTGCAGCAAATGACAAGGACAAAGTTAATATTACAAGTGAATTCCCGCATTAGTAAGAACATACTTTACTTGTTTCAATCTCACTACATTCAGCAGTGAAGCTGTCACAGGTATGTGCTGCAAGATGACTCTCTACTTCTGAACTCAGAAAAGGGCAATCATGCTGTAAAAACACTTAGATGTAATTCCTTGGCTTCATAGGCCTTTTTCTTACTCAGATCACTTCTATTAACCCTTCAGGGAGGGATGCATCTCACAAAACTTAAAAACCCCAAAGCTTTAAGAAAGCTGAAATGCCTGGGCAATGAAGCCTGAGTAGAAAATAAAGATTTTAGAATAAAAGTTTTGAATGGCAAAAAACTTAAACTGAAAATACACTGGAAGAAAACTCGGTTCTGGGTCAGTGCTTCTTATCAAAGCAGAGCTATCAATTTTTACATTTAAAGTCTTGAAAAGAAATGGTACAAGCACAAGGAAAAGTCTTGAGCACAAAGCTTTAATTACCATTTTTTATTTGTGTTATCTATGTAAGCAAAAAGAAAGACTATGAATGGCTCGTGCAAGTCATCACGGAAGATGGAAACCTGAGTGCACAATGGGTAGTTAATTCTTGTTCTGACTTTCCCTATTTCTCAGTGGATGCAGTTTCATGTTATTGTTGACTTTTAGCTTAAAAGAGTAAACATCTCACATCTCCAAATCTTCACAAACTTTATGACAAGACTATCATTACTTTTTATCCCTCATGAGACAGCCTCTCTCCATGCTGTGAAAGTACTCTGTAAGAGCACAGTAAGTAGGGTATAGATTCTAATGCTCAAGCTTGAGTGGCAACCAAAAACAAAACCAAAAACAATACAAAACAAAACCAAACCAAAAACAAAAAAAACCAAAAAAACCAAAAAAACCAAAACAAAACAAAAACCAAAAAAAACCCCACCAAACTGAAAGCATGAAAATTTGATTTCAGAACTTGAGATCAAATCCAGATTGCTCAAAACATCCTAACAAGCTTGCAAGAAAACCCCAAAATCACTGGAGAAGTAAAATGCGGTGCACAAACTGGTGTAGCTTAATACAGAGATCCTGACCACTGAAAGTAAGAAAAAAATATCTGAGAAGAAGACCTGTAGACTTTTCAGAGTCACTGAATAATTGACCATCCACTATTTAAAAACAGAAAGCATTTCTTTCTTAAATTTTTAATGGTTCTTTTTCTAAAGAGGCTCTAAAAAAAAGATGAATGAATATTTTTTTATTATTACTGTCTGGTTTACACAAATAGGTTAACCTCTTTTTTCCTCTGGTTGAAGAGAATTTTTTTTTAATTTAGTAAAGGAACAAAAGTAAGCGGAGACATAAATTTCACATAAACAATAAAGTGTATTAAGTAATGAATATGAATAAATTTAAAATCAAATCTTGCACACAATTTTTTTTTATTCATGGGAAAAGCATCAGGGAGGATGTTTTGATCAAGAACATGGGGGTTGGCTGAAATAGATCAAATCCTTCATGTGCTTCAGAGAGCTGTCCTAGCATGGTCAATATATCACATTTCAAAAGAATGCTGTCGCTAGGGTCGAGTTAATTTCCTCTCAGCAGCTCTTGCAGTGCCGTGTTTTGGATTTGGAATGAGAAGGGTGTTGATAACACACTAATGTTTTGGTTTTTGCTAAGTTCTGTTTATCAGAAGTCAAGGATTTTTTTTTCCTCTTGTCGCATGCTGTACCTGTGAGAAGGTAAGCAAAAGAAACTGGGTGGGAACATGGCTGGGATGGGTGACCCAAACTGATCAAAGGGATATTCCACACTGTAGGACATCATGCCCAGTACATAAACTGGGGGAGTTATCTGGAAAGAGGGTCGGTCGGGTTTGGGAAGAGGATATTGGTCAGCGGGTGGTGAGAAAATGTATTGTGCATCATGGTATTCCCATAGTCTTTGAACAGAGAGATACATAATTCTCTCTCCCAGGATTTCTCTTGGGGAAGGCAGTGAGAAAGCTCAGAGAGAGAAGAGAAAACAATTTTTATCTCTTCGCTGATCCTGTTGTTTGGCACACGTGGAATGTGTTATGTGTTACTGTTTACTAAAAGTGATTTGTTAATTGGACTGTGGTGATAGTTGTTTGGACTGATTGATCAATTACGTCAAAGCTGTGTGACTGTCTGAAAGGGTCACGGGTTTTTATTTAGTATAGTATAATTTAGTATAGTATTGGTATGGTATGCAACATATAATAGCTTAATAAAGCATTTGTTCAGCCTTCTGAGTCATGGAGTCATTGCACATTACTCCCGCATCGAAGGACTTTGCATCGATAGTGCATCACTTGGGTTTTCTTTCCTTTCACTTATCATTGCTATCATTTACCATTATTGCACTGTTTTACTTTGCTTTTGATTATTAAACTGTTGTCATTTCAACATACAAGTTTTTGTCTTGATTCTCCTTGCCATTGCACTACATCGGGTGGGAAGAAAGGAGATTGACCAAGCGGCTGCATGGTGCTCAACTTCCAGCTGGGCTTAAACCACAACAAACACTCAGGCACCTTAGAACAGACAGTCCTGAGAGCTGTGGGTTCTGGAAGGACATTTTCCTGAACTCAAGAAGCCTCACTGACTACGTGTCAGGTAATCAAACAATTCACCCCTTTCAAGTCAGTTATTTGGTTGTGACTTCTTTTACAAGAACCTTCAGAGTGGCCATGGAAACACCTATATAATGCCATAAAGATTCCATCTGCCATTTTTTGTCTCTGGAAAATGTCCTATGTTATAAAGCATAAGAATTCACCACTTTTATATTTAGTAGCATAAATTGTGGACATAATTTTTGAGAACTCACTTGATGGGGGGAAAAAAAGGATACCAATGAACTGGCACTTTGCCTGTTTCCCAACTCTCAGGGTTTTTATTGGAAAGGTAGTCTTACCATAAGGTTAATTTTTGTAAGGATTTCATTTTTCTGGATGTTAAATGAGGAATTTAACCTTGTCCATACTTGAAAATAACCTATTGCTTAGCACTCATTTAACTAGATTTGTACAACACAATTTTGTGATGTATTTGCAGCATTTTTGAGAGAAGCAGAATAAAATCATAGGTCTGGATGGCTGGTTAGGATCCTTTGTGCTCAAGCTCCAGCAGAAGTTAATGTAGGCAAAGTGGTATTGCACACAGCTGGGAGAAACATTAGCTACATCCAAAGCAAGCTGTTGAACTGCAGCTCTGAATATGCTTCTGGTATTTCAAAAATAAGCATGTAATTGTTGCTAACATTTCTAGTCAATGTTATTTGTTCAACTGAACTTATCAGTAAGTTGGACTAGGCCTATAGCTCCCTGCCCATTCATTTCTCCTGAAAATAAGAAAATAATCCATTCTAGGAGTTGCAGCCTCTGACTACTTGGTAGCCAGGAGATTGCTAAGGTAACAAATTAGAGCTAATTTATTTCTCCCATGACAAATTAATGAACTTTTCATTTAGTTATTAAACTCAATTGTGAATGTATACCATTGCTCAGAACTGGAAAAAAAGACAATGTGCACTGGATGGTTTTGCCAACACAAAGAAAAGCAAAACAGAAATATAAAGATCTTTGTTTTCTCATTCAAAAAGTAATTTATGTTTAATATAAATGAGACACAAATAATTGGTTTAATAAATACACCACAGAAAAAGAACATAAATCACTATGAATTTCAGGATTAAAAATAGTTCAAAAATTGATAAATTGAAGCAGCAAGATAAAACATCATTTGCCTTATACCAAACTCGCACAGGAACTTGATAAAATGCAAAAGTTAAGCGTTATTAAAAAACAAGGGGAAAACACTGGAAGAGGGTATTAGTGGAGCTGCAAAGAATGAATGTGATTTTGCGAAACAGGAAATTGCAATTTAGAGTCTAATACTAAAAGCCTTGCAGCTACCTTATACAGACACTCAAATCCTGCTTCACAGGATGTGAGCAGCTGATCTGCTAAGATATTTTTCAGATTCCCATTGCTTAAAAGAAAATAATAAACCCCAACATCCGACAGAAGTCATGTGTAACAGGTGTACACTCTAAATTTTATTAATCTGTATATAAATAAAGACTAGACTATTCATAGAATTTTGACGCAAACAAAAAGCACATAGAAAGGTTCTGAAGATAAACTGGAACAGATTTTAAAAGTTGCAACCATTGCTCACAAACATACAAATTCAAAATCTGCTTAAAAACAAGAGGTTTTTACTAACATTCTAATTATTCTATAATATAAGAACGAATGCAAAAAGATTTAAAATAGTAGGAAAACAAAAACACTCATCAAGGAAAAATATAGCCAAAAATATGCAGCTCCTGGAATAAGCATAAAAAAAGGACTCTGCCCCAGCAAATTAAACATTTCTGGTGCTTCCATGCATATGGTATAAGTACTCTGCATTTCTCACTAAATATCTAGCCAGGCCTAAGAGGCAGTATTGCAAAATTCAATGACTCGAACTCAGAAGTGAACATGCACAGAATGTTGTAAGAATATGACGTAGGTTAGAGTGGCTAGTGATTTTGTAAGAATAAAGATCCACTATCCTATCCTCCCAGCACATCATTCTGTCCAAACTTAAAGAAAGGTAAAGAACTTTTGACATTTCAGAGATCCACTCATTAAATTGAGTTCTCTCTTTTATAAGGATGGTAAATGAGACTGTGAAGCAAAGATGCTAAAACGTCATTAAGACTTTGAAAATGCAAAGTATCTTTACACATAAAGGCAATATACATTGTAAAAATTTAATTCTCTCACCTTTAAAGAAACACATATCACATTCAATGCTTCCTTGATCTGAGGATGATGTGATTCATGGACTAGCTCCTCACAGATCCAAATCCCAAGGCTGCAAAGAGCAACACATCTGCAAAACAATGTTGGAGGACAAGTTGTTGAGAAACATTCTACAGGAATGTGTAATTTTTATGATTCATTGAGTTTTGATAAAGACATATAACAACAAATATGCTTTTAATATTTCCAAAACAACTGTACAAAAACCTTTCTAGTGCTGTAACATCTTTAAAAATTATCAAGAAATCCAAAGTATGCTGCTGAAGGCAGAGGAAAGCGCAGAGGAAGCACCCATCTGAGCAACTGAAAAATCCAAAAGACATCAAGAACTCCTGCATTTCTATGTGTGTTTTGATTAAAAATATTATCTTAAATCAACATATGAGAAATTCTTATATTTTCTTAAGACAAAGCAAAATTGGGGTGCGAGCTTCCTCCTTCCTAACACAAGAGGTTGCTCATATTTAGAGCTTCTGAGACACAGAGATGAGACAGGAATGTTACTCTCTCATAGACATTCACATTGTTTTAGATAGACAATAAACAAGGATGAATAGAGGAGGGGTAAATGAATCCTAGAGTCAGTATACATATCGTGATTAGTACATTTACTTTTGTTGTTTCTTCATAGAAATAGAAAAGAAGTGTAAAGGTAAAGAGTATTTAGATAAATGCGTTCAAATCAGCAGATGGATGAAATTTGTTCAGAAATGTTAAGGAGCTAGCTTAAGCCATCTCTGACCCATTAGTTATTTTCTTCAGGATGACAGTCTACAAATATTTTGGAAACAACTTCAGGATTCAAAATCCTGGATAAAATTGGAGAGCAATCCAAAACTGACAACAAGAAAGCTGGTCATGTAATCTGCAATGCACTAAATCTGGGAAGGAAAAACTGTAGGCAAGAAAAGAAACAGAAGTGGTTTCTGTGTTGTAGAAAAAGGATTTTAAGGCTACAAAGAATCATGAAAATGCTTACAGACAGCAAAAATACGTACAAGTCTTAATAGTACATTATAGTGTAAATCCACACTATTTTGTACATTCTCACTGAAAGAAAAATTGCAAAGTGGAGAGTGTTATGCCTTTTAGAAAGCAGTTTTGTAACACGAAAAATTAAATTAATGCGATCTCAGGATATTCCCTCTTTTTCCTCTGTTGAGAAATACTATCAGCTCACATGGAGAAAGAGGTAAGTGGGCTGATGAAAACTGCTCTTGGCTTTCCAAAAAACTGTTTAAAGGTTCAATAAGCTGATTTTTCCAGAACTGCAGCTTTTCAGGTATGTACTTCTAGTATTTTAAAGTGACAATATATTAGTTGGACATATATATTCACTCTTTCCAAATATATAAGGCACACAAATGCACTCTTCCTTGGTAGGCATTAGAGGTTCCTGTTCCAATCCCATACACAGGACTGTGTAACTGAATGCTTCTGAAGATGGGTATAGAGGAATAAAATCCTAAACCAATTAAGAAACTGGAGAGAAAACTGGTAATAATCCTCTCCAGAGCTGTTTATTTGATGAAGATGCTTAGGTTTAAGCATCAGAGCAACCATTCCTAGTTTAATGCTTAGCTCAGTTTTTTCCGCTTCTTGTCCATACTATAAAAAGGGCTCATGTACACTGGATTATTTCTGTTTTTCAAATTAAATAATGTAATCTAATAAAAAATCTACCCCTCCCTCATAAATAATCTTGTCCGAATCAAAGTAAAGAATGCCTCTCTAATCCAGAAAATTCCCGAGCTGAACACCAGAGTAGGCTGGGAAAGCTTATTCTCTTACCCTTATTTACACCCTTTCCTATCAGCCACTATCACAGAAAGAATACTGGACCAGACCAGTCCAGTTTGTTCATTTAATATTTCTATTACAAAAAATTTATGGACCACAGTTTTGACAGTGGTGAAGAAAACCATTAATAAAATGCAAAAAACTTTTACTTTAAGCTCTCTAATCTATTCACCTCAAAACAGCCTAATAAAGAAAAGAACCTATTAACGTAGAAGCTCTTTTTGTATGGCCTACCGTGCAGGACCAGATGGCTCCTCTCTTGCCGAGCTTAACACAGTTTTAATTATGAGTTCCTAAAATGAAGAGGAAAAATTCACTGATTTACATGTAACTCCACCACAGAAAGCGTCAAAATATTATTATAGCGCACACAGGCATATTGCTTAGCTGAGTCTCTACATTATGGTCAGATGAATTGTTTGCTTACCACTACTCCAAATATCTAGCCTGTTCCAGATACTTGTTACTGTGCCACCCCAAGAATATCCTACATGTTACTGTCCTAATTTCTCCTGATGAGCCATGTATCCCATCCTTGTCAAAACATTTCCATAAAATATCAAGGGGGAAAAAATAGTTAAGGGCTTCCTGAAGCTATCTTGGGTGGTGCCAAAGGGTATGACTGAAAGAATCTTTTACTTTAAGGTTTAAACAAGCACTTTCAAAAAATTTAATTGATTTAAAAAATATTTTCAACTAGTTGCAGACTAAGTGCCTACAGTGCCTTAAGAATGCTGTCAAGAAGAACTTTGACTCAACTACAGCGAAATGTCCCTAATATAATTCATGTAAACAGCCATTCTACAATAGAAATGAGAAAGAAGGAATTCAAAATCAGTCTCCAAAGGGGAGCAAGGTATAAAGCAGCTTTCAAGTCATCATTTCTCCCCAAATTGCAACAGTTTGGAAAACTTAAGGGGGAGCCTTTCTTAGACACACAAACTGTGCTCTGTGCAGTTTCAGTATACTGTCACACTACCTAACTCTGTGTCATGATAGGCAAGGTAACAACTCCATTAATATTTGCCTTTTGAAGAAAAAACACACTACTGCGCAGAAAATTTTTAAAGTCTCTAGGAACATAGGCAGATTTCACCAGTTGTGAAATAAATTGTCTTAATAAATTAAATAATGGATCTTAAATCTCTCAATCTTTTTGTCTCAGCTAATTAAATCTGTGATACCTGCAAATCACCCTAGTGAGAGAAGGCTTGAAAGGATCAGATAATGTATAATTTTCTTCTACAAACATAAGAAAACACTTTATTATTAAGTTAATAGCAATTACATGTTTAGAAGTATAAAGTTTGACAAGACTTTATGGGATCTTGAGTCTTATGATCTATTTGAAATTATTTTCAAAAAATTCTAGGATCTTAAAATCTTAATATTTTCTGCAAAAACACAATATTAGGCCTGTATTTGGTTAATAGAATACTAGCCAAATATTCTTAAAATTCCTACCTTAACATCTGTAAACTGAGACACAGCAATGTCAGGAATATTTGGGTGAAGAGCTGGTAGTTCACGATATAAATTTGGAAAACAGACTAGAGATCCTAAAAGAACTTGTGCTTCAACTCTTGGTGCCTGAAAAAAAGGAGCGGGGGGAGAAAAATATATTCTTACTGCAATCAGAAAGCTGACATTTTTAGCTTCCTTAAAAGAGAATGATGGCTGAAATTGTATACAGGCATTTCCTTTCTCCTGAAATTCTGAGCTCCTGCAAAGCTGAGTAAACAGAGAGCTCAGCTCCTTGGATTTTTACTCATGCACACCCCTGCTCTCATTTTCCAAGACAGTAAAAGGGAGGCAGAAGGATTGTTAGGACTACAGATAAATGACTGAGCTGCTAACTGGGCTCAGGTCCTACGTTCAGCTAATTGGCCAGGAGGTGGAAAACTACTAAATGTGACATGAGGCATTGCTGAACAGGAAAGGCTACAGTGTAAGAAGCTGACAGAGGCTTCAGATAAGTACCTTGAGGGAGACTGGATTTCGTAACTGGTTAGAGAGGGATTGATGGGAGAAACAGTCAAAATTCACAGAGAGTTGGAGGAGACTATGGGGGATTTGAGAGAGTACAGTATGCACAGCCAACAGCACCTAGGTTGTCACATAGTATTACTATATAAGGCTGAACTTGCCTTATATAAGGCAAGTTATAGTATCAAAATCAAAAATCTGAGTAACAAAATCAAAAATGTGAAAAAAAATCCAAATAGTGCAAACACCAGCACATTTGAGTTCTTAATCCTGATCATAAAAGTCATTCCATAGCAGAGATATGGGGAAATAAGTACATTTTAAAAATGAAATCATAGTTAAAAGAGGCATTTTAAACATCTTCAAGCACAGAAAAATGGCAGTCACAATTTTTGTAACTCTAAAATAAGATCCTCTGCTTCAACAATAATTTTTGCATTCCTCACATATTTTCTGGAGAGGCATGTGTATTGCTCTAGAATAAATCATTAACATTATCTGTATTTGATAAACACTACATTGAATTCAGGGATCAATTTAACACCCTAGTCAAAGAAAAATATACTGCTCAGTATTCTCTCATATTCTTCCTCACCTATAAATGAGACTTAACTGATGAATACTTACATTGAGGAAAGAAGAAGCAGCCACTCTTCCTGCTGCTACAATGAAATCCATAATAAGCATGGTAGCACCAGGTAAACCAAGTGAAAAGAACTGAGGAGAGCAGTGCTTGATGATTGTATTGACAATATCCTCGCAGAAGGAAAAGGGAAAAAAGGAAGAGTATCAACATGAATCAAATGAAAAATGAAAGAAAAAAGGCAGGTATTTATGAAAATTAGAAAGTAAAAATGTGAGAAAGAAAACTCATTGTGGCCAATAGGACACTCATTAATGAGAGAACAGTAGCACAAAAAGATAAATTCCTTAAGTATACTCAGATTAATGTAAGTAAACTTGGTATACTTTATAGATCAATTTAAGCTCACACAATAGTTCATCTATTAATTTACAGTCAGCTTTTAAGAGTTCTGTAACTGATTAACCATTCATTTGAATAGGTACAGAAAAGATATAGAATGATAACCAGCTATTATACCGTAATAACTGCTTAAACCTCTCCATCAAGTATTGCCTGACTGTAACTTCAAAAAATACTTTTCAAAAAAAGTATTAGCCTCTTACATATACCCATATGGAACCAAAATTTGAAGGAAGATAATAAAGTGTTTTGTAACATTTCTGGTATGTAGTTAATCAGCAGAGCATATTATGTCCTTGTAGACTTAGTGAGGCACTTTCAAAAATCATTGTACATGTTGCAATTTTTTTCAAAAGTACTTGGAAAAATGTATAATACAAAGCTTTAATAGTAGAAAAACATCCCAAGTCTACAGATAGACACCCCTCCCCTTTTCTCCTTTGAATAATTCTCCACTAGTAGTAATATCCAACTAAATAGCAGTATGTCATAGGAGGATCTTCAGTGCAGCAAGAAAAGCATCATTAATGGTAGTCAGAGGACAGAAACTGGAGGTCTGTCCTATCCATAGTAATCTGTGGAATAATTTTTGACTAATTCTATTCTTCCCAGTTAAAGAAAACAGGGTTGTTCGAACCTTTGATCTACCCATGCCTATAATCATTCCTCAAAAACGTTTACAAACCCAACTTTTTTACACTTCTGCAAACCTTTAAAAAGTATTTAAGCCCTACAATATTTTCAGACTTCTTAATATCAAAACCTATAAAAAAGTTCCACTCCCACTGATTAGATACACTCAGTACATCTCAGTTTGCTGGTTCCTATACTTGCTGTAGAAACAAAGTCCTCCAATGCAGTGAGCACAATTTACTAGCTAAACTGTTGCATCAGGGAGCAAGTAAGAGCAGTAGACTTTAGAGAGATCTGCTTCCTTCTCTTTCTTGCATACTTCAATCTGTAACATACAATCAATAAAAAATGAGAGAGTACCTTTTCTGCCCTCATATTTGCTTGAAATGGACTACAAAAAAAGCATTTCTGAATACAACCAAGTACATGAGGATCATTTATCAACGTTTTCTTTTTAGAAAAAGTATCAGTCACAGCACTAATTTCCAAAACAAAGTTAAATTACTCAGATGAAAACACACTGAGTAATTTTGAGAAAAGAATTTTCTTTTCAGTCATAACATTTATATTATTTTGAATTTCATAATTAACTTACTTGATCAACATGAAGAAGTCCACAGTGCATTATATTGTAGAAATGAGTTAAAAAATCCCTGTTTGGAGAAACATCTTGTCTTCGTTTCATTGTCTTACAAATAAGCTTATAAGCATGTAGCTTTCCTTGTTTGTATTTATCAGTCAGCATTGTTGCCTACAGTTTTAGAACAATATTTATTATTCATAAATTTTAAAATTGCAGTAAACACTCTTCTACATTTACGTTAACTTTTATTTCTGTTTCACACTTTAGCGCTCAAATTTACCTTGAAGAGCCATGGTGTTAGAATTCTCAGTGGTGGAATTAAAACTGGGGGAGATGGTGAAGTTAGGTTGTCTGTTGAAATACCAAGATTGTCTCTTATCTGCAATTATTGAAAACAAAACAGAAAGAAAATTATTTACAGGAAATATTTAAGGTGGTGTTTCTTTCGTTTTGAAAATCCTACCCAAACAGGTCAGGTTGGAGAAAACGTTCAGTTCTTTTACCTTGGCCAGATTCTGCCACAGTTCACACAGATAATCAAAAACCTGGGCATGAATCTCTGGATCCATTATGCTGTTGACATCCCCCAGAATTCCTAGCATCCTCCTCCACATCACAGTAGCAACATCTGCGTGCCATCCTGTAAGTGTTCCCCCAGCCATCACACTGCAACATTCTGAGGGGAATTCACTAGTTTCTGTAATGGAAGAAAAAAGTATAGTGAGATCTACCTCTCCAGAACTGGAAAAGTTCTGATACAACTACCAAATACGCACTCATAAAACTGAATGATTGGGCTTTCAGAATAAGCTATTTTTTACCCATTCAGCCACCTCAACACTGTATATGTTAAGCTTTGTCTGTTATAAACTCTGTAGAGGAAGAAGTGTCCTGTTTGTTACATTCTTTCATGAAATAACATTTAAGGTCACTGCTGGAGCTCTAATACAGATCTGACAGACCTAGTAAGGCCACTCCTCTTGTAAGTATTTTCTTACATTCCTTGAAGTCAATGAATCTCCACAACCCCACCTGGCTGCTTTCACGTAAAATTATCTTTCATCTTTACATTTATCCTAATAATACATAAAGACTATTTTTTCAGACTCTACTAGGAAAGCATGTTATTGCAAGTTGAAGAGAAAAGTGACTAAACTTGTCTCTAGCTATTGTCCTTTAAACAGTTAATTTGTATGAGTGGAGAGGGAACATTCAGTAACTTAGCATCACAGTCTTAACACACACCTAGCTCTTTCCACACATCAGTACTATATGAAAAAACATTCTTTTTTAGGTGGAAGATGATTTATCTAGACTGTCCATATAAAGAAACCTTCAATAGATTACGATGGCTCAAGTCTACTCAGGTCATGCTTAACTACCTAAACAGCCACAAAATACTAGATAATGAGCCAGCTTGAGAGCAGCAGGCATTCAGAATCTTCTTTCCACCCCCTCAGGTGGATAATTCGTTGGGATCTTCTGAAAATCTTGTAGCCCCCACAAGCATACCAAATCAAAATTAAGTCTGAATTCAGCCTAATCACATAGACTCTTCTTTCGAACTGCTGGGCCACTGTGGTAGAGACCCTATTGGTTTCTAGGCTGTAGATTTTGAAGTACAAAGCAAAATGATCTTTCTGTCCATAAGTAGGCTACTTAAAGGAAGAGGGTCTGAAATACATAGCAGACACTCTTTTGTTTCCATGAGACCAAATGCGGGAGAAATATTCACATTGCATTTCAAAGAAAAGGTATCTCAGAATTCCACAACTAAGATAGCTGACATAATTACAAATTGGCTTAGATATGAAAGGGAAATGAACCAAACTTGTAAGGAGAAATGATAAGATTATAAAATTATGTCTTATTATTTGTACATCAACGATAAAACAGTCCATGGCAGGACCAAATGCTAGATTAAGCTGCCACAATTCTCAGCAACTAAAAGAACAATTTTAATATGTGGACTATTAATCCACCACCAAAAATTCCAATGAAATGCAGGTTAAAATGCAAAAGGTTTTTGTTTACTTTTAAAAGCAATCACTGTAATTAAATATTTTTGAAGTGTAGATGAAATAGCCTTGTACAGGACTGTTTACAACTCATGTGATACCAGCTACTTCACTACATTGTATTAGAAAGAAAAAAGAAAGAAAGAAAGAAAGAAAGAAAGAAAGAAAGAACAAGTTTGTATTTTCTATTCCAGATATTGCCTAGGTCATCTGGCGTCTGTAAAACAGAGTGGTGGAGCTTCTCATCCAGCTGCAGATCCTTCTGCTCAATATGATCTGCATGCAGAGTGGCAGGAGAGGGTGTCTGTGATCGGGATCCAAGAGCAGATTGGATTGGAGAAGCACTTTCAGAGCCTGCAAATGTAATTTTTAACAGTTACCTTAAAAGCCTTTTCTATTTTCTTGAGCTATTGAAATGTTGTCTAAATACAGCATTAACAGAAAACTGAGCTGCTTTTATGTATCAAATTGGGCCAAGAAAAGATCTAAAACAGTAAGCAGATCTCCCTGTGAGTGGTGTTCTGAAAGAAAACAAAGTACATGCAGAAAAACTGAAAGATGAACATCAAAATTAGACAGATAAGTGGACTAGCAGACCTCTATTTTAGGTCCACATAATTCTAAATGTGGTTGTTTTGCAGCACTTTCAGTGTTTTGAACCAGCTACATTTCTCGTCACATTTCCCTCACCTAAATTTCTCTCTAGCAGAATGTTTAAGCAAAAATTTTCCCAGAACAAATGTTTTTCCAGGGTGACAGAGCCATGCAAATTAATATATAAATAAAAACTCAAATCAGTAACTGATAATCTTCAGTGTTATCTACTGATTGAGCTGACAAAATCCATAAGATGGGAAAGTTCTGTATAGTTAGAGTGGTGTTATTTCCTGTAAAACAGGAAATCACAAGTGTCTGAATGACAGTGTTACAAAGGCATTTTTCTGTGACAGTCAACTTCTCTAGGCAATTATGTGGTCTCCACTGTGTGATCTGTGGAGGAGTAAGTAGTTGTATTTTTCTTCTGTACTATCTTATGTTTCGCATCCTGAATTTGTCAAAAGATCCTTATAAATAGCTGAGTTTAGCCAGAACAGTCACACAGCAGACACAAAGAGAATGAATATTCACAAAACTTTTCTACACATCAGCACATGTTAAAATGGAAGAATTCCTATTAATTTTAATTCTTAGATAAATGTAATAGGGACACAAAAATATTATGTGTAAAGTTCAGTATTAGTGATAAAGTGAACTTTAGGGACAGCAATTGAAAAATGAGTCTTTTAAATAGTAATTTTCCCAAAATATTTTGAGAATAATTGAAGAACATTTCTCATTTGAGAGAAGTGTTCTTTCTTATAAAGAGAACAAATTGTTTAAAGAACTTGACAGAAAATGTTATCGCTGTTATCAGAATAGAAATTGCAGAAAACAATCTTTATTATGTGGTTGATCTGCAAAGGTCTCTATCTCCTTTAAATGGCTAAGACAATGAAGCTTTTACTATCTATTTCAATCAAAACCTCTATGCAGGATAGAGGGACACTACTGCTTCCCACACAGACTGCTGTCTCGTGTGACTTGCTACTGACCAGCAGTTTTCCACATGCTTACAGAGATAAACTAAAATACACCCTTCAAAGATGTTCAAAGAAGTATTTTCTTACTTCATTTCCATCCTGCTCATTAGTTGGGGACAGATGAAAGTAGTTCAGAAAAGGAGCAAGAAAGAGTGATGCGGATGAGAGAAATTGAGAGAGTGGGATAGAGAGGGAAAGAAAGTGAACGAGATAGAAAGAGCAGGCAGGGAAGGCAGGGAGAGGAGGAAGGAGGGAAAGAGATCCTCATATGATGGAAGAGAATGGACAGAAACAATTACGGAAAATTTGCAGAACTACAGGAGTCTGTCGTTAAAAGATACTCCAGCATACGTGGATCCACCCTTGACTGAGACTTCCACAGGTACAACTTGTTCTAGGACTAGTAAACAGCAGACAATAGTCAACTTTATCATTTACTTAGAATATGATGTAATGCCCATATACCAAAACCAAATTATCCTTCCAAAACCCTTCAGATTTAGAAAGAGTGATTTTCTGATTAGCAGAACCACTGAAAACTTGTTTATCATAAGTGTGTTTTGAGGCTGAGTTTCTGCATTGATTTGCTGGCATCTAATATAGTGAAATTCACATTGCAGCTTCCATCATGAGAGTCTGCATACATGCAATTTTCACTAGATAGTTGCCTATCTTTCATAAAACATCAAAGAAAATAACATCCTTTTGTTTTCTTATATGTCAATTCAGCAAAAATTAGACAATAGGCTGCAATATTGTTGGGTGCATGGAACAGCCAGAGATGGACAAAACAATTGCACAAGTATTGTTTCCTCAGGAAACCCAGCTAAATGCATGTGACACACAAGAGCTGCCTCTCTAAAACAGTGGCTCAAGCAAGAAGAATTAACCACAGAATCTCTCAATAGACAATTCAGTCACTAATTGCAATCTTATAAATTCAATTATAGTGCACAATAGGACAAAAATACCAAACAGTAATGAAGTTATTAACATATAAAAACATACAAACAAACAGAAAAAGAACAGATCTACAGCAAGGACTTTCAACAAGCACACAGCAAATAGAAAAATGAAGAGAACACAAGTCAAGCTGAACATTGTGGAACAAGCTGAACAACAACGTCCATGAAAGCTAATACCATTAGCAGAAGGGCACTTTTAAAAAGTTATGGCAGAGGAAGTAAAGATGTCTTTCCACATCTCTGAAAATGCAGAGCTTGATTTCTAACAGAGAACAAGACACAACATGTAGGTATAAGCTTTCATAGAAATATAGATAACTGTTGCAACTTGTTACTTGTTACAACTATGGTTGTAACAGGAATGGTAGCATATAACAGCTATGGAACAAGGAGTATGAAAATGACTATGGGCATCTTTACTTCTCATGTACAAAATCTGGTAAGAGAACATTCTTTCAGATCATCCTCATAGAGAAGTATTCTCTCTTTCACATAGGAGCCCATTAAATTTTGGTTAACTGCATCACTTTTGAGTTATACAAATGCAAAGTGATGTTACATGGCCAAATAAGTAACATTTTGCATAGTAAAACCTCTCAGTTTCACAACAGACAATATAAAGAGATATTAAGATGGATGCATATAAAAGAATCCCAAGATACTTCAATATGATACACTGGTTTGAAGGAGCATTGTGAAAACCTTCCAAAGCAAAAACAATTCATGAAAATAATTATTTAACTACCAGTAATAGAAGGACATTTGTAAGAGATCTAGCATACATTATGATGTCAGAGTTTCTCCTTGGTAATTGTATAGATCTTCTCATGAAGGGTTTAAAATACATTTAGGACCATGGATAACTAAGTCAGACAAAGGTTTTCCACTTATGTTATTTCACATATTACTTTTCAATAGCAACCAAAAAATAATTGAAATAAGGGAATAATCTTAAATAGAATATAGATTCTTGTCAGAAGCTGGAAGTTGCATTCTTCAGGATGGGTGAAAAATTTCTGAAATAAATACTTTTTTTTTTTAAATCTACTTTACCAGTAATAGTTGCAGCTTCAGCAGACAATGGTTGCTGATTGAGACTACTTGTTTCTGAATCTATGTGGAGTGTAGTTAGACTGGCCACTTCTTGTTCCTCGGCACTTTGTTGCTGTCCTGAAACTGCATCAACGTCAGTAGAAGCTGGCGTCCCTGCCTCGGTGCCAAAGCTGAAATCTGTATGAGAAAAGCATTGTATTAACCTACAGCATAAAAATACCACTAATATGAAAAAACCCCAGAGGCCCAGGACTGCCAAACTAAACAGAAACCTTAAATGTGCATCTTCTCTGCTACTAGAATTCTGTTGCAAAATTTAAATAAAATACAACGGCAGAAAGTATTAACTATTATGAATATTCTCCTTCCTGTCATAAACCCATGACTTGATGTCTGCAGAAGACATTCTTGTTGCACGTCTGTATTCTGCATAGTTGCTGCAAGTGCATCTACATCTGAATTACACAAAAATAATGGAATCATACATTAAGGAATTTATTTGTAAAATTTACAAACTGGAAGAAATATTCAAGTTTGTTGTGAAAGCACTAACTTCAAACTAAAAATTTTACAGCAAATGACACTAACGAATGTTATCCTCAACATTAACGAAAAAACTGTCAGGCCAAAATGTAGGTTCAAATGCCATGACTATTTGCATAATGGAGACATATATAAAAATTGTAATTTCTTCCAAAAATTCTACTATGCAAATATTATTTTTATCTTATATAACACGTGATGTCATAATTCCTAGCAGCCCTAATGACCCCTTCTGTTAAACAAGAGTGGGACAGATAAATAAAATGAATGAAAAGAATTATGTTATTAAACAAAGCACACTAATTTTAACAAAGCACACCAATTGTACCATGATATTACATTTTATATCTTGATTAATCTATAGCTACACAAAGACCACTGGAAAATATCAGAAGCCTTTCTTCAAGTTTTACCTACTCACTTCCAAAAGAATTAGAACAATTTCCAAATTAAATAAGCTTTAATTTTTTATATTTTGTGCAAAACAGATAGATACGTTCCACAGAGATGACAATATTTCTTTCTAACTTCTGTTCAGTTATGTTCTCCTCTTTGCATAGTAGTACTCCAGTGCTCTTTTGTTTTGATATACTAAAAAAACAATAGCCTCGCGTAAGAACCTTCCTTGTTCCATTAACTTGCTAATGATTTCAATGGAAAATCAAAATAATCTCTCTTGACAGAAAATTGCTGGCATACAACTTTATCTGGGGAAAAAAAAATAAAAGAACAGATGAAACAAAGGAAATTTGCACTACATTAACCAAAAATGCTATTACTTTTGGAAAAATGTACTTGCTTTCAAATTTGCGGCTCTCATACTGGAAGGCGCTGAAGGAGTCGGAGTGGCTGTCGGAGCTGATGAGGTCACTGCTGCCCGCGCTGGCAGGTGACGTCCACTCGGAAGGCACACCTGGGTCATCCACGGGACGCATTTGGTTCTGCTTGTTCAATATATCAGGAAGGTCTTTAGGAACTTCCAGGCTGCCAGGGCTGCTTCCTCTTCTTGTCACATTCTAAACGTTGAAGATACATACATTATCTTGCAATCTTGGATGGCTTATTTACATAAAATGAAAAAAGCAATCCCACATTAGGTAAAACCAGAATGTAACAAACAGTTCTTAAGTATCTAAACCAGAAATTGCCATCACTTTAAATACCAAGAGTTTCCAAAACCCTAAATGAGAACCCATGCAGTCACAGAATTCCATAAATACAAATTTTATTTGCACAGTGGATTTTTGAACGCGCATTGTAAAAGGCTAGGACTCAGAGCAACATGGGCCACATGGGAGGTAAGACGTGAGAGAGAAAAATAGTTAAAAAGTATATTACATCTAAATAACTAAAGAAAACTTGTTAACCTTGGTTTCAGACCCAGTGGCCTATAGGCCACCATACTATAATCAAAAACTTAATTTATAGAAGGAGCAAATTAACTGACTAATTCATGCATTGATCTTCTTATGATTAAAACACTACTTCAGTACTGGTTTGGAACACAAAGGACCACACATAACAGAAGTAGGGCATGCAGATTTGCTCATTTATAAGTAAGGTGGTGGTCTATTTGAAGTCTTTCTTTAAGGCATTTTTTCCACAGAGAGCACTGTTTGCTTGAGAGGGAAGAGATATCAAAGTAGAAATGCCATTTTATGAAATGCCTTGAAATTTGCATGCATTATGAGACTAAAGATGCCTTCCTTTTATACCAGGCCCAGTCAGTTCTGCATTCTTTTACTACTCTACTACTAATTTTAGGCTAACTCAGACTAATGAGCTTTTCATGATATGGTTTTAATATTCAATAGATATAGCAATCTAAAACTAATCTCAGTAAGTTGGTACTGTTTTAAGGAGGCATGTCTGTTGTGTGCTATTTGAAAAAAAATGAGCAGTAGTTTTGGTAGTTTCAGTATTTACTCAAACTTATCTCAGCTCTTTTCTGCTACCTGAGGAAAGTATCAATTCTCCAAACAAAGAGTAATACCTCCCTTTCTCTCTTCCGGAACCAGCTGTGATGATTTCTGGTTTATTAATTTTCAGACTAAGTTACTTTTTTCATAGACTACAAGTTAGCATTTTGTTGTGTAACTCAAGACTTACTAACAAGAATACTTTGTGCCAACAATCAAGTTTCATAAACATGAGTTCATTATAAAAGAGAAAAAAAAGTATACATATAGACAAACTCTGTAGATCCTCTCTTGCCATTTATAAAATATGATGATAAGTAAACAATTTTTAATAACTTTGAAGATACTTCTTCTGTCCCTTATTATCACCAACTTCTCAACTGACAATTTTCTATAGGAGTATGTCTTACAGAAGCATGTCTTCAAATCACCTTGAAAACCTTAAAGCAAAAGGAACTAAAAAATTTTGAAACACTATCTTTAAATTGTTACCCATTCTGTTCTTAATTTGCAACTTTTTTTTAGTATTTTCTCTTTTGTTACTACTTAATAATCACTTATCTCTTCAAATCAGTTGTAAGCATTCAACAGTAACCAGAAATTCTTAATTTTAAATTGATTAAAACTTCGTATTATGAATGCCATTCCAAACAACATGATACTTTTGGAAAAGTGTAAGAAGAAGGCAAATGGAAAGTTGATTGTATTAGAAGAGCACTACTTAAAAGAAATTATTCAACACTTGGAAGTGAAATAAAAAATAAAAAAAAATTTGAGTTGTTTTGTAGTCTGTTGCATTGGCTATACCTGTAGAGAACAGCACTGAACTATACCATGCTACTTAATTACATACCATGCTGCAGGACTGCAAATGTACATTTAAACTAGTATTCTGAAAATGTCCATGTACAGTCAGGCATCTTTGCAGGTGCAATTAAGGCTGTTTAATACAATGACACTATTCACCTGACAGTAATTTCTGCATTGCTTCCACGATGAAGATTGAATAGATATGAAAACACAAATTCTATAAAATGGCAAGAATCTATGCCAAAGGCAAGGCATAATTAAGCAATATTCTTATCTGATTCATAAGAGCCACAGAAATACATTTTAGTGAACTGATTTATCATGTCATTGACAAGTTCACACATACATGGAGACTTAAGTATTGAAGTGTAGCAAGTTTAAAGGCTTACCAGTGCATTACCACTGCGGAGTCTCTCAGCTATAAATTCATCCATGAGGTCAGGAACATTTGTATTGCTACTGCCAATATCACTATCAATAGGGTGCAGCTTTTGACTCATGTCCTCTCTATTAGCTAAAAGCAAATGAACAACCATTTATACTAAACAGCACATCAAGACATTTCCAAAGCAAAATGTAACAAATGAAAAAACCTGCTAGTTAACAGAAATTTAAAAATCAAAATTGCCAAACATGCATTTTAAGAATGTTCCTCTTTTAAAGCAGATTCTACTCTCAGAATTAGTACGGCTTCTTCTTCCCACTAAGCAGGGGTTAGTTGATTTCCAATTCCACCTTTAAGAGCAGGAAGCTTACAGGTAAGCACTACTCAAAGTTGTTAATGCTTGTTTTAAGGATAAAGCATATGTTCTTCCTCCATATCACAAGTAACTAACAAATTCTAAAAAAATTATGTGATTTCTTCAGGCTCCTTCTTCATTGCATTCCTAATGAAAAGCAATGTAGTGGAAAAAGTAAACTAGGTTGTAATAGATACGAATGACAAATGGCAATGTGGCACTGTATACAGTTAGTATGAATAGTGCAAACAAAATGTTACATACTATAATTACATGCTAGTGCATGGAATGAAACTTCTAACTCTAGATGATCAATGGTTATGAGCAATTAATGAAGTTCACTCCTTTATAAGTGCTATATTTTTTGATATAACTATACTGTTCATATTTAGCTGTAGCTGTTACACCAGACTTTATGATACTAGCCTTTAAAGTCTTCATGTTATTCCAGTTCAAGTTCTCTTTATACAAATTTTTCCCTCAGTGTCATGTCTCATGAGACCACAGTGCAGTTCATTCTAACAATAAGTTTCTGTTAAATGCTGGATTTTAAAGAACAGGTACTTCTAAAATATGTCTTGTTCAGAAGTCTAATTTCTGAAGAGCAGCAAATCATTTTTGTGAGACCCATCACAGTACTGCTCTCGGGTGCTGTGCTTACAGAGACTGCCCTCAGGTGGCATTAACATCTTGATGCAGGATGCATTGCAGAATCCTCTGTTAATCATGCCAGCAACATAACAATGGGGAAAAAAGAAAACCTGCATTACTGCTGAAAGTTAATTTATTGTTCATTTACGGTTATGTGAACTAAGACAATGTATATTAAAGTCGCAGCCTTCTTTTTTGATCAGTCCACAGAGGTCTCGTAGTTAGCAGGCAAAAGACCATCATAAGACCTTCACGAACATCCAAGATTCCAAGAAAAAAGAAGGTAATGGAAGATGTTGCCAAGATTTAATTGCAGCCATTTGGATGAATGAATATATGAAGGCCTATGACATGTTTTGAAACAGACTCAAACAAAACCTTATGATTAGACTCAGAGAACTGTTGTAATGAAATCATTCCAGTAACAGTGGATTGCTATTTTGGACTATTTTTAAAAAACTACCTAAAATGACCTCCAAATGTAAATTTGAGGGGCTCTTTTTTGGTTTTGTTTTGGAGGAGGAAAAGGAGGAAGAGGATGAGGAGGAAGAAGAAAACACACTAAATGAACCAGAAATACAATTAGTTCAACCTAGTTGGTTGGGAGCCAGGTCCTTCTGGCAAAAAAACTACACTCAGAGTGGAATAACACATTCTGATAAAATATGCATTGCCAATCCTTCAACAGGCTTAATTTGAAGGCTCTGCAATGTAGATAAAAATTCAAAAGTCTCAAGGCTTAATCCTTTATTAGGTCATTTACTGTCTCTTCCTCTTCCCTGATCTGATGATCTTCAGCAGAAAAGAGGTTCAACTAAATATTTTGAAAAGAAAAATTAGTAATTTAAAGTATGTAAATGTAACTTATGCTGGGAGAAAAATCAGCTGGCTATAGGCGCATGCATAACCAAACAGGGAAAGCAGTGATCATCCCAAAGCCTTTTGATTGCTTATCAGAGCTTGCTTCAGTTGCATTAAGCCAAACTGGTGCTGCCTTTCTCCTTTTGCGCTCTGCACACTGTTAGTGCTCACCTGCAGCTTTCCTTCCAAAATAGCCCATTACATGACTGTACAGATCCCTCAGTGGAGCCTCTGCTGGCATTCTGTTCTGCCTCTGTGGGGAAACATTTGCCTTCGGCTTCGAAAGAGCATGTACAACAGTTTTATAAACACCACCCAGGGAGCCCTGCTGTTGTGCCGACTCCTGACCTGGTGCTCTAAAGGCACTACGACATTGGACCTGACTAACGGCAAGACCTTCTTTCTGCAACACAGGGGCTTGAGTTTCAGCAGATTCCTTAACTTGCTTGCTGCCAGCTGAAGCAGTATTGACTGCATCTAGATGCCTATATATTCCAGGTCTAACCAGATCTGTTGCAGCTGATGAGCTACTGCTTGCACTGGTACTGCTGTTGCTGCTACCACTACTGCTACTACTGAAGCCACCAAGTTTACGAAGTCTTGCTTTCCAAGCAGCCTCTTTGTTCTCAAGAGGATTGTAAAACTGAACTGATTCTGTAGATGGCCTAAAAGTAACATGAACGCTGTTTCTTTTTTTAGTTGTTATTTTCATGATTTTGGCCCTATGAGTTACAGTTTCAGATATACTTCTTTTAGCTGGTGCCAGTTTGCTTGTGCCTGTGATGTGAGGCAATTCTTTAGTAAGAATTTTCTTTCCATGGACAATACGCGAGTTGGTCACTTTTTCATTACACTGGGCACTTTTATGCTTTTCAGCTACCGGCGCTTCCACAACTAAATCTACATCAGTTTCAGTGGCTGCTTGCCTGTACAGATATCTCTTCCCTTCTTTGCTGCTAGGACTACTTGACCCATGATCAAGCACACTTTCATATTGTTTATCAATATCTAACTGTCTGGCTTTATTGAGCGCTTGATTTCTTGTAAAAAAGTCTACTTGAGTAGGTGCAATATTACTTATAAAGCCACTTGGGTTTTGTTCTAGTTGCAGCTCTGTGTTATTGGCTCTTTCTGCAACAGTGTTGCTAGCTGTGCATTGAGCAGTCTGATCTCTATTTTCTAATCCGTCCAGTGGTAATCTATTGTTCCTACTTACTGATGTATCAACTTCATGAGCAGAAGCCTCAGATTTATCTATCTCAAAGTTACCGCAAAGTTCTTCTTTTTCTTTAATAAGATATTCTCTCAGAGAGGAAAGGAGATCATCTTCACCTTCAAGGTCAACATACTGGCTTTGTTCAAAGGCAGTGTTTGCAAATTCTACCGGCCCTATTAAATGACAAAGATGGTCATAAATACTATCCCCAACTTCCAAGGAGGACTCTCTGCTATTTGTATCAGTGATATGGCTTTCAGTGGATCTATGCATTGAAGAGGTCTCAGTGGAATTCTGTAAGCTTGGAGGATGATGGGATGAACTGTCAATGACAGGAACTGCACCTTTGGCTCGTTCAACTGCAAATGGTTCCAGGATGTCAGATGTGCTGCTGCTTCGTGGCAGTGGCTGTTCTTCATTTAATGCACCAAAAACTTCACTTGGAGCATCCTCACTCTGAGAAAAATGTCTGACTCGAGGTGGACGTGGAAGAATCTGAGCATCGTCAATGTCTGTAGGAAAAAAGTATATGTAACATGCACAAAAATTTACATATAGAGACAATATATATTTACCACTACATCCTAATGATATGACTTTAAAAACCAGAAAAATTCAGAACCTCGTTTTCTTAGGTACAACATAAACACTTTTTCCAATACTAGAGTGTTAAAAATGCATGGACATAATATCCAGTACAGAATGTAATATAAATGAGTTAGACCATCAGAACACAGTTTTAAATGTTAACATGCATGAGAACAAACAGTGACGTCATGGAACATTTGGAAATACAGTTAAAGCTAGAGCTGTGCCAATAAGTTCAATAATTCAACCAATATTATTCCAGCTAGCTTGTTCAGGAAATGGTTACTGGAATACAAATTCGCTCAACAGCAGTACTCCCTTTGTGGAATTTACATCTTCAGAAAAATGGGCAATTCCAAAGATAACAAGGATGTTTTTTGGAAAATTTGTCTGTTGAGGTGGCAAATCATTAATTAAAATATGTATATATGTATATGTATATATATATGTAAAAAATTACTGTGATTTCTGAAAGAATACTATAACACAATTATAAGTATTTTGACAGTGTACATCTAAGGACTAAAGCTTTTAAATTACAAGGAAGAGCTGGCCCTATACAAAAAGGATGACTACACACAGCAGAAAATTTTAAGATATACCCTTTTCCCCCAGAAGAATGTTTTGTCTCTCATCTTCAAAGTATGAAACTAAATACCCAATGAAGGCTTACCTCCCACTCTTCTTCCAGTTTTATTCCAGCAATGTAACATTTATGAGTATTACAGAATTAAGTACTCTGATACCAAAAAACATCCTGCAGCCTCACAACAGCAAATATTAGAGTAAACCCACTTTTGTTTATGAAAAGATCAGGATTTGTTATTACCATTTAAATTAGTGATTCCTTGCTTCTGTTGAGACTCTTAATATGTTAGTGTCAGTAAAAATCAGTTAACTGCAATGAAACCTGCAGTTCCAACATGGATCACCTAGGAATTGTACAGAAGTATCTTCAGCTCATTTCACATCATCCACAAAAATAAAAAATCTTCATGCATCTCTTCAGATTTCCTACTATGTTATAGGAATACTATATACTATCAAATTACCACTGTAGGCAAGACTAAATATCCTTTACAGATGAGTAAACTAACTGCTATCCCTTCTGGTCCTTTTATGAGATAAGCACATAAAGAGCAAAGTGAAAACAGTTTACTCAATTTTCTGTTGGTTTATTTTTGATGGAATCCTTTATTCCCTAGATTAATTTTTTATTACCTAGTACTTAAAAAGTTGTAGAGATGCTTTCAAATTCAGGAATAACAGTAAATAGCTTAAATGAATACCAGCAAGAGTTATTTGCCACAATAAAGAGACTTACCTTGTTGTTCTATCTAGATGATTTAACTTCAGGACTGCAACAGTGAATTTACTTATATCAGAAAAAATTTAAGCCCTTCCTTCCCCTAACTTTGATGTGTTAAAGCTAAAATAAAGTAACTATGTATGTAATTACATTTTTAAATATTTCTATTATTACTAAATATTATATAAAATATCACTAAGTATTTAATATTATTAGTTAATTTATATATTTCAGTAATATTGAATATTGATAATCTGAAGTCCCCTTAAAACCTGTTTTGAGCTGCTTACACTTTTCTGAGAATGGTAGAGATGGAGCTGCATTTTCTCATATTCTCCTTCATAACAAAGCATATAAACCAGATGAATGAGATATGTCTATACTTAACTAAACATCTCTTCCAAGATGATGAAAAGTGCTACTTCCATGCTCAATTTTTCAAAGAAGTTAAAATTTGAGAGTAACTGTTTGACCTCATACAAAGTTTACTGAACTGTAATGAAGCCATTAGACAGGAAATTGAGAGATCTATATTGGAAAAAGAGAATAGACATCCAAGCTATCTCAGAAAATAAACATTAACTGAAAAATCACACAATCTGTTATTCCTTTTCTTTTCAGCTTTGATAAGCAATGAATTTCCCATCATTGTTCTTGTTCAACTCGTTACTAACTACACAAATTAACACCCTCTGAAGCAATCACGTCTCTTTCCAGTTGGAACTGGTATTTCAAACTCCCTACTGATTTAGGTAGAGATTAACAGAAGTTATGCTAACATAGTCTCAAGCTATTTCTTACAGCTGTAAAGAAGGGACCACAGGATTCAGTCAAAATTATGTACAATGATATATATATGAGATTAATACATGCAACTGTGATACAGTGATCTCATCTTGAGCCCTCAGTATGCATTTTTCAAATCTATTATAAACTCAACCTTATCTAAAGCAGCAGCCTAGAAATTCCATGCTGTGCATGCATGCAGTGATCATGACCTTCTAGGATGTTAAAAATAATCGGACAGAGAACTCACAATGCACACAAAGCAGCTCCACACATTGAAATAAATTCAGCTAGATTCATTTCAATGTTGATCCAGAATTAATTTTAGGTGCTCACATAATCATGACAAGCACATACAAGTACATATCTTCAAACAAATATGCGCTTGCACCAATAGAGATTTCTTTTTTGTAGAACAGGAAGAAACTAAGGAAATGAAAAATGTTACTGTGATACCAGCACTAACAACACAGACAATATTTAAAAACCTAAATGAACTGCTCCTTCACAACCAGGGCTCACCCTTGCACACAGGTGTACAGTCAGACTGGGACACCTAAAACTCCCAAGGAGTTTGTGTGCCAGCAGGCTGACCCTGTGTATCTGACTCTGAGCACCCTTAAGATAAACACTGCCCTGATACCTCAAATGGTACAGTAAGGAAAAGATTGTAATTGGTACATCTGGCCAATCTCACACAATCACTACTGTCCTAAGTCAACCTTGCCTCTCCTTTTGCTGCTAGAAGGCAGAAAGAGAAGGCAGCTTTTCAGCATCAAGAGTGAGACAGATATGCTAAAATACAAACCCATGGAGAGACACATTCTGACAAGACAGCATGAGTGCTAATAAAAGATCCCTGTATAACACTGGGGCAGGTTTGTATTTCATCATGCAAAGACTGGGAAGTGGAGGAAAAAACCCATGTTTTGCTTCTTAGCCTTCAATAGTTGGGTTTTTTTTTAAGAGAACACAGGCATTCTGTGAGTTTCTGGGATTAAAGAAAAATTACAGCCATACTGATATTACAATTATGATTTCTTTCTATTTCATCTTAATGATTTGGGAGAGTAAGGTTGTAAAGGCATAATATGCATCTCCCTTTCACATTAATACTTGACTCTTTTAGTCCCAGCAGATAAGGAAAAACCTCCCACCCACAACTAATTAGTTTGTTTCTAGGAATCTTACCTACATCTCACTGACACTTTTTTTCAGGTCTTGTACTTGAAAAAGTACAGGAATACATTACAGAATGAATGGTCATTTCCCTAGTTATCTTGTAAATGTGTAAGACTGGATTACTTATGATTCTGACAGGCTAAAGGAAAGTTCTTTTTAGAAATATTGCAGATTTGCAACAGATATACTATACCAAATCACTTCATTAACTAAACATCTTAGACCATAAATCACTTCCACTTTCCAGATACTACTTGAAAAGTTGCAAATATTCTGCACAGGGAAATACAGCATAACCGAAACTACATGAAGGAATTACAATCTTAGGAAAATCATCCTCTATGATGCTAGATGACTGGATGTCAACATTGAACTTCTGCAATCTATTTTATCAACCTACTCATTGATCTTCAAATTATGTCTCACAAATTATAATGAGGTTTTCTGCCTTACTCCTGAAAACTAATATACAGTACGTAAGGTAAAACTTTGGTCATAAACGCTGGCTGTTGGACTACCTGCCCAGATTCACGAGTGTTTAGTGGGTCCACCTTTCAATGATGAGTTTCACAGCTAAAAAGAAGCTGAAAACTACTTCCACAAACTTTATATTAGGCAGCCTATTATTCTGGAATAATTTGAAATGTCCTCTCCTTCCAGTTGTGTTGGATTGTAAAGTAATTTTAGATAACAGGGATATTCATATAATCCTGTAATAAGATGAACAGCTGTCACAACTAGCTAAACATCATTCATTACCTAAAACACACTTACAATAGAAACAATTTGATTCCTTCCCAAATTACATGTTGTACATCTGGAAACAGAAGGCTTTCAGAAAATAATATATTTAATGTAAGAAGAAAAGGCAAGAAAATGATAAAGCTTCATGTTTAAATAAAAAGGGAAGAAGAAAGAGAGCACAAGTAAAAATGCAGAAAATTAAAAGAGCAAAGTGCACTCTGATCCAGTGGACAGTGTTTCTCTTTTTCTGCTATTTACCCATCAACAATCTAATAGCTTGCTTTTTTTCACTAGAGCTTTTTAGCTTTCTGGCAATGTTCAAGATTCTTGGGCACATCATGAAGCTGCTGCAACACTCATTTGTTTGAGAAGACATCAAAACCAGGAAGGGCTTAGGACTTTTTCTATGTTAGAAGTGCAACGGTCTGTAACATCACTTTACTTTTATAATTACACTGGTCGTGCTGGTTTTGGATTGGATGATTATCAACACAAAGAATAATAGCAAGAGAGCCAGCAGGTCTGGGACACATTAGAAGTAATATGCAAGCCAGGACTTTTCAGGAACATGGATGATAAAACTGACTACAAAAGCACTTTTGCTTTGTTTAAGAAAGGGTTTAATTAAGTAGCAGTGATTATGTGATGAAATAATATTTCACTGTGAAAGCTCATAAGCCTTCTGCGGGTGCTCTTAAGGTCTTCATTAAGCACTGACTATTTCCAACAACACTATGGCCAGGTAGGACACATTTTCTAATAGGTTGTTTACACATCATTCCAATAAAATCTCTATCTTCTAAATTATAATCACTTGTATCTCAGAAGAGATACTCTTTGCACTCATACTTTTATTATTTATTACATATAATTTCTATATTTTTTAGAATTTTGTTTGTGGTGTCAAGAATTGTACTCAAATACTTTGTAATTATTCATTGTGAAAGTTTAGTCTCTCTACAGTGGGTTCTTCGAACTTTCCCGATTTTTCAATAATGTTTTCAGGCTGAACACTAAAGCACCAAGTTTCTGTTTCACAACAAGAATTTTGTGACATGTGACATGTGACAAAATACAATTATGAAGATACAGTTCTTGGTACTTCTTGGGTAACAAAGAGAGGCAGGAGAGACAGAAAAGAAAAAAAAAATCTTTCATAAAAATATTATTGTCATGAAGTCCTTATATTTGTATGCCATTTAGACTATATATAGTCCTCCCACTGCGCTTTCATTTTTTTATCCACTGATTGATACAAAGGCATAGTCAGCCTTAACACATTACGAATTTATACCTATGTAATATCTGGAAAAATTACTTCATCTGAACACATGTGTTTTAGAAGTCTGTGCTAATTCTAGTTGTTGAATCTATTTGTTCGAAGAAAAGTATCCAAAGTAAGCTACTGTCCAACTTGTAGCCAACCACCCTGCTGGACCAAACAATGTTGAGGAAAACTACAATTCTAAAAAATTGATCATTTGGAAAATAACACCAAAACATCACACTTGAGAATTCCAGACTACAGATTTTTTTTCATGTTTTTATATAGTAATGAAAAACAGGAATACTCTAAAGGATATTATATGATACCATATTCTTTTTTCATGGAAGCTAAAGTGTATTATCATGGTTGTTCACACAACATCTATGACACTGAATTAAAAAAATTTACACAGAAAGATGTAAATGGCAAATTAAAGTAAAATTTCTTCCTTTCCCTCCCTCACTCATCCAAAATAAAAATTTTAGATTAGTTGTACTCTCTGGTAGACAGATATGGTATTACTGCTTACCAATAAATTGGAAAAACTGAAAGATTTCTCAAATTTTCTCTTTTATGATAATAAACATTGGCACAGCACTAACTTCTAACAGTTCCAGAATGAATTGTAAAATAGCATGGTATCTTACAAAACTCAAAATATTAATTCTTAATCTCTTCCCCTCTCCCACCATCCCCAAAGTATTTTTACTTTGAAAAATTTAATTGTTTAGCAGAATTTGAAAGCAGAAGGTTAAAAAAAAGTGATAAAGGGGGTGCAGAAATTAGCAGAGGTGGCACTACCTGAAAGCTCATCAGAAAGGGGAGTGAGAACAATATCAGGCAAGAAGGGTTTGGAAGTATGGATCAGAACAGGAGCACTTTTAGCACTGCGTATATAGGCCGATGGCAGAGCACATTCACCAATGGATCGGCTTCTCATGGCTTTAAAAAGGAAAAGAAAGAAGTGGGGAAGGAAAAAAGAAGAGTGACTATAATGAAAGGCTTGTGTCACAGAAAAAGCAGCAACAGAGAAAACAAAGATAAAAAGGAAGAAAGTTCAAAAATTAAAACATTTCAGCACGGCAGATATTGGCAGAGCTGTAAGAAAGAAAAAAATCAGTGGACACATAAGACATTCTGAGTTTTCAACTTTTATGTAAAGCAGCAACAACGCCTTTATTATGACAATTACAGAGAGTTTGCATTTGAAATCAAGAAGCTAATTAACACATTTTCCCACTGCATCAGGGGTTGAAAAATCAAAGTTAAAGTTACTCCACAAGCACTCTGAATTTGTTTTTTTTTTAACAGGAAAAGTAACTTGTACTACATTTGTATTTTTCTAGTTTCCTTTGATTTTATCCTGAAAATGCATCATACATATGTATCACACATATGCCCATATTCTTGAATTCATGTTCTCCAAAAGAGATTCAAAATCCTAAGGAGAAAATTATCAGTTCTGTGTGGAGAAATTTGCAATAAAGCTTGTTATAGTTTCCACATTAAAAATGAAATGACTGAAGTGAAATGTTTTAACTACGAAAAGCATTAAATTTTTAATCCATTGGGTCTGGCTTTTAATTGATACTGTATAAATCTTGCCAAACTGATGTTTCTTCACGTTTTCATATCTCACATCCTGCCAACAGTCCTACAGAATACAAAATGTACACAAGAACTGTGGTATTACAATCAAGGTTATATCTGCAGCTTTTCTAATAGATTTAAATGAATCTTTGACATTTGCTTTTCTCTGTCAGAGTAAGCCACAGCAAGAACTAATATTGCATTCAACCTCAAAGTACTCTGGAAGTTCTTAAAAAAGTAATATCCTATGCTCCAAGTAGCTTTGTTTCATACTGTTGCAAATTTGCTAACTTGTTTTAAAATTACTGCTGATAAAATTCTTTAAGGAAAATTCCGAGTATCTAGCATAAATATTGTCACTGCAATACTTAATCAGTCTGAATTTTTCTCTCTATATTTTCAAAACAACATGGAATGTAGACTTAGGATCTTAGTGCTCCTGATCTGCATGGGAATCAAATGTGCGTGCATGGAGTGCAGTGAAAGTTGAGTATATCACACTTCAAAACCAGGTTAAAGAATTGTTGCCAATAACAACATGCAGATAACCTGGGTAGGTCACATTGAGCAGAAAATACATTTGACAAATGCAGCACAACTTTAGTGGAGTCTTAAATTCAGTTTGAAAAAACAGTTCAGAAAGACAATCCTTTTAAGACTGAAGCAATGCTCTAGTAAACTTTGTATGACAGAAACTTTTTTTAAAAAGGCAGTTATGTGTAAGGCTTTAGTATCAGTTTGATTAAGAGCTACAGTAATAAAATTCAGGATATAGTTACAGTTAGATGCATTACATTCATCACTGTGAATCTTACAATGAATGTAGGCAAGAGAAAAAATAAAAACCATATAGTAAATATTAAGGATCTTTTCCAGGCTAAATTATTCTAAATAAATAAAGCCTTTGATATTGGATACTGTGTTGATTACAAATCTTAACATATAGTGTTCCAATTAATTTGACTGGATTTTTTCCCACCATATTGCATTCAATTAAATAGTTAGGTGGAGGCAGACAATATCAGAACATGTAGATATTTGATAGTTTATAACCTTCCACTATTGTCTATACAAAAGCAGAACAATAGGTGAGTAAATTCTTTCTGACACAAGATTTTTATAGGACCAGAACCTGCTGCCTAAGCCGAAACTCTTGTATCTAACCTTACAGATTTTTCAACCCATATGCATACTATGCTTAAAGGCCCTTTCCAAAAATTATTTTAAAAAAGCTCAAGCTAAAAATGTACACACTGCATATCAAAACAGCTTTGATTTTTTACTTGAGTAACACGCACACACACACATATTTGGTGCAGCAAAAAATGTGTGCTGGCATGGTGATGGCTGAAAAAATAGAGGTGCAAAGATGTACACAAAAATGTGTACAACATAAAACAGATGAAAAAGAAACTCCAGCTTTTTCTTACCATAAAATATTCAACATGCACATCCCCCCTATGCAGATATTAAGAGTACATATTACTCACAATCAAAGGGAATGTAATACAAATCACATATCATGTAACATATTTAAGGTCTGACTCAATTCCAGACTAAGCCTGCAAAACTTATGATAAACTGAAGAAGAAGATCTGACGTGCAAAGTGTTCTAGATTTTACTTATTGTGATCATTTTTTTAATTATTTGACCCTGAATTTATGGCACAGATTAAGAAGCAGCTGAACAGCTCTCTTTGCAGACCAGAGAGGCAGTAACAAACAACAATTTTCAAGCAGTTAAGATATATGTAACATTTAGTAACATTTTCCTCATTAACATGTAAAAAACTGAGGACTTTAGGATTCTGGTTCCGGCAACTCTTTTTGGATTTATCATCTTTTAAAATCATTCTAGCAATGCTGGGATGCTTGTCCACAGCTGGTATTCTGCAACATGAATAGAGTTGAAATTTTAACTGGTGGCAGTAATGCAAACTTGGCTTATTAATATCAAATATGTAAGATAATTGGAAGAAAGGAACAAAACCATGGAAGCTAAAGTGCAGTGAAACTAAAATCACATTACTTTGCTGCTAACCAGGTCAATATATAGCTTGATTAGGATAAATTCCAGTAATTTCAAGGTTAACATCATATAAATAGCCATCTTTCAAATTGTGGCAAAACAAAAGCATTAATAAATTGACCAAACAACATAACCTTCTGACAGAATATCTGAAATATTAACAATTTGTGAAGAAGAAATTTTAACAAGAGCTTTATCTTGTTAAGACAATTAAGATTTAAAACAAAACCACCATTACACTTAATCACAGACTACAGAGAAGCAGAAATTACATTTTAAGTATCTGTGATCCATGAGGAAAACTAGGTGCTGTCAGCATGAGATACAGGAAAAGCTGTGTAGCATTTGAATGTGCAAAAACGACAGGAAATTGTGGAGTATGGACTTCATTTTCTCTCATTTCTGTATGCCTTACAGCACAATTAATTCTCCCACATAAGAGCCTTAGGAGAGAAAAAATTTAAAATGGAGAATTTTGAGGAATAGTCAAATAGAAACTTTGTCTAAATAACCTCTGTGACTTTAAGATTTTAACTTCAAATATTTTTGGAAAAAGAAAAAAAAAGGTTAATTTCGGAAAAGCTATCACAACTATATATTCAACTGCTGATATGCATCCCAATTTTTTAAATTGTGTCAGAATGCACCTACTTCCAAGAAGTATCAGTGAAGCAACAACACACAATGACCAAAGCTACTACTACTATAAAGATAGCAAAAAAGTAAGAGATAGTCCTTAAAAGGTTCTTCTTTAAATACAAAATTAGAACCAGCTTAACTTTCCTTCATGTAAGCAATAGCACTGAGATCATCAAGATGAGACAACAAGAGTAAAGAAATATGTAGTCCAGTTCCTGTTTAACATAGTCTAAGAAAATGATATGAACACAAATTAAGTCTTTTGAGGAGTTCACCTAAAGCATTGTTCAGTATAACTCATTTATAACACAGCAAAGAGTATCTGCAAGCAATAAAATTCAGAAATAAGTGACTTCAGAAATGGAGAATTGCACACATCTGTCAATCTTTCATTATTGCAATATTCAGGGTATAGTAAAAGACAGCACATATAATAAACTATGCAGACTTATGAATATTTTTCCCCACTTTCCTTTGCATGGTTTGAAAATACTCAACCTATCATGAGCAGTGTATGAAAACACACATTTAAGAAATCTTCTCTTACCCACCTATCAGCACCAGAGCTCAAACCACTCCAGCTTTTTTCTTCTTCATATACACAGTACTATTTTCCAATCCAGCTTAAGCATGCGATCAAATTCATGAAGAATTAATATAGCAACTGCATTACTTTCATTTACAATAACTGTAATTCTAGTAAACATAATCTATTCAGATACCCTCACAGCACATAAAGTTGCATAATTTATGCTTTAACTAATGTGCAGATCATGCTAGGTAGCACACCTTTGTGGAAAGAAGCCATCCACATTGCTACAGAAGTCAGTTATTAATTCCTTAGCCTTTCTCAAATGTCACTTTTATCAGCTCTTACAGCCACTTACCAACAGTTTTCTGGCGCACGATGCTCCTTGCCTTTTCTGTTCCCGGAGAGCCGGTGGTTGTAGCACTGCGCTGCCGCATGGGTGCCTGGCCAGGCTGGTCACGGCTCCAGCCTCTGGAAAAGGACTTATCAACAGAAGACTTCGGGAACTCATGCCCAACTCCTGCAAAAGTAAAATTGCAGATCTATTCACTTCTATTCTGCTATCAGATGATTGTAGATGTGTTCTTTCGAAGAATTTTAAAGCTGGATGGTATAAATTAAGTTACCAAAGCAAGCATGAATTCAAAAGCTCAGCCAGCACTAACTCTGAGGGATACTCAAACTTTTTCAGAAATGTTGGTGCTATTAAACTACTGTAATTTTCTTTTCTGAAAAAATAGGCTTACACAGGTTGTAGTCTGATACTACATGTAACTTTTCCTTTGCTGCTCCCATCAGATAAGATACACAAACTTATATATTTCAAAACATTAAATCTGGGGGCGCAGGTTTCCAAATAATTTTGCAATATTAAGGAACATCAAATAAGGATAACATAATTTTACGCAAAATGCAAAAGCAAAAAAAATTGGATGATAGGCTCAGAGAACTTTGGAAATTGACAGAAAATCCTATAGTAAGATTAAAATGAAACAAATTCAGACATTTATATTGAAGTAAATAAAGCTCATATAAGGAGCTATCAAAAACAGCTAGATGTAAAAAAAAAAAAAAGCGAAGCAAAGAATATTTGCAATGTATTTCCTTATCCAGATTTAGCTCACTAATAATCCAAACTGACACAATTACAATCATTAAAGGAGCATCTCTTTGGAAAAAGTGAGCTCTAGTCCAACATGTTCATTATTTTTAGCAAACAAACAGGGGCCAAGAAATTTGGCATAATTTGTATGATATCTATTAATTTTAAAGCTGGACTTGACTCTGCAACTCACATTTAGCAATGGAGGCTTTCTCTGAAATTTTGTTACTGAAGGCTAACATAAACTTTCCTCATGTTGCTCAGATGATTCAAAATGCTTTTTTAAAGTATATATTCAGATAACTGTACACATTCTTATCCTATACTAGACTGCTCTTTTTTTGCTGTTTGGTTTTTTTTTTAGTTTTTTGCGGAGGGGGGTTGGCTCTGTTTTGGGGTTTTGTTTATTTGTTTTCTTGGTGTTTGTTTTTGTTTGTTTTATTTTGTTTAACCTGTGTTTTTTTAGTAAGAAAAAGAAGAAAGGTCCGTAGTATAGGAAAACAAAAAATGCATGGTCTGGAATGACCTCTCAAGGGCAACTACAGAGAGATGTATTTCTGCCCAGTTATCACACAGCAGAAACCAAAACAAAATGCTGAATGATGACTCTGCTTAAGATGAGGCACAGAAGTATGTGAAATACTTTAAGCAAAAAAAAGCCTATAGTAACGTCCTCTTTAAGAGAGGGAATCCACATAGGTTGCTTTTCACTGACACACCCTAAGATAGTACTAGGAAGCACCTTCCCTCAGATTTGACTGTAGAGATAAAAAGTAGCCTAAAAATAACATGTTTTTACATCTTTGTTACACACCCTATATATAATCCTGCCTCTCACTATTAGATCACAGTGCACTTTTTAAGGGAGAACATTGCCATTATCCATGTTTTACAGAAGTGGAAACGAAGCTGAAGCTCTGTCTTCAAACTGAGAAAAGAATCCAGGTTTTGAAACTTTCAATCCAGACATCTATCCAGAAGGACAAACATCCTGCCCCTACCAATCCCGGAACTGTGCCACAGTAAGCAGCCACCTCCTCTCCCCATATTATCTCTTACAGAGTATTTTATGCATTTTTTAGGAATCGGTTTAAAAACAGGTACCACTCATGGATTATTAAATTATACTTTCTCTTTTTCTCTTTTGTAGCCCACAAGGTCTCATCATAACCAAGCCTGTCTTCATGATGGGCTAGTGATCAGTTAATACCCAAGAAAGCTATGTTCACCTTACATTTCATCTTTTAACATTTCAGGACCAATATTCCAATTGTGCTTGCAATGGCTTAGTTTTCACCAGCTGAGTAGTGTTTGTTATTTTCAAGAAGTTATGACTGGGACTCAATTATTTAATTTCTTTGATAAAAGGAGAAAGGCATAACCCACTATGGTGTAACATTTTAAGAACTACATTCCAAATGTGCCTATTTGCAGAAATAACATGTTGTGGCAATTCTAAAAAGCAGATTTGCCTTAAAGAAACAGGGTTATTTCAAGCGATGGAGATGCCTAACTAGGTATACAAAAAAAAGTGAGACCAAAATCATCCTGTGCCCAACACCAGCTCAAATTCAAATGATGTACATACAGTGTTGTCTTACCTTTGCCTTTGTGTTTTTTCTGCTTCTGCTCACTTAATTTATCCAGTGGCAGGTCACTGAGGTCCAGGCTATACAAGTTTCTAGCTAATACTTTAGTAAGTGTCTCCATTGTCAGTGACCACTCAGTGGCCAGCTCTTCCCAGTATGTCAGTGATGACATTACAGACAGCAAGTCATCCCAAAGTTCTCGAGAAATGTACACATTTAGATTTGCCTTGATCCAAGCTACTATAAGAGTCTAAAAGAACAGAGAAAAGTTGGATTGTGAGCATTAGCTGACAACATTCATATGTTACTATTTCAAAGAAAACTTCAAACTGCCACAGAAATTTCTGTGTAGTCCTGACATTCTTTTCCTCACAAATACATACAGACTTCTAATGAATTATCAAATGTTAACACAGGGTTCTGACTTAGATATAGGAACAACTGCTTTGACCCATTATTTGTGTATTCTTTTTTGTTCTGCTAAAGTAACTGGAGACTCTACAGATCCTAGTCACTGAGAACACACCACAACAGCACTTTGCAACTGTCAATTTTGAAAAGATTTGCTACAGCTTTCTGTAAGTAATTACAGAATTCTCTAGGAAATAACAAAATCCATCATTTAGGCATGGATAACACAGAAGATTTCATGCTGACTTGAGCTAATTTTGCTATGGCAGCAGACTAAAACTGCACACACTGCCAGTTATCTTCGCAGTTATTCCAACTCAACAATTCTTGAATTTTACAGTACCTGAAATACTCTTGTCACAGTGCCATTAAAATATGACAGAAAGTAACAAATGTAACCAGCTCTTTGACCCACACCATTCACATTATCTGGGTAACATACCAGTGATACAAGATGACAAACTAGCCAACTGCGGTTGCCGTATCCAATCCATTGATGAAAATTAGGTTGAATTAATTCAAGTGAATTTATGTTTACTTGCCTGGAAAAGAGGTCCTGCAAGTCTTCCAGCTAAAGTGGAGTTTTTTCTTCCTTGATACTGCAAGAAAGTTTGGGGTGGTATTTTCAGCACAGATTCAGTTACCCTGAGTAGCACAAGTAGCATCTGCTCCCTGCAAAACAGTATTAAACTTAAGAGTTACCATTTTGTTATACCTCTGTATATACCAAGGTATTTTTAAAAGTAATAATCAAGCCTTATTTGCTCAAACACATTCCAAAAATGTCCTAATGATTAAAAAGAGCCTAACTTGGTTATTGCATAAGAAATTATTCCAATCTTTTTTTACACTTAAAAGTGAGGAATCCCTGTTGCCCGGTAATATTTTCTTCCAAGTAATTCAACTGCTATCACCTTCAATAGCCTGAAATTAGAGGGAAAGTTTTAACTGTATTTTCAATCTGAGCTTTTTCTTTTTCCATGAATTACAGGTTTTGTAATTTTATATTATCATTAACATACTTCACGAATTATTTTGTGTGGCACAATCTTTGCCATTGTGATCTACAGTCACTTCTTTACACTGATGTGAAACTGGGAAAGAAAATACCAATCTAGTAGAATCTGTTTACTATTATCAGTCCCAAATTTCCCAGTGGCCAGCTAAATTGGCTCCTCAGAAGAGGAGACAAGCTTTACATGACACATAGTGCCAGCTTTACTTACCCAGACTTCAGGACAGATTGAAGATAAAGTCAAGATAAAATTGAATAAATCAGACATTTGAAATCCCCTTGCTACTTCTTCCTTGTAATGGAGAATGGTGGCAATATAGTACCTGATCACAGACTACTATTTAAAGGAGTGGGAAATAACAGGAATTCCTTTAAAGCAGGGTCTCTTATACCTGCTAGGCACTGTAAGAACTGGAAAGGCATGACACAGTTACACAGTACACAGACTCCTGTATACAATTACAAGTCAAGAACAACACACATCTGATTGTAATAATTATCCATGCTTGTCTGGGGCTTTTGTGTTTATTTTTAAATAAGGCTGTGAAGCTTCATATGTTTCAATATTTTAATGCTTTGATACATGGGCAAAATGCCCTGCAAAAAATCATCAGTAGCTCCTTAGTAACAGTCTGCATATCCCAGATTAGTCTTTTTGCACTGAGGTCTAAGCTGCCACAAATTAACTAGGAGTTTACTAGAAGCTTTAAGAAAGCAAATAACTTCCCCTGTGCTAAGTGTCTGTAGTGTTCTAGTTTGTGTATTTACTGATTTAGAGGAACTGGTTCATAAAACCAATACCACTCTACAGTGTTTACTACCAAGTAAATTTTGATATTTGTGTTGTGAACTAATAATCTAAGATAAAAGCATTAGCATTTTACCATGTCTTCTTGTCCATAGTCACTTGGACTACCATGTGGCGGTAGATATTGAGAACACGTTTGCACATATCAGTGTGTTCATCCAGCAGAGCTTTAAATTCATTTGCAGGTTCAAGAAAAAATATATTTGAAGAATTTATTATAAAAACCTGTAAGCAGAAAAGAGAGGATGTCATGATCCTGAAACACTCTGATGTTTTCAGCAATTCGGTTGGTAGAACCAGGAAGAAAAAATCTGTAACAGAAAATCTTTTCTATAAGAAAAGGTTGCAGATGCACACAGAAGTGCATGTTTAAATATGTCAGTTTGAAGTAATGATTAAGCAACAATGCTTTTTTCTACAAAACTTATTTGTATATTCTTGTTCTCATAATGAGATGATACAACAAACTACTCAAATTGATTAGTTTAATATGATGGACAAAAATGTCCCAGAAAGAAGTCCACTGCACAGAAGTTCCACCTCTAAGCCAGGAACTGACTAATACAATATATGGTAAATTGTTTGAAATAGTCCTGGTACACTGTGTGTGCTTCAGCATGACACAGCCTGTATTATGTTCTGGGAAACTAAAGCATTCATCCCACTGGGATCAGTAAAGCTTACCAAAAGTAGGAAACTGGACATGTTCCCGAAAGTGACTGACTTCAGTGGGCAGTAAATTAGGGCCTTCAGAATTAAAAGTAGGCAAGGACACTGCAGGAGCTACAGAAGCAGTTACTGAAGTGTTACTATGTTTTTATGTAAGTTTAGAATGCACTTGAATCTCAGACCTAGATTTTAAATTTTTTTTTTACATGTACAGGAAGTCAGAGGTACTAAAGTCATAACTTCCCTCTACCAAAAGCTTTGGATTTTTAAAAATTATTAGTATGCACTTTTACATTCACTAGCCCCAGCTAATTAACCTAACCTACTCTAAATGCCTAGAAATAAGTCTATGCAAGCATTAAATGGGAAAAAAACTCAAGACAGAAGTCTTGGATTATTGATTCACAGGGAAAATCAAACATGTTTCCAGGTCAGGAAATCTCTCAAATTGAGACATGGTACTGGGTTAGAATGATGTCTTGGCTCTGTTTCAGGCTAAAAAAAAAAAGATATTTGGTAGTCAAATGAACCTTTGTCTAAAAAACTTCAACGTGAATAATCTTCAAGACATTGTCAGATGTGTAAGCCTTAGTAGTATATTGCAAACAGATACAGATACTTCCTATTTCTTTCCTCAGTAACACTTCATACTCTAAAAAGTTGTTGAAACAAAGATTATGAAGCTTAAATTACTTTAATGTATTTGAATTTAAAAGTGATTTCAATTACAAAGTTTCTTTATATGCGTAACAGTGTACAGCACAAAAGAAAACTATCCATAAAATTATTCAAGCTGTAGTAAAAATGAGTTTTACTTAGCATGGTCACACACAGTAGAAGTGAACACAGTAAAGTGGCAAATGCACATTATTTTATTTTGTTCAGGATCAATTTTCTGCTGGATATAAGAATATTATGGAGGCCACAGTAATATACCCACCTATATGAATTTATGTGCACGCACATATACATAAAATGCACACACTTTATAACCATAAGAGCATTTCAAAGACCCTCAAATTATACCCTCCCAATTTTCCACAGCTTTTGCTTTCAAATATTTTGCTAAATATTTGAAATTAACATGATTTCTACCCTGTCAAACTGCCTAGAAGCTATTAAAGAACTTCTGTTAGGATACAACTGCAACTCTTGCTTTCTTAATGATATCACCAGAGTGTTATGGAGCCTCAGCAAACTTTTCAAGCATGCGGTAAATTCAGAAAAAGATTAAAAAATATCCCTGTACACCTTATTAATAGTACTAGAAAAACTACAGGATTGGATGGTTTGGCTTTTGTGACCAATAGCGTAAAAGCAAAAAGCCTCTAAACATTCTCATAAAAGCTTAATTACATTTATTTGAAGATGTTGCAGTAGCATGAGGATTCTTTTTTCTCTAATATAATGCAGAGGAGAATTTAAGTTCCAATGCAAAATTAATTTTTTTAAATTGTGTTACCCAGCACTGGTCTATACATTGTTCTACTTCAGGTCAATAAAGATACAGAGAACCAGTGTCATTTGTCTAACCTTTATCATCATACTTGTTGCATATAAAATAATTTTAAAATTTAGACATGCTTTAGAGATGCATGGGATTCCCTGGCAGAAGTATTGCACTACGATCCACTCTTTATGTGCTGATAACAAGAATTTTAGGTAATTTCAGATAGATAATTTAGATGAAATTAAATACCAAGTCTGTTTCATACCTGCAATACTGACTGCACTCCAGCTCGTACATTTTGCTCTTCAGAATCAATTTCAGATGTTTTATGCAAAGTGTCTTCATAACAGCCATTTCTTGTCCAGTTTGAATTTCTAACTCCATGACTAGAGTTCATCCCTTTTTCCTGAAAAATATTTTTTCTTAAAATTCCACAGAGTTTTAGACAAGTATTTTGGCTTTATATTAAAGGAAAAAGGATATAATACGTACTAAATAATAAACAACAGCAGACAGCAGACAAATGCACCTGAGACACAACAATATTTCATGAGGCTTGTAGCAATTATCTTAAACTAACTGAATGAAGTAACTACTATTTTTGTCACCGTTTTATTTGTATATAATTTTTACACAGTTGATAGTTGGCATACTGTATAATCCACATCTTGAAAACAGTTCATAAAATGATATGAAATTTTAAATTGAACTAAGCACATTAAAAGCTACAGATAATGGATAAAATTGGTAGCTCATCCATACAGTGTTTTACCATTGATTTTCCTCAATAAATGCTCTGACACCAAAGAAAACCACAAATGAACTATCAAGGAAGCCACATCTCTGTCTACTGGCAGATTAATGCACAAATATTAACCAATAATATTTTACCTCTTCTCTTTCTTTTCCTTTCTCTGAAGAATTATGATCAACATTTTCTTCACAATCTACAGCTGTGCACTGCATTATTTCTTCAGGTTCTTTCATAAATAAAGGTTTGTCTTCTTGTTGAATCCATTCTTGATACACCTTCACCACCTTCCTCATAGCAGCTGCTTCACATATCGGCAACAGAAATGCCTGGAAGTAGAAAAAGAAAGAAAAAAACAACTGTTACAATATTTGAAATAAGTTGGGCTCTATAATGTGCAAGTCCTAAGAGATAAAGGTGGAAAGAGCCACTGTTGGATCCCCGTATTCAAACTATTGCCAAACTTAAATGTTTGCTCACTTTCTTCATATGTAAACTGAAAACATGAAAAAACCCCACATTTAAACAAGAAAGCTTATCAAGAAATACTTTGAAAAAGATAAGAATACACCATATGGGTGTATCTAGTTAGCACCTATCCTGCTGCAATTAAGACACAAACACTCATCAAAATATGTAAAACAAACGAGCAGAAGTTTCTTTTACAACATCTTCCATTCAGAGGATTTGGAAAAGTGGAGTTAAACCAGCTCTAAATGACTGAGAAAAATTCAAGTGACACACAATACTGGTAGTCTTCTATTTTATTTTTAGCTAATTAAGATTTTACAAAACAGTATCCTTAACGTGAACTACTCCCTGAAAAAACTTCAGTATTATTGTCTCTAAAAATCATGCATTTGAGTTGGTACAATGGCTGATCAGTGCCCTCTTCAGAAGGTTTTCTGTATTGGCTGTGCTAGTAACAACTAGTCATAGACCAGAAACTTTTAACATTAGTCAGATTTTAATGAACTACAAATACACTTAGCAAAGACCATGATGCCCTAACTATATATTCAGAAGACCAGATAAACTACACTAACACTCAGTTTTACAGGGTCTGTGCTGCTGTGACTGATGAAAACTAGTTGCCCATGTCTTTAAGGAGGGTCCACTTAACACAGGTAGTATGTTCACTCTGGAAACAGAGATTTCATACCATTATCACACAAAAAAGAATTCAGCTATGTATTACAGGATTAAACTGACAAGTTCAGTCATATACTTCATCATCAAGTCTAACATTCTCCTGCAAGTCCATACACGTTTTTTTGTACCCTCAAGCCTAAAATGCATAAAACTGGTTCTCTACAGACAATCTTTCCACCACTCAGTACCACTGAAACCTCCTCTTGACAGGAATAACTTAGTCCTCATGTTTTAGAAACACTACAAACATCGTGTGTATTAGAAATTAATTTACACTGAAAACTCCTGGCTAAATAATGATGCAAATAAGATTTCATAATTGCACATGAAATCCAAATAATCTACATAAACTCACAGAATGACTTTTGAAAAGAATTAAGAAAATTGGATTTGCTTCTTTTCACTGTGCGTACAGTGAAAAGTAGACCATTGACAATTTATACTCTACACTCAATGTCTCGGTCTCTGTAAACCCTTGAGTGTCAGCTGAATTCAGATAACTCTGCTATGTCCTTCAGTAATGTGTCCAAGCTCTTGACTACAAGGGATGTGGATAAGCTTCTGACATTTATTTGCCTCATTCAAAAATATTTACTTCATTCAGATAAACAAGATTTAAAATGTTCAGCTTTCTGATGTTTAAAGCAATTAATGTTGTGCATTTAACTTGAAACTTAGTATACCTTTCTTTACTATTATTCAGAAATCTCTGTGTGTCTTTTGATCTATAGCATGGGGCATAAAGAAAATTTATCTTATTCTATTCTCCCACACTGAACCCTTAAGTTACTATTAATAAAGACTCCATATTCTGGCATATGTTCTCAGTTTAAATTTGTTTTAATAGTTTCCAGTAGAGAAATACTATTCTGAGTATGCTCAGCTAACATTTCTGGTTGCAGTGAAGTCAGAAACAGAAGCTGCTACCTTTTATAGCCATCTGTCCTACTCTTCTGATGAACACTATCAAGGAAAGGACATTCAGATGCTCCTAAAACAGCTCTTTAACAGCTGCAGACTCCCACAGGAGGCTTAGGTTAATATGTGAGTTTTAATACCTACAGTGTTGATGTATGAAAAGATTAAACATTCCCTTCTATGGGGAACTGTGAAGTACAAGTTAAATGTTGCTAAACTGGTTGTTAAAGATATAAAATTAGAAAAATTAGGAACTAGGGGTATTCTACAGAGAAAGTATTTCAGAATGTTAGCTTCTTGATTTTTGAAGGCAGAATGACTGAAAAAACCTGTAACTTATAATGTTCTGCTTAACAAATGCTCTTGAAAGAAAACCATGACAATAAAAATATACAATATAATAATCAAAATTCTTGTATTCTAGAGTTTTTTACCTGTCGAAAAATCTCAGTTAGAAAATTAACATTGTTTCTTTTAGAAGAGAAGACTTTTCGGACAATTTCAATATCAGTTAAATGCTCTTCATCAATACTGCAGAGGCTGGAAGAACTTGGTTCTCTCTCTGTTAGAGTACTTGTATTAGAATGAGATTGTTCTGGTTCTGCATTTCTATCCTGCTTATCAGTACTGTCATTTTTGCTGTCCTCCCTTGAAGCCATGCTAGCAGCTGCTCTCTGAAAAAAAGTTTAAAAATATTCCATAGTTCATTTTTAGTACAGCAATAAATCAATACTATTTAAGTATAATTTTTAAAAGAATTAAAGAAAAAAGAAACAAACAAAAGGATTTACTGCATTTTAAGGCTTCTAATGTCCAGCTGATTAAAAACAAATCACAAAATTTGAAAAAAAAAAGCAGCATTGCAGGTACTTTCAAATAGAATTAATAAACATAAGATTTGTTTAGAAATTACTTTTTTTAAAAAAACTTTTCATTAGTCGTAATTATTGGAGAAGAGCACACTGCTGACATAACAATTAAACCAAAAACATGAAAACTTATATATTTTTGTGTATTTGGTTTTACCTGAATATTCTTTGGCACATTTTCACCTTCCATCCCAGGAATATGAGGTCCTGTATGAGGTTTTGGCTCAAGCCAGAAAGACACCAACCATCGAATGACAATAACACGAGCCTTAATGAAAGGTTCCTTTGTGCAATAGATTGCCTCATTGGTTTCAGCATCTTTCTTAACTATTACGTAGTGTGGCTTTGGTCTCATTTGTGGTATATCTGTATGAAAATACAACATCTTAAAAATACAGGCAGAGAAAAAGATCTGCATAAGAAAGAAATCCTAGAATCATAACCAATACACATGAACTTTCAGAGGTGCAGTTTTGCTGCATTCACTGTTGCACCACTCATTCCAAGATGCACTGGAATGGATGCAACAGAGAAAATGTCAAGAACATAAAAGACATCAAAACACTTGAATTTTCTCCTGAAGGGAGACAACACTGTTGGTCCAAAAGACAGAAACTTATTTCTGCTATGTGGAACCTTTAATTTTTTATCTGGAAGTTATTTCTATAGCCTTATGTTTTTGCTTACATTTTTTTTTCTATGTAAGTAAACACATTTTATTATCTTTAGGTTCTTCCAAACTACGTTATACTCAATATTTAAAGAAACTTCAGCAAACTTACTACTTCAAATTTTCATTGAAAACTATGAAGTTCCAAGTAGCAAAATAACTGTCAACTAGACTATGACCTATACAAGAAAACTACTTCCATATAAAACTAATATATTGACAAATCTTATCATGGCTACAGTGGGAGATAAATAATTCCAAAATGCAAATGCAATAAACACAGCCTCTTCTGGCCCTGCAAAAGAATAAAGATGAATGGAACAGAGAAATCCTACTGCAAAGCCACATGAGCTTTGCAGCTTCACCTAGGGCCCCATTCGCACTGGCTAATTTTGTTAGACTTTGCTGCCAGACCACAGGCACGTACATTTTCCTATGACTTAGCTGCAAGATGACTCTGAGGCAATAGCTTCTATACTGATTTGTAGGGAATGAAATAAAGGATGCTCAGGGGCACATCAGCTGGCAGAACTGTGATTGTTCGGGGACTAGAGCTGACAACTCCATTTTCACCGTCCCATGATGGTTCAGAACTGTTTAGCCTTTCTGGTTCTCTACTGCACTAGAGTCATCGGTACTCCTGAATCTGCTTCAGAAAAAACCCATGACAGTACTTAACTCAATGTGGATGGAAAGAACATATGTGGTAAAAGCACTACAAAGATGGGGGGACACATGGATAACATTTTTTAATTGTGCATTTTTCTGCGACTTAACACTGCAAAATGGCATTACTGGGTTTTACAGCCCAAGACATGGTGCAGAATAGTTCTGCATTACCATCATCAACCTAAAGTAGCAATGATACTTTCATGTGCAAATGACATTTCTCTGAAAGTGGCATGGCAACCCACTGTAGTCCTAGTCCTGTAAGGGCAAATATGAGATATACTCCAATACAAAAAGAAGACAAACATTTGTGTAAGGACTGATTATAATATGTGCTGCCAGGACACCCTGATGCTAGTGTTTCAGTATCATGATCTCTATCTAGTGACAGTAAAAAAACCCCAGGAAACTCAAACCAAAACAAAAATCCAAACCAAAAAAAACAACTAACAAAAAGACGGAAGCATGGAAAAATGATGGTCCTATCCATATACAGAGAGTGACAGATTGAACAAAGACGGTTATGTCAGCACTGCCTTAACTCTTCTGTAGCCTGCAGTACACGAGCAAGAGAGAAGTTTTACAGGCCAACCAGAAAGCAGTTAAAGGATACTAATGCTGAGAGTCAAAGAAGATTTTAAAAAGTCACACTGAACAATGCAAAGGTATTCCCTAACTGTATCTTCCTACAGCAAAGTCAAGAGTTGTTTTAAAGGATCCTGTGTAACTTTGCCAGTTTATGATGTTAGAATCCAAGAGGGACAAATTTGGACAGCAGTGAAGAAATAATCAACTGTTGTCTAAGCAATTATATTATGACAGCCTTTTTAAGGCATCTAAAGTGCAACCAGTGTGTCTGCCAGACTGCTGTAAAGATTTCCCTGTTATCATTACAAATACGCAAGATCCAGCACCTGCACTGAGGATATCCACACTGGTCTATCTCAGTGGCATTTCAAAAGCCACATACATAAGCAGTGATAGAGCCATCATGATGTTGCTGAACTGAGGAATGTTTCCTGCAAGAACTTCAAAACTATATCCACACTGTTCAATGAAAGCACTATTCTTAAAGGAAAAAACCTATGATTCCTGCGTATAATATACCTAAGTACTTAACAAATGCACAGAATACTCTTTGACAAGTTTACAAATGGTTTATTTACTGCAAATAATAAAACCCCAGTACATTGTTTTCATTCTGTGGAAAGCAGCAGGTTAGTAAGAAAATTAAAAATTAAGGTATCTTAAACAAGCATGTGTAACAGTACAATCTGTGAAAAATAAAGCAAATGCCCGGTAGCACAGCATTTAAAGATGGACAAATCAGTTCTCTCTGGTATCTACTAGCATTCAGCAGAGCACAAAGGCTGCAGTACTGGCAGTATTTTCAGAAGGACTAAACATGCAGTAAACATGGTTTTGCAGCAAACATGTTTTTGCAGCACACTGTCTCCTCCTTGTTTCATGATAACCTCTCAGAACATCCTCTTTCTTTAACATGTTTCAATAGCATTATGTGCTGCAGCTGCTTCTCAAATGTATCCTCCTTCCAGCTGCTTCTCAAATGTATCCTCCTTCCAGCTCTTCATATATTTTCAAATTCTGTCCATCTTGAAAGAAGGTATGAAGGCTTCAGATGAGAACACAGACATAAAACCAAAGCAAAACAGATCTTGTTAGATGGACTCAAACAGCACAATAATAAATATTCCCATCCCCCAACTTTCCATTTTTTCTTTCTATTGTGTTTTGGGCTTTTCCCACCCCCTGCCCTTCCCCCTCTGGGAACCTGATGTGAGCTGATGACAAAAAGAAAAGGAAGCTGAAGGTAGTGGAAGACATACACAGGGTAGAAAGTGAACAGGCTAGCAAAAACACACTGCACACCTGTAAGCTTTGACCATGCCTAATTTTTAAGACAATAAAGGGTTCATAAGGAATGAAGAGCTAAAGATAGCTGTAGAACAGCCCACATTAGTGTCTCCCTGTAAATGAAGGAGGCTATCTAAATGGCTTGGAAATGGCAAAAAGGCACATTACTATGACAAAAGAAGCAATGCCCCTGAATATTACTGTCATATCTGTAGCTCTTAGTAAACAACTTCTAAGTCAATCTCAACAGATATTTAACAAAGACTTTACAAACAAAATAAACACTAAGGCAAAAAAAAAAAAAAACAAAACCCCAAACCAAAACATAAAAAAGCAAAAAAAAAAAAACCCCTCTAAACAAAACCAAACCAAACTAAAAAAAACCATAACCCCCCTCAAAAAACAATCTCATGGGCTTTTCTAATGCTGTATTCCTCTTCCAAGTCTGTAATACTAAAGCCAGAATTTGAAGGAGCCACAATACTTCTTGTAACTGGAATGCTTGGTGCTTGTTGCTGTAGGCAACATACTTATCAGGAAAGAAGGAAAGAAATCTCAGTCCAGTATACTGTCTCCAGTAAAGCCCTGTATCAATGCTGGCTTACTGAAACTACTGTTCTGATTTGTACTCATGACTTCCCCTAAATTAAACACTACACCAGTAGCATAAGAATTGTTCTTAGTAGCAGGCTCAGTGCCCAAGTTTACCCTGCCTTCTGCCTCAAGGCTGTAAATTAAGAACAAGCACAGGATTATTTTCAAATAGGTTGGGAAGATGCATGTCAGAGAAGAACATCTTCGAGGAGAAAAAATTATTCAACTTACCAATGCTTCAGTTGTTTTCATCACTCTATTGTTCCAAAAATCCTCATTATAGTTGCTCACTGTGCACAGTCTAAGGCACAGTACTTCTTGGGATCTATGCACATTTCTTCTTGTTTCCCATTGTCCTCTTCTTAACTAAGGCCTTGGAAATTTCTTGTTTACCATTCACCGAAAAACAGAGGACTACAGTAACACTTCTATGGAAGACTCAATCAAGATCTTCACAGAAAGAGAAAAATAGCACTTCGATATTTCTTGTTCTGGAGCATCAAGAAACAGTAGGTTTGCTTTCTCAGCACTGCTTACTGTCCCTCTTGTAGCTATTTTATCACTCAACCTCTTCAGCATCTGGACAATAACTCTTATTCTACTGTTACTTATGGCTGTATTCATACTGGTTCTTCTCCTGTAGATGAGAAAGCCCGGTGTTTGTCTTTCCCAAGAGAATATGGCTTTGACACAACCATCTTTCAAATCTAAATAAATGTACACGGACCAGAAGAAGCTAAGACCTCTTCAACAAACTTCCCCAAAAGCCTAATTTTAGAATATGGAATTGTGTCTGGAGATCACTGCTCTGGAGAGTCCTTCTGAGATGCTGCATCAACAGATAAGAGGAATGGTGATGTGACTGTGTGACTCAAGTGACAAAATGGTAATTTAAAGCCTATGTACAAAGTACTGCTTTGCAAAGAGGAGTCTTGAACTCTGTCGGCCTACAACCAACACGTGCATGGGTGCATGTAAACCTGAGAGAACAAAATCAAGATTTGCAAACAACATTCTGGTTTAAAATGGGCTAAAAACCCTGAGTAAAACTCGGGTTTGCTTAGAAAACACTGAACATTCCACTCTCTACATGGAAAGAGACATTCTAGTACTATCAGCTTTGAAAACTATGTTAAACCCTAACTTCATTTTCCTACTGCAAGCTCTTGAAAAAAATGCAGTCCGCACAAAAACCTAACTTTGCCCTGTCAAAAATGTAAAAATGTGAACAAGCACTGTATAATCCAAACACTGTGATTCTGTACAGATAAAACCAACACACCCAAAGAATAGCACACTAACACCTTTTATTTTGGCAGCAGTAGTTTCTCTTCAGAGCACAACTGAGATCAGCAATGGTTACATTATAGAAAGGTTTTACAAGAACATTTAATTTACCTCATTCAGGTTAACAGAGCAAGATTGACTCTAATGAAAGGGTCAGAGGCTTCCACAAACAAAGAACTGAAAATCATCAACAGGAATCTTAACATGTTCTTTCATGACAAATACATTTGGAGAATGCCCTTCATGGACAACATGACTCAAGCCAAAAACTGCTTTGCTATATTGTCCTGTTAGAGTTAGAAAGCACAATCACCTGTCTCAAACATTGCTAAGGCCACAGAAGGGAGGAATTTGTGACAGGAAGGTGCTAATTCCAGGCTTGACAGAGGCTAGATCTGGTTAGCACATCCTGGTTATCACACTCCCTCTGTGACAGACAGTGACAAGGAGCACCTACTTATATGCATATCACTGGTCAAAAAAGCATCATCCCAAGTTATGGGAAGGTGGCATCTGTGGCCACCAACGGCCACCAAAGCTTCCCCAAACACACCTCTGTGGACACCTGGAACCTGGACTGTATAAAGGCAGAACTGCTGTTCAGGTATTAGGACCTAGGGGGAGCTTAACAAAGCTTAGGAAGAACCATGTATTACTGATAGTGGATACAAAGAATGCAGAATTTAGGAGCCATAAGAAAATTTGGCAGAAGGTATGGAAGAAATTATTAAAACAATCTCAGCAATTCTGATTAAATCAGTTCCAGCTGGGTAAAAGGTAATTCCACAGGGGTATCACCAACCTAAGAAACCCACCATCCCAAAAGAAGAGAAAGACTGAACAAGCAGACTTATTAGCATAAGATGCATTTAACCAATGGAAGATGGAATAGTAATTAATAAGAGAACTATATCACTTGCTGCCAATTAGCAATAATTCCTTTGTTTCTAAAATGTATAAATACTGAAAAGATTTGATTGTAAGCAGCAGAGCTTGTGGAGGTAGCACCCCTTTCAGCACAGAACTTACTAACAGATGAACAAACCAGGACCCGCTCCCCAACACCAAGCCCAGGGCGAAGAAGGCCCAACTAGACACCGCAGGATCCATCGGTGGTGACCACCTTCTGCTCCCACACTTTCTCCCTCCTTTTCCTTCTCTCCCTCTCCCTCTGTCTTTTCTTTCCCCATGCAGTCAGTGTTACAAAATAAAGTCAGTACTCCTGAACCAGCATTTGTTCTTGTTGTCACCTCAATTTGGGCAGAGGCATCTCTCACTAATCAGATCATAACATCGCTATTAGATAAAATGTAATGATTTTATCAGCTGTGTTAACACTTACCAAGTATAGGGTTATACAAGCTGGTCTCCTTACAGATGTTGGGGAAAATAGAAGGTAAGTAGTATTTCTTAAAATTTGAGAATAAAAATGAAAATCCCTTTTCCTGGTTTTCCTTGTTCTTCCATTCTAAACTCTTAACCTTAAAACAAGAATTTGGACAAAGTAAATATCTACAAGTAGAACAGGTAACTCATGAAATGTCCTCTTTTTAAGTTATTTCTTTGAAACAAAATCATATATATTTTAACAAATAGTTTTAGAAAAATGAAACAAAAACTAGCTGGGAAATGTCAATGAAATAAAGATCATTCTCTTCCAAAATATTGGTTCAAAATGAACACATAAAATACTGAAACCAACAGAAATACACTCGCTTTTGCAGTCATCTTGCCAAAACGGGGAGCATGCCCAAATTGACTGTTTTTAATGAAACTGTTTTTATATTTCAAAATGTTTAATAAAAAAGAGTAACTATCCATGCCATTCAAAATATTTCTTTGACAAATTCTTTTAAGACATTTTGACTAACAAGTGTCCATACAGTCATCATAATAGGTGCTTGGATTCATTTGTGTAATTGGCAACATCAAACAAACAAATTTTTCAACCACAAGCAGCAGAAGATACAACTTTGAAGTTGAGTTACACAAATGTACTTTCATGGATTGTGAGTGCTAAGCATTCCCCTTTATGAAATGTTTTCCTACATGGTAAGTAGTACCAAGCATGGTACATGCTCCTCAAGAAATATAATATGCAGTTTCCATCTTTGTTCCTGAGAATTCATCTGCCTGCAGAGCTAGGTAATCTACCAAGTCTATCATAAATAATATAAAGGAAAAAAAAGACTTCATTTTATTTTCTTTTTTTTCCTTTCCCCTTTACTTCTCCATTTTTTACTCAAAGGCCACAGTTCTATTATGATCCGTTTTCAGGGCAACAGGTGTCTAGAGTGGAATATATATGCATATATTTCACCCCCAATATAACTCAACATATTAGCTGATATATATATATATAACTTAGTGACACAAAGTCCTTTATCATAACTTAGTATCAAAGAACCTTGCAACTATCATTGGCCTCTAAAGGGACTTCAGAGAACTACTTCAGCACTCACATAGTAAACAAGCTCTATGACACCTGTCTCAATGACCTATCAGAATTTAAATATAAACTAACAATTTATTACAGAAAAGGCAGTTGTCTTCAAAAATATAAGGGCTATTTTTCTTCAAAGTAAATAGCTAGCATTAAGCTTACACTAGAGACCACAAGTATGAAGACCTCTATTCAAAGCGGGAGACGCTGGAAGCAATAAAATGAGGCTGGAAATTATTCCAGCATGGCAAGTACTCAGAGAAAGATGGATAAAGGGGAGCCATGAAATATGGCTTTAACACATGTTATGGTTTAACATATATTTGTACACTGTCCATCTTCTCTAGCAAAATCTGCCTAAGTGTGAAGAAATACTTATAGGTCCCCAACTGGGTTCTGAGGGACAAGTGTGGCCCAGAAGGCAGGACACAGCAACACCTACCATGGCATGCAGCACATGACAGCTCAGCAGGTTCAGAAGCAGCATGTGCTAACTGGCCAGCGAATCAATTACATACTGCGTAACAGCTGAGCCGCAGTTTTTCACAGAAGCTGCTGCTATGCCCCATACTGGCTGAGATCATGGAATTGTCAAACTTCAAAAGAGAAGAACATGGTGTGTCCGAGTTGCACACCATGGACTAAATACTCATTCAACTCTTCATTTTCTGCACACAGCTGATCTACTGGTTGAAGACAACTAGATAGGGAAGGGAAGATGAAAATGAGAAGGGAGCTGAAATCAGTATTGGTAGAAGTGACTGACAGGTCTTGTTTTGCCTCCATGCCACAATCTGATGGACGATCCTGTTGTAAAAGATCTAGGAATCTTCACACAGAAGACAAGGGAATATTTTTCTAGAAGAATTTGCTTTTTACAAAGAAGGGAGTGGCAAGGAAGGATTCTTCAAAACATTTTTATATGTATTTGCAGAACTACAAGTAAAAAACTTACTGTAAAGGACAAAGAGGTGTTAATTGTTTCACACTTGTTTGCTTGAAAATTACGGAACATACCTGAATTACCATGTATTTCAAAAGTGCTTCTAAAAAATAGCTTGTTAAATCTTCTTGTCCTTTATCTCCTGATTGCGGAGGAACAAGTGGAGTGATTTCTTCTATAGTCACTTGAGCTATTTGAAGAAAAATAGAAGTACATCTGACATTTAGACCATTTCTTCTCATGAGTAAACATCTACAAAGTTATGAAAGTAGAAATACACTGCAGTAGCAGAGACAATTACAGGTAAAAGAGTCCACCCATAGATTAATGAAAATCAGGAAATTCTAACTTCTAAACCACCATGGAACTAATTTCTTACACATATGAAAAGCACAGCAGACAATAAGCAGGTCTTCTCTATGCACTTTCGGAACCTACCTGCCAAACCCAAATTTTTTAAAATTTCGTTTGGAACTTATGTAAACAATAGTGTAACACGCTACACAAATGCCAAATCTTTATATCTTTCACCATTTTCCCATTTAGCAGTTGATCAGTTACATTTCCTTTAAGTTTGACTATCTGCAGCCTTCTTTGCCCCCACAGTGAAGCTAGTTCAGAGTCAATTTTTCTCCTATTCCTGTAGTTAGATGTTCACATTTTAATCTTTGCACTCTAAATTTCACAAGATAACTCCAAAATGGGCTTAAGTAAGTAGCAAAATTTTACTTGCAGAGCTATCCTGCCATGAAATTCATCTGCTGTGTTCCAGCAAATTTAATTACTAGTCATGGAGACACTGCTTTTCTCTACAAGCAATAAAATAATCAAATACTAAGAGAAGATGGAAAGAAGGCAAAGCATAACATTCAGGGGAAAAAGTGTTCAAGTTTTTAGTCCCATTCATGTCAATGCACAGTTTGCATTTACATTCAAAGACCCCATCCAGTTGCAAATCATTAATAAATGAGCTTCAAATCCCACTATCAAGAACAAATTGAGTTAGGAGGCACTTAATACTAGAGTGTACAAAGGAAAAACTGTCCTAAAAATCATCTTAAGAGAAAAATCATCCACACACTATTGATTAGGGCCAAGATAATGACCTTACCATTAAAAAAATCCAAATAAACAAAACCCCAGAAAGTATAAAAACCTCATCCCAGAATGCTCAAACTTTTCCACTCATGTAAACCTTTAAGACCTCAAGTTTTTCAAATTACAAGGTCTGTTTCTTTTTGAAGATTCCAAGTTGCAAGAATACAACAACTTCAATTACCTGGTCATACACAGACACATTTGTCCTTACACATTGGCCTAACAACCACTCATTCTCTTGAAGGTCACATCAGAAACATCTTTGCACAGCCTGCTCCCTGGAGGATGAACAAAGCTAGTGCAAGTATTCAACACAAGCAGAATTCACCTGTGCAAGTTTGCAATAGATGCAGGATCCTCTTGCAATTTTTAGTAAGTACACACAATTGGTCACTTTATTTTCACCACTATGCATTAAGCTACAATAATCTGCTTGGAGGGAAAAACCCCAACAACCACAAAAAACAACTAATTCTGAACAACAACAAAAAAGACAGAGATTGTTACGGAAGAAGACCTGACAAACTGCTAAGAAACTCCTCTCAGCTCCATTATCTCCCTGGGTATGTATGTATGTATGTCAGCTACTTCAACTTGCCTTGTCTGTGACAAGATTTGAGTTATGTCAATAATTGAGTAATAATACCAAATTACTTACTTTCTTGGACATTAAGGGGAGGGTTAATGAGATTATCTAGTGTTCGGGGGCCATATTCAGATTGTGGTGATGAAAATCCAGGAATCAAGCAAGAAAACATCCATAATTGCTCTCTACTACAGTTATTTTGAAGTGCTTGCAGCCACAAAAGAAAGAGACGCACACCCTCTCGACGTATCTTAAAGGAAAAAACATGGAATAAGTTATCTTGCGCCAGAACAAACAAAAGCATTTCCATTTGTCCTGGAGGGAGAAGGAGAAGGGGAGAGATAAAAAAAAATGAGGACAGACAGTGTGACCCCCAGCAACCAGCAGAGTGAAACTAACACATCTGCTGCTCCTGATGAAACGCAAGGGCAAGCCTGGCACCTTCACTGCTGTTTGCCTCAAAGAATTTCTCACAGGGGTTTCTCTGAAAGAAGAGAAAGAAAACCAACGCATGGAAAACCAATCACTTGCTTGACTACACCACTGCAAGATGCCACATGAATTTTTCAGAAAATACAAAGACCGACATAAAATTTCTAAATATGTTCATTAATTATAACAACCGAGTGAGTGAGCTCTCTGTATCAGAAGGACCAATTCTACCTTCTTCCATTTCTCCTTCAAAAAAGGTAATAGAGTCCTAGAGCACTCCCTTCTTGGCTCTCATACTGGAGAATTTCAGTACCAGAGAAGCCGGCAGGTGGCTTACAGAGGAGTGGTGCAGCTGTTTTGTCCCAACTATTTAAATTACTCTACACACCAGCAGGCCTCCCTGGCATAGATAATCTTCCACTTCCAAGGTAGTCTGAGTCCCAGAATCAGCTTCCTTGACCTAACAATGAACAGTTAATACTTATTACTATGTTAATGCAAAATCCTTTAAACCACTGGCTACACTATATAAACACATTACTACTGTGAGTAGTTTTACTGAGATAAAACTGATGATTTGGAATCATTCTTTCATGACACACAAGTCATGATCTGGGTCTCATTCCTGGGCTTTTACTGTAAACATTTGCCCTTATGTTCTTATTTGTACTTTCAAGTATTGTAGACAAAATTGCATGCAACTTTTTGCAGTACCTTTAATGAATTTCCAGTGTGAAGAAGCTTCTTTAAAATCAACCCTAAAAAAGGGAGAAAAAAATTTGTTTGCTTTTGTTCTTTCTATATTAAGTAAAATGTCAGAGTTCTCGGTCAGACTTGATAGCCACTTTTGAACAAGTCCTTGGCAATCTCCAATTTAATCTTGGTGACCTTGATACCTTCAAGCAACTGACTCGATGCCAGAAGGAAAAAAATCAAATATCACCTTTCATAGCCTACTCATAGAATATTTTTCCCCAAATACTTTTGAGATGTGTACATAAAAAGTAAATCAAGTCATCACAATGCATAAAATCAGCATTCCCCATTTACAAATATCTCATGTCAGTTTTTAAATGTATTTCTAAGAGAAAGAATATAAGGAAAAAAATATTTAAAATATTTATTTTCATCTGTCTTTGTTCTTTCTCAGCCACTCTTCTATTTCTATATTCCCAAATATAAATCTATACAGAAGAGTATTCATTACATTGGCAGGGGTTTTTGTCTGTTTCTTTTATTTTCTTTTTTATTTTCCTTCACCTAGCTTGCAAAATTCTCTAGACCATAATCCCCGTTAAGCCATTTAAACTGTAAGGAAATGAGTGGCATAGTAGCCACCAATTGGTAGCTACTAATAAAAAGTAAAATGAAAGGGGGAGGAAAAGAAAATCAACTTACCAATACTATGAAATTGCCACCTCTGATGAATCCTTTCAGGAAGGAGTTGTAAAATTTTCTATAAAAAAACAGAACCCAAGGATGTATGTTGCAGATATCACCTTGGAAGACCAAACAGCCCTTTCACAAGGCCACAGATCAGAAGCTGAAGCATCAACTTAGAAAATTCCCAAAATGCTTTCTTTGGAAGCATTGTTGGCCTTTCAAGGTGACCCCATTCCTAATGCTAAAAATCCCAAAGGCTCTGACAGCCTGTAAGTCCTGCACTGGAGACTTCAGATGTTACTGCAGGTCCTCTGGCTCCACTACCCCTCTGAAGGACACTGCTGCTTACAGCACAGGGAATGGAATGGGATCAGTGTCTGTCTCAGCTGCTCTGCTTCACAACAGACTGCATTAAGTTATTCCACCTTTCTAATGGCTTCAGTTAGGATGTTCAGCTGTCAACTTGCGTCTGTGGCACAAGCAAACATATGCTTCAGCCTTTTCAACTGAGGGGTCATGAGCTACACCAAAACAGTGAAGACAAGACCTCTACAAATACAATGATCATCTCCAGAAACGAGAAACAGAGCACAGTTAGTAATTCCAAATCTACCATGCAAGACTTGCAACATTTACACTAGAGGCTTTTGCAACTTGTAAATAACCTTATTTTTCCTGGCTATGGCCCTCCAGCACACCATGCAACTGCCTCCACAGCACAGATCACCTAATATTCCTTTATGCAGGAACTAGTGAACAAATGAACTAGCTCTCTTTCACATTCACCCATGTACCTCACAGAGATAACATGCAATCAAAAGGTCAAAAATATCATGACTAAACAGAAATCACCTTTCTATGAATTTCAATGTGTATAACACATGATGGGGAAATATCACCACCAAAGAGTAATCAACTATCTAGAGACACAGAAACATCTTTTTCCAGTTAAGACATCTTGCAAAACAGCAAGTGAAATCTTTATTTTTAAAACATAGCACAGAAATTCAGCTCTATGCAAAAGTAAGAAGGAATGCAGTTAAATGGAAAGTATTTACAGACAACTGTAGAATAATAGGACTTAAAGCAAAAAAATACTCAAAATATCTTACCTCAAAAATAAAAAGAATAGAATCTAATTCTTCTCTCTGAGACTTGTGACCTAGTTGCAAAAATAAATAGTTAAAATAGTTTCATTATTAAAACAAAGAACCTTAAACATGTAAAAACCTGCATTTATACAACCATAACTTTGCACTGCTTCTGCAAATAAAAATTATACTCCACAAATACAGCTACAATTTGCATAACTTCCTATTATGGCATCCACAACTGGGAGAGATTAAGTTACACAATATCTTGTTAAAGAATAATTCTGCAGAATACAAAGTATAACACCTTAAGAATCCTCACTTTGCAAAATGGCAAACACAGTCATTGGAGAACAAACCTTTTTTGCTCACCTCCACTGAGCGCATATCTCATTGCTCTGCCTTCATTTGCAAAGTTGGTTCTTAAACATATTTCTGCATGGCTAATGTTGTCATTTGTGACCACACAGAGCTTTATTTATAGCACCCTGCTTTACTTCATAACAAAGGCACAAGCCATCAAGACAAAAAGAGGTCTGTCTGAAATACTTACCTTTTTGTTTAAGGCCCACTTCAATAGTCACAAAGTTTTCAAAGAACACATAATATATATGTGAAAAATGTAGGTCGAAAAACTGTTTGAGATCAATTGATTCTGCATTATCTGAAAAACAGAACATTGTTTATATTTATTTCAAATATTCAGAGTCAACCACTACATATTATCCAGCAGTAAGAACTGAAGATATTTAAAAGAAAATTATTGTTTTTTTAAATAAATAACTAAATAATTAAAGAAACTATTGAAGTTTTCATTCTTTACTCTGAGGCTAATTCAGAAATTCAGTATGGCATGCCATAAGTGCCTAGTGAATTTTAGAACAGAGAAGGAGCATCTTCTTGCACACCCATTGTTGGCATGACAGCAATGCCAACAAATGCCAGTCATGAACCCTAATTCCATCAGGACTAGCACTGTACAGATGAATCTGGTTTCAACTGTTAATTTAATAGAAATACAGCTTGTGACACTGCCCAAACTCTACAACAGAAAGACCATCACAATCTCCAACTATAATTACTAAGCACAACTAATCTTAGTAAAGAAAGTGGAAGGAAGATGTTAAGTGAGGAACTCATCTGCTCTGGAGATGGATAAACTGGGAGGATGCAAATGGCAGCACTGGATTCCCAGTGATGCCTTCTTATTCCCTCCAAGTTCCAAGATGCACTTTACTTTCTAGTCTGGCTCAGTCCCTCACACTCCTTTGATTGTGTGGTCTAGGGAAATCAGAAGATGGGATCCCAGGGATACTCTGAGGCAGAAACATCACTCTAAGTATAGGGGAATGTGCTTTCATGTATACCCCAGGAAGCTTTTCAGACTCTCTTCCCACAACCCTCTAGATGGTTTTCTGCAAATTCCTGATAAAGAAATACACAGTGATTTATCCAGATTAATTTTAAAGTGATCACTTTAAACAATCAAGCATTAGTACAAACTGTCTAGACACTCCCTGTCCTGTTATTCAACTACATAAGACTTGAGAAACTTGGTGGACAAAACAATACCATGGAAGCACAGAGGAACAGGAAGACAGCATTTTAAATTACAAAATGCTCCTCTTTCAGAATACTGATTTGTAGCAAACAAAAGCAAAACACGAAGGTGAGGCAAACAAAACCTTTATACCCATTCACCGGCTGTATACACTGAAATGCTTTCTTTCACTGTAGATGCTTCTAAAAAGCTCCTTCTAATTCTGTATCGGAGCACAGAGTTTTTAACCCTTTTTAGAATGACGTCAATCTTTATCATCTCACATGACTGGATATACAAGTGGTAGCGTATAAAGCCAGGAACAATGAACTGAAAGGATGGCCAAAACTATGGCATACTTTCAGTTATGTTTTCTTATATAGCTCTAGAGGACTATTAACTCAATTTTGACACAAATTTTGCTAAAAAAGTTTCCAACACAGATTTAACTTTTGCTGTAGCACAGCATTCTGCCAACATCTTGCATAATGAGTGTAGTAGAGCCAGGGTTCTCTTGGAGCAGATAGTGCTCTATCAGCATCCAAGATCAACTCTTAAGGAAGGCAGCTCAGCTGGAATAAACAGTGGTCCAGAGCAGCAAGCATGTGCCTGACCATCCAAAGGCTTACCAAACCCCGGGTTTGCAGAAATTGCCACTCCACCTACAGATCAGCAGCTGAACTGCTACAGTTTAGAAATGCAAGTGTTAAAGGACAGCAAAAACCAATTCCACTTCAAAGAAGCTGAACGATGATTTTCAGTTGATCAGGGAAATGCACTTGAAATAGAGCTGCGACTAGAGCATAGGCACAACCATTACAACCACTTCCACTCATGGGCAGAGCCCTAAGTGAGTCCTAGGCTAGGGAGAAGAAAATACTAGAAGAAAAATCAAGAGTTTGAGATGGAAGGATTAAAGAAAAAAAAGAAAGCAAGGATTGAGGCTTTCAGGAGAAAGAAGGGTGACAGAAGATATCTTGTGGTCCGTATGTTTATAGGACTGTACAGGGATTGCATGTAGACAGCAGTGGAATGGTTTACTCAATGCAAGGTGCAGAAAATACTAGTTCCAAATACTGAAGGGATAGGAAGCAGTTAAACAAGGTCTCTTCCAATCAAAACACAGGAATGCTGCATTTTTGCAGGCATGTTAAATGTTTCGTTTCCTGAAACAGGCCCTTGTTCTTTCCTCAGACGTGGGTCAGCTCTGAAGCAGACCAACAGAAAAATCCCAAATGCCTAAACTGATGTATTCTTTTAAACACTCAATCTTAACACAACAGTCAGTAATTTTTGGAGACACTATTTCTAAATTCTTCAGGCAACAACTGAAGGCTTGTCTACATAACCAGCTGAACAGTGATTGTCATTTTACCACATAACTGCATATGCACAACTGGTACTGTGGTAAGACATTCTGCCTTTCAGTGAAGGTGAAGTGGAATTTCAGAAGTTTGTCCTTTTTTAAATTTTTTGTTAGTTTGTTTTGTATTTATTTAAGAAAAATGTGTCAAACACCTCAAAAAATGCTTGAAGGAGCAGTGGTAGACCTGTATTATTACCACTAACACTCAATTAACATTAAAAATATACCTTCAAAATACAGTTATAGCTTGCAAGAGTAGGAAGAGAGTAAAAAATTCCTTGACTTTGCAATTCCTATAGCAAATGCATTTCACTCTGATTCCTTTCTAAGATCACACCTGAAAGCAAAATCAAAAGCAAGTTTTTAAAATTGAAACCAGTTAACAACAACTGTATTCTGTAGTAAATACTATTGCTTCAGATGGAAGAAAATATAATATTTTATTTAATGGGAATTTTATTATTTTATTAAGTGAAAATAATACTTTTTTAAAAACCCACTGACTCCTTTTGTTAATGCTGAAAACCAGCTTTCCTCCTAAGGGAGGGAAAACAGTTGGTCATCTGACAGGCTTGCCACCTACAGCAAAAGGGAACATCTGCTCATCATCAAAGGACACCTACAGCGATTCAGTATGCTGCTGGTGCAGAAATTTGGAACCTTGCATTTGTTGAGAAGTTTGAAATTCATTATTAATACCCTGACATGAATTATGGCAAGAAGGAGAAGGGCAAAAAATAGCAGATACAGCATGAAGGTAATTATACAGACCTTAAGAGGGCTTGATCTGGCCACATCACTCAATTTCACAGCTTTGTCTATACTGAACAGAATCCACACAACTAATGCATGGAGAGAATACTGCTCTCCTTGATTACTGTACCATTAAACTTCCAGTTACATGCTGCTGTTATATCTTCCTTCCTTAATTAAGGATTTCCTAATGTCTCTAAAATATTCTGTTTACCTCTGTCCTTTCTATCAGCTAAACAAACAGCTACTCAATTCTCATGTCATAACCATTTTGTCCAACACCATCTCACTGTCTCTTCTCTATGCTCTCTCAAAGTATCATGCATGTTGCATAGAGGTAAAAGTCATTTCCTCTACAAGCAGCATATCCTTTTCAGACAGCCCTGAACTGAGAATTTGCAGGAAGTTGCTCCTCTGCTTTGGCTAATTAAGTATTTTGTCTTTTTAAGAAGAGAGACATAGCCTTTTTTTTTTATGTGAAGTGGGATTAAAGAGAAACAGGCTTTCCTCTACAACTTCCAGTGCATTCTTACTTTTTAATTTTAAACAAACTAACTTTATATTCTTCTACCACAGATCATGTAACTAATACAAACTAATGTACTCCCTGTGTTCTTGCTTCTATGTCCAGACTGGGAGGAGGGAAGGACACAGAAATAGATCTGGCACCATTTGAAGTAGTTGGAAAAGTTCCTCAGAATTTGAAAGGAAAAATGGGATACTACTGTATTCCAAAGAGAGGTAAAAACTGAAGTTTCTACTGTACAAAGCATAGCTTCAGTAGACTAAAATCCAGTTTTTCAGCAGTTCATGAAAGCTGTTTCTCAAGAAAATGCAGTTTTCTTCATGCTTTACAACAGCAAGAAACATGGATCTCTGCTGTTTTTTCCTTAATAATTTTCTCTAATTTAAAAACTGGTACAAATCTGATCTCCATACTAACTCTGTGTTCAAGGGTGCTTATTTTTGTTTTGTTTTGGCAGGGTTTGTTTTAAGTTTGATATTTTAATTGTTGACCTTTAAAGTTGTGTGTCCTTTGCAGAAAAGTACTAGCTTACTTCCTTTACAATACTTTAATTTCACACAGTATTGTGTCTCTTCGTGCTTATGTGTCATTTTCTCCCTAAAACAAAACAAACCCTGGCAAAACAGATTTTAGACATATATTTAAACTGTTCTGAAAAGAACTTTCATCAGTTCACAATGCACTGCAGACATGAAAGAAAACAGTCTGTATCATTACAGATTAAGTTGTGGCTAATTTTATGTTCTATTTTAAGAGTTTTAGAATGTAATACTATATTTATATGTAAAATTGTCAGAGCACTTAGTATAATGAAAACATTATCCTGTCTAATTCCAAGACTTGCTGGCTTTTAAGTCACTTTCCCTCGCCCTTACCAAAACCCAAACTGACAACTGCAGCAAACAATGACCTGGAAGATGTCCAGAATTCAGGATCTATTTCTGTAAAGCAGAGTACTGCTACGGACTGACACGGTCAGTATCAACTCCTGTAACAAACTGGTGCCACCAGAAAGCAAAGGTTTCCATGTTCTCAATGGATAATTAAAGTTATTAATTCTTAATTCTCCATGCTGAAATATTTAAGGGTTTCTTTAGAGCAAAACAGTAGAGAGATTTGGTTACATAGGGACTGTCTCGAATAGAAAAGCATGTAACTGAGAAAGGTTAAGTGGAAAACCTCGGGAACTAACTGGTGGCTCTGGCATAGTTCACAGACTGTCAAAGTGAAAGAGCTCTGATAACAGACCACAAAAGCAAATCTATTACACAAAAGCTTCACATTAGCCCTTACTGTTTCAGATCTAACCAACAGCTATTCAGCAAAACCATTTTTTTAAAAAAGGTAATTTTGTCAAAGAAAATATTCTTGAAAGTTTCTGTACTGAAAAAGGAATATAACTTAAAGAAATCTTCTAAAGGACTTCCATTTTGCATCAGACAAGTCTGAACTCCTGATCACAATCTTTTAGATACAAATGAAAAAACAAATCACAAATGAATAAGCAGGTTAACAGAACCAATGAACATCATCTGCATACAGACTGGTACAACACCAGTGCCCTACAGGAATGAGCAGAAGCAGCTGCCAGCTTTCCAAGTTACACTAGAAAACTCTTGAGAAATACTTCCACAACAATTCACACAAGTTCCAGAACTTAAGCTTTTATTTCAGCAACTTCAAACACTTCCATAGTAATGCACGTATTTTCATCCCGAACTGTCAAAGCTAAACCCACACAGACCTTTCCTTTGCAACCAAGTGGTCAGAGCCTCCCTTTTGTCTAGCCTGGGGCTTTGATCTGGCTCCAGCCCTCACCTCAGCCTTGCAATTCAGCAGCCCTGGCCACTGCTGAACTCTGCAAGTCGAGTATAACATTAGCCAAAATACTAAAGCAGAGTAAATCTTCCCCCTCTGCTCCTGACCAAAACATACTTGTTCAGGGTTAAGTCAAGAGTGCCAGAACATGAAGCCCGAGCCCTTACACTGCATGCAACCCACACCCAGATCCCCGAGTTACATGAGCAGTGACATGTTCTCTGAAGACAGACTAACCAGGAAAGAAAAAAAAATCTACAACTCTTGCAAAAAACCAAAAATCTTCGCACATCCACTGAAAGGGATGTGCAGGCAGCTACTTTTATTGTAGCTCCCCATTTGCTGTCCCTTTAACAATGATAGAACATTTTTCATTTATGACTGAAGTTGATGATGTGCAACACCAATGAATGCCATCCAGCTGAAGCATTAGGGCTAACTGCCAGTGAAATAGATTTCTTAAATTAAAATCCCTTTAAACGAATGCAATCTCTGTTTAAGTGTATTGTTTAATATTAAACAATTTATCAGAATGGATGTCCAATGTAGTCCATTTCATTCTGTCCCATGTAATTTGACTTTTCCCTTTCTAAGACTATTTACATGAGATGTCCAGCGCTAACCAACCACCAAGAATAACAAAACAAAATAATAACATAAACACCCCACACTTTAGATACTCTGTCCTCTTGCATTTTGCAAGTATTGTCTCCATGGTTCCAGAGATAAAATAAGCATAGTTTTAAATATCAGATGCAAATAAAATAATTCATGAGAAACAACATATTTCCTTTTTTCTTAACTCTGGATTAACAGATTACAAACCTGTAATTTCTACTCAACAAAAAAAGTGAAAAAAGAAAAGGGGAAAAAACCCAACACAACAAGAAAGCAAGTATCTTAAGAATTCAGCTCTGTAAGAAAATTTTAAACCCATAGATTCATTTGATTTACTTGCACACAGTAGAATTTTACAGAAATCATTAAATAACTAGAAATTTTAGCTTTTTAAAAAAATACATAAATTTCCAAATTCAGACTGAACCTTCAAATTCTACAGGTTTAGTCAAACACCAACATATCTAATATAAAAATGAAAAGTCAATATTGTTAACATATGACCTTATGAAGGGTAACATACCTAGCTGTCTTAATTATTTATAGAATGCTTAAAGCACTGTTTTAGCAAAAGGACATATAAACCAAGATCTGAAGCTTGAAAGATTGCTAGCACAAACTTTTATAAATTACCATTTAAAAATCATAGAATTTTAGTTTGATGTTGAAGTCTGATGAAACAGTGAATATATAGAAGAATAATCCAATATTATTTCCACTTTAATGACCCTAAAAATTGCAAGTAGCTGCTAATTGACTGAAGATTGCTAAAATATATATATATATTTTTTTTTTTTCTGGAAAATCATTGTACAGGCAATACCTAACCCTGTAAGGTACAAAGTGTGCCTCCCTTCCTAGCTAGAGAAGCCTCAGTGATCACACCTGCATCAGGGCAGCCTTCCTTCCAGTAAGGCCTTGCTGCTGCCACAGAGACCCCAAGGGAATCCCATTCGACATTCCCACTCAGGGTTCAGATGCTCCAACTACTGCAGTCACACACAGCAAACACAGCTGTCACAGCATTTCCAGCATACAAGAAGACAAGACAGCAGAGCAGTTTGCTAAAAACTCAGACATTGACCAAACCAGCACCAGGGAACTGTATGAGACTCTCACGCACTTCCCAGAACTGAGAAGAAAAAAACCAAATGGAGCAGGGTGGGGTAAACACTTCCCTACTGGAAGAAAGGAATACATCTCAAAAGAATAAAACCTATGAAACCAGACAGTTACACTTGCTTCAAGAAATATACTGCAGCAACATAACAATGAAAGGCAGATTACCTTTGCTCACACGCTACTAAGTCCCAAGATATGAGACTTCAATCTTTACAATTCTTCTTAGCATTTCTAAGCAAGAATCATATTTCTTACTACTTAGAGGTCTCCTAAAGGCTTTAACTTCTACTAAAAAAAACTTATACCTGTGACATGCATAAATGTGTCACATATTGTATTTAAAAATCATTTAACCAATTCTGATTTAGTCACCTGAATTTCACAGAATTTTCTCTGGTTCCCAAATTACAAAAAAAGGCTAAATCGAGCCAAAACTGAAGCAGATCAGAGAACCAGACACAGGACACTGGCCTGAAGTGGCAAAGAGCAGTTATCTACTAAAAAGTTTCAGGGAAAAACAAAAACAAAAACAAAAAAACCACAAAAAAACACCCAAAAAACCAAAAACAAAACAAACAAACAAAAAAAACCCCAAAAACAAAACAAAACAAAACAAACCTCAAACCACAAGAAATGCATTTCCCCCCAGCATTCCTATAACTGATCACTAGCCTAGCATTCTAGAGCTTCCCAAGACAAAAATCATTTATTGTAACTTCAGATTTGGTAAGCCTTAATAGATGTTATTTCCTAGACTTTCTCATACATGTTTATGGACTTTTATGGACTTTTCACCCTCTGTCCCTATACAAAGGAATTTTAAAGCTTCCAGTGTCTTTTCATATTAAAGTTTTACTCTCATCTGAGTCATTCCCATATCTAAATCTTCTACACACTGACTATAGCCATTAGACTCCAAAAGCTGCAATGGTATTTGATAAAATGTTATGTCACTGCTTCACAAAAGACACAAAATTTTCTATATATCCTTATGCAGACTCATTTGCATTTTTTACTAAATTTAACCTGAGTTGTCACCAATGACAGGATCCTTTCCTAAAAGAATACAAATCACTGCACTCTAAGTTATTTTGTAAAAGACATTTAAAAGATTCCATCTAATGAACACTACTCTTAATTTGTTAAAAATAACAGTCACAGGTCTTTGTGCTACCGATCCATTTAGCTTCATATTAGGTGCTTGATATTGTTCAGTATCTTCTGATCCTTACCAAAAGTGGCATTATGATAATTTAAATATTTTTAGACTATATGGTGCCTGACTTACACTATTGCCTTGGAGGATGCAACTCTCAGTCTTGTACCATAATTAAATTTTTGAGATTTCTCTTCGGCTAGCAGACAGCCAGCAGTCCATACTTCACAAGCAGGTACCTCTATTCATGACTCTTCTATTATTTTGGCTTACTGGAAAACTGCTGCTTTGGATGCCTTGGTAAAATAGCAGGAAAATGAACTAATACTCCCTTTCCTCCTCTCAAGTCTTAACCATGAAACTAAGGCCATACCTGTTTATTGTCGTTGACCAAAGACTAAAATGCACAGCAAAAAAAACCCAAAAAACCAAAACAAACTCTGGTCCAATACGCTTTGAAGGCCTACTGAAAGTACTCTAAATTAAAGAGAAAATTCTCTCCCTTCTCCTGGACATGAAGCAGAAAATTCTCTTCCGGATAGTCTTTCAGTCTCCAGTGTGCAGAGGCTAAGAGCAATAAACAAAATAAAATATGTTTCCTTCAGGAAGATGCTGAACACAGCTGACCTGAGATTTCCTGCCCTATCCCCTCAGAGAGTCTGTTGGCAATAGCTAACACGGCTCCCCTGGACACATGGGAAATATGGCAATTATTATTCTGGGGGAATGGTCACTTCTCGTGCTCTACAGGGGGAAAACGTATGGAAACACCTTACTCTTCTGCTCTAGAAAAAGGCCTTGTTTTTGTATCTCATGCACCTAAGAATATCTGCATAATGACAAAATCTTGTGGATGTATCTTAAACAAACAAGTTGAAGAGTATTGTTATACCTTTCCCTAATTACACAGTCACTCACACACTGTGTTCTCCCAAACTGTGGGAGTTGTGCTTCAACAGCTGAGATACACACAATGGAGGACATAAAAACATCCCCAGCCAATTTAGTCTGTCCTACAGCCAGTAAACAGAAACCTTAGATTAGATAAGAATGTCTGCTTGACATAGCTTATGCCTTGCAACTTACAGAAGTCATTCAATTATTAAGAAAGCTGAAGGAAAAAAAAGCATTGCAAATAAATTGCAAGCAACATAAATGCAAAATCTAGAACAGATCAGATCAAAATCATTCAGAGTGTTTTGCAGACTAATGAAAAACTAGAAATATTCAACATACTTTAGCCAAGAAATCTGAATTCAGAGAGGTATTTTGTTTATTTAGAATGTTTTTTCCTCTTATGTTTCAACTGAGCTAAAAACCAATACAGAGCAAGCCACAGTTGGTCCAATACAGCTAGTTAGGAAGAGTGGTACATTCTGAGTGGGGCAAGGGGATGTATCTGACTTCTGAAGTCGCTTAGATAGCTACACAACTATTCTCCATTTCAAGTCTAGATAATTACTATGTTGCAGAAAATAACTCATGAAGCAGCAGATGGTGCAATATGGGAACACCTGTTCCTTTAAACACCAATACAAAACAAGGGAGCAATAGCTGTTTTCCTTTGAAAAGAAAGAATCCAGCTTTGGAGGACAAGATACATAAATACCATCAGACTGTGGGCAGAACCCAAAATAATCCATTCAGCATTCTGTGCTAAACACGGAATGCAGTTGCCCTTGACACAGCCCTGTTCACATGTTGATAAACTGTCAGAAGCAACACACGCATTCCCAGGACTGAAGCGCCCAAAAGATACTCCAGAGCAAGCTTCTTTTTTCAAGGACAGCTTGATGACAATGACTTAGATTTTTACAAATACATGCAAGTAACAGATACCTTGGAATGGTTAACTAGGTTTGGTTTTGCTTCCCCCTCGTTTTTTTCATTAGGCAATTATGCCGTATAATCACAATTTCTAATTCACTGGTCAGGTTAAATGGCAGTTCACATGGAACTGCAGCAGCCCTTCAGGGCTTGTGTGTCCTCCTTTACCAACTAGCAAACCAAAAGTGTTTTAAATCTGGCTGTATAGAAGCTCCTTCATATCTACGCTAGTGAGCACTTACTACTGTAGCTCTTACCGTGAAAATATACACAAATATAAATTGGTACTGTAAGAATGTAAGGGAAATGGATTCAGGAGTTACAGGCACCATTTGCGCTTGCCAGCCACTTTTATTCATGCGCAGCAACTTAGCACTTTGTGTATTCTAGAGAATAATTCACATGGGAAGAACACCACTTTTTCGCCTCCTTCCACAGCTCCCAAAGAAATGCCACGATCAGACGGAAGCGTCCGTGCCTGTGTCAGTACAAAAGCGCCGAGCGAAGCATCCCGCGCCGCGCCCGCGGGGTCCCGCAGCCCCCGGCACATCGCTGCAGTCTCGCCCCGCTGGCCCCGCCACGCTGGGCACGGGTCTTCCCCCCTCTCGCCGGGGCCGAGTCCCAGGTCCGCCTCCCGCCCCAGCTGCTGCCTCCAAATTCCCGGTCTTTCCACGCCGGGACCCGCGGCCCCCGCTGACCCGCTCCCTTCGCCCCTCCCGGCCGCCTCACCGATAAGGACGCGGAGGTGCTTCAGTCGGGTGAGTGGGTCCTTGCGGGTGTCCAGCACCTTCTGCGTGGATTTCCGCACGTCCCCGTGCGGCTTCTTGGAAAACATCCCGCCGGGCCCGGCCCCGGGCCCGGCCCCGCGCCGAGCTCCAGAGGCGGACAGCGGCCTCCGGATCTGCCCGCTCTGGGGCCCCTACATAGCCAGAAGCAGCAGCGCCGCCGCCACCTCCTCCTCCTCCGGCCTCCGAGTGCGATGCGGCGAGGGCGGAGGGGCGCGGCGCGGAGCCAACTCCCCGCAGGCCGGGGGGCCGGGCTGGGCCTGAGCTCCCCCTTCTTCCTCCCTCGCTTTCCTCCCGCTGCTTCACGACAGCCGTCAGGTACGACCCCAGGCGTCCCCATGGCAACCGCGTCGCGACGTCACGGCGGCGCTGCCCCGCGCACCTCCGAGGCGCGCCGGGCGGGGCCGCGCCGGCCGCGCTCCCCCGGGGCCCCGGCCGGGGAGGGCGAGCGGCCGCCGGAACAGGACCCTTAGGGGCTCGTTGCTGGGTCGTCGGCGCTGCTCAGCAACGGTAACTGGTGTAGGAAACTGTACTTCTGCTCTTTGTAGGTAAAATATAAGCCAGCTACTCTGGCTGTACAGAGAAACTGCAGGGTAAGGGGGCAATCCTGTGAACAATAAGGAAATAAAATCCAGGTGGGGACCGTATTCATCACGGCAGCGACTCCAAACCTTTTACTCAAGCCTCAGTTGTGCAACCAGCAACAATGTGTCTCGTTCCTCTTTCCAAACTGAAGCTCAAAGTGCTGCAACTCCTCACGCCGAGCTCCTGCCCGAAGTTGCTTCTCGCCGATTTCACTGCCTACGCCTTCAGCTGCAGTGCCGGCATCGAACCATCAGCACGTCTTGGGCCAGCACGAAGGTCTGAGGCATCCTCGTTTTTTCTCTCTCAGGATGGTCATGTCCCTTCTGCTCCTACAGCAAAGCCAAATGAGCTCAAGAAAACACGTTTGGCTCAGTCCCATGCACAAACTCACAGCGAGGCCAACAACAGCCAGGGAAATTGATGAGTTGCAATAGCAACTCTTGCTGAGGATTGAATTACTATCATTGAAAAAGTCCCAAGTTTCTCCTAAAAGTTTGTTTGCATTAATGAGATAGAGAATTCTTGGACTTTCCAAAAGACATCTGCTGTAGTATCATTTAAGACTCTTCCCAGTGTCTCTCTGCTTGGACATTTTCAAACAGTCACTGGTGCTCTGTTTTGGGTTGATGATCACTTCTATGAGCTAAGAGTCTGATTGCAACAGCTGCAGTTTTTAATATTTAAATTTTTAAAATAATATTTAATAATATTTAATATTGAAATATTTCATTATTTGAGACTTGTTTTAAAATTCCAAGAATTGCCAACATTTACAGACCTATCACATTAGTAACATACCCGAGTGTTTCAAATAATGACGAATAACATTATTGTGTTAATGTTAAGCACAAGGGCAGTGGAAACATAGTCAGTAGGGCATCGTGAGGGACTCGGTGTTGTCTGCCTGCTTATATGGTCTGCCCCAAAGCATTTCAAATCTTCTACCATCTCTGTAAATGAGATCTGAAGATCAGCAATGTTAGGTAATACCTAGTATTACAATTATTTAATTTACCATAACAGTACATTTTAGCTTTCTAAGATCTGACAATGATATATTGATTAATGTGCTTTGATTTCTAAATTTCATTAATTCTTAACACAATTCTGCATATTGAAAAACTTTGAGATCTCTTTTCTTTGTATAATTTGCTTGCTTTTCCATTGATTTTTAGATCTTTAAGTCAAGATGAGATTAAAAATAATAGAGCAAGACATCACTAAAATATTAAATGACAGGAGGGAGTGGTGTTAACCAAGATAATAATGGCTTCTATAGATAACCTCCTTGTGCAGGCACACCAGGCAGGAAGGGCATGTTCTGTGCACAGCAAAAGCCATGATCTTGCAAAGGCTTGACTTTGAAGCATGTGACTTCTGTTCTTTGAATATGCATGAAGGACAAGGTTAGAAAAGAGCAGGATTAGTTAGGCAGAGGTTAGGTTCTGCTGCATTCCAGGCTGCTGTTATTGTGCCCAATTCTTGGCATTTCCGCTTTAAAGAAAGAACTTTTAAAATGTTTCTGTACAGATGCAAGGGGACTGTCATAACTAAGTTTAACTGAACTTTTAGAGGAGTACTGTAGACAAATGCTGCAGAACCTTATTCCCTCCTTCTATTAGCTGTCATCAAGCCTGACAGATTTCAGAAAGCATTTGGATAATTCTCTCAGGCACATGGTGTGCCTCTTGGGGATGGTCCTGAGCAGGGCCAGGAGTTGGACTTAATGATCCTGGTAGGTCCCTTCCAACTCAGCAGATTCTGTGGTTCTGTGATCTCTACAGGGACCCATAGGACACTTAAAGTAGTAGGGGGCTATTGAACCACATTCATACCATAAAAAAACTTCTCCCAGTTTATCTAGGATTTATGATTCCTAAGATTTCAGCTGTTGCCAAATACTTCAGAAAACATATTGGTATTTTTTAATACATCCCAGAGAGCAGAAACCCTTCACCTGTGGCCTAATTCAACAGTTCAACATGCCAAATGGATAGATTATGTTTTGAATTCTTGGATACAGCTACAGATATCTAAGTTTCTGGAAATCTTGCCTTGCTAATATTTACACCACATAAGGGTACGTGATTAAAAGTGAATTAGTGAATTAAAATTACTCAGATTTTCACTCAGTATTTACCATCTTTTTGGTAGCTAGTATAGATCTTAAACCTGACCCCTTTGAGGTGTATGCACTGAAGACCTATTTGCCCACATGGTCCTTCAAGAAAAGAAGAAATTTAAAATAATTTTTAAATAATGTCAGTGCTTCTGCTCTGTCCTTCCTATGAGGGTTGTCTTGCTTTTGAGAAAGAAGGCTCTTTAAATTGTGCTGTGGCCATTGGAGTGATGTGCTGTGAACCTCTAAGTATATGGCTTTGCCTGTGTAGCAGTATTCCTGTTCATCGTAAGTAACAAATTTTTACTTAATTGGCAGCTATTTACTTTATGAAAAAGGCCCCCAAAACTAGATATTTAAGTTTGAGTAGTCAAAACCACAGTTGTAAATTTGTAAATCTGTACAATTTAATACTCATGTGTAACATAGTGATACTAGAGATGTTTGCTACTTTCACCTAAGCAGTCAAATATCAGGATCCTCTAATATGTTTCTAGTATAGTGATAATGGAACAGCTAGCTGTCCCTTCAACAAAATCCTCTTCCTATGAAGATGATGGTTCCCATGATTTCCCATTGCATTTGCATAACTCCGTATCTCACAGATGAAATCTGGAATTTATATACTTCTATGTTTAAGGGAAGGAGCTTTTCATGAGCTTATACTCTGCTTTTGTGTTGTTAGCAGTGTATCAGCATTAATACTCTGTGTTATACAAAGCCAGAACACTGCAGTCTTTCCAATCATCGAAGATCATAAGTTTGAATAAATTTTTCCAAGAACTACAGAACTGATGAAGCCAGATTTCCTCCAAATTTGTATTCTAGCCACTGAAAGCCACGAGTCAGCTCCCTTCACAACCATAAGCCTTCCTTTGTTTAGTCCTCCCCTACCTGTTCTGGATGGGCTGGACTGCAGTTAAGTTCTACACGTGTAGTTTGTCCCATCCTCAGTCCAGGGAGATACTTTCTGTCAATGGTCCATTGAGTCTCACAGCATGACTGATAAAATCACATCATCCCATTGTGAGATGCTCTGCCCAGGGGGAGGAGCAAAGCATTCCTACCTGGATAAAATCTGAGATTTGGAACATCAGGAGAGCTTTTTTCCACTGATTCCCAAAGGAAGACCCAGCCCATCTATACCAGCACTGGACTTTCAGAGGAAAACTCTAGCCTTTGACAGGATCACTGCTTCAACAGAACCACACGTGTCACTGCAGAAGGACTGCAGCCACCATTTAATGGGACTGCTACCAGCACCCTGACTAGCAGGATGTCAGGTGGTATTCTGAATCTGCCAGTGTTTTTTTTGTATTACTGCATTTTTATTTTAATTTTCCTAGTAAAGAATTGTTATTCCTATTCCCATATATTTGCCTGAGAGTCCCTTAATTTCAAAATTATAATAACTCGGAGGGAGAGGGTTTACATTTTCTATTTCAAGAGAAGCTCCTGCCTTCCTTAGTAGACAGCTGTTTTTTCAAACCAAGACACTGTCCCTTGGAAGCTAAAAGAACACATATCCCTCTCTGAGACATTACTAGGTTTTGTTCCAAATGCTGTTTCACAAAACATGCAGAAACTTGGTGTCTTTAATACCCATGCTGTCATGTAATATAAGATCAAAATCAGACAATGGCTTCAAAAGTAGCAAGGAGAGTGGAATTGAAAAAAAAACCCAACCAACAATAAACCTCAAACCAACCAAATAAACCACCAAAACCAACAGACAACCAATACCTAAGTTTTGTTTCCTCAGTGTGCTAGGACTGTGTCAGCCATGCTCAAAGATCAGAAGGTGTAAAGGGCCTGTCATGACCAGAAAACTTTCATACATGTGGAAGTTATTTAAAGCTGGTGTAATCATTACTAATTCCTGGCCATCAGTGCCAGAGAATTTAGACTTTTGCTATGCAAAGTCACCTCCAGCTCACAATGTTTGAATTCTAATGTAAGCACTAGCCCCCATATCTGATAGGAAAGAGCTTTTGAAATGTGAATACTCTGACATAGTGGAAGTTGCAACAACTTTTAACCAAAAGTACTCAAACGCTCAACCACTGAGATGTTTTATTTTTCTTTCCCAACTTCTGAAATAGTTTTGCAATATTGACAAATGCACAAAAGAAACCCTGCATGTCTGCCAGCCTCTGGGGGAGAGAGAATTTTGTACAGATTATTTCGTTTATATCAAAAGAAATAGTTTGCCCTGATCTCTCATGTTATGTCACCTGCAGGAGGAAAATGGATATTTTAGAAATAGGTTATATCTCTTTGTGTTTATTTTGATTAGTACAACTTTACACCTTTTGCAGCATATATCAGAGTATTTTGCCTAGAAAAAACATAATCTGAGGAATGAACATCATCCCATAGCCTTCAAACATAGCTCATAACTGGCACTCCATGACTCCTACTTCAAATTGCTGCTGATCTTGACCTGCATGCAAAATAGTCTTTTCAGAGTTCGTGTGACCTACCTCCTAATATTGCACTTTCAAAATGAGGGTGAAGAATTAGATTTAATAAAGTATCCAGTGTATCATTTTTTAGTGATAGAAAGTGAAATGGTTTGGTTTGCTAGAGTCCAAACACCCCAGGGCAACCACTCCTTTCTGGCTAATAGGTTGTTCTTCTGTCACCTTTGGAGGACCTCACCCCTAACAGCCCTACCTATGATGACCAGTCCAAGACATGCTACATTTTTGAAATGGGAGAGACTCCTAATGAGAAGTTATTTCCAACTCATTAAGATATAGTGCACTATATTGCACACATGGCAAAAGCTTTTTCATCCCTGCTTCTCCTTCAAGATTTCATCTATACCTGTATCCTAATGACTCATATATATTTCTGGTTTCTCCCTTTACAGCCTTCTTCTTGTCAGAAACACTCAGTTACTACGCAGCTACTCACTACAACAAAAGCTGGCAATCAGGTTTATAATCAGAAAGTTAGTAACTGCTTTTCAGACTCTAAATGGATTGCCTCCATTCAATAAATTAGGTGTAAAATTACAGCTTTCCTTCCCAACTTTTTCTAAAGGTATCCCAAATTGTGAAAGGAGATACCAACATCTGTACTAGCCAGCATCTTATTTATAATAATTGTTATTGCAATCAAATTTTTTCAATACCAGTTTTCAACAGTTTTGGATTTTTACATGGTTGCCAACTGTCCGTGTTAATGGTCTCTTTCTAATTGCTGGAAAATACCAGGAAAAAAAACCCACCAGCTGTTAATCCCCACCTCCCCATTAAATGCAGAGCTGAGCAGATGAGGATGATGACAATCATCTTCTTAATAGTTATTTTACTCTAATGAAGGGTAAAAGTCATGATCCAGAAAAAAAAAATCAATCAAACCTTTGTAGGCACATAACACTTGCATTCACTAATATTGATGAAATGGTCAGTCCAGAGACTGGTCCTCTGGTAGCTGGCTGGATTCATAGATGTATTTATACACACTAAACAAAAATCTTTGCAAGTCCTCTAACAGGCCAAATAGAATATCTTCTTTCTCCACTCCTAGCATTTGCCTCTAGAGAACTGATTAAGAGAGGGGTTGCGACTTTATATGTTAATGGTTTATAAGAGATCTGATAAATTAGCTTTATAGTCTGGAAATAAACTATAAACTGTCATAAGCCCTGGGCCCATATGTAGTGCCCAGAAGTACCCTTTGCTCTTACATTTTTCAGCACTCCATTTGGACAGTCAGGTTAATTTCAACCAGTTTTTTTTTTTCTCCACACAACAGATGTTTATATTGCTTTAGCTAGGTAATCCCCCCCTCTCCTGGCTATAAACAGAATAGAAGCATGTAGAGTTGTTTGTTATTAAAAAAAGTTTCTGTCTTAACTCCTCATCATGGTCGCTGATTTCCACCAGGGCATGGGAACTTTGATTTCCTTCTGGGGTTTATTTTTAGCTCCTTTAAACCTAGTTCCAAGTGTTTGAATAGGAAATTACAATCAAGCCAGAGGTTTCCTGTTTTCTTGCCATTCCTTTCCCTGCAACTATTTTCCAATAGTTTTTTTTTTTTTCTAGTCCAGAACCTTTGATTTCTAGTCTTTTTATCTTGCTAATCCAAAAGGCAACATTTGAATTGGGGATTGTCAGACATTTTTACTTCTGGCTTTGTGTTTTTTTTCCCTTTCTGAATCCTTATGGACATATTTTTAAAAATTTCAGATCCAGCCGGTGAAATTTCCTGTTTTTCTTCTGGGATGTCTCTTGGTGTTGTTTCAGGCCATCTCCTAGCTCGTTTTAGCCATTTGACTATCAGTCATCACTACTAACACTTTTAACTGGGCCACGTCAAAAAAATACCAGATTGGGGGGGGGTGGCGGGCGGGTGAAAATACCAGATTGGGGGGGGGAGGAAAAAGGACTTTTAAAGCTATGTGAACCAGCAATTGGCCAAGCTTCGGGGACTCACAAGTTTCCTGGGAAAAACCTAGGGATAAGTTCAGCTGCTGTTGCCCAATTAAGCAGCCAGAAACGCCGGGCGGAGCTCCCTTATGCCGAGGTGCGGCCGGGCGCAGCGTGCGCGGTGCTGGGAGCCGGGAGCGCCCGCGGGGCGCGGGGGAGAGCAGCGGGGAGTGCGGGCAGGAGAGAGCCGGCTTCGGCACGTGCAGCAACCCGCTGCTGCCGATCTAGGACAGCACTCGGGATCCCCATGCGGGCTACAGTTCTTTTACAAACAGTAGGTTTGTGTTCCATGTTAGGAAGACATTCTTTACTGTGATGAGAGAAGCTGTGGATACCCCGGAAGTGTTCAAGGCCAGGTTGGATGGGGCTCTGAGCAACTACTGGAAGGTGTCCCTGCTCATGGCACGGGTGTTGGAGCTAAATTATCTTTAAAGTCCTTTCCATCTGAAACAATTTTATGGAGCTATAAAAAAAAAGAGATGAAAATTGTAATGGGTATGGAGAAAGCATGCCAAGTTGTGCTGTGTCCCTGGGTGACTACAAAGCCAGAGACAGCAAGAGGAGAAGGGATGGAATTTGCACACTGAAGGGTGGGAGGTCAGTTATGTCTAATTTTTCTCTCAGTGCTCTTGGAGAAGAGGTGGCACACCTACATACACTCCTCTTGGGGGAGATATGGGGAAATTACTTGCATTGGATATACAGTGATGTGGGAGAAAAGAAGTGACTAATGAACAGCAATGGTTATTGTGGTTGTGGTGGGCAGCTATTGCTATGGAGGTGGAAATCCAGAGGGAAATGCAGCAGTTATTAACTGCCTCACAATATAGCCTCCATAATATCCATCCAGACAGCAGAGAGGGACTAAATTTGGATCTCAATATGAAGAACTGCTCCTGCCAGGCACACACAACTTTAATTTTGAAGTGGCACATCACATCACTGAGACACACTGTGCTTTTCTACTGCTCTTGCAGCTGGCCCAAATTTCAAGAGTGAGCCTGTGCAGTACAAGCGAGCTCACCTTGGCCCCAAAGATATCACCCCCACTGACCTGCAGGCCACAACCAGCTCTGTATTTCAGGACTCTTGAGCATCCCTACCAGACTTCCTTGTATGTGCTTATGTCCTGAGGTGAAGCTAATCAGTCCCTTAGAGCAAGGGCACAGTCTGGACAGCTTTTTCCAGAAAGTGTCACTTCTATTCAGTACATCTTATGTACCACAATTAACAGCAATTGAATGAACAGACAAGTAGTGATACTCAAAGCCAAAACAATGATCCCAAACCTGCACAGATTGCATTACTATCTCTTTAGTCACTTCTCATACCCACTCTCAGTGGACAGCTGCCACTTTCAGCTAAGTCTGACTTAGTTTAAAGCATATCACACTGGTTACAGGACAGCATATGACACTGGAGAAGACGCAAGATCTGCCGGGGAGGCCACTATTCATAGAATCATAAAATGGTTTGAGTTGGAAGGGACCTTAAAGATCATCTTGTTCCAAAAGTTCCTGGAACACTTCCAGGAATGAGGCATCCACAGCTTCTCTGGGCAACCTGTTCCAGTTCCTCACCACCCTCACAGTAAAGAATTTCCCATCAATAACCACAAGGACCTCTCCCTTCGGAGATCCGAGCCACAAGGGACGCCTTGCTAGGCGGGAGGGTGGTGGGGCACACGTGAGGCCCCGCGTCGTCCCTCCGCTACTCCCGCAGGGAACGGCCACGATCGAACCCCCCACCGCACAGGGCCACAGCCTCGCTCGGCGTCCGGCGGGAGGCGCAGGCAGGTACAAAACTCTGCTCGGCCAGGATGAAGCCTCTCTCGGCGCCGAGCAGTCCTGTGAGTGTCCCGGGACAGAAGAGGGGTGCGAAAAGCCGCCGCTACGCACCCAGCCCCTCACAGCGCCCCGCCGGCCCTCAGGGCGGACCACAACTCCCAGAACGCCGCGCGCGGGGTGACGCTAGACGGCGGCGGGACTCGGCCAATGGGCGGGCGCGCAGGCACCGGGCGGGGAGGAGCGGCCGGTGGCAGCGGCGGAGCGGCGGCGGGAAGGGCGGGCTCGGGGCTCCACAGCAGCGGCGGGGACGATGCCGGTCCATTCCCGGGAGAAGAAGGAGAATAATCACGATGAGATGGAGGTGGACTACGGAGAGAACGAGGGCAGCAGCTCTGAGGAGGAGGAGACCGAGAGCTCGTCCGTCTCCGAGGAGGGGGACAGCTCAGGTACCGCCGCCGCCCGCAAGGCAGCGCCGCTGAGAGGGCGCCGCGGCGGCTCCCTCAGCGCTCGGCGCTGCCCCGGGGACACACCGGTTCCGCCCCGGCTCTGGTGGCTGTCGGTGTCCCCCCCTTCCCCTCCCCCGTGACCCCGCCCCGGCCCAGCCTCCGCTTCGGCTCCGCGGCTCCTCTTCGGGCCGCCGGCCAGGGCGCAGGAACGGGGTGGGGCGCATGGGCAGGGAGCCCCGCCGAGCCCCGAGCCGCCGGCTCCGGAGCGGGCTGGTACCCGGCCATGGCCGGCTGGGCCGCGCTGCTCCGCTCCGTGCCGGAGCCGTGGCTTGTGCCCTGCTGCGCTTGAGTACGTCCTCGCTGAGGTCTCCATTTAAGCTTTGGCATATATACATACATGTGCATACATGAACGCGTGTGTACGTACGTATAAGTGCGTATTTCCTTGCAAGCTCATGAATTTCAACTAGGTGTCTTAAGACCTGTCTTTGGAGGGATGGATATTGGAAACCCTGTCAGTACCACTGGCCTCTTTTGCAAATCACTTCAGCCTCTGGTCAGTTAAAGGTCCCTTCTTTTTTCTATAGTTTCCATCTGGACTGTAGGTTTTGAATTACATTATTAGCTGAAATCTAGCTACAAAAGGATCACTTTTTCTATGCTTAATTTACACAGTGTTATTAAGAAGGTTATTATTATCTGTTCTAAGTTTCCTTGTGATTACTACTCTCTGTCTTTGATCTTAAAACATTTTTCCCGGTGATAACTGGTAGGAGTTTGTGGTGCCTCATTTGACTAGCAATGAGATGCAAGACAGTGGATGGAAAGGAAGTTGTACAGGGTTAGTGAATTGAGAAAAGTCCTGATGTTGATGTGGACCAGGACTAGTCCTAGTCCTGACATAAGGTTCTGGCAGCTTAAGTGATTTAGTGCTGAGGCCCCTATATCACCAAATTAAAACTGTAGAATATGCTGAGTTGGAAGGGACCCAGAAGGATCATTAAGACTAACTCCTGACTCTGCACAGGACACCCAAGAATCATACTGTGTGCCTGAGAGTCTGGGATTAGGAAGGAATGTGTGTTTTAAGTGAATGTAGTCTGTTCATGTTTCTTTAAAACAATACAAGAAGCTCTCCAGATAATTTTTGTTGCATTCCACAGAAAAATGCTTTTAAGGGAGTACTTAAAGTGTGATGATTACAGAAAATTACATGCATGTCTCAGTGTCTTGACCAATATGAACATACTTCCTGTAAACATACTGTTCCTACAGATGATTAAAATGATTAGCACCCCAAGGAATAAGTCTCAATTGAAATTAGTAATGAATTTTTTGTCAAATTTGTCATTTGCTTTACTTGCATTCAGCCTTCTTTTTTTTCTGTCTCCACTAGATGCCTGAAAATACAAAAGGTGCTGTTAGAGGAAGCATGACTCGTCCTTGAGAGCTGGCACTCTTTCTATCCTGTTCATGTTGATGTTATGTGTTTAGAACAGGTGTTTTATTGACTTGGATACAGAATAGTTTGTTAGGGATGAATTTAAAAAGCCACAAGTTATGCTCACTATCCCAGAGGAGAATTTGGCCATTTTTTGAAGTACTTTATATAGGCCACAGCTTATTAAAAAAGCTATTTTAGGTGCTGTTAAATTTTAAGTGCTGTGTGGATTTTTTTATCTTTAAACCAGGTTGCCCTAGTTACTGTGTTAGACTGCTTGAGTATAGTAGGAAAAACCAAAATTTTGAAAGTGTTTTAGAGTACCCTAAATACTTTTTGCAGTATGAAACTATATGGGAAATCTGAAGTTTTGAGATAAGATGGACCTATCAGCAACTGTTTTAATATGGATTTAATATCAATTGGAAAGCCATGAGATTTGATCTTATGACATTTTAATTTTTCAGCAATGCATATTCCATAGTCTGTATGTTGTGTAAGGCCATGAGGAAGAAATTCCATAAGTGTGGAATTTAATATATTTCACGACTCTGAAAATCTTCATAATTTTATGAATCTTATTGGAGGAAGAATACAGATGAAAAAATTGAACTTGACATGTGAATTGACATTTAGTATCAATGATAGGGAGAGTGAAGACTTCCAGGCAGAAAGTCAAAGACTTTTGAGAGTATTTGTAGCTGAGAGGAGATTGGAGAGAGCTGTGTGTTATTTCTTTATCTACAAGGAAGTCAGCTATACCCTCAGATGCCAATGAATAGCAATTTCCTTGCAACACAAGTTTAAACTGTAAGATGCAGTCCCTTTCCCCTCCAACAGTGGGTGTGCTCTGATCCTCAGCCAGGATTACAGTTCTAGTTTGCTTTGCTTTGTACTCCCTAAACAATAAAATCCATGTTAATTTAAGAAGAGCTTATGAGTGAACTCCTTCCTAAAACATACCTAGAATTGAAAGCATAGCAGAATATATTTGAAACATTTTTGAGAATAAAGGGGGGAAATTGTGGTATCCCAGTGCTTGTTCCTGTTTGATTTCACTGGGAGGTGCCTTCACATTTTAAAGAAGCTTTATTTTTGTAGCACAGAAATGCTTTAGGCAACTCTGAGTGATATAATTGCCACATTCTTTAAATCTGGCCAAATTATAAATTGCTAAATCGATTTTGGCTTGTATATTGTGTCCCAACAGTCCCATAAAACTTTGTTCTTTCATATGATTTTCAGTCTTATTCTGGTTTTGCCTTGCATTTGAGAACAATGTTTTAATACAAATAGTATCTCTTAACCACCTGATATGTTCTTCCCCTACCCTCCCCATTCATTGTACTTTTTTTAAGTTCTGTCTTCAAATTTTCTTGTTCTGCTTTCAAGTTCTTCAGGTTATATTGTGTTTTAAAACTTCCTTTTTGACTGTACTAACAGTAGTATGACAGACTGCACTAGGTCTTTAATTGGGATTCATAGTTGCCGTTGTAATGCTGATTGGCATTGCTGTGCTGACTGCTGGTTTGCATGTCCAGGCAGAGAAGGTCAGTATAGTTTTTTAATCTTAAAAGCTTGTGATGATTTCAGGAAGAAGTTAAGTGCTGAGAGGTCTGAGTAGACAATCTGATTTAGTGGGATCCTTCCAAGTAGCTAGTGGCCCTGAAGCTACTCCTTTCACCTCATCAGCTTTACAAATTGCCATACTGTTTTGCAAAACAATAAGAATGAAGAATGCTTCATTCTGTAGTTGGTGTAGGAGACAGCATAAAGCAGTTAAACATGTTGGAAAAATGTGAGTGATGAAGAAGCAAAAAGCTCAGGGTTGTTTATAGCATAAAAGAGTGATCCCTGCTGGGTTCAGGATCCTCCTTTTCCTCTCTGTCAGGAGGTAGGATTTTTCTTGCCAGAGTAACTGCTTACATAAGTAAGGGCTCCTTAGGAGAGTGCCTTCTCTCAAGCATCTGGCCTGTTTGACTGAGTGCTGGGCCATCCCTTCTGCATGCCTGCTGCTGGTTGATAGTGGTCAACTATCAACTGAGGGCTAATTCCTGCAGATAGTGCTGTTATAAAGCAGTTTCACTTATCTGACTTTTGAATATGGCTTAACAAAACTTTTTTTCTTTTTTTTTTTCCCTGGGAAGGTTGGGAAAGAGTCAAAATTTTGTATCTTAGTTTCTCAGTTTTCTAGTCTAAGAAAGGCCAATGGAGGTAACAACTGATTTTTAGTAACGTTGGATGTCTCAATGGCAGTGTCAAAAATTTTGGCAAAAAATTGTGTATTTATGTTGCTTTATCTTCCCTAGGTAAATTATAAAAAAGAATCAGGAATATAAATTAAAATAAAATCTGTGAAAAGAGTTTAACATGAACTACTCTTGCTGCATAAAAGCATATAAAGTCAAGTGTCTGCAGTGTTCTAGACTTTTCAGGTTAAGAAATGTTTAATTGGAGTGATTTTGAATGCTCATTAAAATGAACTTCAGATGTTTTTACATTAATATTTCAACTTCAAAGAACTCTTCCAATTGGACAGGATGAAACCTGTTTCAATATTATATGTTACTTTTTCTTTTAGGAATAGGAATAAAACAAGTCTTGAATTTTATAAGCACTGAACTGTGCCTGCATTCCATGGATTGCTTTTGTTTGTACTAACCCAGGATACACTTGAATTTTCAGTGGTGACTTATAACAGCTCATGCTTAATGTTGAATTTTGTTTGGTGTGATAAACATTGTTTAGTTTTTCTGTTTCATGCATTCTTTTTATTCTTTGTATTTCAGTCATGAAATTACCCTATTGAGATCTTGCAGTGCTGTTCTTTCCTGTTTTGAGGAAGAAGAATTGCTGTTTATGGAGTTTTTTCTAGAATTAGATCTAGGCTTCTTTTTTGTAGTTTATTTGCCAAGTGATTTCTCATATTCTGCTTTATGAGAATAATAATATAAGAGGGAAACCGTTCATGGCTTTAGTTCAGGCACCCTTCCGCATTCACAAGAAACAAAATATTCAGTTTATTTGGTTTGTATTACATTGTTAAATTTTTTATTTTATTCTTAGAAATGGATGATGAGGACTGTGAAAGAAGAAGAATGGAATGTTTAGATGAAATGTCCAATCTTGAAAAGCAATTTACAGACCTTAAAGATCAGTAAGTATTTTAATGTTTCAAGTGCCTCGTTTGAGGATCCATTCCATGAAAATATTGTGTGCAGCCGGTGTTTCTTGTCTTTCATATATGTGGATGCTACTTTTGGAGAAGAGTAAGGACTGGGAATTCTGCAATTACTTGCAGGCAGTTACTCTAGAATGTTTCTGTGTATTCATGTATTTTTTGTTTTGCTGTAAGGATGGTTTTGAAATCTTGTTCCTGTGAAAGGCTAGTCTTGGTCTGTTGCATCAAACTCCCTAGTAGAACCAAGGAATTGGCATTTTAGGGAAATTTGAGATTTTGTTTAATTACTTATTTATTCAATATCATTCTCATGCTTTTATATATGTGGGACAGACCTAAATGCATTGTCTTTGCTAAGCAAGGAATTAGGTTGGGGTTTTTTTTACAGCAGTCGTTTTTATAGTTGGTATCAATGAAAGTTTCTTGTGATTACTGCAAACCAAAATAAAATGACAATACTGTTATCTCTCAGTCTGCCATAATACCTACATAATTAGCTAGTAAAAACCTACTAAAAAGAAGAGATAAACTTAATAGCCACAGTTATTTAAAAGTAATTGTCATTTTTTTTGCAGCCTGTCATTTGTATCATAGAATCATTAAGGTTGGAAAAGACCTCTAAAATAATGAAATCCAACCATTTACCTAACAGTGCCAGCTCCACCACTAAGCCATGTCTCTAAGCAGCACATCTGTGTATATTTTTGAACACTTCAAGGATTCCACCATTTCCTTTGGCAGCTTGTTCCAATGCTTAAACACTCAGTGAAGAAATTTTTTTCTAACATCCAATCTAAGCCTCCCCTGGTGCAACCATTTTCTCTAATCCTGCCTCTTGTTACCAGGTAGCGCAGGCTGTCCCTCATTTCGCTGCAAACGTCTTTCAGGTAGTTGTAGAGAGCAGTAGGATCTCCTTGAGCCTCCTTTTCCCCAGGCTGAACAACCCCAGCTCCCTCAGCTGCTGCTCACAGGACTTGTGCTCCAGACGCTTCACCAGCTTCATTGTCCTTCCCTGGACAAGCTCCAGCAGTGTATGTGAAGTTAAATTTGTTTTAAGTTAGGTGCATCTGTTCAAGTTTAAAATTGGTGGTATTTTGGCAACTAACTTAATAAGGTACTTGGTAGGTGAAACCTTGAGAAGACCTGGTCTGTTCTTGGGCTATATTCTTTAATTGAAAACTTAGTTGTTCTTATGGTTCAGATACATATTTATATTGTGAGATAGTTCTTTCTGCTACAGAGCTGAGACATAAAACTTGCTTTGCATAACAGGGCACTGTGAGGTCTGGAAATAATAGGGCCTGGGAGGAATTGCCCAACAAAAAATTCCTTGCTGCAGTGTCTAGAGAAGACTGTCCTGCTCTTTGGGCTGAGCATGGAAAAACCTGGGAAATACAGCCAACTGATGAGTACTGGAGCCGGTTGGTACTGAGTGGTTTGGCATTTGGAAAACTGTCAGCTTTTGAAAACTGTCAGCCATCTGCTCAACAGCTTGGATGACTGAAAACAATTTGTGAAAACAGATCTGTAAGAAGTGAATATGACAGAGGGTGGTCCTGAGAGAAAGGAAACAAGTACTTCTGGAGGCTTAAGGCTTATAAATGGTGTTTGAGAAGTGGTAAGACTGTGGTATACAGAGGCAGGCGTTGTAGAGACCCGTTGGTTAGTTCAGAGGTATTTGTGTGGGCTGGAAGAACAGTGATGGTGGGGATACCAGAAATGAAGCATTAGAATGATGGAAGAGGGATTATAGGGAGAAGCAGCTGTGAATAGGAAAATGATGACATTGGGAAAGTAGAGAAAGATGCATAAACAATGGGATTTTTGTCACAACTAACAGCAGAGGTGGTGTAATGATTGGGTCTGTCTCCTCATCCATTTCAGGGAAACTGGAATTGGATGTTATAACTAGCATTTACAGTGTTCGGTAGCATTTATTCATTTTAGACAAATCATTGTTTGAAAGTACTGGATAAATAGTTGTAGGCCATCAACTATTGCATGGTACCAAGTGGTGACAGCACCCTGTCCATAACTGCTTGCTTTAATGTACGTGGTACTTGGTGCTGTGTAGTCAAATGTTAGTGACTGAGCCAGTCAGGTGCACTGTGCACCCAGGCTTATGGTTTGGCTAAATAATTCTGCTGTAGCTCTGTGCTAACCACCATGCTCTGTGCAGAGCATGCTCATCAAGGGTTAAGCCCAGCAAACTGGGGTTTGATCAGCTGCAGGCTGTGTTAGCTGACTGCAGGACAAATCCTGGTGGCAAGGTGAACAGGCAGTTATTTTTCAGAAGTCTTGATAGATCAGTATACATGAACTTTATTTTGTCTAATTAATTACTTAACGTGTGCACTTTAAATAAGTAAAAAGCAGCATCCTTGTCCTAAGGACATCTGTTATGTCTATGTAAACAGGTAGCACCTGATGTGCTTGTAACACTTATAGAGTTTGTCCATGTTTGCTTTAATTTTACACCTTTTGATTGTGGGGTGCAAGGTGAAAAATGAGAGCAGGAGGAGCTAGTTATATTGATGATTCTAACATGGAACACTAACAGTTACAAGTACGTGGAGCTTTATTGAGATTGAAATGTTTGTAGTTCAGATTACATTAAATTCTTCAAAGTGCAAGCAGATTTATTCATTGTCTGCCAGAAAATATCAGCTTTTATGGACTGACTAAATTTCAGGTAAAATAAAAATATTTTAATTACACTTCCTTTTGGCAGGAATGTAATATGTCAGAAATTATCTCATGGTATTTATAATAGTATGCAAAATGTAGATTTTCACAGGAGATGAATTGAGGGTTGCTTTATTAAGCACCTGCATCTCTTTTTCCTTGGTTTGTGGTAGTGTGGGAGCAGATATGTGAACATAAAATGTGAATGATCATTTCTGTCGACAAACTGTCTATCCTTCTCTGTCATGACATAACCGGGTTTGTTCTTATGCACTGTATTACCTTTTCTTCTCCTCTTCCATGTTGATTCATGTTCTGTTATAAACAGATGTGCAATTATTTTTTTCTTCCTTGGAGCTGGAGATACATTTAATTTTATCCTTTCTGCACTTCTGATTTTTTGCATTTGCTTTTCAGAAAGGCTTGGTAGACATGGATACTGTTGTTCAAAAAGAAAATATGTATTGGAAAGTTCAAATGCTAGCAAATCCTTACTTTATTTCAGTGTTCCATAGCATTAACAAAGGGATGACAAATACTTATTTAAGAAATATTTCTTCTAACTTCTGTTTTATTTTAAATATAATACATATTTTGGTTTCTATTACTTTTAAGACTCTACAAAGAAAGATTAAGCCAAGTGGATGCAAAGCTACAAGAGGTCATAGCTGGAAAAGCACCTGAATATTTAGAACCATTGGCAGCTTTACAAGAAAATATGCAAATCCGAACCAAGGTGGCAGGTAGGCATGTAAAATGAGTATTGCTGTTTCAAAGTATAAACTTGTTATGCATTTTAAGGTTAATCTTCTGTTTTCTTTAGAATTGTTAAGGAGCATATTTTAAAGTTAGAAATATTGTAGCATAATTTTAAAGAACAAGTGGTTTTTAAATCAAAATGAATATGTTGTTTATCTCCGTGCATAAGTTGCCTGATAACATCCCACTAAAAATATGGCTTTTTAAAATGTTTCACTTAATAGCTGCCTGTCTTTGTGTAGTAAGAACAAAATTACTGAGTAAAAGTTAATAATTTTTTTAGTCAGGTTTGAGATCAAGTCTACACAATGGTCACTCTTGAAGAGATATGTAGGTACTATGTCATGAAATGTTTGCTATCTAATGCAATAACATTTTTGCCTGCTCTTCTAGTCTGTATCTCTTCTCCTCTGTTCCTATCCTTCTGTTCTGTCTAGGGAAAGAGGAAAAACCTCTTGTCCTTGGTGCTTTTCTCTAAACTGAATTTTAGTTATTAAAACTAAGGTTTATACAGGTTTTTGTGCTCATAGAAGGCGGCAAGAACGTTTATCTACTTGTATACAACCATATATTCATATGAAATGGTAATATTATAGGAAGACAAAGTTCTGTACTTCCCTATTGTAAATTTGTTTCATGTTACAGTTTGAGTCCATTAGGAGGATTCAACTGTCTAAGGGTTACATAACACAGGTTGTCAGAAAGCCAAAAGACCTGTGATCTCTGTAGGCAGAGAAGCAGTGTCTTTTCTAAGAAATTTAGCAGAAACATGGTGCAGGCTGGCTGAAAAATGGCAGGCCACCTTATACTTTTCATAATACTAGTGCTGTTTCAGTACTACCCAGTATGTCTTCATTGGTACTTCTGACTTTGAGAATTAGAAATCTTTTGATCTATTGCATTTCTGTCCCTCCAGATCTTAGCTATAATGCTTTTTCTCAACTGCTGACCCAGCCTTACTGGGTTTTAAGTTCTTAGCCCAAATTTACATGACTAGTCGTAAGCAGCCGACTTAGGCTTTGCAGGAGGATCTCAGTTAAACTTGCAAAAGATTTGATATAAAAGCAACCTTAATCCAGGCCTTTCATTTTCAGTTTTAAATGTGGCTGTCCATCAGTGCTTTCATGTAGGTAGGTATGGGATATGCAGCATATTATACATTCTCTTGATTGGACTTCAACACCATTGAAGAGCCATGTTTCAATGTAAAAAAAGCCCAGCTTAAAATTTTCAGTTTCCTTGAAACTGAAAATAGAAAATAGGAGGTTTTTTCCCGTTTGTCCCCAACTGAATGACCTTAATAAAATTATTCCAGAGAAAGCAAGAGACTGCAGAACTGGTTTATGTGCTCCTGCTGTTTGAGAGCCTTGACAGAAGTGGGTAATAGCAGGACTTGAGTTCCAGCAAGTAAGCCATAAGGACCTATGGTTGCCTAAGAAAGGGGAGGAAGTGGTGACAAAACCCCTTAACTAAACTATATTTAGCTAAACTTTGGATATAATTGCATCTGTGTTAGAAAAGAAACTTGTGTTCCTTGGCTCTCTAAGGCACTATTCACACAAAATGTGGATCTTGACTATGACAGCAAGTCAGAAAAACAACTGTTTCTTCTAGGACAGTTCATACCTATATTTTTCAATTTCAGGCAAATAAACAGTGATCTAAATATACCAGTCAGCCATAAATATTAGGAAAATAAGAGCCAGCATAACATAGCAATGTAAGAAAAGAACATTTTGAATTCTAAAATAGCTTCACTGTGGAAAGGTGATTGACGCAATACTTAGTGGTTTGTTTTTCAGAGAGATTGCTCCTAGTAGTTCTTTTCCCCTAGTAGTGTTCATTTATAGTAAGTTGAACTATAAGGGAAGTTGGTTTTGGAAGTTCTTTAGTTGCAAGACACCACCACTGTGTGCAAACTTAACTCCTTAAGTTTCTAATCTGAAGGAATATAAGTGTTTTCTGTTGAATGCATTGAATATATTAAATCAAGTTCTATAGATGCTTGCCAGATATTACGTTTCAGATATCTCTCAGGTTTTTTACAGCTGCTTAGTGGACACATTTCCAGAAATGTCTAAAAATGCTCCTAATGCTTAGAAGTGGTACCCTTAATCACAAGGTGACTGTTTTTAAGAATGAAACAGTCTTGTTAATTATTGTAATTTAATAAGGTAATGCATTATAAAGTAAGTATTATTCCAAATCTTAATTTGTAAAACCTTTTTCTTTCAATCAGTTTTCTAGCTGTTTTAAAACCCCAAAACCTTATTTTAAACTCTAATTAGAAAAGAGAAGAGGCCACTGAGTAGTTAAGTTTGAAAACTGATAATATTCAGGATAATTTGATCAGAAATATGAAATAGATATATTTTCTAAAGTTAGTGTGACCACTGGTGTAATTTATTGACTGACAGGAGAATGAATTAAAATAGCATTCATTTTCTCAGATTTAAGATTTACTCAGAATTAAGATTTCTCAGAATTAAGGATTTACTTGTTCTTATTCTTTTAAGCAGCCAGCCACTCTAAGTGCCTGATGTAATATATTTGTATTTTTGCTGTGTGCATGTGTTGGGACTTGCAGGCAGTCTTAAAATGGAATTCTGAAGTTAGATATTTGCTAAAGAAAGTAATATCGCTGTAATTTGTCTGATTACAGGTATCTATAGAGAGCTTTGTCTGGAATCTGTGAAGAACAAATATGAATGTGAAATTCAAGCCTCTCGACAGCACTGTGAGGTTGTGCCAGCTCTTTCACATTGATAGCTAATCTCATCTAACTTTACTGTCTGTCATGCTTTTCAGGTTCAGTGCATGTTTTTATTACTGCTTTTATTTGGTATTTGAATGCAGCTGCTGTGTAATATTTAAGCCCATGCAAGAGGTTATTCAAAATTAGAATCATAGAATGTGCTGATTTAGAAGGGACCCATCAAGATCATGTAGTCCAATTCCTGGCCCTGTGCAGGACACAGAGGAATCAAGTCATGTGCCTAGGAGTGTTGTCCAAACACTTCAGACAAGTTGGGTTCACTTTTCTGGGCAGCCTGTTCTAGTGCTCAATCACCCTCTGGGTGAAGAACCTTTTCCTGATACTCCACCTAAATCTCCCCTGGCTCAGCTTCATGCCTTTTCCTCAAATCCTGTCCCTGGTCATGAGAGTAAAGAGATTGGTACCTGCCCTTCTGCTTCCCCTTTGAGGATATTGAAGAGCAAGATGAGGTCTCCCTTCAGGCTGAACAGTCTCCTCCAGGCTGAACAGACCACATGATCTCAGCTGCTCGTTATATGGCTTCCCCTCCAGAACCTTCACCATCCTCCTGGCCCTCCTCTGGACACTCTCTAGTAGCTTAATAGCTTTCTGATATTGTGGTGCCCACAACTGCCCCCAACACTTGGGGTGAGGCTGCCCCAGTGCAGAGCAGAGCAGGACAATCCCCTCCCTTGCCTGGCTGGCCATGCTGTGCCTGATGCACCCCAGGGCAGGGTTGGCCCTCCTGGCTGCCAGGGCACTGCTGTCTCAGATTCAGCTTTCTGTCAACCAGAGCCTCCAGGTCCCTTTCTGTGGTGCTGCTCTCCAGCCTCTCATTCCCCAGTCTGTCTTACATCCAGGATTACCCTGTCCCAGATGCAGAATCCAGCACTTGTTCTTTGTTAGCTTCATTTGGTTGGCAATTGCCCAGCCTTCTAATTTGTCAAGGTCTCTCTTCAGGGCCTCTCTGCCCTTGAGGGAGTCAGCAGCCCCACCCAGTTTAGTGTTGTTGGCAAACTTACTTAGTATTTCTTCAAGACCCATGTCTGAGTTGTTAATGAAGGTGTTGAAGAGCTTTTTATTTGTTTGGCTTTGCATGTATATATATACACACACACATATGTAGTGCTAAGTCTTCTTATTTTTTCATTATCAAGTTCTTACTAATAGATTCCCACATGATTTTTTACCTTTTTTGTAAAAAGATTACCAGGAAAGTAACTAAAAGATCTGACATAATTTTAGCAAAAAATGCCTTACATTTAATAACAAAACCAAAGTCTTTTTGAGATGCATTAGAAAGCTACTGATAGAGCTGTCATTTCAAAAGCAGTTACAAGAAAAATATATTTCTCTCCTTGAACATAAAGGTTCCTGTTCATGTGTCTAAATACTGGATACTGTAGTACAAACACTCAAGTACATGTATGTCCAATGCTGTACATAGCTGCTCAGATCCTTTTCATCACAGTACTCCTCAGCCCCCTTACAGTTGCTTAAAGGTGTTTTCTTCTGAGTGGTTCACTATATTCCAGAATTCCTGGTACCTACTATACTAATAAAGCAAGAATAGGCATGTGTACTTTAGAAAAGTTTTCCATTTTCTTGATGCCTTGGGAAAGAATTAGGTATTATGAAGGATGACTCGTTACTGGCTGTCTTTGCCCATGTGAATACTCCTGAGGCTGGACAGAATCCTGTAAGACTTGGAAGGTCTCTTATCCATGATTGAATGATTTGCTTTGGCTGTGTATTATTCCTGTTTGAGGTGGTCTTTGTCCCTTGTTTTGCTGTTACGTGAAACATTCAGAATTCACCATCCAGTACAAGTCTCTTGGGCGGAAAAGCTCTATTAAGTCAGAAATGCTGCTTGTAGAATTACTGTTGTTCTGAAATATAACTATTCAGCAAGAATGCCTCTGATGCCTGTAATAGCTTTCACACCTTATTTCTTACCAGCTACGTGAAACAGAGCACATGTCTAAACACAAACTCGATTTAATTTTAAAATGGTCTCAGAACAGGTAACACTCAATTGTCACTTCAGATATATGTAAAGAGGCTTCTGCCTTTTAAGTTCACCCTGGGAAATGTTTTCTATAATCACAGGTTGAAAAATATGTGAAAGGAGGTCTTCAGAATTTGAATAGTTTGTAACTTGAGGGAATGGTAAGCATGACAATCATTTAGTGGAATAGGGTTCTTTGTCCATTGCTTGACTGATTTGCTTCACTAGCAAACTAGCTTGAACACAGGTAAAGGGAAGTTTCTCTTTGTGCTGTGGGTGAGAGCAGTTGAGGTGCAGACATCTGCTCATTTGGCTGTAAGGAACTGCAACTTCTGACAGAGACATGGTAGCAGATAGCTGGATGCATTGACTTGAGCTGCTTACACTGTGTTTTTTCAGTCAGTCCAAGCTCTCTGTTTTCCAGAGTTGTTGAAGACATTGTTCACTGAAAGTGAATGTTAAAATCGAACAATTGGCTGTCTTTTCTACTCATAGTTTTGGAAATGCGCAAGCTTGTGAAAGAGCAGTAAAGTTTTTTCCTTAAGGCTTGGAACTCAGCTTAATTCCAAGTTACTCTTTTAGAGAATTTAGTGGGTTTTCATGCTAAAGAGTAACTGATCTGTAAGATACTGTGTAATTTAGTGTAGGAGGTAGCTTTATAAAACACTTTCCATGAAAACATTAGCTTTTGTGATTTGTAATGAAAGGTGTCTTAGAGACTACTACTTTAGTTACCCATTGTGAATAAATCTTTTCTATCCACAAAAATACTGTATTTGTGTCAGAATGCAAAGAGTTATTCTGGAAAGATACCTACATGCTTTTAATTACTCTTGGTACCAGTAGTTGATAAGTACTTAATTATATTTTCACTTGTGCTAAGCTAGTGTGCTGTCTTTAAGGAGCTAGGATCTCATGCTAAGAAAGTGGATAGAGGGAGATGTCATATGCTTTGTGGCTTCTGAAAAAGCTATTCTTATGTTGCTTCCACTGATGCCTTAAATTGTCAGTATTTAGATTATTGAACTCACTAATGTAAAAATCTGTAACCTTGCTTTTACAGAGTGAGAAGCTTCTCTTATATGATACTGTACAAAGTGAACTAGAAGAGAAGATTAGAAGACTTGAAGAAGACAGACATAGCATTGACATTACCTCAGGTGGATGGAAATTCAGTTTGCTTTTTTATTGTTTGTTTTTAATCTACTGGGTACTGATTAGTTGACTGTTACACATAGTATGTCTGATGAGTTTTAGATTGTCTGGTTGAATGCTGTTCAGCTGTAGACTTTGGGCAGGGGGTTGAATTTAAACTTCAGCTTTGGTTTAATAGCTGTCAGCATCCCTTGTGTGTTTTGAGAGTATTAATCTGTGTCTACATAATCTTATAATTCTTTGTATCTTGAATAAACACCTTTATTCTGTTCAGAAACAGAATTCTGTTCTCACCTGAAAATGTTATTTTTTTGTTTTGGACAATATTTTCTGCTATAAAAAGAGCTAAATATGTAAATATTTCTGATTCATAGCATGTTCTTATTATATCTTTTCAGAATTATGGAATGATGAGCTCCAGTCCAGGAAGAAAAGGAAGGATCCATTTAGCCCAGATAAGAAGAAACCTGTTGTTGTATCAGATATCCTTTTACTGAAATCATTGTTTTTTCTAGTAGTGTTTGCAGTTTTATAGCTAATTTCATTACATGTGTCATTAATATGAAGTTGAAGGGATAATGCATTATCAAAACTGATTTTTGCATGGCAGACATTGTTCTTATTCAGATAAGAGAAGCCATGTTGACGCATCCTCCCATCATGAAAATTGAAATTAAGATTCTCTTACTTAGCTACTAGTTTTAAATAGAAAATGTTTCTAAAAGTTGATTTTTCTAATTAAAGAAAAATAATTACACGGCAAAAGCAGAATCAATTATATATTAGTATTAGGTATAAAATCTCAGCAATTTCCAGCTATTTATAAAGATTAAAATCCTTTCAGTTTTAAAGTAAATGAATTTGTTCTTTTTGATTTTAGTTTAGAAATAGTTGTGAACTTGTCAGATAAATGCAAAGCAAATACTAGAAATGTTACCCAGCTTTTTGTTTTTAATTTTTTGCTGTTAAGAGAAAAACAAATTTGAAAGTAGTTAAAAGATTTCTAAAATTTCAAAGGGAATTTTAAGTTTAAGCTTGCTCTCCATTTTAGGAGATTCTTTTTTTAAACATCCATAGCACCTTTTGCTAAGCTTTTTTTCACAGATGAAATGGGTAGAAACAAAGTAGAAAGTGAAGACTATTGAAATGGAATAGCTGTACTATATGGAATTTTGTTCTGAAGTTCATTTATTGTTCTAATACACATTTTTTACTTTGCAACTGATAGTTTAAGGAAGGGAGCTTTGCCTTTCTGCCTCCTGTTTTTAGATATTTGATATTCAGCTATGTGGTGCTGACCATACTTTTCCCATGAACATACATGATGCGGAATACTGCAAAAAGAATTATTTTATCTAAGCTGGTACTAGTGTAGGTGCTGTTTTGCAGTGGTACGTTGAAATTGCAATGAATTTTTATTGTAATTTGAATTATTGCAAATAGAATAATTTTTGAACTGTTAGGAATGGAATGGTTGTGTCTCAGCTGTTTATCCTATCCTTTTGCTGAACTCCAGTACCCTGAGTATCTACTTACTATTATTACCTCTTTTAATAATTCTTTAAAGTGTACTTCTAGGTTGCATAATTCAAAGATGGATGTGTTTGCACTGAGCTTTTACTTTGTATTGGTATGCTTTTTGTGAACGATCTGCAGAACAGACCTATTAATATCTTTCTACAAACATTAGAGTATTTTTATTATTTCTGTTCAAAGGAGTTTTCCCTAACATTTCCACGCCCTTATATAGTTTATATGTTACAAGACCTTGATATACTTGAAGACTGGACAACAATAAGGAAGGTAAGATGAAGGGGTGAATGCAATGTCTGTGGATTTAGTTGGGTTCATGTCTAGTCCTTCTGCTGCTTAAAAATGTGTAACTGGATTTCTTACATGATCAAAACACTAAATAGATTTTTATTTCTTCAGTAGTCAGTTAATCCTTTCTCTTCAAGCTGTGTTATTGCTATTTCTTCTGATTCTACCCAAATCATAGAGAGGAATCCATTAAAGGGGTGCAAGAGGATATCTTTGAAATGGGGAGTCCATAATTTTCCATGAAAAAATGTGCTTTGCTTATACTTTTTTTTTACTTACACTTTTTTTACATAAAAATGGGGAGCTGTGTTTTTCTCAGATTACGAGAGAGTCGTGGTTTAGATGAAGAGAAATTTGTTTAGTCAATTGATATATTTGAAAAAATAAATCCAACTTTTAATTGCATAATGCCTTTTTTAGATTGTAAGACTGTTGAAGGATCTTGCTGTAATGAAATGCTATTCTTGCCTTGCACCTGCAGTCAGAAAGCTTCCCCTAATATCCTAGTGCATCCCAGTTTATGGAATAGCAAACCACTTAGGTGAATTCAGAAACTTGGTGGGGAGTTGGCTGAGTCAGTTTCTATCCTGTTTTTTCCCTGTACCTCTTACCTGAACAAGAAGTAAAATGTGACCTTTATATGAGAACTTGTCTGACTTCTCTCTTTCTGTCACATCAGAGGAACAGACACAAAATATCTTTCCCTAGAACTTTTTTCTGTAGTTTTACATAATTTTAAACAACAGCAACAAACCCAGGACCTAGGCTCTTCCCCCCAAACTAGGGCTTTGCCTTTTCTGGAAAGAATTTTTAAAATCCCAAAAAAACAAACAAATGAACCCCCAAAACTTCTTCAGTGCTTATTTTTTTCCCAAGGTTATGTTTGGTCTATAGTTTACATGAAGTAATATTTGTGAGCTTATAACATATAAATTAAAAAATTAGGTTGTTCATATAGCATTTTGTTTTTCAGAATGAGTTAATATAATTTTGTGTTTTCTTGACAGAATTGCATAAGAGCAATTTTGAGGATTTAATTTAGAAAAGCTTGAGTTCTTGAAATCAAAACTTAATAAAGAAGGTGACTTTTTTTCACTTTCAAAATGCTTTTTTATGTAGCTACCCAGTCACCATTGAACACATTTTTATTTTAGAATTCTCATTGTATTTTTTGCATGTAAATGCAAGTATAGACTTGCATGTAAAAGCAAGTACCACTGCATGTTACTGCACAACTAAAGCTGGCAGTTAAGACAAAATGACTCTGTCTGCTGACTAACTTTAATTTTCTTTTGTGTTTCAAGGCAATGGCTACGCTGGGGCCACACAGGGTAAAGCCAGAACGTAAGTAAACATGGTCTAGTTTCACAAGACAGAACTTGCTGTGTCCAATGATGCAAACTGCATCCAGGCAGATTGTATTTGTTATAGTACTGGTGTAGTGATGGAGGATGGGGTGAACTAGTTGGAAGATGTGGCTTTTGTCTTTCTCCTCTCTCAGGTGCTGATACCTGTAGCTTGATTGCTGTTGCTTCTGGTGACACAAATTCTAGAAAATTATAAAAAAAAAAAATTCAGACTTCTAATGGTGGTTTACAGCAATTCATATTAGCAAGCTGTGCCAGTGTTTGCACAGGATTAAGCAGAAAGCTGAGAGCATCTGCACCTTTCAGGTGCATTTCAAAGGATGCTCAAATTGACTGCAAGCTACAACTCTGAAAAAGCAGAGCTGTGGGAAAGGAGTGGTATTCATATTTGCATATTTGGTACTGAAGAGGGAAGCATGTTCTTGCAAAGTAAAATCACATATTTGAAGGTGAAGAGGAGAAGGGACAATAGGGACGTAGGTAATGGCTTCTATTTGAAAATGAAAATATAACTTTTAATAATCTGACTGGAAATGAAAAGGTATATTGCTTCCAATTTTCCAATGCAATTATTAAAAGACAGACTACTGTTGGAAAAAATGTCTCTTCTATGTAAATAACTTGATGAAAGGGTATTTAACTGCCTAACTGATTCTTGTGAAGTTAATATAAATCACTTTTATTACTTAATTTAGCACCTGTCAAATTAGAAAAGCATCTCCATAGTGCTAGATCTGAAGAAGGAAGACTCTATTATGATGGCGAATGGTATGGACGAGGGCAGACGATATGCATTGATAAGAAAGATGAATGTCCTACAAGGTAAAGATTATTCAGCTTATGCAGCTCTGTACATTCATGTTAAGCAATAACTAGGATGATGGCAGTGAAGAGTAAGGCCTATGTGGAAATACTGCCACCTCAGTGACATTTACTAGTTCACCTTGGAAGACAGGTATTGAGATGAGTGCTGACTTGTGAAAGAGGATAGTAAAGGTTGGAATTGATTGAAGGGTTGTCAAGTTAGGATCTCTCTTAACAATTTAAGCTGTTACTAGTTTCTGATAGCCTTGGAGTAATTTTTTTTCGAGTATCTTAGGAGTTTGTTGCTTTGAGAATTTGACCCAAAAATACTTAATTATGGAAAAACACTTCATGCAGTTGAAGATAAGCTTTGTTTTCCATTGATTAGTGCTCTGAAAGAAGAGAGGAACTTTTTAATGGTATTTTCTTCTCTTAAGAAAGGTTCTGCCTTGGAACAGTCTAAATATTAGAGTGCAAATTTGGTTGAATGTTTAAGATCTATAAATGTGTTTTCTCTGTATGGACAATATTTGCAAATTCTAAAATTCAGAGTGTATTTAAAATTAAAGATATATATAACCTTTTACTGAATGGGGCAAATAAGTCTAAGCCTGGTGTTAATTAAATATGCACATGTACTCGGGAAAATTGACTTCAAATTTATGGGTCAGTAATTTACTGGCTGTTTCTTTTCTTCCTTATGTATGGTGTAGAGGAACAAATTTTGGTGTTTCTTCAGGGCTGAAACAGGAAAGTATTTTAGTAAACTACAGATTGTGTCTGAAATTAAAAAAACCTCTGGATTAATGTAGCAGAACACAGCAGTTGTAGTGGGCCAAGTAAAGATGTTAGTGTCCAGTGTCTGACAAAAGCTAAAAGCTGGTGCTCAACAGGGCAGTCATGCAGTGGAGCTTTCCTGGGCTTTCAAGACCCCCACAATTTCTAAGACTAGAGGGAATTGTCACACTCAGTATGCAATAGATCTTTGTTCTATTAACTGTTTTGATCATTGGTTTTGTGCTTTCTGTTCTCCCCATCACTGTACTTGAAATGATATTTTTTCTGTGGGTATGAGGAGGGAGTTTTGTTCACTATTTGTGCTAAAGGTTACCACAAGGAGCATAAAAACAGGGCATCAGTAAGTCAGTTTTCAGTTTATTTCTTGTGATCTTGGCATAATGAGTAAGAGTTTAATACATTTTGTGCTTTAAATCTTGGCTTCAGGTTGTCCAACTTTTTTTCAAGTACTTCATATTCAATGTAATTTCAAGGCTTTTCTTGTTTTTTTTTTACTATGGGTAGTTTATTGCTGTGTTTTCTCTGTGTGACTGTTGTTCTTATAAACAGTTAAAAAGTATTTGTACCTGTTAGGGTTTTCTTGTAAGAGAATAAAATAGATGGTGGAAACATTAGCTACCTTCACTAAAGATACATGCAGTTCCCAAGGAATTATGTTAAAACTCTCCTTAGAGTGGTGCTAGTATCTTTTGGGCCTAGCATTTACAACTAATGCATATTTTCATTTACTGTGTGGAAATACAGCTGCAGTTTTGAGGTTATTTTTAGCTTATAAGCTTTCTAAATTCTTCTTGTTTTTTTTCCCCTGACCCTTCTTCCCTCATTTTCTGTAGTGCCATAATTACAACAATTAACCATGATGAAGTTTGGTTTAAAAGACCGGATGGAAGCAAGTCTAAGCTGTATATTTCTCAGCTACAGAAAGGAAAATATTCAATAAAGCATAACCACAACTGACCGTTGCTCACTGGATGTGAAACAAGTGGTATTGCCATGCGTGATGTGCCATGGGGTGAAAATTGTATTTAATAGTGTTTTGTATTCCTTATCTATTTACAGCAGTATCTAATGTGTATTGGTCGTGCTGTATGTAAGCTTCATATGGACGGCCTTCAGAAACCTGAGGAGGATGAATCCTGTTAACAGATATTTTGCCTCTAAATTGGGTCCAGTACCTAAGATGTGAAGTATGCTCTTCAAGTATAACGCTTCAAAACTTAACATATTTGTAATTTAGAAAAAATTATTTTTCCATTGGTGACCAGTTGGTGTGAAAAAAATTATAACCATAATTACCAGCAACTCACTTTATTTTCAGTGACTGTGTCATGCTTCTTTGTGGATGTAAATTTAGCCTGCTCAGCTGTTGCTTTTGAATAGATTGTAAAATGCATAAGCATCCTTTTTCCAAAGTGTACTGATTTATTTAAATTATTGTCCTCAACAGCTCTGCTAGTACCGACTGTGTTATATTTTGTAAGGTTTACTATATTGCTTGTAATGAGACAAAGCCAATATTTTGAACTATGTTTTTGAAGAGCACTTTTCTAGTGTAGGACCCTATTCTATAGCAGACAAATCATTGGTGATGTTTTTTCTTGATTGCCAGCAAAATTTATGCATAAGGTGGACAGTGTTGCTCCAACCTGTGTTATATTTAGCCCACAAAGAACGACTGGGGGGATGGTTACATAAATGCTGTTGCATGGCCTGCATGTTTGGTCCACAGTTGTATGAAATATGATGAATTTTTGTTAGGAAAGGGAAATATTTCCCCAGAAGTCATGTATCTGGGAGACTTTACACTGAGTTTTTCACCAAACACTATTTTCAAAATTTCTGTACCCCATTTCATCTTACTGTACACCAGAAGTATTTCATGCAGCTTAGGAAACTGTCTTTTCAAGTCTTGCTCTTTTAGCCACAGAGAAAAGTCCTAAATCTTTGATGTTACTGTGATGTGCTTCGAGCAACTAGAATGATAGATGGGATTGTTGAAGAATTGTTAACGTTGGTTATGTGCACTTTAATCTCCACTTATGATGATTCTTCTTGGAGAAAATAAAGCATCCATTTGCTTTAAATGATCACAGCAAATAAATATTTTTATTGTAACATATAAATTAATTGTCTCTTCTAGTGCAGGGTGGTAAGTACTTCCAAATGCCAAATCAGTTTCTGCTGAGTGATGCTTTTCTACAATTGTATGACATTATAAATCAAATGTACATAAAGTATCAATTGACATGTTAGCTTTTAACAATATGAACTGTATGTATACAGCTGTTTGATAAACTTTTTATAATTAAATATTTGCATTTTTTAACTTAGTATATAAATAAATGATCTGTGGTAGTGGACATCTTTTCTGTTGTTTTGCTCTTTGATTTTCTAGTCTTGTTGGAATTGTTTATCTACCAAATGGCAAAGGGAAATATTTTTAAATAATCAGAAGGCCTAAAGCTTTTTAAAAAAACTTTTGACTTGCTCCTTTTTCTTTGAATTTTTGAGAGTTTGTATGTATACATTTTGTTTGTTTTTACAAACTTTTAGAAAATATTTTATGGAAGCTTTATTCTGTGACACAAATCAAACATAAGCACTGTTAAGAATCTCATAATTGTTGACATGCTTGAAATCATTTGTGTTTCGGCCATGCTCTGAATGGTTTTGTGATTCACCCCTTTCCTTTTACCTCTTCTGTATTTTGCATCTCTAGCTGCAATTGATTATTCCTACAGCTTTTTCTCTTCTACAAAGCAAAACTTTCCCTCATAGAGCCTTGCCTCAGTCAAGTTTGGACTGATACTTCGTGAGTGTGGTTTCATAATTCGGAATAAACATCATTCATATCAGCATGAGAGGTAATAATCACAGCAGTGTGAGTTAGGGATCAGACAACTGGGACCTACTCATTCCATTACTAGAAGTACAGGAAACTGAGCTGTGGCTTTCCTTTTTGACATGTCACCATTTCTGTGTATGTGATGGGAGAGCTGTAAGGTTGGTTTTTGTTTATAACTGGTTAATTATTTCATGCTTAGGTGAATTGTATTTGGTACATGCTTTGTATCTTTTTAATATTTGAACAGTTAATGTTTTGCTTGATCCAACATAAAATGTAAGAGGTCTTCCACAGATTTTAGTCCTTTGAAGTAGAGACATTGTTAGTCTCTTGGCCATCTGTTTTATCTTTTACACCACTGCATTAAAATTTTTCAAGTTTTGGTAGCATTGTTTTAACCTACAAATTGAATTTAGATCTGTGAAATGCCAAAAGGATTTCTGTAATATGTGAAAAATTAAGTAAGTGAAGAACAAAGGCACTGAGTGACAAAAATAACTTTCTGTACATGTATAGAAAGGGCTTCTCTGTCAGTAGTTATGTTTCAGAGGAGATGCAGTTTGGTTTTTGCCAAACACATAGAGCAAATTGATCTGCTCATCTTTCCCACAATGAAGTATCTGATATATTTAGTTGGAATGCAATTGGTTTAACCTGACAGTACTTACTGTGTAAGTATCATGTGGATTTAGCTTAGGTATTTCATAATAAGCAGGTCTTAAACTTCCCAAATGCATTTGAATTTTGGCACTTTATCACAGTGTGTTTGTTTTTAAACTATAAAGATGGGCTATTTATAGTTAGTGAACATCTTACTCTTATTTGTAAGCCAAGTCTTGTGTAAGTAGCTCACCACCCCCATCAAGTGGTAAGATGATGAAGTACTGAAATTTTCACTCATTTTGAAACCTATGCTGTCTTCCAACAGTCGGTTCAATTTGTTCTGTGTGAGGTTTTGTGAGGTTTTGTTCTTTTACTTTTAAGTAGAAAGAAAAAAATAGGTTTAGACTTTTATCAAAAGATAGATGTGCTTACAGCTTCCCATCTCCTGGAGAGATTCTTCAATTATTATATTATTCTTCAACTGTTACTGGGAAAGAACAGCCTTCCCTCCTCCCTCACCCTTTTTTTAGAGGACAAGGGAGAGAGGTAAGGAGAAAGAAATCATGTGTCCAATAGACTTTGCATATAAATAGCTAAAATCTTCAGGGCTTTAATCCATATGAGGCTTTGAGCAACCTGGTCTAGTGGAAGGTGTCCCTGCCCATGGCAGAGGGGATGAAACTTGGATGATTTTTAAGGTCCCTTTCAATCCAAACCTTTCTATAAATCTGTGATGAGAAATTGACAGATGACAGCCCTGTCCACTTACTTTGCCACAGCGTTTTACATGTGGCAAAGTAAGCTCTATTCTGAGGGCACGTGCTCATTCCTAAGCAAGTTCTTAAATATGCTATTCCCAGGCAGAAGCATGGTTGCTGCTGGAATTTAGACCAGGTAGGCAGTATATTACCTCTGGAATGGAATTTGCAGTCTGTAATTGAAGCAAAAGCAGAGCATGTATCCAGTAAACTTGACATTTCCTGGAAATGCCAGGAAACATAATTGTATGGCATTATGTATGCTTTTGTTTCTCTGCATGGAAAATGGTCCTGATGGATCAGATATGACTTCTACCATTTAAGACTCATTACTGGTTTTTTCTGGGCAAAGCTGAAGATTGATGTTTTGAGCTGACTCTTATTTCAGTGTGCTGGCAGCCCTGCAGACCTCACTTCTAGAAATTTAACTTTCCCAGATGTTGCATTAAAAGTCTGAAGGCTGAAAATAATCTGTCAGATTCACTAGCCCTAGTCTAGGGCTAGATAATTTAGCTCTAGTTACCTAGGCACTGACTGAGACAACATCGCTTTATGATAGGAGAAAATACTGTATGATTTTGTAAGTTAGAGTTGTTTCAGATGGTAATGGCTTCAAAAAAAGGCCTAGTAGATAAACTTTTTATTTGTGTCAATGTTACTCTTTCAGTTTGGTTTCTCTGTATGAAAGAATATGAATGTGTAGGACTCAGGCCATTTTAGTAAGGCAGTAATCTCCAAATTTTCCTAGAACAGGTATTTTAACCACAGACATGATATTTTTTTTGTAAGATTTGGCTTGCTAGATTTTTTAAAAATCTGGCTTAAATTTTGGACCATAGTAATTTCTTTAAAAAATAGAAGAATACAGAAATCCCACTGCTCAAGAGGTGTTTAGCAGCAGTGGAATTTGTGTCTTTTATTACAGAAGGAATATCTTCAGACATCACCACTGTCTTCGCAAATAAAAGCAATCTGGAATAGGACCGTAGAAATTAAAATAGTGGACATTATTTCATTAAACAGGGTAATATTAGTGGATTCTCCTTTCCCTATAAATAAAATAAATCTGAATCAATTGGCCAGAGTTGGAACAGCGAATTTACTTTCCTTCATCCCCCTGCTCCCATGCTCTGGAGATCCCGTGATGAAAGTCTGCCTGCAGGTGGCAGTAAATTTATGCTGAAACTACTTGATGGTAGTTTCGAATTTTCTGTCTGGATCCTGTTAGGTTTTTTTACAGTTTCTCTTAGTTATAGCACAACTACAACCGGTTTTAATCCTAATGCATACTAATTAAGGGATATTTGGAAAGAACAGTACTCAGAGTTCTAAAGGAGGATTATCTTTTGGTACTATACTGTGAAAGAAAATCACTATGTAAAGGCTTAGGAAGGAACAGAAATGGATTAGATTCTGTCTAGTTGCCATAGAAACAAAATATGTAATTAAACAAAATGAAGTACATCTCTTACATTGATGAAAGTGTTAAGGAAAGGTGGGACAATGCAATGAGTGTTTTAACCTGCAACACCAAACCCAGAAATAAAAAGAGGGTTCAGTTTATTTTTCTGATGCAATTTTGACTTGCTGCACTTTTTGTGCTTGGTTAACTAAAACCAAAAGGGTTGTGCTTCCTAGGGCGAATCTATAAAAAGGAGTGTCAATAATAATCAGAAGTAAGTAATGCATTGCAAATTTACGTCAATCCTGTTGCAGGTTAATAACATTAATATTATGTGATACGAATAACACAATTAAATGAATCTGAAGCACATGCCTTTTTTGAAAAAAAGCTTAACAGTATGAGCAGTTTAATTACACTTTAAAATAATCTTTAACAGATCACTTCAATGTTTCTTATTCTATATGATTATGCAACCAGTTTCTTACCCTTGCTCTATAGCTAATAAAGACAATTTCTTAACAAAAAAAGTGTGTCAAAAGAACTTCCTTTTAACCAGATAGTAAGTGCTGCAGGTTAAGGATGTTTCAGAGCCCACAGTTAGTGCCAGGTGCCAGGAGAGGGCACGTCGAGGTTTCTCTTGAAATGCTATTTACTTTTAAAAGAAGTTTAAGTCACATTCTCAGATTTTTCTTTCTCATTCTTCTGCCATAAAATTTCACGACTTAAAGTTCAGATATGTAGCAGTGATTGTTACTTCTCTTTGTTAGCTTAACCTTGAAGGTGACTGCATTCTGCTATTTATAAATTGAGGAGGCTTATTTCCATGGTAAGATCTCTTATTTAGCACATCTCAGTGTGTGGCCCTGGGAGGTGGGTGGAAATTGGTTGGCTTTGTATATCACACTACCAACACTACCCTTCAAAAAAAAAAAAAAAAGAGAACTACAATATATGATTCTTACCCTTATTTCCTTCAGAGTAAGGGAAAAGTCAAAGAAATGCTGCATTCAGTTCAATGTATGACTTCAAGTTCAGATGACTATGCCAAAACATTGCTAAAATAGCAGAATCTACCTTCTACAGACCATGTTGACCTTAGAAGTACTGTATGTGGCACATCTGCATTTGCTTTCCAAGCTTTTATGTGGAATGAATAATTTCTTACAGTCCTGCTGAGACATAGCAGCCTTGATTTAACATGTATTCCCAGGGCTCTGTACCTTGGGGTGGAAACAAACTGGAGGACACGCTGAATGGACACAGAGAGCCAGCTCTGCTGCAGAGGCAAAGTGTGTCCAATATTCCTCCTCACTCAAAACCAAAAGGGCATTGGAGAAAAGGGTGAAAAAGACTGATTTATAGCATTTTCTGTGGTGGGGATTTGAGATCTGCCTGCCTTTTATTCCTCAAGCAACCAGTTACCTCATCCTCAGGTGTGTCTGCGTGTGTTGTTATGTTTGGCTGTATTTATACTGATTTCTAAAGCATCTGAAGTATTAGTCCAGGTAACAAACTCTTTCAGTGTAAGTATCTTTAAAAAAAATATTCCCCCAAACCCTACAAAAGTGCATTGATTTTCCCCACCTTTTTGGGGAGAGGGGGAAGCAAGGTTAGGATTAGGTTGGGGGTGTTTAAACACATTTAAATCCTCAATGTTTTAGGATACCTGCCACAGGTAAGACTTCTGAAGGCACAGCTTTTCAGTTTTTCAACAGACAAAGTTGCTTGGAGTTTCTCAAAACTATAAAGTCTACTGTAACTGATAAACTCTTAAGTGTTATCACTAGAAATTTTGTATTATCTCACAGTAATGAAAAACTGTCACAATTTACCTCTTGCCTTAAATTAACACCATGCTGTGCTCCAACTGTTCAGCATTGGTAAAATACCGAATTCCTAATTTTCTGTAGCTAACACTACACTGATGTTCTTATGCTAACTAATGTTATGACTCCTAAACCATCTACAACTACCTAAAGGCTGAGTCAATTCAATGTTGTTTTGATCCCTGACTTTGTCAGCCTTTCTTATAAAATGAGAGGTAGGGAAGGGCACATGCACAAAACCTTGGGGGATCAAAGTTGAAGATCCTTTTTCAGACCTTTTTCAGCCTGTTTTTCAAGCCTCAAGCAGTTGAGCAGCTCAGTCTGTTCTCAGTGTGGCTGCTGCCCTGCTAAGTGGCCTGAATACTGGTGGTACCCTAGAAATGGGAAATTTAGGGCAAGCCCAATCCCTGAAACGTGTGGGGTTTGTTTGGTTTTTTGTTTGTTTGTTTTCTGCCTAATCCCACGTGGCTTGTTTCTTATATCTGTTGCCATGTTTTCTGAGCTGGAGGCAGCCAGCAGAAGGCATTGGGTGCTGTCTAGTGGCAAAATTACTCAACATGAGAAAGCCCTATATGGTGGTGGGAACCACGCACTGAAGTGCTTCCAGAAAACATTAGTGATAACACAGGCAACAACTTCAACAAGTGAAAGTGCAAATCCCTAAGTTCTGGTGCTGAGGACACTCCCTGCAGGTGTGCATACACAGCTTCAGTGCCTGTCCAGAAATGGACGTGTATTTGAGTCAGAAATGGCATAGCCAGTTGCAGGCAATGACTCTGTGTGTTTGCTGTTGCCTCAAAATTAGGCAAAGCTTTGCTGCTCAGTTCCTAGGTGCTACTGAGAGTTTGGCTCTTAATCCCTGTGCTCATCTGTCCCCACTTGTAAAATAGCAATTACTTGAGGGGAAGTCATGAAGTTTAAGGTGTTTGACATTGATTTATCAGACTATTTGGTTGTGGGGTACCCTAGAACTAACAAAATAGGCAGCAGTTATGTTACACGGAATGCCCAACACAATAAATAAGTTATTTTGTGTTTAAAACTATGAAGCAGGATCTAGTTTTTAGTCATTCAAAGGATTGTTTTATTGGAATGATCATTGGATTGAAGAACAAGTATAATTGCAGTAAGGCAAAATCTGTGTATGGTATGTAAACGCTAGCTGACCTTTTCAAACTTTTTACCATTTTAATAGCAAGAATCAAATCACAAATCAATTTTGTGAGTGTATAATTTCTGTCTCCAAAATTCACTTGTGATAAACAGCCTAAAACTCGGCACCTATGGAAAAAGTTGTGAGATCACATGATAAAATATATTATTAGTTGCACAACATTTACTAAATTCTCATCTTTGTCCAGGGTCTTTCATTCTTTGATTGTGTGGTCTTGCTCCTTGTATAACTGGAGTATTCATTATATCTCTAAATAGAAACCAAAGGAAAGCCTTTTGGGATGAAATGCATTTTTCTTTTGTTTTGTTTTGTTTTGTTTCTTTTTTTTTTTTAGTTATTCCAGTGTTTGCATTTTAAATCGTTTGGGATGCATATAAATATTCCTAATGATTAGGCAGTAGTCAGCCAACTCCAACTTGCCTACAAATGAACATTTTTAATCAGGCTTCATCTGAATGGGGTTCTATCATAAAAATTTCACACTCAAACTTGGAGAAAGCTCATTGTTTCTCATTTTAAATAATGTTCATTCTTTGTGGGTTTCTGGTTGGTTGATTGGTCTGTTGGTGGTGTTGGTTGGTTTTTTTCCCCTTCCTGGGATATAAATATCTCAGTATTGTTTGAAATTGTATAGAAGAATCTTTTTTCCTTGCTATGTGGGTTGCTTTATTTTACTTTATAATTCAAGAAATATTTTTGTTACAGAGGATTGACCATATCCCACTCATATTTTATTTTATTTTATGAAGAAGGCTATCACAGCAAGGGCTATCTCCCAATACCTAGTATCAGGCTAATCTCATTATCTCCAATTTTAACTTTGGAAACATACAGAATCAGAATGTTAGCAATCACAGTTGGTGATAATAATTTGGAAAAATTTTCAATACCACCAGCTTTTGGGATTTGGCATCCTTTCCTTGGAAGGAGCTATTTCAAAGTGAGTAGGAAGTCACTTCCCTGGCCTTAAGGTTAAAACCCTCCAGCCAGGACTGGGCAGCAAAAGCATTCCTGATGCTTTAAAGGCAAGAAGTAGAAAATCTTGTAGTTGGTGGAAGAGGAGCAAGAATGACATTAGCCTCAGCCCTCAGGTCTCCTCTAACTCCCTCCAAAGGGGACAACAATGCAGGCTGTCACCTCCTGCCCACAAATTCTCACTTGCTGTAGCAAAGAGCTTTCTCTGAACCCCCTTGCTGCCTTGTCTGATGTAATTAAACAATAAAGAACATTTTAGAGTGAAAGGACTGATGGACAAACAGCTGGTATAGCAGTGTCAGTCTCATTTGCCTGGAAAACTATGCTAGGTATGTGTATTTAATATCTAAAATAGTGAGCAAGAAAACCTAAGCCAGGAATAGGGTTTTGTTCCCTTTACTTTTTTTTTCATAACTTTTATAATGCTTTATACATTAATTAAAAAATTAATCCTAAATACTCATAGTACTGCCTGCTATTTTATAGATATCCTGTGGTCTACAGTTATGTCAATTCTTTTCTAAACTGATAGGAAGTAATCTAATATAATTGCAAAAAGAGTATTTTGGCCATATTTTAGGGTTTTCAGTGCATAATGGCATATTTAGAAATTTGATTTTTATGGTTGGTGCAACACGTTTTAATGTGTATAATTGATAATTATTTTCTTTGTGAGTTTTTTTGAGTGCTGTGAAGAATTCTTCAATAGAGCAGAAAAATAGTTTAGTGATGCTTGACCAAGTGATGGGAGCTTGCCTGAGGACCTGCAGGCCTCTGCTGCACTTCTTTAGCAGCTTATACACTGCATTTTTAGCTTTGCTTTCAGAGCTGCATGTACAGCTTGGCCACAGGATGAATGTTGCCAGAGAGCTGTGATGATGGAGCGTGCAGGCAGCTCCCAGGCACTCACACCACCCGCGTGTCCACGTCTCTACCTGAAACTGGCAACAAGTTCTGCTGTGAATGCTCTTTTTGTTTGACAGTAGAAATGAATAGAAATGTTTGAGGGAAATCCCATAAAAGTTTAAAAGCCCCAAATGGGGTAGAGATCAGTGCTGAGCACTGATTGGATCCCCATCTGATGCTGTGCAGCTCAGGATTCCCAGTATCTGAAGAGAAGTAAAATCCTTTATACCATTCTCAGCTTTTTTTTATTGTATTAGCTCCACTGTTGGCAGCAAGGGTCATGTGTTCTATGAACATCCCACTCCTGGGTGCTGTAGATGAATTTATCATCCAAAAAAATCCACATACATAGGATTTATATTGGTGATTTATAGTTTAGAACAACAGTATGTGGCAACTGCATATTGGCAAAAAAAATGAAGAAATACAATGTGCATGATAGAGCTCTGTATGTGTTGATCTGTTTTGCTCCTAGACACATGCTTTTCCTTTTTAGAATGGTTTCGTTTTAACAGCCAGTGCATGTGCTGCTGCTCAGCTAAAGGACACTTGAAAAAAGTTGTGTGACCTGGGCATTCTGATGGATGACTTTTGCTATTTTTTGTTATTGGATGCTGTATTTTCACCTTTATTTCCAGTACAGATTTGTATTGCAATGGTTGCATTTTTCTATGAAGGAACTAATGTACTAAGCAGTCAAACTCAGGGCAGTAATTAATCTGGTGCTCTTTAAATCCCATCAATTTGATGGTGGTAAGCAAAGCCCACAATTTTTCTTTTGCCTTGGTCTCCTATGAATTTTTACTTCTTTGCTGCAGAGCAATTGCTTGCTTGTCAATCCAGTGCACTGCTTAAAAAAATCCAGTTGGATGCAACAAATGCAATTTCAATGGGCTTAGTAGAATGTCTACTCTTTCATTAACCTTTCCCTTCAGTGAGTGACTCACAGGAACAAGAAATTCCTTGAGCAAAGGTATCTCCAGAACCAATCAAAATGCACCACGGGGGAAAGTGTGTTTGAAGCCAGTGGCATGTTCTGAGAGATTAATTAGTCTGGGTCCTTGCTGAGTGATAGTACAAACTATGTGTGATTTAAAGGGGGAAAAGAAAAAGGTGCCTATGAAGGACCAAATACTCTGTTGAGAAGTGGCAGAGCTGGAATGGTAGTATTAACAGCCCACCACTAGTATCAGCAGAGAGATTTCTTCATTAATGCACTCTGCTGAGCGAAATGATCTCTTGAAAACTATTTCAGCTCAGAATTTTATGATTTCGTGACTTCAATGATTTGATTTCATTATTTGATTTCATGATCTCAGTATCTCATTATTTTGGTTGTTACTCAAAATCTTGTCTCTCTCCTTTCTCTGCCACAAATTGTCAAGGACAAAATATTGTAGTACAAAAAAATGTTTGATTCAAGTTCCTTTTTCTTAAAAGCAGAGGCTACTGCTGCACTCTGCAAGAAGAAAGACGATGGGAGCACATGTGTATTCCTGTCTGGTGTGAATGGACAGTGAGGTGGCAGAAAAGGAGATCCAACAAGGTGGAAAAGGTAACATCATCAATAACGCCAATGCTCCACTGAACACTACGGGAGGAAATGATGGAGGAAATTTTGCACACTGAAGCAGAAGGTAACGTGGAAGCTGCAGGATGCCTTAGGATGAAGTAGAATAAAAAGAAAAGAGCATCACACTGCAAAAAGTATTCCCCAGCTACAGTGGTTCCTTCCCTTTACTGGTTGTCTCTCGGCCTGTCTAGTGAAGAATTTTTTTTGAGCGTCTCTTGTGTGTGAGTGGGAGAAGAAGAGATGGGGGTGGTTTCTCTATGGGCTTAGACCTCAGCTACTAGATGCTCATCTGAATTTTGATGCCTGTGGGATTCTCCCACTCTCTGGTTTTATGTGAACTGTTGATAGATTATAGAGGCAGTGAAAGACTCTCTCCTCTTGTCTGGCTGGAAACTGGGTCAACAGCTTACTAAACTAGGGCAGAGCTTGCTTGTTTGCTTGCTTCTAGTATTGGTGGAGAAACTCTTATTCAGTCCCAGATGGAGTTCTTGCAGGACAGAGTAGCTGGAGTCACATGCTTCTCTCTGTTTCAAGTTTGCACTGGAATTAGAATCTGAAAATACTAATAGTTCGCAGTTAAATAAGTACGTGGAAAAGCCCTCTGGTCATGAGATCTGTGACTTTTTAAAAGTCTGCTCATTTTCTTAAGTATTTGTGAATCATAGAAATTCACACATGTTTTTCCTACAAGTTATTCATAGACATTATTTGCAACAAAGTTTTTTGTTGTTGTTGTTATTGTTCATGCCTTTGTGTTACAGAATGTTAAGGAACGTGCTCAGCCCTGATTTAAGTGGTCTGTGCTGATGGGAGAGCTGCACCTTCCCCCCAGTCTGCAGAATGTTTGTATCCTGGAAGGCCAGTGTTTGTATCCTGTGTTCCAGGCACTGCCAAGTTGGATACAATTGTTTTATGGTTGGAGTGGGGGGTTGTTTTGTTTTGTTTTCTTTCCCATTGAATGCAGAAATTGTTGTACACCACTGTACATTGTGCATTGCATTGTCAAGTGCTGGGGCAGGGGTTATTTTCTTACTCTGTAGCAGGTGGGCTGATGGAATCCTTACAACACACAGACAACCTGCAAATGCAGCAAAACAGAACTGAACTCTGTTATTGAGACTGTTCTAATGGAGTTGTTTCACTGCTGATACTAGCTGTGATTTTCAACTTGTGAGCAATCTCTTTGAGTTTAATTTTTAAATTATCAGACAATTGTAAAGACATTTAATTCAAGTAGCCAAAATGCAACTTATTTAATGTTATATGATGGTTTTTAAAAGCGCGTCTTTTGAAAGGAGCCCATTTGCATTAAACAAAGAGCACATTTTCTTTTACTGCTTAATTTCTTTTACTACTTCTATTCTGGACTGCTTTGAAGTGACAACATGTGAGATCTATGTAAAGCTTAAGTGCTGTATATGTTTACATGAATTATGTGATATTAAGTGGTTGACCTGCCTATTGTAGAATTTGTGAGGCACAGAATTTTTTATTACACAGTGATAAATGTCACACTATGGAGAACTGAAGATGCTGCTTCCAATTAAGAATGAAGCTATTTGTAAGCCAGCTGTAATATTTTGAACACAAATATTCTTTTATTTTTCATTAAAATAGAAAGAATTAAATCTTGATTTTTTTTCTCATCTCCTCAAGATACCAACCTGTACTGAAGAAACTGATTCTGCTTAATAGTTGGATATATAAAAATATATATTAAAAAATGTAAGAAAAATTATTCTGGCCAAAGCCTGCTTTAGTTAAATTAATTACTCCTTTATGTGTAAACAGACAGTGTTAAACATGTTTGTAGGGGTGAAACAATACACATACAATCTTCCAGTCCTCACTATATGTTCTGTTACCACATAATGTAGTGAGAAGACCTGGCTGAACAGAGGAAACCAGCATTGTAAATCCTAACATTCTGAAAAGCAACTAGGAGATATTATTTGTGAAATTCAGAAAGATTTTTTAAAAATTAAGAAAATAAATGTCATCCTGTAAAACACTTTGGCATACACATTAAAGCCAAAAATTGTGTTAAAAGAGCTGTTGTGCCAGCTAGTGCTGAAACCTCCTGCTCATTCCTCTGGGAGAGGCATCAGGTTCCTCAGTTTGCTGGCCATGAGGGACAGCAACACGAAAGGGAAATTCTTAGAACTGTCGAATTGGAGACATGGAAGGAGAAGGCCAGCTGTGAAATTATTGCAGTTTGTGGTTTTGTACACATTTATAAAGGCATTGAAGACTAAGTCATACAAAACAGCAGGAGTTTCTTTCCTGATTTAAAGTTCCACAGAGGTCTGCTGAGCCTTCATGGTCATAGACATAGAGAGAAAAATAAGGCAGAAATAATGAAAAGCAGGTGATTCTGCACTAAGTGGATGTAGTTTTCCTTGGGGAAAATTAGTTTGAAAAGGTTTCTTGTTGTGTTATTCTGGTAGAATCTTTTATGACATCCCTTTGAAATTGTATAGCAGCATTTAAGGTCAAAACACACACACACAAAAAAATCTGGATTTAAAACCTCTAAGAAGTTCCAACTGTAATGGAAGTTATTACAAAATGTGTAATGATGATGAACACTGCTTTAAGTGTTCTTGAAGTCTGCATATTAGACATCTCCTTAGACAAAATTTCTGTTAAATTCCCTGGAACCTCTGTATGCTGGATGTGAAGTGGAAAACAATTATTATCAATTAGCTAACAGTAAGGTACTAGGGAAAACATTTATTTTATCAGGCTATCTTTTCTATTCCCTTGTGTCTTTTGAATCCTTAGAGAAAGCAAGCAAACATGTATAAAGTTTCATGCAAAGGGCTATAGAAAACCTGATGTAAATGGATAAATGTCTATATAGGGCTCATTTGTGTCTTATGGTAATTTCTCTATATATTTAAAGAATTTAAAGCAAAACTTCTTTTTCTTCAGTAGGCCTTCCTACTGCTTTCAATAGGTAAACACATATCCCACACCCAGGTTGATTTAATGATTATTTAAAAATGTTATCACTCTGTATCACAATTTTTAATGTTATCTGCCTGAGATTGCAATAGCTTAGTTATCCACAAGTGAAGAACACATCAGGAAGTAATGCAAATCATATCCAGACTGTCAAACATAGACCTAAAATAAAATATTAGTTCAGCGATTGTATTGATATAAAGAATTCTGTATTCAGAATAATAGATTTTGAAAATAGTTGTAGCAGCTCAGAAAATAACCCATCTTCTGATGGTAAATCAGAAGATTTACCAGAGCACCATGATGCCAATGGCAGTATCCTACCTATATCTCATTAATCTCAGCACTCTTTCTCAATTTTGTCATTATAGTGGATTTGCTTTGCATTGGAGTGGAGAAGTGTTGAATCTGTTTCTTGCATAGAACTGTCTACTCGCTACTTTGTGTTTCTGGCCCATGCTTTCTCTTCTGTCTATTTAGAGTGGAAGATGTCCCCTGCAGGTAATCAAGGGATTCAAACAGGAGGCAAAGTCCAAATAAGAGATATTTTTTTTTCACCCAGGTTGGACTGCTGGGGAAGTTTTCCTCTCACCTTTGTAGTGCTGTGCTTAATTATCTTCCTAAAGTTATCTGGGAATTGTACTTCACCAATTCACTGTTGAATAAAGACCTAGAACACGGATGTGTCCTTCTGTGTCTTTGTGTGACTCAGGGTCCTGGGCTTTGGTTTTTGGTTAGTTTCAGAGTTGAGCAAAGCTCTTTGGTGAGTGGTCTGCATGTATGACCTGTGGCCTGTCCTGACTGATCGCCCGTAATTGTGGGAACCCCTTTTGGAATGAATCCTATCTCAGACTCTATGAGTGATGGAATTTCCCTAGGCAGAGGAATTTTCTTTAGTGGTTTTGTTTTCTCCCCTTCTGTCTCATATGAAGGATTTGAAAATGAATGCAAGTCTTTAGCCCAAGACAGACACTTAAGGAAGGTGTCTGTCTTGTTCAGAAGTAATGTGTTTTATGGAGATGTTTACGTCCCTTCTGCTGCACATTTACAGAAATTCACAGACAAAGTTATGAATTGTTAATTAGAGCAGAAACTGTGGCAGTCCTTTGCCTCAGATGTGCTCTGCAAATTCACTTTGTATAGATGCTGCATTCAGAATTGTTAGGAGCCCTGGTTTTATTGTGTTCTGTTTTGTCTCTGAAACTTTAGAGATGAACATTGTACTCAGCTGAGAAGAAAAAAAATTCGTGCTCATAGTGGATGTGAGTCAAACTATGTTTTGATTTAATTTAATTTTTTTTACATAATGAAAATAACTTAGTGTGCCCTCTAAGAATGAATGGAATGGTGTAACAATGTGTTCTGTACTGTTGTGAATACTGAAACAGTTTCCATTCTTGCTCACAAGGTCCAATCTTGCAGCTCAGAAAAAGTGAGGGAATTTATTTATGTGTACATTAAAACCCAAGTTTCCTGCTTCCCACAAAATGAGAATTTAACATTGCCTACAGTTGGTGTGAATAGTAAAAGGAACAGGAAACAAAAAAGTCCTTTGGAGCTCGGTTGAAGGGGGTCTGACACACTACAAGAGATCCACATGACATCTGCACATTTTTCTGTACGTTAGCACTGGAAAGAGGATAGAATTACCAGGAAATGTTGCCCTGTGGTTTCTGTATTGAAGTGGCTCCATCTGTGCCACCTGTGGATGACATGATTGGAGCATTAGTTCTTGCTCTGCCTTAGCACTATTGATAACTCTGCTTAACATCGCCACAGGGGAGGCTTTGTTGGAGGCTGCAGTCACTTCGCCTGAGCAATGGTGTACATTGGCTCCTCCATTCAAGCCTTTTTTCTGACATTATCGCATTTGAATGGGCCACCAGTGAAGCCATTCAGTGAGAACATGCAGAGGGGCTCCTGGGTGGCCTGGGACCGAGCCCAGCACCCCCGTTAATGGACTGGCGGCCGCAGCCCATTGAGCTCCATGAACTCCGTGACCAAAGAGAAGTGAGACAAAGATGTCCCTCAGCGCCATGTGTAGGTCAGGGCTGGACAAAAGCAGACAGTGACAATCAGACCGGTTTGATTGCTCCCCTGAAAGGGGACACCTACCACCACGGAGCACCGCTCCCGCGGGGCTGCGCCATGCGCTGCGCTCTGCCCATCACCTGCACCTTGGGCTGCGCTAGCACGGCAGCTCTGAGCACCACCCGAGCTCCTGCTCTGCCCACAGCAGCCTTTGCATTCTCCTTAAGCTTGCAATCGGCGTGATTATCACTGCAGTTTGCTTCTAAGCATGCACGTAACCCTCTTGTTTGTTCACCCATACAGTGCACACATCCTTGTTCTTACATGAAATGCCAGAGGCAGCTGAGTGAGTTAAGTGTAAGACAAAACTTCCCTCATCTGGCTATTTTTGCATGTGATTTTGATAAAGTAGCAATCTTTTTCAAATGTTGACCCAAGATTGGTGAAATCAAGATGGAAAGGGGCAGACACTGTTGTCTCTCTCACTCCCTTAAACAAAATATATATTAAATATAAAAATTCCTTCTGTTGAAAGTGGAGTTTTATTGCATTTTGCTGGTGATGACAAACCACATTTAAAAAAAAATTGTGGTGGTTATTTTAATTCTAGCTTATGTCTGCTGAAATTAACAGCTGCTATTTGCAACTGTTTTTTGCAACAACGACGCTGTTAAATTAGTTGGACAGCAGGTAGCGAGACCTTTTTATCCAGCAATTAAGGAAAAAAGTTGGAGGTGGGAGTTAATGCCTCTGAGCTCTATATTGGCCTACATGTGAGCTGGTCTGATCTGGATCAGTGATTTGAGAACTGTTCCTTGGCTTGGAATAGGGATGGTGTGCAAGACTACACCTGTCCTTGCATCTTTGTGGGCTCTTCCTGGAGTCCTTTGGACCAGGGATAATGGTTTTCCTTGAAGATTAACAGAGCTGTGTTAGAGCAGCTAACAGAGCTGTGAGAAACATCCTGAACTCCAAGTAGGGGTTGCAAGTTCAAATCTGCTCATTTGATGAACTGAACACACCTCTACTATTTATCTGTGTGTACTTTTGCATTCAATGTTGTGAAAATATCCCCTCAAGAATTTGTATGGGTCATAAATGTCTCACAGCTAGGGGAAGCCAGGTACATGCCACTTCAAGTTACATAGCCTACATCTCATTTCCCACTTGCTTCAGGAAAAACCCTTAGGACTGAACTGTTACTCAGATGATGTGTGTTGGCTTGATAATCCATCTCCCATGGAATTAATCTTGCCTTTTCTAGATCACTTCTGCCTTCAAGGTGCATGAGAGCTTTCTGCAGCAGCAGATAACAGGACAAGCTCTCAGCCTCTTGTAAGTGTCGAATTTCCATTTTGAAGGTGAAGGACAGGAAAGAAATGACTAATTTTCATTCCTTGATACTATAATGCCTTACACCAAATATTCTTTACTAGGCTTTTCTTCTGTTTTTATGTTTTTACTAAAGTAGAGCTAACCTTAAAGACTTCAGAGACAAAAAGGGAGGTATGTGGATGTAGAGGTGGAAAAAGGATACTGAAGTGGTAAAACCTAGTTGAAAAATACTGTGGGCATCTTAACTCCACACTCCATTAACTTTGAATAGACTTTGGCTTCTAGACTGTGAAATGTACAGTTGAAATCAGCAATATGAGAAGAGAATTCTAGGAAGAAAAGACAAGAATTGGAAAGAAGTCCTTTCAGAATTCTGAAAAAGACAAAGGGAATGGGAACAAAATTAAAGAGAAGGAGATGCTTGAGACTTATTTTCTCAGAGATTAGAGAGATCTAATGAAAAAACAAATATATGTAGAATGGCAGGAATGGCTGAGCCAGTGTATCAGCTGTGAGTATTTTGAACCTAAAGGTTTTACATCTTAGCCCTGTTTTTTTAGTGATAAAACTATTTCCTATATTACATAAACATCCATGACTCTGTATACCTTTTGGTGCCATTGCAGTTGTGCAAAAATCATTTACTGCTTTTTCAAGACCAACCAAGAGCTCAGCAAGAGAAGCTGTGGAAGAATGAGGGGGAAGCCTTCCTCACCTTAGTATGTTTTGATGATTGCTAAGCAGATAAGATAAAGTGCCATCAAATCTCTCATACTGTTATTTTAAACACAAACAGAAAAAGAAGTATGGGTAGCATGTGATTCTGTATGAGAAAACAGTAAATATAAATTTATTTTGTTATGACTGCAGATAAATTGGCATCTTCAGATATAGAATAACAAAAAGCAGAGGACATGGAGTCTCTCTATTGCCTTTAGAATCAAATTTCTGCTGCAGGAATAAAGAAGATTATTCCTTTCCCTCAAAAGGAATAATCCCTTTTCCTCCCTATTGAAGCATACGAAGTTCAGAACTGACTGGATCAGAGCTGTTTGGGCCAAGGGCAAAACAAGGACGCAAGATTTTGCTGTCAGTGCTAAAAAAATCGATGTTAGGAGGAGCAGTGCAGTCTCTGGGGGGCAGCACACTACCACCTCCTGTGCCTGGATCTTACAGCACTTCAGCTGCACACATCACCTTAGAGAAATCATTGCTTCTCTTGCTAAGTCTTCTGAAAACTTGGCTTTGATTTCACCAGACTTCCTACAATAAGTAACTCGAACTTTATTTTTATACATTGATTATAGGGCTTTGTTACTTAAAATCTAGTGACTTTGCGAATATTACTGGTTTTATGCATGCAGCAGTATCAGTTTAGTTCTGTTACACTCTTGCCTTCTATAAACCCTCTGGTATAAAATTACCTGTCAAAAATGTTTCTGGTCATTTTTTTTCCTGCTTCCTGACAGATTTTTTCCATCAGAGTCCTGACACATGGAAAACCACTCCTTTAGAAAGGATGGGGTTTTTTTTCACTTCTTGCCAAGTGGTTTCTGTATTGGGTGTTATGAGATCTCTTCTGCACATATTACTGGAATCCCAGAGGGGCAGTTTATCTGCTTGACACTCCATAAACCTAGTTAGAATCAAATGGGCTATGGGATTCCCAGCATGTATTTGTTCTTATGGTGTTATTGGTAATCTAGAACTGTGCAATGAATAAGGAAGGATCCAGGGACTGATCTAAGTCAGTTTTTTGTTGTTGTTGTTGTTATTATCAGCTGTAACTGAAAAGGACAGGAGATTAAGAAGGAGAATTGTTTTTCATCGTCTACTACTTTCTACAGTAAAACATCCTGTTATAAAACAGATGAACTCTTTCTAACTGAAGATGTTTCTTCAGTAATTAACCATGGTTCTCAAAACTGAAAATGAATACAAGAGTGCTGTCTCTAATTTGATTAGTAATTCATGTGCCCAATAGGATATTTTTTTCAGTAGAAAGTTTCAAGTGAAAGGAAAAACTTTGCACATTCCAGGGAAATTTAATCCATGATTTTGGTTGAATACAAATTTTCAGGTGTCAGGGAGACTTCACAGGAAGAGTAAGGAGAAAACTCCTAAAACTATTTATAATCAGTAACCAAGACCCCCACCAAGAATGTAGAAACCTACATTCCTATTGCCATGTTGTTTGATTTAGGAAAGAGGTAGCAACCCAGATCTCCTCCGCTGGAGAGCTCTTTAATACATGAAAAATATTCCTCTGGCACATATGAATGCTACAGAGATTTTCTTCAGAAAATGTGATGGACTCAGGATTGCACTTTTCTTCCAAAAAATATTGAATTTCAATATGCAAATTAATTTGAAAATAATTAACTGGGCATAGAAGCACTAAATCCCTCATCATCAATGAGCCCCTTTTCATTTGTGGAATTTTTTCATTTTCTCATGGTCTGCCATAGCATCTCCTATTACACTTTTAAGAACAAATTCTCAAAAAAGATATGCTAAAACTCTAATCTTCAGTATCACTCCATGGAATAACTGCAGGTCTCTTAACTTGACCTCAACAACCACATTTGCCAAATCAGAATCTCATTATTATTAGCTAGTGTTACTTCAGGCCAGTGTGTAAGGCCCTTCAATAAGAAAAAAAGGCTTATAACAATACCCTAGATATTTTCACATATTTGAAGTTGTTTCAAGTGTGATTTACCCTGATTTTACCAGGTTTATAAATCTGATTTTTAGAATGGTTACAATTCAGCCCTGTAATGATTTTACCCCAAGTCATTGCATCAGGCATCTTTACTTCAGCTCCATCTTCCCGGAGTTTTTATCTGTCAATAAGCACTGATCTCCACTTCAGAGGGAGGTCCAATGCATGTTGGTTTATGTATAACTTGCAACATGAAACCCTATGTCCAAACACAGCAAAGAAATGAAGACAAACACAATTACATATAAGGCTATTATAAATTAGACAGTGACAACTCTGCTGCCCAGCACCAATCTTGTGTATGGAACTGGTGTTGTCCAAGAGTACTTTTTACATTTATGTTCTATAGTTATAAGCCAAGACTTCATCTTTAAGAGCATGTTGAGGTGGGGCTTGAGAGCAGACATATGGTAAAGAAGGCATTTGTAGAATGTGTCAGAGAAGAAGGATGTGTAAGGGTCAAGAGTTAGACTAGCAATGTGAGGGAAGCATGAAAAGAAGACTAGAGAGGGTTTGTGAAGAGGGAGAGGCAGCACTCAGTATTGCATGTAATTTGGGAGGAGTATCTACAGGTATCTATACTGGGGAAAGGTTATGATGCCAGGTTCTGTCACAGTGGAAATTAGAGCAAGCAGGCTAACCCAGAAGTTGTAATTTTGGTTAAAGTAGGAAGACAACAAATGAATTTGTTACTGAACTAGCAACTTTTCAAACACTAAATCCCACAATTCATGAAACAAAAAATCCTTAAGAATATTAAACAGCTGGTAAAGGCAATTATTTTTAACAAACCTACAAGACAAAATTTCCCAATCGCCTCAAACTGCTGCTTTGTGTAACCCACAAAGGCTGGTTTTAACAGGCAGCCTGCCAGTAGGGAGAGCCCCAGAGAATAAGCATAAAACATTCAGATGTGTTAGAGTGGTAGTTGTATGGTTTTTTCCAAATGGAGACTTGGTGAGCCTGACTAGTTTGGGTTCCAGCTCAGCTGTGGCTCATGGTCACAGCTTGGCCCAGGTTTTGGAGGTGCAAATAATAAAAGCTGTGTAGGATATATTGGGGGGAGTTGATGTGTAGTGTGTGTTAGCTGCATTTAGTATCGCACACCTTGTATCAGACTGAGAACTTTATTTTAAGCAGGGATTTCTTTGCCATCTGTGCTGTAGTGATATGCCTCCAGGTGAGAAGCCAAAGCAATGGATCCTGCTGGAAACCCTGGTACCCAACAGTGCTTCTGGGAGGGGCATCTGACAGAGGAAACTGCTGCAAAAGTAAGCCCAGGGTGCCCATAACTGGGGCTCTAGAAAAGCTGTGCTAAACCAGCTTGTGGGGTATAAAAGGAACTGGTGCTTCCCATTTCAGTGGAGAGGTTGGAGTGTCTGCATCAGAGATAAGCCTGTGCCTGAATTCAAAATCAATATTGTGACCAATAAGTCACAACCAACATACACACAAAATCTGGCCTCCACCACATATTTGAGAGAAGCTTACAAGAGGAGACATAGGGTGAATTTTGTTTTGCCTGTCCTTGGCCCTACCTCAACAGCAATATCTGAGTACAGCATTCCCAGCCCATCACCAGCGCACACATCATTTCCCCTTGTAGCAAGATAAAATGTTTCAGAAAAAGGATGTGACATCAAATGCCACAAGACAAACAGGTTTCACAGCCAGCTTGGATTCTGGCTTCTGCATCCCCATGCTGGCAGCCTCTGCCTCACTCACAGGTGCTGCATGGGCATGAGGACAGCAGCATGGAGCTGTCTGGGGAAATACAACAGGGCTTGCGCTCCTAACTCTCCTAGTTAGTCAAGGAAGCAAGGGAAGGAAGTCATGGCCTGAAGACTTTCTGTGGATCATTTCTGATGGGGGAGCAGGCTCACACACAGCACTCTTGCAGACGTCTAGCAAGCTTTGCAGCACTGTAATCACTTAAGAAAAGGAACGTTAAAATATTTGTTTTACAAAATGTTCTGTGGCAGTCTGGAGAATATGAGCTGATGTTGTGGCATCTAGTCTTTTATTTGTGGTGGTTAACATTTGCTCATATGGCTGACTAGGGATGTAAAGGAGGACAAAGATCAGTGCTTCTCCAGGAATCTGAGTTCAGAGCTCTCCTGTCTCTCTGAGACTCTGTTTCAGAAAGTGATGGCTGACATAGGCTGGTAAACTGAGGCAGTGAAACCTGCCCCTACTGGCAGCTTCTTAAACTTCCAAGGGGTTTTTCCAAGTTGCAAAATAAAACTGTAAAACCAGGAAGTACAGAGCTGTTATAAACAAGTTGGGAAAATCTCAAGCAGTCTAGTTTTCCTTGGGACAAAGGAGCCACCATAACCCAATTCTGCTGTTTGGGGTTTGCAGAGAAAAGAAAAAAGGCGCCAAAGCTCCTCTGGGACAAAATCCTTGAGTTGATTTGCCATGTCACTGTCCCACTGTGCTGCACAGGACTGATGTAAAACGTGGGTTGGCAGAGCAGCAGAGTTGACCAGATCCTCCGCAGTAGAACCAATTCCAGCAGACCAGGCTCTCAGAAGGAACACGGGATCAGGAGCACCTGGAGGAGGACAGGGTCAGTAACATTGCTACAGGCTCTGTTGGGGCAGTAGTCTTGGCTCCTGTGAATCTTGTATGTTTTTACTTTTCCTCCTCCAATGAAACAAAGTCAGTTTAACTCTGCATGTCCCACTGTGCTTGATAGTGGAAGTGGATTGTTCAGAACCCGAATAGTTCAGGATGCTCAGGATAATATTTGATGAATATTCCCTTGGTTCCTGTGGTCTACCCTGCAGTAGTTTCAGCAGCTGTTCATGCGTTTCTAAATCTGGTGAGATCTGGAAACGAAACCAGATGTTTTGAGTGACAGGATGGCTGTTTTCTTGAACTCACTCCCGCCTGACCCTGGCAGTGCCCCAGCGCCGCAGCAAGGGAGGAGTGGGCAGGGCTGAGGCACGGGAAGGGCTGCAGGTGGCATTGTCGCTGTCTGTCGAGAGGTGGCCTTCCTGTGCCAGGTTTGTGTGGAGCGGAGAGCGGGTCTGCCTTTGAAGTGTTTCAGTGGTTTGGGAATTGAACCTGGCCCTTGTGGCCGCCAGGCAGCGGTGTTAGAGCGATTGCGCAGCAAAGTGAATCGCTCAATGGAAATGGCTCCTGAGATGGTTCCGTTCCTCCCGTCAGTGAGTGAGGCTGTAACACCTGCTGTAAAACCAGCACAGAAGGTATTTGAGGGTGCAAAAGTTTGGATTTCCTCTCTAATTTGCTGCTCCATAGTAGTGATGGGTGATGTTTTGCCCATGTTACCCTCTTTGACCTGTTCTGAGCAAATTGCTGCTGCCTGCTGAATCATGAGTATAAATTTCTTTTTTATACCTGTAACCCTAATTTTTTCCTTCTAACTCTGTTTGATTTAACTTGTTGAACAGTTATTGAATTTGTACTATGTAAACATCTGTCTGTGGGAGTCAAATCTGACAGAAGAGAAATCAATTAGGGTAGGAAAAACCCCCATACTTGAAGAAGTCTTGAAGGACACTCAACAATATTTAATATCCATTGTGGGCAGAGAAGCTTCTATAAGGTGACTGTTCCCTGACATTGGAAGTATATTTTCTATTAAATCATAATTGGAATATGAGATTGTGTTTTATTTTCCAGATCTGTTAAAATGTAGAAAGGTTTTATTTATACTGCAGGTCAGAAAGGTGCAATAGTAGGTCATACATTTTGGTACATTTATGTCTTGAAAAGAGTAGATAGCAATTATATTTTAAACACGTTTCTTCCAAATATTATATTGAAGCCAAACAGTACTATGCTAGGTTCATCTGCATTCACAAAAGGACTGTATGTTTACTTGAAGATTTGAATTTGCATGGCATATATCCTATGCAGCCTTATAGAAGAAATATTTCCATTTTAGAATTCAACTTTTGTAACCTTTGGCAACATGTAGTATCAATGGCTCTTTGTTGCTTAAAAAAAGTGAAACTGTAAGCTATCCACAAGGATATGCAGGGCATTGCTATAGCAACACAGCCTCCCTTCCAGCACTAAGAGAAAAGTCATGAATAAAAGATGGGGTTCTAAAGACAACAAAATAGAAAAGGTTGTTTCAACCCTTCTAATACCTGACATTTGCGGTTATTTTGTTAAATGCAAACCAAAAAAATGTTAGGAAAGGACATGTCGTTGTTGAAAGTATGCATTTATATATTGGGAATGTCACCAAGCAGACACGCACTTTTTGCATTTATCAGCTTAAAGAGAGGAGCAGAAAGCATGAAGCTGACAGCATGCAATTTCTTAAAATTTACATAAAAAAATAAACATCTTAAATATCTATCTGACTTGAAAAACAGTGTTTGCTTTCTATCTGAATTAGCATAACGAAAATATAATGTTGGAAAAACACCACCATTTTCTGATGCATACTTGAGGTTTTTAAAAAATTGAAATGGAAATTGTACTTCAGAAAAGGAAAGATTTCCAGCCTCAACAAATTTGTATTTTCCTTGAGTTGAATAGAGATTGTAATGAAAGTGAAGCTCAAGCTCATTTTCCTCTGTACCCTACTCCACTTTCTGGCCCTTAGTATTTTTCATGCAAATTATTAAAGAATTAACTCTGAGGCATAAGGACAGCTGTATGGTTTGAAAGGGTCTTTTAAAAAATGCATATTATTTGTTACTGCCTTTCAATTCAGATTAAATCCAAAAAGAACAACAAGACTGTTTCCTCGCTATGGTCTTGTTTACTAAAAGATTCTTATTAAAAATACCCTTTCTTTAGAAAAAGAATGATAATCTTGTTTTATTTACTCTTTGGAGTAATGTGCAGTGTATATCTGCGCCAGGACTTTTTCTATTTGAAATGATATCACGGTGAGAGATGACTGTTGGTTATGCTGGCTAATTTTCATGGGGTGACTGTAAATGTGATGGAGGGAGCAATGTGATCCGGGAGTGTTAAAACCCCCTCACCTGTCAGTCCCACATCTTGGCTTCAAAGCTGAGTGCATAAGTTTAGTTTGCTTTGGGGATACACTTTGTCTATAATTACATCTTTCCGCTGAACAATACAAGTATGAAGAAAGATACAGAATAACATTGCTCCTCAGCGCTAGAAAACCCAACTAATAGTTTTTTGTTTTGTTTTTTCCTCCCATTCCAATCCAGCTACTTTTCTGCACTTTGACATAGAGCAAGCAGATGAAATATCATCCCAGAGGATCCTGAGAAATGCTCTAAGCAATTTTATAGCATTTTAATATGGCATTAATGGTCCTTGGGCTTGCAAAAATAAAAGCTTTTGCAGGGAGATGGTGAGATAAGTTCCCCTTTGCATCCCTTCTGCTGCAGAGCTGCTGGTTGTTTCCATTCTTCAAATCCTCTTTGTTCTGCTTGGTGGTTTTGTGGTGTGTCACATGTCACATTGAAAGCCTTGCCTTGGCAAGACTTGTGGCTCTTTCACAGCCCTAGACACAGGAGCAAAACTCAGTTCTCTGTGCTCCTTCAGAATTCTGATTTCATGCAAGAGACCTGCTATAATACAAACTGGAATGAAAAAAGAGATATACCTGCATTTAACAATTCTGGAAATATTCAGCCAATAAATTTATTTCCATTTGGATATCTCAGGACATTTCCTTTAATCACAAAACTTGCAAAAGCTGTGTTTTCCCAAAGAAATATTTCACCATCTATCACAGATAGCCTTCACCTACATTATTGAAGTTTTTCTAAATGAAAAGAGGCACCTGCCTCTTTTGCCAACTCTGGCAATTTTGCTATGTGACAGTGTTACCTTGGGAGATGAAGGAAAGGCAAAATATCACTGACAGGACACTAACAGGGAAGCAGGGGGAGGGGGATTAAAATCTGCAGTTGTTAGCATGCTATTATTCTGATCAGCAAAACTGTGCAGTGCCACTGTCACAAACACCTACCAACACGATCCCATGCCAGTTTTTAAGGGTATTTTGATACTCTGTCCAGGCATGCTCAGACAAAGAGCAAGTACTTAATGTTCTCTTTGAGCAAACCTGTAGTTACCTAATCCCACCATGCCATGTTAGAAAACTCTGATTTCTGGGCAGCCCAAAGAGACTTCCTTGCTAAAAATGTCAAAATTAGCCTGCTTAGGCTATGGTGTTGAGATTTATTTTTGTCTTGAGCAGTTGTCTGTCTAGTGCACCTTAAAAACGATCCATTAGTTTATTTTTTTCTCTGGAGATAAGGAGAATGTTTTTGTGTTGATCCTCTATTTCCTATTTTAACTACAGCTTAAGTTGCTCATGCCAGTTTTGTAACTTGTTATAAAAGAGTTACATATTTTTCAACTGCTGTCTCCTTCTTTTCTGGTGTGTCTGTCAACACAAGGTCTCTTTATCACTGAGAATGGGCACTGCTCTGATCCCACTGTCTGTGTACTTGAACACTGTGAAAAGACAAGACAAACTCTGTGTAAGCATTGCAGTGGACCAGCAGATCATTTTCAATTTGCTGCACAAATTACTTTTGCAACTCTCTGTGGGAAAAATGATTAACATTCATCAAACCATTTCCCACTGCTCCTGAGCAAGGCAGTTCTAATACACGTTCCAACAGTGCTTCTTAGCTCACGGATTCCTCTTGTAGTTTTCAGTAGCTTGTTGTTGGAAGCCTTTATAAGATGTGATGTGGTTTACCTCTGTCTTGTCTGCCATGCTCACTCATTTAGCACTGAGCCTCTCTTCATATGAGGGTGTGGAGCAGCTGCTTCCCCCTCTGGGTACAGGACTCTGTGTGTCCTGGCTCCCCTGACCAGGGCAACTTTCCTCCTGCCTGCTGTTGGACTTGCAGGTACACCACTGCTTTCTTGTCTGGCGGGATACAAAAAGCACACAGCCATCTAAATCAACTTGCATCTAGGTAATCAAGAGTACAAGAAACAAACAAAAGATTTTTCAGAAACATTTTATTAGTGTATTGGAAATCATGTTGCCACATTCCATAGTAGCTTCTGCTTTCAAGGCCTCATAATTTTTGTTTCAAACATGAAACTCAAAATAAATCCAGAATGAAAGTCTCTGTGGCAAGCATGATGTACTTTTATTTTTAGTGCTAGACTGCATCTGAACAGAGGTTGGTTGTTGCTTCTTTGACATGGCATGTGGCTTCACTTGAAGAGTCTCTAGACAGAAAACATGCCATAGCAAGTAGCAGAGCAGGCAAAATCCCTGCAACTCAAAACTGATAATAGACTACATTTGAAATATGGCTAGGTGGAACAATGAGGCATAACTTGAAATGTGGCAAATATGTACCGGTGCCTATCGCAAAGGTAAATGTGTGTGGGTTTTCTGCTGAATCAGGACAATTCTTTACCAATGGTATTCCAAAATAACTGAAAAAAACCCCATTATATCAACACAGAGGAAAACAAAACTATTTTGACAACGTAACAAGGACCCTAAAAAGAAACATTCTGTGATTATTTAATCAATTAGTAAAGAATTTTATTTATGGGAGCATAAATAACAAGTAACAAAGGCCATGCAGTGCATAGTATTGCTGTAACTTCTAAGGAAAGGACATTTCAGTTAAAAAAAAAATCAGAGAATCAGTGATCCAACACTTCAGCCAAGATATAGGCAAAATAAAGAAGAACCCTGTGCAGGTAGTTTATCTACCACTTTATTGCCCAAGAGGCTAGCAACCAATCCTGGCATTTATTTTGGCATTATGGCATTTACTGTTAAAGTTATGACTTTGATGTTTGTGAAGGTTGCAAATCTATTAACATAAGATTGGGCCAATTATTCTATTTTTACAGATGCATTGGATGTCTTGACTTATTAGTAAGTGTAAACAATTAAGTGATTCATGGTTATTTTTATTATTAATTAAAACATTTCTGAAGGAGGAATCTCTCACAGGAATTTAATTTGATCTTTTAAAAAATGCTAATGATTAGATAAACTGACAGCTGTAATATTCTTCTGATTTTACCCTCTAAAAAGAGCACATTGTGATATATTTCTTCATTAATGAATTTGTGGGGTTTTGACTAAGAGAAGCACTTTTCCTAAATGTAGAAAAATGCAGAGTTTCTCAAGCTCAGGTACTTCTGGGATGCAGAACTTGTCACAAGCTAAGGCAGATTTTTTTTTTGCAAGAACCTCATGGAGAAATAATTGGCAGAGTATGCTTGAGAAGGCTTCATGAATGCTTTGCTAGCACTCTGTTAAAAGAACCTCCTCTTCTCATCAATAGATTTTAATAGAATTGAAGGTTAAACATTTAAATTGCAGAAAGTGGAGCAAACACCTGTTAGCTTATGTGAATAGATGTATATTCAACAACAAAAACTTTCATTCTAATGTTTTACACACAGACAAAATCTCTTCAGAGCTTCACATCTACTCATCCCATTGATTACACTGTGAGTTAATTAGAGCAGGAGTACTAGGGTGGAGTGTTGTCCTTGAAAACCTCATGATGTTGGCAAGAAAAGATGTGCAAATGATTGTTTGATTCCTGGATAACTTATCTGGCTTTTGTCTCAGCTGGAGCCTGGGTCTGTATTCGTGTGAAGTTCTCTGAGGACTGTTTTCAGGCATTTCACTGATGTTAACATGGCTTCATATCCACCACAGGCTCTCTTTCTGTAAATGAGCTCCTTAGAACCACAAACAATGTTCAGTGGTGAAATTGTAAAATAGGGTTTGCAAGACAAATGTGGTTTCCATTCTTCTTTCCTGGCTCCATGTTGTCCTGGTTGCTGTGTGGGATGTACCTCAGATGAACGGTCCAGTGTCATAGAGATAGAAGGAGGAGATGAGAAACATCACTCGGAGAAACCAGCTTTATTTTATTTTTATAACAACATAATATTGAACAAAACAAATGGAAAACTAGAGAAGAAAGAAGATAGCACAGGAGGTTATCTATTGTTTTCTATGAATGCAAAAAGGTGTAAAGATCCCTAAGCCATTATGTTTCCTATTCTTACTATTTTAAGATGGCTCTATGACAAGGCTGCACCTGGATCCTGAGGCATCAAGGAAAAGGGCCTTTATTCCCTGGGTATCCTTTTATGAAAGAAATGTAAATTAGCTGAGGTTGACTTAGACAGAGGCCATGTTTCAGGTACCACTGCTATTTCAACACAACAAAATAAATCAAGAGAGGCTAAAAAGAGGAAGAAAGTCAGGTAGACAAGTAAAAGAATGTACAGAGCTATGGAAGAAGAGAAAAAAGAATCTAAAAATGTCAGGAAAAAATCAACAGATCAAGCTGTAGAGAAATGGAGAAAAAAAGTATTAATTTTGAAGAGGCTAAAGAAAAAAAGACCTTTTTTGTTTTCTATTAATAAAAGTTTGTTGCAAAAACAGATTTACATGTAGTTGAATTTATTTTCAATGTCATGTCCATAGATTTGTGGATGCTTGTCTATATCTTAGATTGACTAAATCTGATTTCTCTACATTCTTGCATAATGTGGTTGAGTGCAATATTTTATTGTATTTTAAGTGTATTTGAAAGAAAAATATTGCTTTTCTAGTGCGAAGTGCATAGAAGAGGGCTTTGGTTGCAATCCATGTAATTACAAGATGGAAAATTCCTCTTGGCAGTGGTGCTGACATTCTTCAGCTCCTATTATTTAAATTTCAGGCAGTCCTGGAAGTTGTTCCTGGTTTCATACTCACTTAAGAAAGTAAGAGGCCCAAATATAGTCTTTAGTCACCTTTATTCACTTTTGAATTGTGTTCAATATTTGCTTCATGGCACAGTGGTTTTAGACCACTCAATACATGTTTATTGATATGAACCTCTTTTCCCAAACAATGACTATTCCTCACTGTGCTGGGGCGGCCTTAGTGAATTTATCTCTGGGTTAAACAAGCAAATCTTCATTCTGATCTTATTTCAAGGGAGCTCACTGAGCTGGAACAAAACCCCAAAACCAGTCTGGGTAAAAAAAAAAAAAAAACATTGAGAAAAAATTATCAAGCACTATTTGTATCCCTGCATCAATTTCATTGTGATCTGGGTGAGCCTGGTTAACTGGGGAGGTCTTGTATGATTGGAAGCCAGGCAAAGTGATGCTTATCTACAAGAAGGGCAGGAAGGAAGATCTGGGGAGCTGTGGGCCTGTCAGCCTGACCTTGGTGCCAGGGAAGGTTATGGAGCAGATTACCTGGAGTGCATCACAGGGCATGTACAGGACAAGCCAAGGACCAGGCCCAGCCAGAATGGGTTTAGAAAAGGCAGGTCCTATTTGATCTACCTGAACTTTTACAAGCAGCTGATCCACCTCGTAGAAAGGCTGTGGATATTATCTACCCGGACTCCAGCAAAGCCTTTGACACTGTGTCCCACAGCATTCTCCTGGTAAAGCTTGGACAGGTGCTCTGTTCACTGGGTGAAAAACTGTCTGGGTGCTCAGGCCCAGGGAGTGGCTGTGGAAGGAGCTGCGCCCAGCTGGCAGCCGGTCACCAGGGGGTTCCCCAGAGCTCAGTGTGGGACCAGTCCTGCTTAACACCTTTGCTGATGATCTGGATGAGGGGATCAAATGCACCCTCAGCGAGTTTGCAGAAAACACGCAGTTGTGTGGGAGCATTAACAGGCTGGAGGGCAGGAAGGCTCTGGAGGGATCTAGACAGCCTGGATCCGTGGCTTCAGGCCAATTGTGTTAGCTTCAATAAGGTGAGGTGCTGAGTCCTGCCCTTGGGTCACAACAACCCCAGGCAGTGCTGGGGGGCAGAGTCAGAGGATCGGAGGGTGGCCCATGGAAATTTGCCAACAGCTTAAGGGAGACCCCTCAGCTGGTCTTCCACCTTTTTGACCCCTCAGTGTGTTTTCCTCTCTATTTGCATCTGTTATCCCCTGCTGGCAACTGCCAGCATCTGTGAAGGACTCAAACCAACAGTTTATGGAATAACAATCTTTGTTATATAAAATTGTGACAGGTTAAGGTTCGGGGATTGTTGATGATAGTACCTGGCTGCAAATACACATTAAAAGCAATACACAGAAGAGCTCTAATCCCCAGTTAAAGTATTCCACACACACAGAGTATGATTGTTACCTATGGCGGGAAGATAGGTTCAGCCAATTGACAGATCCCAGCCGTTACAATGGAGACTTCCCTAACTTTCCCCCCATTCTCAACTTAATTTCTACTATTTCTTTATGTTTGGGTGGAGCTTGAGTGACTCGAGTTTTGTACACTGATTTGTGTACAATTCTCTTGCTTTGCTGTTAAAGACACAGTCATAACAATATAGAGCCCATAGCCAGTGAGGGGTGGCTGTACTGCTTGTCCCTTGGGGGTGGGTAACTTTGGGGTGAGTTGTGTGTTAACATTACAGTTAGGCTGTAATGAGCCAAGGGATAGAACCAGCCAATCTAAGGAGAGGGATTTTGCCACAGCTGTTGGCTCAGCAGCAGGACATGTCCCCTCCCTTGGCTGACAGGTGCTATGCTCTTTAACAGCTGAAAAGTGGCACAGAGGTCCCCTCCCTGCAAGGATTTCAACAGAGCCTGGCCCGTGGTGTCTCCATTCTGCTCCACCCTCCATTCCACCCCCCTCAGCAGGTGCTTACAGTTGTATCAGGAATCTTTGTGGAGCATGCCAGCCACTTTCCATCCAGGGAGAAGGAACTATATTTTACCGTACAATTTCCATACAATTGTAACTCTTTTTAGGATGTGAATATAACTTCTCAGTTTCCTCTGATTTTACTGCGAGCCATCTTTCCACAAATGGGATATGGAATAAATTTATTCCTGAATCAGAAATGGGTTAAAAAACAGGGGAAAAAAAGAGTAGGCTAGATTATTGTCTTCTAAAACATTTTGTAGATGAATGGATGGAGCTGTGCGCCACTCAGTATATTCTTAATTGATCTAGCAAAGGGTGCAAATAATGAGACAATTTTTGGCAGATATGAAATTATTCAAGATAGCCAAATCTTATTGTAAGGAGTTGTGTAAGGAATTAGTGTTAAGTGGTTGGTTGAGAAAAGACTAAATTAATTCTAAGTAAACCTCCTGAGGGAAAAACAATTTTAATGATGAAGCTCATAGTGGTGGACTCTAAATTAGCAAAGATCTTGAAAGTCTTCTGATTAATTCCTTTAAGACATTACCCCAAGTCTCAGCCACCACTATCAAAAGAAAAACAGGATACTAGGAAGCACTGGGAAAGAGTAGAAATAATAATAAAAAAGCATTAGAGAGCTTCATTATATGTATATTGATGAGATGGAATCATAGTAAATGGTTTGTGGAAGTATAGAGGAAAATAGACCTAGAAAGGGCAGAGAGAAGAGCAGAGAGGGAGGGCTAGAGGTATGGGACAACTTGTGTGAGACATAACTGTGTAGCAGTACTCCTCAGCCTGGAAAAGAGACAACAAAATGTGGGTGTGAGGGAGGAATAGCAAATTATGAATGACATGAAGAAACTGAATAGGGAATGATTACTCACTGTGGGGTACCCAAGGAAACTATTAGGCAGCAGGTTTAAAACAAACAAAAGAAAGCTCTTTCCCGCATAACAATATTACATGTTGAGATTCATTTTCATTGGATGCCAAAATTACAAATAAGTTTAAAAAATGATTAAACAATTTTGTAAAGAAAGACCATGAAGAGCTATTAAACATGAGATGGATTATTTTAAACAGAAGTAGCTGGCAGCTACTGTTCTACTTTCCCTCTTTCATATGTTCTTTTTTCCTTAACATCAGGTGTGGGCCACTAGCTGAGAAAAATCTTTTGGTTTTTAGTTTGATCTAGCATATCTGTTTTTATGTAAAACAGCCTAGAAAATATGGTTTATTCAATGCTAAGTAAGCAAGCTCTGATTCTGCTATCCTTTATCCCAGCCTATTGTCAATATAAAAGCTAACCTGGTTTCTTTTGGGTGGCATGATTAAATGTCATATAACTGAGCACTTCTGAATCAATAATATGGCAATAATAATCCAACCAAAACCTTCTATTAAATGACACTTTTAAGACATTTATCATGTATGTAATGGTATACAAATGTTTTCAATGTTACTAAGGAAAGGGAATAAATATAGAATATACAGCCTGAGACCCAGTAAGTATTGCATGGCTTAAAGACAAATGGGGGACATATATCTCCACAATCTAGCAAGGGATGCTAATTCAGTTTCTCTATGCTTTCTCTAATTTTGCTTTAGTGAAGCAAAATTAGGAAGGAATGAATGGTTAAGTATTCTCAATATCTTTGTGTTTACAAAATAGTACCAGAAGAACAGTAACCCAGGTGGTTTTTGTTCTTTATTACTGTATGAATGTGGAGACTTCCATAAATTTCAAGGGCTGCTCCCACTAAATGTGTGATTTCTGTGGGAACAGAAAACAGCCTGCTTGGAGAATGTTGGGGTCTTCACAGGTCTTCAAAGCTAATGTGACAAAGATGATCCTTTCTCTGTCAAGGCCCAGTGTGAGCAAAACTTCACTTTTGAAATAGGCGCATGGAAGATCTAAAAAGCAGAGATGGCTGTTAGCTGCAAAGCTAACTCTGTTAGCAGAGTTGTCACTGAGAGTGAGGGAAAAATCATGAGGGTTTTTTCTGAGGAGAGAAAATGAGATTCTCCTGAATACAAAGCTGAGAAAGATACAGTTTGGATTTGTTCTGGTGAGAATATGGAGTAAAAAAAAAAAAAGCCGTAAATACTCGAGGAAGAATGAAGCCCTTAGAGCTCATGCCATGGGAGAAATGAGAGAAAATGGAAAGGTTGGCTGTTAAAATTGCTTTCAACAACTGAAATACTGAGTTGAACTTTCAAGGACCAAGTGTTCTTATAGCAATTTCAAATTTATAAACAGGTAGTGTTGTATTTTTTTTTTTTTTGAATATTCACTTCTGAAAGCTGAAGAATGACAAAGCTCATTTGAATGGATGTCCTCCAATCAGGCAGCTTCCTTGTGGAGCTGAGACTTGTACTGACATTTATTTCCAGGATAAGAGCTCTGGCAGCATTAGAGGGGGCGCTGGTTTCATGTGATGATGTGTGTACATCTGGACAGGTCCCAGCTGTAAGAGTAGCACGTCTGCTGTGTCACGTTGGCTTGGCTGGAAACACCACGTGGAGGTGGATACTGGTGCTGTTGGATGTATTGCACAATGCCATGGGCTGAATGCTCCTGTCAGGCTGTAACCCTGCGCTGTAAGAGAAGCACTGGATTGGGCACTGCATAAGCATCCCAATTCTTGAGACTCAGACTCTAAGAACATTTCTCCCTGAGCAGGGCTCAGGTGTCATTGCATGTGCTTCAGTGTCCACATTTAGGTGCTTTGAGGAATTTGTGGCAAAAATTGAGATGCAAATTGAATGCAGGTAACAGTGAGGATTAGACTTCAAAATTACTGTCTTGAACTTTTCACATTTTTCTCATCCTCTCTGCCATGTCTAATGCATCATGGTCACTGCCAATTGCTTTCTGATTATGTCTGATGTATGTTTGCACCTGATGGAATCATCTAGTTATTTGCAGAATTGTGCTGAACTCACTTCTTGAGCTCCTGGAATGACAGTTTGATGAAACAAGAATAAAAAAGGGATCTGCATTTATGCTGGAGTAGGAATATTCAAAATGAAAGACTTCCTTATTTGCAGTCCATGTGAGATAGTATCTGTGTAGGTTTGTTTTCTGTGGGCTATTGAAGAGAAAGTATTGGGTGAAAAGAAAGAGCAGGATTCAGTTCCTGCTATTACCCTGCAATTTTAAATAAAATATCCAAGACCCACAGGATTTATTTCTTCATGCTGTTAAAAAGCAGATCATGAACCTTGACCATACTTGAAAATGATTTTGTATTTTAAGTTGATAATACAATTTCGAAATTAATTTAATAAAAAATTAATATGAAGGGAAGAAATATTTCCTCAAAACATTTGAGAATGGTAAAATGGAAATTTGCCTTCTTGGTGACTTATCCCTGCGAGTTTGCTTTGGGCTTCTGAAATGAGACTGCTTTTTGGTTTGTGCAGTCACGGAAATGCTGGCCCACTGAAGTGAGTCTGCTATAAGTAAGGTATAAACAATAGCTCCTCTCCTACCTAGGAACAAAATACTGGAAAATATCTTGTAACAATTTTCAGACTGTAATATTTTAAAAGATGTACTCTCTTTCTCTTAACAGTACAGTTTCTGCTGTCAGAACTAAGATTTTTCAAATTTCAAGCAAAGTTGATAGAATTTTCTTCTAAAGTATCCATGCAAATGAATGCATTAAACAACACATTTGTTCTTTGTGTGTTTAGTTGTGAAACTTAACTTCAACAATTTAACATAAAACTGGGATCTAGTGCTGCTTGCATGCAATTATACTGGTGATAATTAACAACTGGAGGAAGGATGGGGAGAGCAGGCATATTTCTTTTCATTTTCTAGGATTAAAACAGTGAAGCTACAATGCAAAATATTCTTCATGCTAATACTAATTATGTTTTCCCATACTTTTTCATATATGGGACACATTTTAACATGCATTATACTCTATTAATTGCATGACATTTCTATAGGATAATAGAGCAATAACAGTGTTGGAGAATGTGACAGGGAATGGTGGCTTTCTTTTACCTGCCAGTACTCTCTGGCAAGGCAACTGTCTGAATGGATGTTCTGATTGTAGCCTTTCATGTTGTACAAGTAAGAGCTTTTGTGGTGCTGTTGTCAGATATTATTAAAAAGTTCTATTAGATTTTCTAAATTTGAGCACAGGTTTTCTGGCCTTCCTTCTGCAGCTGCATTTTTGATAGTCTTGAGGTTTGTTTCTTGATTCAAAAACGTGCTTTCTAATATATCCTCTGTCTGGTCACATGTGGTACTGTTATGCTTTCCTGAAGCTGTTGTTGTTTGGAATAATCTAGTGATGCTAATTCAAATTCACTTGTAGTGCTGCTGCCTAGATACATAGTAATTGTTACAGGAGCCTCCACTCTGATAAGGACAAATATTCATGATGAAGACATCGCTGATTTTTCTCATTTTCTCTTTAAGCTCAGAACTACACTGTTTTTCCTAATGAAGAGAAGCAAAAGGACAGGTATATACAACAATGTACATGCATGACTTTATTAACCCTGAAATACTATGACTAATCAGTTGAAAACATGTGATGTATATTGTTTGAATTTTGTGTGCCACAATGTATTTAAAGTATGAATGTCTTGGATGCCAATTTGTCTGCTGGCATTCTGCTTTTAGGAACTAATTAAAAAAATATAATACTCTCCCTAAATAGTACTATCTCTTTGCAAAGGAAATATCTATTGTATATCTAAAGAATATAAAGCCGTATATCAAACACAAGTTTTAAATTTAAAATCTAGGCATTTATTTCCCCCTTACCCATAGTGACTCCATTTTTGTCACTAACTACCATTGATAAGTAATGCCTTTAAAAGTGTTGATGGTTCATTGCAGTGGCCTTCATTAAATCCTACTAAGAAAATGTTGAGAAACTATTGTTTTTGGTTTCCCAAAAACTCCAGAAACAGTGACCACAAAGACATAAATTTATTTGGGTAGGATATTTGGTGAAGGAATTGACTTGCAAAAGATTGTATATGGAGTTACCGCAGCATGTTTTCCAAACGGATACACTGCACTTTCTCAAATTATTCTCAGGTTTTTCTAGATTCTGTGCTGTCTGCATGGCCAGATGGGATCCACCTAGGAATTGTTCACCAAGAAACTTGGTGAAATTGTTCCACCATTTTCCATCAGTTCTGGCTGACCAGAGAGGTATCAGGCAACTGGAAGTCAGTCATTGTGATGCTCACCTACAAAAAGAGCTGAAAGGAGGTACAGGCCTACCAGCCTGAGCTCAGTACCAGGGGAGGTTATGGAGCAGATAGTCTGGAGTGCGTCACAGGGCACGTACAGGACAAGCTGCGGAGGGCAGCATGACCTCCTTTATGGTCAGCTGACTGCCTTGTGCGTGAGGGAGAGGCTGTGGATATTGTCTACCCAGACGCCAGCAAAGCCTTTCTCCCAGAGAAGCTTGGACAGATGCTCTGTCCTTTTGCTGGGTGAAAAACTGTCTGGGTGCTCAGGCCCAGGGAGTGGCTGTGGAAGGAGCTGCACCCAGCGGGCAGCCGGTCCCGAGGGCTCAGTGTGGGACCAGTCCTGTTTAACACCTTTGCTGATGATCTGGGTGAACTGTATCACTACATATCTGCCTGTGAAAATATGAATTTGACAACCTGTTAGAAGAGGCCTCACAAGCCTGTCTCTCTATGCCAGTCTTGACTTATTTTGTCCAAACTGAAATCCTAGACCAGCTTTCTCGCATTGCCTCCAAGAGACCGGTGAGCTCATGTTCAATTCAGAGATACCTACTAACCTTTGATTCTAATTCCAGCCTACGATTTCATTTTCTGAGTATGAATGCTGCTAGACTTGTCAATGAGGCACTTAGGATGGGCTTGCTATGTGGGTTATTTTTCCCATTCAGGCTGCCTTGATGATTCTTGCTGCAACATTTCAAATCTTTCCTTTCTTTTCATGTAGCAGAAGTTGGCATTATCTTGTAACTCCAATACTATGGCATAATTTTTGTCTTTTGTTGTAATTTTGTTCCTTGGACAATTCTTCATACTGCTGCAAAGGTCTCCCTTCCCGTGTTTCTATTACCTTTAATTCCCTTGCTTTGCAAAATCCATCCCCACCTTGCTTCACTAAACTTAAGCTGCTGATTGATTCTCGAGGTTTTTCACAACAGTTTGCAGCATACTTAGGTCCTTATCTTCAAGACTGAGGGTGAACACCAAGCTCCAGTTGGCTCTGGAACAATTACTATGTATCTGGGCAGCAGCACTACAAGTGAATGTGAATTAGCATCACTACAGATTATTCCAGCAGTTCCCATTCATCACAAACAACAACAGCTTCAGGAAAACATAGCACTACTACATGCAACCAGAGAGGAAATAGATCAGAAAGCATGTTTTCAAATCAAGAAACAAATTTGAAGACTACCAAAAATACAGATGCAGAAGGAAGGCCAGAAAATCTGTGATCAGATTTAGAAAACTGAATTGAAACCCAGCCTTCTCCACCTACTTGTTGAAGTTCCAGGCAGAAACATTTGTTTTTTCCCCTGTAGTGTTCCTATACCTACCCCTAAGCTGGGGAACGGGAATATCCCTGTAAGCAGATCCAATCTACTCCATTATCCTCCAAATCCCTGCTTAATATTTTTCTTAACTAAGACTAATATATGAGAGCATGAGCACAGTCTCCTGAGATCAAGCTGAGCAATGCTGGTTGCTTTAGCTCCACCATTGATGCTTGCATTAATTTCCTCTGTACTGTGCAAAAAAGTCATCTGAGGCAGGGGCAAGTAGCATAAACAGTGTTACTGCAATGCAGTTGATAAGTAATGATTTTTGAATGCTGGCACTTTAGGAGATTTTGGAGTGGTGTCCTATGCTATATGAATGCTACAGAACATGTAACTCTGGCTGAACAATAAGGTGTTAAGGATTTACTTTTTATTTCCTTACTTATATGAAAGGTTTATTTTCTTTTATAGAAACCTTTATTTTCTCAATTAAGTTATTTGTATAATAATGGCATGTGTGGATAGCACAGGATGATAAATATTGAATATGTGGAAGTGATTCATATTTCATGAACTCTGATCCTGACCTTCTTACAATTACCAGAACAAATTACATTAATTACACCAAATTACACGACAGGTGGAGGAAGTTGTCATTAGTATCCATTACATACAGCAATATAGAAAGAAACTCCCTGGTTTTCTGTGGTAATTGACTGTAAGCATGACCACTCTTACATAACAGCAATACACCCTCAGGACGTAATGTTTTGTTTGTGTGGTTTTCATGTAAAAAGAACTTATTTCAGAGTAAAAAGTTTTTCTTGAGTGATAAAACCAATGGAGCCTAAGTGCCTATGGATTAGGGTTTACTGTGTCCACTATTGCAGCCCCTTTTCCACCTCCCTCAAAGCCCTAAAGCAAGCAGTGGCATGGGTGCCACACGTGGACCTCCTGTCAGTGTTTGTGCCAGCTGCACTGGCAGCTGCAAAGGCTATTTGTGCTCCTCTGGGGCAGACATACATTCCTGTCCTTTAGACTTCATTGCTAACTTCTGGTCTTCAGGAAAACTGTAGGAGTGCAATTGTTTGTAAGTTTCAATTTTGGGTTAACAGTGATTGTGTGTGTGTGAAATTAGATGAGAGGAAGATACTGTGGTAAGAGAAACCACATTTCCCTAGGCAAAGAAACAGTGAAAAATATTTTGTGCAGAAGTCAATATCCAAAAATGTGCACCTGAGAATGATCTAGAAGGGTCATACAGTATGACCCATGTGGCAGACTGGTGCAGCATGGCATTCTGCTCCACTAGGAGCCCCATCAGGACCTCCCACAGTGTAGGCTTTCCCCTGGCTCTTCCTTTTTAGTCACAGTGCAGTTTTTCTGAGATGAAAGACTGTAATAAGAAAGGGACATATTTTGTTGTTGTTGCATTTTAACCCCAGCCAGCAACTAAGTCCCCTGCAGCTGCTCACTCACTCCATGCTCTTCCTTGGTGGGATGGATGGGAGAATCATGAGGAGGTAAAACCTGTGGGGTGAGATAAGAGCAGTTTAGTAACTGAAACATAATAATAATAACAATAATAATAGGCAGGAGGAGACAGAGGAGGAGAAGGGACATAAAAAAATGAGAGATGATAATAAACCCCAAGAACAATAAGTGATACACAATAGAATTGCTCACTATCCACTGACAGATGTACACACTGCCCTCAAGCAGTGCTCAGTCCCCTCTGTCCAACTCCCCCCAGTTTATACATTGGGAATGACATTCTATATTGTCAAACATTCCTTTGGTCAGTTTGGTCAGCTGTCCTGACCAGGCTCCCTCCCAGCTTTTTGTACCTCCTCACTGGCAGAGCATGAGATACTGAAAGACCTGGGGTAAGCACCACGTAGCAACATCTAAAATGTCAGTGTATTATCGACATTATTCTCATACAGAATCCAAAACAGAGCAGTGTTTAGTCTAGTAGCAAACCAGCTACTAGAAAGAAAATTAACTCTATCCCAGTCAAACCAAGGACAGATTTGTACAAGTTCCTTCATGCCTGACATAATTCAATTGTTTACTAAGCACAATGGAAATACCCATTTTACCAAAATTTGGAAATTCCCATTTTTCCAAAATGGGGAAATACCCATTTTACCACTTACTATTTCTCTCTTCAGAAAGAACTGAAGAGCACAGATAAGTTCTTGTTCTTCCTTCACTTTGTTTTATAAAGTCTTTAACTATGTTTTTCCCTGTAGAGCTTGTAATGTGTGCTTTTGCTTTCCTTTGCTCTTTCACATTGTTCCATTATTCATCCTTAAACAAAGTTTTATCACTGTTAGTTTGTGTTAAGAAAAAGAGTTTTAATTTAAATCTTCCAAGGCAGTATTACAAAAGGAAAAGAAAAAAATGTATTAAAAGTCTGAACAACTTCCTCCTAACTTTTAAAAATCTCTGATTGTCTGTCAGGAGTTTAGAGAATGTGACTCTAAAAATTTATGGTTTATTCCATTATCCATTATTTGTATTATTTAATTCCCTTTGTAAACAGTTTTTAGCCAGTTGAAAGGCTCAAGCAGTGTAATATAAATTAAGACACCTCCCTTTTCTGCATGTCTGACCAGAGCAGACTTTGACATTGCATGTAATTTATGAGCACTATATATCTAAATACCTCTTAGGACTGGGGTCTGAGACTCTGTTAATGTAATTGACTCTTGTTAGGATTTTGGAGTGGCTTCATGAAGGACCATGTGCAAAAATAGCATGTACAGGTATTTTCTTGTACAGACATAGGGTTTTTCTTTTATGCAGTAGACATGATAAAAATAAATGAAACTGTTCCATAAACCCCAGTTTGTTTTCCTGGTAGGTGATTGTACAGTTTGATATACATAAAAAAACCCAGTCGTGAACAACAAATGGATCTTGCTTTAAAAAAATGCAGTGAACCCTCTATGTGACTGATGAAGCAGTCATTATTTTCACATAAGCTCTTTGGTTTCAAAAATGTAGTAAATTTCTTGTAAATCAAATGCAATCAAGAAATTAACAGATATCAAATCTTTGCAAAAAAGACAACAGAATCTGTTGGAGGAGACAGTGGAAAGGAAAGGTTTGAATGAAGACTTAAAAAAAAGGAAAAAAACCCCTTTGGTAATACTTTGAAAAGTGGATGAATGTGATATATGCACAGTGGTATCCAGTGCAGTGTCACTGAAGGAAGTAGTATGGTTAATGTGGCTTTCTGCTGCTTTCCACCCCACCTGGGGCATCTTTGGCTGGGCCAGCCTCAAACTGGGAATGTCAGCTCCTGTGTTGCAATTACCTAGAAAGTATCTTTAAACAGTTCAAGGTCAGCATGTGACTAAAAAACCTTCCGTCTTGTTATCTATCAAATACTTTAGAATGATGGCCCAGCACTCTAGTTTGTGGAATAAACAATGTATTTCTGCTATAGGTGCACTTTGTCACTAAGATGAAGGATGCTAAGAGCCCTGGTGTTGGAGACAGTTGTATTGTGTATAATGAGATTTCTGCAAGAAAAAAGCTAGATGTTGTAGAGAACATAGGAATGGAAAACCTGAAGAAAAGAGTAAGGTTTGTGCTTTGCCTTGCACTGACTGAAGCATGTATTTGCTGAATTTGTGCAGAGGAAGCTTTTCTTTTTGAGGCTGCCTAACACAATAGGAGAATTTATCTTACAGCTGGAATCAGAATTTATAAAGGTTTTTATATTGTAACACACATACACACCTTTTAAGCTGTGGTCTTGAAATCCTTCAACAGCGTAGGCCTTCAACAGCGTAGTCTGAAATGTCATATGCACATGTCAGCTCACAATGCAGAAAAAGAAGAATTTATGGGGCACAGGATTTAGGCATTCCACAGTAAATGAAATAGGGTTTCCGAAAGCTTTTTAAACTGTAATTTAAAAAAAAATTATGACTTTTAACTTCTTTTAGAAAAGTTAAACCTAGCTGCCCTTTTCTTGGAAAACTATGACAATAACACAAAATTTACCTGTTGGATATATTATTACAATTTTTCTTCAAGCCAGCATTGACCTTTACTATGTAGTACCATCTAATACTGTATAGTAATTTAAAACTGTTTTAATCACTTTTGTAACATAAATGTTTTAAGTATAATAACAATTATTTTAACAAGTGTTTCCTGATTCCAGGCATGTGTTGAGAAGATAGGGTATGTAATATAGCTGACCAGATAACTGCTTTAACAAATTATATTCATTCTTCTTTATTTCGCTGCAAAATGAAGAGAGTTCAATGTAGTTCAAGGAAAGCATTGTGATAAACAGACAGCTTAAATGTGAGCAGTGTAAAGAGCAGCAGCTTGCAGAAATATTGCTATAGATACTAAGACCGTATCCTGCCTCGCTATGGACCACACATAATTGAATCATGTTCAATAGAAAGCCATTACAAAACAGTGCTGATTTGCAATGCTAATATGGTGAAGACAGCTGTCACTGGGAATTAAATATGATCATTCAAAGCCTGAATAAATGAGGTGCCCATTATCTTCTGGCTCTGCTACAGCCTGCTTAAAGAACACAAATAAATGATACTGTCTCAATAACCAGCTCAGTTTTGTCTTCCAGCCATAGAAATATGAAGAAGACAGAGGGAAGAGGGAGGGCACACAACAACATCAACAACAAAAAGCAGAGTCAATTTACAAAGACGCGCAGAAAACCAATGCCCTTCGACTTCATTTGCAACAGAACAGTATTTGTGGAAAAATGGAGAAAAAGCTCTTAACCAAGCTAACATGCTGTAGTGTAGAGCATGCATACTTATTTACCAAAAAAAGAAAAACAAAAAAAACAGTGAAAAAACCCAGGTGTTTAAAAAACTCAGTCAATGATTTGCCAAAGGATTCAGTTGGAGATGCCAAAATGTCAGATGAACTGGAACAGGGTCTGCCAAGAGTGATAAAGGACCGGTCAAAGTAGATTTATTTTCCTTTGGCCATCCAGTACTTTTAATTTCATAAAATATTTCAATTCAATTTTACTGTGAACCATAATCTGTACACAAGGAAAATGCTGATCAAATGCCAGAAATCTGCATTTGTTTGAAGAAAAAATTTGTGGGAAATTTGTGTCATTCCACAGAGAGCAAAAAATGCAGCAGTGATAAGAAGAAGGAGAAAGTTAGGATAAAAATGAAGGGTATTTCCAGTTCAGCTAGACCTCAGAGACAATTTACTAGTTGCTCATGTAACTGGCTCAGTGCTAAGTGGAATCTGCCTGTTTGAAGGTGCAGCTGAGCCCAAGTGGGAGCTGTGCAGGGCTGGGGATCCCCATCATGCTGAGCAGGGATCCTCTGGCCAGCCTGCCAGTGTCCTGGCCGAGCAGCTGCCTGTGCTGTGGCACTGGGCTGCTGGCAGAGGGATCACTGACAGCTGCTGTGACAAGCAGTGCCTTAATTGGTATTTAATTCCCAACTCGTGCCTATAGAAAACACTGTGTAAAATTTGCACCTTAAAGAAAAAAGAAGAGAGAATACAGAGGAGTAACTTACAGGAGTCCTACTGATGGCAGGTGTGAAAGTACTTCTTTAGACCTGTGATATCATCAAAGGAGAGCAACATATGAAAGAGTACAAAGTTGTCTTTCTTCCACTGAAGTATTGTCCACCCACTGCCTCTTCACAGTGTTTCACATTTTCCAATAGGAAAAGCAGCTGTTAGAGCCTGGAAATGTCAAAATGAGCTGGATAAAGTGGAAGGAAAGGAGCTGAGCATAATGATGACCCAGACCACTATTTTGTGTAATGCCAGGTCTCAGAGCAAGTGACTGTTCTGGGACCTTTGACAAACTTGTGTCAAGTACACAACAGGCAACAGCTTTCACAGTGGAGCTGGCTGCGCATGTGAGGACATATGCTGGTCTAGAACAGTGAGATAATTCCAAGGAAAATAAAGATATGGGTGAAGATTAGAATATTCATCGTACAAAATCAACAACAACAAAAAATTGCTTAGAAGGTGCATGACCGAAAAATTGCATCTGATAATAAGATTAAATACAAGAAAGAGAAAGGTCATATAAATGGCACAGGAAAGAAAATCAGGAGGGTGCATAAAAACTGGAGACTAGCTCTTTAGAAGTCAAGTTTAGAAATGGGTGGAGTTTTATAGATAAGAAAAATGAATGTGAAGTTGCCAGTTGAAGCACAGGCTGGTATTGGTAAAACATTGTGAGTAAGTGCACAAAGGAAAAGCAGAAGTGTTGCAAGACACATGGTGTTAATGCATCTGTGCTTGAAATGCTGTGTTTGCTTATATCCTCGCATGTACTGGAATGCCTATGAAGTCAACAAGAAGGACACTGAGTAGTGGAGAAAAACATAATACAGAGTACATGTGTAATGACCACTAGCATCATATCTCTCCTCTTGAGAAATGAGAGGATTCAGGGACACACATAAGTCAAGCTATACCTGAAGAAGTGGAAATGTATATTTTTGAAAGGGATCATGAATGCATGAGATAACGACGTAAAACAGGTATGAAAGGAGATTCAAGGCCAGAATCCTTTGGTATCTACACATTTTTAGATAAACTTCTCTTAAATAGAGCAAGGCTGAAGAAATACAGATTTGAAATCACCATTTTAAGTTCCTTCATCTGTCATTTACTTGATAACTATGTGCTTTGCAAACCTGTTATTTCTAAGCCACTAAATAGAAGGACTGTTGTGCCCTACTGTGAGAATATCTTTAATGGATTCTCTGTTTTCACAGTTTAACTTGGGGTTTAGTTTTTTAAAGCCCAAGTTGTGAAAACCTTGTATTAACTGTTTTGAAACTCTGTCGGTACACTACAGCAGCTGAACATTTAATATCAAAGCCTTTGATTATGTTTAACTGAGGGAGTTCTTCATCCCTGCCCTATTCCTTCCTGTGTCTCAGGCATTCCCTGCAGATTTATGCATTTTATCACTTCAAGGTTTTCAAAATATATTTTAATTGCTAGGTAACTTTTGCCATAAGACTCCTGTTGATGCAGTCTGTTATTTTTAAAAAATGTGACTGGCAATGCCACAGGTGAAATGCAGCCAGAGAATGCAGCGGGGCATGGGCAGATTGTCACACACTGCACAGTCCTGCAGTGCTGTGCCTGTGCACATCTCTCAGATAAGATAAATGTGCACAGCACGGCCTTTCAACCCCTCTTCTCTGACTCTGGTCCTTTTATGGTGAGACTTGGGACAGGATACTTTACATATACCTTCATTCCTTCCATGTTACAGCACCCACAGCATTGTCTTGTACTTCTTCTTTTTTCAGGTGCTTTTATTACCAGACAGATTATTATGTCCGTATAATTAGCAATTTTAATGCCAATATTATTGTTTTTTTAAATGCAGGGGCTACAGTGTTTATTTCACAGCAGTAAATGCAAGCTCATTTGGTGTTTTTCTTCTCAAGACCTTCAAATGCCACTGGATGAATGAACAATCTTGATGCTTTACAAAGAAAAGCTAGGATAAATCACAATTCTCCATTTTCAGTAAGATACTTAGTGTTTTCATGTGTTACAATTGTAGGTAGACATGGTAAATGGTGAACAAGATATATTTTTGCCAAATGGAAGTGTGGCTCACACATAAAGTTTCCTGCTAGCTGTGTGAAACCAAACTTTAGTGTTGTTAAATAAATGACTGTTCAGCTAATAAATGAATGTTCTATGTCAAAGTGACAAGTGTAGTAGATGAGGGTAAGACGTTTTTTACTTGGACTTCAGCAAAGGATTTGACACTATTACCCACAGCATTCTCCTGGAGAAACTGTCTGCTCATGGCTCAGACAGGTGCAGTGTTTGCTGGGTACAGAGCTGCCTGAATGGGTGATGCCAAAGAGTGGTGTCAAATGGAGCTAAATCCACTTGGCTCATGATTGCTACTGGTGCTCCCCAGGGCTCAGAGTCTTGTGTTCAATCCTTTTTAGTACCTTTATCTGCATGAGACTGTTGAGTGCACCCTTAGACAGCTTGCAGATGGCACCAAGTTGGATGGAGGTGTTGATCTGCTGGAGGGTAGGAAAGCTCTGCAGACAGATTTGGACAGGCTGGATCCATGGGCTGAGGCCAGCTGTATGAGGTTCAAAAAGGCCAAATGTTGGGTCCTGCCCTTGGGTTGCAACAGCCAGTGCTACAGACCAGGGGCAGAGTGGATGCAAAGTGGAAAAGGGCCTGGGGGTGCTGGTGACAGCAGCTGAACATGATTCAGCGTGTGCCCAGGCGGCCAAGAAGGTCAATGGCATCCTGGACTGTACCAGAAATAACGTGGCCAGCAGGAGCAGGGCAGTGACTGTCCCCCTGTGCTGGACACTGGTGAGGCCACACCTCGAGTGCTGTGGTCAGTTCTGGGCCCCTTCTGACAGGACAGACACTGAGGGGGTGGAGCGTGTCCAGAGAAGGGCAACAGAGCTGGTGGCACCTCTGGAGCACAAACCTGATGAGGAGTGGCTGAGGGAGCTGGAGGGGCTCAGGCTGGAGAAAAGGAGGCTCAGGACTGATCATACTGGTCTCTACAGCTGCCTGAGAGGAGGCTGTAGCCAGGTGGATGATGATCTCTTCTCCCAAGCAACAAGCAACAGGACAACGGGACAGGGGTTCAAATTGTGCTGCAGGAGGAAAAAAATTACTAGGAAAATTTTTTTCAGGCTGCCCAGAGGAGTGGGTGAGTTACCACTCCTGAAGGTCTTTAAAAGGTGTGATGTGCCACTTGGGGACAAGGTTTAGTGGTGGACTTGGCAGTGGTGGACTTAACAGTTGGACTCAATGATCTCAGAGGTCTTTTATAACCTAAATGAATCTAAATAACCTCTTGTAGCTAATTTGTCCACTTAGGGTTACCTTGTCTCAGCATAGAGAGACATAAAGAATCACAAAGATATTAGAGAAAATGACTTTAATTGGCTCTACCACATAGAAGGAATCAAGCAAGTAAGGTGTTCAGAAGAAACGGAGCAGGTGTCATAGTTGTAAGACATATATTTGATTTGTACCAGGGGAATTCTGAGAAAAACAAAACTATGCATAACCTAAGCAAATATTTAAAAAACACAGGAAACTGCATGGACATATTCTACAGAAGGCAAGGGTTTTGTCCCTGTGTATCTACCTCTATCTGAGGCAGTTAGTGAAGCAGTGTTAGTGAATCTTGATTTCAAAAATCTTGGCCTTGTTCTTGACTGCATTACCTCCAGTACCTTCTGCTCCACTTACATCTCCCTACACTGCTGAAAGAAAAGGGACAAAGCATATATAACACAGTATTTACCCTTTGACTTAAAATCAAAGCACTTGTAACTAAAAACCAGGGAAAGGGAGAGAGGAATGGAGCAATGGGGATGTTTTAGTATAGTAACTGGAGAACTTTCTGCGTATTTCAATTCCAAGCTGAGCTGAATACTCTCACGTTCTTGCTATTAGCCCCATTTATTTCAAATTTCTCTTGAATGCTGCTGAAATCCATGGGAGAATTCCTGTTCATTTCCAGGCTTTAACTGTATTTATTTTCCTGTCTAGTGGTATTAAAGTACTAGAATCTAAATTTTCTAAAATACACTCCTTGCAATGCCTAGATCTTGTTTCATTTCCTGTTTTATCTCAGCATGTAGAACAATTAAGAAAGGAGAGCACAGATAATGATGATATTGCCTTCAGATAGGAATGGAATAAAATCCCCTTTGAATTATCTTCTCGATACAGTTAAGGAATGCAGCTTTGCCTATTATGGAAACATGACAGATTTTGGTGTTTGTGGTTTTTTTTCAGACTTGCACAACTCACAGATTAAATCAATGGTTACCATAGTAAATGGTATGTAACTGATGGAAACTAATTGCATTGTCTCATGAACAATGATTGCTGTTAAATTTTTATCTTTATTTTTTAGTGTTTGCCTATCACTGCAGGACTCCCTGCGATTTCACTTTTCATGATACAGCAAGCTTCACTGGTTCTTAAATTCCCAGTGGCATACTGCCTTATAACTTTGCATCAGGGCTTCAGCTATGGCCCAGCTCTTATTATCATGGTGTTAAAGAGATGCCCTGCAAAGTGAGCAGAACTTTATAAAATCTCTGAAACCCTGAAGTTAAGAGACCCATGTGCTTAGATCCCTATATAATCCAGCAATTGTTACTCTTTTCCTGCTATATGTGGCAGGTAGATGGAGGCAATTGGGCTAATTAAAACCCAGCACCAAAATACTTGGTCTGTTTAATGTACTTTTTGGAATTTCTGTTATTAATCCTGTGTATAAACTGTAATTTATTTCCTTCTCTCATTATGTGTTAGACTGAATAGGATAAGTGTTGTGCTAAAGTGTTTGTGTTGTGTTGACAAAGTTGGATTCATAGCTATGAGGCTGTTGCACGGCAACGAGTGCTTTATCTTTACATTATGACATTACAGTAATTTTTGTATGTTATACTCAAAATACTTAAAGGAATGGTAGAGGAAGGAATAGGGATTTGTTTTCAGTTTGCATTTTTTCAGTCATTTTTTGTCTTTTCCAAATGGTCTAAACTGTGTTATTCTTCCTGTCAAATTTTATTAAAAATTATGCACAAAACTTAATCCTAATTAGCTGTTGGGGGCATAAAATGTTCTTTCTGTCCATTTATTTTTATTTTTGTTTACTTTTGAAATATGAATGGGGTGGAAAATCCTTTCACTAAAAGGCAGATGGAGATAATTGAATTCTTTTCATGCACTCCCAGGTAGAAATCAAATCCAAGACCCAGAGGTGAAAGGTGAGCTCTGTAACTACTATACCAAACTATTCTTGGTAATTATCAGCATGAACATAATTATTAACATTTCAATTATACTCACAGTATTACATCGCTCCAAGGGGCTTAACTCCACTGATTTTCAACTTGTCTTATTTTTTTGGTAGACATCCAGTTGGAACAAAGTTGCTGGATAATATTTTTGACACAAAAGGGTAACATGTTTTTCAAAATACAGGATCTATATGTTTTGTCCTCAGTGACACTTGTATGCTTCCAGATTTTGATTGCTTGGTAACACTGCTTGGCATAGTGGGTAGATTTAAATAGATTTAAATAACACAAGAAATAAGAAACTACACAGGAAATAAAAAAACTGTATCCAGACTCTTCTCTTGTAAAATATATAGTTTGAAATTGAGATCTATATTACCAAGAATTAATCTTTTAATTTTAAAATGTTATTCACTCTTTGTCTGTTGTTTAATAATTTTTACATACGTTTCTTAAAATTTATTTAGCCAGTATATGAAGCCAAAAAATGTATCTATTTTAAAATATTTTGTTGCTATGTATCTAAACCTTTTCTGAGCATTCAGTCTTAAAATGCTTAATAAAAGGATTTATGATCAGTGGGAATCACACAAGATATTTCTGTGCCTTTATTAATTCTATATAATCATCTTTAGTGCTTTTACATTGTGGTTGAATTCTAGTTACTGGGTATGTGAGCATCTCTGAGTACAGGTGCTGTATTATGCTGTGTTTCTGGAAGTGATACGTTCAGGAAAGGCTTATGAGAGACAGCAGCCTATCTGGAAGAGAAATGGAGACTTCAGCTTGAGGACTGAGTATAGCAGCAAAAGTGACTCCCATCCTAGAGAGATGTGAATCAGCACAAAGCAAGCTGAGCCAAACAACATTAAACAGCAGCAAAGGAAGCACCCTAGATTCCTGCTTCTCATCACATGGGTGTGAAAGAAACCTTATTTACCAACTGTTAAATCCTTAAATCTTCACAAGAAAATGGCAAATGTTCAACGGGGCTGTAAGAGAGAACACTAAGCCTGTACTGATATGGTATGGCTATTTTAATATTTTTCTGTAAGAGCCATTCTTTAAAGGTTATAAGCTGATATAAGCTACTGATGCATGGAAAAACATTCTATAGCTTTTGAGGGCCTTCCCTGCCTCCCCCATCCAAAACCAGAATGACTTTAGATACTATTAAAAAAATGTACTTTTATGAAAAGCTAAACCTTTGTCAGTCAAGTCAACAGGTAGGAAAGAAAGCACTATAATGGGGAATACTATTTCATATTATTGTAGGGGCTTGAGATATTTTGCATATATTAATGTCATGCAAAACTTCAAAAGCAACACTACTGTTCAGCTCAGAACAGGAAAAGGAACAAGAGATAAGGTAGTTATCTATAAACATGTAAGGCTACAATGATGTCATCAGCTCTCTGGAAGAAGGACAGTCAAAACTAACTCAATGCAGTTCTACACCGGAGTGGTAAAAGAACACTAGGAGGAATGTAAATTTCATTTACAATGCCAGGTAAAATTTTCATTATGGAATGATCAGATAAGTATCATAAAATATCAAAATGATATATGATTTTAACTGAATAACTTTGTCAAAAAAATGAAACACAAGCCAAAATCATATATAAAAATGCTTAGGCACCATAACTGTGCTTCAACAATTAATATAAAATTTCCAAGATGAAGTTAAGGAATAAAAATGTCTTCTGGGCACATTATACCCAGAGAAACACTTTGGATTCTGCAAAACAAAACTATCTGCTAATTTTGCCATCACTGCCTGCAGGTACAGGGTGCCATAAAACAGAGGATGCTGCAAAGAACAATGAAAAGGAGAGGTAAGGGTCAGAGATAAACATCTGCAGTAATACCAGGGACAGATGCTGTGGGGATAGTATTACAGGAAATAAAATCTGATTTTTTTAAATGGGGGTGAAAACTGATAGTTTTAGTGGATGTTTATTCATGGATGTTGCTGAGTAGGGAGTAAGTCAGAATACATTCCCTTATTTTATATTACAGATACAGATGCTAAAGAAAGACCCTGTGAATGGGATGCAGTTATTTTTGTCTCACCAGTAGACAGGTGATTCAATGTCAAATGCTTCAAAAAGTGATACATTTCCAAAACCCAGTAATCATTCTAAAAGCAGATCTCCAAAGAATTGAGATATTTTTGACTCAGCTATGAACACATTCACCATCTGAGTAAGCTTTGCAACAAGTGAAGCTAGCAAAGGCCAGATTAATTTGTTCCTTATTAGTGTAGTTCAAAGAAACTGACAGCATCTTTTCTTCTTCCCCCAAGCCCAACCACCCAATACTGCCTTGTCTATTATAAAACTCATTTGGTAATAGCCAGAAACATTCTTATTGTTTATTAGTACAGAATAGTTGATGTCACAATTTCCTGTCCTCTCTACTATTTCAGCAAACAAGGCAAGCATTTATTGAAAAGCATTAAGATGATAACTTGTAATAGTAATTTTAAAAATAAGTTGAATGAAAGAAAAATTGTGTGAGTGTGAAGGATTAACAAATCTGTGAGAATGGGTTTAGAATATTTTTATGGGAAATAAACAGTAACATATGCAAAGCTGCTGAGCTGTTTTGTCTGTAAAAAACGCAGGTCAATCCACAGAAAATTTCTTGATCATTGCAACAGAGAATTGGTGTTTGGACAAAAGTGATTATACCTCTGTTTCTCTAAATTTGAAAAAGACTTGTTTAGGCTTAATTTCCCTGAAATAAATTTATTAGAAAAAACTGCAGCTAGCGAAGTGATTACCTATCTCAAATCTATAGTCCACTGTCATCCCCAGGTCTATTGCCTGCCAGCAAGCCACGCTGTTATGGGCAGGAAGTCAAGGAGCTGGCAAAGCTGTGCAGTCTCAGATATGTATTGGTGCTCCTGACCATTCTCAGCCTACCTTCCCAGGGAAAATGGTGAATAAAATTGTGTTTTAAATAGTACCCTGACACAGATATGTGTTTATGACTGATTAAATTACAGCACATTACCACTAAATGAGCAATGGATTCATCCTGAACCTGCTGATAATGGGAGACATGAGATGCAGAACCATTTGATGGTGACTTTTTAATGAAATTTGAACATATACACAGAATATATAACCATTTCATGGCTGTAGCCCTCTTTCCCTCTCCTGACAGAGAATTCATGCTCACCCCTTGGTCCACCATCTGTGTGTGAGTGTGATGCTGCCTGTCTCTGCAGTGCCCACGCTTAGGAGAATATTGTAGAGCTGCTGTGCTCCAGATGGAGAAGCTGCACTGTCCCCTAAACTGGTTCATGAGATGAAGGCCAGCAAGGATCTGCTAAAAAAGAAGGCCAGAGGTAAATGATAATGATAGGTACCTGAAATACAGAAACTGGAACAAATGGACTGGCCATTTCTTAACAATAATGATGTGTGATGGGCAGGGTTTGAGTGCATTGGCTGTTCACACAGGGCACCACACCAGGCACTTCAGGCTATCCTGAAAGTTGTTAAGAAATTCAGTTAATAGTACAGGTATCTTATAGTTATTGGCATCACATTTGCATCTCTTTTTCTTAATGCTTTTATTTTTTCTTCTTTTTTGCTCAGAATGGATGTTGTGACACTGGGAACTTCAACATCCAAAATTACTGAGGGTAAATAGAGCTATGGAAACCTGTTTAGTTATAGCTCACTAGAAATGATTAAAGAATGAGTCTACTCTTTTGCAAGAATTGTTTTAAAGGGCCTGACTGGCTAGTGCAGAAGAAGGAGTGAAGTTGTTATGTGGCCTTTAATTCAAGAGCAAGATTTTGGATTAAAAAATCCAAAGGGAGGGAGTGAAAGGTACAGGAGAAGTGTTGTCTTAGCTGCTTGCAGTTGGACAGCATGTAGAGGAGGGAACCAAGAATAAGACATGCTAGAAGGGTAGTTCTGTATTAGAAGAAAACAGAATAATGGAACGGGGCAATAACGATAACAGGAACAATGCTCTCATTTTCTTTATCCAGATGCTGGAAATTGATAAGAATAAGGTCAGAGTTGAATCTGTTGCCATGAGTGAGAATCTGATGAAAATGAGAAGTCTAATCCCAGGAACAGGCAATGTAATTGAAGTACAGGTGCTTCTACAGGATGTAGATAGTGAATCTCTCAATCCTGCACAGTCACATTTCTGATCTTATGTCATGTATATGCACAGGTGAGTGCATGTGTACAAATGTGCGTGCACAGTAGGGAAGTGTATTGTCATAACTACTTGTTTCCAAGCAAATATCTCCAAGCAAAGATAATTTTGCACAAGAGGAATACCCTGTGTTAACAGAAGCCTTTACAGATTTAACAGAATCAGCAGGTTCTGCCTGACAGCTCCTTGGCAGCAGAGCACCCCAGTGCCTTTGCTGCTTATACACTCTCTTGCATCTGATCCTGGAATGTTCAGCTCTGAAAGGATGTTTTTTTCTGATGCACTTGGGAGATTAGGATTGTACTATTTATTTACTCCCTCTTTCCTACTACTGCATTTGTGCTTTCAAAGTACTTGATTCCTATCTCTTTTTGGTCTCATGGTTACAAATATAGTGCTAGTGCATAAATGAGGATGCAGAGCTTCATCATTCCCCTCCACTGTATCCAGCAAAAACAGGTCCCAGAGCAACTGAGCATTTTGGAACCTGAAGAAAACAACTTACTTTTCCTTCTATACCTTTATTTCCCATGGCCTGTCAAAAAAAACATGAACACCAAACCAAACCAAAACAAATCTGAAAACCAAATCAACGGACCAGCCAACCATCCAATCAACCAACCAAACAAAAACCACCAAACCCTACCCAAATTAAAGAAATAGGGCCATAATCCTACCTGACATAGAGTGTCATTCTATTGCCTTAAGTGTATTTCAGAGCATGTGATGATCTTGTGCTAGGACTCTTATTCCGAGCAAGAAAGGACACCTGCCCTATTTTGACAAAACTTCATTGTTTTCAGTGGGTTTTGTGCTGGTGGTAGCTAAAAATCTGCCTATTGTTAGCAACTGATGTGAAGAAGCTCAATATTTGCTCTGATATCTCAGTATCTTAGTTTTACAACAACCAACCAAGCTATCTCTCTTGTTCTGTCAATGCTACAATGTTACCGTGGATATTTTGATTACATTGTGTCATTTATCTACACAGAACAAAAGAGTGCAGGTAACTAACAGAACATGTGTCCTGACGTTAGCTAGACATGTTGCTGCTCTAGATGGTTTGGCTATATGTGCATGTGCAAGCTGGACTTTGACAGCACTTATTTGTGTGTTATTTTTCATAATGAAGCAGTAATATATTCAGAAACGACAAGAAGTGATTTACCTTTATAAATAAATGGATGAAAACAGTATTCCTGTGTGATTGGAGAAACGTATGGAGGTACCCAGAGCTCCCTGCTCTTCCCTTTGTCATTGACAGGAACTGGGGGTGTTCTGGATATTTGTTCTTAAACATGAAATCACAAAGAATCTTGTCATGTAATTATACTGAATGAAGACGTACAGCAAAATTCAAGTAAGGATAGTCATCTTAATTTTTTTCTAGTTTCAACTAATTCTTCTGTAAATAAAAAGGTATTTAAATAACAAAGGCTATAAAAGCATCAGCAACCAGCCAGAGTGTATGTGTATAGAAACTCTCTAATATAAATTAGTGCCTTTTAAAAATCATGGTAAAGTCTGTTTTCTGTAATTATAACAAACCCTAGAGTTTTACCCATGTAATAGTAATTTTTAGTGTCTTCACCATTATTTTCCTTTTTATATATTTAACTACAACTAACTTGAGCAGACAATGTTAAGTGGGGAAACAGATGTGGTTAAATAGCCTATAATTATGCCTTTAGTCATCTCTTACCATCACAAGGCTCCTCCTGCTACTATGACCAGAAAAAGTGACCTAACTGATTTCACCAGCAGCCCTGACAGAGTCTGATGCAGAATAGATGGCCTTATTAAGCAATCAGAAAAAAAAAATAAATAAAAATCAACCATTACAGTGGAATAGTAATCAGCAGTGTTTATACTAGTCCCACAATGCACAATCAGAACCATGAATTCTGCTAATTGGGTACCTTTTGCATCCAGAGGTGCCTGCAATAGGAAACAAAAGGGACTTGAAAATTAATGTTTGTAGCAATTAGTTTCTGTCTAAAGGCTTAGCCCAGTTCATGGAAGCCATGATTCAAACACAGATTATTATAGTAAGTATGGTATTTAAATGTCCTCTGTCATTATTTAGCATCAAATTTAGCATTGCAAGATTAATTTGGATTTACTCTTTAAAATATGTTTGTAGGGAATTTTTAAAGTCCCCAAGTGCAAACCATTTATTCTATGCTTTTTTATGTTGTTAACTTTTCAAGACTAACAGTCCATTTCAGGTTCACTGTAGAGCTGATTAAACGTGTTTGCTGTTGAATAGATGAGATTTACAAATTACATATTGAAGAATGTTGGACTGTTATTTTTCACAGAATGATCTGTGCTTTATGGCATATTGAGGGATTTTATACTTCATAGAAATGTAAGGACTGGAAGTTTGTTATTTATAAACATGGCTACAAATTCACACCAGTGAGTAGTGGTATACAAATTTTTAAGAAGAGAAATATAGGTATGCAATTTTTGGAGTAAATTATTGGTGCATTTTCAGATGAACTTCAGTGAAAGCTCAGTGGATCACGGTAAGCTTGCTGTACCTTTTACCCTTTTCTTTCCTTGAATCTTTAGCATTTCTGATGTAATAATCTGATAGACCTCTGTTCTTCAGTCCTCACCACTACAGACTCCTTGCTGTAGGTGCTTAAAGGACAAATTAACAGTAGTAAATTCAAGTAACCTCTTCACCTTTGTATTGAAGAATCAGCTGCATGTTCTTGCTTTGCTAAAGATGTCCATATGGTTACAGCAGGACTGCGACAATAACATACAATAATGCCTAGAATTCAGGAAAAGAAACCTTAGGAATATATACAAAAAGAGAGGCAGAAAGTCTTTAAGTCAACCCTCAGTCTTAGCTCTGCTCTTTAAAGGTTACAATGAATAACGGAAATGTATCATCTGCAATTTATTAATAAGTTGTCACCCTCATTAGTTAACTACTGTTTAATCAGTATGTGATTAACTGTGTGACCTTAAAAAGATTGTTATTAATACAAAACATTGCATTATGAAACCATTAAGTTATAGGAAAATATTGGTACTTTGAAGACAATCAGAATGTTAAGTGTGATAGTTTTTAGAGATACTATACCAACATTTCCTCTGACTGATTGCATTACATATTGATGCAAGTATCAGTATGTAGTGCAATCAGTCAGTGGAAAATGAGTGAAAAGTGAACTAATGAGAGCTAATTGTCTCATATAATAGCAAGGACACAGAATTCTATCAATTAAATTAGTCTGAGTTGAAACAACTATCAGTGTAATAATGTTGATAATACCAACCAAATTAGATGTAATGAAATAAATGGTATGCTAAAGATCAAGGATACCCATTGGCTTCAACCCCCACCTCCTGCTAACTAGGGAGAGAGCCTCATGACTTTGGGCTCAGTTTGCCTCAAGTTCTGCCTAATGCACAACCTGAAACATGTGGTTCTGTACTCAGGGCACCGGTAGTGGGGACTTTGTTTTAATTATTGCAATTTGCATCTGGCAAATGGGGGAAGCCCTCTGGGACGTTGAGGCAGTGAACAAATAGTAGTGATATGACATTACAGACTATAGCTAACTTCAGCACAGCTGTGGGTGAGAGCAGGTGATGTGGTGGGTGAGAAGTGCTGGCTTGGGCACACCAGGTGTTGGACCTTTTGTTTTTTCCTTTGGAAACTACTGCAACTGAAGATCTGTATGGTGTGATCCGTAAGAATCTCATAGTGCTTAAACACTGCTTTCTCTCCCCTTGTTTAGTCCTGTTCCTTCCACTTGCTCTTAGGCATGGCTTCCAAATCTGTTCCAAAGTTGTTCAAAAACAACTAAATCACATGGGGCTGAGTGATGAGGGTTAGGTTTTCAGGAATACAGTAGCTCCCATTGAGGCTGAGGGAAACACTGGGATCATCAGTATTTCAGCCCTGATATTAGGAGTTCAAAAGGAACTAGAAGCCTAACATTATCCACTTCTGGGATTCCAGCCTCTGAAATTTCTGCTTTGCTCTGTTTTCTTGTTTCACCTCCTCATTCCCAGTTTTAGTGATTCTGTGATCTAATTCTTGGGACCAAGAGAAGCCCATTAAAAGTCAAGTAAATCCACCAGTCACTCCTGTAACAGGAGTTGTGATTATTAACAATAGGAATTATGAAAATTAATAGAGAACATTGATCTGGGTTTACACAATAATGCAGAAAGGCATTTAATTTCATATAATGGTCCTGGTAACCTGAGCAGTTCCAATCCCTGCTTAGTTAACACTCTAGAAGCATAATCTGATAAAATAAAAGAACCCAGCCAGGGCCAGAAATTGTATGTTCAATAGACAGTGACTTTTTAAAGTTTAAAAAGTGAAAGAACTTGATGTCTAGACCAAGTTTGAGCATCGTGAATGATTCACAAGTGGAAACTTTGTGATGCAGTAAAATACTGTCTGTAAAGCCCGCTTTCTGCTCTAAGGCCTTTGGACCATGCTGTCATGCAAGAGTTTGAGCTGGCAGGACATGGTAAAATGAGCTCACACATAGAAAGCAGATGAAGGAACCATAGAAGCAAGGGGGCAGATAAACTCTAAGGCTGGTAAAACAAGAGAGAGCAAATTACATGCAACTTCAGGAGCAGGGAGAAGAAGTAATGATAAAAAGGTCTCTGTGGCCGGACTTGCCACAGGTAATAGTTTGCACTTATGCAGTGTTCACTTTGCCAACCTGTACAGCTACTCACAGTCTAAGACAACAGAAACACAGAAAAAGTCAGGGCCACACAGCTGATAGGTACTACTAAGGTGCTACTACTACTTGTGATGTGTGCTGATCTGAAAATGCAGCTCAGGAAAGCATTGTAGAGAGACAATGCCCCAGCAAAACTGCAAAATCTGGCTGACGGCTTTCATGCTGATCTTGTGAAAATCTGCAACTGTGTATGGATGCTTAAATTGGCCATTTGTGACTGGATGAAGGGAATTTTTTTTATCCATTACAAAGAATGTGAATGTAACAGTGTTACAGCTGAGCCATCTTACTGATATCCTTTTCAAAAAAAATCATCTCCTTGTATTGTGTGATCATGGGAAGCAAATGCTGAGGATGTTGCCATGGTTCAGAAAGCTTGTGGCAGAGGAGGGAAAACACCTAAACTATCCACATTGCTGAAACCACAGAACTGAAAAACATCATCACCCCCTAACTGCTTATTTTATTTATTGTTTAGAAGGCCCTTGACACCTCTTATCTCAAAGGTTTAGGGGGATGCTGGCAGATTCAACAGCATGCCACTGTACGCCCCACAGGCCTCTGTCATCAGTACCTAACCACAGTGGGAAGAACAAATGGGAAGGAACGATTCCATTGGAATGGGCACTAAAAATGCCATTTCAAAATGAATATAAAGTTTGTTTTGAACCTCCTGTGAAAGAATTTTGAAAGATGGAATGACCAGGAGTTTCCAGTGGTGTGGCTGTCCTAACTGATACATTAACAGCACGATGTTCTGTACTGCAGTGACAGATGCAATACAGTCAGTTCTGGAGATGAGAATGGGCAATTAACCAGGGACATGAATCATCCTGAATATGTTGGAAAAGACAAGAACATACACTGATATAAGTCCTAAAGATAAATGCTCTTTAGTAGTAGAAATACAGCCAAAGAAAAAGTGACTCTCAAAAACTAGCTGAGAATCTTAAACTTTGTATGCATTAAAAAGCATTCAGAAAAGAAATTAGGGAAGTACTAAGGGAGTTATAACATAGGGAAGGCTAGTCAACACAAAGATCAGCTAGATGATGGATGGATTGGTGACATCACAAAGATATGAGTCAAACTAGAGAATCCTATGGAAACTGCTATGGCATCATCACAGGTCATGCTTGAATATGCAGATATACTTTCTGAAGTTATAATAATCAGTGAGTGAATAAATTTGTTAGCTAATTCTCATAATACATAAGGATGAATGAAATATTCAAATTGTATAAATAATTAAATTTTAAATTTAAATTGTAAATTTAAATTGCAAGTTTAAAATGTATAAGTAAGTTGTAGAGTCTTACATGTGGCTACCAATGGATGTTTTGGTGGACCTTTCAGTTCATTTTCTTCTTTCTATTTTTCATTTAGCAAGACTATTATCTGTTGACGGTGGCCACAAGGGTTTTTGCGATGAAGGAAGAGACGAGATTCTTGACTCCATTACAGAAGGCTTGATTTATTATGTTATGATATATACATCTATTATAACTATACTAAAAAGAAAAAGAAAGGAGAGTTTCCAGAAGCTGCTAACCTAAGCTAAGAAAAGTAAAGAATGAATAACAAACCTCGCTCTCCCAGACTGCCTCCAAGAAAGCTCAGTCCTGGATTGGCCACCAACTCCAAACATCCAAACTGGGCCAATCCAGGCAGACCTGTTGCATTCCACAGCAGCAGATAACCTATTGTTTATGTCTGGTTGCTGAACTTCTCAGCTTCAGCAGGAAAATCCTAAGAGAGGATTTTTCATGAAAGAAATGTCTGTGACAATTACCTGTTTTTTGGATTGCAGTTAATTTCATCCCCCTCATCTGTTAATAGACTTTCTTTCATATGTACTTCCCGAGCCATAAAAGCCTCTTTAACCCTCCCAAGCCTCTTTTTATTTATTCTGGATTTGATGGTAATGGTACACTATGTCCTTGATAATTAGTTATGCTGCCCCAGGAGCAGGTCAGGTAATTAAGCAGAACTTGGAACTTTGGTCTCCCTCTGCACTCTGCTCCTGAAGTCAGGGTTGGATTGTGGCTCTGTGCCTCCAGTCTAACCAGTAACTTTGTCTGAAAAACCAGAGGGAAGGGCATTTGGCAGATACAGTGACTGATTTCCCTGCTGATTTGCATGCAGGTCCTGCTCTCCATGCCAAAATTTTGCTGCACAAGAGAGTAACATGCTGCAGGTAGTGTAATACTTTGCTGTTTCTGTGAGCCTCAGCTTCAACATCTTTTATTTTCTTAGCCTTGAGCTAAACAAGGATGTCTCAATGCTGTGGTGGCCAGCAGACACACAGGTACTGGCAAAATGTCATGGGCAGGCAGCCTGGGCTGGGCAACAGCATCACATCTGGTGCATCATCAGTGGAGTAACATCCTTCTACTTTTTGTCTTCTCATGTCAGCTTTCTCTAATTATGTCTGAATGTTTTAAACTGGTTTGCTAAGGAAATGGTCCTTCTAGGATTTTACTGCATATATGTGTGTGTACATCTCTCTGCTTACATTTTAGTTATTCCCTTTCTCCCTTTCTCTTTTCCCCCTCTCCTCTATAATTTTTCAGCCTATTCTTCAAATCCAATCACACAGATATAGAGAATCTGAAGATGTTTTGAACACAGATGTTCAGGTAAGAAAAATAAATCCTGTGAAATCTCCCTTGTTTTGCATCTCTTTATAATCTCAGATATATCAGCAATATTTTACAAAGCTAGTGTTTAGGTTTCTTTTTCACAGGAACTGTCTGTGGTACATACACTGATTCAAACTTAATAGTCACTTTTCCTGAGGGCTCCCTTTTCATATTAGTTGTTTGGTTTTTTAAATCAGATACCTTTTTATTTATGTCTTACTGTTTTCAGACAGCTTCTGACTGCTGTTTCTTTATTTTTCTCTATGAATTAACATGGTTTCTTGTTCTGAGTAATAAAAGTTTGTAACTCGAGAACCTCTTTAATACATGTGTATTGTGTTTGTTATCCAACAGAGACACGGGAGGTCAGGTTTTCTCCATGATGGCTTTTACAAGCTGGAGAAATAATTATCTTTCCTTGACCCTGTGTGCTTTGTAGCCAGAGTTGTTTTTCCCTCCAGGTTTGCTCAGTGTGTGCCATTCCACATGCTTGGTGGGGCAGGAAGATTGTCATATGTGGCCAGTAGTCTGCACAAAATTCACCGTGCTGCACTGTATTGCCATAAAACCCTAAAACATTGTCCACTCACCTGGTGAAACTTGCTGGCCAAACTAGTGGAATGAGTTAATCTGCAGAAGGAAAGAGGAGAAACTAATTCGATATTTTCTCCACAGTTAATACCAATCAAAAATGTTGGTATTGAAATGTGTTAGATTATTTATCAAAATATAGGATAAAATTCTAGATAATCTTTACTTTGCTCTTCCTATTTATTGCCTCTATTCTTGTCCTGAATGTTCTTGTGAAAAACACCAGCAGTTATGACATCTGAACATGATGAATTTAATGACCTAAATATATGCTGTTGTCCTCAACTGTAACTGCTTTCAAGTAACCTTCACATTTGGTTGCTGCTATGTTTTATCATGTATGTTGTAGCTCTTTTTTTCCCCTCCCTTTGCTTTTGTATTGCTTTAAAAAGACAACAGAACATGCTGTGAGTTAATGTTTCACTTGTAAAAGGTTATGGATTAAGCTCAGCTGGTTTCTCAGGCTGACACAGGGTTCATGATTAGAAGAATGAAAACAAACATGAATTGAAAATGTCAGTAACCTTTATTGGGCCCTGAAAATCCCTGAGCCTGCATGACAGGAGGCTTTCCTGTTTTCAACAGGATAAAGAAGATTGAAACAAAACAGCACAGATCTTGGCTATTTACATCTTTTAATGAATGCTCTTCACGTTTGGGTCCCTTTGTCAGTCTCCCAGTTTTCAAGGGTTTAGCTGTGAGAAGTGAGGATGGTATCACATACTCTTATAAACCATGGAGTAGACATCTGTCTAGGATGCTTTTCCCTCCAAATTATGCTGAGTGTAAAGGACCACATTTTAAGCTTCATTTACGACTATGTATGTATAAGGTAGCCAATTATCCAGTCTGAGTGTTCAGCAGCAGAAAAACTGAATAAGACCATCTCTACATAATGCAATCAATTTTATTTTAATGAAGTAGGTCAGAGAAAAAAACCCCACAAACTCTAGATGATAGTGTAGTTTGAACTTTTAAACTGTTTATTGAAAAAAACACCAAAACAACCAGCCTATTCACTTAAAAATAATGAGTTCTTGCTCTAGTTGCTGTGGTAGAACATGCCCTGTATTAGCAAGGATAAGAGGAACACAAAGCCAGCACCAACTGGCCAGAGTGGAAACTAAAACTGTCATTGATCTGGGATCCTTTGTTCTGTCAAGAGCACAGATCCAGGTTGAATACCTTAGATCTGCCAACTGAAGGAGGCTATTGCATGGTATGGCTGCTCTTCTTTGGTACGAGCTCTTCCATGCATTAGGGAAGAGTCAAGCATCAGGTTTGCCCATACAGACCCAGGTATTCCCTGCTTCCTTATTACCTCACACTGCTCAGCTGACTTTTTCAGTCAAATCACTGAAAACACAAAAGAATTATCAAATGTTTTTTTATCTAAAAAGAACAAAGGCATATGTTTCCCTTAGTTTTTTTTTTTTTTTCTAGCTGTACGTTTTAGGAACAGCTGTACCATTGCTCCACTGATTTCATAGGTAACCTGAGAAAATACTTTATGGAGGAAGAACACCAGGGGATCCTGCAGCCAAATCTATTTCCTTCTCCTGATCTATAAATGTCTGGTGGATATGGAATTTTTGCCTCACAAAATCACATTTACCTTTTTCACAAAGTGAAGTGAGGCAATAGAGACTCATGCTTGGTACATAATTATTTAACATATCCTACTATTTCATGGTGCTACTCTGACCTGTAACTGAGATTTAATGAAGTGCTTTGGCAGAGAATTAATATTAGGGGGAACATAAAACCGCAATTTTTAGTCCCACTTCATCCAATTATAGCTTGCTCTTACATTACATAATATATTTTACAGTTTTTGGGGTAGAGGCAAGAGTGAGACCTTACAATATTTAATGAGGTCTAAGGTTTTTTATCTCTAGCTATTTTAGTCTGTTGCAAATACTGAAGGAAAAAATATTTGATAAAATTTCCTATGGATTTGTAATAATTTAGAACCCTAATCCACAGCTTCAAAATCAGCTGAGGACTCAGCTTCTAAAGGTACATGGACATGTGAGTTCTATTTATTGAAAGTCATAAACCAAATTAAGTGAGTTAACTGAAAATTAAATAAATAAAACTAGAGTTTTGGTTCCTTAAACAACTGAGCTGAGACTTACCAAGGAGGATTTGCAAGGCAGCATCCAACTTACAAGTGTCTTGCCACACACTGAATATACATCAACAATCCCACATTCTCTGGATGAAAAATTTAGGGAGCAGGGTGAAGAGTAACTATAATTATCCTTTGGAAGAAATACCAAAGACCATTAGAGACATGACTAGCAAAAGAAAATCATGCCTTGCCAGTTCCTGAATTGCCTCTCTGCCCCCTGTCCAAAGTCATCTTGGAGAAGAGGAACAAGTGTCTCTATAACCTTGTAAATCCATAATTGCGAGTGAAGTGTGAGGTGTGTCTCTGATTGATGGTTAAGATGCTCTCATGGAATGCAGAAATACAGAATTCTAAGGGGGATTTGATCCTGCCTGATCCAAAAGAAACACTTGTGATATTACAACTACTACTACTGGCTGGGATAAGAAGGGTTGGAAGGAGGGAATGGCCACATTTCTTCTGAAGTTAGACATCCTTGGGATAAATCTGACATGTCAGCTCTTGAGGGTGAGGTAGGTGGAACATTCCCTGTTCTGGGAATGTCAGTGCATTTAGATGTGAGATGGACTGCTGAGTACTTTCAGGACCTGAGCACTTCTGCTCATTCTTTGTGCAGAAACTCAGTGTCCTAGAAGGTTTCTCTTGTGGAAACTTGCAGAAGTTTTGATGATTTGAATGCTGTATTTTTGATTTGGGTTCTTAAAGTGGTATCAATATCCTGCATACTCCTCTTGAATCTAATTCATGGAGGCAACTTTTTAAATACACATAGTGTGTAAAAGCACATGGAAGCACTTTACTTTTGTAAAAAAGGTGCATGGGCAATTCACTTTATTTTGATACTATTTGTACAGGACATGTACAGATTTTCAGTATAAATGAGTCAGAATTAGACTCTTGGGCTCTTCAATACCTCTATGTATGTATGTATGTATGTATCTATGTATGTATCTATGTATCTATCTATGTATCTATCTATCTATCTATCTATCTATCTATCTATCTATCTATCTATCTATCTATCTATCTATCTATCTATCCTAATACATTTTCAGACACTGAATATATATGAAATTAGCCACAAAAGCCCAATGGGGTGAAGTTCCAAAGGCACTTATGCTTCTTTGTAAATTTTTTAAATGTCATTTTACTGCTGCATTACCTGCCATGTGATAATAGGAATGTGGAAAACGAAAGAGAAAGTGATGGCGTTTTCATTTTGTTTTCAGCTGTAATAGTTAAAATCACATACTATTTCTTTGGGAAAAAAAAAAAAGAGAAAAGAACCCCACATGTCAGATATATCCCGAGGATGTCTAACATTGTTTAGTTTAATTTGACAAGTTCTTGAGAGCAGTTTCACTTAATACATGGTGCTATATGTCTTGGCTTACTCTGGACTGTGGGAGAGTGAAGCACAAACTCAGGCATAACTCAGTGACCACTGTTTTCAGTGTAGAAAATCCTTGGGCACACCTGATTTATAACCAAAGTTAGGAGCTAGTGACATTTGGCATGTGAAAATTACTGTTTAGCTTGGTGCCAGTTTCTGCTAAACTTTCCCAATGTACTTTTGTCTTGGTCTGAACACTTTTGACTGTTCAAGTAGAAAGGTTTCCTTCAGCAGAGAACTGAACCAACTGTTTAAAGGGTGTTTTTTCCCTAATAAAACTTTACAGCACTTTTACGTGAATTTAGTGTTTTTGAAAGCCCCTGCACTGACAGCCCAAGGAACAGAGGCCCTAAGTTTGTTCACAGTGCAGACAGGGGTGGTAGCAGCACTCCTGCCCTTCTGTACTCACACATGTTCTTCATGGCCCAAACATGACTACCTGTGGTGGATTAAAGACTGATGTGGTCTCTGATGCTCTTCTGTTATTTGGCTGCCATCTGAGACTGCCACAGGACTGTGGCCAGATTCTAACTGGGAGTGGTTTTGTGGTGTGGATGCCTGCACATAACCTCCCTCTTCACAAGATGTACAATAACTTCTACCAGGTAGTCTTCTTTTATTTTAAACCAGTTGGATTTGCACCAGTAATCTCCAGTGAGAAAAACATTTTTCATTTAATCCAGCTCTTTAGCTCAGCTGAAATGTGGTGACTAAAACAGCGGAGGAAATGTCCTTATATAATAGAACTAGAATAGAAATGCTTATGTTGGCATCACCAATAGTAACACAAAGTGTGAGGGTAAATTGGTATTAAAATCAGAAGCTGCATGCAGTATATTCAAACTCTGTAACTCCAGACAGCAAAGATGTTAAAGACAAGGAGCCCTGTCAGGATTATTGGACTCTACATACACTGAGGTTTTGTGTTTGACACACACACCCTCTTGCATTAGCTGGGCAGACTGTCCCACTGGAGCCAGCCTGATCTGAGCAGGTCACATCACCCATTTCCTCCAAAATGACAGGAGGCTGGCTGTGTGCAGAGAGCAGCCCAATGCTGGCAGTGATGTCAAGGGATGGGGGTAAAAGATATCAACACCACCATAAGGTGAGGGAGGGTGGGGGGGACCAAGCAGACCCTACACCCTGGGCTCAGCAGAAAAAGAGGCTCAAGCATTTTGGACAGTCTTAGGCAAGAAAATCAATATGAAAGTGGTTTAGCAAAGACATGGTACCTCTAGGTATAAAAATTAGCACAGCTCTGAGTATCTACAACAACTTTTCTATAGATATCTTGAAGGTTTAAGCATTTTTCAATGTGTATGATGCAAATTATGGCTGAGTTTTGTGGACTGCTTTTAGCAAGTTAAGAGAAGGAATTGTGGCATTTTTGACTTTATTTTGTCTTCTTGTTGAGAATTTTTGAAGTTACATGAATTATGGTCTGTGAAACAGTCATGGTGAGGTAATTAATATTTTCACCGAGGCTTTAAAATACAGGAGGAATGAAACACTGAAGCATGGAAAATGCACTTCTGGTCTGGCATTTACTGGAGCTCAGAGGAATACTTTCTAAGGAAAAAAACCCCTAAACCTCTTACTATTTGTGTGAGTAATATAAAGATTACTGACTCTCTTGATGAACTGTCCCATTGTGAACTGAGATTAAATGCCTCACTTCATATTTTCCTGGTGATTCAACTGTGAGGGATTTGACTCTTCGTTACTAATTTCCCTTAAAGACTCATTTAAACCTATTAAACCTCAACGAATTTGAGGTTGGATTCAGTACAAATGACTATGTTTAGAATTAAATATAACAATTCAATGATAAAGAACTTATTTTACAACAGTGTTGTTTTTTGTGATGTTGTTATTTCAATGCATACACAAAAATATGGCTGAATATTTCCTTATTTTCTTCTATGCTCTGCTTGTACTTCTTAAAGACGTACTGGAATCTTGTAATAATCTTTATGTTTAATTTTGCATGTATTGAGAATTGGGAGGAGAAGAGCTTGAGGGGATTAAAGTGAGTCACCTGTCCACCAAAATCACTCCTATAAAGCATTCTTCCTAGAGGGCACTGAAATTTCTGTGTGTTTCCAAGCAGCAATTTGTCTTAGACAAGCTTATTTCAATGCATTTCATTCTATGGTTCCCTCCAAATGCTTTGTACACAGTACCTACATTTGTTTTATGATTTAGAAATTCTTGCTGGCAAGTCATTTCAAGTGATTCTGCTCATGATCCACAGCAGGGTTATTACAGATTGATGTGTGACGGTGTCTTGGATTCTTGGTGGAACAACAATATTTAGGATATCAACCTGCATACACACAGAGTACTGGAAGGATAATTGTATTTGGTTTAACAACACTAATTTATTGAAGCAGGCTCATTATCTGGCCCATAATTTACAACCCGAGTTTAATGTGACCTTTTCTCTCTCCTCTCTCTTGCACCATCTTTTTCTCCTTCTCATCCCATCATCCCTGCCCTCTTTCCATCTGTCTCCTCGCAAAATCATGGACAAGTAGCAGAAGCCTGAGCTACCATCTTTGCTACAGTTTGTAAGATGACTGCATGTAAATAACTCTCCCTCAGCTTTGCACCATCATCAGTGACTTTTGAGGCTTCCATGCCATGTATTGTCCTTGGGACAGTGTCACTGAGATGACAGAGAACTCTCATCAATCTGGGCCACCTAAAAAAAGGGCATCTCCTCAGTGACTAAGCTCTAATTGTGCTTTGCTCCCCATAAGGGATGCTTAGATGTGTTAGGGCCAGCAAAAACTCCCTGTGCACTACTTACAGTCTCAAAATAGAGCTTATGCTGCATAGAAGTGGCTCCAAAGCCTTATTCTGGCCCCCTGTGCTGCACTGCGCAGCACGCGTGCAATGACTGCATCCTGATGAGGAGTGCTGTCATCTGATGCTAAATGACAAGGGTGCAAACCAAACACAGGAAGGTCTTTGCTTGCTGCAACAGCTGCTCCCACTGCTAATTGATGCTGTGTATCTGTGGCATCATCCCAGTGCTTATTTTAGGCTGTTTCCAGCTGTGAAGGTTTTTGTCTCACAGCTAGTGGTATCTGGTGCAGCTGGCAGAGGGAGGTAAAAATAAACACAACTAATTCAGCAAAGCAATGAGAAAAATGCACAGAGAAATGTAAAAATAATATAAGTCAAGGTTATTTCAGAGAGACATCTGAGTTTGAGTGGAGAGTGACTGATCTGGCATGGAAAAGGGTTGATCACCTGCCTGTGACTATCAAGAAAAGTGGAAGATTTTAAGGTGAATTTGGGACTTATTAAATTTGTTGGATGACAAAATTTTCCAAAGACCAAGCTCTGATGGCACTATTGACAGTTCCTCTACAATGGCCTACATATATGCTTAAACATTTACTGTGAGGGAGGCATTTTGAAGAATGAGAACATTCATATATTATTTTCATGAACTCCTTGCCTCTTTCCTGAGTAACAGTTAAGTAACTACTGCTAATTAGAGGCCTTTCCCCCCCGCCTTTTAATTTGGATAGTTAACCTTAAGAAATAAAATTTAAACTTTATACTCAAATAATTTATATTATTTGATATTTATATCAAACTCCCTTCTACCCTTTCTCCACCTCTTTTCCAGTAACACCCAAGCTAAAATAACATTAAGGATGGCTGCAAAGAACATAGCAAACATATGTGACCCATACCACCTGCTGCCCCTACTTGCAGAGTAAGACACAACCAAGTGATCTGTAGGTTTGTCCCACAGTTGAATATTTAACCTGTTTGTAATCAGCCTGTATATAGACAATTCTAGAGGAAAAATATCAAAGTGAATTTTACTAATTCTTTATAATGTTTAGATGTTCTGACTGTTGTAGGAACCTTGGCACTGGAAAATTGTCATGAAAAGTGAAAATTTGATGCACAAAAAGCTTACTCCCTGGATATTCAGTTTATGTGCTTCTAATTATCTTACCAGCTTGTCAAAACAGCTATAAATATGTGTAATCACTATTATTTTAGACCTCATTAAACATCTGAATGTGTGTAGTTCTGGAAATTTGTCTTGAACTTTAGTGGCAAGAAACGTAAATACTTACACGGTTATTCCAAATATAAGTTTCCTGGTTTAAGTTTCAGTTAAATCTAGGGAGTTCTCTTCCTTCAAATAGAATTTGACTGATTTTATTTTAGTGAGTTTTTCCAGACATATTTGTATTTTTAAAAATGCTTGTAGTTGTCAACTGTTTTGTGAAAAATGTAGGTCATATGTTTGTTAATGCCAAAACCATTATGTAATTTCATTAACTTGGAAATGAATTCTAATTTTCCAGAGGGAAATATATCAACTAAAGTTTTACCTCAGAGTTACGGACATACCACCACAAGCACTACATTGGTTTCATAGGTGGGGAGGCTGCTGTAGTAGTGCCAGATCATAGCCTGAAAATGCTGACCTCTGCTCATTTTAAATATGCAAAAAATGTCTTCTTGCCAGAACTTAGGGAACTGGCATTCCCAGGTCAGTCACATTACCTAGAATGCAAATATGTTCTACTTACAGTAGCGAGACATGAACTAACAGAAAGGTAAAATAAATGAACTTTACTTGATTTTATCAAGTAGCTTTACTTGATAATCTTGCTCAGTTATTCTATTTACAATATCATTAAGTGTTTTCTTAATGCATTCTGATCTGTTTCATAAGGAGAAATGCTACCTGGAAACACAGAAACAAACATTGCAACAGAAAAGAAGCAAGTTCCTAAAACAATATTTAGTTAATCTGCAATAACAGAGAAGTCCCTACTTGATCTCTTTGTTTCAGGATATCCACTTCCTAAAGTTTCCCATAAGTTTGGATATCTCCAGTGGTAGAGATATATTAATATAGTTTTATGGCAGTGGAATATGGTATGAAATCATGTCTCTTTACATAAGCAGTTTGTCCAGCATCACCACATTTATATTGATGCATTTAATATAAACATTGATAAATGATATTTATTAATATATTGATAAGTTTAATTAAAATATTTTAAAGTAGCTATAATTCATTTAAGTTTAATATTCCACCACAGTGGAATAGTATTAAGTAGGAAAGAAATTTGTCACCCTTCACTCACAGGAACACATTAATGCTCTTCTTTAGGAGCAGCTCAATTACACATATGTGAGTAAATTAGGAGAAGTTTTGTATTTGCTCTTATCTCATATTCAAACATCTTCAGTATTTTACAAAAACCATCCTTTTTATTTTTACAGAAAAGTATGAGTGAAGCTCATTATAAATGGATTTACGCTCAATAAGCCCTGGCTGGTAACGGAACTTCTTCTCTTGGGAAAAGAGTGTCCAGTGGTTAAAGACATCTATTTCAAAGACATCTATTAAGAAACTTGTTCAGATCATTATTTTGAAATGTGTGGATTTAAAAAAAAACCTAGACAATGTCCTTCTACCTGCGAACAAAGCTTTCCAGAATATTTTGCACAGCCAGAGGATAGATGACATTTGTCCAGAGCTAGAGGAGGTTTTGTCATTAAATGCTGCTGAGACCAGGATTTTATTCAGTGAGTTTGCATTTTGCTTTAGGGTGGGGCTGTGGAGTTGATAACTCACATAAGGATGCAGCTCCTGTAAAGGTCACTTGCTGCCTGCCAGGCTGCTGTTTTGCAGCCTGTGAGAAACATCAATGCCAGTACAACCAGAAAAGCACCAAAGTGTAATTTACACAATTCCTTAAACTCTAACTTCTCTTCACAGTATTGCTCCAAATTCTGTATCTGATGAGGCTGCATCTCAGCAGCTTATGCCCAATAGCCAAAATAAAACAGGGAGAGAACCCCAATTTTTGTCCACAAGCCTGAAGTTGTTGCAGTGGAATGAGTGCTGCTGAAACATTCACTGCTGAAACACTATCCTTAATGCATCCCATCTCAAATAAAATCACTCTGAATGATTTCCATGGATGTCCTACCTAAAGGGACAGTGACCCAGGGAGCAAAAAGCCTGAGAGTTGAGGAGAAGAAAAACCTCCTTGGATAAATAAGAATCAATGATTTTTTAGAATTTTTTTCTGTACTTTTTTTTCCAGAGCATCCCATTCCTTTTATCAAGCCACCTAGGTAGATTCTTGAATCCACCTCCTGGAAAGGAGGCATAAACCTGCTGCCTGAGCTGTCTTAAGAGCTTGATCAAGCAGTGAGGTAAGTGCCTTTTACTACATGGAAACTAGAAGGTCAGAAGGGGAAAAAGTACTGACAAGATGGTGATTATGAGCATTAATCATAATAATATCAAGGTCTTATATAGCACTTTTCATCAGGAGATTTTAAAGCACCGTAAAAGAGAAATGAGTCTCATTATGTCCATATCTCAGATCTAAAATGTGACCTCCAGTATGTTAAGACTTCTTCTCTGAAGGGGAAAAAAATTACTTCTAGAATCAACAATACTTATTCTTTGTTAAATTTCTAATCAACACAGTAAAGTGGACGTAAGGGAATTTAATTGCTTTACTTTAACTTGATATAGAACTAATGAATAAATATAATTTTTATCAGGATGCTGCCATCAGCTGATTAAACCAGTACATTGACATTTGCAGAACAAATTCAGAAAATTCTGTTAAGACATTCAGTGATGTTGCCGGTTACTGCTTCATTTGCTGGGGATTGGTAACTGGGTATCTGCATGTTGCAATGCACAGTAAAATGGATCAGCTTAAACACCTCCAGTCAGCCTTCAGGAAGCATTGAATTCAGAAAGTCAGCATTTCCTAGGATTCCTAGGACTGATGCCAGCTCCTGAGCAGTGGCCCCAGGCCACCTTTCCCCTTGGTTTGTGATGCCCTATGATACAGAATATCTCTTTGGTCATTTTGGGTCTACTGTCCTGGCTGTGTCTTCTCTCAGTTTCTTGTGTCCCCCCAGCTGACTCGCTGCCGGGAAGGTGTGAGAAGCTGAGAAGTCCTTGAGTCAGTATAAACACTGCTTAGAAACAGCCAAAACAGTGTGTTATCAATATTATTTTCATACTAAATAAAAAAACCACAGCACTGTACTACTAGCTACTAGGAAAAAAATTAACTCTATCCCATGTGAAACCTGGACAGCAAGGCAAATGGGGCACTGCCATTGTCGTACCTTTTTGTTTGGTTAATAAAATAGCAATACAATAGTTAATGAAGTAGCAATACAATAGTTAATAAAATAGGTAAGATTTGCATTACTGAAGAGAGCTGGGATGTCCTCCAGATGGGCGAGTCAGAAATGAATTAGCTGCATTTCTTACCTTGAAATCTTTTTGTTGCTTAAGTAACTATGAAAATAAATGCTGAACATTCATGTGGAGTCCCGGAAATTCTGGACTTCAGAGGAAGGTTTGAAGAAAATGCTGATTTCATCAGGAGCACATATCCCACAGATTTGATGCTGCTATTCTCCCTCAAGAGCCACAGTTTCATATTCCATGGTAGGAAAGTGTTTCTAAAGAGACACGAATCACAGCCTGTTACATCAGTGTGACAAAAGAGTGATGTCAAATTTCCTGCCTGAATGTAAATGCACAACACTGACTGCAGCTTCCTGCTTTAACAGCTGAGGCTAGAAACTTACCCTTATGGAGGCTGGCACTTCCCTACTTCGCCCATCCTCTCTGAGCACTCCTTGAAGGATGACAGATATGGCATCTCTTCTCATCTTACCTGTAGCTCACTCTTTTTACTCTCTTTCAGATGGCAAAATGACTCTTGAGCCACGCCTCTGCTGTTCCTTCTGCTCTCATGCTTGTCTCTTGGGACAGCAAGTTCTGAGGACAGATGCTGCTTTCTCCTTTTATTACTATTGCACCTCTTTGCAGAGTCTAATGATACACGACAAGTTACAGTTCAGAAGTGGACACATATGAAAATGTCATAGCTGCATTGTCTCCATGCCATTAACTTACGCACACCAGTATTGACTTTGCCCCCATTTCATTGGTGTTATCTTACAGTGAGACTGTGAGAATTAACAGCTGTGAATATTGAACAACCACTTTTCCAAGATCCTGGCCATTAGGTCAGAGAGCCCTGGTGCCTTAATCACTTTGGTGTGCCTCCCCTTTTCTTTTCTGATCTGAATGGCCATTACAGGGTAAGTAAGTACTCTGCTTTGTCACTGTCCCAGTACAGCAAATTATGCTCTTGTTATGCATCACATTGTGAATTTTTGTGAATGGACAACATTGATTAAAATCTATTTAGCAAGACACAATATATAAATGCAGTAAGGTTATTTTGGAGGGAGTTTACTTTTTCTTTTTCCTGATCACTGGATAAAATACGTTAAAGAATATTAATTGTGCTGTGCTGGAATACTTTGACAAGATGTAGAAATCCTTGCATCTAAGACAAAGGTACAGCTATATTTGCAGCAGTGAAATAAAAATTAGCATGGGCTCAGAGTATTAGGTCTCAAGGCCAGGATATTCACCTTCTAGACTAATTTTCTGTTTGCTAAACCCAATTAATAACAGATTTAAAATACTGAAGAAATGTGCAGTACATATGCATCTCAGGTAACTCCGGGGAAAAAATAGTTTAACATTTTCAAATCTGAAAATGAAAGGCTCTTTCAGACGAGCAGATTTAGAAATCTCCCTCACATTCCCACACAAAATCTTTCCTGGACCTAGTCAAGACTAGACATATTTAACTTGATGATATACAGGCTGAAGATGTTAAGGGAAGTTATTGAAGCCACAGTAACTAATGCCAAAACAGGTTGTGAGTAGAACAGAAAAAATTAAAATTGTTAGTACATGTGTTGGAATTTCTGTTAAAAAATACCTTTTAAATGACCGAAATAGCTAGACAAAATTTGGAAAAGAAAACCATGAGAAGCTCAGTCTGAGTGTCCTGCAGCATCCAAAATGGTTTTTCTACTACTTCTCCCTTTATGTGCCAAATAAGCAAATAGATAATAAATGCTATATTTTCTTCCAAAATGTTTTTAAAATTTCCTTTTTAAAACAAAATTTATGAGAAATAAGTATATTTCTTGAAAATGTATTGGTGTACAACAAAGATTTTCTGGTCTTTTTTCATTCCTGTTCATTCTAGGGTTCCCCATCGCTCTCAGCAGACAACAGACTGGGAAAATGTCTGATTGCTTTTGTAATATTTGGGAAAACCAGGTAGATTGCTCTTCTGTGTGCTGAAGAAGTGCAATGCAAGTTTTCACACCACTAAAAACTCCTTCTGACACTCAATCCTCTTCTTGAGACTGTGCCTGAGTACTCCAGTTAATTCACTCCAATTGATACTATTAGCATTTTACCTTTCTACATCTTCTCTCCAGTTGTAATCAGCTGCTTTGCAATCATTTGTTTCAAAGTGAAATTGATGTAACATTTTTTTCTTTATTACCATTTATTTATTTGTCAGTGTGTGCTGCCATTCCAAATACCAGCAAAATGCATGCCAGGGCCACAGAGATATTTTGGTGGTTCTTCAGAAGAGGGAAGATGATGGTAGGCATTGGAAAATATTTTATTGTAAGCCTTTCTAAAAACATTTGCAAACTAAACCAAATACCAGAAGCCTACTGTATTGCACAGCTGACCATATGAAAATCAAATGTGAATAAAATTGTTTTGAAAACTCCAGTTCACAGAAGGAAGTGTAGTGTATTACAGAATTCTCAGGGAAAAACCGTACAGGGTTTCTCCATACTCCAGCTGCACTGAGAAACATTGTGTGGTGAAAGGGTTAAAGCAGAGCAGGCAGCCCTACCACAACAGGGATATTTTGTCATATAAAAACAAAAGCATTACACTGCTATATTTAAAGGGCTTATATGGAAGATCAAGACATCCCATCATCTTTGGTTCTGTGGAAGAATGGAATAGAACCTGAAATAGAAAGCAGTCTTATATGTGGGAGGCTTGACAAGTTTGTTTCTGTCTTATGCAGTCAATTTTTGCTGTCATTCTCCAGCACAGCTCTTGAATCCATTCAACCTCTAATAGCATGAGAGACTCTTTATTCACTGAGGAGGTGTTGATTAATCAAATTATGCAAGGAGTTGTCTGAATTTTCTTCTTAGAATTCAAATACTCCAATGCAATTATTCTGTGAAAAATTTGCACATTTTCACTGGCACTGATCACTGCTGTGGCTGATGTGCTCTGATAAAGTCCAGTGTTTCTGGGAATATACTTGGGTCTAAAGTACCAGCTTTTCTAACGACCAATAAAGACTTGAAATCTCATAGTCCTCACACCAAGATTTTTTTGAGAATTATCAGACTATAAGTAGCAGTCTAGGAAAAGAGCTAGCCAAAAATGGGGAATTTCCACTCCATAAGCAATTCACATGTTCTGAAATTTGTTTTTGTATCTAACACTCTAATACTAAACAAAAAAGGACAGTTTTTTCTTTTGGATTAAATATTACTCTATATATTTCCAAAGTTTTCAAGTGCTCATGCTCTGTATACCTTGACTGGCTGTGCTGCTCACAGAGCTGGGCTTCACTGGACATCTCCAGCGAAATGCATCCCAGCTGGTTGGAAGTCCCCTCCCTCTCTGAAGGGATGCAGGGGCTACAAGCAAGTGCCTCTCCTTCCTGTGGAGCACAGTGGTAACTGAGACAGAGCCATAGATGCCTATTCGATGTGAAACACAATGTTTGTTTATGAAGAAACAAAAAAAAGAACCTGTATATTTTGACTGGAACCAGCCTGAGCCTCAGAGAAATCCCTTCCAGTAGAAAACTGAGAATGACAACAGGATAGAAGCAATTAGGCTAATTCCAGTTCTGCAAAACAGATGTTTTCAAAGAGAATAGTTAATACAGGGAAAGGTCTGGGCAGATCTTCTTTGCTGTCCTAATGACATGACATATCTAAACTTTTTAAAAGAATGGAATGTTTTCCCCAAAACCTGGTGGGTTTTTTGTTCTATAAAAAGTCCCATAGTCCTGAGAGGTGAAAAGCAACACAGACAAGTAAAATAGAAACCAAGGAGAATTGGAGATTAAAATTTTATGGTAAGTTTATACACAATGCAGGTATATGCAGAGAACGCCCAAATACACCAGGAACAGTATGAATCTCTTCCTTTAAAATTTAAACTAAAGGCCACAAGAATCCCAATTGGACTTTGTCTCAGGCAAAACTGACACTATAGCTCTCTATAACAGTAAGTAATTTGAGTGTATGTATACATCTCTCTCTCTCTCTCTCTCTCGATATATCTCCAAATACACTAAGGAACATTTAGAAGATGGAAAGAGAGAGAGACTGCAAACATACATATAAAGAGTTTGCCTACTATAGGTGGAATTTAAAGTTATATTTGTTTGACTTGGTAAATATGATCTTTCTCTTTAAGTTCATCCTTAAATTTTAAAGCATAATTTGTTTTGATTGAATTTCTAATGTTAATTAGTGAGGCTTGCACTGTTAAAGACATCAAGAACATATAATTATGTTCCTTATAATTATACCATAATTGTTTTAGCACGTTAAATGATCTAATAGATTTTTTCCTGTTTCAACAGCAGCATTACTACCATCTCTGTTTTATGAGATAACTGGCAAGCATTCAGTAGGTGCTTTCAAGCATTTCAAGTAAAGTTTTTATGGGTATTCATCTACTAATGAAATATTCATGCATTATATTTTTCTCTATGACAAGTGACTTTCAGTGAAGTGCCTAATGCTTGGTTTGCTTAGACAGATACAACATTCAATCAAACTAATGGAAACTCTGGTGTACTGTTATACTGGTTATTACTAAATCAAATTCTCTTGATAAATATTGAGTCTCTGATGTTAAAAAGTATTTCTAGCATGATGCATGGATAGTAAAGCAATAATCTGGCCCCTTGTTAAAAATGTTAATATTACAGCTGTCATCATTTAACAATTAACATGATTTCCCAAGTGGAGCAATGCCTCAATCTTAGAGTATTAAAAAATACAATCTGTATATTGTTAGAGATTTTCCATCTTGTGCATGCATTCACTCCCAATGCAGAACCCTTGGACAAGTTTATATTACCAGCAAAATATGTATACATTCTCTGCTTAAAATTTAATATTTCCTTCAAGTATCATTACTTTCACCCACATCAATATGAAGAAATCAATTTTGGTAATTCATAGGCAGGATGCTAATGATCCTCTTACAAAGCAGTTGGTAAAGGCCTTTAGAGAATTGTCTGGGCATACTGATGTTGTTTTTCCTATTTGCTGCCTGGTTGCTAAATCTCATTAAATGAATCTAAAATAAATAAAATGCTTTCCCACAATACTTTTCCATGTGTGTTCTTTTGACAGCTTTTGCAAGAAACACAGGGTACAAATGTGAAGTGGTTGACAAAGCAATGAAAGAAATGTGCTTCATGCTAGGTTTTTAATTTATTAAATAAAGTTCAGAGGTCAATATTATGCTTAACTGTAGCACTTCTGCACATATAGGGAAGTTGTGACTCCATCAACTTAATATATCCCTAGTCAACATGACCCCATGGAGGAGGAGGAGGCTGCAGAGATGATGAGAAGGACTGAGCAACTCTCAAGAGGTGCTGAAGAGAGGCTGAGACAGTTGCGGTTGTTCGGCCAGAGTAGAGAAGGCTCCATGGAGATCTAACAGCAGCCTCCCTGGACCCTTCCCAGAGAGCAGGAGAGACACTTTTTCCAAGGACACACAGTGATTGGACAAGGGGGTAATGGCTTTAAACCAAAAGAGGGTAGATTTAGATTAGATATTAGGAACTGGATATAAGATGCTAGAACAGGTCACCCAGAGAAGCTGTGGATGCCCCATCCCCGTAAGTGCTCAAGGCCAGCTTGGATGGGGCCCTGGGCAGCCTGGTTTAGTGGCAGGGGTCCCTGCCCATGGCAGGGGTGTTGGAACTTGGTGATCTTCTAGGGCCCTTCCAACTGATTTACTCTATGATTCTGTGAACTCTAGGTCGATCACTTTTTAGATGCCACTGTACTGGCCTCCTCCAGGGATCAGAAGGGGACTCTGTGTGACAGAGCCAGCTCATGGGGGAAAGTGCCAAAGGAATGCTGGGAAAGGAGATGCAGAGATGAACAGTGATGAATTAAAGGAGTCATCAAGCATGCAAAAATATATCACCAAATATTTCACCTCTTCTAAGGCATCCAGAAAACAGACACTGAAAGTCACACCCTCTATAAATGTGTACAATTCACAGGCCCTGCTGAAAAAAAATGGTCCTCTTTCATCCCACACCATGAAGGCACATGATTGTCTGCTTTCACAAAAGAGCTTATAATACATGGATGCTGTGCATATGCAATGCACAATATTCTGGGATCAGGTAACTCTTACTTGAAGGTAAAAATTAGATATAGATGCATTCTGAGCTCTGTATGAAAGAGTTTGGACAACTGCCTAAATCTAAGCTAACCTACCAAGTCTTCAACATGTAGTGGCGTCCTTTGTCACCCTGCAGGTATTGAAATTGTGAAAAGGTGTCAACACCAGGAGGACTGAAGCCTGTTCCTTCTTGTGGACCTGATTCTGGAGATTTATATTGAAATATTTGATTTAAAATAGTATTATACATTATTCAGGGATCAGCTACATTATTCTTTTGACATTGCTGATTTGTTTTCTTTTTTTTATACATTGAAATTTAGAGGGGCAAAGCATGGTGCTTGGAAAATTAGGAAATGTGTATAAAATTACAGAGCAGTAACTCCGTAGGGAAAATGTTTACTCTGCAGGCTTTTCTCTTTAAAACACAACTGCTTTAAAGCATTGCATTAAATTCTAATGTGTGTGTATTTAAAGAATGTACAATATATGTGAGAAAAAGACATGAAGTGCGTAAGGTGGGGCTGCTGTGGCTAAGCACTACTTCTAGCAGAACACTACAGCAGTGCCATGAAATCCTACGTAAGTGGTCAGAACATAAGTAAGAGCTGCCTGTGGGTAGTCCCAACCTATTCACAAGCCCTTTTGAACCATTTTCCTACTTTTTAAAATAATGTTTTTGGCAAACTTTTGATACTTGAAATACAAAATGCATGAGTCACCTACTGAGATGGGCACAGTATGTGGTTCATTGAATTTAGCTAAATTGTGAGTAATCTATCAATAGTCCTCATAGTGAACATACTTGTAATAATTTCACACATTACAAACAAGAGTAGATATGATTTTTTCAAGATTTTTTTCCAAGCATTTTTCACTGTAAGTTTTTTACTTTTTTACTATGTTCCATTTATTGTTGTGGAAAATTGCTAACTTTTTAGTGATGGAGGATAAAAAGAAAAGGTAGCTTATTGCTCGTCAGTTTAAACAACAAAGAACCAGGGAAGCAAAACCTGACATATTACAAAATACTGTCTTACAAAGCAAAGTCCTCAACAAGAGATGGAATGAATACAGATTCTTATACAGCTATTGAGATTTATTCTTCTGCCAGCATACCAATTTCTCTTGAGATAAGTAATTTTAAAATCCAGAGGCAGAAGCTCTGAAGGAGAGAGCTGCAAATTACTACAGATCCTGACTCGCCAAGAGCATGGTCAGTTTCTGCGGGTTTTTTTTTGGGTTTGGGGTTTTCTTGTGTGTGTGCAGGTTGCACTTTTTTAAAAGAGGAAAACTTGTAAGTAGAAAAAAAAAAAAGAGTATGTGCATATAAAATAGCACCATAACAGTGGTTTGTTGGATACAGAGAATACCATCTTTTTGCTGCAGAGAAACATGAACATCCAGGCATAAAATCTTTGAGGAGCTTTTTAAACAAATTCCTTAGAGGAACAGGAATTCAGCATCCCTATGATGAAAATGAGGGGGCGGCCAGTCCCCAAATACTTCACTTAAGCGCCAGCCTCTGATAAGAATCTTTCCCTGAATGTTTTTAATGAGTGTGAATGCGTGCATTTAAATGTGTCCCCGAAGCAGTTATTTCAGTAGCTGAGACTTGGAAGCCGTGAACTCCCGTGCTCGCAGAAACCGGTCCCTGCTCGGCTCTCTCCTCTTGCTCCCGGTTTTGTTCTTGGGAAGACCAGCGGCCCCGGGAACTTCCCGAGCGCGACCCTGACGATGGAATAATGGTCTATTATGACAAACTGTGACTAAATCCCTTCGAAATTATACTTTCCATGAAAAAAAAAGGTAATAATTAAAAAAATAGACTTCTCCCCTGCCTTAGCCCTGGCATTTCCAGCGACGCGCTGCCGAGTCACCTTTAGCACCTTTCCTACTCTTTTGGCCCGCAAGGTGCCGGACGCCTCGAAGGCGATTCTGCTGGGGGAGCCGGGGCCACAGGGTTCCCCGGGGCTCCCCAGCTTCCATGACCTGCCCGGGGCTTCCCGGGGCTGCCCAGCTTCCGCGGGCTGCCCGGGGCCGCCCAGCCTCCCCGAGCTGCCCGGCTGCCGGGCCTTCTGAGGCGGAGGGACAGGAGCCCCGGCGGCGCCACCCGCCGCTCCCGCCAGATGGCGCCCTTGCACAAGGGACACGGCGGCGGGAGCGGGGCCGGGCGGCGGGAGCGGAACGGGCGGCGGGAGTGGGTGTCCCCCGGAGGGAGCGGAACGGGCGGCGGGAGTGGGTGTCCCCCGGAGGGAGCGGGAGTTCCCGCCGCTGCCAGGTGGGGTGGCGGTGCGTCTCCAAGCCGGCGGCAGCGTAAAGACCCGCCGTTTCTCTTCCGCGACTTTAGCACCTCCGCGACTTTAGCACCGCCGGGCTCTGCGCCGCGGCCGTACAGAGCTCGCTGCTCGTCCGGCCTCCGCCGCCCGGCGCTCGGCTTTTCGTTCCGAAAGTACGGAATGCTGTCAGCGTGGCTGGTTGTACATCAATGGGAAATATAGAAGCAAGAGGTGTGTGAGGTGTGCTCACCGGGCGACGCCTCTGCACGCACCCCGTGTCCCGTTGCTCATGTGGTACTTCTTGTTCAACAAGTTCCATGAAAACTAAATCTTGTGGTCGCTGTTAAAGATATCATTATCTATTGGTGAAATTTCCTGCCCAGAATGTTACTACTGAATTGCTAGTCCTTCATATGCTTTCTCTTTACAAGACATCAGAAGGAACTTCTGGTTATGAGTCAAATAAATCACAAGTTGTTTCGTGTTTTATGTGTGTTTTGGTTTTGGCTTTGTTTCTTTTATGAATGAATAACTATTCGACATGTATGTACACATAAATATCTGTACAATCCAATGACAGAGAAACTCAAGCAAATGTGGCTATTCCAGCTTGTCCCCCAGCCACCAGCCTCGGAACCAGAATGTAGTGTGAGCAGATGGAAGAAAAGTAACATGAACTTTCCGCCCTTGTTTTTTATTTAGCCTATTCTTTGACCATCCTTATGAGTCATGCATTTTTTGGGCACAAATTTACCTACTTTGCTAAGCAGCATGAGGATCCCAGGGGAGGTGAAGGTAGCACTGGGACATGGAACACCAAAGTTAGACAAGCTGTTTGAAAAACTCAATTTTAAGAATTGGGTGACGCTTGCTTTTGTATTTGTAGGTTTTAACTTTTGAATGCTTCTTTCTCATTTCACACTGTTTATCAGTTACAATGAAGTAAAGCTTTAGAAGACAGAAAATTGTTTTCTGTTAAGTCTTAGCAAGTGGCTAAATCAAAACCATAAATTGCAAATATCACAGTGTTAAAGGTCTCTTTAACAGCTCTCTTGTTAACTTAGGTGATTTATCTCAGTAATTAAGATCCTGGATGGCAAAACTTTTGAATTGTATGTTGTGGAAAACGGGAGAGGACAGACATGGGAACAATTAAGGAAACTATGGCAACACAGGGCTCAGTAGCTCTATACAGGTAAGAAATGCAAGAAATGTATTTGGAAGAGAAAGAGGCTTAGGAAAAGAAAACTGCAGCTGTAGGGAACCAGGGAAGCAATTAATGCCTGATAGATAAGACCAAGAGACAAAAGATCATCTCTGCTTAGGGTAATTACTAAGAAAACTTAATTCAACATCTCTTTCCCACTCAGGGTTTGTATCTGCAGTGTCTCAGGTGTATCATGAAAACTGTAAAGAATGAATGCTTAGTTACATTGCTGGTCAGAACATCAGAGCAAAGAGGTCAAGGAATCAGCACCAATGCTGCAGTTTTTCCCAGACGTATGGTATAAAAAAATATATATATATATATGTATGTATATAAATATATATATATATATATGGGTGTTTATTGGACAAATAATGTGTCTTACTGGACAAACAGGTGACTAATCCTCCTGTAGAAAAGGTCCATTCAGAAGGACTTCTGCAATGATCCCTTGGCTTTTAATTTCTTGTTTAGCTATACTTAAGGGAACTAGGTAACTTGGCAGTCCTTAAAATTTGTTAACAATGTTTTAAATCAGCATATTCATGGCTTCTTGGCATTGTTTCATGTTGTCTGTTTGTTTGGACTCTATTTTCTGTTTTGCCAATGTATTGTGTTCCTTGACTACTCATCAGCCTGGACCCAGAGGCACATGTGTGTAAGAAATCAGAAATCTGAGTAGCAGGATCTTTCAAGATCATATACATAAACTCTGACTTTCATGCTTCCATGCATGAGTATAAAGAACACAGAATTAATGGCTCTTCCCTAGCACTCTTCAGATGCAACCCAGTGACTGCTCAGCTCATCCTTTTTGCAAACTTTAAAATCTGTAAACCTTTTTGCAAAGGTGTGAAGAGCTTCTCTCCTTTTCTTATTTGAAATTAATTTTTTTTCAAAGTCTATATCTGCAAGGCCTGTTCAATACTGTTTTGTATCCATGATGTTTTCTATGCCAAAATTTGAACCTTTGGGATTCATCTACAGGCATGGTCTGTTCTACTTAGAGAAAAGCAGGCCCCAGAGAAGTGTTCAGCATGTTTATGTCTGTCTGAGAATGCAAAAGTTTGGGTATTCTTGGCTTAGCATCCTTAACACTGAGCATCTCATGTAATTCTAAGTACTGCTGTACTAACAATGTCTGAAAAATTCCTAAACTCATGGCATTGAAGCCTCCAGGAGGGACCTTCTGGTGGAAAATAATCATGGTTCCAAAAATCCTCATGGGATTCTTCAAAAGGAGGCCTAAGAACATTGTAGTGCTCTGAAGCTAAAGACTCAATGTCCTCTCTTGCCCCATGCATGGAGATGCAGAATACACTGCTGGGTGATTTATGCAAAGGGAACCTTTGTTCTAATTGCAGCAGCACTGGCCATACTGCTAAACCAATTAAGGAACAGTGGTGTATTCAAATAGAGGATTAAACACCTTGTCGTCTACAAGGAATTAGCAGTTAACACTGATGTTTGTAGCAGTTGAGTCACCTCATAAGACCATAACTCAGCTACCCCACTCATCTTATTGCTTCCACTGGTTTCAACTGAAAAATCTTCCTCCCTATTTGTGGACAGGAACCTCCAGGAAACTTCAGTTGGATCACACTGGAGTGATATTTCAGATGACCATTCTGGCTACTGAAAATTCGTGATCATTATGGCACAGCAAGGAAGGGATCCTACTGTCCACCAGCATCTTCATCCAGATGACCTGTGCTAAAGTCAAGCACCGTCCTCTTCTGCATGAGCTGGATGAATGGTGTTTGTCAGTCACCTGTTGTGGGCTGTACTCTGGCACACACATGGAGCTAGCATTTCCTCTCTGCTGGTACTTGGAGATGCCAGCCTGGACACTCTATGTTCTCAAGGGTTTTTAGGCACCTCCGGTACAACAGTGGAGATCCTCAGAGTGCTTCCCTCACTCAGTGCATGGAAGATGTGGAAAGATCTCATTGTCCTACAAACCTGCAAGGCTGTGAGAGTCCAAGCAGTGCCTGTTGCAGCTGGGTAACTTACTGCTCTCCCAGTGCTGTACACCATCATTACTGCCTAAACAACATTTAGGAACTGAAAGAGAGAGAAGACCTGGAAGATGTTCACCCCTTGCAATTGTTAGAGGCTGATAACTGTTGTCACAGATGCTGCATGTAGGTCAGAAGCATGGCCTGAAACCACAGAAAATTCAAGTGCAACAATTAAAGACTTTGGAAAAAATAAACAAGATTTAACCAGCTAGAGGCTGCAAAACTACAAGGAAAAGAAAACATTACTTCTTGATGCTGGATTCTAATCTGAATAAAAATGGAGTTCAAGGTTTGCTACAAAGGATCAAAGAAATCAGATGACTAACTGGCAAGAATGAAAATGAGGATTAGAAGCGGCAGACAGGAACCTGAACTGGAAAGCAAACCAAAGCTTTCTACAGCTGAAGAGGCTTGACAAAAAGGATCAAACCATCATGGAGAACGAAAGCTTCAGGCACAAAGAAGACAAAATAATGATTGCAAAATCCCAGGTTCTGATAAAGGAGACCAATTGCCTAAAACCATACCTAAAGTGCCCATTTCTTCTATCTGGCTTTTTGTGGAGTAGTTTTGATTAATTTAGCTTTGGTTAACATAGAGCATTAAAATTTAGATTATGAACTAGATAGTATACTTTATTCAAGTTTAAATTACTTAAATCATACTTATAGTAGAACCAATTGCATCTCTTATAGGTGCAAAATCTCATGGGGCTTGTGATGTTTAAGGGGGTGGAAACTGGGCAGCAAGATTAAGCGGGTCTAATGCACACCTTCATGAATTGGATATATGCTGCTCTCTTTTCCTAGCCAATATAATCCAAGCAGTGTGGGGGAACTGAGCTCTTGTCAGCTCTGTTAATTCAGTTCTTCATTAGCCAGTTGGTGCTGCTGAATTGGTGATTGCCCTTTACCAGAAAAGCTGCTAAGATATTTATCCCTTCAGAGTGGTATACATGTGATGAAGCCAGTCAGGAAGGGATCTGTATCTTGGCTGCTGCCTGCTCAGCTCCTCCTACCCAGATTGTCACACTGACCACAGCTAATGTATTTATCTCAAGTAGGCTACCAGAAATTCAGCTTCTCTGCTTCTGGTGTCATTAATAGCCGTAAAGTCCATGGGACCATCAAAATGTTTCCAAGATATATTGTGAATATATATTTGTGAATTGATATATATGAATCGTGACTTCCTTCAGCTTTGAGCCCTCCTGGCTGTGGAGGCAATCAGCTGTACGCCAGGTTTTGCTGAGCTTGGACAGCTCTGTGGTATGCTGTGATCTGCAACGCTTCTGGGCTCTTCAGAGCTCTTTTGCAAGTGCTAGTCACTGCTTCACCTTCCTGGTGCTGTCCTCTCACACTTTCTGGAATGTTGTAGGAAGGATGGCTCACTGGGGTCACAAATAAGCAGGAGAAGGTGTTGTTACCAGGGGCAGCAAGGAGGAGCCTCAGAGATCCTAGCAGATATCCATTTTCCTGTAGAAATAGCAAAGTCCTACTGTTAATCCTCAAGATAACATTGTAGTGGTCTGAGGATCAAAAGTCATAACAGATAGACTATTACAGACAGAAACAGGAGACTGATCTTCTTGGAAGTTTTAGGCACATCTTTGACACTTAATGCAGGATTTTGTACCAGTCCTGGATGTGGTGACCTTGCACTAGTCTTGTTTTTTCCAGCTTCCTTCTGCATTTGGAGTCCTGTGGTGGGAAGAGGTGATTTCATTCTGCTTCTTCACTGTGGAGTTCTGCCATTGGTGGGACAGATGTCTGAGGCTCCTTGCAGATAACTAATTCAGAAAGACTCTTCTAAATTGTCCTGATAACTTAACTAGCTCACTGCTTTTTACTGTGTAAGAAATGAGAATGGATAACAAAGGTGACAGAAAATTACCTTTTTCTTATCCCTTTATCTGGTCCTGAGTATAGCTTGGCTGTAACTGCAGTAAAACTGGTTTTGGGATTGATTGCAAGTTATTACACAATCTTTCTTTTAAAAGACTTCTGAGGTGTGTTTCAGCAGGAGGGGAAGAAATGGAAGAAGAAGGTGCTGTTTCTTGGGGGGGTCTGTTTTATATTTAAAATATCTGTAAATAGAGTTGCAGAGGTTGGGTCATGAATTCTGCAATTGGGTGCAAATATACTTGTGAATTGTGAATTACAGAGCGAGTAGAAATAAATGTTAATTATAAGATTGGTTGAAAACTTCTGCCTGAAAAATTTCTTTAACATCAGATAAGGCAGACAATGATTAATTCATGTCTTCCCCCCCCCCAACCCCTTTTCATAATACAGGCTTTCCTTAACAATGTTGAAATTTCTAACCCACATGAGGGGTTTGAAAGTGTTGCCTTTTTACTGACTGAAGTTGTTGAGGCTGGAGTTGAACAAAACTCCAAAATAAGTAGAAGATTGAAGTGTTGGTTGAAAAAAACCCATAGCTTACCACCAAAATTATATACCCAGTAATTCCCACCTGGAAATTGTGGTTTGTTTGTCACTCTGAGCTGGACTCCAGTGCAAGGATGGTTTTGTAGGGCACACATTATCAAGGCCGGCAGTGATGACTAAGTTGGAAAGGAAACCACCTTGTACTGAGCTTGGGAAGGTTTGTCCACCATGGTGGGTGGCAACACAAGTCACAGAGGCAACATTTCCAAAACTGAATTTTCTGTATAAGTTTCTTTTTTACTCTTCCATTAAAATTGAAAAAAAAAATGCTCTAGGGAAAATACAGCTACACAAGTTCACTTTTTTCATCCCACTGTTCTAGTGGATCTTCCTGCTTCCCAGTCCCTATCAAGATTTCTGTATGCCTTGCAGCTAAAATGTCTGTCTTCTTCCATTTAAAAGTAGAGAAATGTATAGAAACACTAGAAACATGTTTGTGATGTACTCTGCTCTGGCTGCAGGCTGCTGCTGCTATGTGCCAATTCCCTGGGAGCTGTGGGACCAGCAGGATGCTGCAGCTGGGAGCAGCATGTACCACTGACACAGTGCAAGGTTCCACAACCTGAGAGCTGCTCTCTTGTAGCACCATAAAAAAAGACATAGAACTGCTGAGAAATTTTGGAGAATCCAGTTTATACAATTGTATTTCTCAAAGGCAAAGTCTTTCTGCTTACACTGTTTTTGAGGCTGGCAGTTTCTGCTCTTTGTTTTAAACACCAGCCCAGCTTTGTGGAAGGATCAACTCCTCCTTGGATCTGGGAGTGTTGTTTAGTAAGAGCACCTTTTTTCATCCTTCAAACATCACTGCAGGATTTCTCTCTTCTGCCTGAGGGATCTTTGCCCATCTCATCCTTTGGTGTTTTTCAGTGGGTGTTTGACTTGATCTATTGGGGTTTGTTTGATTTTGGTTTATGTGTGTGAAGTTGATAAATTGTACTGTCCCATATAAAATATATATAGTGTGGGAAGGGCTAAACGTCCAGTTTATGTTGTGATATAGGAAAGGCGTATCTGTGCCTTTCAGATGTTTGATTGTCTTCAGAGGGTTCAGTTGTAAATAGGGACAGATTTGCCACACACTAGCTGGTTTGTGCTAGGCAAACTAAGCAGCCCCTGGGTTGACTGACAGGGGCTTTGCCCAATCACATCTCTCCCATGGCTGCAGCATTTCACTGGCCAGAACCCAAAGGGGTGTAGAGATCAGACCAATGAAAATATCCAGACCGGGTTTGTCAAATGCCCTTTATAAGGGAGGGCTTGAGAATGAGCTCTCTCTGAGCTACGTGAGCATCAGGGTGAGGGGTGTCCTTGTCTCCAACTCACTCCCCCCACCAAGTCAACGTGACAGACAGAGGCAAGTAATAGGAGAAGGATAATGAAGATGTCGTTTTGAATGAACAGAGCCACATATGCTTGCATGTTTCATGATTTAAATTGAGACAGTGGGGTCTGATATCATAAGACTGGTGGAATGTTTTTGTTGTTTTGAATTTCTTTTTCCCATCATTCTGACAGTGACTTACTATATGCTCTTGGGTAAGTCACTTCCTAAATTTCTTTCTACTTTGCATTTGCTGTTTGGATTGCAGATTCACCAGGGAAATAGAACTTCTCCCTTGACATATTTGTATAGTATTGAACTCAGCAGAACTATGCTTTAATTAGTGTTCAAATATGGATGTAATGCAGATAATAATAAACTAGACATTTAAGTATCACAGTATTTACATAACATTGACAGCATTTTATGCAAATGTTTTATCCAAATATTTTGTGGGAGTTTACCCAGATATCCTTTTAAAAATAGTTATACATTTTCATAAGAGAGAAAAAATATTAATTTTTTCTTGTGGTTTAGGATCATTCTCTCTCTCTCTCTCTCTCTCAACTCTAGTGTAATAATGTCCTTTGCAGTTAATAAAGTTTTTCCAACCATTAAGAAAGCTCTGCTTGGTTGAAGGTTATTATACATTGGGCAATAACTAGTCTGCCCTCCATGACAGTCAGTGTCCCTTATGAAAGCTCTTTAAGTAATCTACCATGTAGATTTCCACAAAGAATGTCTTGCAGATGCCAAAATGCATAGATATATTTTGTTTATTCACATATTTTAACCAGCTGATTCTGTATAGCATGAGCTTAGTTATAACAAGCTGAGTATGGTGTTATCCCAAAGTTTATTTTTTCCATACTGTTGCTAACACTGATGCAAAGTGCTCAAATTGCCAGATCTCAGGCTAGTGGTCAAAATTGAAAATTATTCCTATAAATGATATTGCTCTGGAAGAAAAAAAAACCCTTTAAAGCTGAGAAGAAATAATGCCTTCACCATAAATGGCAAAGTCTTGTGAAATACAGAGTTATACATAGCATATTGCTGGGGCAAAAGCAGTTTTGACTATTGCTCTAGCGCTGCTGTCAGTGTTACCATTCTGTGCCATGCCCTGGGTTCTGCATGCCTATGTGATAGCAAAACAGATTCTATTCTTGCCAATACAACGTAGAAGAAACATTGTTTCTGAACAGGGTTCAGAGGTTGGAAAAGCAGCAGGTTTAGTTATTGTACTTTGAGTTTGAACCTGAAAGCTGCCCAGCTGCTGGAGCAGCAAGGTGTGAGAGCACCAGGGACCTGGGGGATTCTTTGCCCTCTCTCTGCAAAGCTGTGTGTGGCCTGTAGATATTTCACACCACCTCAGGGTCAGGGGTCAAGGCCATCCTATCTGAAAGGCTAGATCAGGGACTCATATTAAAAACACTGGTTACCAGAGATTGCTGTGGCCTTTCAGCTGCTCTCTTCTGATGGAGGAGTTGTTCCTAGCACTACTACCAAAGCATTGTCCTTCTCAATGCCACCTGGTTGTGTCTCTCACTTGGAGCTAACACAGACTTGTATTAAAAAAGTCTAGATGGAAATGTACAAAAGAAAAATTTGCATAATATCAAATTAGGGTTTAATGAGATTACATCTGCAGTTTGCTCTGTGATAGGTGGTATGTGATTGCATTTCCTACTTTATATGGTGGTTTGGGGGGTTGCTGAAAATGGTTATTTTCTTTAAATTTGGTTCACTTGTGCCTGTTACTTAGCAGAGTGGTGGAACAGTGCCTCCCTTTGTCTCCACACCTGCCAAACATTTTCCCCTCTGCAGACTAGATTGATTCCCAGAATAAAAGATCCTAGTCTTAGTCTTAGCACATTAGTAGTGGTTCCATCCAGTGCATGGGAGTGACATTCACGATGAAGGGGGAGAGAGAAGATCTCCTTACTGTTCCTTTTCCCTTTTAATTAAGGTAAGAAGCTGTTGAGAGAAAGCTTCATAGTGTTTCATCCTAGGCAGAACTTCTCGAGGAATCTGGAAACATTTTAGTCACTAAAATATCGTACCTCACTAATTTTTCCAACGCTTGCCAGCAGCTCCTTGGGAAACTTGGACAGCAAATTTTTTATCTGCAAAATTAGGACTCAGTTCTTGCAGGAGCATTGCACATGTTCTTGGAAACGTATGCATGTGTGCTTCTAAGTGGTCCTGCTTTATCACAACATTTCAGTTAGAAAAAGTAATTTTACTTCATCTGTTAAGACAAGGAATAAATAATATAGGGTCTGTGACCATGGGGAAAAATATAGAAGACAAGAGAACACAATTTTAGGTTGTTTTTTAAACAACCTTTTTGTTATTGTTTTATTGCTTAAGCATCTCAGCCACCTTGAAAGCTGGCTATTAGCTTCTCCATGCTACTCCAGAGAGGTGCTCGGCATTCTTTGGGCTATTTCCTCTCTGCCAGGGCATCCCTTTGCTTCCTCATGCTACAAGATCTTTCAAAACCCCTTACAGCAACATCACCAGATACTGTGGTGGATTGTCCTTTTCCTCAAGCTTGTTGAAGAAAAAGCTTAATTTATATGTCTTCCCTTGCTCACCTGTCTTGTTAAAAGTTTCTACAAGCAATTAAAAAATTTCCTGGATTGTGTATCTTGAAAAATATTGGAGTTTTTAGACTTATTTTCATTTCAAAGGCATCATTAGAAGATGAAATATAATCCAGGGCACAGTGTCATGGCCAAGAGGATATTTGGGATAAGGAACAACTAAGCACTGTTAGTTAAGTGGTGGTGAATCAGAGACATGTTCCACAAGATCTCTGTTCTGTATTCCACTTGGACAATGGACAGGTCTATGGTATTGAAAGGAATGGCTTCCAGCAAGCTTATTTTTGGCAATCATAGACAAGCTATTTGGCACACTGTTTCACTTAATTTCAGCTGAATAAAAGAAGGCAGCCAAGCTCCTTTATGAAAGCAAACAAGGAGAAAAGAGAAGTCTGTGTCCAAAGTAGAAAATAGCTAGAAATATGAAAGACCAAGATGATGATTTTTGGGAGATGGTGGAAATTACCATTGTTTGGTAATGCAGAGCTCAAGCAGTGTGTGGAACACAGCCGTGGAAGCAGAAAAGCAAGAGGTGCAGCAGGAGTGGCAAGAGAACTTGGAGTGGCATTTCCCCTTAGAAGAAGCCAAGACCAAGCTTCTTTTGAGTAGATTGGTGTCTGAAAAGACAGGCTTGGAAGCATGCCCAGATGAACTGTTTCTTTTCTGTTCCTTTTGGGTTTTGGGAAAAAGAATTATACCTACATTCTTTGTGTAAAGAAACGGTTTTAGCAAAGAAATACCTGGCTCAGATCACAGGCTTCACCACATAATTGTAACAGTTCAGCAAATCTCAAAAATTATCTTATTACTAGACATTGTCTTATTGCTAGAAGGGGAAACAATAGAATAAACACACATATATGTATATGTAGGTATGGCTTTTCCATTGGAATAGTCTTGAAAGGAATCAAAACTTTCTACAAAGTTAGCTCCAAATTGGTGATGAGTTATAACAAAGAAAAGACTGAAAGAAGTTGAAATTCTTTCAATATTTTAAAAGTAAATAATTCAATGTCTCATTTTAAAACTGACTTCAGAGTCAAGATGCTGAACCTGGAAGTGGGTGTAAAAATTAGGTTTGAAGAGGTAGGCTTTTAAAAACAAAATGTAAAAACTTCCCCCATGTTTCTGCCATGGCCTGGGATCCTTTGATTTTCCCTGACCTATGGCTTCAGTTAAGGAAGTGCTTCCTCCAACTCCTTTACTTAAAATAAAACTGAAGCTGTTTCTGATTCTGCTTCTTTAAGTGTTTTGTGCAATTACAGGGACATATCCAGAACTATCTCGGTGATGTAAGCACTTGCTCTGGGGAGACAGGTGAAGTTAAATTAGGTCTTTTGTGTTATTCAAATTATAGATTTTGTTGTTTGATGAGTTTGATATTCTCATCTGCTGTTGAAAAAGCTGTAAGCAATTAAAAACTGATTCCACTAAAACCTCTTATATACCTGTTAATGTTTTTATTTTAGAACCAGGTAAAAAGAACTTTGAGATAATGTTCAGTTTTTATGCTTTTTGTCATAAAGTGCTTTTTGTCATAAAATGGGCTTTCTAGTGGTGACAATCTTTACTAATGACACTGCCAGTCACTCATTATGGTCTGGAATAATTAGCTTGTTCTAAAATGAACTAGAGATTACAAATATCTCATTTTTCCCTAAAGGTTAATCTAAGACTTTGATCTGAGAAAAATCCATTTACAAGTAAGAGTCAGACTAGCTTTACCCACTGCATCAAAAGTGATCCCAGTGGCTGTCATTAAGGAAAGATTGTAAAAAGCAGCAGAACTAGAAAAGGTTTGGAGGAATTCTTGCAGGAAAAGAGGCAGACTTCATTCTGAGAGGTGTTAATGGGAGCTTGGGGTTATGGATGCGAGAGGTGGGTATACCTGTTTACTGCTGTGTCCAGCTTTGGACGTGGCACTTCCAGAACAAAGCAGGTCTCTGGAGACAGAAGCCACAGGCTTGATAAAGAATTTGCTTAATATTTGCTAAACTGTATGGAAAGCCTGATGTATCTGTATCAATTTATGGGAAATACAAAACTGAACAGGATGCAACTCTTTCAGTATGTCACAAATGGTTATGACAAGGATAATAATCTGTTATTCCTTATGTCCCCTGCAGGGAGGACAAGGAATTTATTGGGTTTTCTTCAAATGGGTCAGTGATACTTGCATAAACCCAGAAGTCTGAAGCATAACCTGAATACTATTTGCAATAAATTTACCTGCTTTTTCAGCTTCTGTGTGTCGTGTTAATCATGTTATTTTATAGTCTTACCGATTGATCTTCCTTACTTTTGTAAAAAGCAGTTTCATTGATAATTTCATCAAATATTTGTACTGTTATTCCTAATATGAGTATTTGTTCTCACCCAAGACATGTTGGAAAATTTTTTATACTCACCCAGATAACTGACCACTGTGCCATCATTCTCATTTTGGGATGGCACTCACGGAGCTACTAAAACTGGCCACTACTACTGCATGGAGGTGTGTAACACATGAACCAGAGCTTCATGGCACCATCGTTCTTACTCCTTGCATTCAGCTGAGAAGAGGTGCATGCTCAACATCCTGTTGTGCCGAGCATGGGTGTTCAAGAGGTACAGAAGAACTGGTCCTAGATGTTGAGCAATGAGAGATTCACCAAAAAAATGTTGGTAATAAATTCATAGATTTTTGGGGACATCTTTGGCACAAGGATTATAAGCATTTATACTAAAACTAAGATTTTTGTACCTTTGTATTTTGTTAGAAGATAAATTATACATAGCATTTCACAGAGTAACATTCTGCATCATAATTCCATGCATTATGGCCATCTTACCTACAATGTAAAAGAAAAAGAAAATTTTATTCACAAATTTAATACGAGAAAGTTGAATTATAGCTGATTTGCTAGATGATTTTTGTTTTGAGATGAATAATTCCATGGGAGCAGGTGAAATATAGGCTGCACAAATAATGCTGAATGCTAAAGAACTCAGTTAGAAAGGCTAATATTTGTACAAAAAAACACTGAAGAAATTGCACATGCCATAAAGGCCCTGGAACAAAAGTACCCCGTTTGTGTCAATTAAAATCTTGTCATTCACTTCAGGGACGGCAGGTTTTATCTACCATTTCACCTCACATTATCTTATAATATGAAAATAAGATTCTGCTACTAATATAACCAGAGAATTAGAGTACAAGATAATCTCCTCTGTAAAATGTCAGGCTTTTGTTCAAAATGTCTACAATCATTGGTTTTATCTGCCTTATCATCTCTTTTCCTCTCTGATGAATGCAAACTGTTTGGGTAATTTGCTTTGACCAGATCTGTGTCTGGGAGATCTTAAGTGGAAAAACTATTTGCATACTTAAGAATCCTGAGAACAGAGAGTGGCATTATAGTTTGGGATTTGGTTGGGGGTTTTTATCCCCTGTGCTGGACCAAGAGAGACACTTTACATTTATATGTCGCAATTACTATTCCTAATTTTTGTAATGAAACTGGCTTGTGAAAAATGTAACATATAAAATGGAGCCTGCTAGGCTAAGCTTCCTGCTGTTTGCTTTCTTAATTTTTAACATACCAGCCTATTAAAGTTTTATATCTGTTTCTCTCTTCTCCTCTGACTGTTTTTACAAAGTATTGTCTCTCAAGAGATGTGGTCTGTGAAGAAAAGGTAGTTCACTGGAACTCTTATGCAGAAACACTAAGGGGTTGCTTCTATCATTTTTTTTTTAATTAGAGAAACGAAGTGTTTCACACACACACACAGTGTTTCACAAACACACACATACACACAAAATAGTAATAGAACAGAAATTGCAGCTGCTACCTTGTGCCATTTTTTGGTTGAAAATGTCAGCACCACTAAAGATGACTTTGGAAGAATTACTGCCAAAAAATACATCTACATAAAAATACGTGTTGTAATAGCGCTTGCTGAACTGGTTGTATGTGTGTGTGTTTTTGACAAAATGCAAAAATCTGCTTGCAGGCAGACCTTCATTCAATGGCAAGAGTGATGTGATGAATAAAGCTCACCACTTTGGCTGTATCAGTACAGAGAAGTCCATGGAAAACGACTACCATATCCTTGCCTATGGAAAATTTTATTTTTAAAGAATCCAAACAAGAATGTGTTGTTAGCAATTTTTTTCCTTTGTATTGAATAATCCAAGGGTAATTCAGAGGCTAAAAGAGCAGCACTGCTAATTGGAAGTATTCTCTCTGCAAAAACTGCAAAGCAGAGAATAATAAACTCAAACTGGAAGTGGCAGAATGAATTCCCTGATAATACTCATGCACATTTCATTACCCTTTTTGACCCATGGTCACTGGCAAAATGTAAGACCTCTGATTAAAAATAAAGATTTTTATTCTATATTAAAAAATTCTTACTGATAAAAACTGAAACAGATGCATTAGCTTCCACCAATAAGTTCTCACTTTTTCACAGCGCTGTAGTGTTGTTTAAAGAATATAGAAATAAAACTTACATTTCTCTCTGTCTCCTATGCTGGTTATATACATCAGGTTATTTACAAATAGATATTTTAAACAATGCTCTGAGCTTGTGTTGCTAGTCTTACTGAGGAGAGAGATACTCTTATTTCTAGGAATTCTACTTTAGGATGTTTCAAAGCAAATGCCAAATTATTACAGTTTAGACTATAATCGATTTAGAAACTCATATAGCATTTCCATGATGTGTAAATATTTATAATTAATTTCCATTTTCTGTTATGTAGCATGTGTAATGCCTAATGTGGATTTATGATTTTGACAATTTTACAGATATTAACCTCACAGTCCTTTCCTTTTGTGAATTTCAGTAGCAGTACAGTATTGTGCATAATTTTCAGGAACATTAACTTTTTCAGGTTGCTCAGACTCACAGGAAATAATTTGCTTGCTTATCCTATAAAATACAATGGCCTTTTTCAGTGAGAACAGAAGACCTTATGTCCAGATGCTTTATAATTTATATCTGTTTTTTAAACTACTGAAAAAGTGCAGCCTGTGGGCAGAGAAATCTCATTACTTGAAATCTGCACTTCAAGAGAATCTGAAGTTGTACAAATGGATTTTAAGTTTGATAGGAAAATTGATTGGAGATTGTACATTGTGAATACATTAGGTTTATAAAGACAAAACATGCATGAAGGGCAATTACTGCTAGTGTTGCTATATTAGTATGAATGTTAATAGCATGTTTGTTTTTGAAATGGGTTATGCATTCTGGTAAATGTCTGCTTGAATCTAGTCATCTGTGTATCACTTGTCTAAGTACTCTCATTTAAGATGCCATATCCCTTCTTGTAGCAATAAAGGGGTAAAGCAACATTAATATTAAATAATTAGAAAAACAAAAGGGGAATGATTAAACATATTTACATAATTGAAATAACACTGAGTCGCAGTGGGAAATCGGGACAATGTTGTCTCCTTTCAAAGTAATTCATAATTCAGATTTTTAATTATGGCATATTCATTCATTTAAAGATGATTCTGGATGAGAGGGCCACTAATGAAATACAATCATTAGCATCTAAACAAAGTAATTTAGAAAGTCTCCTTTCGGGGAAAAGATTTCTAGAACATCATCAATCACACAAGATATGCAAAAACAAGCAATTAAACCACACACAAGAACTACAACAACCTTATATATTAGTAATGTACACATGAAAACATAACTGATTACAATGATTAGAGTAGGGTAGTGTGGTTAATTTGTATGTTATGTAGTAATTTCATGGAAGAATGTACCAGGACAGACACGTCTCACAAAAAATGAACGCCATACCGTTGATATATATTCAAATATATTAATGTCATTGTAGTCAGTGACAAGTTATCAATAAAAATCCAGTCATGAAAATCAGGATTCATGTTCTTCAAAGATGTGTAACTCCCTGACTGTGAACCCTCCACTATGGTGTTGGTTTGGGGTTTATTTGTTTGGGGGTTTATTCTGTTTATTTATTTTTTCCTATTTGTATTGTATTTGATTTATCAAATTGACAAAATACATGCTTAGGAAGATATTTCATGAGAGAAGCAGGTGCTGCATTAGTTTCTCATTAACTACTCAAATCCTGCTCTGGGTTATAGGAACAAGGAGTTCATAGACACAAATGGGTCAGTGATTTACAGGGTCTTTCCATATACACAATTACAATTCATTAAACATGTGGCAGCATTAAATGGATGGAGTAATTCTGCACGATTCTAATGTCTGTGTGCAGTGTCCTGTTAAAGTGACACAAAAAGGCTGGCTTTAAACACCTTCTTCTTTGAGTTAAATTATAATCTGGTTGTAAAGCCATACCATTTCTGCCTCTCAAATAAAGAAAAGGCAGAAACAGTGGTGTGTGTGTGGGGGGAGCATCCTGTCGTGGTGAGGCGGGAGCGGCTGGTGTAGCTGTGCTGCCTTTGATAACCACCAGGCTTAGAAGCCAAAATATGTTCTATTGGGTACTCAAAAGATAAAAATACTGGTTAATTTTCAACAGTGCTCCTTCATTTGACTTTACAATTTATAGCAGTGAACATTAATGCAAGAATAGCTTGGTTGAGGAGGAGTTTAAAATTAGAGCACCTCTTCTCATTAGCCCCAGCAGCCTGACCCAGGGTGAACTGAGAAGTAATTTGCTGCCAGATCCTCATTTTGCTTCTGTTATCACTCCTTGTAAATGAAGCGCAGCAATTTATTGTAGCACCTCAAGGAGTCAAGAACATAATGTGTAAAACACATACAAAAAAAAATCTTTCTTCACATTCATTAACACCCAGCACATAGAGGCTGTTCACTTTTCACTCTAATGAAGGAGGGGGATCTTAAATATAAAGCTTTCCAGGCTGTGAAGAAGGCCTCTTCAGGTCATTAGACAGAAGCTGAGTTGGACAGAAGAAAGGTCATTGACAAAAAAGGGAGAATGGCAGTATGATGAAAAATAGAAAATGGATAAAAGAAGAGACTTTAGAAAGCTCAGAGAATGGAAAACACATTTTTGGCATCAGTGATCAACCTTTCTTGTCTCTATGTTCATTTTCTGTTGTCAGTGAAGAAAATAATATCTGGCTTTTTATTTAGCTGGGAATTGCTCTCGTGTTTGGTCAATTCTCATTTCATCATCCTTGATCTGACCTTGTGGGAAGCATTAATAGGTCTATTTTTAAGGCACCTTTGTCTGCTGGCTATAAATTCAGCCCTTCATTTTGCTCTTTTTTATTAAAAACATGTGGTTTACCAGATTTTAATGTATTCTGATTATGTAACTGACACTTTCCCCTTAGGGAGATTATTTGCCTCACTAGTCCTGATTAACACTTTGAGTTTATAGCTGTATATTAACATCACATTCAGGAATATTAGGAAACTCCTATATGCAAATTAATTTATATTGATAATAGAAACTGAGGAACTTAAAGAGGAGTTGGGAGCCCTCCTTGAACACATGCTGAATGCAGAACATATGTACTTAGGGGTGGAAGGGACCTATGCCAAGAGGCATAGAAACTCATGGAAAATAACCTTTTGTTATTTATCAGTGTCAAGTGGCAGAAGGGTTGAATTCTGCAGTTCTGTAGCAGTCACCATTGAGGGAATTTTTTTCCCCACAAATACGTATAACATGCATTGATTTAACTAGCTTTTGACATGTATATGTATTTGAGGACAAAGAAAAAACAAAGTAGGGGGTTTTTGTGTGTTATTGTTTTTGTTGTTATGGACAAGCAAATATTCTTTCTCTCATAATGTATTTTCTTATGTTTGCCCACATCCCGTTGCTGGATCCTTGCTTGTACAAAGTAATCTCATAAATTAGTGTATATATTTTACTGTAAATGATTTCCCATTTAGTTAACAGCATGAGACCATTATCTTGTGACAAAACTCTGTTCCAGCAAAGACTCTTCATTAAATAAGTAATCACCCTTTACATACAATGGAATTAGTATATAAATATACCATGTTAAAAAGCCACCATTTAACAACAACATGACCTACATCAAATTATGCCGTATTCTTCTAGTCCTTCTGGAAACTGGTCTGCAGTTATAACCCTTTGATATTCGTAGACCAAAAATCTCTGATAAAAATCAGCCGTCAACATATTCAGCATATCAAAGAGAAATTAGAGATTATTTTGGAACTCCACGAGGGTTTGGTTTTACTTTCCTCTAAGAAGCACCCTTATGAATTATGCATGTAAATAATGCTCCAGACCACTTTATTTGCTGCTAAGCAGGAACAGCAGGTTGCCCAAAACTTCATCACTGTACTCCCAGTTCTGTCAGCTTTGTTCAGATGCTCTCTTGGTGTTAAGTTGTGGTGTTCTTTTTAACCCAGACAGCTTGGCAGATAGAGGTTAAGGAATGGTTAGATGAATGGTCAGAAAGGAAGATCATCTACATTGTCAGCACTGAAAACCACGTTTTCAGTGAAGCCACCTCCAGTCCATTCACTAGCAGTTAAAACAATTTGTCTACTTGTTTAAGTCATTGGTTTCACCTTACAGCTCATTATCAAGAATAAAACTAAAGGGAGCAGACACGGGGTCTTCCAAAAGCCTTGAATGTTGAGTAGATTTAAATAACCAAATGTGGCTCATACTGCTTCTCCTGAGTCCATGTTCATTTCCACACAGTTGTCCACTGACTAGCTTCAAAACCCTGAACCCTTTGTTCAACAGGTATCCAAATGAAAGATTTTTTCATTTTTTGGAAAATATCCTGAAAATGTCTCAAAATTTCAGTTCTGAAATTCTTGATGTCCATTCCTTGATGTGATATTCCTTTCCTTCCATTTACTTGAAGTTGATGAAGAAAAAGGAGATGGGGAAAATGGAAGGCAGAAATAAGACAAAACTTACCAACCATAACCGCTAATTTCTCATAGTATGCTTATATAACAAGACAACATTCTCAAAGCCCAATTTTAATTTTTTTCTTATGAGATTTGGTCTTTTTAAGGTTCAAGATACTTGTTCATGAAAACTGATGGTGAAGTTCTAGAGGCGGATTTTTCTCTTATCATCAGTGTAAAAACAATTATTTTGACAGTGTGTTCTAGCCATGTGTATTGTATGTACATTAAAGATATATGTATACACTTGCTTTCATTTTCTTGTGCAATCCATTCTAAACCTTGCCTCCATTCAAACCTCCTCTTTCTCCACTCTTTTTTGTTCAGTTCTGTTCTTCTATATTTTAACTTGAGGTTTAAAATACTGAAGGCTGTCTTCTGTTTATTACTGGAGGGTAGAATACAAAGCGCTTTTATGTTGATTGTCACTCTGCGTGGTGGGGAAGGAAGTAGGAGCTGGGAGAGGTGAGCAAACCAAGGCGCAGAATGGGGAAACCATCCTGCTCCTGCCCTCCATAATTCACAGACTATTCTAGACACTAAAATTGTGACAGCTTGCTCTTGTGATAAAGATGTTAACAAGAAGAGAAAATGACATTAATTTAATCTATTCTTGCAGGTCATGCTGAAATGAGACTGTGATGATACAAAATTATAATAATAAATATGGAAGTAATTTCACAGTTCTTTACAGATACTATTCACAATCCTTTCACATGCAAATGTCCTGTCCCGTCCTTCACAACAGTGATTTTTGGTGCCATCCAAGGCTCTAATTCAACATCTTCTAATAGTTGATCCCATAATTACTTTATATGGCAAGAACAATGTAAAATAGTATTCCAGATTAAGATCTCAAGATGGCTTTACATTTATATTATTATTTCCCCTGGGCCTTCCCCTCAGGACATTTCTGATTTAGACATTTTTCACGTTTCAGAAGCAAATTAGGCCATTACAATTCTCAGCTCACAGTACATTAATAGCCAAACAGTGTGCAAAACAAAAAGTGTTGTAAAATAAAGTATTTAAAGGTATTTTTATATGAATGAAAGTAGTGATTTAATTTGCTGGTATTTTCAGGAGCCAAAGGAACCTGACACATTAATTCCCAAATCCTGAAGTTTGTGGGCAAATGATTATTTAAATCGAAAAGGGATTTGGTGTTTAAAAATTCAGCATTTTTAGAAGTTCCTCACTCAGTTGACAAAATACCAAAAATACAAAGAAATACTTTTCCAAGGAGCAATTAAAACAGCAGCATTAAAATTACTGAAAAAATTCTAATCTAATCTAAAATTTCAATTCCAGTCTAATTCTAAAAATGAGACTGTGTCATCACAGCGTCTCCCTTTTTTCCAGATTAGTTTATTTTAGAATGATTTTTACTAATCAGTATGTGTGATTTACACTAGGAATGAAGTAACCTTTACTGAACAAAAGAAGCTGAGGGCATCTGCCAGGCAGGAGTGTTCCCTTGCTGGGCAATGAACCCTCATAGTGCAGCTTCAGCAGCGGCATCCCCAGCAGGTTTTGTTGAGTTTGCACCTTCTTTGTAATCTGGTAGATACAGAGGGTGGAGCTCAGCCTCTGCATTCTGCTTAATAGCCTCAATTACAGGTGGAAAAGCATACAGTATGTAAATCAGTACACACTAGATGTGATATAATTGCAAGGTCAGTGTGGACAATGTTTTGCTGAAGTGCTGCTATAAGTGAATAATTTCCATGATGAAAGTGTATTTTTTCATATTTGAGAGCTAATGTACTGAACTGGTCTTTCAGAAGCATTGCTCCAATTGCACTGTAATGTTAGACTGCAGAAAAATAGTAACAGCCAGATATCCCTCAACTTCAGCATGAAGCACCTATCTTAGCAGGTAATGTGTCACGTAGCTACCCATAATTGTACTAGGATTTGAAATACATTTAGGATGGGGAGTCATAGGCGAGGACACTGGAGAGATTTGATATTTGTAAGCAAGGATTGCGAGGGAGTATGTCTGTTCACTCAGGATGCTGAAAGCACTGCGGAAGAGCACTGAAGCACAGGCAGTTGGGGGACACTGGTCTGTGTCCCTCCCTCAAGAGCAAAGTCTCAGGATGCCATATCCATTTTGGAAAGATAACTGTGCTTTCCTTTTCTAACTATGCTTTGTTAATTTAAACAATTTAATTAATTTCAATTAATAGTACAGGTGATATGCAATCCATTCAATTTAGCTTTCAACTATTATCAGGATTTATTTCAGCTTACAACTTCCACTGACTTATCAATTAAGATCTCACCTGATGTATTAAGGCAGAAATTGTCAAGATACTGTATTTAAAATGCTTTTAAACAATTTTTACAGGAGAGTTGCAGAAAGGTCCCCTGCTCTCCTTTGAAGCATCAATTATTCCCATAAAACAATTAAGCTTCAATTTGTTCCTCCATGTAGCTGTAAAGTAGATGATTCAGTGAACAGTTGCTTACAGACTCAAATGCAGAAGCACTAATGGTTTTAGCAGGATTTCTCTTGTGAGAGAAATACATATAATGATGTAGAACCACAGCAGGCAAGATAGAAAATGAAAATCTGGCAGAATCATAACAAAGGGATAAACAAAGAACATTAACTGTATATAAATAAGCCTGTGATCATGTGGCATATTTGAAAGCAGCACATCTTGTTATCTGCACCTATCTTCTTTATCATTATTGTGATTTGTGAAGACTCTAAATTAATTTACTCTTTTCCTGTTTCTGATCTAGAAAGTTATGTTGAATGAAGCTGATTACTACCCAATAATTTTTGCTGAATAGCAAAGTTACTTTTCCTTAACTTAGTTTTTCTGTTCCACATAGATTATTTCCTGTTTCACATAGGTTATTTCTGATGTATTATGAAATTCAAGAAAGTAAGTGTCTGGTTAAAAAGGATGTTTATTGGCAAGGGCCTAATTTGCAACACATAAGTACCATTATACATTATTACTCTCACAGTGCAAAAGACTTGAGTTAGCCTTTCAAGTAACACCATTTGTAACTAGATGGAAAAGGTCAGCAAAAAACACAATTCATTTTTCTATTCAAATGAGTGGTATCAGGAATCATTCCTGTATGGAAGCAGCAAATGTGACTCGTCATGGTTACCTTTCTTCCTCCTCCTCCTCCCCATTTTCTTTTAATTTTAGGGTAATGACTTTTGCTTATGCTTAACTGGCTGGGAGGACAGCAGAGAACCAAGCTCTGTAGGAAGCTCTAGCAGAAGTATTACATACACTGTGATGAAATAAGTGAACTAAATATTCATAAAATTAAAAAAATAAAATAGGTTCAGTTATAAAAAGTCCATGGAAAATTTCTTCTTCTGCAGGAAAAGGTGAGAGGGCATTGTTGTTTTTTTAGTTTTATTTGTCTTCCTAAAGTAAAGCTCACTGGTTTTCAATACAAGACCAAATTTTTTTTATTTTAAAGAACAAATCCTTTAATCAAAAGAGACAAATGTGCATAATGAATTGCCATTGTTTTCAAATTAGCTTCCTTTCTGTTTCGACTGTTTGGTCAGGAATAAGTATATTATGCACTGTGATTACGAACAGAGCGACATTGAAAAAAGAAAAAGCTAATTGAGCAAGATGGTTTTTGCACTATGGCCCAACCACAGAGACCTCTTGAAAACATCCTGCTGGCATCAATATTCTCCTGTGCATGGCAGCAAGACTCTTCCCAGCTCAGGGAAGGTAGTGCTAACTCTAAAACCCATGCACTATGTTTTGTGCTATTGATATATAAGTGGCAATCATTTATGCAAAATAAAATTGATTTTTGTGATCTTTTATAGGTAACGGGAAACACTGGAAGACACAGGGACACAGCCAGAGTCACCAGAAGCCCTGTGGTGGCCATTGAGTAAGAAATGTTTCAAAGTAGCCATGTGCATGCTGTTACTGCATTACAAAGAGGAAACATCTAAGTGCTCATTTTAGGAATTGGTTTGGATCAACAAACGTCAAAAGACGTCTATTTCCTTGCTGATACCAGCCTCCTCCAGACATGAGAAAAGATCTTCAAAAATGACAGCATTATGACAAAGAGCAAAACACATTTGCCTTACAAACAAAATAAATGTAATCAAATAGTGGAATTAACACACTAAGAGGATTTCTGTGAGCAGGTGAACTCTGTGTATAATATAATCAAATTGTCAACATTGTTTCATCCAGTCCTACTTTTATTAATTTCCCAGAAATTTCTCAAGGAGGAATATCCAAGTACTAGGAGAAAGACATACCTCTTTTATAAAAAACTTTCCTTGTGAACATTTAATTTTCTGATAACACTGAGTGACAGTGAGGAATAGCTGGTTGTGAAGAAAAGTTGATTCTATTGCACTTGTCCATCAGCTTTTGTCTTCTTCGAGTTCAGTGATCCTGTTTGGAGCCAGGGAATCTATTCATGTTCAATTAGGCCCAGCCCAGACGGGGGAAAAGAACCAATTCTTGCGGGCAGGGCAGGCAGCCAGCTGTGGTGAGGAGGGCAGAAACAAATCTTGCAAAATGAGACAAAGAACATCTGTTTGCGGAGGGTGGGCAGGCACGTGCACTGCCTGAAGGATGAAAGCTACCTGCATCTGCATGGTAATTGTAAATGGACCCTGCAGTTGAGCAAGCTGATTAAGTTAACTTTTTGCTGGAAATATTGTTCTTGGTCATTAATGGTGATCTTACTTCTCGTCCAGATTTTTTTTCTTTTCTGTGAAAACTTAATCAAGCTTAAAGAATAGCCATTCCAACTATGCAGCTGCTTTTTCTTTATCTTGCTATATATTCACAGACTGGTCTTTACAATGGCCACTACAAAGGGAATAGTAGGAGACAATACATTTAACCTGATGTTCTGATAAAAGATGACATTGGGAAAAAAAAATTCTTTGAAATGGAAGCTGATGAGGCAAAAATGGACAGTCTAAATAACATTGCTCCAAATGGTAGAGGTGGACAAACGATGCTAGAGTACATTATTCCACTCCACTGGATGAAGTGACTTTCAAGGACTGATTAGCTCCATGTCTGAGAGGGTTAGCCCCCTGCCTGTTATAACAAGTGCCTATGAAAGGGAGAGCTGATCCGACAACTGGCTGTGCCAACCGTGAAGTTATTTCAATACTTTCTCTTCTAACATATTGATTAATCCCATCATCATTTTGAAACCCTATTTTATAATGAATAAATCATTTTCTAATAAAGAACAGTTAGGAGGTGTAAAACTTTGACTTCTCAATCATGCTATCAGCCCCTCCGCAGAATTTACCACTTCTGGCTTTCTGCAAGCTCTATGTGCTGAAGATGATGCTTTTTCATGACTGAAAAGCTTTATTTTTACAATGAAGCCTTTAATAGTGACAAAGTCACATCATTAATCTGCTGCACTGAAGATGTACCAATTTTACTGTAAACACCAATGTTAAATGCCTCCATTACCTCTTGCCTTTCTCCACATTTTTCCCCTTGCGATGACTATTAAGCCAAATGTGATACAAACAAATGCTGCCTTTGGGACCACACGACAAATACACCACCATACACAAGGGGAAGCTCCAAAGTAACATCTTGCATTTGCAGTATCACCTGCTTGTTTGGATCATATAAGAGATTGCAAACAGCCAGTGAGGAAGAAAAAGAGCTCAGATTAGCTAGTGGAAGTTCTCACTTATGCACTTGGAAATGCAGATTTGGAAAATACAGAGCCTAATATTCAGCAGAATTGCAATAAGGCAGATTATATATGTCATAAGCATTTTGGTTTGGTAGAGCAGTTCCTGTAATGACATAATGTTAAAAACCATCCTGAAAATGCAGAGTTATCAGCCTACACAAAGGGTGGAGTGCAGCTCAAACCTTCTGTTTCTTCTGAACATTCAGATCTAAGGAAGATCTAACGGTTCCCTGGTCTGGGGATATAAGAATGGAGAGAAATAATGGCTCTTCAGCCCAGAGCTTGGGACATCCTCAGGCTAAAGATGGGCTTCCTGACTTATCCCTTTGTTCAGGAGTTTTTCAGGATTTTACCCAGTGACTGTTTAATGTATCCTTTGTTAATGAAACCAATACTTGCTGCTGGACCGTTTTTTTAGTAATACTTGTAAATAAGAAAACTGCAACTCCCTTCACTCTTCACAGTGAATGAGGGCCTGCTTCATAAAGCAGGTGACAGAGAAGGATTTGTATTGGGAATATAAAATTTTCAACATTTCTAAGAGATTGAAATGCGCACTTTTTTTACTGACACAGTGCTTAGTTTCATGAGAATTGTTTCATCCATTTAGAACATTTCAATTAATTTCTTTCCAATTTTTTATTATAGAGACATCACCAATGCAAAATAAAACAACTCTTTGTTTGCTTGTATTGAATAAGTGAATCATAACACTGAATACCAAAACAGTAAAAGACACTTAAAAATTTAAATTTAATTAATTTAAAATTACTCTTCAAACGTGGAATTTTTTTTTCTTCTTCTACAGAAATCTGTGTGTAGGGTATTTTTAAGTTATTTGATTAGTTAAGATATTAAGCAAGATATTACTTACCTGAGGCTATGAAAATTTTTGCAGCATGAGTGTAGAGACATTCCATTAAGGGCTATTTTGCATTTTTAAGATCTTATATTCTTAACTAGGCTTTTTGGGGGCATTAACACACCTAGTTAAATACATATATATCTCACAAATTTAATTGCAAATGTGTTCCATTTGTCCTATCTCATACTTCTTAAACTAAAGGAAAGAACCGCTATCACAGTAATAGCCATGACTAGGAAAGAAGAAAATAAGAGCTGAAAGTTCTAATCAAAACTGTAATCAGAAAGATGGCAAATGGTGAAGACTATTAAATTTTCTTTGCTCCCTTGATGAATTTAATAAAGAACTAATCAAAGATCATTAGAGGGCTTTTGTGCTTGGTGTGCATTGTAACTGGATTGCAATTGGAATTTATGTTTTAGTGGTTATCTATGGTTGAATTGGACCTTTAAATACAGAAAGAGCTATTTTTAGCATTTTTCTTTGAAAATATTTATTTTAAAATGTCAAATCATTGTATGTTGCTTCTATGCCTTACACGGTAAAACACAGCCTATTCACTGTGGTTAGAAATTTTAAAATTGGTATCAGTATCAGTGTTTAGTTTGAATTTTCTAATTATCTTCTTCCTTTTAATTTTGCAACAAAATTAGAAGAGAGACATTTACTTCCCAGGCAGTTATGTAAGTAATTGGATTGTAAGGACTATTGACAACCTGTAGAATCACATAACAGTATGGAAATTCACCTTTTGCAAATCTTCAGGATTAACTGAGTGTTCTTAAATTTTAAAGTATGATTCTTTGATCTTATTTGCATATTCCCTATTTGGTGCTGGAATAATAATAATAATACCTTTCCATATTCCCTCAGCATCCCAGCTGTGGTACTCACACTGTTGTGTGGGACCCCTGTCCCACTCCCACTGTTACATAACGGCTTTCTCCTCCCTTGGTGAGAGATGCAAAATAGTCCTGTAGCAATAATATTGCTGCTCAACTCATGCCCAACTTCTGTATTTCCATCTGGAAATCTCAGAGAGCTTTACCAGGGTCACTCTTATGTGTCAAACCTAGATTTAACTGGCAGCAAAACCCCACTTCTGCCTTACTGTTAGTTTTATGATTGATGATGTTTATTTTTCATCTGTTGTTGGCCTTGGATTGGACTGCAGTACAGTAAGTATGAGCACAGCTATTTATGTACGTAGCAGTAAAGGGACTTACTCCCACTCAGCATTTATTTTCAACTTCTGCAACTTTTTTAATTAGAGCAAATGGAGTGAAAAATAGTAAAATTAAATTTCTAGGCCTATGTCTTTACACCTGGGTAAAGTAAGTGGTGTCTAGAGAGAGAAATCCATGTTCAGATTTCCCCCAAAGCACAGAGAAAGCAAAGGTGTGAGACAAGAGGGAGGTGGTGGGTGCAGTGTTGTAGCTTTCTGCCTATGCATGGGAAGCTGCTGCTGCAGAAGATCAGTCCGTGTTGGAGGCAGAGCTGCAATGGCAGCAGGAACTCGAGCCCAGGCTGCTGCAGAGGTTGCTGCTCAGATCACAGCGCCTGGGATGTGCTCTTGTTCCTGGACTGCATGCTCACCGTGTTTTTGTTGCTGGAGCTGGCTGGTTTAAAGCTGGAGTGCGTGTATTTCCAGTCCCTCCAACACTCCCTTCCTGTTGCTCTGCGGACATGCACAAACACACAGGTGTGCACACACGCACACGCACTGCACTCACACGCAGAGCGTTTTGTTGGTTTTCTTTTTAAAACACATCTGCATGAAGAGGTGCCTTTCTCTCTCAGTTCCTCTCCAGTCTGCCTGTTTCCTAGTACTACACAGCAGTAAATAAGTGTCTGTTGTTCAGATATTATTCACCTTTCCCTTTTGTTCTAGCCAATTTTGTTGATACAGTGTGAGAAAACAACTCAAGAGATAGGGTTATAATGTTCATTTCTAAGAGCCATTGTTAAGTGTTACATTTTTACTTCTGACTTGTTATCTTCTATTGCATAATAAAAAGTGAAGAAGCCAAGTACTTTGTTATATAAGTAGAAAATACTTGTGCGCACAATTTAACCCTTCAAACAATGTATAGGAACCAAAGCATAATACATGGAGTTTTTCAAATTATTGAACGCATTGTAGTACAGTTGTAGTACATTGTAGTACTCTCTATAGTTCTACAATCTCAGCAAGCTGGTTGTACAATATATCTTAGTGCTTTTATACTTTTAACTGACTTTTCTTTACACAATGATTTATGGAAGCATAACATGCTCAGCCTGCTCATAATTTAGGCAGCATAACTTTAATAGAAACCATGAAGAGGCTCAAGTCTTGAACTGAATGTTCTCAATCTATGTGCCAATATATACTTTAATGTGTTAAAAATTACTTGAGCAGACATTATTAGTGAGAATCTTATGGACACTGAAGGCATTTTTTCCTTGTTGTCTCCTTAAATACCTTAGTTAAATTATGCAGAAAGAATGACACCCTAGCCTGTTGCATAAACTCTGAAGAAATAATAAGGTAGTTAAGAAATTTTAATTTTGAGAACAGAAAGAATCATGGCTGTTTTCGGTGTAAAATATCTTCTCATTTACAAATCTGGGGAGAAAATAGAAAGCTTTTCTTTGACTTCTATCCTGTTGTTACATTGTGTACAACTTTAACACAACTCATCAGTAATTAGCTATTTACCATTTAAACCGTGACAAAAGTATCTTAAACATCTTTTGTGTTCTTATCATTTTTTAAGGAGCACATTTATGCACAAATTGTTTGGCATCTCTGTATCAAGGCTTTGATCTCCTCTGCTATCAATTGTTGGCTCAGGTACAAGAGACTGTAAAATATACAAAGCTGTCTGCTCTAGACTCCAGTGGAAATAAAAAAGGGAGTCTGTTTATACACAGCCACTCATTAGCTAAGTCAGTCAATATTTACATGTTACAAATATAATGCCTTCTTTGTTAGATAAATTATTTAATTCAATCTCTATGCAACTTCCTTTCAAGAGACTAACATTTTGCAAATAAATAACTTTTCAGTTCCTTAGTTATAATTGTAAGCTGGATACCATCCTTTTCTTCCTTTCTTTTTTTTTTATCCCAACTACAAGGTCAACTTTGATAAAACATTAAAGAGTCTTTTACAAATACATAAAGCCATTTTTGATGTGTTGCCATACAACTTTTTTTTTTTAAATGTCATCAAACTGGACAAACAGCTCTTGTGTGGTGTTACACGTTTCCCAAATCTGATGTTAATGCTGTATGCTATCAACTTAGTCTACCATCATCAAGAATTAAAGTTCAAGCAGTTGCCAGCACCACTGGCAGGTGTCATGCTGATGGAAATGCATGTGGATGCATTAGATGACATATGTCTGTTGGTGACTTGTTTCTTGATAATTCTTTCCAGCAAATGAGGGCGAGAAGCAACATTCTCTGTTTGTGCCTCCTAGGACTTTTTGTTTTTCTCCACAGACCTCTGTGCCTTCTTATTATTCTAGTACTTGAAATGACACATAAATGTCATGATTGCAGATGATTATGACGATAAACAAAATAGCAGCATTTCACAGAAAGAACAGGGAATGAGGGGAAGGGATTTCCGACCTTATGTGCACACAAGAAAATACAGACACATATGTTCATATGTTTGCAGATACAGAGGGAGTTAAATCCTGAGCTCTAGTTAGATTTCCAATATTCTAAAAAAATAATACATGTCTGGGGACTCGAGGTTTTTTTTGCACTAAGGTAAATTCAGACTGCTTTCAGCATGTCAGCATGTGGCTAAGAATTCTTTTTATCCCCTTTTCTACATGCCATAAAGAAAATTTTTTTTCTTATATTAAGTATTTCTAGCAATTTTCTTATATAGCCCTGTCATCCTTGTCATCCTTGTAACATTTCTGTGGTGAATAATGTTAGTGACATTTTTGTGCAAGTGTTTCAAGACATTTCAGAGATGTAAGAGTGCAAGTGACATAATTTGCAGATGTCACCTCTGACAGTTTTAGAATTTTTATGTGTTTCTTCAGTGCTTCTAGTAATGACTGTTATCTTCAGCATTATTGTACCCAATAGTTGACTGTATATAGCCATTATTTCCTTAGTGAAAGTCCTTAGCACTATGACACTAAAGCTATGTGAGCCCTAAATGAAGAAGAGCGTTTTGTATGGGGAATGCAGACACAGGTTAGGTTTCCCAATGCAAACAGGCATACTCTACAGAGAAGAGTAGAACATAAAGCAGGATTTTTCATTTTGTACTCCTTAAAAAAGGGAGAAAAACCCCACACTTAGTCTTGCCTCACCCTGGATCTTCTGTTTGTGGATATTCCTAGAAATTCCATTGCTATTGATTGGCACTTGAGAGATTTATGACCCACCAGCTTTACGTTTGCTTTTGTTAATTCATCCAGTTACTGATATTGAAGCCCAGGAGAGCTGCATAAGATTAAACATATGCAGGTGAATTGTTAGAAGAAGGGATGTGACCAAAAGAGCGTGGTCCAGTTGACTCAGTGTGCTGCTAAGATACCTGAGGGACTGGGGCAAAATTCCCTCACAAAGGTTTGTTGGCTCCTAAAAAGCTGAAGGAATCACTCGTGTGACCTGTAAACACAGTGAGTCCTAATGCCTTGGTCCCTGGGGGGTCATGTCCCTGGTCGGGGTCCCTGCTGTCACCTGTCACAGAACCCAGACACAGCCAGTGCATGGCTGTGGTTAAAGGATATTCACTCTCTACCCAGCTTGAAAGGGTGAAGGCATTTTGGGAGACCAAATGAAACAGGATAAGCAAAAAAATCTCATGTATAGTGAGGAGAAAGGACAGAAGGAGAAAGGGATGGGGGAAAAGAAGATTATTTGGGGCTGTATGTAAATCTGCAGTGATTTGGTGTTTGAGACTTACTTCCTGTGAAAATTGTTGCTTGAAAAAAAAAGGATACAAACTTTGTGTTGGTGTGAGTGGTTACCCCTCTCACCAGAGCCCATTCCCCAGGGCAGATCACAACTGTGAGCAGCTCATCCCCCACCTGCGTCGCTTGTGGGCAGAGGTCCTTTTCAAGCTCCTGAAATGCTCCTCTTCTCTTTTTTTTGCTTTGTGGATGCCTACTGCTAATATTTGATTTCTGCCCAGCCTCGGTGTTGAGTGAGCCTCCGGAGGCTGAGTGCGGGAAGCCCGAGGCAGCGCAGGGAGCCGCGCCGGGACATTCCTCCGGCCACTTGAGAGGTCGGAGTGATGGAGCTGACTCACACCTTGCAGCCTTCAGGCTCCTGGGGGCTGGCGATATTCTGGAGCCTATGTACTTGATTTTAAAGTGGGAGAGAGCTGCAAGATCCTCTCTTCACGTAGCATTTCCTTCTTGAAGTGGTGTTACTGTTGGCTCTAAAGAGCACATGTTCTCATACTAAAGATTACACTAAACCTACTATGTATTATTTATAGAATAGCTTCCAGGGAATATTTCCTAATTTGAAGAAAAAGCTTGTGGGTTTTGTAGTCATATTTTACTACTGTGAAATGATTTCCTATTATTAGCATGAGTGATCTTTTGTGCTATTTCTCCTTCTGCCTTAAAAATGTGAAAGTATGAGTTTAAGGTGTTTTATGAAAGAAAACAAAATGATCCATTAAGGTTTTTACCTTAATCATCCCATGTTATTCAGACGTGCTCTGCATGATAAGAAGTAATAAAATTATTTACATTTTTAATGTGAAAAAATGTAATTCTATTTGGTGCATTACAATGGATTGGTAGCTGGAAAGTTTGGGTTATTTCTCACTATCCATATATGCCACATACAGTCTGTACTTTTATTTTGTGTGGACATTATATCAGAGAATCTCCCGTGCTATCCCAGTTAATCTCATAAAATGTTAATGTAATCCCTCTGCAAATATGTAAATGCAGTACCACTATGGGTCTGGCAAATAATAAACAATATGTATCTTATCCTGGGCTTTCCTTCATGTAATTCTAAGCAATAATTTAGTCCTTGTCTTCCACTCTGAAGGATTTAAATGGAATGACCTTTATTCTGGTTTTGTTTGCTCTCTATCTACTAAGCAGCTGCAGTGAAGATGAAGACAAACAGTAGATTAACAGTGGTACCTTTTATAAGGCTGATTAGTCTTAAAATATGCTCAGTGGAAACAAAAAAGCATAAAATGAGGTCTGAGAGGTTTTTACTCTTTTCATTGAAACTGCTGCATTTCTTTCAGTAAGTCACAGGTACTGACTTTTCAATCAAGTATTTTTTGAAGAGCAGTTGTTTTTGCCAGCACAGCCTGTATAATATTTCAGAAGTGCATGGTACGTCCTTCTAAAATAATTCTACCTTATTTATTTTTCTGGTTCAGATGAGAACTTTGTGGGGAGTTAATTAAAAATATTTTCTGGTATTTCATATCATCTGCTTTCGGTGATTATACATATAATCAGCTGTTAAAACTAACACTAGAACTGCTATGGGTGATAGCTGTAATGGGCGCAGCTGGCATTCCTGCAATTTATAAGCACTTTGCAGAAACACATTTTTAACATGTACAAAGTGTGTAAGAGAGAAGTGGCTCAAGACAATGGGTGAACAGCATGGTTTATGGCATGGCTCAACAGCACCTGACAACACCATGCAGTTTTTAGGACTGGATGTGGGAAGTAGTTTATCCATCAGTAACAAGCCAAAATGTACTTACCTGAACTGGTGTCTGTTAGAACCACTGCCTGATAAAACAATATCTCAGATGGGATTTCTTGTATCACACCTGTCTCCCCTGAAAGGCTGCTCTGTCTGCAGCACTTGGTCTGCTCCCTTTGCTCCTTACCGAAGTGGAGGGGGAGAAAGCTTGCTGATTTAGCCATCTTGCTAAATTACCCACATCCCCTTCCTGGAGCACCTAGACATTCCTTAGATGTCTTCTATCAAAATCCTGCCCCAGCCTGACCCTGCTTATCAAGCGCTTGTTGTTCTTTCAGAGATTTGAAAGGATTACAGCAGATTAGCTAACACAGCTCCTTCCCTTACATTATTTTGTGTGGCAGTCAGTTCTATAATAAAAATAAACCAGAAATTTTAAAGCACATTTTAAAAGTGAGCATGCTGCTAGTATGCTGAAACTTATGTTTTGGTGCAGTTGAATTAAATTTTGCATTTTTAAAATCTGTGTTTATCAGCAACTAGCTATTTCCTCCCCTTTTTTGTTCTGAATTTTTAGTTGTAATGAAATTCACCTCATATCTAATAAAATTCCAGCCTGTGAGAAGACATTTCGTCTGATAAAAAATACATGTTTGTGTTTGATATAAATTATGCATAAATACAGTTTTTATCTCATTTTCATGCCTATTTGGATTTTTGAAGTGTGTAACTTCATGTACTAGCACCTTAAATAGTAGCCGAGGTATTTGGGCATTAAAAATCAGGTTCCAAAGAAATCACATGAGAGCAATCCACACTAAATGTCTTTGCGGGGAGGGGGGGAAGGAGATAAAATAAAAAGGTGGAAGAAAGGAAGAAAGTAGCTGCTACAAAGCTGAGATAAAGGCATCAACAAAATGAAATTCCAAGGAAAAGCCAAGCTCCAAAGCAAGTCACAAATCTCAATTACTGAGTTAGTAATGATGCTGAGTTTAAAAGAAGGAAGCCATTTTGGACAGTAATTTCAAAGCCTGTCTCTGCAATGAGAACTGAAAAACTGAGATTCTGGAGTTGCATGTAGACAACAACAGAACAATATGACACCAGTTCCCTTGTGAAAAACTAATAAATTATTCCTTTAATTTCTACCTCATATTTGGTTTTGACTCAGTGATATTTCTCCTTACTTATCATGGATGTTTATCATCCTGGAAAGTTTCATGTGCATTTTTTTGGCATCAGTATCTTTCTTGAGGTCAGGCTAGAAAAGAGGAAACAGTCACAAAACTCAGTGGCAAATGTTTAGCCGTGTTTGAATGTGTGTCCAGTGGTGACTTTGAGGTGAGCAGGCTTTGATGGCCACCAGACCTCCCACCTGCAGAGCACCAGTGGTTGCCCACACAATGCATGGCCCGTGCTGGTCAACTCACCCTGCCAGCCAGATGGGCTCATCCTGGGCTCAGCTCTGGGCTGGACACCTCTCTGCTTGCAGATCTGGTCTTGCGGGAGACCATAGGCCAGTGAGGACATACCAAGAGTCAGAGTTTAGTGCTGCTTCTCTTAATGTTGCACAACTGGCTGTAACAAACTTTTGCCCTTTCTTATACCAAATTCCTGTCTTTTTTTTCTTCTTTTTTTTAATGATAATATCTCTTATTTTTATCTCCCCAGTCAAAGAGAACTCCACCTGCTCTGGAGAACTGGGAATTTATTTTCATCCTCACTGTCTTCTGTGCCACTGGTTACTGTGTTGTGTTTGCAAGGCACAGAGCTGTGTAAGACTAGGGGCTCAGGATGCTCTATGTCTTCTACTTGTATTAGGAGATTTTAGAGATTTGAGAAATTCTGGAAGAGGAATCACTTCTATTTATAAAGTGAACTGTGGATTTGAGAGTTGAAATGTTTTCAGTAAGGTCTGAAATGACCTTCTGGGCTTGAGCAGTTGCCTGGGAGCCAGTGGTTAACCACTTGCCTGAATCGGTGAGACAAGTTACACATTTTTCGTGCACTTCAAGTTGGAGAGATGTGAGACAATTCCTGGTCTGGAAACTGCACAGACACAGTAGCTGTGTCACTAATAAGCTCTGCTGAGTTGCAGAAACACAGAAGATTTGGCAGTTCTGTCATTTCCCTTGACCTCTGTCTGTAGCAAGTCCCTTTTCTTTCTCTCTGTCACTTGTGACTGTTAGGTACAGAGAACAAACCCTTCTTTTCTTTTTGTTGCCAAGTTATTAATTGATGTTCAGGAGAGGATGGGAGGAAAGAAGCTTTGTCTGGCACTGAAAAGCACCAGATGTGCTTTTTTGAATTGAGGAGAGGAATTAATTAAAATGAGGTAATAATATTAATCTGTCGACTGCAGTTAAGATTGGCTGTAACAGGAGGGGGAGCTCTCAGCGCATCAGGCGGGGGAAAGGGGGTTGATGGGGAGCTCAGCTCTCCCAAACCAGAGAGGGGCTGGGGACCCTCCCACGATGCAGCAGCGATGGGGGAGGGATGGCTTGTCACCCGTTTCACTGAAATACCTGTGTGACTGCTGGGCTGCTGCCACACTCAACCCAAAGACAGGAGAAGGAATGAATATTCAGTGATGAATGCGGGTGGAAATGCTGACGGAAAGAATGAAGTACAAATTAAGAAGCTTTGGGATTCTTCTTTAAGTGTGTCTGTTTTGATTGCTTTTTCTGTAGATTTTTGCTATGTATTATATTGTTTAACAGAGCAAAAGAAAAACAGAATACATGTTTACTGTGTACTAAGCTGTAAGTACCTTTTTCAGACTTCAGTAATCATCCTTTCCAGCTGAGAAGGCAATACACTTGCAATAGAGCTCTCCAAAAAACAGCAATTGTCCTATATTAGTGTTTCTGAAGCTATCCCTTATGGAAAAGCTCTCCTGAATTTAATAAGGGTAAAATGAACTGGGCTATATAGTAATTTCATAGAATTAAAAGAGAATTAGGAATTCAGCAGGAATTATACCTCTGCCATAGATGAAGCTGGCATTAGCTGATGCAAGGCTGTGTGTAGACCTGCTGCTGCTGTGCAAGTAAATAATCTGTGTGCAAGTATGTGAGCATGATAAATCCTGATTTACTACCCTGTCTCAGGGGTGTTTGTATGCAGGGTCCTGGGCACATGTCCAGAGCATCCTGGAGCAGAGGAGTGAGGACAGCAGGATTACTGCTGTGTCCAGCAATGCTGGGGCCAGCTTGAGTCCACAGCAAACTCAAAGTAAGAGTCACTGTTCTTTGATGTTCCTTGGCAGCTTGTATGAAGGCTGCCAGTTTCTCTAGCTTTAAAAAGCAATTTCTTAGAAAACTAGAAATGACAGGGGATGTGGGGAGGTGGTACTCACGGGAAGTCATTGTGGCACATATGTCCAAGTAATTTTGTTGTTCTGGAATCCCCACTCTTGAGGTTTAAAAGCAGACAAACTTTGTGATATGATGACTTTTTTTTCCCTAAAGGACACACCATTTCCTGAAACACATATTAGTTATTAAAAAGTTTCATATTCATGGCAAATGTTTTTCTTTCATCTTTGCCTCAATTATTTTGGCATTAGTCAAAGAGCTACTCTTTGGATTATATGTTTGTATTGATTCCCCTGCAAGGCAATCTGCATCTCCTACCATTTCTTTTTAGATTCCCAATTTGACACATGGATAGCTGAGAATTTAAGAGGCAAAAACTTCTTTCAGGTGCTGTGCATTCCGCCAGCAATCCCCAGTGCAAGAGACACATGGGGTATGGTATAGCTCCAGTCTACTGGTCTCAAAAACCCATCAGGAAAAAAAACCTCACTAAATACCGAAGAAAAAGAAAAAATGTCATTCTCACTTTATAGACTTGAAGGGGAAGAATGTATGCCAGTATGTAGTACAGCCCAAATTAAGCCACTCTGGGCACTTTTTCAGCCGTGTGTGCCAGCAGCTGTAAACCTGTTGTCACTCCAGGTGTGTGAGGTATTGGGCAGCTTAAAGCCACAGCATATGAGCCTCAGTGGCTCCACTAGAGACAGTGAGCGCATCCACAGCTGCTTGAGCGCAGGTTCTGGCCTTGCCAACTTTGCAGGTAAGCTGGGTTGGCTGTCATACTTCTTTTCACTTGCCGCCTTTAAGACTCTTGAGTGTTTCTGATAAAATTGTGCTGTTTTTCCTGCAAATTCATGGAACTTTGGTGACATCCAGTGACAGGTTCTGCTGGAAGGTGTTTTTTCTCCTGGAATGATGGAAGAGAAATGCTGGTACCCTGCTGATTTCCCTTAATGGGATCAGCAGATGAATCTGAACAGAGGCTGGAAGCTGGACTCCCAAACCATATACTATTGATTGTTTTAAGGCAGTTGGGATTTGCATTAAGTTTTTCAATATTTGATGTGTATTTGCTTTTGAAAAGGTGTTAGTTAATAACAGTATAAAGGCAAGATCTTGTCTGGTAATCCATTTAAATAAGGTTCTTTGAAGAACTTTCTGCAGGTTTTTAATGTAATTTGTCTGTCTCTTAAAGAAATTTTCTGAGTGTCAAAGTCAACCTATGGGTAGTGCCTGTTATTCTATTTTTTTTCAGACGATTTAATTATAATTGGAGTAAAACCTCATTTTCTGGGAAAAAAAAGAAAACTAGTGATTACATACTCTGACAATGGTATAAAATGGTATAAACTCTGGTAGCTTACTTTAAAAGCAGCTATTAATGGATTAAAATTTAAAAAACTAAATTATTGTATTCAACTCCTAGAGTGTAGTGTTTTAACCTAAATGGAATCTGAGGTTAAATGACATTGCAAGCTGGAGAAATGAATATTTAAAAACTATATTCAAGCTAAATTGCCAAATGGTTACTCTTGTATAGTAACATCCAAATCATGGCAATTGTTCTTCTAATAAATATGATTTCTATAGCATTTTCTTTGATTATTCAGTTAACCGCCAGTGCTGTTTTACCTCTTTATAATAATGCGTGCTTTCTTTAAAAAAAAATAGAAAAAAAAAAAAAAGAAGTTGGTTATTTCTTTGGTCAGGGCCTATTTGCTCCTTTTTTATGTGAGATTTTCAATACTCGGCAATGATGCCGAGCAAAAAAGGTCCATCCACTTCACTTGTGATGCCTCGTGCATTACCTAAAGCACAACAGAACAATGGCAGACAACAGAGCCTTTCTCCCCGCTAACAATGCAGTCACCATGACAACCAGCAGAAGAACGTTTGGCCAGGAAAAGCTGGGAGCTTGGCGGACCAGCCTAATCAAAAAATGGAATAAGATGACAACAATTACACTGATGAGTGAGAGGGAAGCTACAGATGCATTCAGACACCTATGGCACTGCTGACTGGATGCATTCAGCATTATTTTTTTGTTTTGTTTTGTTTAGTGTCTTCTGTTTTTTGAGAGCTGGTAAATAGACAAGATCGAATTGTGTAACAGAATGTCAGTGCTCTAGTTAAACTGAAAATTCCTTTTCTTTTGCTGTGCTACTTCAAGCACACTGAAGAGGCTTTAGGAGAGATGAGGTTTTGAAGTGAAATATGTAATAGATACAATATGAGTGTCACAAGGCAACTTTATTTAGCTTTAAAAATGTAAACTTGGATTTTCAAATGCGTGGATGCAAATAAATAAGACTAGTTTGTGTTATGAATAACCAGCCTCACCTTTCACTTCAATTTTAGAAAACCGGACACATGTCAAGCATTGATTAGAAGTCAGGGCTTGTTGTTTTTAAACCAACCCCTTCTGCATATTAGTAATCACTCTAAAATTTATCCTGGCATTTTGTGCAGACTTCTCTTCCAATTCCAGGAAACTTGAACTGCAACTGTACATGTGCCACAAATCAAATGACAGACATAACGAAACGCTTCTCTGAAATACCCCAAATTTAGCGTTCTGCTAATAGCCTCCTCTTACAAGCTTCCAATTACATGGCAGAAGTTCTGGTATTTTCTTTATAGGAAAGGGATGAAGAAAACTTTGGCTGCAGTTGCTGACAAATGGGTCTGTGATTTCTACTGTTGAGAGCAGTTTATGTGTTTTAGGGACTGGGATGGAGAAGAGAAGCTGCTGTTTTAAAATGCTGAGGTATTTGACGATAGCCACAAGGCACTTTAACAGTTTGAATACAGCAGTGAGCACAAACCCCTGAATGTTTCTAGGTGGTTTATCTGATAATGATGCTGTAGACTTGAATCATTTGGCCACTCTTTTCTATACTACCCACTGCTGTAGCCAAAACTGCCTCTGTACTCTGTCATGCCTTCTTTCACACTCTTGATGGTTCCTGGGGAAATCTTGCAGCCAACTCTAGATATCATGTGGAATTATTAGTTATTTTATTGCACAATTAAAATCACTGTGTAAAAAATGCTTAGGCAAACCCTTGCCCTTTGAACTTGTATAAAGGAGCCTTCAGCTACTGTAAAAACAAAGGCCAGGGGTTTTCCTACCAGCTGCAAATCTTTGCTTGGCACAGCCATCCGTGTTCCTTACAGGTCCTCCACCACATAAGCGAAAGAGTTTGCTGCATGCCAGGCACGGGCCATGCACAGCAAACTGGGGTTAGAACACAAGCTAACAGCAAAGCCAAGCAGGGTTTTACATGCAGTGGTCATCACATGCTGGCATCATCTCCTTATGTTAGCAGTACAAGAGGTTTTAGGCTGCTAACTTCTACTACTCTGCCACTTGCCCACCAGATTCCGAGCACCAACTTCATATCAGAACTCTGTACCAGGCTAGAGATAGCGCCATAGTGATCCTTACCCCACATGCTTCTTGTTTTGTACATGTACAAAACCCTTTGCTTCTCACCCTCTGAGATGACTGCATTTTATTCAGGTACTGATGCTGACCATCTCTTTTGTGCAGTCATCTAGAACTTACCACCACCAGCAAAAAGGCCTTCAGTGCTCAGGGGATTTGGAAGTGAAGTTCCCAGACCAGTAATGTGCTCATATCTCAACATAAAAGCATTAGAGCCCGTCATATTCATCTTGGAGCTGTAGATATCAGTGCTACAAAGCGGGACAGAGGCAAATTAGGCTAGATTGTTTGCTGGACACCATTTATAGTAAATTGAGTGGAGTGTTGGAGAGATTAGAATAAATCTAGGTGATAGCAGTAAATCTTAGCAGAAACTTTAGGAGTAAGATAGAAAGGGGGAAACTGCAGAGATTAAGAGTATAGAGATTGTGTTGAAGATAAATTCAGGTCAGCCCTATCTAGCCTGGAGACTGGGGATAGAGGACACATTAATCCAGAGGATTCTGGAACAAGGCTGGGGCCATCATCAGGCTTGTACAGCCAGCTACCATGCTTGCCTTGGCATCCTGTGGACCTTGGATCTGTCCTCTTCTCTTGTACCTGTACTGTTTCTTCTGCAGCTGGCTTTCTCCTGCTTGCCTATTGAGTGCTAAACACTAGAGGATCTGGGATTTTTCTTCTTTAATTTTTCTGCTTTTCATGAAGGATCATGCCTCCTTGCTCTTCCTCAGACTCTCCAACCCATTAAATATCCTCAGACACCCACAAGGGGAGGCACAGAAAGAAGATCCATCATAGGGAAGTGGGGCATCTTTCCACTAGAAATGGGACAGCAGAGCCTCCATCTGTTTGTTCATGGCCTCTTGAGGTAGCTTGAACAGGCTGGTGTATGCTTAAGGTGGCCTATTTAATTTGAAAATCTGAATCTTTAGGAGAACTGTAAAGGCAGAGGCAGGTGCCTGCTCAGGAGATGAGTGGCTCAGAGAAGAAGTCCGTAAGATGTGGTGGGTGGTAACAAAATTTAAAGAGAACATAAAAATATGTGCTGATACATCAAATCAGAAGAATAAGGGAGCTCTCACAAATAAGAGAATTGAAGGCATTCGGAAGGAGCAAACGAGACTCGTGGTCCCCTTGCAAATCCCTGAGAAGGCAAAAGATAAATCAGGAGCTGATAGAGGTGGCATGCTGATGCTGAGTGTGGGGGACTAACACTGTAATACATCTGCTCTTGAGGTGGAAATGCTGTCCTTTTCCTCCCCCACAGACATGTAAACAGATCCCTGGTCTGGTCTGTTTCCCTGCCAGTCCCAGTGAAGAAGGGAGTGGGGAGGCTATGGGCTGTGTGGGTGTGCTGTGCTGGTTCCATGTGCCACTTATCCCAAAAATTAACTTTATTAGCTCTGCAGAGTGTGACCAACACTTTGGATTTCACACATCATTAAACGAAAAATTATATGTATTATAATACTTGAAAGGGTATTTCTGGAGGAATTCTGTCAATAGTGTGCAGCCAGCCCAAGAGCTTTTTGAATAATGCAGTCATAGTTTTACTTTATCCACTTATTCTATACAGAAGGGAATTATTAGTAAGAAATTGAAGGCATGGCCTATTATTAATAAAGTTGTGTTTTCAAATGTTTTCAAATGTCTTATATCTAATTACTGTTTTTTCATGGGGATGACCCATATGTCAGACTTTTTATGTCAGCTTTTTAAAATGTTGTGCTTCAACATTGGTGCCCAGGTAACACAATCCCATAAGTAATATGTCAGTTAATACATGTGAAAAGACAGTATCAACTGCTTTTGTAAGCCGAAGGGAAGGGAAGGGAAGGGAAGGGAAGGGAAGGGAAGGGAAGGGAAGGGAAGGGAAGGAGGTCCTGGGTAGAAGACATCAATATGGGAAGAGGGGTCAGAGCCCCCTGGCAAAGACAGAAATAAGGAACGTAGAAGGAATATTCCCAGAAGGTTGTAAAGAGGACATGTATTATAGAAGCCTGTCTTTTGGACCTGAGTTGCTTATTTACTTCAAATAAACAAGCACTTTCTTTGCTTGCACATATGCACAACACAAGGGGGATGTTCCATAGCAAAAAAAAAAAAAAAAGGGGATGGGGAGGTGTATCATTTATACACTGGAAACTTTTTCATGCTACTGAGGTCAGGCTACAACTGGTCTGTTCTAGCCCATGTCTCCTTTTTTCCTGTTTTAGATGCAGGTGTTATGTTTACTCTTTTTCAGTCACACAATCCCTCTCTGACTTGACAGATTTTTATTTTAACTCCTTTCTATAGGGCTCAAAATTTCATATGTCAGTCCCTTCAATAGTGTGGGAAGAAAGTTATTCGGTGTGTCTTCCTTGAACACATTGAGCTCTTCGAATTCTTCTACCAGCTAAGATAGAAAATTATATTCTAAATATTTCTGGATACTTTCCTCATTATTCAAGCTGCTTTTGTTCCCAGCTTCTACATCGTTATCTGAGGTGAAACCTAAGGTAAAACAGTAATTTAGTTTGGGGACCGTACAGATGTTATTTTTAACTTCATTCTCTTTTCTTTGTTCTTTCTTTCTTTTCTTTTTTATTCTTGAGAACAGACAACATTTTGATAGATAGTTTCTACTTCCTTTGGAAAAACATACCAGGTAAAACCCCAATTTTGGTCTTCCCATTGCATCAAAGTCATGAAAATATGTGCTTTCTCTTTAATATATTGCAGATAAGAGGTTTTCAAAACATACTTCATCACACTTGATTTTAACTGAGCATTTTTAACAAAGTGGATTTTTTTTGGAGAGTGTCATCTTCAAATTGCTCTGGAGGCTTGTGGGGTTCAAACATCTCACTTCTTTTTAATTTCTCTTTCCCTGGTATTTAGAAATCATGATAACTGAGAACTTTTGTGAACTCAAGAAGAAACATTTGGTTTAAGTTAGAAATAGAAGGTTGATAGGTGTGTTAGTGAAACAAATGGTAATGTTTACACAGTATATTTATTCTTTCACTTGAATTTTTCCTTCCTGCTTCTTGTGTTTATTCTTTCCATATAGTAGCCATATTCTGATCTGAGTTGTGTTTTTCGGCTTATCATGTTTGACTTTCCCATCCATAATTAATATTACTCTAATAATCTTTAGGAATTAATGTATTCCCCTTCACCACAAGTTGTTCAAGGTTTTTTTTATGCACTAGTACACTTTTAGCAAGAGAGCAATCTGCACCCAGAGCTATTTGGAGAACAACAAAAGTCTTTCTTCTCCCCACTCTACTCCCTTCTGTTCCCTGTCCCCACAGAAGCAAAATGATCCAGGAGGGAATTTCTTCTTTTGTACTGTCCCTTGCCATTTCTATTATTAGGATGAAATGCAAGGAGAACTCACCAATAACTGGCAGGGGTATTTGCAGACATCTGGAGCACCATATAAGTCTGATATTTGGTTGAATATTGCATTGCATTTTCAGTGTTTGGTTGTTTGGGTTTTTTTTAACTTTATGCCAGTCTTCCATTTTCTCCTTGTCCGGTCCTGGTCACCCATCATCTTCTCTTCCTTATTCAAAGCCCTCACTTTTCTTTCCATTGAGCCTCTTGTAACTAACATGCCTATAAAATTATTTTTTCTGGAGAAAAGAGAAGACAATAGTCTTAAGTAGCACAAGGAAAGCTGACAAGCAACTCAACCCTGAATCTGAGAAGTGGTTGAAATGCAACAGCAAGAATAGCAGGCCAAAAGCTTTATACAGACTTTTTTCCCAGGCCCCTCTAAGTATAAAGGGAAAAGATGGATAATTTTCAGCTCAGACAGAATAGTACCAACAGAAACAGTTGCTCCTTCGGGGACTAGAGGCATCAAGTTGCACACTTCCTTGAAAAGACAGCAGCAGGAATGGTCCCTCTGACACCTGCTCTGAACAGAGGAGTGGGCTGCTTGGGGGGGCCTTTAGAGGTGAGCTCTGAGCTGTGGGGAAGTTAAAAGCCAGAGCAGAGTACAGTCCCCAGACTTCTCTCAGCAGTACCAAGTACATATTTCACCATAAAAAGGATCACCTCAAGTCTCAAGGGTGATGCTGTGGTCCCTAGGACCGTGGTGTGAGTCTCCAGGCTTGGGGACTTTCTGGTAGGAGAAGCTCAGCAAATAGGCTGGGCCTTGAGTAAGGAACAGCCTAACTCACATCATGTGAGAAGAGGTATGTGAGATGAGGATTTTGGCCAGCAGTTATTTCTGTTCTAGTTCTAATTCCAGTAAAGTATGTATATATGATGGCCACAATTGTAAATCTGCTGTCTTTTTTTTTTTTTTTTCAGGGAAAAATGGGTCCAGTGATTCTGGAAGAGATATTGGTTGTTTTAGACATTATAGTGCTTTACTTGAATAATAGCAGAGCAGAAACTGCTTTCTTCCCTCTTAGTTCATTCAAGGTCTTCTAATCTATCTTCAGTCCTCACTGCCTCACTAAAAGCTCACATGACTTCTGCTTGACCAAATCCTGGAAAATGGTATTATTGCCCTTTTCTGCCATTAGCAATTGCCTCCTCCTTCAGCTCCAGCAGCAGTCATTTACCTAAGTCTCCAGTCATTCACATGAAGAATTGTTCTTAGGCAGACTTTTCCTTGAGATCTCAGCAGGTTTTGTGTCTCACAGGCAGGTGTTCTCCTGACAGACATTAAAGATGCTTCCATGACACCTGCCTGCAGGCTGCTGTGGCTCATAATGCTAGGAAGGAGTGAGTCACAGTGTCACCACAAAGCAGGTGACATACAAACTCCTAAACTGTACATGGTGCTTCTCTGAGGAATAAAACCAACCAACAAACCAAAGCAAACAACCCCTCTGCTCCTTCTTCTTGTAGAAACTAAAAATTGATTAATGTTTTGGCAACAACAAGCAACATTTGGAGTTTCCTCTGTTTTCATTGAACTAAATAACAAAATGCACTGAGAGAAACGGTTTTAAATCAGGCTCTTACAGAAGACATCTCTTTACTCACTGCAGAGCTGGGAATATTTCTCTCCAAAATGTATAAAACCTTAAATAAAATCTCATGTAACAAAACAGTGATTTTAACTCTGAATTGTTTTCCAATATCTGGCTATAGAGAAATAGTCACTGGTGTTGCATTCTTAAATTGAAGTTATAAAAGATAGATAAAGAAGTAATATCTAAATGGATATCAGTGGAAAATGGGATTATTTAAGGAGACTCCTCTCTTAGGTGGATAAAAATAAGATATTCAGGTAATTTTCAAAATGCAAAGCTATCTTATACAATGGAGACAGCTAAAAAGTACCATTTGCTAGCCTGCAGAGAGTGATTTGTAGTCATCAGGATCCTGCAGGTAATTGAGGATATCTGCATCAGCATATTCTGCATTACTGCAAGAATATTATTGTAATGAAGCAGGGCGAATGTATGACTGTAATTGCCCTCTAGTGCACAGCCCTGGAACTGATCCCAGCTGTGGCATAGGACTGCACTGCTCATGAAAGGAAAAAACATCCTGAAAGGAGTCTGAAATGGGGGAAACAAACCCAAAGCCTAGCGGCATCAGGAAACTCAGAGTAGCAATGGATGTGTTAAGGGAGGGAATCCAGCCATGTGCACCAAACCCATCCTGTTGTCTGAACCAATGCACAGTAAGTGGGGATGACTGGCTTTAAAACCTCAGGGCTCCTCCAAACCCAAATGCTAACACAGTCATGGCCATTAGGAGCCTGGATAACCATGGGCCTCTTGTTCTGCATCAATTCCAGTTGTTTGCACAGGGTCATGTTTCATGGGAGGCTCAGGGTGCAGTTCCATAACACTTCAGTAAAATCTGATATTTCTGTTTGTGCTGATAAAAAATTAAGTGTTCTGAAAGTGCTGATTCTTTCCTCAGATGGGCAAGAGAATGCATTTATTCCACATGCAAATCACAAGCAAAGTCCTCCCTGTGCTAGTAAGCAAACCTTGAATGAAAGTTCACAAGGGAGTTCATTCCACCAGACATTGTGTTGGATACTTTCTTTCTGCTACTTGTCACTACGTAAAATTTAATGACATTGCAGAGTGCAATATCTTGACTCTTTATGTTAATGAATTTTTGACAACTTCTCTAGCTCACATACATGTCTCACTAGCAGTTTGTTCACAGATATGAGCCCTCCGTTGATCCTGTTACTGTGTCTAGTGTTCTAGTTAATGTGTTTCACTGCACTTCTGAATAACAACCTGGGTTCAAGTTGTTAAATATAGTTAAAATCTTTCCAGTGTAGGATGAAGTCTGGAATCCTTCAAGTCAGTGGTAAAGTTCCTATGGACTTTCACAGAATTTTGGCCATAGCAATTTCTGCATATGGCACCCCTTCACTATTTGTCCTTACCTAAGACCTCATCAAAGTTTTAAATCTGCCAAAGCTGTGTCTGGAATTTACATTCTTATTGTTAAGGTCTACAAATTTTCCAGTCATCCACTTAAAAGAAAAAGGTCAATTTCTGCAGATAATGTTCCTGCTTTTCTCACCATTGTTCTTCTTTTCAGAAATAAAAAATACATTTCCAGTGCCGTAGACCCTTTCCACAATAGCGTCTAAGAAATGGCCTCTGTGACCAGACATTTGCAGCAAAACTGTGTTGCTACATTTAAATTGCCAAGACTCAGTAGCCAGCAAGTTAATAGAGTTCTATTATAGTTGTGACACATGAATTCTACATTGTTATGGTAATGGCATTTTTCTTTCTTCCCTTTGAAGTAGCAGAGTAAATAAAAAGAATATCTCATTGGTCTCAGAATGGCGACTCTGCCTTTGCTCTGCATAACTGCAGAAGAAATCAGAATTGCATATGAAAAAATTAAAATGTCATATACCTCATTCAGTGTTCCTGCTAACTTAACAAAGGTCAGAGCTAAACCAAAGCATCTGTAAGCATTAACTTCAAAATTAGTGAAGGGAAGTATAAATAATACTTTACCTGGCCATCAGCCATAACATCCAGGAAGCTGGTCTTCTGATTCAAGGATGGCCTTGGGGCAGGATGCAGATCAGCAGAACTGTGCTCTGAAAGCGTCATGGTGGTTTACTGTTGTAGTAAAAATATAATATTGTTCCTTCATATAGTCATCATAAAATATTACAGCTGACCAGATGGTGGAGCAATTACATTTCCATAGTTCTAAATGGCTATTTAGCTTATCCACTCATGAACTGTTAATTAAAATTGGAAAATATATAATTTACCTTCAAAGAGAGGCCATAACTTTAGAGGATATGCTTACACAAAGACTCAAAAATGTTAATAAACCAGAGACCCATTTCCTTTACCTCCCCACATAAACTAATAATCAACAAACAAAAAAGGCTTTGACAATAGGGCAGTGACATAAACAGATGAAAGGTAGGAAACTCAGGGAGCTGAGCTGTGCTGAGACCACGTGTGCAGCACATCAGTTGTTTGCTGCAGATCTGAACCCCTCCAGCTGGGTGGGTGAACACATGCTGCACTGAGGATCCCTCACACATGCACAGGAAGATGGGCTGCTGTGAAAGCAACCCCCTCCTGCAGAGCCAGAGAGCACTGACACAGCACCCTGTGTGCCAGGTCAAGTTTCCATAATTCTGCTGCAACACAGACAGTTTGTAGGTTCAGCTTTATGTAATGGCTAACCAATGTGCTATTAAATTCTACTGGAAGCTAGGGTTTCATTTAGCCAAGGAGATTCACAATTCAAAATCCTTGTCTATTAGGGTAATGATATATTCCTATTTTGTTATAAAGTGAATTTTGTGTCATTCCCTTGATACAGGTACACTAGAGCTCATTCATTAATAAACAAAGGAGTCTTAGTGCTGAAGTGAAGAAGACAGGGGAGGTTTTAAGGAAGAAGTAATATCCTTTATTGGACAATCTAAGTTTAATGGAAAACAAAGAGAAAACTCTTCTTTACTACTAAAACAGACAAGAGCAAAGCTCTAGTAGCTTAATGCATTTTCTTTAAATCTATCTCTTCAGTTAATTCAGCTTTCCTGAGTATCGCTGTGTAGGCTAACCTAAGGCTTCTGGAGACAGAGCTGGGAAGATCCCACCCAGCCCCCAGAGGAAGGTGTGTGAGTCTCAGCCCTTCTGCAGTGTCAGTGCTCTGAAGGGGTGAAGCACAGGCTCCCCACCCTGTCCAGCCCCCAGCCACGCTGTGCCCTGTGCTTCCAGAGGGCAAGGAGGATGTACACGCTCGCTGCTTCAGTCTCTGCTGTGCCTCCTGCTCCTCTCCCTCCTCTGCTGAATCATGATCCTATTTCTGCTGAAGAGCTGCAACTGCAAAAGCTTGTTTGGGCTTCTCTCTGCCCATGGACCAGGAAAGCTTTTATTGTCCATTAGGTTAAAAATACCCAAATCCTGAATAAGTAAATAGAAAAAAAAAAAAAAAGAGGAAGGGAGACATAAGTCTCACCCACGACCCAGTGACTTCAGGCATCAGAAGAGCTCTGTAGTTAATATGACCTTGGTAACCTGGATTTGTTGAGACAAAGCAGACTTCAATAATTGGAGTTTGAGATGTCATTTGAAAACAATTAACATACTAAATGATTTTATAATTTACCTACAGGGGTTGTTCAACACATTGTTGATGATTTCTATTCATTTGATTTGTCAGTTATTTTTCCTCCTGTTAAATGTAAAATATTTGTAAGACCTACAGAAGGGACCTAGACACACCCTACTATAACTGCAACATTGATATTCAGGAGGAATCGTCCAAGTTTGTAATTTACACTTTTTCAAAGGATTTCTGAAGTGTCTCAAAGTACCCTACAACAATGCTTTGAAATATATTAAATCATATGTTAGAAATAATATTCTTATCCATTATGGAATATCTATAACTTAAATTCTCTCTTATAAAGACCACTCTTTAAGTCTTGTCCCCTCTTTCCAATGTTGTGCCTGGCCTTGCTCCAGACCTTGTGCTGTGCTGCACCATCACTCTCAACTCATGGAGCAGCCTTCCTGTGCCTCCCTGAAGGGGAGATGGCAGCATGGCTTTCTAAGTCCAATGAGCAAGAACACTGCTCTTTCAGAGGACAGGTAAGATACTTGACTCCCTGGGATATCTCCAGGGCAGTCATTGTAAGAAAATAAAATGATCAGGTAAGGAAACTTGTTTTTTTCCTTGCTGTGGCAATTTCTGAATGCAAACCCAGAGGAAGAGCTCCTCTCCACAGTTTTCCTCAGCTTGAACCTCACTAAGATTATTTCCTGATGATTCCTTGGACTTTCTTTGTCATTTCCTGCTTCATGAATCCCTTCCTTTTATGTTGTGGCTGTTCTATAAAAGTACCTCAGGTAGTTTAAACTCTGCTGTGGATGGCACTACAAGCATGTAGTGAACCAAGCGCCCACATTCATATCCAAAGTCCTGGATAGTCTTGTACAGCCTGTCCTTAATCTGTTTTTTACCTCCATGGCTTCACTCCCCCATTCATGAAAGCTAGGACATAATGTAGATATTAAGAACTAAATTTCTTATAAGCATTAGAAGGTACATGCTTTCAATGAAAATAAGGGATAAAAGTAGAACTAGCTGGTGCCTCTTTTTTTTTTTTTTTGGTCTGTAATACTTCATTAAAGGAGAAGAGAGTCTGAGCTCCAAGAGAAAAGCCAGCTCAAGCCTTGACACCAAGGAAGGACAAGTGATTTGGTTTCTATTTTAAATACTTTGTTTATAGTGAGAAACAAGTGTATTTGGTCTAGCTGTTTATTACAGAAAATGCATCTTTAAGTAGGAGCTATACAAAACGTACTAGTGCTCAAAAATTCCAGATTTAGGAGAGCTATTGTTAGCATTGGACAGAAATACTTAAGGACACAAATTGCAGGTATCAGCTTCACTTTTCTTCATCCAAGTTACTTCATGTTGAATTACTTCAGGAAGACTTTGATAGACATTTTTTGTTCAGTAGTTTTTGCTCTCATTTGGCATTTACTGAAGTAGGGTATCCACATGGCATTGTGTGCTTTGAAGAGAACAACTGAAACCACTGTATTGAGAGAGTCTGTGGGTATGACCTTTTGCAATATGTTAACAGTTCCACTTGCAGACTATTTGCAGGAATCGGTTTTCCTTTCCTTCACTTCAAAGCTGGATGCTGAATAATATGACTCTTCAATTCTTCTGACTGGGTTTTTCTGTTCGCTGGAGATTGACTCATTTCCTGTATTTGAATAAGATAGTAAAAGTGGATATAAAATATTCTTTTGCAATTGTAATCAGAATAGCTCTCAGTGCTGATATTAATAGTGAATTCTAAGACTGCCTGATAGCAGCTGAGTTTATAGTTTCATGGGCTAGATTCTGCCCTCATTTATTTAATTGTAAAACCAGAGTAACTCCCAGAAGTCAAAAGAGTGAATTCTGCAGATACCAGTGGTCTGCCTCTTGCTGTATTTCTTTTGTGGTTGTGGGGGGGTGACATCATCAATCTGGATGTATGAATTGGTGCATAGATGAATCAGACATTCTCTAAACTGAAACTTCTGCCTTTTGGATTAATTTGTTTAAGGAGATCCATTACTTGACTGCTGTTCTGACTCAGGTAGACCTTATTTAAACTCTATCACCTCTATTGGCTTTATCTGTCATTTCTCGCACTGCAGTCTGTCCAATCTTCTCCAAAACACTGAAGCATGAAAACCTGCAGAATTCAAAACAGGTAAGAAAACAACAGGAAGAAATAGGTATCTTTTATCAGTGTGGCATGTGGCTCTTGGTACTTTTAGAGAGGCTGTTGAGCAAGAGCTCTTTTGGAATGCAGTTTGTCTGTTAATTCTTGATTTTGCCAGCTGCTCTGTTGCTCCAGACTTTGCAGAAGTGTGTTCATATCAATGTGTGCATGTTTGAAACAGTGTGGGAGTATCTCACGCTGAATCATGTTTTGCTGGCAAGACTTCAGAGGTTGAACTGCAAAGTATAATTGAATTTTGTCTTTTTCCTTAATTCCAGTCAGAATTGTTCCTTTGGCACACCTGCCCTCAGCATACAGGAGAAAAACATCAAGCCAGTAACACATTGGAATTTCATGATCATCCCATGCCAGTTGCTCCCTCTTCTGATGCAAAGATCTTCCATGGCATCTGCAGCTTAAAGCAGGAAGAGGACCAAAGCAAGCAAAGGAGAGCAATCTCTGCCTGAAGGCTCAGCCAACCACTGAAATGCACATTTGTAGTTACTCTTTGGTCTCAGAGAAGTTAGGCATTAAATATGGGGCTTCACATTTCTACATCGGTGCCCCAATTCTGCAACAACTCAAAGATACCTTTGGTATCTCTTTTGTGGGCTAAAGAATGTGAGTTATCCTGGTGATCTGCTTGTTTTATAGTATGTGTTTCCCATGTTTCAAAGATTGCCATTTCACATTATAAACCAACCTTCTAGGAGAGACAGGGATGAAAAATCCTCCGAATTAAACAAGTTACCAGAAATCTTATTACTAGATTCATTAAAGCCAACATTTAAGTGACTTTCCTTATCTCAGTATCTTACTCAGACATATGTTAAGAATATCATTGGGCTTTTGAATGTTTCTAGGGATGCAAGAATGTTCTGCAAGCTCCTGTTTGGTCTCAGTGGTCTGAAGGAACTACAGAAATTATGGTTAAATGCAGTTCAGCTTTCTTCTGTACTCCTGGGCATTGCAAATGAGCAGATTTGAAGCATGGTTACAGTCTGTTTATTTAAACTCAATTTGGAAGCAATGCCATGCAAAGTGTTTAAGATGGTGCTGTGACCAGATCCAAATCATATCAGCCCTATGTTTAGACCAAGAGGACAGAAACAGTAATTTAGACGCAGGTCTCACGTCCAAGGTTTTGCATATCCTGCCCCTGGTGTCTGCATGTCCAGTGGATTTCGGAAATCTTCATGAAGGAACAAGTTTTAGGGAAAAATATTCTGATTATATGGGCCAAGATTTACAAAAGTTACTTTTGATTAAGTTTTGGGCCAGACGTAGATGTCACATCATAGGAAAGACATTTATGGGACTCAGGTTCACAGAGGTTCCTACAAGGTGTGACAGAGATGATGCTTTCTGTGTACTCAGTAGACCAATTACAAGCCACGTTCCACTGGCACCTTCTGAGAGAAAGGCAATTTGGTGTTGAGGTCCTGTTGGAGAGTCCACAAAGGTCAGGGAAGTTCAAGGCTGTCTATTGCCACACTGCAGTCAGTGTGGATGATGTACAAACTTCATGCAAACTCAGTTTCTCAGCTGGATCTCTGGCTCCTGGGCCTTCTTCATGATCCTGAGAGCACGACTGGCAAGACCAGTGTTAATGTGACTGCCTCAAATCCTTACCCAGTGCTGGGCCCACTGCCTGCTCTTGCAGCCCTCACAGCACCATTCATCTGGCTGAGGGCCCTGCTCCTCTTGGGAGGAATTCTGCCTGGAACAATGAGTATGCCCCACACATGCCAAATAATAATGAGCTACTTGATTACCTAAATGGAACTGTGGGAAGTAGGGCTGATGGACCTAGCTGAATGCCAGATCATTATTAAAGCTGGGTTTGGAAATGACACCATTTCAGTGTGTCATCTCTTGGCAGACTGCCTGCTCAGACGACCCTTGCAAGGGATCTCACTGGGGGCTGCTGTAGATTGGAGAGCTGTCAATTCATGTGAGGAGGTCTACAAGGCAGAACTATTTTATTAATGGAGTGTTTGGCTCTTTTGGAGGCTGTGGGAGAACAAGGAGGCTTCACCAGTGCTCTTCTCACCTTGTGTGAGACGGGGCAATTGGAATTGGTCCAGTGCCTGCAGGAGCTTGTAATCATAGCAGGGAACAGTTAATGTGATGCTTTCCAATATGTCTTGAGGGGATGGAGGACTTCTTGCCCAAAAAGAAAATACTATTATTTGTGTTTTGGATGTCATATATAGGTATCAAATAAAACTTAATTCAGGAAGAATTTGCATGCTAAAATGAGTTTGGCACATACAACAAAATGCACCAATGGACATCATCTTACATGGAGTAAATCAGGTGCAGCCATTTTTAAATGATGTTTGTCTCCTTTGGTCTCGACTGTGAATGCAGTTATATTTCCAAATATGTACTTGCTGATGTTTTCATTTCTTCAGTGCTGATGACATAAAAGATCTTTGCACTGGGTATGCTGTTTGCTGAGGAAAATTCCACTTGAACTCCAGAGGAATCTGAAGAATTCTGACAGAAAGTTTAAGGGGGCAGGATTTTACTTTGCACTCTCTCTTGACTTCGGTCTGCTCCCTTTGAAAACAGCCATAAAGCTAACATTGATTTAAATGGATGGGTAAGTAAATTGATCCTGATTGTTTTGGGAAGCCCTGCCCTGAAAATTCTGACTTATCAGAACTACTGATTTTATTTCTATGCTAACATTGTGCCTTAAAATTCAAAAAGAATGACCTGCCTTCTTAGATCCTTATTATTATGAATTAAGCTCATTTATTATAATATTTTTAATGTGCAATGGTGCTTCCCTTAGATTTGTAAAGACTGGAGAAAGTAATGCTTTCAAGAGATTGCACCCAGCAAAAAGAAAGAAAACACTGTGCTAGTGTAGAAATAACTTTTTAAAACATATTGGAACAGGTCTTGATAGTTAATTTTATGTACATTTTAAGAAGCAGTGCATAAATAGACACCACATTAGTTTAACATAAAAATTTGAATTAGATGGTTAAATTATTGAAATAAATAATTTTTACCCAACAATTTTTTTCTGCCTGAAACTTCATTTGTTGGATAAGTTAAAATATTTTTGCCATCTGTTTGAATCGCACTTTGTAATTTCCTGAAAAACAGAAAATTATGTTCCTAATAGTTGTAATATGTGGGAGAGGTTTTGCTTAGCACTGCAGAATGAAAGAGTTGCTGTACTTCCAGAGCTCTACTCTAACAGGTTTTGTTTTAACATGGTCGAATACAAGTTATTTTCACCCCATGGAAGAAGGAATGTTGCTCTTGTTTTTAAGGAAGGGACATGCATTTTGGAGAAAAAGGTTGATATAATTGTAGCTAAAATAATTGAGGTCTTAGTGAGGGAGTTCACAGCTGGAAAGTTTTTGGATGGATGGATGGATGGATGGATGGATGGATGGATGGATGGATGGATGGATGGATGGATGGATGGGAAAAAACCAAGTAGAGGACAGAGCCCTGATGTTAAGCATTGGTGACATTGCCACTGAAAGAAGAGAGGGTTTTTTCCTATTTGCCCTTGAAAAAGAGCCTGAAGTTAAAAGGAGTTACAAAAAAAATCTGTGAAATCTGTGAAATCTGTACATTAAAAAAAGTCTGTCTACTGTAAGAGTGTAAAGAGGTACCATCTTTTCCAGTTTACCAGAAGAAGATGAAGACCAGGCATGACTGTCATCTGTAATTTCTACAGAGAAATGATTTCTAACAGCCCAGGGCTCTTGAACTTTGCAGACCAAGACACAAGTAGGTAGGAGATATCCAGGCTAAAAAAAGGTGGTGTTATGATAATGCTAATTAACTTTCAGAACAACTTGCCAAGAGATAGAGTAGATTTTCTGTAATGTGAAATCTCTAAATAAGAGATTCTCTAAGAAAATCCACAGGAATTACCAGCTGAAAACCTCTGTCCAATATCACACAGGGCATGGATTAAAATAGTCCTTTCTGCTGTAAATCTGTGCATATATATTTTAGATAGAGATGACCAAAAAAAGAAGAGGATGGAAAGATGCAGAAGTTGACAATAGAATTATCTGGTTACTGCAGATTTCATGCTTTAATAATCAGTCTTTGATTATATTCTTTCAGGACTGATCTTTAAAAGGCTCAGGCCTTTAAAATTAAACTAAATCAAAAGATAATGTAGCTGAAGGGATCTGCCATAAGATAGATTTTGTACATAAGGCACAGCCACAAGCGCTGAGGCTGGGGAGGGAAAGTGGAGGATTTGTGAATTAGGATCAGGCAGCCACTCTGCTTATCTTTGCTGGGTTTTTCTAAAGCTATAGATTCCAAAGGGAATGCATTATATTTATATAGACATATAGAAAGAGGCTTTCTCTCTGAACAACTCCTAATGCAGGTGAAAACCATGTATTGATTACTTAAAGAAAGTTAAAATAAAAGCAATTTTCCCCCCATTTCCACACATTGCAGCTTTTGGCCTATCCACTCATAGCTAAAAAAGCATTCTTTCCTGATAATCAAGCTTCAGCTGTCTGAATTTCAGGCCGAGCCTCTCATCTTGAGCTTTGCTGAAGAGCTTCTTTAATTAACCATTATACCACAGATGTTATTGATTTTTTTTTATTTTTTTTTCAAATCTGGTTGAAACATCATTGTGCTGGATCGTCGCCAAGATGAAGGCCTGAATTTTTTGTGCACTGCTTTTACTCCTTCTGCATACCTTATTAGTCTCCACGTCTGTTAAGTGCAACCCTTAGTATTGACTCAGAAAATATCATTGATTTTTAGCCTTGCAGCCGTGATCTAAGGGCTCCTAATTTGGAATGTGGAAACCAGAGTTCAGCGAGAAGCTGTATTACTGTACACTTCCTACAAGTAAGACCTTTCACTCTCTTTACCTTTTTTTTTGCCAGACTTTTGATGTGGTTTAAAGTTCTTGGAATGTTTTGTTGTTTTTTTTTTCCCAAGAGGATTAGAGCAACATCTTCAAGATGCTGTTTATGTGTGTGTAAATAAACATATGTTTATATATATTACCAAAAAAAAGAGTAAATAAAAGGTTTGATCTGTAAAGGTGCTGGCAAGCACAATTTATAATGAATTCAGCCAGGCAGTGGCAGCTGAATTCCTTTCCAAACCTGTTTGCTCACATTTAGCAGCATAAGTATAATTCTGTGAGAGAAATTTTGCTGCCCAGCTTTCAATATTTTGGTGGCATTGTTTTAAATTTTTAAATAACTTTAAGTGACTGTACTTTTTTCTTTTAGTCTGTCATTGGGATACTCATGTCAGTTTTTACAACTGTAACATCTTTGGACAATCTAATTCTTGAATTTCAGGACTCAGTTAAATCATTGCTGGGGGGAAGGGTTTGTGCTTTAGCTATGTCCAGCCTTGAGTAATCTCAGCCTTCCTAACAACAGCACATTCCTTTCAAAACACGTCTTCCTCCGATGGTGAATTCAAGAACTAAAAGTACGACAATAGGTTCCTAAATTCTGATAAGATTTCTCTGAGTTTAGTGATACGTTATTTAAACATAATTTGAAGCTTTTAAAATACTGTAATGGCACCTTTTGACCTTTCCAAAATCACATGGAGCGAGAGATGGTGAAAAATGTTTATTTACTCTGCAGTAGAAGCTAAATCCCCGTTCCTCCTTAGAACCGGTAGTTCTTTTATACTGGGTAACTCATGCATGGCACTTCCATTCTTCAAACAAGAGCTAGACAGTCCTACTTGAACTGCAGAAACAATGACCTGCAGTCTATCCTATGCCTGAGTGATAAACAACAATGCAGACCTCTTGACAAGCTCTGGCATCAAGCGTGGAGTCTTGCAGCTCAACATGTCTGCTGAACAGAAGTTAGAAAAAGAAAAGATCATCTTGTAAACAATTAATTAATGTTTGTCATGAATTATCATTTTTACTTCCTTCTCAAGAGGCTCAAAGGGAATAAAAAGGCATTTTTGCAGGTGGTGGCATTCAAAGTAAGGGCAATCAAATGTTTGAGAGCAGTGGCACAGCACTTTGAGTCTCTAAGGGTGAATGGTGCTAGGATTAGAGCACAGCAGGGGGTTGAGGGTTTCAGGTGTGAAGCTTAATGTTTGTGATCAGCAAAAAAAAGTCTTGAATTTATCTAAACTGCTCTTCTGCTAACAGTACTTCTAGCACATAAATGTTCTGAAAGTGACAAGTGTTCTCATTGCTCTTCTAATGCAAACATGATCTGCATTTGAAAGATGCATCCCTTTTGCCTAAATTAGAATGTGCATCACAAAGAGCGTAAGATGATGACCCAAAAACAGTTCTTTACACACACACACACACACACACACACACACACACACAGTCTCTTACTCTCTTTTACCTTCCCCCCCTCTTTCAATTCAAGATACCAAAATGCAAACTTCCACTCCTTTTTACACAGCCACAAGAGCTGCCGCTCTGTCCATTATTCCGCCTGCACCGCAGGTTTGTAATTAGGATGCTTTACCACCGGTGCTTCAGTTCTTATCTAGCATCATTCACACAGAGTTTCGTGTCTTTGCAGCGCTGTGCCGAGCAGCTCAATTTTATTTCGGTCAAGCAGTTTTCAGGGATTTTATGCTGTGACATCCTAACGCATGCACACTCTTTCCTCCTCCTCCTCCTGCTCATATTGCTGAGCACCACAGAGAAGATAGCATGATAGGAGTCCTAGCAATAAGTTAAAGCTATTCTCAGGGTATTAGTGGGTTTAGGACTTGTGTAGGACATTTGCTAACCCTGGGAAAATAAAAAAAAATTGTCTCAGTAAATAAGACTGATAAACAGATGGTACAGATTATTTTCTGTCCCTCCTAGAACCATCTATTTTGTTATTTTAGAAAGCAATTTTCCTCTATTTAGCAGTAAATAAAATCTCTGTAAGCAGAAGGAATCTGTCCCTAAGAAAAGAAGCATTGGGCAACATAGGGTAGAAATGAAAGCAACAAACAAAAAAAGCTCTCAAATATATGTATAAATGTAGGAAAACCTTCATGGATCCTCTATTTTTGCTTCAAATGTTTTCACAATGCAATATGCTGCTACAATTTGATATCCAGAGGGAATTTGCTGCCTTGTAGAATTTGAGAACTATTGAGGCAGTCTGCATTGTAACCATAAAGGTAACTACATATATGTATATATAAAATCCTACACCTCAATTGAAAACTCAGAAGAGAGTTTATTTGCTTTACAGCCCTAAGATGGCCCCAGAAGACCAGGTGAATCAGGTTTCAGTTCATTAGCTTGTCTATTTGTAAAATAAGATTTTTAATTGGTGTGGAAGCCAATTGTCTGGGGATTTTGATTTTTGTCTTTAATGAATAAAATAATTTCATGAGCTACTGTGAGATATAAAAGAAAGAGGGATAAGGTAAAATAGCTACATTTTTTCCAGTCTCTCACATAAACAGATATGAACTGACAATAATTGATTAGTACATGTTTTCATCAGCTAACATCTTAAGTTCAAGGACTGGATTTCTATTCACCCTGAGGTCGTTTCACCTCTATTTGGCAGAGTGTCAGGGGCTCCATGACACAGCACTTTCTCAGCAGAAAAATCTCTATTTGTCAAAACAAATTAGCTCTAATCCATGCTGCAGAAATGCCTGTTTCCATGCAGGGGTGGCAGGAGAAAGCATCTCCAGTTCAGCCCAGGGTGATGCTCTGTGGCAGTAACCAATCAGAGTTCTCACTCCACTTGGTTTAGGCAAGGGTCTGGACATGATCTTCACTATCCAGTAAATCTCTAAATCCCTCTTTTGAGTGCCCATCAGCTGGAGCTGGCTGGAGGGAGTCTCTGTCTGTATCTCTGGTTTGGAGTTGTTCCTTTTTGGCTCGTTCCTGACCCTCACTCAAGCAGGGGGCTGATCCCAAGGAACCATTCATGTGGTCTTATCCTTCCTTGCTCATTCTTTTTTGTTTGTTTGCTTCATGGAGAAATAACTAAATAAGAAAGAAAGGTCTCCCTGAATCCAAGTAAGTAATGGGGAGTTTGCAGCTCAGGAAAAGTTTTCTGACCAGCTTAGAGCAAGTCCCACACAGTTCTGAATAGAGAACCCATGACTTGTGCCCCCACTTTAAGGACCCTTTCACACCATGGAAGTGACTCAAGGGGTCCCAGAAAGGACAGGGCTCTGGTGCAAAGTGTTTCTGCTAGATTTCTCTTTGCTGTCTGCTTGTTAAGGTGGAGGCAGGAAATAAAAAATATTAGAAAGTGCTGCTGGGCTGTTTGTTTGTTTGTTTGCTTGCTTTTCCCCCTCTCTTGTGCTGCCCCTCCTCTTCTGATTTCAAACTCTTCTGGAATAACTCACCCTCCCACTCTCAGAGGGACTGATGTTTGGGGGGGGGGGCTGAGCTGGGACCTTTCCTCTCCGTTGGTCAGGCCCCGTGTCAAAACACTCCCGACTCCTGGGAAGTCAGCTCGGCTCAATCCCGAGGCTTGCCAGTGCCAGTCAGCTGCTGTTTGAACTAAGTCCTGACCGCAAAATCAAAAGTGGGTCCAAAGAAAGCTGTAAACAGTGTGCAATGAGCCATTTGAAGGCAGCTGATGCCTCATTTGGGGTGACATGTTGTGGCTGATGAGTGTGGATGATGTGGGGTTTTCGATAAGTGCCTCATCAGTATCCTCATCATGATCGTGTTGCTCAGCCACGGCGTGTGCCCTGACTTGATTGTAATTGCCTGAATCTGCTCCTGCTGCTCAGGAGCGCACAGTAATATGCAATAAAACAGCAAGAAGTGAATGTTAACCATCTGAGTTCTGACATGGCTGCTTGCAGTTCAAGTTTTCCATTAAGGACAAAAAAATCTATATAGACATACAAATATGGATATATAATTGCATGTTTAGAATAATTATTGTTTGTATATGCAATAAACTCGTTTTATAAATAATGCATGATGGTCATATACAGATACATAGGTTGTATACATCTTCCCCTGACACCTGTCTATGCTGTATACAAATGAACATCACATGCTGATGGTGTGTGGGTAAAGAGCAGAGGGATGAAAAGCATCAGGACCATACTATGATCCAAATTTTTGGAAAACTAGGGAGAACCTGTGGCTAAATCTATGCGTAGTCTTTATAAATCTTAATAACACGTGTGCATACAGATAAGTAATTAATTTTTAGATGCAATTAATCTACTCATGTAAATGTATGTGTATGTGTGTGTGTAATTGTGCAGGTGTGTCTGGGTGGGGTAAGGTACACATGCATATGTGCTTTGTACCACTAAATTAATCTTTGCAGAGAACACAATTTATTTTCGCAAGTTAGCTGGTTTGGATTAATTCCATAGCAGCACTGGTTGGGAAAAGAATCCCAAAACAGCCAACAACAACAAAAAGCACACCCCGCCCCGCCCCCCAAAAAAACCCACAAAACCAAAACCAACCAACCAACGAACCCCCCCCCCCAAATCCCCTCAAATAAACAAACAAAAAAACTTAGCAAAACAAAAAAACCCTGACAAAAACCCCACCAAAAAACCTCACAAGCCCACCCCCCAAAGAAGCCCAAAAAACAAAACAAAGAAAACCCCAACCCCCAAACTTCCTGGACCCTATGCCGGTGAGTCTGACAATGCAAAGTACTGAGAAATTTTGCCTGGGGGAAGCCTTTCAGATCAGAGACTTCTCTAAGGTGGGAACTGTCATTACCCTGTTGGGGTCCCAATGCATGAGAGGGGTTCCAAGGCAGTGTGTTCATGTCCATCAGTGACACGAATGTTGCTCTTGAATTTAAAATTATTCTCAGTTCCAGTTATAGGTCAGAAAAGTAATAAACCAAGGACGTTATGGTTGTATGACTGCAATCTCTGGTGTCTCAGAGTGTAATACTACACCCTGGCAGTCAATAGCTTTGGGGTTCCTGTACACAGCTGGGCTTTTTTCAACGCAGTTTAGAGAGTGTTTAAATAATAAAATTTACACAAGCAAATTCTGTTTGCATTCAGTTAATGCTTGATGGATTGAACATGTGGGTTTTCCTCATCACAACTGTGTTATTTAAGCATCTCAGTAAAAGTGCAGAAAAATGTTTTGGAAATGTTATTTGCAGCTGTGGTTCCTACTGTGCATCATCCTGCCTGCTCTGTGGCTGCATACGGAGGGTGCTGCTGTAACGTAGGGGTCCTGCCACACTGAGACAGAAAGAACAGTGTTAGAGTGAAGGTGGATAGGAAGGAGGTTCTTATTTGCAGACCAAAATCAAGATTTTTTAAAACCCTTTAAAAATAGTTCACTTTCCACAATTCAAGTGGAAATTGCACTGTGTTGGAAATGTCCTTAAAATCTTCATTATAGAAAACAAATCTATACAGATTAAACACTCTAAGTCTGACCATTTGAGAGGTAAGACAATCATTGTAATTATAAATACTTCTGTTGTCATGTGTGATCAAGTGGTTTCGCTGTTGTAGCTTAAATATATTAACTTTAACCCTTTTTAATTACGGATTTAGCACAATGGTGACAGAATCCCTGCTAGAATCCTGCATTCTCCCTGGGCCTCTCTTTATGCTCAAAATATGTAGACAAATAGAGAGAAATTCCAAGGAGGATAGAAAACATGACTGAGAAGTTGGAAGGATGTTTTTGTGAGGAAAGATTAGAAGAATGAAATGGGCAGCTGTAGTTAAATGGGATTAAAAGCAACTAATCTGCACAGTTTCTATAGTTTCAGGGGATGAAATTTATAATTTCTCTTAAATTAACTATGCTTCATTCTCCAAACTTTTATATCAGATATCTGATTACTGCCTTAGTTGTTAAAAAATAACTTATTCTATCAACAATTATGATTTTTCATAATTTCAGGAAAAGAACCTGTGTTCGTTCAACAGAGCAAAATGATAACAAAGGGATGGGTTACGGCTGGGTACAAGCATTCAGGGTGTTCAGATGAGGAGTGGCATTTCTTGACTTGGTAAATATTGATTCTGACTATCAGAAGAGAGAATTTTTTGAAGCTGATGATAGCTGGGCACAAGCCCAGATTTCCTCTCATTTGCAGCTACATGTAGCAAAGCAGTTTTTTGGAAGGGAGACTAGGATCTCCCTTGCAAGAAACACAGACAACAAATCTGGATTAAGAACTGGGACAAGATTTAGTGAGAGCAACCTGACAGCCACAAGTTACACAGGAATTCTTGCATTTAGTAATTTTTCTTCTCTTAATTTTTTTAATAAAGTGTGCATTTCCTCACATGCACACAGGCAGCATTGCATGTGATTTATTATTATCCTTAGAAACTATATTGAGAAAAATTTCATTGTGAGTTTTTCCAGGAACTTTCTAGACATTCAGAAAGAGGCAGCATATGTCTTGAGATGTTTTTTTTACTAATTTAAATTAATCCAAAAGAATTTAAAATAACTCAAAAGCAACAGATTTATACAAGCATAAACCAGAATTAATTAAATTATGAATAGTAACCCACATCTTGGCTCTTCCTGAAATCTAAATAACAAACAAATACAAGGAAGATGCAGCCTACTGTGAACTGGATGTTTTGTTAACATTACATGATTAATGCATCTTCACAAGAGAAATTCTCTTATGAAGTGGACAAAAATGTTTTCAGATTTTGCAGCTTCTACTTAAAACCCATCACAAAAAAATGAGGTTTTTTTCTCAAGCTTAGTATAGCATCAGGACTCCTTTGCATAAAAGAAACACTCCCTAAAAAAAGAAAAGATAGAAAGATGAGTACAGAAAACCAAATAAACAAATGCAAAACCCCACCCAGGATAATAACCTATGATTCAGTATAAACCAATTGTAAAAATTATATTTCTAGCCCTTGTGTTTATAAACAAGTGTACTGGTCCAGATTTTTTAGCTCTCTTTTTCAATCTCCTGTCTAGTCCTGTTTGTGCCAGTCGGGATCAAGCAATTTGGTATGTTTGGATGCTCCCTCTAACTCCAGCCTTGTGCTCTAACCCTGTCCAGTACAGAAATGTTAATGTGGCACTTCTTGATCAAATTACCAAATAAATCCTGCCAGATCCATGCTGGGCTGCAAATTCATCCTCTCCTCCCCACTGTAATCCTCTGTTCCTACAACACAGACGGTACTACCCCCAGTTTTGTTTTCCTCTGCACGAGCTATATTCCCAGAAGGGTGGAAGGAACTGTCCAGTGGGCTAGATATGCTTACCAGATTGCCAGCCTTGAAACAAAGGAAATTTCCTGACATCTTGATTTTGTCCAAGGTAATATCGTAATGACCATACAAGGAGTTAATTATCAGTAATGGGGAATTTAATGCTGGGTAGGAAGAATGACATCAGATAAAAATATGATTGCCCAATAGTAATGTTAGGAGTCATTCACATCTCCTTGTGAGTTGAAAAAGGTATTTGAGACATAAGAAAACTATTATTTTTTAATGAACAGTAAATTAAAAATTAAACTGGGAGTCGAATTCTTAATTATTTAGAATCACACCTTTTTACAGTTTATGTGAAGATTGCAAGGAAGAAAGGTGGGCATGCTGCACCTCCAGACACTGTTTGTCCAGCTTAAGTCCTGCTCTGGAATGACTGCTAAAGCCAGCCCAGAAGAGAGTGATTTGTGGCCCATCTCCCCCAAAGGAGTTTCAAGCTTTCCCTCTTACCAGACCTTGTTTTTCCATCCCAAGCACAAGCCTGCTGCACACCTGAATCTGATTCCTTGCCAGCACAGGCAAGGCATCTCTCAGAGCACAGCAGGGCTGAGGGGGCTTTACCACTCCTTGCCCCCTTTCTGTACAAAGGCCAAATGTTTTCTCCATATTATACCCACCAGCAGCATCCCTGCCCTCCTCGGGGTGCTGCTGGGACCGTCCCCAGGCAGGGCCCTATGCTCAGAGCAGGGAGCAGAGCTCAGCCTGCACTGCCGTGCAGAGCACAGGGTCCTGCAGCTGCACTCCAGGTGAACTTTTCTCTTGCTAAATGATGGCAAGGGAAGGGAGTGTTTTCGCCTCGCTGTGGCGAGTGTTCCACCTCACCCTGAACACATGTCCCAAATATTTCCATGTTCTCAAGATAACTTCAGAGATAAGGGGTTATTTAACCCTGCCAAAATGTGGCATTTGTTCTGCACAATGTATAACTGGCAAATATTTATGCGATTAACATCTGAATTCAAGCATACTTTAGTAGCACAAAGACGTGATTAGTCTTACCAGAATATGAATTTTTTAATGGACGTGGCTCCCACTTTCCAGCAAAGATTTAATAGCTGAGTCCTGCAGAGAAGTCTCCATTTACTGAACTTTCATAGCTTTAAAAATATCCTAGGGTACATTTTCTAGCACACAGCATGGCACAACACAGAATTTAAATGAAATACAGTTTTCAAAATGAATGAACAAAGTACTGTCACTGCCCTGATCCTTTCAATTTTTTAGCCAAAATCATAGAGATGACTGGCACTGACAATGGGCATGACTCTGGTGGTTGAAAGCAGCATAATTTCTTTTCAGCCTGACGATCTGGAACGGGGGGCTAGGAGGCTCTGAGCACACCTTGGGATACCTCAGCCTTCTGCACTGCAGTGGAAATCTGCTGACATGTCCAGTATGCAGGCGCAAGGCATGGAGGCAGACAGGCTCACGCAGCAGCTTTGGAGCCTCCTCAGTCCCCATGCACACAGGTGGATGGGGCAGTGGCAATGACACAGGCTCTTCCCTTTTGCCCCACTGTGTACATCTGTGGCTTCTGCCGAGGTCCAGCTCACTGTAGGTGACTCTGCCTGCTACTCTGTGTCCCAAAGGACCTGGGCTCTCAGTACACCAGCTCTGGTAAAGTTCCTGAGCTGCAGGAGCCAGGCATTGGGACTTCCCATGAAATTCTCCCCGTTTGGTTCTTAACTAAGTGTACCTTTTCTTCCTTCATGCCATTTTCCTAAGATCAGAAAGTGGCTCCCAAGCTACATACAAGAGGGCAGAGATCAATTTGCATGTCCGTGTGTTTGAAGATATATAAACAAAAATAAAATAGCAAAATCATCTCAAATTGCAAAGCCACCCCCTTCCATTTCTTCAAACAGTTAAGTCGACTCAAAATGCAAAACTCAAAAAAACCCAAGTTGGTTTTAGGAAGAAAATCCAAGCAAACCAAAACATACATAACTTGTTTTGTCCCTAATGGTGATGAGGACAGTCAGTGGCCACAAGAATTGCCTTCCATGTGCTATTGAGGATTCAACCTACAAATCTGATACAAGTAGCTGGGTGTGCAATAACTGCAGAATCAGCATCTTGTTTTGAAAGGACTCCTGCAAACCCTGCAGGAACATTTCAGTACTAGATGGTGTTGCTATGGGCACCAAAAGGAAGCTTAATATAAGAGAAACTGTCTTAGGAATTCATGGGGGATGGGTGTAAACAGTTTACGTACATAAGAACCCGAATGTCCCTGGCACTAAAAAGCAAATAGCTTTTGGGGTTTTTTTATGCTCTGCTAATAACATTTTACTGTAGGTCTTTTCAGAGGGACAATATAAGTTGGTACTTTTTGTAGAAGTTGCTTAAAGTGAAGTATAGGTAATCAAATTCTGTAAGGTATATCTGCATCCTGTGTAGCAGGAGCGTAATGAAATCTGGATGCTACAGACATGTAATTGCTCTGTAAAGACAGATGTTAAAATGGGAACGGAAAATGAGGGAAATTAAAGAGCTGCTGTTCCCTCTAGTATTCAGGAAAGAGGATGCCACTCTGCATTTGAGTGCAGTTCAAACTTTATTCAAGAATCACATTGCAGGGGACAGGCAGATGATTTAATTCATGGCTAGATTTCTCCCATTCTGGCTCTCTTGCTGCCAGGGTAGGCTACCTAAGTGGATGAAAAGGAAAAAAAGTAACCAGTGTAGAATAACAGCAAGTATATCTCAAGACAGACAAAGAGAATGTAAAATTAAATTCTTGATGTGAAAAGAATGGGACAATGAGCCCCTCTCCCCAAGATACCTTCGGAGAGGTTCCATTTCAATGCTTTCTTTCTTGCTTGCTTGCACTATTTTCATTGATGCGTACCAAAGAAAGCCTGAATGCCTTTTATTATTTCTTATTTTCTTTTTCTTTTTACTATGTGGTATAAGTTCTTTTTTTAATATTATTTTCCTGCCAATGTTAAAGCATTTTCCATTTTTCTAGTTTGCTTCTGACACCTAGCTGTTATCAACAATGCTTCCCACTGAATCACTTCTTTCATCTATTCAGCTTCTGTTTTTTCCCTATCTCCTCTCCCCCCTTCACCAGTTTACCTCTCATTAACCCTCAGGGTTCCAAACATATTTTCTCTCTCCCAAAGATACATATTTTTATTCAGACATAAGTAATTTTTGCTCACTAGCTCCAGTTTCCATAATTCTCTGATAGAATAGCTGTGTGTAGTACATACCTTTTACAGCACGGTGAACAATAAACCCAGACAATTTATACTCGTGCATTGTACACTGTTCCACCTCACCTTTTCCCCCTCTGAACTTTATATCCACATAAAATCTCATTCTTCTTAAATGGAGGAAATATAGTTCAATCCACATGTAAAAATCTGCTTGACTAGCAGTTTTGTTTGACCAACAAAATAATTATTTTCCAAGAGTCACTTCAACTGATTGTGATATATTTAAAATCCTGGTTTATTTGCAACAATAGTGGTACATTAAGCTCAGTTTCTGCTACTTTGAGATATACAGGAGGTTTCTAGGAAACAAGATCTCTTTTACCTACACTAATATATTTACGGCTTCTTTTGAGCCATACAACTCCCTTAATTTTCTGAGGATGAAAAATAAGCAAAACCCAAGAGATCTACTGCCAGAGTTTTAGTTATAACTTTTGTTCTTGAAACCGGTGAAAGGAGCTGGAAATACACCCAGCTACTCGTGGAAAACCCTCTCTGCTATCCCTCCAATTAATTGTGTAAACCAGCTCCAATCATGAAGTCAGGTAAAATTCATATAAAGTTTTTCAAAATGTGTGTTGTGTAGCATGATATGAGAATGTAAGTTCAGATGCACACAGAGAAGGCTCATTGTTCATCCTGGTAAATACCATACAAATGTCAATAAATTTACATAGGCTTCTATAGTTAAGAAAAAATAAGATTATAAATGGGACACAATGTTAAAATCTTCAGAATTCACCATGGGTGTAAAAAGAAAACATTTTGGAAAACACATTTGTTCCTTGCTCTTCTACGTGTTATTAACATTGGCTCTAAAAAGAGATTATTCAAGAGCTATAGAAAGGTTTGCTTTGTTAATACGTTAATGGGTGTGTTTGTTGGAATCAGGTGGAAGTTTCTGTGTGTGAATATCTCGACTTCAAAACTTACAGCTGGATGATATGATGTTTCTAGAACACAAATGATTCTTTCTTTTTTTTTATTTAGGCAACATTTGTCTTGATTTTACTATGTAACAAATCATTATCATTTGACCGTGCACAAAAAAAAATCCATAGAAAACAGAATACTGCTTTCATGTTTTTAAATAAAATATGTTTATACTGGTTTTATGGTAAGCTTTCTCAAAATTTGGTAAAATCCTAGCATAGTTCAGTGCAGCCTCTGAGCAAAAGCAAATTATATCCAAGAACATTCTCATGGATATTAAAAAATAATTGCCTTCACTAAAAATTTCAAGTTTGTGCCAGGAGCAAAATAAATACCTGAGTTACATTTTGTGCAAGTGGTTCTTGCTAAATTAATCCTCAGAGATACTCAGTCCTTCATAACTTAATCACTCCTTCATCTTATTACTTTACAAGGTTGGTTTTCTATTACAGAGGAACTTACTGCTGTATCAAAGGCTTAATTGAGCTCCTTTAAAAAAATCATGATTGTCACTATAAAATCATGCATCCACAGTAAGTGTGTTTATAGAGAACTTACAGCTTTAAATTTCACTTAGGAAAAAAAGCCTTATACTTTCCTGCAGGTTCTGAATGCAGATTTACTATAAAATAAGTGAATAATAATACCAGGTTATTTTGGAAAGTGTTCTTTCATGCAATCCCTGCATTTAGCACAATCCCAAAATGGCAGCCCAACAGGTGGTCCTTTCATAGCCTTCAGCCCAAACAATCGGGACAAAAAGGACACCAAGAATCGAATGTTCTTCAGGATTTAAAAAGCTGTTCACTTCCCTTTGTTCATTTTCAGATTTAGCCATGTTCATTATTGTTGAGCCACAAATGCAGGACATTCTTTTTTGACATTTTGCCATAAATAGACACTGACTGGGGCTGACTAGCCAGCTAGCTGCTTTGTCACATGCAAGCGGAAACTACTTCACAAAGCAAATGCATTCCTGTTGCCTCAATGGCCCCGGCAAGCACCGGTTGTGACATGCGGCAAATGTGGCAAAGTCTAGGTTAACAAAAGTATGGGTGACAAAGGCTGAAGTTTCTCTTCCTATATTTTCCTCCACAGTAAGTATTTAATTCTGGCCTAATGAATTTGCCTGGAAGACTGGGTGTCACATTGACAGCCTCTTGAATGTCTGAAAATATACTTTTGCTTTGTGGGCTCTCTTTGGAGGGAACAGTTAGTTAACTGGTAATGACAGACTTCAGGGGTGAAATCTAAGATGAAATACTTGTTTCTCAGTATTTTGAAAGTTGTGAAAGTTACTCATTACAATGATCTCAATCTCAACATCCGTAACAAAAGATGGGCCCAGTCCTATGGGTCTTTAATGATGCAAGGAGCCCTTACAGCTGCCTTCACTGTGCTGCAGGAATTACACAAGTAATCAAGCTTCTTCCCTCGTGTGTATGAATAAGTGTGTAAAACACATCTTGTAGAAAAGGCAGAGATATAATCTGTTCAAGAATAGTAAATGAATTTATCTTCAGATTTTTAAATTGCCAAGTTAAATCCTCTCCTGCTACTGTGTATTTTAAGTGGAGTACACATAGCACCGTGGTTTTGTGTTTGTTTTGTTGCGGGGGGGCTTTTTGTCTTCTCTCTCTCTCTCTTTTTTTTTTTTTTTTTTTACATCTACTGCCTAACTCAAAACTTCCAGGGTCTTCCACTGCTATTATCTTGGAGATTTTCCAATGCTCATCTGAGTCCAGGGCTTCTGATGCCCTGGGCATGCCAGAAGAATTTGGATGAGATCTGTGTTTGTAGCAGCCCTGGTGTGTGGAATGAAAGTTTGATACTGGACCCTTGTAAACCTGTTAGATTGAAATTAAACATTGTTAACCTCTTACTTTTAACACTAAATTTTTAGTGGAAAATGTGAATTGCTTCAAACTGTCTAATGAAAAGATAGGTTGCTGATAAAAAGAAAAGATTAATACATTTTAATTTTCAAACATCCATGTGCAGAATTGCATATAAAAGCTAAAAAATGTATTTGATCACTGCTGATAACAATTCCAGTACAGTCAAGCAAACACGTCTCTCAAGCCCTACTGCTCCCAAAGGCAACAGCACAGTCTAGAAAAAAGCACCCTTTAGGTACAGACATGGTCCTAAGTGTATTAGTAAAGGTAGCAGCTTTGCTGAGCAGTGAATTTTTCCTCCTCAGTTCAAAAACCTGAAATCAGCAGTGGAAAAACTGAGTTAAATAGGTTTGATAATGAAACCGATGTTCAGTGCCATTTGTTATCTGGATGTTGGTTTCATGGTTTACCTGAGCTCACTGTATGTGGAAGAATTAGTTTATAAATGAATTAAAGGACTTAACAATGAATTAAAGCTCTTAACAACCTGAAGATACTTGGGCAAACCTCCTTACTGTGGGTCTCCAATTCCAGGGAAAACATCCACTGGGGCGTTTTCCTTGCAGATCTTCGGGCAGTGCTGAGCCCTTGTGGTGTTCCTCCAAAGGATGCTCCTGCCTTTCTTTGTAGTACAGAAGCAAAATTGTTCAACCTTTCAGTATACCCATGTAAAATCCATACCACTCATAGATTTCAGGGGGAAATCAGTTAGTAAAATGTTTAGGCAACAACCAGTCAAAATTACTATTGGGTGCTAAATGATGAATAAGCATTGTCAGAGGATTTTGGCTTATTTCAACCACAAAGTATCAGAAAATCAGCTTGTAAAACAACACAGTAAAATGACACAAAAGAGGGACTTGATGCTCTTTCCAGTCTTATCTTTAATTTTATTCTAATCTAACTATCATTCCAAATTTTTCTAACATCTGTTTTAAATCGAGATATCTTTCATTAATAAAAATATTTTTATAAAACAACTGCATACAAAATTCAAGTTTCAAGTTAAAACTCTAGGAAAAGAAGTAATTTTCTTTGTGTGGGAGTGTGATTTAAGGGAAGAAATGTAGGAGTCACAGGATAAAAAGAAACTTCACTAGAAAATATCAAACAGCACTGGAAGTCAATTAATGAGGAGGTAGAAGCAGGGAAGCATTCAGCTTTACCTCTCTCCAGACAGCAATAAATCTCTTGCAAATTTAGCTGTCAGAAATGATTGTTTTGTTTTCGACAAGTGGCATTACTTCCTCTTATACTGGAATTAAAATTGATTGAAATTGATTCATGACTTTTCAATATTTTCCACACCCCTTCATTCCTTTCAATTTGAAAACATTATTTCTGTGAAACAAGCACAGATAAAAACAGTCTATATGTTTCTGTATTTTGTTTTTGTTTCCTTCTTTGAGACATCTAAGTATCAAGATGAGAGAGAGACTAATAATTAATTTCCTTCAAAGAAATGCTTTCAGAAACGATGCCTTCCTAGGGGAATGTACTTTTCCAATTTGTTTTTTACTGATTTTTCTGGGTCAAAAAATGGGAACAGAATAATTATAAATTCTTAAGCAGCCACGCAGAATGGCTCAAATCAGAGCAAAAGTTTTGCTATGCTGCTTGTAAGGATTTCCCATTTGAAGTCTTGCTTCTGCTTTCAGACCCACGTGGATGAAGGGCAGTGAACAAGCAGTGGTGGCAGGTGATGGGCCTGGCCCAAGGAGAGGGCCAAGGAGGAGAAGGAGCCTGCTACAGGCAGGGACCCACAAGGGAAAGCAGAGTGCACTGGTGGTTCAAGGAGCTTGTGATGCTGTTTCACTGTGAAACTGCCTGCACACACAGCTCTGCCTGCACTTCTTTGGTTTCAGCAGCTGTACAACTCTGCTTGCTTGGATTCAGCTGCAGGACCAGTTTACCCAAAGTCTTGCAGCAGCAGAATACAGTAAAATTCATGTGTCTCTACTCTTACATAGCGTTGCTAAGAAAAGATCATATTGAAAAGTCTGCTTATTCTTGTTCCAGGTACCATGTTAAGTGCAGGACCTAAATGCATCCTGAACATTCCTTGATCTATCGTGACACCAACCTTGTAAGACAGCTGGTTTTTATGATCCCCATTTACCTACAGGGAACTGAGGGATAAAACACAGAAAGAGCAGTTGGCTTGCACAGAGCTTCACCAGTAAGGTGAGGATGGGAAAGCACTGGATCAGTCCCTGCTAAGTCTCAACAGAGAGCTCTAACCATGATAATATCTTTTCTCCCAGAATATAGACGTTTGTATTTAGTCTAATTGAGTTTTTTGTTTTTCATTGTTTCTACTCCCTTGTATTTCAGGCCTTTGCTGACTTCAGCTGTAGAACCCCACATGACACAAGGGTGCATTGCTTTAAAACTGAGACCAGCATGTCATCCTTATAATGACACACTGGCAGCAGTTCAAGGACTTCCCTTATCCCAGTGGGATTTTTCATATGTTCCAAGCAGTGAATAATGAGAAGATCACCAAAAGCTTGGCAGAGAAGTGGAGGACAAGGGCTGTAATCTGAGCAAGGGAGAGCAGGTGGGAAAGGGACCCATGATTGCACAGCTAACTTGTCAAGAATGGGAGTGACCAAAATAAATACAAAGCAGCTGGAGTCCCAGGGAGCATTCTGGGATAGGGTGAGAAGGATGGCAGTATTTCTTTCTTGCCGTGAATGTATGCCATGTTCTTGATGATTCGTACCTGCTAAACTTGTTTTTCTAAATCTTGCTGTACTAATTTTTTTCCATCAGAAGGACACAAGGAAGTAACATCCACTGTTGCCACACAGCAATCTTTGGATGACTGACATATGAAAGGATATAACAAATACTTTGTAATTAATAAATTCAATGGAGTTACAAAAATGATTATACAATCTCCATAAAAACTAGATTGTGAGGCTGATTCCTTTCTTAATTAATCCTCCAAGAACCTGAACCCTTGGAATAAGATGCAACATTGATATTACTTGAGAGAAAATTGGTTCCTGAAGCCTGTAGCCGTTGCAGGCAGAATCATGGAGCTCTGTGTCGCTAGGAGTCAGAAATACCTTTTTCTGAGAGGTTTTGAGGGACTAATAGTCTGGTTTTCTCCTGCACAGAAACAGCTCTCCTGTATGCATTTAATGACCTGATAACCTTTAGACTTCTTGGTGTCTGTGCAACCTGCAGCAGCAGCAGCAACCTGTCAGAGTCACGTAACCAGAATTGGTTCCTTCCTCTCCTGTCAGACTGCTTTCCTTTGTTTTCATCTCCTCTGTGCTAACAGCCCTTCTGTGTAGCATCCTGCAAGGTCAGTCTCTGGCACTGTCCTTTGGCACATCTTGTAACACCCTGGTCTCTTCTCTACCTGTATAGCTATCTGTGCTGGGTGAGTGTCTTCTCTTCTGCAGCTCCAATACCTGGAACAACCTTACTTTGTCTCTTGTTGACTCTCTGTCTTGTTTCAAATTGCATTTGAAATAGCTTTTCACCTTTGCTATATCTATTTTTTCTGTTCACTGCTTGCTTGACTTGTAATTGCATTAGAGGCCCTCAGTGAAACACTCTGCCACAGCTAAAAGCGAAGTCCATATACACATGTCCTGTATGAAAGGGAAATTTACAGGCCAGAAGAGTTTTCATTTGATACATGCAGTTGTAAAACGAAAATGGAGATGAAACACTCCCTGCAAATGTGAGTTTGGAACTGATGCATCCTTCAACCTGTGCTGGAGGGTGTTTCTCCATAGGTGAGAAGCAATCAGCAACTTTTCACATACTGATTTTTAAATACTCTTCATTTTGTTGTATTTTTCCTCCTTTGCTGTTTGGGACATATACTAATGAAGAATTATGAGTGTGAGAGGAGAAGGTCCCTCATCCCCACCATGTAATAAATGGTTTTGTCATAAGACATTGCAACATGTTGATGAAGGTTTTCTGCTGCACTGAGGAATTCCTGCGCTGTCTCATGTTAAACCGTGGTAGATAATTTGGGAAGTGTGATGTTACACCTTGTCACTGAAGTTAGAGGCAGTAAAATCTGTTTAGCTGTGTTATCTGAACAGGCTGCCTTCCCTCAATGGTAGCTCAGTCTGTATTGAACAGATGGCTTCCTCTGCCTTCCTCTCCCATTCTATGATGCCATACTTGTGACAACAAATTCTGAAAAATGGATGCATACATGAAGGCAACAACCTTATATTTTCCTTCTTTCACGAGTTTTGTGCAAAGGCTGTAGTTCAGGATTTGAGCTTGTTGGATACTACACACCTTCTAGGCCAGAGAAGCAGCTGGTTAGCTTATGCAAACATGAGATGTACAAAATTACTGGCATAAAGTATGCCTCTCATAACTGTAATAGCTCTGCAGACATCTTGCTTTCTTGCTGATACACACACAGGTTACATTCATGAAGCTCCAACTAGATAAAGTGGAGGTTAGAGTACTAGGAAATTAAGGGAAGTTTTCTCCATTTTTTAAGTAATTTAGATGATTCTAGATCTGGGTTGACAACAGTTCTTCTGTCTAAAGGTAACTACAGTGCAGAACTTTCATACTACTCCTGATATATTAGAAGTCTCAGAAACAAAACAGAGCAAGAGACAGGTTTACAGGCCAGAGCTTGGTGAAGACTTGCTCATGCTCTGTGTTTTCAGTAAGAGATGAGACTCCTTGATGCGAAGCAGCTATCCAGCTTTCCCTGGCCTTGATGACTCAAGGGGGAGTGACAGTTTCCATTAAATGCAAAATTCTGTAGGTATTAACTATGTACGAAATAATGCAGCATATGCACGTACAGCTGTGTAAGAGACTACTTATTAGAGGGTTATTAGAATTATTGCAAAGCAGGCTACAAAGGCATAGCTTTTTTTCTCTCACAAGCATTACTAGGTGTATAATTCTAGTTTTGAGCCAAATGAGTTTGTGACAATTGATTTAGCCTGGCTGTTGCTGCAAAACTTGGTAACAGCATATTGTAGAACCGGTGAAATAGTTCATAATTAAGAAATGTTATTATATTTATGTATAAACAACTTATTTGTATTCATAGTAGATTGTCTCCACAAATCTATTCTTGTCTCAGAGCCAAATAGAAATTTAATGTCATTGTTATGTTTAGGTGAACATCACGCTCTTATATTCCCCTCTGTTTGGCCTTGAATAAAAATCAGAGCAACAATAATATAAATGCTATGAAAGTAGTCATGAACAGTAGCCCATCTGTACTGGACAGAATTCTACAAATCAATTAGATGGTCATAAAAAGCTAATCAGATGTGGATGAATTAACTGTGGAAATAAAATAGATTGAACTCTTATGTTTATTGTTCATGTATAACCCTTTTTAATAATCAAAATGGGTAAATTACACTAATTAACCTTTAAAAATTTAGATGATTTCTAAATAATACCTTCAAACAATGCCTATTCTTTTCATTGTTATTTTAAAGTGTTTTGTCCATGACAAGGCAGTTCCATTAGATCTACAGAAGTAATTGTTTTAAGTTGTGCTTTCTTTTTTCCTGTTTCCCAATCACTCGATTTTCTACAGTATGTTCTCCCACCTCTCCCCCATCAGATAGCATTTAAAGTCAGAAGTAGTCAAATTCACATATCCTAGGAAGAAATGTCAAGAAAACTCCTGGAGACCCATTGAGTTGGGTCTCACCGCTCTTGGGTGGGATGAATTATCTGACATGTCATCAAACCCTGTTCCTAATCACAGGAGCAACTTATCTGGGCTAGTGCAATGCTGGCAGCAAAGGCAATGTGTAGCCCAGCCCCTCTGGACAGGTTGCCTGGATCCTTAGGAACCTGCAGGGCTGCGGATAGTTTCAGCCACTTTCTGCCATGCTTTGAGGGAGTGAGCAGTTGTGAGAGGGTTCTGTGAGTTCCTGAAGGGAGAGCCCTACAGCTACAGAAGACTGGAGCTCTTCAACAGGAAGAGTTATGGGGAAACACCCACTTTTATGGGGCAAGGGAAAAGGTATCTGTAAGGGAATCTTTCCAGAGACTTTTTATTGCCCCTTCAAAGCCTCCTCTCTAGGTTTTCACTGAGGAGAGGATGGCTACTGCTACAGCACCTGCTACTGTAGAAAATGCATTGTTTATTCTCACCAGTGCAAATGATTTGCAAACTGATCAATCAAAAATTTACTTTTATTGAGTATTTTGACTGTTCATCCTTCAAAAAATTAATTTTCAGCATTCTGGGGTTAAAATTTCTCAGTATTGTTGTAAGGTCTTAATTAAAACAAGAGATAAATTGTGATGTATTAAATAAATAAATAATCCAGGACTGATCACAATACATTGGATAGAATGGTGAATGGTTTGAATTTTCTAAATTACTGATATTACCTGCTGATATGAGGGCTGTTCAAAAGGGCACTTCACTTTTGGGTTTATTTATTAAAATCCTGCACTCAACTGCAAGAAATTAGCCTCCTAGAGATGAATCGCTCCCCACTCAGAGGAGCCTGAAGCAAGGAAACGGATCATGCACACACTGCAGAACTGCACAGCAACATGGGCTCCAGTATTTCACTACATCTCTTGCACAAGGTGCTAAATAGCAATGTGAGACAAATGTTCTTGCTGTAATAGTGATGCTCTTAGACGTTTTCCTCAAATAATTAATGCCAAATTTACAGCGTTGTACAATCATCCTTTTTATCTTGTAACTGGAAGCCCTTAATAGCTGATGTGCAGCATGAAACACAGACTATTGGACTCTGACAAAACCTGGAAAGATCAATAGATCAGCATTCAGGTAAGCATAAATAAGGAGACAGAATTTCATCTGTCAATTTTATACATTGAAGTTGGGATAAAAGTCTGTTTTGAGTTCTTGCGCTGGAAACAAAGCTATCCTTTCAGCTCTTGGTTGGCTACAGGGATTTTTAGCATTTCCTTCAAAGCATGCTCCTTGCAAACACCAGGGCAGTAGAGATGCAGCTCAGACAAGTTCCTTGGCAACCTGGAATGCTTTGCAATATCTCTCCAGCAGGACATACATGTAGTGGTCATTCTCTCTTTTCCAGTGAGTTTACAGCACAGTAGGGTTGCAGGTCTTGATAGTATGGAATAGCTGTACACTAAAACAATGCTAACTCTGTTCTGGGGATGTTAATTAAGAAATACAATTCCTAATTACCTGGTATTTTAATTTTAATTTCAATTTTAATTGCACATATGAGGGAAAGGTTCACAGAATTTAATCTGAACCTTGTGATATATTATATATCACAACCAACTGCAATTGGTTGCAGTTATGTTCAGCGCAAGACTTCCCAAATGGGAACACCTTCTATACAGAATGAATACTGTGTAACCCAAACCTGGGTGGTAATAGGGAAGAATGATAAAAGGAACAGGAGAACCCACCTGATCAACATGGGGCTTAAAGGCTAGCATACTATAAGAAGGAAATCTGAAAGGTACAGGAGCAGGCTGTCCCTATGTGCTCACAAGCAAGCCAGCAGGGAAGACTACCAGACTGGCTGAAAAGGGAGATTTTGCTAGAACTCAGGGGAAAAACAAGAGTTTATACCCTTTGGAAAAAGGGGCAGGCAACTCAGGAAGAGTACAAGGATGCCATTAAGTCATTTACAGTCAAAACTGGAAAGCTAAAACTCACTTTTATCATTCTTCCCTGTTACTGAAGGGATTGAGGGAAACACCACCTGCGCTCCTATCCCTTCAGCCAGTTATCTTAGCATCCTGAAGTCCCTTTTAATTGCTCTAGAACCTCTCTCTTCTGCCTCATCACTGACAACCCAGCCAATCAGAAGTGGGTAATAATCAGATGTTACTCATCTCCTAGTAACATCTTTTACCTGAACCCCAGGGAGGCAGCAGACTTTGGGATGGATTCAGCCAGCATACGGGGCCCTGTTTCCCTGAGAAGGAAATCACTATAACAATTACCATTCTTTCTTTCTTAAAACTCATAGTTGCAATGTGTCTGGTTGACTGACTTGCTCTGGGTGAGCCCCTGGCTAGACCTTCTCCTTCACCATCATTTACTTGATTATCATGTTCCAGAATCTCATACCAATTCCACAAGTGCACCTGAGATGACAAGAAAGGCTGGTAGGGTGTTCTCCTGCCTTTCAAAGAGTTTCCAATCCCTCCCATCTTTTAGGTCCCCCGCTTCTGCCTGATGGCAAGAGGCTCAGGGTTCCTCTGATTCTTGCTAAGCTTCCGTCTGCTGCATTTTTCTCAGGGATGGAAGGCTGTGAGTGCACCAGCATCTTTCTCTGAAGTTTTCCTGTGAAAGAATACAAGTGCTTTTGTGGAGACATCTCTACTTGTCTGCATCACGACATCTACTGTACAGCAACAGGCACTCTCCCTGCCTGTCAGTCCAGAGCTCTTTAATTTGCAAGTAATTTGAGAAACTTTTCTTCTTGTTTTCTTGTAAGATGGTATCTCAGCCTGTGAGCAAATCCACTGCTATTAAAACAATAAGCACAGAGCAGAATCATTCACTGATTTAGGCTCACAAGCAAGTGTGCTGTTTATTTAAAGTCTGTCTCACTTTCAACATGTGGACATTTGAGAGGATTTCTCAGCATCAGTACCCACCCCCTACTCTGTCAGTCAGTAGTCTACATGTTGAGACACATCAACAGGATAGTAAGTACTGCCTTTGTTTTGCTTAATCTTTGGTTACCCCTCAGACTACAGCTACTGCAGCTGCACTTATCAGCAAGCACTGGAGTGTTTCACATGCAGAGGAAGGACAGAAGAATTTGTAGTTCTGGAAAAAGAGTGGTGTAAGAGGTCAAACCTGCATCCACTTTATTATGGGGCTGTGGTGAGAGCTCATCATTCTGCAGAAACAGTCCTGACAGTGGAAGTTAGTCATAGAAGGTAAAACCCAAGGAGACAGAAGGCACGGAAGGATAAACTGGTAAGACCAGTAGTACTGAACCACAGAAGAGCATCCTGTTCTTCTATGCCTCTTTGCATAAAGTCATACAGCAGAGGAAGGGAAACTTCCAACATCTTGGCAGACCTCTGAAATATGCAAGTGTTTAACATTCAGCTCAGAGCAGAGAATATCTTCCCCCTGAATTTTTACTGTACAGGCACATTGTCATTAAGCATTCAAGACAGTAAAAATTTGAAACCAAATAACGGCAAAAGAGTGACTAGGAACAAAGCAAGATGAATCCACATGACATTTATCAAGTTTGTCTGTCACATGTATTTGATAGATTACATAGGGTTAATAAATTACCATCCAGAGTGCATCCACTGTTGCTTCCTCAGCTATTCATTATGTCACCCTGTGCTTGCAGTACTTGTATTATGATGCACATGAGTGGAGGCTACTGCTTTATAAAAGATACATCCCTTTGGCCATTCCTCCTGGCCCTGTAACACCTACCTCCTACCACTCTGTCAAGTACCATTTGAAGTATGTGGTGTAGCACCTATACATTGCACTCTTTGGAGCTATGGCTCCTGGGCCAGAGGTCTATAAAAGGAAGTAAAGCTTCTCTACTTGAAGTAAGTAAGTTGCGGCTCACTGTGCTACTTCACAAAAACATCCCTCATAAAACATACTGTTAGGACTTTCAACAATGGCAATGCTTCATGTAACAGAAGTTGTCTCTGTAGGATACTGTACTGATATGTAAGACATACAATAATCTTCACCTGCAACAGTACCTCTTCATATCCACCGCTGTATATGAGGCACTCAGATCTCTTCCTGGAAGGACAAGCAGCACCTCAGAGGTTACCATCATACTGTCATCCTTCCTGGAGCCAGGACAAGAGCTCAAGCAGCCTTCTCTCCCATCTCTGCTGGTTCATCTCCAGAGAAACATTAGCTGCAGTTGCTATAACAAATGTTATTCCGGGTAAGAAGACGAGGTCACAGAAAACACCTACTATTCTTCAAAGGCTGTGGCAAGTCAGTACTGTTCACAGCACCTATCACAGAGACTAATACAGGGACATCAACAATATGACTGCTCTAAGCAGAGCAGTTTACATAAAACTCTCTTGGTAACAGCTACTTTTCTTCTAAACTGAAATAATGACAGACAGTAAACAAAACTTATATAAATAGAAAATGGTTTATTAAAAACAAACAAACAAAACCAAACAAAAAGTCACAACACATGCTCACTTCACTGTCTGGCCAAAGGTCAGACTTCAAGCTAGCATCCGTGTTTCAATCATGTAAGCATGCATATAGGAGGGAAGTTGATGCCTTGCTGGCATGCTCCTCTAAATCTCCTCTGGGATGATTTTTAGAATACATTGTTTGTGAACATGTTATGAAATTTGAATTCCCACAAGACACTGAAAAAGTGAAGAACAGTTGTTTTTATTTACATATATAGGGTTTCCATGAACACCTGTCACACAAATGCAATTTGCTGCATTTCTAACAGCTGTGAAAACAGTGACAAATACAGAAAAAAACCCACAAGTAAGCATGCATTCTGCAAGGTTTAGGTAATTTTTTTTCCCCAAAGTCGGTGTATTTCTGAGAAAGAATTTAATTTCACAAGTCTGTGCAAACTACTTACATGAACAGTATCCAAAAGATATTCCTTTTGAATACTTAGTCACCAAGAATAACACGTGAGATGTAGCTTTTGTGTGCAGGTTAAGACTTTTCACATACAAACAATGCTGCAGTCCTCCTTTATAACAGAAGGGAACGGATTATTAGAATGACATTCCTGAAACAGTCTTCATTTTAAAGTAACTATTTCATTAATAAGGCTGCTTTTAAACAAGTTACTCTGAAAGAAAACTTTCAAGATCATCCAAAGGGAGCTTATATGCATGCTTCGTCTTCATTGCTAGTCATCTCTGATGAACACTGCTCAGGTCTATGGTTTAGGTATGTGTAAATCATGATGAGGACTCTGAAAACACTTTTATCGAAGAAGCTGCTCAGCCTCCTTGAACTTGCTTTCTTTTGTTTTCCTCAGTAATGCCTGTTTTATAGCATTGATCTTTTCATCAAGTTCAGCCAGTGAATAGCTCTGCTAAAAGAACAAAATAAAAATCACAATCATTTACATCTTGTAATTGCTACAGAAGTGGCTTATCACTTGATACTTGAGGTCACTGCATATTGTACTAAATGATAGAACTACTTCTGCAGAATTGTCTGAATCTAGTCTTTGCCTATTTAAATTTAAAGGAAAAAGAATGTACACTTGCAAGAAAGACAGTCCTAATCATGGATCAATACATTCATGCTACTTTTATTAGATGCTTGTTTAGTCTGCTCATAAAAAACCCTAAGAAATCCCTTCATGTTAAACACTGGATGAGACTACTTAGATTTTGCAGAACTTGGGTTTATAGCTAAAGCATTTTTTTTCCAACTGCCCAACATCAAGCTCCTCTGTGCCACTTCACTTGGTAATTTTTTTATCTTTTCTTACACAAGGTGGTCATCATTCTTTTTATAAAAATATTTCACCCTATGCAGGACTTTTTTTTTCCTACACAAGCCTACTTTCTCTCAGATGGCCCATAGCCCATTCTAAGCATTCTCCCCAATCCATCTGTCTCCAAGGGTGATAGCTAGGATTAGACGAGGTTTCAGCCATGGTCCCACCTGCACCAATAATTTCTCTCTTGTGGCCTAGGAGGTACATGGTAAATGCATTCCCTTATGTGATGGTGTTGTGAAAATGGCAATTCTACCTGACAGGTTAATATCTGCTATAATATTGGGTCCTTTTGCAGTTCTTTTGCCAAGCCAGTCATTTCTACTTTCATCTTTTCATAAACCAATAAAGCAAATTGAAAAATAATTTTAAAATCAACAAAAACCACTATGCCACAAAACAAAAATGGAAGACATTAATAGAAGACCGATCAGAATACAGAAATTGCCTGTTACTCTCAGCTTGATTAATAGGATTATAGATTTGTTTTATTCAATCATCCTCCTAACTGGTGAAAACCCTAGTATATATTCTTAGAAGACTCATTTCATTGTAACATCCATTAGCTTTTTGTCTCCTTCCGTCTCTCTTTGACAGCAAGCTATCCAATACTGATGCAGCTACTTCTGAGAACTTACATATTTGCTTCACAGAACTCCTGCTTACTTTCCACTCAAAACATCCTAAACTTAAGAAAAACAAGAGTTAACAGCACTTACATGGGGAGATTGAACCTTTCTCCTCTTGCCAGAACAGCTCTGAAGAAAAGACAAATCAAAACAGACTTAATGTTGCACTGACAGAAGATCACAAATAAATCTGTAACAATATTGTTAAGAGTCTTTAAAGTATAAAAAAACCCCACTGACTGCCATTCCATGGATTAAAGAAACCTTTTTCATAATTAAGTACTTTGGATCATGAGAAATACTACTGGAGAGCAGTCAGAAGCTGTTGAAGCTTCTCCACACTTGGCAGTCAACAACTATCAATTTAACTGAAGCTTCCTTCAGACAGAATTGAGCTTTTCAAACTGTCAATATTTTCGTCCCTAAAATTTGCCTATATCCACACCAATATTTATGCAAAACTTCAGATAAAATGTGCTAATTACTGTGCAACACTACTATTGCCACCATCACAATTTTTATCCTGATCCTCATTCTAGAGATCCTAAAGCATTTTCAACAGAAATCTCAGCTTATGAAAGTGTATGTTTTTACTTCTGGTTTTCAGCCAGAAAGAACAGCCTCACAAATAACGAACTTTACTGGTCTCCAACACAAATTAAGAAAATTAAACAAAAACGTGCACTATTGCTATTGATTTTTATTAACCGACTCTTCTTTGGCTAGTCTCAAGGGAGAAGATATAAATTAGATTGCAATCAACAAAAGTAGAAGAAACATCCTTACTGTTACATGCAGGAAGAAGAGCAAGATAACAGACAAGAAATTTCTACAATCAAATAGAGCCTAATGTAGTAACAACTAATGTTCTCTTTGTCCTAATACCCTCTGGTGAGTGAAGGTTAAGGTGTACTACTCAAAAAGAGACAGAGCTCTGCCTCAAAACCAGAGATAAAGAAAACTAAGTCACAGAATCACATGACGCAATTTTCAGTTTACTCTCTCATCCTTTTGGAAGTTATTCACATATCGTTAGCAACCACATCGTGTACAGAAGCCCAAATTATTTCAGCTGTTTCAAGCCATTAAGTATTTGTATCAAAAATCAAAACTTCAGTCAATTTTCTTGACATAACAAGCACTTCAGATTTTAAAGCAAGGGGGACAAATACAAACTCTCTGACACATTTCTTACAAATTAGTTAAGCTTGGGTGGCAACAATGTTTTCCTCCAAACAGATACTTTCTTCTTTTGAGTGAGAAAATAGGTAAATATGAACTTGATTAGATGGTCCACATGTAATATAACCACTACACCAAGCCAGAGTTGTTTATTAAAAGTGTCTGCCCTCCGACTCAAGTTCTTCTCTGCACATCGAAGATTCAAGCACAAAAGGCATAAATATGTTTAGATATGCTGATAGAAGGTACGAAAATTTCTTACTACAGATTGAAAATATTCAGGAGACAGTCCTTCCAGCTCAAGGATTTTATCTTCAAGCTTCTTAATTCTCTGATAAATGTCCCTTGGTACTGGACCACCTAAATACAGTAGTAATGCAAAAAAAAAAAATCAGGAAAATCACTTGAATAATTGATTTAATTAAAGATTGCAAGTCTAACATTTGAATTCTTCAAGATTAGCTATCAACCAGTAGCTGAACAAAACAAATGGATGGGCTAATATGAAGGAAGGATAATTAATATGAATCAGGGTAAAACCTGATTGATAAGCCAGTGTAGTCAATGAAAGCACTAAGACAACTTCATGTAGTTGGTTGATGGCTGTCAAGGTCCCTGAAACAACTAATGATCACTCTTTGCAATATGTTGGTCATGAAATGTTGCCACTTCAAAGCTGACACCAGCATTAGGAGAGAGCAGATAGGATGGCAGACCACACATGAATTCAGCTTTGATATCTAAGATAGGTTTCTTTCAGAACAATCTCCAGTGAGCATCAGAGGTTAGAGGACAAATATGAGTTGTCACAAGAACAGCATTTGCTTGAGCATAGATGGGAGAACAGGAGTGGGGAATGTGTGTATTGAATAACAGAGGTCTGGAAAAAAAAAATTTAAAAAATGACCAAACAAACAAAAAAGTCCCTAGCTTACCCAGAAAGCACCTTGACAAAAAAGCCCACAACAAAACCCACTAACACCACACAAACAACAGCACCAAAAAAATCCCAGCTCATTTGCTGTTTCCATCTTTACTACAGCAGCTTGGGCTTTGTTTCTCCATGGAACAGACAGAACTGATCAAAAGATCAGCCTTAGCAAGCATTTTATTTGCACTCCATAGTATTCTATAATGAAGGAACTATATGAAATAACTTTATCACAACTAAGTACTGGCTACTCCAATCTAAATGATAGGCTGGTCCGAACTGTACTGACAACCAAGGTCATAGAAAGTTTCTGCTTTTTGACACCCATTTCCTTTTATTTCTGTGTCTGTTAGACAAGACAGTTCTATTCCACAAATTACCAAAACAGCACTAATGTGGGGTTTGGGGTTTGGTTTTTTTTTTGCCATTCATCTATTTTGTCCATTCAAAGAAACAATTGTGCAGGTAGCTTCACTCCTTCAGTTCTGCCCTCTACTCAACACTCAGCACCTACTAATTATATTGGCTAACCTATCACTCTTAATATTGCCTTCCTTTAATGTAAAGGGAAAAGAGCAGTACTAGCACTGGAAGCTGTTCTGAAAAACAGCCAGCAAGTCAACATTAACTCTGTTGCTGAAAGCAAAAACTGGTGGAACAGGTAGCTAAGGCATGTGAACTGCGCAGATGAGTATTTTTTGCACAGCTGCTGGGGTATGCATCAAATAATATTGAGATGTTCCCCACGACTGCTGATTTGAACAAGAATTGAGCTGGTGTTGCATGCTTCCACCTTCTTAACCAATACTATAGTGTACATGACCCATTCCTTCAAACAAAATTTGATCACCTATTAGAGGCACAACCTAGAAGCAAGGACCCCTCCTTAGCTACCTCCAGTCGTTGTCCTTGATATGTGATATATGCACAAACTCCAAAGTTACACATTGTAACCCTAATGCTGGCCAGCCGCTTCCAAAATCTATTTCTATGCACAAAAGCCAGCTTATTTTTGAGACAGCCATAGAGCTAAGCATCAAGCTCTGACTTGAGAGTATCTCAAGAATACTTCAAAAGTATCTATGCATATCTTACTCTCCTTGCTACCAGAGAACTTTAATCCACTACACAGTCACAGGAATCTAGCAATCTAGTCAATGTTCCAAATATTTTTAAGATAATGGATTCCCATCTATTCAGTATTCAGAAGACAAAAAAAAAAATCAAGTGTGTCCGCAATGTCATGTGTAGAAAATTCACTTAACTAGATGGAGATTGGGCTTCTGTTTTGTTTTGAAAATAATTTTCAAGAAAAATACTAATCCCTCCTTGGTAAGTGCCTCATTGTGCCTCAGTGCCATATTACGGAAAACCAGGCCTGGGGTGAAGAAATCAACTAAAAAACATCAGCAGCCTGACAGCTATGGCATTTATTTTAGTGAAAGGTATGGACTTATGTTTGCAGGCCTAAAGAGAAATGACAACAGGCTTCCTACATTCTGGGAATTTAGCTTTACACCTAAATGTATTTCAAGAAACATTTTTCATCTTTAGGAAAAGGTTTCAGACCATCCTTTTTGTTGATTCTACCACCAGCCCACAAGTTGTCCATGAAGCAGCCCTTAGTTCTAAAGCAGCCCTTTCCTATTAAGTGGGTCAAGGCAGGACTGCAGTGGCTATGGAGAACCCCAATCTCCAGATATTCCATATTATTTTAAATCCTGTTCTGATGCGCCTCTCTCTTATTTGCCACCACGTAAAGTGTACATTTGCTAACTCAGCAACTCAAATTGGGCATAAACCTGGGTTCCATTTTGGGCATAAAACCCTAAACACTAGGTCACTACTTGGGGTGAATGAAACCCTTCAGTGGATCTAGCCACTTTTTTATAGAATCAGTTTTTAAAGACTTGCCCAGTTGCACCACAGTAATCACAACTGTAGTATAAAATGCCACACCAATGTCAAAGTTATAACATCATACAAACCTGTCTGTAACCGTAAGTGCGCTTCAATGTTTTGCAATCTCTCCTCAACAGCTTGGTTTCCACAATCATGCATGGGTACACTGGCTTTGTGACTGGATGCATGCATTCCTTCAGACCTAGTCTGAGGTCCATACGTATTTACTACCCTAGAAACTAGGTAAAGAGAAAATACACATATATGCACATGAAACACAAAGCAGATCTAACTAAAAGAATCAAAATATTGAAGCATGAAAACCTGTGTTAAATCAGTTTTACAGAATCTTGCGTATGAAGGGCCCCACACGCAGTAAGATCAAAAGTTCAAGTAAAAGCATTTTCTTATTCTTTTGCATGAGTAACTAAACCTAACAAAACCCCTGGATTTTACATATGCAAAGTAAAAGAATTACTCATACATTCATGTAGAATGGCAGTGTTGAGAATTTGTCATCAGCTCCTGATAAACAGTAGAAACCTTGATATCTATGTCAGCAGTTGCACTTGAGAGCTTTTGTGAATGCAAAGAAGAGGCCAGACTAATATTACAGGAAGCATCATAAATACATAAAGACGAGGAGAGGTACATAACTGAAGAACCAATACAAACCTCAGCAAGGAAGTTCACTTTGAATTTTTGTCATCTGGATAAAAGCTTTAGTGACTCTTAGCTGCATCTAGGACTGTCTTCTACCCATGCTGGGCCATGTCTTCATCAGAAGATTTTGCTCACTTCTCATTAAATCAGAGTAATTTCTTAAGTTCTTCTCATAGAACTACTGCAGTACACTGCAGATTTAAAGACTATATAGGCAGCTCCAGATGCTGAAGCACACACACATACACCATCCTACATACATACACCTTCATGAGGGCAACATGTTACATTCTTGCTTGAATTTATGCTGGTTTTACTTCCAATTCCTTTCTAAGCGTTTTTCACATTTCAGTTATGAACTGCTCCTTGAAGTGAAAGCTTCTCTTTTTTCCTGTATTATGCTGCCATCCAACCAACAAATTAACACAGTTTAAAACAGTGACTACTGAAAGAGATTCTTTGTGAAAGATTCTAAAATCAAACTCACTTCCCCATTTCCTTCTTAGCTCACCATACCTTTCCAAACTTACTATTTTGCTTTACAGTACTATTCTAAATTACAGAATTCAAAATAATTAAGTGGTTTCTAGGATCAATATCAAGTGGATAACTGAATATTACAGTATTACAGTATTACAAAAACGCAAAAGAGGGTTGCTTTCATTCTCATTTTGGGCATTTTGTTTGTTTTTAAAGAAGGGTAACTTGCGTACACCTGGAGAGCAGCAGATGAACAACCAATACATTACACACAACTTCTGCTGGACATAATTTCTATATTATTTATTCCTTTCCAAAAAGTAGTGCAGTGGTAAATTCATTCCCCAGCTTGTCACTTCTTATAAATCTGTGTCTTAGAACTTCCACTGTCCCAAAATTATATTCTATTTCAAGACACTTGCACCAACTAATGAAAAACAGAAGATAATCCTATTTAATCTCAATTCCTTATTGACAGTTTCACCTTAGAAGAAAAACTAAGTATTGTTCAGCTTCTCTGTCCTGCTTTATCCTTTCCACATTTCCTTTCAGACAATAAAAAATAGGCTATCTTGTTTTGGTCTTTAGTGCCTAACCATTCATTTAGTGAAGCAGTTAAGGAATTTAAAACCTTGAAGACAAAAATGAAGATGTAAAAGTATTCACTAGAGTAAAAAAAAATACATTAAGTTTGCATTTTTGAGCATATTATAAAAAGTTTTGATATCAAAAACTTATCAGTGCTGTTATGTCTGGATACTTAAATGGGTTTTAAAAGAGTTGCTTACCCTTTATATGACTTTTAAATCCAGGATAGGGTGTGAAAATTGCATCTGTCCTGGCACAGCTATTTTCTAAATAAATAATGATATAACAAGTGAGGTCCAAATTATGTATTTATAATTGAAAATATTCTAACCACTATCAACTTTGATGCTTTAAACAAATATAATTAAAATGCTTCAAACAATAAAAAAAATCAGGAATACTTAATTCATTCTATAAACACTTGCCCATTAATAGTTTCACACACTTGCATGGACTTAGCGCTTTTAACTGGATAAGTCACTCATGTAAATGTATTCTCATGTGTATACAGAAGTTCACTGGATCAGGACCAAAATTATTTGGTTCTTACTTTTCATTGCATTTCTCTGTAACTTATTTCCTTCTTCCCATACAGAAGCCTTCTTCCTACTTATCACTGTTATTCTGGTTTTATGTCCTTTTCTGAAACTCTCCTATTTTTTGACTGATCTAGTTTATTCATCAGTACTCTTTCCTAAACCTTTCTGCATTTATTCTGATCCATGTGACTTCTTTCATTTGCCTAACCATAAAATCTATAGTATGGATTACCTTAATTTATTCTAATGTTTCTATTTTCATAGAAGTCTCTGTTCATTATACCAAAGCTCTACACATATTTTATCACGCCTGAGCAATGAGACAAGTCTTATTATCAATTCTTCTGTACATAATTAACGATTTTGGGAAGCAATATTTCACTATCTAGCATATTCTACTAAACTTCAGCTGTCCTTTGCATTCCAACTAACATTCAAGCAGTTAAACTCCCTACAAAGCTTACTGAACAATAAGTTTTGATCTCTAAGAGCTTAAGTACCTCATAGAGACAATGCACATGTGGGTTCACAGGTACTTAGAAAATATCTCTGTACTACTTATGTAGTTATGTATATAAAACTGTCTTAACTTCCAAGATGCATGTGGCTACAGTTACTGATCCTGTAAATGGGATCCAGTCTGCCAGATGGATTTAAGATTGATTACAGATACAGCCAATTGTACTACAATGTGAGCAATGTTAAAAAGAAAAAGTCATTTCAAGTAGCTAGTAATTCAAATTCATTGTAAAAAATACTTCTTTGTAAGTTAACTAGCATTAAATTAACTTCAATTTGAATATACAACTCACAAGACATTTCTGAATTGCAATTCCATCTACTTTGGAGGAACACCTAGTTAAAACACTGGGAACAATGGCTACAAAATCATCTGATCTAAGATAGTAGTTCTTAAAATTAACATAATAATAGATATAATCTTTCTGTATGGGATGCATTAAACATTGTCATCCGATGACTACTCAATTTATTTTTCTATCTGACATCTGCAGTGCACATGCTAGTTCTAAGTTTTAAAACAAAGTTACTTTTGAAAAAAAAGTTCTGTTTTAAATATAGATTAGCACTTCTGAAAAACAAAGAAAAACCAAACCAAACAAAAAACCCCCCAAAAACAAACCAACAAAAAACCCCCCACACACCTTAAATTACTATGAAGATTAAAGTCTAGCTAGCGAGTTACCTTGATTACAATCAATAACATTGCAAAACTCCCTGACATTATTTTCATTGATCTCGGCTTGTTTCCTCTCGATGAAGGCTGATATCCGTCTGTCAATCTGCAGGTAATAAACATGAAGGCATATATCTATTTCATTCTTTAAATTTAAAATTTAGAAAGGTCTTTCATTTTTCTCTTTTTAAACTCACATAAATCACTTACTTCTGCTTTTCCAGCTTTTATTTGGACCACTTCTGGATCAAAATTAAAACGAGCATCCTTCAAATCTCTCAAGTCATAACTTCCATATTTTTCTTCAGTCTGACTGTTACCATCATAAACATCTAAACTTGTCTGGCTTTCTGTTTTACCTCCAGGTTCAACATGGCCTATATTTTCCTCTTTGATCAATGACTGGAGTTTTTCTAAGAGAGGCTGAACAAAGAAAACAGTGTATTAGGGTTAAAAAAATAAGAAGTCCAAAAGTCCCAAAGCCAAGAAGACAAGTACTATTACAATTTCCAGACTAATTGAAATAATTTTGGGAATTACAACATCTTCCTCTGATGCAACACAGTAATAAGATTAAAAAGAAGTTCCAAATATTGTGCACACCACGATTCTGATCCTTCTGACCCGTCTTTCAGAAGTTTGTAGAGGAAAACTCCCAAATTTCTGTGAAAATCTGCCCATATTCCTGTGTTACTAGCTAAATCAAAGCTTCAATCGCTGGCATCAATGCCACTTAATTAACATGTCATTCAAATGCTTACTCAGAACAGTAAGGCTTAGTATTTTTCCTCCTTAACATGAAATCTGGTACACTTACACTGTAAAGCCTTTATCACATCAGCACTACATTCTCCACTTGAAACCGTAGTTGCCCAAGTGAATGAGAGAACACAGACATGAAATACATAGGCATTATCATGAACACATGCTTTGCTTGACACAGTTGATTATCTACTTAGGTAATGAAATTAAATGAGAAAAGGCACTGACATTTGTGGCAGGCAAAACGCTTATCTTACTGCGGTAACTCTTGCATACGACGCAACATCAAAACATCAGTACATATATATGTCCCCGTCTCTTTTTAATTTCCATCAGTTTCATCTAGTCTGAATTTCACTGCTTATTTTCTCTCTAGAAATGATTTGTGTTTTTTAAAGACAACATGATTTTTAGCAGTCACATTTTCTGAAATGGAATCAAACTCCCACTTGCAGCATTCTTACATGTTGGATGTAAATTTTATTTGCTTTTATCTTGCCTATTTTCTCTTTCTGCTCATCACACCAAAGATTTGGGGGATGTCTGGAAAACAAAAGGTCTTTCTTTTACCTACAGACAAGAAAATACAGGAACTTCCCTTTCCATCCTCTCAGTACTAGGAACCTCAAATAATTCATTGACTAGCTGAAGCAAAATAGTAGTACTCAAATCCCATCTTCTACATATGAACTATCAACGTCAAAACACTGCTCAGTTACCAGCTGACAAACTGCTAACCCTCCCTGCCATGCAACTAAATTACTTTTGGCAGGGTTGGAAAGTTTCAAATAGTTAAAAGAAATGACAGTAATGGTGACTGGCTACTTGGCAAGATGAGACATTAATGTCAAAGAAATTACTCTTTAAAAAAAAAAACCTACGTTGAAAATATATTTAATTGCAGTAAGACACTCCAGGATGTGTCATGCTGGGATAATGCCACTTCTTGAACCACTGAAAGCACTCTATGAGCCTCAAAACTCACCCAACGCATGGAATCATTATCATAGCATGACACACACCTGCCGTGTCTTATTGCTTAATTATAACCCACCATAGATGGAAATGTATCACATTTACAATGCAAGTCTAGAAATCAATGAGGCTGCATTTATTCAGCCTGCTCACCTACAGTGGCTATTCCCACTAATCTGAAAAATCCATAAATGTGAGTACCTATGGAGCATAGTGGAATCCCAAGCATTTAATACTTTTGCAATCCTTTTTTATCGAACACACCAATGTAAGAACAAAATTACTGGAATTTTACAGTTGAGATTACTTTTAGTTGTTGATCACTTTTGTCAAGGCAAATGTGTCCTATGAAATATTTACCTGTAAACACAAAATATGCTGCTGAAGTGCACTAAAGAGCAAGGCTGGCTGAAGTGCTGAAGTGCTCTGAAGCTTGCTCCAATCGATTACAACTTTCACAATATCTTCTCCGAGATTAAGCTTCCACAGGGCAAAACAATAAAAATTATATGTATTAACATCAAAAAAGTATAAAAGACTCTTACAAGACCACAATTATGCTCAGCCTCATATAGACCCATCCCAGTTTTAGAAAGAACATTGGAATGATTTGATATTAATTATAGTCCAAGCAGCTATCATTTTCCAAGTAAGCTAGTAGCTGTAGAGCATATTCTAAAATTAAAAATTCCTTACTAACTCACCACACATTCATTGTATTAATTCAGTCCTTGGCTTTATTTAATTAATTCTTGTATGAAAGCATATTGTTCATGTTAACCACTCACACCATCTTTTCTTTTAATGGATACTAGAACCACCAGCATGAAGAAACATGACCCAGGCTGGCAGTTTCCTGTAAGTTCATGTATTTTATTCCAAGATTGCAAGACCATCTGTACCTGCATGACCCATGTCTTGATGTAACACCATGGCACATTCTTAAATTTTTACTTGCTGCTAATCCAAAGGAAGCTTTATAGTAAAAGTAAGTGCATAAAAGTATATAGTTTTTAATATCTCAAAGTTTAACAAACTCTAGATTACACAGCACCACTATTAAACCTATTTTCAAATCACACTATTTTCCTGTATACACATTCCTACTGAAATGGATAATTGCCACAGTCTATTCTCACTGACAAGGAATTGCAGTATTTAGCTCCCAAGACAATAAAGAAAAACACACATAATAAATTAGAAGGACTGTTTAAAAGAACTATGTATCTTCTACAAGCTATAAATACACTTTCTAACACAAAGATGACTGTCAATAAACTCTAATGGGATAACACACTTTCACACCCAACTTTACCCTTTTTGTTACACTAAAGCTTTTCTCAAGATCTTAAAGAGATGATTACTTTCATTTCCCAAAGCTAAGAAGGTTGTTCTCCAACCAAACATCCTGCAAATGATACCCCAAATTCTAAATACAGATAAAATTCTTGTTTGAAATCAAGAGGACCTACAGGTACTCTGCTTGCAACACTGAATTCCCAATTCATATGCATACTTGTATATGTATTCCTCACCCCTTCCATTAAAATAAAAAGTGGGGGTGGAAACAGAAAAAGGTACCTCAGGAAGATGACAAAAGTGACCTTTAACTCGTGGTCTAAAGACATTTAACAGCATCAAACATTATAAACAAGAACACAGAATGCATATGCACTCATGTCCTGAAGCCACCACAAAGTGTATGAAACACTGAGAACCAGACACAAGAAATGCCTCCATCACTCTGAAGGCAAAGCTGTGGATGATAAGCTATCCCACCTTAGTTTCAAATCTGAGCATTAACATAATTTTGTAAAGAATTATAATCCTGAACCGTCCTTCTTTAGTCAAACTAACTAACCCTCGCTAAATTCAGGGTTAGTTCCCAAATTACACAGCAAAGGAGACAGTTTGACTAGACATATTATGTATTTTAGAAAATTTTCACAAATGGTTATCCCTGTTTAGTACTTAAGTAAGTACACAGGATGTAGGAAAAATAATGTTCTAGGATATACTATTCTTGAAGAAGTTTCAAAATCAAGACTGTATTTAGAACTTAGTAGGAATAAAATTTACTTTAGGAATTAAGCCTGTGCATGTGATCATCTGAAGCACATATTTCTGCCCAAAGTTTCTAAAGTAGTATCTCCTATATGCTATATTACAGTCTACTGACAGGGTGAAAAAGGTGTACATTAAATCATCCAAATGAAACAAAACACAAGTGCTACTGCAATTTCCTAATAAGCCTCCTTTTTCAAAAAGAAAAAGCTGATATTAGCCTTCATATCATAATGGACAACTCCTGTCCAGGTGGTTCAAAGCACAAAAAGCAACAGAACTTCTAACTTAAAATCATTTAGAGGCCAGTCATATTTTTAACTCACAGACACTGCTTTTAAAGAAAAATCAAGAATAAATCCCTCCTGCATCAACAAAGGTTTCTAGGACAATAGAGTAAGTTCTCAGTCTTTCACATCCTACTGCTTCTTAGAACTGTGACAAACAGATTTATAAATTCAGTGTTCTGATAACTTCAAAGCCTTTGACTAATTACAAGTCCACCGCCTATTCAATTTACAGGATCATATGTAATTTCAGCCCTTTGAAATTTGTTTTATGTAAACACTGGCTATCACTTGAATCTTAAAAGAACTTTTCAGGATCAGCTATACTGGTTTTAAGAGCTGGTATTCCCAGATGTCCTCCTGGTCACGTACTGCCATTGATTGCTCCAGTAAAAAAATTCCTGTGCCAGAAATATTCCTGCTTACAGCCCAATTTACTAGCATAAATCCAACTTAAACTATTATAATGAATCAAACTGTGACTGCTAACAATTTGGCAGAAGTTCAATCATCTCTATAGAAGGGAAATGGGGATTTAGTAGTTTCAGTCAGAAATGCAAGACAGTTTACTAGAACCTGTAAGGGGGTAAAACAGAGCAGTTAAATCTGTCAGAGCTCAAGCACTGGCAGACAAGTGTGTAACTCAGCAACTGGAAAGGATCGTAACTGAGCAACTAAAAGGACTTTCACAGCTAAGATGGAGCAACCAGATCCTTATCCAACCAGTGCACTGGACAGTAAAATGTGTCTGTTGTCATGGAAAGAAGACACTCCAAACACCAAAGAAGACAATTATACTCTTCACCATAGCTACTGTAACTCTTACTGCAACTCTAGAGTTCTCTCACAATGGTTTGTGCACACCCAGTTATTTTTAAAAATCACCAGGGATTTTCCAGCAACAGGCTAGTTGTAGAGCCAGCTTTGGAGAAAAAGTAAGCTGCTGAAGTCAAGAGGGAAAAAGAAGAGTTTTTAATGTAGTTTAGAAACAATTAATAAACTTGTGATGAATAGCCTAGTTAAAAGCTTTGGAAACTTTCCCCTTAGTCTCCTTTCTGTTTTTCACAAACACAAGAGTTCCAACTTTTCTCTGATGTATTCTACTACTGTCACTCATAGTGCTGTCCTCACACTAAGATAAACTGACACTCACTAGCTCTTCATTGATGACATTCAGAATCTTCACCAGGAAGAATTAAGGGGCCTTTAAACCTCAATAGATAGTTTTCATGCCTCAGTAATCCCATGAGTTACCTGTGTCTGAATATCACACTGCTTAGTGCTGAACAGTTCAAAAGCCAAGGTAATTTGTGATCATTTTAGAGACAGGAAAACTGAGACTCTTAACTAAGTTCCTGAAGTATCAAGCCCTTCATTTTGGTTGCCTTTTGTTTGAAAACAGAGACAATTGCTAGCATACTTGGAGAAATGCAAATATAATAAAATTCTATACAGATGAGAGGTGAAACACTCTAAAAAATAATTTCAGATTGGCCAGCAATTACTCCTAAACTGCCCCTGCATCTAAGAGCCCATTTCTGTACAAACATACATTAAGTTACACTAGCTTCTGCAGATATTGCTCATCATCTGGCCCCAAACCTTCAAACTGCTAACTCCTGAAGTAAGAGTGTGCTTCTGTCGCCTTCACAGAACTACATAAATGTTTCCACAGTGGAAAATTAATTTGTAAATTGTTTATAGCAATAAATAAGTTATTACTAAAACCTTCTCCTGATAAGGGCCTTCCACCACTGCTGTGACATGTTTCACAACTCACAGACATTACTAAACATAAAATAGGTGTTTCAACTTAAGTACCATAGAGCAGAGCTCCTTTAAAAATTCTGACCCTTAGATACACTGTGTGTTTCATAGCATGCCATTACCAAGGCAGGGCTAACTTCAAGCTCCTGATCATTTATTTTGATTTAATGTGCAGTAAGTTTTCAGGAGCTTCTCAACTCAGACTAACTAATTAAGACACAGCAATTAAGCAAATTGCACTTTCCCATGGAAGACATCATCCGTCAAACTACAAAGTGGCACGTGTCACTGCGAGGCGAAGGCACGGTCCCGGCTGCGGGGGAGAAGCAGCAGCAGCAGCGGCCGCGCACGCCGGGGCCGCCCCGACCAGAGGGAGCGGGGGAGGCAGCCGGCTCAGCCCTGGCAGAAGCCAGGCAGGCGCGAACAATGCCCAGAAGAGAGTCAGCTCTCTTGTACGTGGCAAACTTATGTCCTCTCAAGAGCCCTACCCTATTCCTGGAGTCCATGAGGGCCCCGCAGGCCGGGCCGAAGCAGGAGCCAGCTCTGCGCAGGCACCCAATGCGAGGGGGTGCGAGGCGGGAGCGGCGCCCGGCCCAGCTCCGCCCAGGCCCTCTCCCTCCGCCCGCCCCTCACTCACCTGCCCCGCCAGCCCGGCCAGACAGCGCAGGGCGCTGCTCGCGACCTCGGAGGCCGCAGGGTCGACCTCCGGAGCGTGGGCGCCGGGCGGGAGCGGGCCGGGCGCCGCCACCGCTGCCGCCATGACACCGGGCCGGGCCGCGGCCGCGCCGTCGCCCCGCGATGACGAACGCCTGCACTGGCACCGCCCCGCGCGCTGATAGACAGGTGCGGCTGCCAATGGAGGGGCTCCGCACTGCCGGCCCGGGCCGAGGGGCGCGCTCCCGGCCGGGGCCGCTGTGGGGGGCGCGCTCCCGGCCGGGGCCGCTGATGGGGGCGCGCTCCCGGCCGGGGCCGCTGTGTGGGGGCGCGCTCCCGGCCGGGGGCCGCTGATGGGGGCGCGCTCCCGGCCGGGGCCGCTGATGGGGGCGCGCTCCCGGCCGGGGCCGCTGTGGGGGGCGCGCTCCCGGCCGGCACCGCGCTCTCTGCCCCGGCTCCGGCCGCGCGTTCCGGGAGCTGCCGGCGCGGGCACGGCGGGCGCGGTTCCACCGAGGGCTCCTTGGCGGGGGGAGGACCACCAGTGCTTATTTCGGTACAGCGCATTGCCGCCCTTGTTTCTGCCTTTCTGGTTACCCCTTCACTTTTTTGCATTCATACGTGTTGTTCAAAGCCCTAACTCTACTGGTTGCCGCAGGGTTGTTTTTAAATTAGACTGCAGAGTTTGTCAGCGTACTCTTGATTATGGGAATCGCAAAATTCTTCCCTGTAAGACAGTTTGCTTGTAAATTTCTTTCCTAAGAAATTTAGTAGAAATTCATAAGAAATTGAAGTAGAAATGCTTACAACGGTTTCCTACCTGATGTTTCTTTTGATAGCCAAATTTTGATCTTCACACTTCTTTCTGTTCCCTGACCCTCTACCCCCCCAATATTTTTTATTCCCATGAAAAATGGTGAGTGCAGTTGTATATACAAATGTTGAAACATTCTTAAATAAAAATTTTAGAAAGGCAGATGAATTTATTTGACTGATGTTTTCGGGCTTTCTTTTTCAGATAAGACATACCTTGATATAGTGAAAATAAATGCTACTAAACAAAGCTTTCAGCACCAGCAACCAACAACATTTGAGGAGACTCAAGCAGAGAAAGCTCTGCTCAGTTCCAGAGAAAAATTAGTTCCAAAGAGGACTTCAGTGTTTAACGGTTACAAATATTTTGCATTTTGCAAAAATATCTAGGGTGAACTAGATGGCATTTGCTTGTCTTCAGTTGATGAGGACCATTCTTTGGATTCAGAAATACTCATGGCAGAATGTGTTTGTGGTTTAGAAGCTCTGAAACACATAGAAGTTTACTTAATTCCTGAAAACACACAGTTTTTATCAAATAACGTTTTGAACACATGTACAGAATATGTTTGTCAGCTAAGAAAATTTGTGAAATTTTATTTTGCATTTCTGTGCAACAATACTAATTCCAGCTTGTGATCAAGGGCTGCTTCAACCAACCTTGCCTCTTGCAGTTTTGTCTCTGGACAGGCAGCTGGAGCAACCCTGCCAAATGTAATAATGTCATTTGGATCAAATCATGAAGCTTTCAGGAATAAAGGAAAATACATTGCCCTTTCCCCTTCCCCCGCAGCACTACAACACTGAACTGACACATCAGGGATCTGCTTGCCAGAGCGGAATATGGAGCACAGATGTAACAACCTGGCATTGCTTGTTGCTTCTCAGTGTCGAGGAGACTGTTTGAACTGAATGAATTCCCAATGACCTGATAAGACAGAACAATTCTAGGCATTTGCGCCCTTTTTTAACTTCAAGTGATGAGTGCTCAGTTACCTGATAGATTCCAGCCTTCCTGGAGCGATGGAGCAGATGTGTCCTGCTTTAGCAATGTACGTGTAGCTTTCCTAAGTGGGAGACCTAAGATCTTTCCTTTGCTTTTGAGCATGTTATCTTTACCTGCAGCCAGAGGTTGTTTTGGGGTAAAAACCATTCCAAATGAAAAATAAATATATAAACATATCAGTATCAGAAATATACATGGAAATATAAGGGAGATTTAATGAATGTGGAGGATTTCAAGAGACAGTGGGGGTGATACACCATTATTTATTCACTGCTCATTTCAAGAAGAGTAGGCAAAAGACCATGAAGTAGTCAGTAAAGTTGTTGATGCCCATCTTTTATTTACTAAGGAGAAACTGGATCTCGGCCTTCTTCCTGCTGTTTGCAAATGTCTCCTCTTAGAGAAACAGTAATGATTCCTATGGGGAGAGACTTTATTCCTATTTGCTCTGTCTCAGAAGACCTTGATCTGGGTTGCAGCTGCTAGTTGAATACATTTAGTATCATCTGAAGTTTCACAGATTAAATGATGCAATGCCTTAAACAAACATGAACAGAATAGAAATAATCCAAGGTGATTTAAGAGATTAGGAAAATGAGACCATGTGAGAAAATGAACATAGAGGGGAAAATGTGCAAATACAGCTAAGGCAAAGATGTTAAACCTTCATATCTAATGGAAGAGACAGACCAGAGCAGAATGGTTCCAGAAAATGATTATATGTTCCCTGGAATTCGTGCACAGTAAAAATGAATTCACTTGTAATCACCTCTAGAAGTAAAGCCAGCCAGAGTAAATCCAGGCCTCCATAAAGACAGAGGAAATTACATGGCATGCTCACTAAAGCTGGTGAAGCAATAAAATATTGGAAGCTCTCATTGCTGGGAAGATACTGGTAATTTGGAATAAATTTATAGAAAACTGGCAAGAAGTGGATTGCCAGAGATAGAGATACTTGTTTAGAAAGAGGAATCAGAAGATTTAAATATGTCTAACTTGGCAGCAATGTCCAGATATTTTAATGATATGACAAACAAGGGAGGGAGTAATCTGGAGCTGCTTTCAACACTCAGGGATAGAGTTGTCATGATAATATTAAATCTTCTGCAGCTTTGATCCCTGAATGGATCATTGAGGCATATAAAAGCCTCTCCCGCTGAAACCACCTTGAAAAATATAAGCTCAAATCCACTAAGTTCTTAAATATCAAATATTGTGTTTGGAGTAAAATTATTTTGAAACAGAAAAGTATTTTCTTTTGGTTTTGGACTATTGCTTCTTTTTATTTTGTTTGTAAAATGATAAACATATTCACCTCTTTCTAGGTGCCTTTAAGCAATTTAAAATGACAGTAAGGCTCAGTAATTTGACACAAGTTCTCTTCCCTGGTCACCACTGTCATAAATGCTATCACTGTTTCTTCTGCTGAATATTACAGTACCATAATTTCTGAACTCACACTTTAATTTTGTCTCTAACTAATACCCAACAAAAGGTGGGTCCTTGGCAGAGTGTAGCAGTCATTGAGGTTTGTTGTGCCAAAGAGTGAAGTGCTGAGCTAAGGAGCCTGTGTAACGTATAAGCAGATTTTTCTCCTGAATTGAAAAGCTCATGCTGTGTACTTCTGCTTATGTCAGCTGTAGTGCAGAGAAAGGCAAAAGAGGCAATGCTTTGGAAAAAAAACCTCTGAAATAGTTTGGAGCTTCAAAGATAAAAACAATACTCTGAATTCTGTCCAAAGCCCCAGGAAAATGGTTCAGTTTGACACCCTGCTGTAAATGTAGTTTTTCCTAATATTCAGATTACAGTGCTGCACTAAATTGTCTCAGTTATAAAAAGAAAATTGATAGTATTGTAGTCATTAAATAGTTAAATAGGGTTAAAATATGAAATGACCAAGTCCCTCCAAAATAAAAGCTTTTATTTATTTTTCCAAGCTTTAATTTCAGAATTAAGAGCACTTCACTTCTGTTGCTTCCCAAGTACTCAGGGAAAGGCATCACTCCATTGAAGTTTATAGATCCTGGTTCAACAAGATACTTAAGCTGGTGCCTAATTTTAAGCACTAGCCCAGCTTGCTAGGGCTAGTGAAAAAAAAACCTCAGCTTGAAAAAAACCCTCAGCCTGCTTCCCTAAAATGTAGTCATGTGCTTATTAACTTCATCAAATAAGGCTCTGAATTGCAAATCTGGCTCTCCAATAGGAGCTGCATTCCTTCAAAGCAAATGTCTCTGCCGACCTTTTGGTGTTTCTTTCACTTTATCAAAGTTTAGAAAGCCCTGTTCAGACAGGATTGGAATGGGATTCATACAAAATGTCTTGGTGGAAATACAGCCCTGATGTATTTGCCATTAGAGAAAAAAGGCAAACCAACAAACCTATAAGTATCTTACATTTGTGACTTGCAGTAATTTGATCATTCCTAACATTCCTGATGCTGTTGCCTGCATTCTGTTTAGTGCCCTTATCCTGGCATGCATATATACCCATGACCTTTCCTTTCTGAATTTTTTTACCCTCTGATTTTCTAATACTGCTTCATGCTCTTCCTTACTTTGGTCTTTATTGTTATTGTCTTTGTTTAGTAATTTTACAGCATATTTAAATTCTTTATACCCACCTGCCCCCTTTCTTGCTGCCATCTGCAAATATGATCAGCGCTCTGCACGAAATCCTCCAGCTCAGTTATATAATTTAGGATTGAGAACTGACCCCTGCAAGTCCTAGCTCAACAGCTCTTCTTCTTAGGAAGTCAGTGCACCATTATTATAGTTATTCTGTGTTTGCAAATTCTAGACTTCTATAGCTACTTTGAAAGATTTGATTATAAATCTCCTTCCTATCATTTTCTTGTGAGACTATCATATAAAAATGTAGAAGGTGCCTTGCAGAGTAGGTGTCTGTGATCACAGTGTTTCCTCTTTTCGCAAACTGTCAGTAATTTGACACAAACATTGTGAAATTAAGCATTCATACCTGAAGACAGACTAAAAGTTAATAATTTTCCATTGCATTAATATGTACATGCCGTACGTATTATATATTTAACTCAAGTTTAACGGGACACTTGAAAATCTATATTTAACAGGGAAACAGGAATATAGCATATTTATTTCAGAGAAAATTTAACTATTGGGGTTCTTTGATTACTGAGTGCTTGATTTTAAAAGCTGTAGTTTGCATCTTTATTAGTATAATCTGACTATTATTTTAAAATAAATAATAGTGATGGATGCTTAGGAATATTTTAAATAGGATTCTTCAGTTGTGCTATGTACAAGCTTTTCATATTCGTTATCTGGGAGCCAAGTCCTTTTCTAAACATTTTAATCTTCTTAGCCTTTTCTGTGGAACAGTTATATTGCTAAAATTTAAATTTATCTCCTTCTTCAACATTTCAACTTATAAATTTCTATACCCCAGTAGCTAGACAGTTATAATTAAATAGATCACATCTGTCATTATTGGTCTGATCAATCATTCCATGTTTTGGCAGCCCCCTGGCAGACTTCAAAAGCCAGATCCAGATCTAGTTTAGATATGAGATTTGTGGACTAATAGTTGAAATTAGGGGCCTGTATTATGTAGTTGTGTTGAGCCTCTCAAATTAGCCTTAAGGAGCTCATATATCCATATGACAAAGTAAGATAGGTACTTGAATCCTGTAAGCTTCCCTGGGTGTGTCCTCCTGTGTTCATTCCACCTGCAGTATTCTTTGACTTCCTCTATGAATAAATACATAATTCCCTTTTTGATATAAAGTAACTATAAAGTTATTTGTACTGTAGTAAATGAACAAAGGATCACACTCATCTTTACACTGTCAATATTTTTCTAAAGCAGAAGAGGCATTTGTTAATAGGGAATATGAAGTTTGGGTCCCAAACTTTCAGTGAAGCTGGCCATGCACCTGCTTACTTTGTGCACAAATCATTCTAATGAATTCTAAAGGACTATTCATGTGCATAAAGCTAAGCCTGTGGGTAAAAGCCTTTACAAGACTGGGCCTAGGTTGTAAATTTGATAATGACCTGAAACTGATTCAACAGAGAAAAAGCAGGCCTTCTAAAAAGTTGAGAAGTGTCACTGTAGCTAAGCTGAACAGGTATAGACAGTGCTAGGAGACCTCATAGTACAAAACTCTGAAAACTGACCAAGAAAAAGTGGCAAAAGATATAAATATTTTTTTCATTTACATTTTATCATATTGAATTTTACCTTAATCTTATTAATTCTAAGCTTCCTCTTGATTTCATTATTACTATGAATTCCATTTGAATATCTTTATTGCAGGAACTCAGAGACTTTCCTGTTTAAATTTCAGGTGTGTATACACACACACACACACACACACACACACACACACACACACACACACACACAGCCTGTATGAAAGAGAATCTGCTAAGAGAATTGTAGTTGCAAGAAATCATAACTAGGCTCTTTGGGAAACGTGCTTGAGAAGAAGGCAAGACATCAATGCTGTTTCATATGGAAGGGTACAGAAGAGTTTTGCACACTTATTTGTTCATACCATGCAGTATTCCATCTCTGCTTCAAGTGTTTTGTGCTGCACTGCAGCCTTTTGTGTCCTCAGAGACAGTGCATTACCTGCAGGAGCTTCCCAACAAAATCAGGGCAATTCCAGTTGTTGTGGTGCATCTCTGAAACCATTTTCTAGGTATTGCTTCCATGAATTGCTTCCATCAAGAACTTCCATAGAATTAGGTAAAGCATTTTCATGTGTTTAACATTAAACACACAGGCAGTGCTACTAAAATTACCATGAAAAAGAAATGAAATTACTTAAATATAAACGGATTACCTGCTTAGGACTATAGTTTTAGTGTTTAATATGCTGAGTGTATGAAATAGACATCTTTTTCACCATCACAAAATGCAAATATTTTCCTTTACTTAAAGCTAGTTGTTGTTTTATTGTGATCTATTCGCAGCTAAAATGGTCACTCTACTTAGTGGCCTTTAGATAACCTTGATTGTGAAATGTCACTTGTTTGTTAGGCTCACTAAGTTCAAGCTGTTTAAAAAAAAGGAAAGAGTCTTTTTCTGCAGCTTAATTGACTTTTATTCACACTAAAATGATCCCTCAGGAAGTTCCAGTTTCCTCTGTTTAAAGATTAATTTAATAATCTCAGCTGGGTGAAGCAGAGAGCAGATTAGGCATGGACAAACCGTACCAAAGCTGCAGAGAGTGAAGGTGACAGTCCAGGGATAGCCACTGCTGACTTTATTCTAGTTGTTGGCCTTGGGGACATGACTGGTCTTTTGCTCAGTTTGATGCAGGAAAAAGAATGGAGAAGGTACATCTTATAAGACATGGTGCTCCTTTAGTAACCTTTTAAAGTTATTATTTAAATGAAGATTAAAGTTATGGAGTTGGAGAGTATTTTGCTGTTTTGTAATTTAGCAATTCAGGCTGAAGTTTCTTTTGTGTTCTTTCTGTTTTTATACAGGCAGCCTAGGAGATGGACATTTGACAGGCGACAATAGACTGCTCCTTTCCCAGGTATCTCCTGCTTGTTTCCTTTATCTGTGAATAGGAAATGGCTTAAAGGCACCTGTGTTATGAAGGTCCCAGGGGCAGCTGCCTGACTAGTGAATGCCTGATTATGTGTTAACATGCTTTGTCAGATATTGGCAGAATCTGTTCTCTTCTTTTGCCTTTTCAGCAAGGGTACCATTGACAGACTGGCTACCCATTTATAGAAATGTTGTCCATCAAACTGTGAGGAAGGACAATGGTGTTTTTCTGTGACCAGTGACTGTGGGAAACTTTTCTTTGGCTATTCAGGCAATTTTTGTAGCTTGCTCTGAAGAGGAGAGACTGATGAGTGCAAAAAGTACAATTAAGCAAAGCCAGACTTCAATTGAAGGCTGTAGTGTAGTCTGCTTGTTCTCATTTTTTTATTTGGAAAAAAATCTATGGGTTTTCACGTTGCTGTGTGGCATTCAGCAGGGGGCTATTACAATCCTAAATTTTTTTTCTAGACCACCTAATTCTAAGTAAAAATTAAATGTAATGAGAGCCACTTGGAGTTCTGAATATTTTAAAGCATAATTCCCACAGAAGGGATTCGACCTAAACTGTGGAGAGCATCAGTTGGCTAATTATAGCTGCATTTTATATTACAGCAGGTGTCAGATGCAGTCATCTCAATAAAGTCCACATAATACTCTGGAAAATAACAAAAGCTTTTCTTTGAATGTGGGTACTAATTTCTGCTAGGTGTCATATGAGCTCTGATACTTCTTATTGGTGTTAACAAGAGCACTGCAGCACTCAAACATGCTTTTTGCTTGGGATGAATTGATACTGTAAAGCACTTACTAGTCAGCCTTGGCAGATGTCAGTAGTTAATACTAGTGTTGCAGAGGTTGGTATATAATGCAAAGAGTCTTACGTAAATACTTTTAGATGATGGGCTGGTTTTGAGAATGAGTGTGAACCGTGCACCAACTTGCTTAATGAAAGCTAAATAGACAACAGCAGGATAAGTGTGCTTCCTTTAGCTTCTATCTTAAGTCCTCTGCAAGTAAAGGGTAGATCGGAAAGCAGTTAACTAGGTGAACAAAAACATTAAACTTAATAAGCACTTCATGCTTTCATACTATTTTCCCAATTCAATGGAAGCAGCAAGTTTGAGTTACTGAAGTGACTGGTGAGAAAGACCTTTCCTAAGCCTCAAAACTGGGGTGCCCTGAAAATTATATCTTCAGAATAGTCTGCAAGTGGTGAAACTACAATCTGTAGACATTTGCTACTCACCTGACTTCCTAAATAAATGATGGAATTCTGTGATTACAAGAGGTTTGTGTTTTAAAATATTAATGAATCATTAAAATAAATACTGAAATGTGTTGCATACACAGAAACCCTTGAACAAGGAATTGAAGGTGCAAATGGCAGGGTGAAAAGCACAGGGAGCAAAACCTTTCCAGTGATTGTGCTTGGCCTAGCATGCAATAGAGATGCTTCCCAAGCTTGCCTGAGAAGCAGTAAGGCAGGAGACGCTGCAGTACAGAACAGCAGGGTCAGGCCATGGGGAGCTTGCTGCTTCTGCTGATGGGGATAGAATGAGGAGAGGGGTGTCAGCAAAGAGTGATGACAAATGTTGGGCTGATCATGCAGGGGGGACAAACATGTACTGCAAAACAAATGAAATTTGACAGATGATAAATTCCCCCAACATCTGAGTCTTCTGGAAGAGCGATAAGCCACTTAATGAACTACTGTCTAGTGCTACCTACCTTCCCCTACATCATCTCTGAGAAAAGGTAGTTCAAAACATCAGGCTGCCTTTGTCTCTTACACAGAAGTCCATGGAAATTGCAGAGGTTGTAGAAATAATAAATACAACTTAATGTTGTAAGTCTTTTATTTTTAAAATGTAATAAACAGTCAGCTGAGTAAAACTGAATCACAAACTCCAGCACGTTACCTTAGCAACTATATAAAAAAACCAAAACAAGCACAGATTATGAAATATTATTTAATTTTTTGTAGAACTGCAGAATAAGTTGAAGTATAATCTTACTGCATTGCATACTCAATGTACGAACATGTAGGAGGAGCTTGGTTTTGGTCAGAAGACCCGTAATTTGTAAAAAACAAGCGAAAGTAAATGATATATATATATTCATATTAGTATACATTGGTTTCTGGGTTAACATACACATATTGTTAAAGAAAGTTTCTAAATACAATAATAAACATGTAATCCATCTAAACCTGGTCAAAACCAAGGACAGAAACCAACACAGAGGTACAGAGATGAAAATTAAGGGAGAAATAATTTCTTAGCTAATCTGTATCTGGCATCTGGGGAGCAGAGGACTGTCTGTAGGAGAATTGCTTTAGCTCTCAGACATGAGGTTACCTCTAAGGAAAAGACATATGAAAAGGCCTGGTAACAAAAGCCCATTTACAAAAGCTGAAGGCATGATTGCCGTCGTATAAATGAATTTTCTAATTTACCCCGTTTATTCCACATAGACCTTTTTGAAACCTTTAAACCTTTTAATATTGAGAGAAGCCAGCTCAACTTGGAAAGCTCTGAGGAGTTCTGTGAAAGGCTGGGAAGGCAAAGAAGAGGTTAAGTTAACTACAAGAACTGTCAGTCTAGTTGGGCCTTTGGTTGCCTCCCTTTTAGCCCAAAAAGCATGAAGAGACCACCACTGTACTACATTGCTTCTGCACTATTGCTTTCCCATGTCTTCAATTTCTGGTGTTGGGATGTGCTCCAGTCCATGTCATAATAAGCTAGGTATTAAAGAATAAAAACTCCTCTTGCCAGTAGACATTCTAATTTTATTTTTTTTTTTTTCATTTTAGGGGAGAAGGTAAGGGATAGTTATCAGCAAGTAGAGGTGCTGCTGTAAAAAGTAGCTACCAATAGTGTCACTCAAAATTTATTACCCTCCACAGGTTACATGAACCTAACAACTTCTCCTTGTGATGTCTCTTAAGGATTCTTTGGAAGAAGGCTTCTGACAGTTCCTCTGGTAATGACTGTTACTGCCCTATATATGACAAGAATTTTATGTGTGTGTAATTCTCCTCGATTATTCTAAAAAATGAATGTGTCTAGGATAATTTTGTATATCACCTACTGTGAAAATTGCTTTTGTGGCAAGCAAAATCAACTGCTCCGTGACCTACACTTCTTGGTATTAGAGGTTATATGAAACTTACTGCTCTCTCCTTTCTCGACAGTTATTGCTACTCCTTCCCCTCCATTTTTACTCTTAGATTACCGAGATGTGATTGCACAATACAAGCAGCACAGATGGCAGCTGAAGGTCTCTATCTGCCAGGTGTCTGCATAACAGCTGAGCCAATGTACACAGCTGAGCATAGCTCACTTTCTGACATAGATGTTCAGCACCATTTCTCTGAATCACAGCCTTGCACAACCTTTGGAAGTACTTCTGGGAAATTTTAGAACGTACTCAAGTACACAATACTTTGGCAGGCAGAAATCAGAGGAAATCTTGCTCTGAATTCATTGTGAATGCTCAGAGGAAAGAAGTGCTTCCTGCATTTTCTGCTGTGGATGCAAAGGATGGGCTTAAGGATGTAAGACACTGGGAAAGTATAGACTCTATATATCACCTATAAATATAAAAATACATAAATAATCACTTATACTCAGAGAAAGTCTGTGGGAGATCTACTCAGGTTTGCTGACAGACTCCAGTAGAGAAAGGAAGATGAATCTTTAGAGCCAAGGAGGAAATCCTGTAGCCCTGAAACAACTAGGAGAGAAGAACTGGCTTTTGTAATTTGAGAGTGCAGTATTATGTCATTCTGAGCTCTGTGAAACTGTCTTCATCTTGACAGGGCTCAGATATGTCCAGCAGCTCCTTTCTGATAGTTGAAGTTCACAAATTAGGTCTCACAAGAAGTGGTGTGATCCAACATGTGCACCATCCTGTGACTGTCCCACAGGGAGTTGCGCTTTTCTGTAGGTACTGCAGATACACACCCATAAACACTTCCAGCCTAATGCTGCTGGTTTCTGTGTGCAGACAGGTGCAAGAGGTGTGAGATTGGGAATCTTGACTGAAGGGGAGAAAGAAATCTGAGGAAGAAAGAAACCAGATATTGGCTTACACAGGAAACAATTTGGGGAAAAGGAGGTTTGCCTCATACAAGAACTTAAAATTGTTCTGAGAATAAAGGAAAGTAGGAATGTGAGAGGTAGTTCTGGGCACGATGTCCACTGTGACTGACACTTTCAGGGACCAGAAATGGAGCCGAAGCCTTATGTCTGAGAAGTTTTGTGCTTCTCCTGTAGTTTCATAGGTAACATTATTTCATTGTCTGCATGAAACATTGGAGCTGATTGCAATGCTCTAGGTGAAAGAAGCTGGGGAGGTCTGGGGAGGAATGACATTTCTTTGAGTAGCTTCACAAGATCAGCTTACAGAAAGGGGTGGATAGTGGGAGGGAAAAACATATGGGCAAGAAGAACTGAAAAGTCCCAAAGCATTCTGCCAAACATTACTGCTATCAGAAAGATTGTTGGTGCATTAGGCAATGGTAATATCCCAAGGGTGCCAGCAGTGATGTACACTGTTTGTAATGATTTTGTAGTGAGATACAGAGACAAGTTCATCCATTACCAGCACTGAGAAGAATTGAGTTATGTGTCTAATGGTGGAGAATTTATTTCCTAGATCCAAGCGTGGGAGTGAAACAATGGCACTTCCTGCTTAATGTGAGAGCTCACTTTTTTTCTTTTGTTGAAGAAGAAAATAAAAACATTTTCATAAAAATGAAGAGTAAACACTATGTCTTTGGACATATTTTCGATTTACCTCAGTTGCTGGATGAAAGATCATTAAATATCTTCATCTGGCCTTTCATAAACCACACTACCGTTAAACATATATTCAGGAAAATAAAGAGTTTGAAGTATTAAAACCGTTTAAAAGGACTTTGCAGGTAATGTGTATGTGAAGGTTCAAGCAATCATCCAAGGCCAGAGTACTTGAACAACTGAGGAACTGTTAAATTACTGTGATCTTAAAAATGATTACTGTAATACTTTAGAGAACACATTTGCTGTAACAAATATAGAACATATTTTCTAATTTCTCTTATGGTTATCAAGGTCATTCAGTGACAGAATGCAAAATGTTTTATTTTTCTCATTCAGATACTGCTAGGTGCATAAATTCTATAGCTAATATAGAAAGGCATTTAAAAATTGAAATTTATTAATGGAAAGATATGTCTTTGCCCAATATCATACAATAATTTTTATCTTCTGAATGGAGTTTAACAATACACAGGCTCAGGCTGGCTTTATTCCACTAATACATGTAATTTCCAAAAGTGTGTTGTCTTATATGTTAAACACAGTGCACACACAATTACCCTAGCATTCCTTGAAAATTAATTTCAAATCCACATTTATTGTAAGTGCCTTGGGGCAAGAACCATCTTTTGTTATCAAACAATGCAAACAGGATCTTAGTCCATAATTGGGGCTCCTAAGCACTGTGGATTCTTTCACCAATGTCTCACATTCTCTTTCTCTCTCTCTTTGTCCCTCTGCAGATTATGCCAGTGTTTACAAAGGTTGGGATCCCTTGCATCCTCATCAGTTTTTACATTTGCTCAAGAATCAGATTCAGTTTAGCCTAGCATTCTTCACAAAGATAAAAGGGTGACAGATCCTGACACATCTGTGCTTTTGAAAAGTAGAAAAGCTGATTTAATGCATAAACCTTATCTTAAAGCTGTCTCCAAGGTGAAATTGCACCAGTCTTGGAACAAAAAGTGGAAGACTGATATTTAAACTACATACAGTGATATACTTGAGCACTCATTCTGTAGCCAGAAAATGCTGTAATATCCCTATTTTCCAGTTTTTAACTACTGAAACTTAGCTTTAAATATTACTTTTCTGTGATCAGAAGACATCTAAGACACCTGATTTGTGTCTTAGGTGATAGTCAATCTTCTTCATGCTATGGGCTTCTCAGAGTATTATTTCAAATTGTAATATTGTATTATTTCAAATTGAAATTACTGAATGCTTATTTTTCTTTGTCACTCCCTGGACAAACATATGAATCATATATTGATCACTAAATTACTAGAATTTAATGCTTGATTTGTACATGACAGATCCGTATATTAGAATATAAATAAATGGGTGAATTTACCAAGGTGTTGATAATTTTTATGATTTTATTCAGTGATGCAGATATAGGAAAATGAGAAAGAAATGTGAAATTACTAAAGAAATACGAAGAGCCAAAATGGGTGATCCTGACAAATTAGAAATCTCTTTCTAAGCTCTGATGCTTTAGCCTGCAGTTAAAAAGAGCTTTGCCACTGAAAGAGCATTGTGACCATAATGCTTGTTCCCCAAACAGGAGTGGTGTAGCAACAACTATTCAGTCACAGGTTCTTAGCTTGTTTGTATAGTATAAAGCCAGTAGAAACCATTGCAATTCTCTAGCTGGACCTCCCACATAACATATATCTAAGATTTTCCTGGGATTAATTCCTTTGGAAATTAGAGTGTATATTTGAGGAAAAAAAAGCTAGTCTTGATTGTAAAATTTCCAGAGATTAAAAAAAAAAACTATCAAAATGCTGAGTATGTTGTTTCAATTATTATCAGAAAAATGAAAAAAAAAATGTCCTCTAGTTTGAATTTATGTAGAGTTTAGTTTAAACCCCTGAGTCTTGTTACACATTGATTTGCCCAAAATAGAGGCATTGATTAATCTTCATCTTTCTTTAGTAAAAACCCATAGAACTTGGACAAATAATTCTTTAACTTGCTTTCTGGGCTTCTTTACTGAAAGAAGGTAGTGTGCAGGAAAGCATATAAATTTGTAGTGCTTGAACTCGTGAGCTCTGGCTTGCCAGGCATACCTATCCAATCAGCTTTAAATAGGCTAGACACAAACTACCTCACCTTAAAGACAAGTTTAATGTCTTGAGATGTTTTTAATTTAACTTTGAAATTAAACAAACTACCTCTAAAAAGGCTGAAACAGTAGCACATGAAAAAACTCTCCCCTATTATTCAATACTATTGTATACATCTGTGTACGGATCACATGAGGCTGCAGCTACACTTGTCATATAGACATCTGGCCAGGCTAAACTTTATTTTCTTGAAAATATTCAGTATGTGTATACTTCTATCTGGTCTGGTCAGGAAACAGAATTGTATCATTTGAGTGACAGTCTGCATTGAGTGACAGTCTGCACATGAGCTATAGCTGTAGTTTGGTTTCTTCCTAAAGCTCGTGTATTGACTTCAAATGAATTGTCAGGGGAGGAAAACAGTTGATGCCAACATATTTTTCATTTCATTAGTAATAGAAAGACATCAGTGGAATCCTCACCTTCAAGAAAATACTGATTAGAGGCTAGAAAAAGGTTTAAGAGATATAGGTACAGCAGAATTTCAAGGGAATCTTGCTATCATTTTGTCTCTTGGGACATGTTCCACTGAATTAGTAGCCTGGCTATGGATCTGGACTGTAGAACTACTGACAGGCATGTGACTGAATGGAATTGCAAGATGAGGGGAGTTCACAGTTCCACACTGAAAATCTGTATTTTATTGCTGAAGACCACAGATGATAAGGGCCCCCTCCCCCAAAGAAGCAGACCTTTAGAAAGATTCAACAACTCAATTTTGTAAAATACTGATTTGGACAGCTGGTGTTACCAGCATGATCATAGTATTTCAGAAGTCTGTCCAAAACAATGCTGAAATGAATTACAGGTGGTGTGTGACAGAGTCCCTGCTGAGCTAAATATGCAGTTCCTAAGATAGGCATTCTTAAATGTGGAAAATACATGCTTGACCATGATTTTTAATAATTTATCCAGAAATATCAATTACAGTAACTTGATGTAACTCCTGATCTGAATTTAAGGCATCCTTAGAAAACACTTGAAACTGAGAAACTAAAGAGCTACAGGTTCAGCTTGAGCACACTGCTTCAGGGAGAAATGTTACCTGAACTTCTGCCATATCCTCTGGGTTATTTGCAGCATCACAGATTTTTTTATTCTGGACATCCTATTGAGAGGATTCCTTTCAGCTTCCATGTTCTGTGGCCAAACCAGGCCATATAAAACCATTTGTTGTTTGCTTGAACCCCATTACCAAACAATGCAGACGACTCAGTGTCTGGTTTCTTTTCAGGCTTTTTTCTCTGATGTGGCTAATACCAATGAGATTGATTTTGGGCTCACAAATGAGCCATTTCCCTCACCTCCCCACTACCCCCACACCCATTTTTTTTCAGTTGGGCTTCTAGCAGTGATGCCTTGGAAATTCAGTAATTTTTTTCTTTTTGTCCTCTTCAAAGTCATGATCCTGTTCCCAACATTTCTTTGTTTTGTACTATGTAAGTGTTCATTTTTTTCCTCTTCCACTCTGTCTTGTAAGGGCAACACCTCCTCTGATTTCTGTGAGACAGAAGTCTATCTGGTATTCTTCTTGTACTTTATTTTCAGAGCACTGCACATGATTTGGAGAATGTTTGAATTCTCAGATTAAGGCTATGCCAAGAATAATTGTTTAGAATCTTCCTGCATAGTCACATTTCTTTAATTCTGTCAGTCTTCCCCTTGTTTATCCTGGTTAGGATTTCTCTCATCTGACACTCAAAAAAAGAGTAAGATTTTGAAGGGTAATTTGGCATTAACATGTTTGTAACATATTAGCTACAGCATTTGGGCTTCAAACAAATGTCTGCATATGTCTTGGAAGAAACGAAAACCAAAATGCTTCCATGCAAACTAATTCTGTTTTTTTCCTAAGATTTCCAGAATTGCAGTCAGCTATAAATTTTCAACATGAAACTTGACATTCAAATTGACATCTCAGACTGTTACTGATATTGGAGAGGGAATAGAAAAAGATTAGAGAAAGAAATAGCAGAAAGTTTTTTAGCTAAATCTGCTCCAGTGTATATTATGTATATGGTGGTGATATATTTAATGCAAATTGACACAATAATGCAACTTACTGAACAGATACTATAGTATTCTAAATTTCATAATTTCACATCATAAAAATATATTTCTATTGTGTGTGCTGCACAATTAAACTTAGATCCTTTAATTCATTTATCTTAGTTAAGGATTTCAAGAAGGTTACTTCTCACAGTCTTGCGTGTCTCGATTTTTTCAAGTTAAATTGGGGTCTTCTTTAAAATGAAATTGATTTTCAGATGTGAAAGTACTCACCTGGTTTCTGTAGGGCACATATTTCAAAGGTTTCTTTCTCTGGTGTTCAAGCTTAGAGACACTCAAAATTTTCAGATTTTTCTGAAAAATCTTAATGATATTAGATGTTCATGTTTTAAAGCACACAAAATTTTCTGAGCTGAGGTACAATAAATTGTAGGGGGTGATGGATGGATCAGAAACCTGTAAGTGAATTCTTAGTGGTAGAGGTTAAGAAGGTAAAAGAAGGGAGAGGCTAAGAGTGTGCTGTAATTATCAGATTAGCTCCCTGGTGAACATGTTGCAGAAATTATTTATTTTTGCATAAAAAAATACCATTTTTTAATCTGGTTACTAGGACCTTGTATTCGAAGGGGCTGAACCTCTATAAATCATTAAAGCACCTGAGTAATTCCACTTATATTAACAATACTGCTTCAGCATCTGCTTAGAGTTATATACATGCTTAAGTACTCCATTGAGACTTAAATGATGTGGGTTTGGATCACCTAATGTTGTTATTTCTATTGTCACAAAATATATGTAAAGTGGAAATGCAAACCCCTGCTATTAATACCTGTGTTTCTCTACACCCATTTGTTTCAGAATAATAAAGTTTTCCTCTTAGAAAAATTACTTATTTTATTCCCTTACCAACATCATAGTACAATTTATTAGTCCTTGATTTAAAATTTTCCTGAATTCTTTCTGAAAATGAAAACAAAATCTAGGGTACCTTTTTGTCCCCTGATTATGTATAACCTGAAGGAAATTCAGAATGTAGTGAAGCATGACCTTTCATTCCTGAGGCAATACTAGCTATCCTTCATCAAGCTGTGCTTTCCCAAATGGTTCCCATTTAATGTCCAAAAGCGCTTTTTAAGATTCCCCCCTCCCAAAAGGCATCAAAACTAAATGGTCTATAATTTCCTGAAATGTTCCCTGAGTCCATCTTCAATAATGACATTATGTTGGCTATTTTCCAGCCATCAGGCCTTTTTCTGACTAGAACAACTTTGTAAAATGTCTGCAAAACGTGAAGTAATAACACCCCTGTTTGGGGGTGGGGAGTTTCAGAAATATTGAATATTGTAAGCTGTTTATTAGTGGGATGTTTTTATTAAATGTGAATATACTATTATGCCATTTTATAGACGAATGATTCATTTCCCTTTCCCAAAACCATCTATGTTTTGCCTAGAATATACTCATTTATTTAATGTAAATCCTATATGCATACAGTAAATGTTCTTTAAAAGTGGTGTTGTTTTACAAATAGCAAAAGAGCTAAAAAATCCAATAAGAAATTTAACAGTAATGCAAAAGAGCTAAATCACTTTGTTTACTGCATTGTCTTTTAAACTGAAAGGCAGTGTTCATAGAACCGATTTGGAAAGAAAACTAGCAGAAAGTTAAAGAGACACCCTTGCTATTTACCCTATGTCCCTTTCATTCTAAGTGCTTCAAAACTAAGATACGAAATAAGTGGGGGAAAAAATTAGATGTACAACAATACTGCTTTAAAAAGTTAGAAAATAACAATGCTTCTAGTTCACTTGCAGGTCATGGTCTGTATGCTCTATGTACACAGGACAAAAACCAATAGCTCGGTAGATCCACCCCTGAAGTGTTACATTCCTTTTCAAATAAGTTCAGTAGTAGCAGTGGTGATGCTGACATCTCTCTGTACTGGATCATATGACACTACAGGAGTTTAAATCTAACTGTTCTATGTCCATATAATATGGACAGTCGTTAGTGCCCCACAGAAACTATTTTTTGGAATTCTAGAAGGGAAAAAAGTCTGGATACTGCAAAAAGAGGACACAACAGCTGGCTGTCAGTCGCTAGCAGTTGCTATGAAACTACTTTTGAGGGCTCCTCATTAAGTCAGTGCTAACGAGTGACCATAAGCATCCTCCTGGCTGAATCAAATGCAAGGTGAAATATTTCACATGAAACTGCTTTCCATCAAAATAAAGCTATGTGCATATATGGTCAATTGCTACAGCTCAGTTCATGTTCAGTACTTTGTTAAGAGGTGGTACTGCAAGATGTCTAAGCCTTGTGTTTTGATTAGTAATTTTTGTGAAGTTTTTGGTGGTTTGTTCAATACATTTCTCCAGCACTTCATTTGCAATACAAATTTTCCATTTTAAATAATTCATACTTAATTACAGTAGTTGTCGGTTTATGTGGTCCTTTTCATTCTTGAAATGCTTTAGAAGCATTAATTCCCACAAAGTTTTGAGAAGCAATTAAGTATTAATGTTCCATTTTTACAAACAAAAACCAGAAAATACAGAGGTTGGGCAAACATTTCAGAACATCAACTGTAAAATTAGGCACTGACTACATAGAGACTTGATCTAATTTTCAGAGGCACTGAAAGCATTTGCATATTCAGAATGGAAACTTTTGTCCTAGTCGTTAAATTCATAAAGACACTTGGATATCATATTACTGAGCATTACAAGTTTTTAACTACTCAGGATCAAGATATGGGAGGAGTTCATTAACTCAGAATGTTTGCAGCAGGTGAGCATAAAGCAGCCTGAGCTAACACAAGAGAAAGACTGATTTCCAAATTCTCACAATTCCAGCTGTATAAATAACCCTTTACAAACTTCTTTCCACGTGGGCTGAAAAACTCTGCATCCTTTCCTGGCATGAAATGCTTAAGTAATTTCTGAAGAAAAAGGAGATGGAGAGAACTGGGGATTGGAGTATGATCTATTTTCTCCAGTACTCACAAGACTGTGCACATTTGAGGACTGTCATTCAACAGCTCTGACAACCAATGTAGAATTTGTGTCCCAGGAAAATATTTCAGCCAAACAGTGAAGCTCTTGGGAGCTGTGGTTTTGACCTTGCTTTGTCTCTCATTCTGAGAGAGCTGAACTTGGGAGAAATGCTCTAATCGCCAGGGTAAGGTACAAAAAGCAGGTCAGTACACGTCCTTGTTTTTAATAAAATAAATATTTAACATTAATTTCCACACAGAATCAGTCTCCTAGGTACACATTTCACATGCTCTGAACACAGCTGCTATTTCAGATTTCTGAAAAGGCGTAGGTGGGATGCACCCAGGTTCTTGCTGTGGACAAGAGAAAGTGGGCATGAGAGGGCCTCATGCTGCTGCTGCAAGTGGGCTACGGCTGAGCCTTTGTGAACATGTGTGGAAAGAGGTTTAAGTAGTGAGAATTTTAACTGGTAGTATCTCTGGCCTATAGGACTGGGCTCCAGCTTTGAAGGTTGGACAAGATTGGTGTTGAGACTGCTACAAATGTACATCCTAAGGATATGATAGTTATTCTCAGACATTTGAAGTCCCATGAGCCATTATTTCTTGTTTGCATCATGTATCTATGGGCTGTTTGTTGTAAACAAAAGTTGTTAGCATTGGATTTCTATTTCATGAGCATAGAGGTAAGATTTATCCCGTTTCCTTGTGGGGCACTGCTGTGAAATCATTTGGCAGCCTTGTCTCATCTCCTAGGCAAGCTGCCACCTATAAATAGTAAAGAAAGGAAGGAGGTACAGAAGGAGTCAGAAGCAAAGAATAGCTCATGGCTACATTTGTGGTGAGAGTGTGTAAGTATCTTCCGATGCGAATTTCTGCGGAAGTGTAGAAGGGCATGGTGGTACAGTGGGAGTCATACCCTGAACTGCGTCAGAGTTTGCAATAGTGAGGTACATGGCTGGTGATCAAGTTTAAGTATTCACAATTACTAAAAGAATTGTGGGTCCAGAGTTGAAGGTGACTGTAGAATTGATGCCAGAGCAGGCAAGACTGGAATGAGTTATCCAAAGCTACAGAGGGAATTTGTGGCCAGAGCTAAAATCAGATGTTAGGTTTTTAAGCTTCTTCAATCTGTAGCCTAGATCACTGCACCTTATTTCTCCAAAAAGCTCAATCAAAACATAAAAGTTCAGAATTGCACTCAATGTTTAAGAAAAATCACATAACAATGAAAAATGAGGAAAAACTGATGTGGAAATTGTTAAGAGCCATTTATATACATACTATTAGGAAAGGATTACATGCATCGATGAATCAGCGGTTTTAATCAGATGAAAATACTTTTGAGCACAGTTCCAGTGTGATGAATATGCTAGAGTTGTAGATCACCAGGAAGAAAATTAATATTCTGTGTATAATTATACACATTTCTTCTGAATCCTTTTTTTTTGGAGACAGACAGCAGAGAGGATTTAAAGCAACAGTCATTCACTTCACATGAGCACAAAGAAAATGTATGGGGCAGCATGCAACTGCCTGCCCTCCACCTGCCAGAGAGCTTCCAGCATCTCTCTGGAAAACAATTTTTTCTTAGTTTCCTGTCTACTCCTATCCTTCTCCCCTGTGTTTGCTCTCATGGCCCCACTCAACATTGTTCTTCCATGTTTTTTTAGGGACAGAGCAGCTCTTGGCCATGGCATCAAGTGCTGGATAGCTACCCCTTGCTGGCAGTGATCTCATGCTTGTCCCCGGCATAAGATCTCTTACTGGAGCTATGTGGTGACTCTTGGCAGTGGAGGTTTCTGTGAGTCCATCCATAATAGGGCCTGCACAGGATGAATAGGTTGAATATTTAATTTGCAGCTATTTTGAGAGTATGCCTATGTTTGAATCTTTGATGCTTTCCTCTTTCATCAGCGGGTGATGCTGTGCCTTCTTGTATATAGCTACACACTGTGCATCTTTAGCCTTGCTTGAGGCATGTCTCAGTGTTTTCCCTGGCTGGCCTGAACACTAGAACAGGCAGTGATCTCTGCACAGATGTAACTGTTTTAAATGAGTAGTCTCTTCCATCCAATTTCCATTTGAAAAGAAGCAGATGAGCCTCCCACTGAGATGAGAAGTTGTGTGTCCCTATCTCAGCCATTTGACACTATTAAGATGAAACATTTGTGCTGTGCTGTTTTGTGTGTTGAGGTAGAGTCACTCTGAGGTGCAGTGTGAACTGCAGTTTGGGCCAAACTTGTGGTTTTGTAGGACAGGATGAAGTCAGGCTTCCTTGTACCACTGAGCTCTCCATAATACTCTGAAGGCTGGGTGCTCTGAGGTTCCCCACTTGCTATGAATTGAAGAGCTCAGAGTGGGATGGATAGTGACTAGGCAGCGTAGATGGTAAGGACACTCCTGGGGATGTGATAACATAGGTGTAGCTGTTTCTGCAACTGTGTGTCACTGGCCATTAATTTGCATTTTTTGACAGCTTGATACCATCGCAAGTCTACAACATAGCAATCTCAATAATGTAAGAACAGCAGCTAGCCCTATTTCAAAGAACTGTTTTGATCATCCTAAATATCAATTAGCAAGGTCAGGTCTTTAGTGATGATTTTTTAAGCATTACTGTTAATTTTCTTGTTGGATTTTTTAAAGCTGTCATCTGTTGCTATCAGACAGTGTTAATGTGATACACAGCGGTGCTCTTTGTAGGAGCAAAATGAGAAAAACATTTCTGTATTGCACACTGATAGCTACTAATTACCTTTGCTGGGGAGAACTCCATTCTTTGTTGAAGAAGTATTTAAATACATAAACTGGCAGAAAATCATGTAAAGTAAAATGATTTCAATTTTATTTCAAACTCCACAATTTCTAATAAAATATGTGACTTTTGCTGGAGCTGTACAGGTCACCAGACCGCAGCTGTTTGCCACAGTGCATCCACACCAGTCATCTAGATGAGGAACTCTTTCAGAGGACTACCCAACTCCTCCTGACATTAGAATTACAACAGAAATGGGGTGCACATTGGTTCCCAGTTCAGGAGTGCTCTTTCCTTGCTGTTTTCTGAAGAATATAAATAGTCTAGATCCCTGCTGCAAATGTAGTGGGGGATCAAGATAGCTCAGCCACAAAGCGTTCCTTTTGATGGCAGCATTTTTTTGGAAGGGAAAATTGATCCAAGCTGACAGCTGTGCTGGAATGGCTAGACTGCAGCTAAGGCGTTTAAGGCCAGTTTGGGTATCTCACCCAGCAGCACAGCCCAGACACAGCATCCCCTATGCAATGAAGGCTCACTTCAACTAAACAGTTATTCAGCTGTTTTGTTATTAATGCAGGACATTAAGACAATTTGGATCAGAAGTTATTAAAAATCAAGACAGGTATAAATAAAGGAACATACTCTAAATATGGAGAAGGTTTTTTTGCTCCTGCAGTCCCACAGGGCTGTAAAATGGCCTTGAAAACAACATCAAAAACCACTTTATAGATTCCAAAACTTCTGCACAAGGTGAGAGACAGGATAAGATGCAGCTCTTGGTGGCTCACTCAAAGAGCACAGAGTGACCCTGTCCTGCATTGCAGAAATGCCCACAGAGGAGCTTAGCCAGCCTTTTGGAGGCCAGCTCATCAGGTAGTCACAATGTGGAATGCAGGTCATAAGCATCTACAGATAATCAAATGTAGCCATCAGTGCCCAGAAGTGGCAGTGACTGAATGCTCACAGATATTCCGCATTAAGTGAATTGATAGTTTCCCTTTACTTTTTGCTGGTAATGGTCTACTTTATAGAAAATACACCTGCATGTAGCACTCTTGTTAGTACTTCCAGCAGTGAAAGAATGGAGTGCATCTGGAGAGTGATCTGCCCAGGATCACTATAATAAACCTGTGGCTCAGGAAGGTCTGCACAGCCTCTCTCCCTAGCTACCTGTAGTTTGGACAAAGGGGTTGGCATGCTTTGATATTATCGCCAATTTAGTTGTCAGAACTAATAAAAATGCTTTGGGATTTTTTTTCACTGCCTTCCTCCAGTACATTTATATCTGCTGTCTGCTGCAATGACTATGCCAGGCCTTTGCTTTACTCCTAGGCCTAAAGAAAGTTTTATGAAGAGAGGTAGAAAAGTCTTTCATTCATTACCCAAGAGAGGAAATTAATAAGAGGGGACAAATAAGAACATGTAAGATACTGAGAGGCAGTGAAGATTGAGGAAAAACTTCTGTTCTCTGAGGCCATGTTTTAACTGCAAGATCTGGGGATATTTCTCTATCTTCTGATCTACGTATGGGATGTCCCTGAGGTGGAGATATGCCATCTTTGTGTATCATCTTCTTTATGTTGATCTCCATGGAAAGTGAAGTTTTATGGAAAAACCAACAGTGCTGGTAGCATACTCTGGTCATGTTCCTATGCAGACCACATAGGTGCAGGCTCCTGATGCTTGTTATTTTTTTATGCTTATAAATGCATAGAAAGAGAGAAACCACCAGCACCAGCTTATCTATTCACATTTTTTTCTCTTACACCAGATTTTGTTTCAAAAACAAGTGTGATGGCATGGAATAATTTTATTTAAAAACCGGGGTCATCTGTTTCTCACCATCAGCTGATAAGGGCAGAAGAAGCAGTAGTTATTGCATTACCTAATGCTTGTCTGAGCATATGTGGTGTTTTTGTAGCACTTCTATATAATGCCTAAGCTCAAATATGAGAGTTGGAAAGCATCTCCATCCAAATGAACTTGCAGGCAAAGACAGCTCTCCAGAACCTGAGAAGTGCATCTGTCAACTTGCTGACACAAAAGAGGGATGTTCAGCCCTGACAGTCCACATGGCCAAGTGAGCACCCTCATTTCTAGACAGCTTGGTTGTATGAAATAGCAATCGAGTGCTTAATTCTGTGTGGGGGTTTTAAGATGAAGCAGTTTTCTTCTCATCTGACAGATCAGAAATCAGTGGCTAAGCACTGAAGAACAGGGTCATTCTGTACTGCCTAGTTGGGGCATTTCTCTCTTACCACCTGTTATGAAGCCAGTTTTGAGATGAGTTTAGCTCAAAAGGTGCTTTAAAGCTTGCTCTGCAATAGCCACATATTTTGTGGCTTTAGCTTCTAAGCCAAAATCTTCCTTTTTCATTGCCTAAATATGTTTAGTGCGTCTAAAAATCAGGTCACGTACTAACTTCTTATATATGAATATGGCATCTGCAGCCTTTACCAACAACAAGTTTCTATTTTCTTCCATCTCATTGATAAAGATATTGAATAGCACTGAACTAAGAATAGATCAATGTGGAACCCCGTTATATAATGATGCCCTCTGTGCAATTACTTTTTGGCTGTATCAGCCTTTTCACGCCAGTTAAAATTTGCTACACAGATTTTATGTAGTGTCATATTTAACCAGAAGGTCAGAGTACAAGGTAAAACTGCTCAGTTATACTGAGTGTCTTCCTTTAGCAACAGAACTTTTCATTTCATCTAAGGATGTAGTCAGTTCTATCATGACTTTTCTCTGAAAACTCATTCACTGAAATGGATTATGTTATTGTCTTTGTAACATTACTGGTTAGATCCGATTCATTTCTGTGTCCCAGTATTTTGTCTGGAACGAATATAAGGTCACTAGATTTTTACTTACTTTGGTAATGTGTAGGAATTTTTGAAAAATGGTAACATGTTAGATGTTTTCCAGATCACTGAAAGTTTGAGATCATGACAATATTTTTAAAAGATCGTTTCATAAGGAGTAGAAATAATTAAACATTGTTTTCTTTGGAGTTATATCTTCCACCCACTCACTGCTGTCATCCCAACTCTCTCCACGTCCTCTAAATCTTTCCCAAAGCAGTTCTGCCATGTCATCCCCTCTGTGTTTCTAGCTCTCCTCCATCACATCACCTAACTCATCACACCAGTGCTGCTCACTCCTTCGAGTGTATTTGATTTCTGATATGGTCATCCTTCTCCCCAGCTCCCTTCCATCTCCAGTACAAAATGTCCAGTGCAACAAAAGCTCCATGTACTCCCTGCTCTCTGTATTCTTCTTTCCATGTTCTCTACCTCTGCATTTTATCCTGCCAGCTGGGGAAAAGCCAACACCTCTGGCACAGACATGCTGACTGGCTGGCTAGAACATGTGTGACCACTGAAAAAGCCGGCTGCTCCTAAGTGTAAGGGACAATGAATTCTCCTCTGTGCCATGAATAGGCTGTCTGTTCCACCCAGACAGTATTTTATTTAAATTAAATGTGGAGGAAATTAATTCTCTTTGCCCCTTCTGTGCCTCTGCTGAATGTTACATCAACTAACCCAAAGGGTGAAAATTATTTGGGCATGAGGGAAAGTGTGTGGATGGAAAGGAGAACCAATGGCCAGATGAAGGGCCAGCCACACAAATGGCATTATTTCTTAAGCCAAAAACATAAATCAACCTTAGAATGCCTATTTGACAAATTGCTTTAAAACTCTTTGGTTAATATTATGCCATTCTTCAGATCTGAACATTATTTAATGTCTGTTTACTGTAAACATTCCTTATCACTGCGAAAATAGGAGGTGCTTTTTTTAGCACTGATATATCACTCAGTTTCTTTCCAGCTGCCAAACAGAAGAATTTATATCATGCATTGATATGAATTAATAACATATTTTTACAGTAATGGGTCTAATATCAGCTTCAAATACAAAAGAGAAAAACATAGCACATCTACTTCATTGCACAACCCTGAGATTAAGAGGTTTGGTATGAATTCAGAGGCTTTTGCTAGAGACCTGTAAAAACCACAAGCTGTAACTTGTGCTGCCAAAGAATGCTCTTGTTAACTTGACTCATGTGAAACCCCTTCAGTTTGCCAGTATTGTGCCCTGAACTGCCCCAGACTAGGAAAGTGCACTTCACTTCATACACATATACAAATATTAAACAACATAAATTCTTCAGTGAGAGCTTGAAGCAGTATCTGTGCTACAATCGTATATCACATTAACATTTGATGTTATTACTGCTTCACAGGTGCAACAATCCTTGGTCCTTGCCCCTGTGGGAGAGCAGTGGTTGACTTCTATTTCTTTTTTTAACTGTTTACATTTTTACTTCAATCATAGTTTGTCTTATCTCTCCCTCTGCAGGAGGGCAATCATCAGTGAGATTTGCTGCGAATACATAGTGGCTGATGTATCTAATGGAACCTGCACTTATAGCCAGACCTGTCAATAACCCTAGCACCATTACAGTAGATAGCTTTTCACAAGATTGGCTTCTTCTTGCAAAGATTATTCAGTATCATATGCGCAAACAACAGCAGCCATTATTGCCCTTTATTTCCCACCTCTCCTTTTCTTAGACTAGCACATCTCTTTATTATTATTTGACAGCAATGAAGAATAGCCCAATCTTTGCCATCATTTGGTAACAACAATTCTTAGCACTTTTCATGTTCAAAGGGCTTTGCAGTCATTATCTAATTAATCTTCACAACAGCTCTATGAGACTGGTAAGAAAGGTTTAGCCTCATTTCATAGATGGGTAACTGAAGCTGTGAGTTTAACCGCTTGATTTTCAAAGGTGCTGTGCATTCTTGGCTCCCATTGAAGTTAATGAGAGTGCAGAGGGAGCAGCATCTCTGGAAATAAAGGAGCTTGTGCAAGCTTGCAGAGGAGGTTAATATCAGCATGCAGTGGGCATTCCTTGGTCCCTGACCCTGTGCCCAGGCTGTTGGTCCAGGCCTCCCTCAAATCTGGGTAGTTACTGGCAATCTGGCCATTAGACCTCGGCTATTCAAAGCTAGCTTTCCATTTCTATGTTTCAGTGTCACAGGGGAGTATTTCAGAAATTCTGCACTTTAAGTTTCACCCCTGGGTTATTTTATCTGTCCTCACTTTAGACAAAAATACCTTTAATCTGTTAAAGATGTCACAAGCACTAGGTTTCACATACATTGATTCATTTGTAGTTTTATGACTACATTTTACAGAAATTGCACTTATTTTGAAATACTCCCTAAGCACTAAGGGACGCAGACCGAATGCATTCCCTAATGCTTCCCTAATTCATGGAGGTGGCTGCTTTACCAGTCACTGTCAGATCCTTAATCAGAGAGTGGTAAAGCTTGTAGATATTCAGCAAAAGTGCTTAATAAAAATCATTTAATTCTAAATTACAAGAGTGCACTTAACCCTAAAGATATTAAAACTGATTGTTTGACGCACTGCACTGAGTGGTAGAAATTTAAAAATAAAAGCTTTCCTTACTTGCATCAAAGCGAATAAATCATCTAGCCCTCATATCCTAGTGTCATGATACTATGCTGTAATAAAATAATCCATTTTAGAACTTTAAGCTGTAAATATAAAGTACTCCAACCTGACTGGTGACAACAGGGGGAACTGGGTTTTGAAGAAAAGAGCAAGAATTATGGCTGTCATTCCTTTTACGTGGTTCTTGAAGGCCATCTGTCTCTGCGTACTTTCTGCAATGGGTTTATAAATCTTTTCTGTAGTCGGGCTGGTGGTACCACATAGTGGAGTGCTGTAGTGGCTCTTAGATAGTTCTGGTAATTAATTATAGAACAACTACATCTCCCCACTGTAAAATATACCCTAAGCCATTCCTATTCACCCCTATATGCATGGATCAGTCCCAGCAGACACATGCACAGCTGTGTACACGCGCACTCTCACACTCGTGCGCCACACGGGCACAGAGCCCCCTTCCCTCCACTGAGGCAGTCAGCAAAGTTCAGATTTTGGGTGTGCAGAGATGCTGGTATTTATTTACATATGAGAAGCAATAACTGAGCGTATTTAGGTATCATGTCAGATTTTTTCAATTGAAATTATTTTGCAGTTTGGTTGTTGTTAAAATGTAGCCTTTCTGAAAAACATTAGCAGCGGTGATTCTTTTGAAGAAATGGAAAGCTTAACTTTTTCTTGGGCAGTTAGTAATAAAATTCTTTCTTTTTACCCAAACTCAACCAATGTTAGTATTCTATTGTCATAAAAGAGAGGAAATAAAGGTGATGGATGTGTCTGGATTTTGATAAAATGCAAAAACTTATGAAAATGTATTCATTTTTAAAGTAACAAAAACCTTTCAAGTTCCATCACTTTTCCCATTGGAACAAAAATCATCTTCCTTCCTTCCTTTATGTATTGTGAAAATAACCATTTCAGAATATTTTAAAATATTCTTCTCCTAGCTCTTTATACATTGTCTGTCTCCCTGGACCAGAGGCAGGACTTGGCTAAGATTAGTGCTGGGCAGCAGGAATCACCTGGGTGTCAGGCTCTATCACAGTTATGAGTTTCTCTCACTGCTAATATTGTTTGCCATTTCCTGCGTTATAGCCAGATGTTTCCAGATGCATTTTTGACAACCTTAACAAGGCTTTCATGGATTACAGAGTGTTTTATTTGCCTAATTTGGAGGATGTGGGAATGTGCAGGTTTTATTTTCACTCAAGTTCTCCAGAATTATGATATGAAATCTATCAGTTCACAGTACTGAGAATTGCTTATATTGCTTATAATTATTAAAAGATATTTAATTCCATTTTATGATGTGAAAAATCTCCCATAATTATAAAACTATTTGTTTAAAAACTTTTATGTGTTCTGGTTGTTTGGATTTTCCTTATTCCAAAATAGAATTTTAAATCTTTGGAACAAAGTCAGGGAGTCATGTGCCTTTTTTTTTTTTTCTTCCTTGTAATCTTTTCTGATTAATTTGTACAGTATGTTTGATTGCTTAATTGTTTAATTTTTCCTTCCATAAACAAGATTAATTACAATTCACTAGCCTGAATAAATATATACCCATTATAGTAAATAACGAAGTACTGACATTCTACTTCTGAGCTGTAATGAAAACTTAAGACAGATAGAAATGGATGCACTGCAGTCCTCTAACTGTGCCTGACATCTCCTTACACACCATCAGAATAAAAATGGAAGATTTTGAAAATATTATTGCGTAGATTTACACCCAGGTTAGGTAAGAAGGAGATGAAGGAAGGCACTGTTTTACAGGCCTGCATCTCCTCTCCCGTCACTCCTGCTTCTGCTGGGATAACTTCCTCTTCCTTGCTGGTTTGAAAGAGAGTAATAGGATCTCACCACCCTTTAAATAAGAATTCCTACTACATTTAATGGTCATTCAGCTTCAAAGAAGCCACAGCCAGGGTTCAGGAAGGTGCCTGGCTTTGTGGATTTTCCATCATACACTTAAAGCCTCATTCTTATCACATGGTACTGTTACACTTCATGTAACAGGTTTGACTTAGTCCACATAGTGCACACTTGAAAGATAATGACTTAAATATTATACATCAAGAGGGGTGATAGAAGCAAAAATTACTAAAAACACCATTGATAAGGCCCATACTAATGAAAACTGCCATATAGTAATTATCTGATTAAAAAACGTTTGTTTATTTTAATTAAATTGTTTAAAATATTTCCATCCCCCTGACTCCCAAGCAACAGATTGGATTAGTCAAAGTTTCCAAGAGCTGGTTGATTCTGAACTCATTTTTTTACCCATTTCACACAAAATTATGTATAAAAGCTTTTTCTATCTAGGATAAATATTGTGAGCACAAAATATAATAGGATTTTTTAAAATGGCAGTTGAAACATTTTAACAATATTTGACTGTTTTGACTCTGCAATAAGAGCACGTAATTGTTATGTGCAGGGTGGTCAGATAGCTTAAGATAATGTTACAAATACAAGTGACCATATATTGATAATATTAAGAGATTAATATTTATGCATTTTCTTGACAAGAAAACTGTAGTAAATTAGTTAAATATGTGTGTTGATAATTTTGAGAATTGTTGCTAACTTAAAAAGAGCAATCTCATTTTTCTGCATCTTGCATAACTTCCCACAGTATTCAAAGACTATCACAGTCACCTTCTAATAATTGGAAAAAAAACCACATAAAGCATACATGACTCTATAAAGGACAAGACAGCCGCAGGAAATGGTTATTTCCCTTGTTTATATAATGAAATACTTTAGTGTTAGGTTACTGGAAAAGGAAAAAATATGAAATTCATTGTAATTGCTATTTTTTTTCTGCTTGTTTAGTTTTTTGCATATGTCTTATCTTAGACATTTAAGAACTATAAAATTAATTTCACTGCAGCTTATTATGGGCTTCTCTATCTAATTCCTAGATTTAAAAATATACATTTGCTAAACTGTTACTATTGCTTATTTTTTTGTTGAAAAAATTTACCATTACAAAATCACAGGTTTGGATTATGTTTCGGAATTTAGCCGAAAAATTTAGCCCAAAGACCAAAATTTGTTTTATTGAATCAAAATTAATCATCAGGCAATGCCATTTATCCGTGTCTTTTATCAACCAATACATTTATCCTTGATAATCAACATAAATTTTATATGACACTAATTGCACAGTACAGAAACTTACCTTTGTTGCCTAGATAATTTCTTACTACTTGTATGACAGAGAAAAAGAAAATGTTCAGAGTAGCCTAGTGGCAGATTTTCAGCTCATGCAAATTCATATTAAATCACTGATCCAGAATAGTTATTGTTTCAATGGTGTGAGAAATAATGTATTGAGTTTTCATTTCCAGGAATTTTTCTTTATTCAGCTCTGGTAGGTGTATGATACTAAACTCTTGAATAATTCCTTTTTAAATTAAAGAGCAGATTCATATCTTAACAGATTTATGAGTCATTTATATTCCACTAAGCCACACTACCCAAATGGCTGTGTATACAGTTTTGATGAGCTGGTAGTTTAAGTATAGAGATATTACAGAGAGCTTTTTCTGAAGTGGGTGTGGGGATATTAGTATAGTTGATGTTTAAATATGTTATCAATATGAAATAGAAAAGCTGGAATAAAATCAGTCTGCTATGAGCAATCATAAGAATTTTTAGTCTAAAGTTTTTCAGAATGATGTTGATGATATGAAAAATCCAAAAGCATGGTGTTACTAAAATTACCATGAACTACATATTAAGCACTATATGTGTGTAGGTAATGTATTTGAGTTCGCTGAAAACTGCAAATGGGTTGCGGTGGCAGAATTACCTCCAAATTATGTAAAAATAGAAATTTGAGTTTCTCAAGAAATTCACTATTATGGCAGTTTTCTGGAAAGCCACTAGGTGGAAGTTATTTTCCTACTGACCAACTTTATTCCTTTCACAGTGGCCATTGTTTCCTGATATAAAGCTGTAAAAGAGTAATTTTCCCTCAGTATTAGCCTTGCTAGAGTTAAAGCAAGCAGCACAAAAAGTTGTCACTTACAGAAATCCTGGAATATAAAGCCAGAACCTTCTTGACTGGGACAAATGCCGGGCAGGTGCTATTCTACTAATAGTAGTGCAAATAAATTGCTAAAATTTTGCCAAAGTAGAAATTGTCAAGCTGAATGCAAGTGAGAAATTTGGCTGTCAAAACAGTCATAAATGGAGAAATAAATTAGCACATACAGTAATAAATCTGAGCAGAAATTTTAAAAAGAGCCTGGTTAAAAGTGCAGAAGTAAAAAGCTCTTTCCTCTGAAATTCTCCCAGCATTTTGGGATCACTATTTTTGCTTTATAAAATTAAACTCATAACACAGGCTTTAGAATAAATTATTCTGAGTTTGACTTTCCGGTCTTTTCAGAACTTGTCAGTTCAAAACCCAAATAGCAGTGAAATTTGCATTTTCTGCATTTGCAGAAAAGTTGAAAGGATCATGACTGTTACTGAAAGGATCTATTACTGAACCTCTTCTAAGAGACAAAAACTTCCTCACCATGCAGAAGATGAAGACTGGTGGTCTTTGCCCTGACATTGCCCTAGGTTTGTTTTGTTGCCCTAGTAGTCCTAATTTCACTGGTAATGAAGAATTGTTGTTTGGTGCTGTGCCAAGGAGGATATGAATGGCAGGCCATGCTCACAATCTCCATTGCAATTATTGCTTCTTTTTCTGCTGTAACCTTTACTGAAAGAGTGTGGGATGCACATCACCAATAACTGACCTAACTTGTGTTTCATGTCAAAAGGAAAATTTAAGAAACACTGAAGGATTTTTGTCAAGGCATGGGATGAATCACAGAATCACAGAATCACAGAATTTCTAGGTTGGAAGAGGCCTTTAAGATCATCGAGTCCAACCCATCTTCTAACACCTCAACTAGATCATGGAACCAAGTGCCAGATCCAGTCTTTTTTTAAACACATCGAGGGATGGTGACTCCACCACCTTCCTGGGTTGATGATTCCAGTATTTGATCACTCTTTCTGTGAAAAACTTCCTCCTTAATTCTAGCCTGTATCTCCCTTGGCACAGTTTGAGACTGTGTCCTCTTGTTCTGTCTGTTGTTGCCCGGAGAAAGAGACCGACGCCCAGCTCACCACAGCCACCCTTCAGGAAGCTGAAGAGAGTGATAAGGTCACCTCTGAGTCTCCTTTTCTCCAGGCTGAACAACCCCAGCTCCCTCAGTTGTTCTTCATACGGCTTGTGTTCCAAGCCCCTCACCAGCCTCGTTGCTCTTCTTTGGACACACTCAAGCATCTCAACGTCCTTCCTAAACTGAGGGGCCCAGAACTGGACACAATGAAAACCAGATGGGACCAGAACAGAGCATATCACCCACTTTATCTGGTCTCCAAAAGAGAGGAAAAACAACTGACTGTGGAGCATGCAAATACAGAAATTGCAGCAGAGGTACAATGCACACTGCTGGGAATACCATGTACATATTGTGTGAATATATAGTTCCAATAGGCTACCTGAGATATTGGAAAGACATCACTTTTCATGGCAAAGTTTTGTTGTTGTTGCTGTTGTCATTGTTTTGTGGAAGGGTTTTTGGTTTTATTTTAATAATTGAGTAAGCTCACAGCAAATAATTACCAGGAACTCTTAGCATTTGAGAAAAAACAACTTTGGCCTTTTAGCACATTTATTAATAAGAAAAAGAAGCAACATAATTATGTTGCTTTATGTAATACTAGGCATTAGACACAAAATTCAGAAAAGTGATTAAAATTAATAATGAAAATAAAAATATATATACTTAAAGTCAATTCTTTTGACCTTATAATGATTTTTAGTGGGATGAAAAATTAAAGTTCAGCAAATCACTCTAATGTCTGCTACCATTCGCTCACATAAGGATTAATCCTGTATGATGCATCTTGCTAAAAACATTTGTAACAGGAATATATCTAGATGATAGATGGAAAATAATTGCAGGATGTAATTGTAAAAGTCTTGTAATTGGGTCTGAAATCCTTTCATGAATGCTAGCAGTTGTTAAACACATGCTAATGACCAATATGAATGTACTTCCTTGTCTTCTTCTGCTTCAATGAGTGGAAGAGAGAAAAATCTGTTGAAAAAGGCAAGATGGGGGCAACTACTTGAGAAAGTGATTTTTGAAGGATTTTTTTTCCTTCCTATCTGAACCTCTTCTCTCCACATAGACTCTTCCATGAGTCATTTGGAGTAAGAAAAGAAACTGATATGAGGAGACAAAAGTCAGTGACAAGCTAAATGGATACTCACTCTGGACTACAGTCACTCCTCAAGAAAAGCCAGTTAATGATACTTGAGACAATGGCCTGGTCTCCTGCTCTTCCATAACCACACTGAAATGCTCCCACTGGAGCTGTTTCATAGCAGCCTGGTTTCTGCCTCAGCCTTTCATCCTTTGTGGGGATGAAGCCTGTAGGTCTCACCATGGGAGATTATGTTTGGACATGTGTTCATGTAAATGAATTAATTCAGAATATGAAGCTGAAGGCATTTTAGGCAATTAAATTTGTTGAGGTTTTTTTTTTCTTTTATGTATTCATTTAGCAATTTTGACAAAATATGTCAATTTTCCATGGTCTTTGCTGGAAAAGGTACCCTTCTGCAGTATTTCTAACCAATAAAATAGGGGTTGCCTGGTGAGGTCATCTTGGAGTCCTGGCTCCAGAAGAAATGCCCAGGATCTAGGACACCAACTCTATGATAATAATCTTCTATACTTGAAAAAATTGAGTTGAGGATTGGGCCTTAGGATTTCTGTACCCTCTGCCTCCTAGTGAAATTGCTCTGTGACTTTTGGAGTCTTTGTAAGCTGTACTGATCTAGATGCTCTCTGCTGTAAACCTGGGACAAAGTTGGTGGAGGCTGGGAGAGATGTGTGTTGCAATGATTGGCACTTTAGCTGAGGGCAGGAAAGCCTGAGACTTTCAGGGTGCTGCAGAGCAGGCATGATGTGGTAACATGAAGAATAAAGTAGGATGAGTAAAGGGAGAGCAACTGGAGGACCAGTTAGGGAAGAAGTTGGGAACAGGACAGAAACTGGAGATGGGAGGATGGGTATAATGATGCTCAACCAGTAAAAATGACACAGTGAAGACAGCAAAAGAGGAAGGGACATGAGAAAGAAGCTGTCTGCATGAGGGACCAGAACTTCAGATGATCTTCTCATCTGTCTTTTGATCAGTTGCAAAAGGTTCTGTGGTCCTAAATATTGCAGTCCAGCTGAAGAACCTGTTCCTTGAGGGGTCATGCAATGACGTGCAATGAAAAGTTCATTTTTCCAAATTCTAAGATTTTATAATTTGGGCAAGTATAAAAAACCAAAATTTAAAGAAATCCACATAGAAAGAGTTGTATAAAGCTCATATATTCAAATGCTCAAGCTAAGGATTACCAGAACTAAGACCGCCTTTACTATTTAAAGTACAGTAATACACTGTTTAATTCCATTTCATAAGCTATTCCAGCGTGAAAAACATAATCTTAATTCACTGTACATAGGGACTACTCTGAGGATGAATGCATTTTATATATTTCAGGATGTTGCCCCCTCAGTAACCCTATCTCATTAATTGCTAAAGCCTGAGAAAGCATACAGTCGATGAGAAAGGGAATTGTAGGAAGGAACTCAGAGCCCTGATAACTAAGGCGATGAAATGCTGTCTTAATTAATTCCTTCTTATCCCACATTCTTCCATGGAGTTCCTGTGTGATGCTGAGAAGTCACAAGCAACCATTTTCACAAAAGGATGCTATTTTTATTTTGTCACTTTTTCAGATATCATGTTTGTGCTTCACTGTTGTTCCAAGCTCTGACCTTTGCATCTTAGAGCCCTTGGAAACCCTACTGTGAAAATGAAGTGCCTTGAGAAGTTAACATACAAGAAAATTAGGTCCTTGGTCCTTCAAACTAGACACACATATTTACTTGTCACTGTCAATTTGGGCTTTAATGGCAGTGCCTAATTCTTCATTATGGAATTTCAAAGTGCTTTTATACTGGAGAACTCTTTGCAGAAGGGCATTAGGTACGGGTGTGCATAAATCCCTTTCCCCTAGCCTGGTTTCATTCAAAATAAGCCCATAAATCTGGTGCAAAAGAGAACTTCAGTAAGCAGAGTGTTTGCCACATTCCCTTTCCAGGACAACCAGGCTGTATGTATGGGATGCACTTTTCCTGACTTTTGCTTGCCCATCTGGAACACAGGAAGGATAATATCGCTCATCAAGGAAGGAACAGCGCAGGTCTGAGTGTTTATGAAGAACTCAAAAGTAGGTCTAAAAGGGACTTAAATCATATGCTGCTAGTACTATCATGTGAAGACCTATGAACTGAATTTGCATCCTTTAATTTCTGTAACTACAGTAGTGTTAATTCATGAGTTTTGGCTTCCCTGCATCACTGTGTTGCACTCACACAACCAGACTACTTTCAAACCTAAGCTTCTGACTCTCTAAAGCTGTTCTGCACTGTTTGGTTTTACCAGTTCAGGCCAATATTGTCTATCTTAGGCTTTGTTATATTGAAATCCACTCCAGGATAAAACATGCCTCCAGGAAATGTCAAGAACCCCATTCTACCCAAAGCTGATTGGAGATCTCTACAAAATGCAGTTTGGGGCACCATTTTCTTTCCATTTTCATCAGGAATATGATGAGATGCTGCCCCCTTTCTTACAATAGGCACTTACTGGGGCTATGCTCCTTCAGAAATGAAATACAGAGTGAATACAGTTGGAATCCCTATAGCTTGTTTTATAGAAGATGTCAGGATTTCAGACATTTACTTATGTCTTGATATATATATTCTATATATGGTTGGGACTGTCTCTATACCATATTCAGAAATTGTTTTGTATTAAAATGTAAAAATATGAGGTACCAGAAACTAAAATCCTCATTCTAGTCCAGTGCTTCAGCATTAATCATGCTTCAAGTCCTAAGATTTGAATTTCTGCACATAGGTACAGGTTCAAAAGAAGTAAAAGGAGAAGAGCTGACATCTGGAATGTCTTACTGAAGTTTATGTGTGTTCAAGAGAAGATGGGACAGCTATATGGAAAATAAGTGCATAAGCTATATGCAAATAAGTGCAGAAGTTAATAAACACAGCGAAATTGCATGCAGCAATTACCTAAGTGGACAATGACTATAGGCTGGAGGAGGGAAGTACCATACATTTTTTTTTCCTTTTGTATGGTTTCTGCCACATCTGCTTTTTGCCTCAGTGATGAAGGGAACTGTCAGAGAACATGGGATATGCTGCAGGCAGGGTGGACAGAATAAAATTCAGCAGTAATCCATCCCATAAAGATCAGCCATCTCATACATTGAGTGAGACACATCCACATGAGAAAAAAACCAAGTTTTTTTGTATCTGGAGTTATAGGGTTGTGTTTACAATGGTGACTTTAGGGTGGCAACTTAAAGCAAGCTAGGTGGTGGGAAAGGAAAACTTTGACTAGATCAGGCTAATGCCTTTAAAAATAGTTGTCTTGTCTTAGTGTACACAGTCCCTTCTGTAAGTGTGAAACAGAAGCAGGATCTTCCAAAGCACCAGCAGGTCTTCTATGATGAAAACTGTTCGGCAATGCAGTCACAGAAGATACCAAATGAGGTTAACATAGACAAGTGCAGTGCAGCTTCCCTTAGTTTTTAAGGCTTGTCTTTTTCATTCTTTCGATGTAGCTTTGTTGTATATTGTTGATTGAAAGGCTATGGAATTCTTCATTAATACCCAGAATAAATCCCAGAACTTCATCTCCTCACCGATGAAACTGCATCATGCTTTTTCTGCATTACCAACATTGCAACCTTGTGATCCTTTTAATTTGCATTCCACACCCCCAAAAGCGCTGCACACTCTGGACTCTCTCCTGATGATCCTCTTCACAGAAATAAAAGTGACAGCTTCTGTGAAAGGGGAAGTATTGCAGCGAGCGACATATGAGCATTGAGCAGAACAATGCAGTGAGTAAGCAGCTGAACCTTGAAGGGAATCTCCATTGAAGTAAAACACAAAAGGAGAGGCTAATTCAATTAGCAACTGATGCTTGTTACTTGAACAAACTTCACTCAATTTTGAAAAAAACAGGAAATACACAGCCAATGAACATGTTGGCAAAAATAGACAGACACAAGTAAATATCTTGAGGTTTTTCAGATTTTCTTAAATCTCAGTAGGCTTCCCAGGTAACTGATATTTTGGGTTTTATCTTTTTCTCTCTCCTCTTGTGTATTTTCTTCCACAGATGAAAATGATCTAATGTGGTTAAGCCTCTGAAAATGTTTTCACACCATCCTACTATCCTACATATTTCAAGTACCTGCCTGTACAGTCTTTCCTCTAGACCTGCCGCCCTCAAAGCCTTGAGTTACAGACAGATTTACCCATGCTGTTTCATTCCTATCGCTGTTTCATTCGATTCCATTTCAAAGGAAGATGCAAACACTCATTAAGCAGAGGTGTGCCAGGCCACTAGTTGGAGCATGCTATTAACCAGCCTATGGAGAAGAAGAACTTAAACCACATAAATATGTCTAGTTCTCCAAGAGCCCACCTACCCAGACCAAAGCAGCCTGAACAGCGATGGCACTGATTTCAATGCTGTACAAGAGCAATTCCATTTTTTCCTATCAAAACATTATTATAAGACAGTTAATCAATCCTTATGGTCACTTTTAGGGGAAATGAGAAGGAAATAAGTCAAACATCAGATCATTAGTTTTCATCATTAATATAAAAATCCTGCAGGGTAAGCCAGAATACTTTAAACATAGTTAATGTGGTCTGATTTTTGACAAGGTTATTAAGATTAAAAAAACCAAGCAAAAATAGCAAGCAAAATTTATCCTAATTTCTATGCAAATATATGATTTCATCCTTTTAAGAACATCCATCGCTGTAGCAGAAACCCTGTTCTCTTCAGCTTAGCAATAAAAACAATATAACTTAGCTCATGTCAAAGTTTACTGTGTGACTTTAAAGCAGCTGTTAACTTTAATATGATAAATGAAATCATTACTGAATATGGCCTCACAAGGCAATTTTTTTTTTTAATGTTTGAACTGTTCTTGTCTATACCCCCTTGTCATTAACTGGTAAATCAGTAATTTATTTCCTATTAGAATTTATATAGTTTGCAGCAATTAAGAAGAAAAGCATAATTGCTGACAAACCCAGGGCACTATTTAAATCACTTCCTTGTTGACAACATATTTCTCCTTCCTAAAACTGAATGTCACTGAAATCTGATTTGAACAGAACCCTTGTGGACTCATCATTCAAATGTACTGCACCTGTCACCTGTGTGCTAGCATTCTGCTAAGGATCAATTTACATAACCTCATTTAATGGTTCATAAATCATACCCATTAAGCCCAGCTAACAGGAACCAAGGGTTCTAATTTATGCTGCCTTTCATAGCAGAAAATTGGGAGGCTGGAGCCTGTGGATAAAGAACCCAGGTCTTGCCTTTGATTGTTGATTGTGATGGTAAATGTATGGATGATGAGAACAGATTTTCACTTTATTGATTTCCTGCCAAAGCACAGCATGCTTTATTGTGAAAGGGGGCCTTTTGGCAGCAGTGCTAAAAGTGGCAGTTGTTTAGGAGCCCTTTGCCAAGATGACATCTAAGACAATACCGAGTGGTAAATACTAAAATAATATCAAGCTGAAATGTTAATTTTTAAAAAGAAACATCCCTAAAGGTTCATAAACTCAATGATGTTTTCTACCCCAGAGCACCTCGCTAATAAACATGAAGCCAGGTGATTACTGTGGGGTATTAATTTTTCTAAAATCTATTTTTCTTAAATCCTGTATTCTATTATAAATTATTCATGGTATTTCAGTCAAAGTAATGCAGATGTTTGAAGCCTGCTGTAGAGTGACAGTTCAGCCAGAGTTGTGTGCTGGGCCTGTCTTGAGCTTTGTACTCTGATCCTCCCTTTGATTAAATACCTGGAAATAGCTTTTTCTGTCATCTGATTTTCCATTTTTAAGTTCTATTATTTAGTAGGTGGCTGAGTGCCGTATTGAGTGTATTGCCAAATGGAATATGCATATGCATAGGCATACAGCAGTCTTGCCACATGAGTTTAGGCAGGGTCTCAAAATACCAAAAATAGTCTTGGTATTACTTCCCAGAATGAAACTAACTCGGTTGGTTTGTTCCCCTTGCCTCACTCAAAATTGCACCCCTTCATTTCAGCTTGCTCTATAATTTTCTCCTTACAAGTATGAAATCCTAATTTTTTTTAATCTTCTCTTAGAAGAGACTGATTCTCAACAACTTGGAATTTAACCCCCCATTATTGCAGATGGACAAATAATTTTGCTGGCCTGAGAGTACTGTCTGTGTCTTCTGCCAGCCATCATACTAATTCAATGAAGGCAAACATGATAGGTTCTTCTGCTTTTCTAGCTACACTTTAGAAATTAAGATCTTTGTTTGGAAGATGCTGGCAATGCTCTGGGGAAATACTGAGATTACTGAATAGTCTTGATGTAAAAATCTTGCTCAGAAAAAACTCAGAACCCAGTGCTTGGGGCATTAGCTGAGCTGGGAAACTTGCTGTTGAGGTCCACAATAGATTTCCCTTGTGACTTCACCAGAACTCTATTCACCAAATGCACTGAATAAAATACATAGCCAACAGAGGAGGCGTTATAGCCCAGCAACCTGCTTCCCACCACCATTGGTGCTGCCCTGTCAACTGAGCTGAAGAATTGCATCCCATCTTTTTAAATGCTGCTTTCATCTGGTGGCTATCCATCACAGCTCTGAAGCACAGAGACATCACCAAGCCCAAAACAGGTTTTGCCTTTCTGGTACTTTGAGATGGACTTTGTGGTCTTCAGCTTGGAAACATAACAAAAACATAAACAAAAATCTCCCATAATATATCTAAAGGCTTCCGCTTGGAAAGAACATAAACAAAAGTCTCCCATAATGTATCAAAATCCTCTACTTATTCCTCTGTGTTACTAAAGGCTCTGTTCTTTCCTTCCTGTATTTGTGCAGACCTTAGTCTACTAAGTGTGCTCTATGAGGTCTATATGAACAAGATCTAGACAGGGGAATACTTTGTAGATCCTGGTAAGTCTTAGGATAATGGGATAGTTTTCCATTATCAAGATGGATAAACTGGGCAGCCCAGCACTTATAGACCTAGGAAAATAGAAAATTTTGTGCTCCTTAGGAGCACTTTAATGGAAAAACAAGAATTTTGAGGATTTTAATTCTGGACTTTGAGGGACTCATAGTTGTCCTTTTCAGAGTTAGATTGTCAAGCTCTGAGAGTTGGTTTTGGTTATTGTCGCTGGGGTAGTTTTGCACATCACCACTGTGAGCTCCCTGCCGAACCTCTTTTCTGCAGATAACTAAGCCAGTCTCAGTAATGGCAAAAGAATATGTGACTGTACTTCAGCCATTCTAGTTTGGCTATTAACTTCATGGCTGTCAACGTTTGCACTGAGGCTGAAATAGGAAGTGCAGCAGCTGGGGAATGAGCAAACATCTTTTCTGCAATGGTGACAGCAACCTCTGGCAAAGGAAAAGGGAGAACAGATGGAACAAGAAATGTCTCAAACTAACATAGTTGTCTACTGTTGTGTGCAGAAGTGGATCCCTCAGCCTCTGTCTTAATTTCCATTTACAAAATGGGGAGAGAGTGCTGGATACATTCAGATGGACAGGAGCAATTAAATTCACATTAATATCCTGGATTTCTTCTTTCAGTAGCAGTATATATTTAAGTGTTTTGCTATATGAATGTTAATTGATTTGTAGATTGGAGTCCTACATTGATTTCTTTGTCTCACAAAATCTAATATAATATTTTAGAAATGGAAACTGTTGAGTATCCTCTGCTTATTCTAATGCACCTGAGTCCTGGGCTCAAACATCCCTACTGTTCAAGTCCCTAGCCTTCACTTAAACAGAAACCAACAATCCTACTGAAGAGATGGAAGGCTCCTGTTAGTAGGTTCATATCACTCTATCCAGTTTCACTTTTGACATAAATAGTATTCCAGCTCATGATTCCAGAGTTGGAGGGTTTTAAGCTTGTGCTCAGCTCTGCTAAAAAAATTTTTTTGGCTGTAGGAATTCTGTTATTTTGTTTCAAGATCCAATGAATGAAAAAACCCAAGCACAAAACCACAGCCTATAGAATATCATTCTGGTTGTTATTTACATAAGCGTTATTTATTTTTCAGGTGTAAGATTGAATTGGAGCTCAGTTATGGAAGCAAGCATCTCTGCAGGTACTGGGGAATGTCACTGGCAAATCTTACTGATCTATTTTCAAGTGTAACCACACACAGATGTTCCTTAGCCTTGCTGGCAAAAGTTACTGCTGCTGTAACACTGAAGCAGAGAGATTCTGTGCTTACATCTTAATTTCATTGTCTGAAATGCTATCTTTGTCCTCCTTTCCTGTGGCAGTAATAGCCCAAACAGAGCGATGGAGATGATACCTCAGGAGCTGAGATTGTCACAGACATGGTTTTTGGCACCCACAGTTATTGTTTTCACTTTATTCATGTAAATGAAACAACTGTTGTTTTGATAAGAACGAAAGCAGATCACGATCTGTTCTAATATCTAAAGAACATTTTTCCCTGGTACTACCCCTTCAAATCTTCTGCTCATAGCTTGTGCCTTGCAGGTGGCCCACTGATATCACTAGGGCAGATCCACAGCTGACATGAACTCCATTCCAATCAACAGGATTCCCATGCCTTGCAGTGGATTATGATCTTAATCAGTGGAGCTGAACTGATGAGAGACTGTAGCCACCATTTAGGTCAATCAAGTTTCTGCTTTTGACTTAAAGGCAGGCAAGGCTTCACACTAGAGCATTCCCATGTAGTGTCAGTGGCATTAGTGGCTATACACCATGGTGTATACCATTGGGCACAGAAACTATGTCGCCTGGATGCCCAGGGCTCACTGTACTGCTGGAACTGCCCATGTGCATAAGGGCTGTTTCAATCAGTTCATAGCAGCACTACTCAGCCTTTGTTAAGAGAAAGTGAATTTAATGGAGCCATTGAACTGTATCATTCTGAGCTACCTTATCTCTTAATTCTTTCTTTCCTTGTCACAAATGCAAGCCTGAGTTTTAAAACTGCTCCATTTTGATCAACGTCCAGTGCTGCTGTGTGGCAGTATAATAAAGGAAATTAAGAATGTGGTGAAGGGAAGAGAGAGAGCAAGGTGGGAATGCAGGCAGATATCCAAGATATTTAGGGCTGTGACAGAGACATTGATGTCACATTAGACAACTAACACTCCTCTGGTGGGTCTTGCCACTCTCCAAGACAGAGCTGTCCAATATGCTCATAAATCTGCCAGTTAAATGTTCACATCCTCAGACTGGCATGTTATAAGTAACAGACATTACTAATGGTTCAATTCAACACCTTTACTTTTACCCATTGACTTGTGGTTACTCCTGGTGACCATTTCCCAACATAGCCTGTCAGAAGTTAATCTTTATCAATAAAAATTATGTATATTTTCATTGAAATTGATACATTATCGAAGTACAAATCTTGTGTAAATGGAATAAGGAAATTTTACAAAGCACTATGTATCTAAAAAAAAGTGAAAAATCCAGTGTCTGACATATTTGTTTTATACAGATGTTAAATAAAACAGACTATGCAATATTTTGGAGTCAAGCTGGGAGCAGAAATTATCCAGATCCAAACTGGGAGCAGAAATGGCTCCAGATCTAATATCAGCTTACTCAAATTTGATCACACTACAACTCTGTCTCTTAAAAAGTAAAATCATTGCACTTGCAAGACTCTGGCCAAGTATACCCATTCAGCCATGATCCTATTGATAGAGTTTTTCATTTCTTTCTGAGATATGTCCCAAGATTATCCCCAAACCTCAAAAAGTCTTAACATAAAATCCAGACAAAAAACTAGAAACATTCTGTATGTGCTCTGGTCTTGTAACTTCTCCACTCCACAGGAACTCTGTGCAACTCCTGAAAATGGGTTAAATAATTTCTTCAACATTCAGTTTTTTTAAGCAATAGATTTAAAAGAATCCAAAATTATGCCAATATTCATTCAAGTGTATTGACTAAAAGTGAGAGAAATGGACTTTTTGAGGTCATGGAAGCCCAAATAATATGAGGGAATTTTTGCTTTTTTTCTAGAGATGAAAAAGGTTTGTGTAATTGCTCTACCTCTCCTCCTGCTGCTCCCCACTCCCCTTAGTAATTCCTCAATATGTAGTCTAATTTCAATGAAATTATACAGAAAGGTTGGAATTCTTAAAAGAGCGATTTCAGGTTCAAGCTGAGTAGGAGATACATGAAAGCAGGCAGCTAAGCAGGGGTGCAAAATAAGTGTCCTCATTGCCAGTGACACCGTGGGACGACATCAGCTATCAAGCCACAAGACATCCAGGCTAACACAGGAGAGGGACCTTAGAACCAGGTTCCCTAATTCTGACATTCACAGAACTATTTTTCTCTGAGGCTTTTACATCCAAATCCAATAATTTATCTACAAACTAAGAGATCTGCTGACTTCATTTTAAAAGAAATTCAAGGGGCTTTTTCCTAGGATCTTATCTCTCCTTTTGGAAGCTTTTCTGGTCTCCCAATTATAGTGTCTAAATGAATAAATAACTGAATGCAGCTATTTGTATGATTACCAAAACCATGCTGATGGAGCTAGTATGCAAATTCTATTCCAATAAAAGTAGGTTATGTCTTTTGTATGAAAAAGAAAGAGGTTGTTAGATGAATTTCAGCAGTGGGTAACTTTCTTTAGAAATAAAATTTCAAACAATTCTGAGGTAACTGAAAGGGGAACTGCATATTCATTTTCATGACAAATATAGCCTGCGTGCAAGAAGCCCTAGTGTTAGCTGCATTTCAAAATAGCTTCACTTAATAAACACATGTGTACCACTGCAAACATAAATCCTATAGAATCTACGTAGATGTTCTTTACTGATCCATCCCTGCAATTGTTACTGCAACTGGTGGATCTTACGCATGATAAATTATGAAGAGAAATTAAATGCCCATCTCTGTGAGATAATGACTATCTGTAGTTCCTGCTGACTTTTCTTTTAGAAATATTCTTTAAGAATTCAGCTGAAAATCTATAATCTATAATCTATGTTCTCTTCTCCCCTAAAGATGAGAAAAAGAGAGAAAAAGAGATGGTAGGTTTGTTTCAGTAGTATCAGTAGTCTTATCATGCACCTGGTATCTTTAGATGGATTTGAAACACTTTTGATGTTACCTACAAGATCAATAATGATTACAGTGGATATTAGTGATGGAGCTTCCTCTGTATATCTATTTGTCTTAGCAAATCAAATTCTTAACATTATTTCAATGTATTTTTCTTTAATTCTATTTTATTTGTATAATATGAGTGCAAGGATTGGATTTTTAGTTGTTGGGATTTTTTTAGAATTTAAAGGATTTTAATTTAGCTAATTCAGTTATCATAGTGCAGAAAAAGCTCAGACTGTCATGGGTCCTATCCATTCATGGTGGAACTGCAAGAGACAACAGAATTACACCAGCGATGAATTTTTCTCATTGTGTTTCTTCCACTTAAATTTAATCAACCATTTGTGAACCTCTTACATTTCAATGGCATTATATGAAACAACTCAATGTGATACAATTCTTTTGTTGAAATTGCATTGATTCCTCTGGAGATGCAGATATCAACACAAGTCTATAAGATCTTGTCTTCTTTAAGATTACTGAAATAATTGCATTTTTAGTTAATGCTTTTAGGCTTTTAGGTAATAAAATATCTAAATGAATTTGTGTGTTAAACTTGGAGTTGGTTTGTATGGGTTCAGTGTTACATTGTTGCCGTTTGTACTAGTATCGATGAGAACTGCATCAAAGCTTTTTCTTCTCCACGTATGAATAACTACTTCTGAAATAAAGTATGCTTATCTAGATTCCAGGTCATTATTATATAAAATTCTGACAATTTATTTTTATATGTTTGATGAATTAGGGTTTTTTAGTTATTTGGATGTAATTTTAAAGTGAATTGAGAATACTGAAAAATAATGCATTTACATCTAGGGACAAACCTTACGCTTTTAAATACATTAATAAACTCATATTAAAAGTTTAGTTAATAATAGATGCTTAGCAGAAATTAGCAGCAATGTATGAATGGGATTACCAAAATTATTATCCCCTGGGGTTGGAAAGAAGTCCTTTTGTCCCTGCCAGCTTCTGAGGCAGAAAAAAAATATTCTGCAGTTCTTCCAACTGATGATGTCAAAGCACTCTGCAAATATCAGTGCTGAAATTAACAGTCAGAGCAATTTGCCAGATATAAATCCAAGGTTATTTCTCAGTTTTCCTCTTTTCTTTCAAGTACAGGCATGGCAATACCCAAACCAAGAGACTGCCTATGTCATTTGTGTTGGTACAACAATCTGTTTTCAGGGAGCATTCCATACCAGGTCAGTAGTTAAAACACGTCTTTAAAAGGACAACATTACTTCTTCTTGTTCTGAGTTCCTTTTTTTATCTTCCTGACTTCATTTCCATACTTGAGAAATTATCAAAAAGTGTGTGTTGAAGATGTGGTTTCCTCAAGACCAGACCCCCTAAAACTGTATTTCATTTTTGAATATACTGCAGGGAAGGTTTATAATTGAGGATCCTGAGCTAAGGGAGATTTTTTCTCTGGCCTACCAACTGGATTCAACAGATGAGCCAGGAAAGTGCCTCTGCACATTTGTCTCCTTGGGAACTTAAGAAGGGGACTATACCATCTGATTCATCCCGGAAAATACTTTCCTTGGTATCTGAATCTCTCTGACCATGGAAAGCCCCCATTTCCCTCAAGGATGAAAGCCCCCCAGTTCCCTCAAGGATGAGGAGTAGCTTGAACCTTGATAGTAGATTGAATGAGCACTCCAAGAACCTGGAAGTGTCTGGGCTTTTAGTTGCTGCCTGTTAAAGACAAAAGGGTCTACATACTGCAATATATCAATACCGCAATGTACATCAACAGCATATCAATAACGTCAGGGGTTTCAGTGGAACTATTAAAGTTTAAAAGGAGAGTATTTATAACCATTTGCAAAATCAGCGGCCCAAAAGTGATTCAGATCTCTTTTTCCCAGGGGTTTGAACTCCCCCATGAACAGGACTATTAGACTCACAGTAATCTTGTCATCATTAAGGCAGGACCTAAAACTGTGAGAGGTCAACAGGAAGTGCTTCTTTTCCAATGAAAAGAATTTGAATTTACATTTTCAAATTGCTTTGGAGGTTGGCTTTGAGTGTTTGTCTGTGTGTAAAATTGGCCAGTGCTGGCAATCTCTGTAAAATATTCTCATGCAGTGTTCACTATATTTTCTTCCTCCCAGATACACTTTTCAAAACTTACCTACATTGTGGTAATAATAAAATAAATATTATGTTCCTAAAATAACTCTTCAACTGCAAAACAGATAGCAAACCCATTCCTTCTTGCAACAGTGAGCAACAGTGTACTTTCTCGCAACCGCCAAACACTATGAAAATGGTTTCATTTACTTCCAGAATTTGCCAAAAACAGATGATGACTGAAACTGGTAATGACTATTTTCTATTCTCTATCCCTAAGTAATTGACCATTAATTATAATATCAATAGGCTGTGGATAAGTAAAGCAGACACATGTTAGGACTACATTTCATTTGTAACTGTTTTGTATATATCATAAATCTCTAATATTGGGCTATTGTCACACATGATGAATTATTGTAAGCATGTCAGCACATAGTGGAAGTCAAGTACATTCAAATACTACTCAGTCAGAATTGAATTTGGCATGATAGTCTCATAAAAGGGGACTCAATTGAGAGTTTCCACTTGCCTGCTCTAAACTTGTCACTTGTAGGTGCTAAAGAGCTTGTTGTGTTGGTTTAATTAGTCAACAAATCGGTCCTTACTTGATTGCGTGGTCGTATCACATATGTTAACACTTCACTGTTTGATGGAGATATTAACAAGTGACAAGAGTCTCTTGGTCTATGGACTTTAAAGAAGAGAAGCTCTTCTATATTATTTCATTTGGTCCTGCCAATATTTATTAGATCATGCAGGCTGCAGGCTGCCAACAAGAGAAAGACAACACAAACATTTTTCAGGGTTATGCTCATCTGTATCCCAAAGAAGGGTCACTAAACAATCGATGGTAAAAGAATATAAGTAAGATGAGTGTTTTCTGCCAAAGCTTAGAAATCCATTATATGATACAGTTTGCTGCAGACCTCCTTGGAGCTTTTTTCACTTAAAGATAATTTATGACAAGAACAGAGAGGTTCTTGAAAATGCTATAGCAACTGGAGCTGAATGATGCCACTCTGGCACTAGATGCATAGTCACCAGAGGCCAGTAAAAAGGAAGTTTGCATTTGTATGAAGAACTGTATTAGTTAAGCATTCATCAGTGTTGTATAAAATATTCATATTACTTGTTGGTAGAAGATTAAACAAAAAAACTTCAATAATTAAAATGGCTTATTCCCAGGAGTGGGGGGTAGGGAAAAAGTTGGTCCTCTGCAAGTTTGCAAAAGGGCTTGTCTATTCACTTTTTGTATAGCAGCAGACAAAAGAGGAGTGCATACTTTATAGGCTCCACTTGTTTGACCACCATTCTGTTATAGCTTTTATCTGTGCTTTACCAGTAATCAGGTCTCTGAAGCATGGGCTGCAATAAAGAGAAATACATCACATGTAGAAAATCTCCTTAATCATTTTTGATGAGTCTCTTGCTAGAAAAAGCCATTTAAAGCATTGTGATAGGAGTCATAAATGCTATTTTTCATAAATATTGACTGACTGGTCTTGGCAGTATGGGAAAAATTATAATGAGGGAGCACCTCTTTAAGTTTGCTATTATAATATTTTATTTCTTTTTTTTTGGAAAGCGGGGGGACAATTTGAATAATTGCCTTATGAGGGAAACAAATAGGATGCATTGACATAAAACCTCATTGCTTCCATCTTCATTGAAATGTTGAAACCTCCCAGCTTCTAAGTTTTCACTATAATGCTTAGCTGAACTTTTCCTCCCTTTTAATGCATAGACTGATCCTCAAAAGTCAGGGTCTGCTACCAGACAGCTGTCTTAAATCACTATGACTCTTTTACAGTGATTTTAGGTTTTTCATGTAATGTTTCTTGTACAGAAAAATTCACAAAACCAAGCTAAAAAAAATTGTAATAAACTTGCTCATAATAACCAATGATAGAACAATGTTTTTTAAAAATAGTGGTGAAGAAGTTTCTTGCCCTAATTTCTCTATACACCATTTTACAAAAATGTTATGTGCATTCAAAAGCCTGAACTTAAAATTATATATTTTAAATATATGCTTTTGTAAAAATGTGAATAATTTGTTAATACAAATATGCATAGGTTTTGAAAAAGCATGTGTAAACGTGCAATCTTAGGAACAGAAAGTTGTTGCAATCTTTTCAACTGCATGGAGGTTCCTTATTACCACAGATCATTTTTTCATACACCTCTGTGTAGACATGCACCATTTTGTGAAAACAGTAAAATTCTTTACTAGTAAGCATATAAAATGTAATGGCTGTTCTAAAGAACTGATTGTTGTTTGTGTGAGTAGAATTTTTTATCTGATTCTAAGATGTAATCTGCATTAGCTTGAGTTTTTAAAATTAATTTGAAAGTACTTTTCACCTCTTATCCAGGAATCTGGAATAAATTGTCTTATATCGTTATAATGTTTATTGCAACAATGATGAAGGTGACGTGTAGGTATTTAGAGCTCAGATACTCTGAAAATGGAACAAAATATGGTCTTGCTTTTGTCTCAGGTAAATATTTTACCTTTTTTTATGGTGCAGGTCTTCTTATGGTGGATGGTCATATCCTGTATCTTTGGAATATGGATTATAAACTTCCAGAGCTTTCAAATTACTTCTTCCCTGGGCAAGAAAGCACATCTTTAAGCAATGTTCAAATAAGAACCTTTGCCCAGATGCCCAAAATCTCTCAGAAAGTTTGTGGTAGTGTCAATCCTTCAAGTTGTTTGGGACCCTCTGTGAATTACTAAGTACCCTTCATTTCTATTGATTGCAGTGAACAGGGGAAAATTAAAAACAATTAAGACTGAAGACTTCAGAATACATGTGAAGTCTTTCAAAGTGAGGGTTTGATGTTCTAAAATGGTGACCACTTTGGATTTGTTATGAGCCAATTTAGCTTGCTGTTTGCGGAGGCATTTTTTCCCTGTGTGCTAGTTCAACATTTTCTTCATTGCTTGTTAATTCAAAATATGCTTTTTTACTCTAATCACTGATCAATGCCTTCTCTTTGTCATTTCCTGTCTGTTTTTTTTATCAGATCTGTTTGATTGATTGCTTTTCCTATAGGTTGTTATTTTGGTTGCATGGCAGCACTACCAAAATTCCACCTCCCCTAGACAGAGTTGAATGACTCTCCTAGTGCCACCACCAAGGCTTACAGGTGTTCTTCCCAAAACTGATACCAGAGGCTATTGATGTAAAGCTGGTGGGTCAGTCCAGAGAAACAATACCCTCCCTGCAGATATGGGGCCCCTGCTATTAGATCCCTCCAAAGCTGTCTCTTTTTCAGGTTGAACCAGCCCCAGTGCCACAGCCTCCCCTAACAGAGCAAGTGCTCCAACCCCTGACCATTTCTGTGGCACTTCACTGAACTCCCTCTGGCTGATCATTACCTTTCATGTTACTAGCGCTCCCTTAGCTGGACAGAGTGTCTAGATGTGGTCTCTGGGGGCTGAGAAGAGGGCAATAATCACTCTCCAGTCTACTGGCTGTGCTCCTGTGACTTGTCCTGGATGTTCTCACACCGGGTCACACATTGAGGGCTCATGTTCAGTTCACTGCCCACAGGACCACCAGCTCACCTGGAGACCAGAGGGACTCTTTCTTCCTGGGGCAGGACTTTACACATGCCCATGTTGAATTTTGTAATGCTGGCCTTCTTCTTCCAGCCCGTCTTGGGTCCCTTCATGTGGCAGCCCTGCATCAAGTGGTCCTGCTGGCTTGGTGTCACATTGCATCTAATGAGAGAGCACTCCACTGTCTTCTTCAGATAATTGATAGAAGTGGTTAACAGGACCAGTCCCATGAGAGATCCCTCTTTTACTCCATTTGTAACCAGACTCCAGAGAGAGAAGGACTTGCTAACCACTACCAGCTGAGCCTGGTCACCCAAACAGTTATTTACTCAGCCATCTGTTCAACAATTGAGACCCTAACATTCCACCTCAGACACCGGGATGTTGGAGGGATTCTCCAAGGTTCTGATAAAGACAAGATAAATTACATCCACTGCACTCCCCTCATCAACAAATCCATCATCAAAAGCAATTTGGAAAAGCATGATTTTAACTGCTGACTTTCCAGTAACCACTATCTTCCTACATCCATATATTCATCCAAGGAGAAGCCATTCTGTGATTGTCCTGGTGACTGAAACAAGGCCTGTACTTTCCCAGATTGCCCTTGTTTTTAAGATGGATTCAGCATTTGGCCTTCTTCAGTTATCATGGACATTCCCCTGATCTCTATGACCTTTCAAAGATGACGAAGTGGCCTCACTATGATGCTGAGTATAATAAAGATTCCAACAGAGATGAGGAACCATGCTGTAAAAGCTTTGAAAAAATATGGACTTTTTTGCTATTCAATCCCCAATTACATAGTACAAAATAATAAATAGTTTCAGTGTAGGGAATTAATTCAACAGGACAATTTGGGTGATTGTCATCACCCTGTCAATAGCCTGGAAGAAGCCCTTTCAATAGCCTGAAAACAGCCTTTTATAAGGAGTGGAATTATATGAAAAGTGTTAAAGAGTAAAGTCTCTTTCTGAATGCTCTTTATTCTGTCTCTCTGGGTTCTTCTTTACATATGTCCATTGAGACACTGAAGTAAGTTTTTTTCACTATTGAGCCAGTGCCACTATGAGAGGATGAATCCCATCTCCTTTTCACTCATACATTATCAATATAACTGCTAGGTATGCATTGACAGGAACATGTGCAGCTCTATTAGGACCAGTTCGTTCTTACATTGAGAGATGCCTCATCACGGCATACATATGTATATGCATAGTCATTCTTCAGATTAGCCACAGCCACATCTTTGTAAAATGCTTAATTACCAGAACACAAAACAGAGATTACATTTCCTTGCCTAATCAACTTCAAGATAGAGTGGATTCTGCCTTGGGGCTGGAAGATCAGTGTGAGGACATCTTGAGATCCCTTGTAGTCCTATTACCCTTGTAACAAACAGACAACAAAGAAATCCAATTGCCACCTATGTGTGCATTGCCAACCATGAATGAGAAAAGTGATACTTAACTGTGACTACTGAGGAATTGTCTTAAACTATATGAGTAAAGTCAGACAAAGATGACAAATGCTTTGTTATTTGAAAATAATGTCCTCAGTTACTTTTAAATCCTCTAGAGAAAATGTTTATTTTAAAAGATAAAAAAATATTCCAGTTATATTCTCCCCAACACCACTCTTAAAAAAAAAAAAAAGCAAAGTTGTATTATCTTTCAAGGGAAGCTGTAGTCCAATACCAAATCTTTGAGTCTAACTAAAAAAAAAACATTATATATCATAAATGTATGGATGATTTGTGGTTATCATGTGCATTATCTGCTACTAATCTAAATATGAAATGCACACTTTGCGCAGTGTGGGTCTCAATTATCTTAACAGTGTCTGGAATTTCTTGACTATCTTCTGTAGCTGCAAAAGGACTCTAAAAGACTGGCAGGTCGGGTGCATCACTTTTAGGCTGCTTAATTGTGGTGAAATGAATCTTATCTTTAGAAATAATGTGGAGTTTGAAGCTGAGATGCTGAAAGATTAAGATAAGATAAGATAAGATAAGATAAGATAAGATAAGATAAGATAAGATAAGATAAGATAAGATAAGATAAGATAATCTGAGGCACAAATATATATTGAGTTCTGAAACATCTGATCAAGGGGTGCTTACCCTTGGCATGGGAAGTGGAATAGCTATATTCCTAAATACACCACAGTCATTTCAACTTGTCTATTACAGCTCTTAATAATGCACTTGTAATTGCCGAGCAAAAAGTGCTGGTTCCTACTCAAGTTTGTAAAATTGATATAACATATAGAATAAGAGACAAAAAAGAACATAAAAGAATAAGAAGAAACAGCAGCAATTACCCTTAATGGTTGTGTGTGGGTGCTTTCCACATACAGTAGGTTCATCACCTTGATCAATATATGCTCCTGCCCTTTTATACGACATACAGAGACTCCGAAGTGTCATCTGCTCAGAGGTTTTTGAAAGGTCTAAATGTAATCCACTAGGTGTCAGGGCACTGCACATAGAAACATCCTCACAAGATTAAATACACAACGAGTTTCCCTCTACATTTTGTTTGTCTGGAGTTTCCCACCAACCAGGTCATGGAATCTGGGAAAGATAAAGGAACTCAGGACTAGACCTGCCAATAAGCAGGTCCCTCACCCTGATGCCATGGCATGGAGACTGTTGGCAGATATTCTCAGGCCTTGCCTCAAAATCTGGGCCAAATTGAGAAAGTGACAGAGTCACCTACAGAGGACTTCAATTCCAAAACAGAGCAGTACTAAAATCTAATGAATGTCTGAAATCTGATGAATACAAAAAATACAGAGTTCACCTGTGAGGGATCCCACAAAATGAAAAGGCACAACTGACTGTGTATCAAGAGGTTACTTTGCAACAGCCAAGCAATGATTGTATCTCAGTTACAAGTGTTTAGATGTCTTTTGGCTAATTTCAGATTCTGTTGTGTTCCAAATGCTGGCAAAACAAGAAGAAACCGTTTAGGGCATGTTTCAGGCTGCCATACCTGCACACTAGAGTGCTGGTGCATATCTTAAGTCACATAGGCTCTAATGAGATACAAGGATAGGAACTATATGTCCATTGCTTAGTGGCTACTTTTGTTTTGGAAAAAAAATGTAGGTGAACATATATTCAAGGTTTCCATCAAAGTGAGGGCATGAACAACTGTCCTACTTTTATTGAAAGTATTAAGGATATAAGTTAATAGGTGGTTAATTTCATATTCCTTAAATTCCTGGTGCCTTTCATGACTCTCTAGGCTGTGCTCCAAGGAAAAGACTGGCCTTCAGAAATCCCAGAAGATACAGAAATACTTGGATGCAGTGTCCTCAAGCCTTTCTGACAGGATCTTCATATTTGTGCTTGCTAGTCAAGTTGCAACCCCAAGCATTGCTTGGGTCTCTAATACCACATTAAGCTCCAGCAGACAGAGCTCAACTACTTTGGGTCTGTGTAAGATGGTAGGAACAATGAGTCAACTCTGAATTTACAGCAAAACATCAAATATGCACATACATGCAGATGCAAAGTATATATGGTAAAATATGGAACTGTGATTATTTATTATATTTTTATGATAACTGCACTTACCTCATACATTTCCATCTCCTGATCAGCTCTTGATGACCTCAAAAATAAGAGACAAAGCTCCAGAAAAACTCCTCTCAAAATTAAAAATTATCCTCTCAAAATTAAAATATCATCTCACTAATACTCTTTACAGTTGGGGAGAGTATTACACTACCAGAAAGGATGGCAAGACCCAGAAGGATAAAGTCTATCAGGCCTACAAGACTGAACACTGAAGTTGAATATCTTCAGATAAATACTTACGGTCAGTTTTAACAGCTCCAGTTCCCTGTAACAGCAGCTGTTCTAAAAGTAATTAAATCAACTTGACACTAAATATAGACTCAAAATGTTTAAAGGCTTTCTAAAATAATTTTGAAGGGTTTTTTTATCTGCGGGAAATTAGAAATTACTTCAATTAATACAAAAATATACTCCAACTGGGGCTATAAATATATACATATATATTTAGGCTATATATGTATAGGCTATATATATTTAGGCTATGTATATTTTTATATATGCTCATATATATACACTGAAGAGTTTACAAGGATTTTTATAGAAGAACATGACATCCTTAAAGGTCAATAAACAATATAAAGGTTTCAAATCGTGACCATTAAAAATAACCCTCTTGGAAAGGTGGTTAAATTTACAGGCTAAAATTGTAGGGGGTTTAATCCCAAACATTTTGTTAGTGCACGCTCTTAACCCTAGGTGTACTTGACAGTGCAGTACATTGCCCCAGTTAGAGTAAAAAGGAGGAAGTCACAGCTAACTCTGGACCTGTTCTTAGGTCCTAAAAACATCCTTGGTACCAATCACTAAAGGTATGAAACATTCCTATTGGCCTTTATTCACTGTAAGGGTTAGAAATATCTGTGCTACAAGCATGGCAAGGCATCTAGTTCCCTCTCCTGAAGGTGGTTTCCTGCCAACCGACCCCATTTTGGGTACATCCCTTTTGTCTTGAGATTTTTGTGCACCACAGCAGAGGAAGAGGAAAAAATTGCTTTCATGAGTTTTAGATTTGGAGGGAGGAAAAAGGAACACATATTAAAAACTTAAAGGCTTTAAAAAAATCTCTTAAGGCCCATATGTCTATGTTATTATCGTATAACACTGAATAGAGCAGGAAACAAAATATCAAAACGTCCCTTTAAACCTGTAGTTAGGGTATTAGGAGCCTGATCCAATGCCAAGGGAAGACAATAGGGAGGGTTTGTATCAAATGCTGAATGCCCTCTGAGCCCATCAAAGGGATTATGGACCATTTAGCAAATCTGTATCATCCTGTGCTGGACCACGCTAATCTTATTGTGCCATTGCAATTGCGGTAAACATACTGCTGATGCAAACACATCTAGGACTTAGTTTTTTCAAAGCCCAAAGGATTTATGGAAGGAGATATAAAACTTCCTCCCCTTTTTTGTATATCTTAGCATCGGGACTTACTGAAACATATTAAGAATTCCAGAATTTCTTCATACAGCGCCTACATCTATTCCCTTACTTAATTAACAATACCAAACTCAACCATAATCAAACCAGATACTTGATTCTTCCTTCACAGAAAATATTTTACCCATTAATGAGAAGTTCTCTTATATAAAGGAATTCAATTTTTTTTGATTGGCGTTAGACTCACAGACAGACAGAAATAAGCTGCCATTCTTCCATTTGATAGCCAGACGCTGCCAGTTGTTGCTAGGGCAGTCATGCTGTTAAATTAGGTCTAATGAACGAGTAATTGCTTTAGGTATAGTGAACCATTTCAAAGAAAACAAGGATTCTAATTGATTTGCAATTTGTTTGGCACATTGCATTGTCTGGGGCTATTGATTAGTCTTCTGGATTTCACACTGCATGTGTTTCCCTTTATTAAGGGAATAACAGGTTACTGATTACTTTCCTTCTGGGTTTAATGTAGCGGTTAATGTCTACTTTGTTCTTGTGTCATGTCACAGGCAAGGAAGGAATAATATGCAAGTGGGTGGCCCTTTGCTAAGAAACTCCCCTGCTGCTTTGAGCTGTGTACTCTAAGACATGCTGAAAAGCAGATCAAGAGAAAGGGTTAGAATAGCAGGACTCACAAGTTATGGCCTGAGTCAGGCTAGACCCAGGCTGAAAACTTGGCTTTCCTTTACTATCAAAGCACAAAACAGTATGAAGTGGTTGGCAGTAGATTCACTCTTGTTTGATTAGATGTCTCTATATAAGGAAGCATAATTTTATATACCTTGGTTTATATACAGCAGCATCTTAAATAAAGAAGCTTACAATATGTTTGTCCTTTCGCTGCAAGACATTTACTCCATACTATGCAGATTCTGGAGACCATGCCATTTTGCCTTTTACATCTACCTTGGTTTGCAAAAAAAGTGAGTCCATTTAATTAACAGTGTTGTTCCTTTCAAAGGACAAATTTCTATAACATAGTTGAGGCTATTAAATTATAATTAATTTCAAATGCCTTCATATTCTTAGCTAAAAAATGTATATCTTATTATATCTTTAGTAGATCTTAGCATAGGTGTATATGACAATGTATATCTTAGTATATCTTTAACAGGTATGATGGTAAAATAAAATACACTTCATTGTTCCATAACTGGTCTTGGTTCTGGAGATTATTTAGCTTTGTATTTTATGCCCCTGTATTGAGACCCAGTAAAAATGAAATTACATATAGGCATTTAGGTTACGTGCAGGGTCTAAGGAATCATGATTTCATGTCCTTGATATGTGTCTTTCACAGAGAGATCAGCCATGTATCATTCATGTAACTGAAGATCTTGACCTAAGCCTGATCCAAAGCCTGTTGAAGCCAACAGTAAATCTCTTATTGATTTTCAGAAGCTTTCCCCTGTGAATCCATCAACTTTCTTGATTTATATCTTGAGAACCTATACTTTATTTCAACAAGAAACTGAAGTTTCATTGCCAGGTGAGCCATGCTAAGGTCCAAGTGTCCTAAAGCTTCATGTTGTACCAGTGCCACCAAGGGATCTCAAAAATCTATGTTTTGTCCCATGTGCCAGAATTTAAAATTCCTAATGCTATATTGGTATTTTTTGCTGAGTTATTATAGAGATGAATATGAGTAAATATCAGCAAATTGCATGAATATGATAATTTTTATAATTTTTTTCTAAAAAGGACTATGATACAATAGTGGTCATATTCAGTTTAGTCCAAAGATCAATTTTAAACTCAATATCTCATGATCTTTCATGATCTTGAAATTGCTGCTCTCAAAGCTTTTGCAGTGGGATATAAAACATCTGTGACTTATCTTTAATTCATTGTGAATTTCAGGTCATGCCAAATGTCCTCAAAACGAACATTTTTAAGCAGGAATGCTCACAGAAAAATGTCAGTAGCTACTGAGAAGTAAGATTAGTGTCTGATGATACTCCAATTGCAACCATTATATCAGATTGGACTAAATGTGAGTAGTATGAAAACAATTCTTCTAATATGATATTACTTGAACCCTCCTAATAGCATGTTAGCGCCCATCACTTGGACCACTGTGTGCTATTGAAGAAACTTGAGATGGCTTTAATGGGGATGATCTGATCTGATCTATATCAATGAAGTATACACATAAAGGTAGATTACTGTGTTAAGATGATGAATTTTCCTCAATTCAGAGAAATCTTCTATGTGCTGTGTATTTCCATTATTGCTATGCAAGCTTAAGCTTTTCATTTCCCCTCCTTTGTCTCCCCCAAGACTGAGACATGGCATTTAGTTCTCAACAAAATTATGTGGAACATGACAATGAAGCAATGATTAGAAGTGATTCTAGTTTTCCTCCTTATTTGTAGGGCTTGCTGTGAAACAAACTCCATGGGATGCATCACAACCAACAGATACTTCACTAATGAATTCAAGACCCAACAAGATGTTGTCTGTAAGGTGATTATGTAGTTAGTGTGTTCCAGTGAAATCTTCTTTTCTGCTTACTTGGGGAACCTACAGAGGAAATAGTTTCCTAAATTTTCTTCTAAATCTTACTCTCTTGGGTTCAAATAACCAAGTTTTATACTTTAGGTCCACAAAGTTGTACATGCTGCAGGGTGGCCCAGGATTCTGACCTCTTAGCACCCAGTAAAGAACCTGCCAAGGGCCACACCTTCCTTTTGACCATATGAAGGCCTCTGTACAAAAAACAGCTACATGTACTCAGACTTCCATGCACTCAAGGAAGTCATCAAGCCCACCAAAAGAAGTATAGCCAATGTCCCTGTGGAAAGTGTTCCACTTTTTAGAAAAGAGCTGGAAGTGTGCTAGGACAGAGAGCAGGAAGGTGAGATACATGACTGAGCCTAGCACTCAGAACAATTGCTCAAGCTGAAGAAGTCCTAAGTCCTCTCTCCAGGACAGTACTTTTGTAGTTTATCCAACAGGTATAATTCACTGAAGAACTAAAAGTCTTATCTTTTCTGGTTAATTTAAGTTTCCTAATCTTCAGAAGCACCTATGAAAATGCACACTGAACTTTTACCTATATAAACCAAATTCAAGGGCCAGAATCTATTTGAAACTTTTTGTCTCTGACACATACTTCCTGTTGAACTAGACTGGGAAAAATTGTACCAGGTAGAAAATCTGTTGTGGGGCAGTTTTCTACTTTGGTATCAGAAGCAGCAAAAATTGGTGTGTATCAATGCCTCGGCTATCCAACACATCACTTTAGTATGTTAATAAAAGTCCTTCTTCTTTTGGTGGTGAAACTGAAATATAAGTTTGTGAACTTTCATTAACCCTGACTAGCAAAGTTAAAATCACACTCTCCTGTGTGCTGCCCTTTGCCCCACAGAGGTTGCATAGGATATACCTATGTCAAGGGCCGCTGTGAAGCTCAGTTTACTACTACTTCTGCTTATCACTGACAGCAGAAAGATTCTTAGTGTGATAAAAACAGCAATCTAGATGTGCACAGACTTTTTTCCAGTTAAAATGTAAGTGTCTTTAGGCATGGAGTGCCTGTGGCTTTAAGATATAAACTTGGATGATTGCCCTCTTTGATGTAGATGCTTAAACCGCCCATGAGTGGCTAATTTTTTCTGAGACTTTAGAGTTTTGTTTCTTATATGAAATGTATGAAAATATTTTTATTGCAGTCCACAGAGGTCATGATCATCAAGAATATTACCTTCAATAACAGATAGCTCCTCAGAAATGGTATACGTTTTCCATTCTCATTTTTATTAGTTGCTTCCTAGCACTGATTGTAATATTGCATGGAAGTCACAGAATTACCGAGCCTAGTGTGCTGGGTAGAGTCAAAATATGCCTGAATGAGATCCTGACTTTTGTAACTGATACTTCTGCCTTTATTGTCTTAAGTAAAAGCTTGGATGCTGTAGTTTAGTTTCTCTCTCCTACCTCACTGTCTTCTTTGGGAAAATCCCACTGATCTCAGAGAATGTTTTTGTCACTGCTTTCTGACTCCATCTGTGTTCAGCTTTTTTACTAAAAACTAAGGCAAAAAACTACAGTTGCTGAGATATATTACTTCAGTCTAACACACTTTGCTGGTTAGCATGCACAGGAGCAAATAAAATTTTAAAATATTTTTAAAACATGGAAGAGCTTTAAAGAACTGTTTAAAAAGCTGCTCTTGGTTTGGTGCCAGATACAGATGCCACACTGATTACAGAAGATTACATAAATTCCCTGAGCCTTATTATCCTCTCACTTACACCTATAAAATTGGGAAGAATTCCACTGGAGTCCCTGGAATTATGCAGGTTCTGGAGAAGAATATATCCCTTCTGGTTAGCAGCCTGTAAGTATTTTCAGTGGGTCCAGTTATCTCTACCTGTCTACTACTAATACTAAAGAAATCACAAAGCAAAACAGGGTATCATCTGCCTATGCAAATACTTCAGCCTTCATTGATTTCAACTGAGTTGCACAGATTTGTGTGTGAACTGAATTTTGACCTGAATATGTAGGGAAAAAATACAAGTCTTCAATATCTTTGTTATAGCCCATTACTGAGGTTTTCATGCAATTTGTGAAACAAAAGATGACTAGAACAGGTCAACCCAAAGTTCAGTCTAGCTCTGGAATCCTCTCTGTAACAATGGGTTGGAATGAGATGTAAGATATTCGAGAAAAAGCCATGTATGTGTGGACAGAGGTTTCCTGCAACACAGTGGCAGATCCTGACGGTTTCAGAGACTTTTGAGTAAATCATGGGTGCTGCTTGGGACTTACCTACATTTGGTCTTTTGGCCATTTGCCCAAATGCCCTCCTGTGCCAAGAAGTGCCACAACTCAATTATGCATCATAAGAAAAAATTATTTCTTTCAGCCTTTTAAACTGAATGATTTTATTTATTGCCCCTCAATTTGGTTGGATGCCTCAACTATTTTTTAAGAAGACAAAATTAGTTTTCTTCACTCTCTCCACAACACCTGAAAAAGTTTAAGCCACTACTGCATCTCAGTCAGGAATATTTTCAATACTGCTCAGTCTGTTTAGTTTTCCCAATTCAAATGCCATTCCACACCATAGCTCATCCTTCTTGAATTTATATTCTACGTCTATTGTTACTCTCTTTTGAGATGGCTTGCAAGACCAACATATAGCATTCAGGATGAGGACATACCATTAGTTTGTGCATGGTGGTCCTTACTATCACAGTAAGTTTGGGTTGTGGGTTTTGGTGTGGGGTTTCTTTTTATTTCTACAATACAAAACACACGCTAGTGATGAATCTGAAGAATTCCAAATAGAATATGAAGACATTTTAAATCAAAGAGCTCCAGGGATAACACAACCACATTTTCAAATGACAATCATTGAGAGGTTGGTATATGCCATGATTCTTTTTGTGCTATTTAGCTGACAGTAGTAACTAAGAGAATTAGAACTTTGTGACCTGCCAAGTTTCCACAGAGTGCCACCAACAGCTCTGCAGACAACCGCTGGTCACGAAGCAATGGATGGAAACCAAGCTTCAGAGAAACTAATTCATAGTAATTTTTCTGAAAAGTTGGGATGATCCTCTATGCTCTACCAGCGTAAAAAAGACTCAAGACCTTCACTGTGGTCCCAAGCTCTCAAATAAGATGAGAAGTTCTTACTCTACAAAAGAATTGTGTATTTCTTGAACAATACAAAGTTGAGAATAAAAACAAATTTGTTCCTTAGAAATTGCCTAGTGAAGCAGTTGTTTCATACTGCCTGTTGAACATTTGGGTAGACTGATTCAAATGTTAAAGCTGTGTTCAAACCAGAAAAAATAAAAATAATAAGCTGTCAGAATAATTACTAAGAACATACAAGGATTATACAAAGTAAACTGCAGCCTGCAAAAAGAGAATTGCATGTTAGCTAATTGTTAATTTTAGCAATTGCAATGGCTAATTACTGTGGCACACATTGACTATTAGCATGATGCCCCAGCACCTGCTTTCTCCAATGAACAGATTTCTTCATTGCTCGTGCAGGAGCAAAATGTGTAATTATTGGCCATCATTGGGGCGATTTTTCAGTGATTCTTTTGTGTGATGTGAATGACGCATAATGACATATTTTATTAGAGGGCAAATAGCTGTTTGTTAATGGAAATGATTCGAAATCCAAGAAACTAGGAGCTAGGAGCATGTTTTCAGTATCAGCATGAATTCAAATGTATTTTCTTTTAACTCTTTATAAAAGAGGCATAGAAATCAAATCTAAACTTAGTATAATATATTTAATGATATGTGCAAACACAGCATTGATTAATTGCCTCAAATGTTTTCAATGGTACACCATTTCATTTGTTACAGCAGTCTGCTAAATTTATGCATTTCTTATTTAAACTCTTCTTTCCTGGGCATATAGTGTTAGCAAGATTATGTGGCTTGTTCCTCATTTACTGGGAAAAAAATCATCTTTGTAACTTAAGCAACAATTACGGGCTTTATGAGGCACATTTTCATTGCACGCATTGTAGAACACAGTGCACTGACATTATTATTCCTGAAAGTACATGCTTGAATGTATCTATCAAGACCCAAATGTCAGCCACTGAATAGATTATGCATAGTTATCCAAAACAGAATATAGATACATAAAATATCAGCAACAGAATACTCATTTTCTGAGGAAAGATTTTTATTAGATAATCTGTGTGATACTTTGAAGAACAATGGAAATGAAAAAATCACATATGAACCTTACACTATAGTGGTGTTTAAAATAGCAAACTGCTTTGTCATTTTTGAAGGACAGGTTATGGCTAGAATAAGAAAACTGACCTTTTCATTTGGCTTTAATTTGAATAGCGTTCAAAGCTGGGGAAAAAGAGGAATACTAGGGAACCTAGTTTGCTGAATTCCACTGAAGTAAATCCAGACTTACTTGATGGAAATTAATGAAGTAAGTTTGGATATCCAAGGAAAGTAGAAGTCTCATGAATTTCTTGAAAACTTTAAACAATAAGCAGGAAACCTAAGCATCTTCTAAATTCTTCAGATAGTGAAGCCAGAAGTTGAATGCTATCTTAAAGTACGGTAATAAAAGATTTTTTTTTGCATGACTCTGATCTCATTCCGTTTTGACAAAGATCCAGGTGATGAGTTTTGATTATATTTGACTCAATTTATAAACACACAATTTAGATGAAATTCAGAGCTAATGGATGCATATTAAATGACTGACTGAAGTAAACTCAGTTTTAAAAGTATATTCAAATAAATTAATACATAAATAAATAAATCACATATATAATAGGGGTAATAGGAAGATATACCAAAGGAACATATCTTTTGTATTTCTTCTACAATTGCATATGACAAACTTATTGCATTTTAAAATTGCAGCTTCAAAGACCACCATAAGAAATTACACCAACTGTACAACTGAAAATCTGGGTTGTCCCATGTACCAAGTGGGAGTTATTTACAAACTTGAGGAAGAAACTATGAATGAGCACTTCCTCTTCTCACCCAGGGCCTATAGCTTCTCTGCTGTTGCAAGATTGTAGATAAGTTTGGTATTCAGGTTCACTGTTTGACCCATTAAACTGGTATTGAGGTATAATTTGTGTGTTTTCCCAGTACGGTTGCACATAGAATGGGATTCATTTCCACAAGTTTGAATAAATTTATCCAGTTCAGTGAACCTGTTGTTAAGCTTAGCAAAACTCAGTAGGTGGCTTTAAAGTCCTGTAATTAGCCCATTACATAAAATCTGTACTTTAGATTTTTGCACATTGGTTAATAAGTATAACATGCTTCGTATATATAAATAGCATTACATTAAATGATGCAACATAAAGGAATTAAAGGCCAAAGTAGTTAAATAAAATACTTGAAGGAGATCTCAAATTAGCATGTTTAATTCCAACTCATTGAACAGGAAAAGGCTTTAGCCTTACTGTACCAGTTCTATACAATGTGCAGAATAGCAGATATTTAGTCTCCGTTTTACATAAGGTCGCTGTCATCTCTGACCTCTGTGTGACTTTGGAAAAATGTTCTAATTAGCTTGTTTCTTTTAAAATCTAATCATTACAATGCTAAATATAGTAATGAATTACCAAGACAGCACTTGCCTCAACAATTTTTCGTAGTTTGTACATAGCTAATTAATTCTTGATCCTTAATTTTTGCTTTCCAGATGAAATATGTGAGGAAAATGAAGTTACAGCTAATTAACCCATGCAATGCTTACCGTTTCATAGCAAAAGTACTTAAAGTTCAGGGGTTTTACCAGCTAAAAAAGAAAAACACAGCTATGAATCCTATTGTACTAAGTCAAAGTTCCACTTTAATCTGACAGATTATTTATTATTTAAAAAAATTTTTTTAACTGCATAACCAATATCCCAGACTTCAGTTTCTCTTCATGTCTATTGATGAATTCCATTAGATGAATTAATGTATTAAAACATAGTGTTACATATATAACCATTATATTTTTTAAATTTTTTCTGTTTATATATATAATGAATGCTATGTAACACATAGCCCTCTTCAGGGATTCAGAGTTATCATTGCATGAAGAAATATATTTTAATAATAGAAGAGTTGTATAAATGCACATATGTATACACACATTATCAATCTATATCTATCTATCTATCTATCTATCTATCTATCTATCTATCTATCTATCTATCTATCTATCCTTATATATGGAGAAACATAATAGTGTTTTGGAGTTATATGAGATATTTGGAGTTAATACTGTGGCCAAAGGAAACATGCCCAGATTTGATCTCATGAAAAACTCAATAGTCCTTAATAGTTTGTCACAATTCATAAATACACAGATTCTAGTGGATGAACTGGTCCTTATTTATATGTTTATACTGGATTATGGTAAATCAATGGTTCCACTTGATCTCAACCTGAAGCCAGGTCTCATTCAAAAAGCAGATCTCATCCATTTGCAATTTTAGGATTCATCTGCAAACTCACAGAAAAAAACTGGATACCTTTATGATGCTCCCCAGAAAGAAACAAGATTGAAAGGGACAACTTTCATGCATCTTATGCTTACTTTGTCATGGCAAATAAAGCTACTCCAATTTTTAATTTTAATCTGTTTATCTTTTGTCATTTTATAACATCATCTTTGAGTGCCTTTGACTTCTTTCCCATTTCATTTACTGCATGTATTGGATTTCATGTATTGGCTCCTCTACTGCTGTATAGTTGATGCTTATTTTTTCATTTTACTGACAATTTTAGTTTAAAGCTGATGTGATTGCTGCTTTGCATATATCTATATCATCTATATCTGTATCTACCCACATTTATAGGTTGTCTTCTTTTTTCTTATAAACATTGACACCTGAAGGACTTTTGTCCTTTAACCGGACATATCCAGTCTTGGAGCTAATTCCATTCTCTGCCATACACATACATTTCCTGCTGGTTTCATACAGAGCTGGCAACATAAAATTGGAGTGAAATTTGACCTCTGGTATAAGGAAGCGTATTTCTCATAGAACTATCTGGCCTATGTTGGGAGTTAAGAGAAATCTTGAAGAAAATATCACATGTGGTATTAATATATCAGAAAGCTGGATTAAGAGGTAAAATGACCCACATTGATAGCATATTCCATAATTCATGGAAAATTAATCAATTTAACAGTACAACAGTTTTTAAAAGTTTAGAAGAAACTGCAGGAAGGAAAACACTCAGTAGAAGCCAAAAGACAAGCCATGTAGATCTTCCTTAAAGGTTTCATCCTGATATCTTCCCAACCCTCCATCCTTTCTTATACAATACACATCCTTGGGTTACCTTTGAAGGCCAGGTTAATGCTCTGGTAAGCTATTTTCCAACACCTGTTTAGAGACTTTTTTCTCTGACAAATTTCAATTTAATCAGTTAAGTATACCATCAGTTACACTTCTTTACACTATGGATCTGCTTAAATGAAAGAATTAAGAAGTCACAGCATACGGGTTATTTTTGTGAATGGAATATTTGATTCAGTCTCTTAATTGACCATGTGCATGATGTCTACTTGTGGGTAAGAGTTATACCTGGGGGTGAATCTGCAAGAACACTGAAGGGAGGCAGTTATGGGCAGCATCTATAAAGCTGCCTTTTTCTCTCTCCAAATGAAAATTTCCTCATTAATATCTAGTAGTAAGTGAATGAATCAAAAGAACCATCTTGCCTACCAGGCATAATTCAGTTTTACAGAAGCAGGAGCCACTAATGAATGGAGCATGTTGAAACAAAGAAATTTTCTCTGTGTAAACTATTTCTGTTTATTTATTTGCTAAGTCATTTTGTAAACATATATATTATCAGGCAATGCTTAACCACTTTCATCATTGACTATCTCTATAAAGAAGCTGAATTTATTTTACCAGATAGTAGATGCATCTTACCACAACTGAGGAGTTTTTTTGGGATTTTTTCCCAGCAAATAACTTGACCTTAAGAGAAGACTTAATTCCCTCTTTCTTGAAATGGATAAGCATATATAAATAGATTAAAAGTTTCCTAAATGAGACACACATATATATATATGTGACAGTAAATTAATTTTTTCTAAAGCAGTGAGAAACGTGTGTTTACTTTGAAAATCAGGTTAATCCAATGCATTAGGTGACCATTTTTCATTGTGTATCTGTTGCTAAATATCATGTCAGGCTATTGGCTGCCCTGCATCAATTAAATATTCCTGTATCTCTGAAGATTATTGCTGTTATTTATGAAACAGCAAAGTTACAGAATTTTAGTTTTGGTTGCTTTTGGATCAATAAATTATAAGAGACATCATATCTGTAAGCACCTACCAAATTTAAGGACTTTTGCTGATTATTTCTTAGATTAGTTTAGGTTCTTTAACTATTTAAATAAGAGAATTAACCATTGAAGTACTGAAAGGTATAAGTATCATTGTCATAAAGGTAGCTAAGGCAGGGCAAACTGAGGTAGGAGAAAAGGTACTTCCTTCACTTATGTTTTTTTGGCTGAACAGTACTGCTGATGACTGTCAGAGATTTGGCTTTGCTTTGACCAAGTCCTTAGATTTCCTAGATACACAGACTGGTTTGAAAATATGATTAATTTTAATTTTCATAGTCCTTTACTACTTTTCCTTATATACCACATGAAAAACTAACAGGCACAAAAGAACAAAGATGCTGAAGAAGCGATGTGTTCTCTGTTGCTCCATTGACTGTGCTGTTCCAGACTTGGTAGAAACAAAAATCCATTACAGATTTCCGTATTATACTGGAGCTTTTATAATGTATATTGAAAACATGTTATATGGGAACATTTTGTGCATCACAAAGCACAGGTGTTTGGGGTTTTTTTTGCTTACAACTATTATTATGAAGACACTAGTCATGACTGGGTAATGAAAAATGAGTTGATCTTTTTATTTAAATATAACAGACTACTCAAGAGTAGTCTAGTATATCCAGTCATCATCACACTCCCAGCAACAGGCACAGACAAAAGTAAAATACAGGAGGTATGCTGTGGAGATTATAATGTGTGCAATAATTATTGTTTGATCTTTGGAATCTACATTTTGAATTATGGAAGTTTTAACCATGCTGGGAAATTTTTAATAATTTACTGAGTCTGCTGTCTTCTCTATCTTCTGCTAAGACAAGCTTGCTTTATACTGTGAATCTAATTATCTATACCTTGAAAAAATTGAAGGACATATTGCTCACATAGCAAATAACTCTTGATTTCATGTAATATTCTGGGATGGTTGAAAGCTAGAAGCTAGTCCCATGGATTCCACTCATTGAGACAGCCAAAATTTTTATTTGCAGAGTAATATATATCTCTGGAAGACAGTTTGTTTGTGCAAAATGAATGACCTAAGAGAATATAGTTCAGCAGAGAACCTAGCCAGAGATTTCTTTTTAGCTTTCATGCAATGTGAAAACTGAAAACTTAGATGAGTGAGCACACTCCAACTCAAATGAGAACATATTGCTACTCAAAAAAGTACAAAGTTTGAATTAGAATGGATGTTTTCTGCGGTAGATAAGCTTCTTTAAAAATCCAAAGATGATCTGGATTTTCACAGAAAATATTGTGGTCAGGCTGCCAAAATTACATGGCAAATATGACATTGCAGTGTAATTATTACCATCACTGATGCGGAGCCTATGCTTTTACCAGTGCATAAACTCATGGAATCTTTTTCTAATATCACTGAGTAAATTAAGAGGAAAAATTCTGCATAAGGCACTAATAGCAATACTTTTGATTTACCAAACATTCATTCTAGAAGCTATGTTTTTGCTCATTGGCAATTTCTACATTGGTTCGACTCAGTTTGTAGACTAGCTGTTCATCTTCTATCAAAGAGATCCATTAAAAAGACATGCCAGAGGAGAAGAAAAAAGGTTATTAAAAAGCTAATTACCCCTGTATAGAGACTGTGATGTGGGTGTGTTTCTTATGGTCACCAGCAAATTTATTTTATAGTAATTCCTTCTAAAGATATATGAAATACAAACTGACTGCACTGAACTCAGGACCACAGCCAAAAAACCTTGGACATAAGACACCTTAATGAAGTGGAAGGAGTTTTGAAACACACAGAGACTGCAGGATTAGACATAAACAAGATACAAGGATTGCATATTTAATTTTAACTCATTGTTAATATCATTCAAAAGAAATTATATTTATCACCAAAAATAAAATAAAGTTTCAAACAAAGCCCCAAACACTATTAAGATGTAAAATGTGTGGAAAACTCTCGCTATTAAGTTCTGTGAAAGAATCCTTATTTTCTGAGGCCATTCAGTTATATGGACTAGGTAAAAGAACTGTGCTTGTCTTCAGACTATGTCATTTCACTGGCCAAGAATTCAGACTTTCCAGTTGCAATCTTGCTAATGTGCACTTTAGAGAAGAAAGAATAAGTGGCAAGGGGGAAATAAGTGTGCAGGGAGAGAACTCACACAGCAGAGGAAAGTTTTAGATCAAGTAAGCAGAAGTCATATAATCTAAATTAATTATCCAGGCTTTTCTCTTGGTCAAGTGTTTAGAGAGTTGGACTGGAAGTTCCAATATTCAGGGTATAAACTTCCAGCTCGGCTCTAGGGAAATGCGTGCTGAAGCTTATTAATTCTTCTGAAACAAACTGTTCCTAATAGGTTCTAGCTGTCAGAACTTCCCATGCTTTCTCTGAAAGTGTTTTAATTTCATATTCACAAGACTTCTCCCACGTTAGCAAGTGAAGCACAAAAATTTCAATCCACTTAAAACTCAATGCAGGAATCTGGAAGGCCCAAGAGAAAGAATTTTGCATCTCTCTTTTCAGAGCACAAAACCTTTAAAATGTGTAAATAAAGCTCCAATTAGGTTTACCATTCTAGAGGATAATGAGAAGTGCCCATCAAATATGCTACATTCTTAAAATGTTTTGATTTAGCAGGCAAAATTCAAACCACTGTAGTAGCTTCCAGAGTAAAACCTGATTGCACTTGCATGTCACACGCACAAAAAGCAAAAAAAAAAAAAAAGGATCGACACCCCACCACCTCCCTAACACACACATACACTCACACACACACACACAAACTGTAAAGCTCTAATTGGAAACCTTCCATCATCTGAGTACTTGCTTCCTGGTATACATGAAATGATCAGTGGGGAAAGCAGGGTCAATCGAGACAGACTGAGTGAAATTAAAATAATAAAATGTCTAAACATTTAACTGCAAATAGGAAATCTTTATACCCACCCACACCCTATTCTGTAGCATAAAACTAAGGCAACAATTATTCATATACCTCCAAGTAATTTGCAGGCTCCATACAAAAATCTCATTTAAAATAAGAAATTGCTATTTCTGCACATTTATTCTCCCCAAATGCTGGCTAATTGCTGCAATGGCCATTATAAAGAATAATTTTCGCTTAGTGAAAAAAAAAAAAAAGAGGAATGAAGAGAACATTTTCTGGTTTTGTTCCTCTGCGGAGGCTCTATTCAGCGAATCCTGAATGCACAGCGTTTCACTGCTACATTTATTATGCTGAGAGGTCAAGTATTACACAGCATCTTGTATTACGCTTTGCATGCTAAGTATTTCACTTCACAAATTGACCCTTCGGTGTACTTACTACATAATGCTCTAAAAACCCAGCTAAAACGCAGGACAATTAGCAATACTTTGGCTCACGCTTAACAATGGGGACACCAATGTAGGTGATTGCATTTACAGTCTTGCTTTCTTCACAAAACATTTTTGACACATTAAAGGTACTTTGAAATTGTGCAGTACCAGTCGCCTCTCTGGTGAATGGCTTTTCCAGCATGTACCGAGAGAAACAGTTACTGTAGTTTAGGGCTTAATTGAAAAGAATTCAGACACGGCCCTATGAAGCACCAATTAGAGAGATATTATATCATAAAAAGCTGTAATATCCATTTTCAGGCTTGTTCACCTGCCAAACAAAGTAGGACACGGCTTAAAAAAGGAACGGATCTGCAACTCCGGAGAGCGGGATGTTTAGGGAGGAGGAGGAGGGCGGCGGTCGACTGCGGGAGCAGCGCCAGGTGCGCCCGCTCGGGGCACGGAGCCCCAGCCCGGCCGCGGCCCCGGGTGGGAGCGGGAGGCGCGGGATGCAGTGCCGCGCTTTGGCGCGGGATGCCATGCGCGGCTTTAGCGCGGGATGCCGTGCCAGGCTTTGGCGCGGGACGCAGTGCAGGGTTTGGCGCGGGATGCAGTGCCGGGATTTGGCGCCAGATCCTCCTGAGCTACAACGGCGGCGGCGGCGCGCAGGGGAGCGCGGCCGGGGGCAGGGCGCCGTCGGGGAAACTCCCGGGGCAGGGAGAATGAAAGCACCCGAAATCGTCGAGGTTTTTTTTTTTTTGTTTGTATTTTTTTTTAACTATTATTATTTATAGCTGTAATCATGGAAACAAACAGAACCCTCCATTACCGCCGGCGGCTCGGCGCGTCCCCGTGCCTCCCGCTTCCACCCCCAATCCCCCCCTTCCCCCCGCCTGGCACTTCCCGAGAGCGGCAATTTCTTTTGGTTCATTGTGAGCAGAAAACAAACAAACATAAACTTATCGCCCCGAAAATTTTGTATTTCTCGTGTCAAGCTGCTAATAAAGCGACATTAATAGATCAGCTCCGCGAAGTGTCTCTTCACGGCCTTTAAAGTATCTTTCGAGTGCTTCGGGGAAGCCGAGGCGGGCCCACTCCCCGCCGCCTCCGCCGCCCCTGCGTGGGGCCGCCGCCCGCTGTGGGCAGCCCCGCGCCCCTCACCGGGCGCTTCGTGGTCGCGCCCGGGCGGCCCCACCGTCCCGGTAAACGGCGATCCGCCGAGGTGGCTTGTAATTCACTGCCCGCGCTCGCCGACAATACTTATTTTATTTTATTTTATTTTATTTTATTTTATTTTATTTTATTTTTTATTTTATTTTATTTTCCGTGAAGAAACGGAAAGCACAGCCAGGGAGCGCGAGCAGCCCAGCAGTGCTGTGCGGTGCCCCGGCCGCGGTGCCACCGCTCTCTCCCGTCGCCACCGCGGGGCCTCCTGCCTGCCCTGGGCGCGCTGCTCTGCGGCGACGGTGTTATCACCTTAGCGCGGCCGGGTGGAGGCCCGACAGGCGCCATTCTGACGGCTGAGCCAAGGCAACACCTCACGGCCACGGGTGTAATTCCCCCGCATGGGTGCCATCCCCTCCCCGCAGGGCCTCCCGGCAGCCGCGGCCCTGCCTCGGGCAGGCCAGGGCCACCCAGCAGCCATTTTGCTGCCTGAAGCACGGCCCGTACCTGCAGGCCACCTTTGCCCTGTCGCAGGCAGAGCAGCACCTCACAGTTACCAATTTACTACTCCCGGCAAGGGCGACTGCCTTCGGGGGCACCATGACCAAGCCTCGAGGAGCGCGAGGGACATGTGTAGGGGTTCCAGCCATTTCTGACCTGATCAAGCTGATTATCAGAGCCCCAGACTTCTAGTGTCCTGCACAGAAGGGTGTCCCCTCCCAACATTCCCTTATCACTTACTTAATTGTGTGTGCAGTGTCAGCTTGAACCACTGTCCAGGGGTAGAAGAGAGTGCTGGAGGAGCCTAAAGGCCATTCTAGTTCAGTGTTCCTTGGGACACTCACTTTTGGACTGAGCTGCTGGAAGGGTGTGTGCAGTCATACAAATTTCCCTTCATTCAGCCCTGTACTACTCCTGTGCGCCTGTGCCAGGAGAGCATCCTCGGGGCCACCCCTGCAGTGAACCTGTCTTTGGCCTGTGAGAAAGGCACATTGTTACTGTAGCTACATGATTTACTAACCACACCATTTCTGACGTTTACCAGGATATTTCTAACCCATTTATCTCTTCCTATTTGATGGCATTTAGAAACAGGGGAGAGAGAAAACTCAGGTGTAACATAATTTAACTCCCTTTAATACCCCTGGAGTGAGGTTTTTACTGGGGTATGTTGTGTATCTCCTTCCTGCTCTTCAGTCCAAGCTCACAGCAGTCTCTTCCTGCCTTCTTTGCAGCCAGTGATGAAAGGGTGAAGTCCAGTGTCAACACAACTAATGCAGAGAAGATTTTCAGTGTGGCTTCCTGAAAAGATAGTCAATGGGTACCTCAGGCTGTGCCCCTGTGAAAATACATGCCCTCAAGAGGAACAACAAAGCCTGCTGTAAAGGAAGGCAGTGCAGAATCGCAGCACATCTGATGCCTCTCCTGCCGGCTTTTCTCAATCCACATATTCTTTTCCTTTCACCTTTTCCTCAAAGTCTTTAGCACTGTCCTGGCAACACAAGTGGTGCTAAGATCATGGTATGAGGGAGAAGGACTAGTGACAGCAGGAGACTAAAGCTTAATGATGGAGAGAGAGGAGAATGCTGGGGGCAGGGAACTGTTGGATGCATGTACAGTCTGGGCAGCATTATCCATCCTCCTGCAATCCCAGCTCTTGCTACTTCACGTGCTTAAGAGACATCCTGTAAATGATAAAGCAGAATGTTTCCTCTGAAGTGAACTGATAAAATAGCACATTTCAATGGAATATGGTCCCATCAGTGCTCCTCTGTCTTGCTCTTGAGACAGTCTTCATGCATAAAGTACTGTTGTTTGTGAAGAGCAAGAGCTTTGAGGGCTGACAGCAGCTGTAAACTGTAGTGGCCCTGCTTTAGCAAGTGCAAAGTCACATGTTTTCCTCTAGCAAGGGCTTTTCGGAGCTGCACATAGCTGTGACTCATGCTTTTTTTGTCACACTTGTTTGTGACAGCTCACTTCAGGTCAGGCAACCTAATATTTTCACATGAATGATCTGTGTGGTTCAATTTTGGCTGTGCCAGTAGCATCTGAGCACCTGCGTATAGCCGTACCTTTCTTAACCCTAAATTAAATATTTTGGACAAGTTATACAAATATCAAGAAGCAAACACAAGTCTGGCTGAAAAGTCCATTCTCTATGGGCAAATGATAGTAAGTGATGATGTGGAGGAGTGTTTGATGTGTGTGATGATGATTTTCATACTCTGCTTAATTATAAATTAAGTACAAATATGTGATATCCATTATGGCCACAGACTGCAGCTGTTTTGACTCATTCTTCTTTGTGTAGTGTTAGGTAGACTATTCCAAGTGCACAGCAGTTATGTGTTTCAGCAGTCAAAGCTGCTGAAAGCAAAAACCTGCTCTGCTGCTGATGCAGAAATAACCTAAAGTGCAGCAAAGTAGGCTTTATGTTTGAAGTTTTTATGTGTGGTAAAAAATAGGTACTTGCAGAGACCTGCTGCAGGACTCTTGTTGAGAGGCCTATGAGACATGCAATAATTCAGTGGTGTTTATAAAATGTGACATAGCTGACATTAACCAAAACAGGTTTTTCATGTGCCTTCCAGAGGAAAGCATTTTTCTGTAGTTCAGTTAATGCAACCTCATAGTTGAGGTTGAACCTGATAGTATGTCTGGTTTTTATGGATGTCAGTATTTGATACTACATGAGTACCCCTATGTCACTCTGGTGCAGCCTATATCTCATTGCACCTTGTCTGTACTTCTGTGTTTCTTATTTTAAAATAACAGTTGATACAGGAAAAAGAAGAATCACTTAAATATTGGTAAGGGTTGGTTTTCACCATGACGAGCTAGCTAAGTCAGCTGCCATAGCCACAACATGGTGTTGAAGGGATAAATGCCCCAGCAATACAGCACTTGACAGAATGATGCATGTGTTGATTAGTCCAGTGAAAAGTACTGTCTAATTGTACCATCAAGCTTGATGAAACCACGATGAAATATTTTTGAGAGACTTTTTTGTGTCTGCCATGAATCAAGTTTTAATGGACATACAAGATAGATGTATTCTGAACCTTATGTAGACTTATCTTTCTTTAGCCATTACATTAATCGCAAACCAAACAAACTAAAGAAAAAAAAGAGGAGGACAAAAATATCCAATAAAGGAATTCTAAGAAGGAAGAAGCTTCCTACAATCAGCATAAGTAAAGAAAAACATAGAGAATTAAGTATCATTGTACAATCAATCAAACTTCTATATTATGACTGTATTGGTTGGTTGCTAACTTTGCAATTTTTATTTATAAAGTATTTCAATTGCTTATAAAGAATTACACAGCTAATCAGTTAGAACTGACATACATTTTGGCTAAATACCTATAATTACAGTTGTTTCATACCTGAGCCCCTGTTACTGATGTTGTGTAACAAGCAGTCCTGATTGCTGACATCAGCCCACTTAATGTTCCTGCATTTATGTGATAATTAGATAAAATCAAATAAAGACTTTCTAGTAACTTCATAAAATGAAGTAAAATATATTTACTGGGATTAGCGTAAATCTAAAATATTATTTATGGTTTAATCTTTTTCTAACAGTGAAAAGGAGCATGAAGATACATAAGAGTTTTATCTAGGTGGTGTTACTCTATAACACAAAGTAACAATGTGCAGGTCTGTGATATGTGAAGTGGGAGTTGCAGAGATAACATCTTTGATTAGACCCGCTATTTAGAAAAATGCTGACAATTCAAGGTTTTGTGCTTGGAAGGTCTCTGCTCCCAGATCCATCAGCTCTCACTTGCACCCTTAGACCATCACTGCTGAACATGTAATGTTCATGTTGACCTAGAATATACAGAGGAGCAAACAAAGCTGTCCTTGTACATGAGCATGTGGAAATGATGGTCTGTTTAGAAATTAAACTTCAAAGATATTCTAGAGTATTAGCTTATTCAGAAGATCCTTCAGGCTAGAAGAGCTGATTAAAAAAAACCTTTGGTCAATCAGAGTAGCAGATTTGGATCAAGTTGTAGATCTTTCCCCCAAGGCATCAGTTATTCAGTACATGCTACAAGTAAAATGGATGGGTAGTATACATGTCACAGAAAATCACTTTAAACGTTGGAGCAGTAAAACCACATTTGTTTACCCCAAAATTCATTGTAGAGCAGAGGGTCCACAAAGGGACTTTTTTTCCTGCATTAACTTAAAAGTGCAGATGTCCAGTGAGCATGAGCAAAGTGTGTGCTCTACACAGTCACTCCATGCCTAGTGGAAGCCAGAAAGAAGGAAGCTCTAGCCTTTGGCCACGCACACCCAAGGTGACCACAGGAACAGTCAGCAGAGGCTTGGTTTTTCTTTTACTTTCTGTAGGCTAGAGGAGATCAGCACTCCAGTGTGTCAGGCTGCACACAAACAGGCAGTCAAATTTCAGTCCTCCAAGCTTTCTGCTCTCCCCTATTCAATTTTTTATTTCACTGATTCTAAGTCTGTCCTAGTAAAGCTCATCCCATTACACACTCCATGGCTGGGTCCTAGCCTTGTGGATCAGTTTGCTCTCAGTGTTCCTCAGTCTGAGTAATCTGCAGCACTGCTTCTTTCCTTGGCACCTCTGACGTGTATCCTAGGCATCTACTTTTCATCTTTAGTCCCTTTACAAAAATGGGTTCTTGATGGCCACCTGCCATAAGCCAGCAAGAGCAGCTTTGGCTTGCGAGGTTTCTCATTAAAATGAGTACCTCAAGCTCCAACTTTCCAGGCTTTCCTTTATCACTTCCTGGGCATGTGTAGCAATAAGAAACACAAAGTTTGGGAAGATTTTGAAATCAGTCACTCTGTGCCTGGGCAGCCAACAATAACAAACTTTTACAGGTGTTTCATTACCTCCTCAGTCTTTCTTTGCCCTCCACATTCAGGTAAGTGTGCCTCTGCAGAAATTTTTGTCTTTCTTATCCTGCCATCATAAGCTTTTCCCTGAACTGTAGAATTTTCCTTCTGTATATCTGTTTTATTTTCTTTCATTTGATCTTGAAGTTAAACAGAACCATTCTGCTTTGGAAGTATGCCCATCTGTTCTGCTCCAGCATCCTTTGTCTGTCTGCAACTTACCTTTGAGTGACCCTGCAGTCTTTCAAACTGTGTGGTTTAAAAGCAGTCCTGTTAGCTCCTCTTCTCTTTCAAATCCTTCAGAAAGGCTGGAAATAAGTGGTTTCAGCCATTTCATTTCTTGAAAATTAGTTTTGATTGTTTCTCATTAGTTGGATACATGGCAGAGCCATGATGAAAAATAGCCAATTCAGAAGCTTTTAAGATAAAACAATGGCATAGGAGTTTGATAAAATTAATTGGAATTTTTCATTATCTACAGATTCTCCAGGTCATCACATGGACATTTTCACATCTTGTGATGTTATGAGGAAACTCCTAATATTTAGGTTTATTCAGAATTTTTGTTTCCTGGAATTATGTGGCTACCTGAAAATGCCAGTTTTCATTTTTTCAGGAAATTTTTATATGAACATAACCAGAGAATGGCTTTGTTGAATTGGATCTAAATGGTCAAGGGTGCAATATTTGACAGTGTGCAATGGAAAACTCTCAGAATCTAATAAATAGGGGAAATACAGCATGATACTACTGTGTTTTCCCTTAGACATCTAAGAAATCAATGGTTTAATGATTTCCTGGGCAGAAACTTGCACTGAGGTCATGTTGTGGCTAGTAACCACATGAAGAGTTTAATTACATAAAATTGTCTAAGGCGTTTTTACTCCCTTGCACTTCTGGCCCAATAAAACCCTGCAACAATAAATTTCACAAAAAGTTTATGCATCATTTATTTTTGTTACTTTTCAACCCACTACTTCATCCTTTTGCTATACGCCCACTTGTTTTTCCTTATTCATCTTCCTCATGTCATTCTTTAATGGCCTTTGTTTCCGAGCTGAAGAGTCTTATTGTAATGAACTAAGACTTGGTAGGAAACTATGTTATCTTACTGATAATTCTGATCTGGTTTTCTTTCTTTTTTTTCCCTGAATCCATTGTAATGACATTTTCCTGTGCTGTGGCCTCAGCGTAGGGCTATAGTCTAATGTGTGGCTGCGGTATGAATTTGTTCATTGACACGGAGATACTTTCTGTTTTCTTCTCTATCTCCCCCAGTAATCTCTGTCATGTTCCTCACGTGTCATTACTGACCATTGAGCTGATATTTTCAGAGGACTATACTAAAAGATGGCCAAAAGCTCCTTCCAGCACCACTGGTTAATTTAAAGCCTATCTTTGCGTATGTAGACCTGTATATAAAGGGGTTGTTTTTCTTCAGATTTGTTACTTTGCATCCATCAACATTAGGTTCAATAGCCATTTTAGTGGCCACTTACTCAATGTGAGATCTTGAGATCTTTCTAAAATTCTCCATAATCAGCTCTAGTTTTGAAGAGTTTGAGTATCAGCAATAGTCTCTCTTTACTCATGGCACCCCCACTTTCTCATCATTTATGAGTATTCTGAACAGAGTTTAGCTAGAATGTATGGTAACCTACTTCCATATTTTTCATCAACATGGTAAAACCTAGACATTTACTCCTGTCCTCAAAGAAGAAAACCTACCATCTTATGCCAAGACAGTTTAATTTCAGAGTCTTTGATGAAGAACTTCATCTACTATACACTATGTAGTCAATATGTAAGCATTGATTCCCCCCCCCCCCAATTAGTGCTGAAGTTGCTAGCAGCTGTTTGCTTAGGAAAACTCTGGGGGAAACCAAACACTCAAATTTAGTAAGTGCATAAACAGGATTCTACACATGTATTAAAAATTGTTATTTTAAAACCTGTTTTGTAACTTTTCAATGATTGGTGTTGGCAATGCAACTAATTGCATGTAATTGGTAGTACTTTAGTATTTATTTCCTTTTCCCTTCTGTACTGCTTTTATTATGCCTGGTTACTTGTAGTTAGGGAGGAGTTGCCTCACTAAACACCTGATTCACTCAAATACACCCTAAGATTTACTCTGAAACTGAAGGGGATTTCTGGAGTTCCTAGGCTTTGCATTAGTGTGCTGCAGAAGGCAGAGTATCAGACCCAGTAAGCCAAAGCCACTTTTCCTATGCAAAAAACTGAATGGTGTAAAAGGCTATCATTAATGGGCACTCATAGTATTGGAGATAAATGTAAAGAGGGAAACTGTAAGCATATTTATAAATACAGGAGGCTTAACTTACCATTAATCCACAGTTGCCTTAATTGAATCAGAGGATATGGGGTTACTGCGCTTGCAAAAGTACCAGGCAGTATAGCTGCTAACCACAGGAACTTTCCAGCAAGAGATTCTCTGTGGTCATAACAGGCTCCAGGTTTCCCATATATAATGTGCAACACTAAGTAAGATGGATAGATATATCAGGGAAATGCAAGTAGTGAGGTGGTCTCAGTTGCTTATACTGAATCACTAATGAGAGTAGTCTTTGTACAATTGTCTTAGATATGAAAGTAGTGATCCTGCCATTATTTTAGTAAGTGGAGGTGCATAAATGTCATAAGAGATGTAGCATGTATCTTTTAGAAGCAGTCCTGAAACTGGGGTATAGAAAATAGGAGATTGCTGTCTTAGTGTTTGTGCCCTCTCTTCTATTGCTCTTGTATCACAGTTTAAATTATCAATATCTATACTTCAGTGCAGCTTCCTACTTTGATAGAGAAATGTACTTGACTCCCCACAGTTATTGCAATTGGAGGGGGATCTGATTAGGATGCTTTTCCTAATTAAGTGATATCACCTAAAGTGAGTTTCCCTACCATTGTCTCACCGTGCTGTAAAAATAACAACAGAGGAGAATCATTTGGTTATTTTATTTTCCTGATTAAAATGTCTTTACTAATTCAAATTTTACAGGGTAAAATTCCATCTTAATGAAAGACTGAGGGTCAGTTTTCTAACACAGCTAATTATGTGTCCTCATATCCCAATCACAGTTAGGGCTCAATTCCGTTGAATTCAACAGCAGCACGTCTCAGTAGATCCATACATAAGGAGAAAGCCCAAGGTGGATACTCAGCCACCAGAGATCAAACAAAAGGTCCTTCAGAATGTTCTCTGCCTGCAGTCAAGTCAGAGAGAAAGATATATATCATACCCCACCCCCCCCCACCACATACAGCATAAAAGTGAGTTTACACTCACTTTTCAGTGCGCCTGAACTTCTTTGACTTCAGCCAATTCGGTAAGAACTGTGTATTTCAGATTCAATTTTTATGTTTCTGCTTTTGCAATAAACCACTCTTCCCAGGGGAAACATTCCTCTAGAGTCTTCTTACTTTCTGTACTTCTTTTAAAGGTGCATCTGAACCCATATTTGACCAAAACTCTGCTCTCCTAGTGCAAGTAGTTCCTTTGAACTGGTTGGCCAAATAAAGGGGATTTGGAGCATCTTTCTGTAATTCATATTTGTTAATAACTACAAATATTATTGATGTGTTTGTATTTTATCAACACTTTCTCTTTGTTTCCCTGCCCTATTTAGGCACCTGTTCGTGAGGTTGCATAAGAAATCTTTTTAAGACCTTAAAAGGTAAACAGGCATGGACTTAGAAATACATTTCTCCCAGAAAAAGAAATAGTTTGTTATGGAAAAGAGTTGATTTACTTAAGAAAGATAGAAATTAAATATATTCATTTGTATTAAAGAATTGCAGGCATAGCCATTGGATCTGATTCCTGCAGTTCTTACAGCTGAATACCATATTTATGGATCTTTCCCAAAATGTGTTTCAGTGTCAGGCCTGCTTACACAGATTTTCTAAATAGGTTACCATGTAATGTTAATTCATTCACTTATTGTTTGTTTACTTTTAACTCTAAAATATATGTTGCTTCAATCTTTCTCATAATTGAATGCAGCACACTTTAAAAATCAGTTTTCTTTATACTAATATAAAAGTTGAAGCAGGATTTCATATGGCTCGTTCATTTCATTTTGGCTAGGAGCACTCTGTAAAGAATATTTCATCCCTGTGCTGCTGTTTTCTGTGCCTTTGTGCCTGTGTGCTTAGCCACCAAGTAGTTTTCTTTCTTCTACTTCCTTTCTCAGTACTGTTGTTTTTATTGATTCTATTACAATAAGTAACACACAAAAGAGAAGATTAGGACAGAAAGATTTCCCCAGTCCATCAATAAATTTCCTAGGCTTCATTAGTGGTAATTTCATGAAAAGATTTAGAGTTACATTTACATTATGTAAATAAAATGTGTAATCCAAGGGATCAGCTCTTTCTCATTCAATAATGTATACCAAAAATAATTCAGCTGAAGCCAGTGGCTTAAATTTGTGCGAGAGTGCAGAAAACCAGGCTGGTGTACAAAATGGCAAATTCTTGTCACTTCTGCTTAGGCAAAAATCTAGAGAAAGACAGCTGTGAGAGTTTTGTCCAAATAAGAATTTTGATCCTCAGCCAAGGAGCATGAAGAAGACCAGAATTAAGTACCAGTATTTTCTAGATAGAAGTGTTTGATAGACTGCTTTGTGCTTGGGATTTTTTTTCTCTAAAAGTTTTTCTTTTCAGTTGTACACAGCGCAGCAGATTCTCTCCACATTAGCAGAAGACAATTTTGCTGTTGAAAATTATGACAAATTAAGTGATTGAATTTTCTCTTTTAAAATTTCTCACACAGTATATCCTCCTATTGAGCCAAAGTCTATTATTAACTTTCTGTAACTCCACAACTCGCTTTACAACTTTGTTTATCAAAAGGAGTCAAATATTTTTACCTAACCATTTGGCCTTTCCCTGAGATATATTTGCTTTAAGAGACAGAGTTCAGAAACAATTCTGTGACTACTGTAATACTCAAAGTTGGCATTGAGGCATTGACGTTGTATTTACTAAAAAAACGGGGTCAGCAATGTGATTTTTCATTAGCCACTGATCATAAAATTGCCAACATGTTAAGAACATTGCAATCTTTACAAGCAAAGTGTCTCATTCACAAATGTTTAATTGAAACATTAACATGAATGGCACAATTGTCCTGCTGGTCAGTTTTGAATATCTCCTGTAATAGATGCATTAAATAATTTGAAGGCATATGCTCTATCGCCGTAGTTTATTAAATACAAATGAGACTTCAGAGAAACTTAAGAGCAGTCTTTGAATTTCATTTACTTCTGCTTTCACTTCTTATTTGAAAGGATTTGGGATTGTTTTTACTGTTTGTTTCTTTCTTTCTTTTTTTTTCCCAAAAGCAATCAAACTAATGATACAAGGTAGTTTCCTTTTTAGTGTGAATCCTTGCATTCCCTCTTCCTAATTAATCCCAAACCCCATTCACTTTTGTAATGAAGGTGGCCCCTTTTCGGCTGGGTCTGGTATTTACAACTGAGGGGCAGAAAATGTCTTAGTACTACTTATTTGTTGTTACAACATGAAGAGCATTGGTGAACAAATAATAAATAATGTCTGCTAGGATTCAGAAAGTTCACGAAAAGAGCTGTCTTGCTTAATATGGCTTTTTAGACAAAATATTTTTTTGTCTTCTGCATTGTCTATGTATCCTTGTTAAAAAAAATTATTCTGAGTTTGGAAGCATTGCCTCTGACTTCAACAAATGTACATGTTTATAAATATGTACACAGTGAATACTGAATCCCAGATTTTAAAATAGTACCTGTAAAAGAAAATACTGTATTCTGATGTTTTAACTGATGTTAATCCATAGACAAGTTTTGACATCGTTCACTCTGAAGTTACAGCCACTTTTTTGGAAAGAAAGCATTTCAGACATTTCATCTCAGCTTTTATGTAAAATGGGAAGCTGTTTAGTGCCTTTTTGACATGCATGATGCAAAGAGTCTTAGCCTTTTAAATACACACATTGCACAATCAAAATTAAAATACATAGATATAATGCATTAAATAGGGTGCTTCTCCTTGGAAAGTTGTTGGCCTTATACAAGTTAACTCTGCACCTTCCTCTGGGCCAGAATATCAGTTGAATAATTGCAATAAGAAGAAATATTAGATGCTATTTAAAGGCATTAAGCAAAGTGTAGATGTTTAATACAGGTGACTCAGCTGTGCATTCAGTTAATATGGAAATAATTATTATAATGTAGCACTTCATTATTCATAATGCATTAAATGGAGATTTTTATATGACGCCTTTACAAACGATTCTCTTGCATAACTGAAGTGCACAAAAATTAAAATAAATACAGAAAGGCTAAAAGATCTTTTAAAAAGCAATATATATTATTTGACTATTAAGAATAGATATTAACACACACAAATAGAATTATAAACCACATTGTTCAGTGGTTTAATCTCTGGTTTTATGGAAATTTTAAAAAATATCTGCTCTGTTACAGAAAAACTGTCTGAAATAACTCCATCATTTGAATGAAAAAGCTATATGCTTTCTAGTTATTTTCTTTATGTAGAGTGTGGTAAATGTTTGTTCTAAAGCTCAGGTGAAGAACTGATGTGAGAAGTGTTGTAAAGCATTTCATGTTGACTGGAGCTAATTAACAGTGATGCTCTAGTGTTTTTCTCGGTTTTAAGCAGGAATATGCAGTACAATACCTTTTATTTTGCTGTTCAATAGATTTTTGCTTAAAACCAGATAAATTCAATATCCTTACATTTTTAACTGTTTTTTTCTTAATACATTCTTGGTGGATACACTAGAAATATTTCCATTGGCATGTTGCTTTTTATGTTCTAAAGTAAAATGTAATTTGGTGAATTTGTGTCCTTCTCTAAGTACAGTGTATATGTCAAACATACTACTTGGTGACTGCATTTCTAAATCAGAGCTACATTTTTAAGGTAAATGTACAAAGAAAGCAAATCCAGACATAGAGAAAACTGGAAGAAAATCAATGATTTCTTTTCCCTTCTCTCACACACAAGATAATTTTGAATCAGGAGTAAATGCTGCTATCCTCTACATCCTACCTTTATCTCTGTTTATCTGTGGAGATACTTACATTCATGGAGTTAAAAACTGGAATAATAAAAAGCTATTTCAGTGCTGTAAAAGCAGGAATTTTCTTATTTTGCAAATCAGGTTGTTTAAATATTAAAGATGTGTGGAATGTGTAAGAATTCATCATCTGACTTTAGTTGGTGCCCCTGGAATTTTAATATCTAGAGATATGAAGTGCAATGAATTTTATTTAATATTAAAACAAACCACCACTTCTAAGTAATTTGCTTTTAAACATCTGATGTTTCCCATTAGCAACGCACACACACAAAAGGAATCTGTAATTTTCATCTGACTGCTAATTTATCCATCACCTCTTCATACCACTTTTCAAATTCTTTATTCGTGTTTCAAAAGTGCTGGGTTTTTTCCTAGAAAGTTTCTTCATTCTTGCCTGTACTGACTCTAAGAAGTCAGAACAAGACCCCTTCTAAACCCAGAGGGTCTAAACCTAGTCATTTGAAGATTTCAGGTTCAAGAACTTCAGCTCTGCATCATATAGGAGCCTATCCCCAGTCTGCAATGGGAGCTCTATCTCCCACTTGGAATCTGCATTTTTGAAGCTGCACCTTGTGATCAGTCTGTGCTCACTGCTCTCACGGACCCTCTGGGCCATCAGATTCTCCTTATGCTGAGGAGGGCTGCAGGGACAGTAGGAACAGGCAGTTGGCTAAAATATGCAAAAACAAACTGCAGAGTGCAAACACCAGAATGAAGTCTTTCAGCTGTTGGATTGCAGAAGAAATCAATACCAGCTGAAATACTGTGTATATTTTATGCTGACAGTAGGTAGGACCTACCTTTCTCTCCATCTGCTGTTATGGCCCTCAGACAACCATGACATATTCTTGGACCCCTATGAAATCACACTTCTATAAAGTGGAATTGGAGCTGAGAGGCCTCTTCAGGCTCAGGGTCAGTGAGAGTGTACTACATCTTTTGTTTCTGTTACGCTGCTCCTGCTGCTTCTAGGGATTTGAGAGCAAAGAGAATAAGGAGAGACTTGTGACTGAGATGTTAGCTGCACAGTTCAGCAGGCTATTTTCTTGTTCCCCCTCATGCTACAAATTTCCAGAAGATCATTGAGCCTGTATCTTCAGCTCTCTCTAACCTGTTTTCTTCATTTGGGTAAAACTCTTCTCTCACTCTTTTTCCCTGGTTGAAGCTGGGCCTATTTCTGGGGTTTAGATACTGCAGTCAGATGATTAAGCTCCCCTTAATCTGTACATCATTGTCACCTTTGCACCAGAAAGGCCCTGTGTGTGACAGTGGTTACCCGCGCAGTAGAGAAAGCAGAAATCTGTGACAGTTCAGAGCTCAGACAGTTTTTCAGTCTTTTTCATCTGCAGAAAAATACATGCTGAAATTGCAACTTGTGTTAGGTTTCAAAGAAAATAGATACTGCTTGTAATAAATCAGTATTCAATCACCTATTTATATTAAATGCCTTTCTATGGAATTAAGTATTCAAAAAGAGGAATTCTCTCCTTCAGTACAACCAGTATATAGTCCAGTTCTTCCATATCCTCCTGTTTCCTCTGGCTTTATGATTTTCCTTTGGGTTTATCTTCCTCTTCCTGTGCAGCCATTTGAGTTCCCATTATTACCGTCTGCATTCCCCCATCTTTGTCTCCTTCCTGTCATTACTTACTATGATTTTGAAAACAAAGTAGCTAAAATTGAAATGTTTTCTGAAGGCATTAACTTCATTGTTATGTTTATACTTAGTTAACTCTGAGAGTTAGAGGCATCTGAAAAATGTGACTGTGATTCCTGTACAGTCCTGTACAGAATATATCATCTGAGTCTCTGAGATATATTATATAGGCCATATATCTAACTTCTCAGGTCTCCAAACCATGTGCATTTTTAAAAAATAATTTTGGTCTAGTAGTGCTTCACATTGAGGGCAAATCATGCTATTCCATTAGAAAGTACCGTGCTGTTTTTTTCTGGAAGTCCCCTTATTGGAAATATTTTGGTGGAGCAAAGATTTCTAAAAACAACCCTCAAATCTTATTTCAATTGTATTGTACTGGATATGAAGTTAGAATTGAAAAGTTAATCTGATTCTTAGCATAAAAGTAAAAACCATGTTTCAGATTAATTGAGATTTTTCCTTTTCCTAACTGTGTTGGGTTTGAAGAAGCCCTTGCACTTGAGGTGCTAAAGGCTTATTGGAGCAGCCCGTCAAAGTACCTATTTCAGCCCCAGTTAGCTCCTGATACACCAGGATGAACTGGCAGTAGAGCTGACTCCTGTGCCCTCTCGCTCCCTCTTTCCCTGCAGAAACACTTAGACTGGAAACAGAGAAGATACATAGGGGGCAGAAAAGTGGAGCTATGGCAGTGAGAAAGAGAAGTATTAAATTTAGTGAAAGACAGGTGGTAAAAGCTTTCTGAAGGCCTCTTCCTCTTGAGTCACATACCCAAAGAGCCCAAAATAACTGTAGCTTGGATAGAGTCAAGAAAAATGGCTTCCCAAGTGTTTCCATCATATGACTGCTTTCTCTAGACAGACTGAAACCATCAGGGAACTTGTCTCAGGACTGAGTATGGGACCCCTGTAACAACTGGTCAATACCAGGCACTATGGATTAGTGGGGGATTTAGTGTGGACTTTTCAGTGGAAATTAGGATTTCGGTACATTCATGTGCCCGTGTTATGGCAGTTTGTCTTGTTTTGTTGAGAAACCCATGTTCCTGAGACTGGAAAGACCCTAGGAGTTCAAATGCTGTGGAGTACAGGTATATGGGATGGACTTGTGAACAGCTGAGATGAGTGAGTAATGCCATTCCCTGAGAAGAGAGGTGGCTGGGATTGGTTCACTGGCTTGTTGAGACTACACATGTGATGGATGAGACAATAGGTACAGAGAAGCAGTGCTTCCATGTATACTGAGCATAAACATGGGGACAGAAGTACTTTTCTCCAATGGAAATATTTGTTCCTGTTGCAGAGTTTTATAAGGGTAAAAGCTTTGCAAACTTCTCTATATATTGAATTCAGGTTGGGTGTAGCATAGATGTAGATGTCAGGTTATAAGAGGTACCTCTGTAATTGAGTGGTTAATGGTCTTGATCTCCAGCAATACCCTTTCTGAAAAAGAGAGCATTGAGACCTTTCAAGGACAAAGAGGCTTTGCTGGTATAGGATTCCTCAGAGTTACCGAAACTGAGACAAGAAAGAGCCAGTGTGTATCTTCTGTCTTACTGCCTGCACAGAGCAGGTGACCACATGTCACCCAGTAATTTCTACATCAGGTTTCTCTGCCTGCTGCAGAAAGACATACACCTTCAATTTAAAGTGATAGAGGATCGATCACTCTTACACCTTCACTGGTAAAGATTTGCACCTTATTTCAGCTGGAGTTTGCCTAGCCTAAGCTTTTGGCTCTAGGGTGTCAAGTTTCTTTCTACTTAATTAAAATGACATCTACTATAGGAAATTTTTTCCTAGTTACTGTGTCACCCCAACCTCTTTGATACTGCCCTGGAAAAACACACTTCATTGATTCCATAAACAGAAAAAAACCCGCTTGTATTCCATGGATAAATATAACTAAAATGTCACTTCTGAACTGGGGTGGAAATGGAGTACATAAGAGAGAACAAAACGGAAGATACTGCTTGTATTTGCAAAAAAATTTTTTTAAATATCCCAATACTCCTAAGAGTATCATATAGGAAGAGAAAAGAGTTTGGATTGTGGGATGTATTTTTGTTTCCATTTGCTATGTGAAGTAAACAAGCAAGTGGTGATTCCTCCTATTATGAAAAGACTCATAAAATCTTGTGGTTCTTTTTCTTCAGAGGACATACCAACTATTCAGGATAATATTTGTACTGCTGAAAATACTGATGTATATAGCTCATGCTCTAAACAAGATAACACCAAAGAGGACATTAGAAATAAGAGAAAACCTTTGGATCTTACAAGATTGTTTACTGACTGAACAGGAAAAACATGGTTTTTCTACAGGTTCCTCCAATTTCTGCAGCTTCTAGAGAAAAAGATGTGTTACACACTGCATGAACATCATGATGGAATTGATTCCTAGATAAAAAGTACTGTGAGAAAGCGGAACCCTAACTTTAATATAACACCACAAAAGAAGTTGCCCTATGTAGCCTGCCTCTTTAAGAACTCAGAAAAAGTGAGACCTTGAACAGCCAAACGTGAATTGTCATGGTTCAAAGGTGTTGATATTCCTGGTACACCCAGATACACCTGGGAAAGTCCAAGAATTAGTGAAGTTCAGAAAGCTTCCAGACACAATTCTGATAGCACTCTTTGAAGCCAATTGTTCTATACTTAGCCACTTTGAACATTTTGTTTCAGAAGTAATAGCTAGTACTGTTGTCCGAGGAAAGGGTACTGAGTTATATGAGCTACTCATCTGATTTGGCTTTGCCTTTCTATATAATCTTTTCTCTAAGCCTAACCATTGTTCTATGAATAATGTTCTGGTTTCTATGAACCTTTGAATACTCACACCATCCTCATTTCTTTCCTGCCCCTGCAGTATTGCCAGGATTTTTGTCTAAGCTGTAATAGCCTCATACACCTCCATGAGCCTTACCCTTTCATTAGAGCCTGGGTTTTATTGGTGCAGCGCACTACTGGAAATGAGTGGTAGAAGTTTTCCCCACTTCAGTCAGTGAAGATTAGCAGAGAACTTCGAGAATACACAATCTCACTTTCCTTATTCCTCCAAGCTTTGGTACTTGTGTATATTACAGTGCAAGCTCTTCATTGCCAAGCAGACTCTGGATCATTCACTATTTTTCCTGACTATTTTGGAATAGGCTGGCCTGGATGAGACAAGGCACCCAGAAAGAATGTGACTGCAAATACATTTTTGAAACCTGTTGTCCATTTTAGAGACATCTACTTTTCACAGTTCGTGACAAAATTCAGATTGTAACCAAGGCATATTTTTTCTACTCAAAAATGTGAAAAAATAGACTTATTTCATTGCTCTGGGTGCATTAATTTTAAAACAACCAGTAATGAAGATTGCATAGATTGTATATTGAAAAGTCAAGGATTACAAATAATGAGTTTCCATTATTTATATGGCTAGTGGACATGTTTGTCCTGCAGCTTATGTCTTACAAAGCAGTCTTGACATCTGGGGTTCATTTAACTAAATTGTTAGATAAGAGGAATGGGAAAAAGCACCGAAATGCCTTTGTCACTGAGGTCTTCCTTTCTGCAGACAAATTCCTCACCATTTTGTAAGAAATCCCAGGGCATTGAATCTATAAGCTAGAACTGGATGCATCAGGCTTCACTCCAGAGTAGATCTGTCCAAGACAGATCTTGGGACAACAACCCTAAAAAAAAAAAGCAGAAAAACTCATAATTTGACTTCTTCACTTAAGTGTACCTGTAGCATAGAGGACTTCAGAGCAAAATTTAAAAAAAAACTCCATAAAAAAGCATTGTTCTGTGTGCAGCTGTGTTGAGGGTTTTTGACTGGCTGTTACTGGCTTCTGTGGCAGTCAAATCTCTTCTCACCTCTGAGCTTACCAAAAATGCTCACTAAAAGAATAACGTAATTACATCTTTAGAAGCCAAGAAAGCTTTTCCATTAATTTCAGCGCAAGGAAAACAAGGCCACTTTTGCATGTTTTGAAGACCTTTCTCAAACTTCTCTACAGACCTGGTTTTCATAATACTGGGTCCACCCTTTCTCTAGTGGGAAAGGCTTCCTCTACATGCTAGGAAGTTGTTGGTTGCAAGTCGTATTTCACTTTCCATATCAAAAGAGCCCGCTGGTATGCCTCTTAGCATAATTCAGGGACTTATCACTTAAGACCCCTTTGCTCCCTCCTCAATTTCAGCACATAACTTTTCCGTGTTACTACGTTGTAAAACCTGTTCTTCCTTCATGAAGTGTCAAAATCATTCAAATAGACTGAATTGAGCTCACTTGCCTACAGTCTGATCCTAATTCTTCCTAATTCTAATAAAGTCTGGAGTCTTTTAGAGAACAGGACGCCATGCTGGTTCTGCAGAGCTTTGTGCATGTTAGCATTGCTCTGACTTGTTTCTTCATGCTTGCTCTCCATTCTTACAGCAGCCTCTCTCATTATCCTAATCCTGTGTGAGATAATGCTAGAAGAAAATGCCAGATTCTCCCTGGTTTTTTCCTTTTCTATAAGCATTTTTCAATACATGCATGTTGAGAAAAGTGTCACCTCTACTTCCTAGCTTTAGTCTCTCCTTTATTGCTTCTCTAGTTCTTGGTTCTGTCTCAAGCAAGAATAGTACTGAAGCTGTCAAATTCTTTTGTTAAAGTAGAACCTTTGCTGTATTTACTTTGCCATAAGTCCAGATCTTTCTGCCTTCAGTGAACAAGCCACACACACACAAGCACAGGTGCTGCAAGCAGAGGAAAGAGGAGGAGCAGCAGAGATACAGGGTTATTCTTGAACTGATAACCAAAATAGTCTTGTCTTTTGAACTAGTTCAGCTCTGTTCAAGCCTGATGTAAAACAGATTAAGCTGTGCCTGAGTTGGTTTCATCTGTTTAAGAATATTTCAAGGCAAGAATTGCCTGTTGTTTCAGGAAGACAATGGTTTTGCCTGCATGACACCATTTTAATAAAAATAATTTTTTTAGCACTAAAATAATTTGGTTTGGAGCATCCTACAATCTGCAGAGAGTATTGTTGGATTATACTATTTTATTTTCTTAGAACACTGATTATTTGGTAAATGTATCTCCACATTACAGGAAAGGTCTGAAGAGCACTTTATTATGCAGAAATATATATAGATCCTATCAAGTAAATATCAAGTTTTGTAAGGCAAAATTGTGTCTGTGGCTATTGAGCTGAAAGCAAAAGACAAACTGTAAATCATGGCATGTCCAAGAAAGTAGTAAAAATTTGAGGTTTAAAAATAATCCTGCAAGAAAAAAGGTCAGGCTGATATCCCTCTAACAGCCTTGAAACAAAGTTTTTAAAGTGATAATGCCAGACTACCCCAATGCTTCCTGTAAAGAAATTTTCAGCGCAAATGGAGCAAGCCTAGAAGTACAGTTATGGAGCAGGGTACACATGGGGACTCTTGCGCTCCAGCACTCTGTTCCACACTCAACATCACAGCAAAGGCTCCTCAGGGGTAACTCACTTATTTTTAGAAAGATGGCAATTGAGTACTTCAGCAGTCACCATCAGGCTGAAACATTCTGAGCAGTGCAGGTTGATGGGGCCGAAGGATGCAGATAGGATGAAGGATGTGATTATTTTTCACTATTATTACTTATTAGACTTCCTAGGGAAAAGAATAACAAAAGAGCAGTGAGTTATTGGTATCACTGCCTGTGGGTTATTGTGGGCTGTGAGAGGTGATAGAGAGCTGTTTACTGTCACCGAGGAAATGCAGGATAAATTTAGGAGGAGTAATATCATTGCACCTGACCGGGTCAAGGTTATAATGGTGGTTGTTGGGCATGTGCTGATGCTATTAAACCTCTATTAGCATGGAAGGGCTTGATCCTATTCTGCTAAGAGCTGGAGGAGGTCTCTCATAGTAACTTCAGCAGGAAAAGGATCGGGCCCTGAGAGTATACCCATGGCAAATATTTCTCTCACATGAGGAGAAAAAAATTGTCCCGGGATTTAAAACAGAATAACCTCAAATTTTAAAGCCTTTTGAAAAGTTTTGAGTTTAATTACAGAGATCTGATAAAGGCTTTTCAAGAAGTCCTAATGATTGGGGGGGTTGGGGGGGTGGGGAGAAAAGACGGAAAAAAAAAAGAAGAAAGGAATGAGTGGATGGCACTTGAAAACCGTAATTATGTGAATGTCAGTAGTAAAAGCATCCCTCTCGGGTTGTCCATATGAAACCTGAACACAAATAGAAACTTGTCATACGAGCGAGGAAATAACCCCTCTGAGTGTGTATTTTCCCCGTTTCACCAACGTAGCCCGCCAGTAAAAAGACTCGGCCAGCGGCAGGCAGGTGGCGTGGTTAGGTGTCCCTTTGCTGGGGTGCTCTGGGGAAGCCGCCTTGCAGGGGGGTGTGCTCGGGCTGTCCGTGCCAGCGTGCTGCCACGGCGGGGCTGGGGTGGGCAGCGGAGACTCCCCTCGGGAACCGACCCAGCCCACGCTCCGCAAACGCCAACAGCCACGGCCGCCAGCTCTGCAAAGCCAGCGAGCCCCGGGCCCGATCCCGGGCATGGCTCACCCCCTCCCGCCCCGAGGTTTTCCCGTTCGTAGGCAGAGGGGTCCGGCCAAGGGGCAAGCCGCTACTCCCGCCGGCTCCTAGAAGAAAGGGATGCAGCAGGCATCTTCTCCCCTCGGCGTCGCAAGGAATTTCAGCTTGTTTTTTCTTTCCTGCTGTTTCCTATTCATTTTCGCCCGGGAAACCCGAAGAGTGCTTTGCACTCCAAACCGCCGAGCGATGGGGCGGTAAGGATAACCTTCAGGGGTTGAAAAAATTAACTATCGCCTGGAGAATATCACTTAAAAACTGCTCCGAAATATTCTGTAGCTCTTTAATTGAAGTAAACAAAGTGCAATAAATTCTAACTCAAATATCATTGCACTGAGATTAAGCTCTAATTGCTTAAGGCTCAGGTGGAATCTGCAGGCTAAAGCCTATAAGAACAATCTGAATTTCACAATCATTCTGTCAAAAGCAAAGAGATGAGAGCCCACACGCTTCCTAACAAGTCATTTTTAACAGTTACAAGCTCCTTACAAAGACCACACAGGGAGTCTAAGAGATGCAAATCTAATCCCTGGTCATTCTGCAGGCCTTCAACAAAGATGTACTAAAGCCTAATAGAAAAGAAATCAGTTCTCTGTCACCAGCTCCTACTAAAATCTATTAGAGAAAGCACGGATCTTGTATTTACAGCAGTTCCTTTTAAAGGTTAAGGACAAGTACATATAAAAGGTATAATTTTTTAAATGTGAAATATTTAATGAAATCCATCATCTGCTCTCTTTTATTCCTGAAGATGCTTTGGTATTTAGTTTGTATTCATTGACCATAAGAATTATCCATCCCTTTGTTCTTTGAAATATTAGCAACAGATTTTTTTTCTTTTAATGTTAGTCATTTGGACGGTGCCGTTTTACTTTCTTTCTTTTTTTTTTTTTTTTTCTTCTTCTTTTTTTTTTTTTTTTTTTTTTTCTTTTCTTTTTTTGCTTTTCTTCACGATTCCCTCATTTAAAAACCCGTGCAGGGACCTTAAAACAACGGTTGATATCTTTTCAAAATACCTTGGAATACGTCCATCCCATCGATAGTTTGACCACTGTCCGGGAGTGAATATTTAAATCAAACGAATATGTAAATAAAGAAGAATAAAAAGTCTGTCTGCGCTTTGGCAAGCGATAGACGGAAATACACAGCTTTTTCTACGACCCTCTGATAAGTTTTGGGTTTAATGACTTTTTTTTCCCCTCATAGCTCTCTGTATACTGAATTAACCCTATCTCCTGGCAAATCTCAGCCTGATTTAGTGCAGCTCTCTATTGTACGTTTGAATAACTCAACACGAAAATGAACGCTTTTCTGCACAAACACACTCTTGCGAAGATGCATCTATACACACCTCAGAGTATATGCATACACCACGATTTGGCAGAAGGTTTGCAATAACACAGGACACACACATACACTTGTAGCATGACTAATTTTTAGGTCACTTCTGTTCCTAAAACGTTCGCCTGTTCCTTTTGCTGAAGCGCGGTGGACATGGGAGTGGGAGTAGTTCTTAAATTACAACTGGAATAAGAGACTGTGAAAACGTGCGACGCTTCTGGGGGCAACGTGTCTTCCTAGTTCGGGACTGTTACCGATGTGGGTAAACTTTTGACCCCCGATATATCTCTGGATATTGGTCACACACACACACACACACACACACACACACACACACACACACACACACGCACAAAGAACTAGACTGTTCTTTGGGAATTGTGTAAAAAGGAAATCGGATCAGAGTCGTTCCCCCGTTCTACTGAGAACCCTGGAGTGTTTTTCCCAGGTGATGAGAAATTTGGCGCTATTCAACTGGGTGTCTTAAGGAGAGAAGAAAAACACGCGGGCCCAAAATCTACTCCTGGCTCCCCACGATTATCACATATATTTTGGTGGGACACGTCCCATGAATAAAACCATCGGTATTTGTGCTGGGAAGTAACTTTTCCTAAGACGAGTTGATCCTTTTCCTCTCTCCTTTTTTGCGCCCCATACCCACTTCCCCACACTGTGATCTTCGTGGGTGAATCAGCTCCAGCCACAGGGCAGAGGGAAAGCAGCTCTCCCTTGGAGACAGCGGCGTCCGCGAAGCCCTGCTTGGGCGCAGCAAGTGGCAATCCCCGCGGAGCGGCGCGGAGCGCTGCGGCTCGGAGCCCTGCGGCGCCCCTCACTCGCCGGCTCCGAGGGCCCCTTCCTTCTAGAAACTGGCCAGCAGCTTCCCCCCACGACCAAATCTCTATCATGAATGTGAAGCCAGCCCGGAGGAGCTCCCTGTCCCCGTTGCTCGGCTGGTCATAGAAAGAGTCCCACGAGTGATCAGTGCCCAGACTTTTTTTTTTTTTTTTGAAAGAGAGACAGGACAGAACAGGTTTGTCACTGTGAAACCTTGGGCCGGGGAAGACTGTTCAAAGCACGGAGGGCAGCCGTTCGGGGCCTCCAGCGCCCGGCCCCTTGCCGGCTTGTCTGGCCCGAGTCCTAATTAGGGCTCAGACCTAAAGAGCTGGCGCGGAGGGAGGAATGTGGGTCTTCCTTGGCGGGCAAAGCAAAAGTAAAAATCCCAGTGGAGAGAAGTTTCCCGGCTCTTTATTATAGCACGGGAGAAGAAGGGGCTGCAGGTCGTGGGGAACGGAGTGAGAAGGGGCTGGGTGAGCAGTGAATCCCGGAGCTCTGTCCGGAGCTGCCCCTCCCGCGGATCCAGCCAGCGGGAGAGTGCCGGGCCCGCCGAGCCCCGGGCCGAGCCCCGGTGCTCTGCATAAATCCACCTGTCATCCTCGTCAGTGTGTATGTAGCTTGCAAGTCAGTAATAACAGTTTGTGCCTCTTGTAGGGCTAATTCAGATTTCTACGACATTGCCTTATTTATTCAAATATTTATTTATTTACCATATCCGCCCCTCGCCCTTCCCGACAGCTGATTTGGTGTTTTAAAGTGGAAGAGAATAAAACAGTGTGGCGGAGGGTGGGAGCCCGGGAAAGTAGAACTGCTGTGACTGGGACGGGAACGCTATTTAACTATAAGAAACAAGTGGCCGCCTTCAAAATCCAAACAGAGAACAGGGCGAAGGGTCGGGCCGGGCCGGGTTGGGCCGGGCTGCTTCCTGCAACTCCGGCGCGCTGTCTGCGGTGCGCACCGCCGCAAAAACACGTTAATAAAGGAAATGGGAAACGCCAATTAATTCACTGTGCGCGGGGCTGGGAGCACCTGTATTCCGCCTTTGGGTACCCCCAGGCGAGCCTCGGCTTCCTTGCCCGTTTCTATCGTCGGGATAATTATGGTGGAGGACGCGCAGGCCTCCTGGCTTTCTCCTGGCTACGGGTACTTGAGGAATAAGAAAAAATGCTCTAGAGCAAGAAGAGGCGGGGAAGTGCGGTGCCTGCTTGGAGAAGGGATGGCTGCGGGAGGGGTGGGGGGACGAGGTGAGAGAGGGGGTCTGCCCTCCCTGATGCCATATCACCCCAAAGCTTTGCGGTTTGACTTTTGTGCATCCTTTTCCCCACCCTCTCAGCAGGACGGGTCGCGGCTCTCGAGGGCCACGACCGCGGGGAGTCTCGGTTTGCTTCGGCACCCGCGGGCGGGTGCGTGTGCTGCCCTGGGTCCCGGATGGGGCTCCTCCGGAGAAGAGCCGACTTCGGTGCCGGGCTCTGGGCTTGGAGGGTCGTAGCTCCTCGTAAGACCCCCGCACCTGTCCCACCTTTGGGCCTTATTTTAAAAAATAAATTATCGTTTCCTAGGGATTATTTACCTGGTGAATTTTTGATTGAATGACTGTTAACCGTAAGCGATGGATAGAACAATCAACAGGCTTTTCCAATCACTATTTTTACTTGGTGGGCTTTTGGGTTTTTTTTTTTTGTGTGCGTGTGTGTATGTTTTCCACCGAGACTCTCTCTGTAGGTCAAAACCTTGCTTTCTAAAGCAATTAAAGGATATGTTTTAAAAAATAGATCAAAAATACGTTTTGATTAATACCATCTTGTAAAAAAATGGTCTGCAGCAGAAAGAAAATATTTGGTGCTTGTTTGTAGATTCTCTCACCTACCACCTACTCTGAATGCGTCCTGTATCTTATAGCGTGTCCGGCCCTCATGATTGCAAATAGGCCTGTTTTCAAATGGAAATAGGACTCCCAAACTGATTATGTGTATTGAATCGGAATCACTCGCTAGATCCTCTTGTATAAAATGTATTGAAAAAACCATGATGGTTGCACAGCTCTGAAACTGGCTCCTTCTCATCTCAGGGAGGTCGATCTATTTTGCAACTTTTTGCCATTTGTGAATGTTTCAGCTAGATAATTACGCTACCATTGTGGAAAGGCGATGCACTGACACAAACACACACAACACACACACACATACACTCCCCTGCGCGCACACACACACACAGCCGCCGCCGCGGAGCCTACTCTGTGCACAGCCCACGCCGTGCCCAGACTTCCACGACAAGAACACGCCCGGCCTCCCCACGGCAACGCAGCTCCAGCGCCTCGCCCCTGCCACAAGCACGGCGTGTCTCGGCGCTCCGCCACCGCCACGCACAGCCTCCCCGTGACACCGAGCAAAAAATACACGATCCACCAGCACCCTCCCGAGCCCCACGGGACAACACGGATCCCAGGTCTGGGTTCCGCCTCGAGAGCCACTGTTTAAAGACAAGCAGACTGTGTATATGTGTCCATGGAAAAGTCAGAGCCAGGCAGCAACAGCTATTGCTTACACGCTGAAGAATGGGGGCAACCTCCATGCAAAGGTTTATCTTATTGATATGTAATGAGAGCTTTAAACCCTGTCATATCTCCCGAAGAATATCCATTCGAATTCGGAAAAGTAATTAAAAAACGATGAGAAAAAAGAGGCATCTAGACCGAGCAGAAAGCGGACAGCTTCCCTCCACCTGGGGAGAAAAATCGGTGGCAGGAAGAGGGGTTCCCCCGCCGCGCCCCCCTTGGAGGGAGGGGAGCAGCCCTGCACGTCCGCGCTGCCCCGCTCCCACCCACCATCGTCCCGCCTCTGCTCGCCCAAACTTTCTCAGGTGCTCCCTCGGGAGTTGCTTTGCCCCACCTAAAGCAACCAAACGCAACCCGAGCTGGGATGGGGGGGGTGCCCGGCGCTGCGTGCCTGGCGGGGTGCGGGGAGCCCCCGCGGCCGAGCTGGCCGGACAGACAGGGGTCGAGACCGCCTGTCCGTCGAGCACCGCGGAGGCAGCGGCGGCCCGGTACCACCCAGCAGAGTCCCTCCAAAGTGGCTGCCGCAGGAAACTCCTGGCAGCGCAGAAGATGACAGTGCTGGGACCTATCCTCCGTCCTTGCCGCACTCGCGCAGTACCTTTGCGAAGACGTAAATTCGTCCGCCGCATCCCGTCTTCGGTCTTTTATGGGTTACCGTGGAGGTGCCACGCACTTCCCTGCCATTTACCCCGCTAGGCAAGTGTGGTGTGTGTTGCAGTGACGGGTCCCCGAGCCCCATGCCACTCGCCCTAGCTACGGCAAGGCGCCATAGGCGGTCAACACCTTGTCAGGGCGTTTGGGAGCAGCGCTTGGACGAAAGTCAAAGGGGTTCCTGGCCCGACGTTTGCAGCCCTCCCGCCTGGGCATCGCCCCAGTGCCAAGGACGAGAGGGGCCGTGGGTGCGCACAGCTGGGTCTGCCCGACAGCACCTGCAGCCTGGCAGCCTGGCAGCGCAGGCAGAGCCTGCCATAGTCGGCATTGAGAGAGTGCAGGGGGAGACAATCGCTGCTCTCGACTGGCTGTAGCCCCCGGGAGAGGAACCCCGCTGGGTTGCAGCCGACTCGCGAGGGCAGCAAAGCCTCGGGGCTGTGTCAGAGCCTGTCCTCGGCACGCAAGGGACCCCGCGGCCGGCGTGCAGAGCCCGCTGGCAAAGGGCAGGATCGACTCCGTTCCCCTCGACGGGGAACCGAGACCTGAGCGTCGGCGGCAGCTGTGACCGAACTGGGCATTCCTGGCAGGCGGCGCGGGCAGGGAGGACGCGCGGCGGGCGCCCCGCTGGGCTCCACCGGGGCTCGGGGGAAGCCGGCCCGGCTCAGGCGCTGCGGCTCCGTTCCCTCCGGCGGGGCAGCCCCGCTGGGCCGAGGCGGAAAGTTGCGGGAGGGTCTCCGTACTGTAAAATTAAGAATGGAGGGCAGACACGGGCCGGCGGGCAGTGCTTCTTCAAAGTAAGAGTTTTCCTGCCTGCTTCTGCTCCCTAGATTCCGCAGATATTGCCGTGCACATCAGCTCTTAGGTACGCTTATCAGGCGTACACATCTATAGCTATAATGCGTGTGTAGACGCACACGTGTAGACTAAGCGCTCCGCATCGGCCATTCATATGTTTTTTTTCTCTCTGAAGTGAACTAATGCAGACAGAGGTGCAGAGGACGAGCTCCGAGCACCCTAGTTCGCAGTAGCAACAGTACGTTTGTTAAGTAACGCCCAGTGTAAGAGCAAAAGCAGAGACCAAGAAGGTGGTGAAGTTAAAGATATTATTTTAAGAGCTTCTCTGAGAAGGAGCAGCACTGAAAACAAAAAGTTTAACGAATAAATGCAGCGAGAGGAACTTGGAAAAAATTGTGTCCCAGATTCACATTATTAGGTCAGTAACACGCTGAAATTATTCAGCCACTTCAGTAACACCTTTGATGTAAAGCAAAATAGTCTGCTCCCCTTACGATTCCAGGTGTTTGTAAGTTTGTCGCCTTATTACTTGCCCAAATATGCTTGTCGCACGTTATTACTTGTCGCACGTTATTACTTGCCCAAATATGCTTGATCGAGAAGTCCGGTGAAATCCACCAGAACAAATGGAAGTGACGATCTCATACTTTGTTCAGTTTTCTAAGCAATGCAACTATCCTTTAATTTTAAAAGGGAAAAAAACCCCACCAAAAACAAAAAAAGAAACCTGAAAAAAACCGCAATCACAAACCCAAACACAAACAAACAAAGCCCCCTTTCCTCCCCAAGAACCCCGCAAACCAACCCACCTCGTGAACACGCGCTTTATTCTTTTCCTTTACTCCTTACACTTTAAGGAGCCCCTGTATTGATGAAGCGCTACTCAGAATGATATGGGGAGTTCTCGTTGAATCAATTCAATAAGTCATGTACGATCACTAAAACCTGCCATGTCAATTCACTTGCTAAAGAAGCACAACCTAAAAAGTAATTTAAAATTACTCTGAAAGTCCCGCTGCATTTAGTGAATAGAAATATTTTTGAGAAAAAGTTGTCATCTCATTCAGATATAGTTGTTAACATGAGGTATGGAGCCAGCCAGTCAAAACAGACGTAAGTATCTTGGTAAATATTTTTAGAATATACATTTTCATTCTTTTTCCGTTTCTATACACCAGCTCAGGACAGTAGATTTACACCGTCTTTCGGAAGTAATGCATTCGGCCATTTGTAAATGTTTTTCCTTCTCAATCTGTGTCATGGTAAAAAAAAAAAAAAACAACAAAACGATTTTCCTCTTCGCCCCCCTCTAACAAAAGCCTTTACATCGAAGATTAAATGTTATATTTTACATTTTCATTTATAGGTTTCCCAAGAATTTTTCTGTGTCATAAGTTGTTTTAAGCTTCAAAACGAATTTCAGTTTCTTTTTACATCAATACATCTTTTACACCATCTTATTTATAACGCCGACCAGAAGCCTTTGAGAGAAATAGGATATAGAAAACTTTGACCTTACCTGCTCCCTAATGTGCTTGCAGCCAGAAAAGAGAGGGGGGGGAAGAAAAGTAATTTCATATTATTCACCATTTTGCCAGGGACAGTCGTCTCTCTACCTCATAGGAGCAGCCGCACTGGGCCAGATGTCTGTACACATTTGATACATATAAACAGTATTGTCATTAACTTAGAGTTTTAAGGGGCTTTTTCCCCCCTGATGGGGATCATGAGAGGAACAGCGGGTCAGACAGGGAAAAAATTCTCAGCTTTGCTCCCGACACGGCTATGAAAGGACTTAAATTCTTCAGAAGTCACTCAGTCTTTAACTCCAGATCCCCTTTGTAAAGGCTAAAGGCAGCGGTCACGAAAAGTTGAACAGGGGCTGCCTTCCCGGCGAGGCCCCATTACCTGCGCTGCGCTGCAAAACTCCTAAAATACTTTTTTCTTCCCTCCCCTCCCAGCCGTGGCAACTTTTCTTGGTGTCATCTCAGGGCTGTCTCAGATTACATTGTTTGGGATCCGCACTTTCAACATCGTCTTAAGGTCCTGGACTGCCTTTTGAACCGAGATGCAGGCAATGTACTTTCGCATCAGCTCCTCATCCCTTGCCTCTCCGTGGGTACAGTGACACTGCGCCGCGCCCGTCCGCTGCTACCGGCACCGCAGCAGAGCCCGGGGCAAGCCCTGCCGCCCCCGGCTCCAGAGCCCGTTTTGAAATGGAGCAGCCTATATGAAAAAGAGTTTTGCTATTGTTGCTGTTTTAGCCGTAGCAGTGATGTGGTTTTCTTAGGGTTTGGGGTTTTTTTGGGGGTTTTTTTTGGTGGTTTTTTTTTTTTTTTTTTTTTTTTTTTTTGGTGTTTTTGTTGTTTTTTTTTTTTTTGCTTTGGGTTTGTGTTTCGTTTGGGGTTTAGTTTTTTAGTTTGGGGTTGTTGTTGTTGTTGTTTTCTTTTTTTGTTGTTTTCTTTTTTTTCCCACAGCCTGCTGCGCCACTTCACGCACACTTCATGGAACTTAAGAATGAATTCCTATTTACAGCAGGAAAAAATGCCCTCTGTGATTCTCCTACGCTTACTAGTAGTGCCAGGCAGTGGTGGAGTGGGAGGGAATAGCCATTCTTCACTAGATCCTTTTATCTCAAAATACGCGGTGCCCGTGGTCTAGCGTGGATAAAGCAGTTATATTGGGAAACGTGCGTCTCTTCCATCATTTCAGATTTGAATCATGCTGCCCCTCCCCTTTGCCATCCCATTATCCAAGTTCTGCATTGATTACCGGGAGACTGGAAACCAGCATATTGGAAGAACCAGGAGTTTAGACGGAGGAACATATTTTAATTTCAATTTTTAAAAGCTATACAGTAACTGAGTTCTCATAAGTGTTCTCAAAGGAGACTGGAGACTAAACTGTATTTACACCCCTCCCTCCAAATATCTTCATCCTAATCAAGGCATAACTAGTTTACTAAAAAAATATATGATAAAAGGCAGTAACACAATGTCATAAAAAACTCTATAAAAATTGTTAAAGAGCAGTTTGTTTGCATTTCTCCTGATTGATATGTAAATACAGTTTGAACTGTGTTTGCTCGGTCTCTAGTGCTTAATAAAGAGATGAATTCACCTTTCTGTGGAACAAGTCAACAGACTTTAAACTAAGCCGACATCAGACAAAGTGGAAACGAGTTTATTTAATCGAAACTAAATCTAGTTTAAGAAAGATAAGTCAGTGTACATAATAATCCATTACAGTAATGACACCCACCACCAAATATGTGTTTATGAGGTTGTCGAGACACAATAAAATTACTTTATTTCCCCCGAAGTCTATAATGAAAAGTCACTGACTGGATCTGTATCAAACATGCTAACTCCAATATTCGGGGGTGAGGGCTGTAATATTTCTCGGCTGTATTAATGCCTTTCGGTGCCCCTCACTTTTGAACGTTCCCAGGTTTGAAAGAACGCACATAAATTACGTATGAAAGGGAAATGTCGACTTAACCGGAGCACTTTCCCCTCGGTCTTGTGTATAAACTCCGGGAGAAACTAACCCTAATTTTGAAAAAATCCTTAAAGTTAACTCTGCTCTCGCTTCCTCCGCGGAAGCTGGCAGCTCTGCACCACGGACCACGAATCTCCAACACTTTCTTCTTTAAGCAGAAATAACAGCACTAGGCTCCAGACATTCTGCCGCCCCCCACCTACCGATCCCCCCGCCATGCTTAACACGATGCTACAGATCTGAAATGAATATTCTGTGCAGAAGAAGAAGAAAAAAATTGAATAATCTTTGGGTTAGTTAAGAATGTCGCTGTATAAATCAGAACATAACCTAAAGAATGAAAGGTCTCGAAATTCCTGTTGACACACGTGATGTCCTCCAGTTAGAAATAAGGGGGAGGGGGTCAGAAAGAATCCGATACATTTTTTTCTTCCGTGTACTTCCCTTTTTCTTCAGCCAGACTAGCACTTGGTGTCCGACTAACACCGGCTATCTTGTATAAATAAAGAACTGGAGCTTTCAAAAGCTATTACTTAAATTGGAAGTTGGGTTGTTTCCATCCCAGGCAACCTGTTTTCTTTCACTTCAAAAATATGACTATTTCGTAACACCTCTGTAATTCCGAGGTGTTTCAATGACTGAGGTCACTTTCTATGGATTTGGAAATAAAAAAGCGAAACCGAGCAGCAGATGCAAATGAAAACACGGTACGAGGTCTTTTAGTAGGGGGATACTTCTTACTTTGCTACACTCACAAAAGGAATATTTGGGACCTGAAAAATAGAGAATTACTGGCATATAGAACTCGTCAGATACGAGCTGTTTAACTTCATATACTTTATATATTTACAGAAAAGTTACCATCTAACCGCCTTGCATTACTGATAATATTTACGTTCTGTGCCTAAGCCCGGCGCGCACCTATGCGCACCCACCCACGTGCACGCACGCACTTTCTCCTCATCTCCTTCTTTATAAACTTCCCACATGGCTACACAAAATAACCCCCGACAAACAAACAAGCAAACTAACAAACTCCCTCGTAGAAAAACAATGAGACACGAAAACCAGCAGCCAAAGGCACCAAGCGCAGCCCGTCTGTGTTCCACCGAGCCTCAGCGTGCGGCTGACCTCCGCCTGAGCAGTGGCGTGGGCTCTACAGGCGAACCTGCGTGGCCCTGTGCGGGCGTGTGGGGTTGGATATGTACAAAATTAAATATATGGAAATGTAGAAAATGAAACACAGCCTGATAAAGAAAGTTAATTCAAACTACATGTCGTACACAATAAACTATCTTTTTATTTTGATTATAAATAAGGTGACTGTACTTCCCTTAAAATACAAGTACATAGGAAAACCTGGTAGAAATTATCTTTCTTTTTTTTTTTCTTACAAGGTATTAAAACTGGACACTTTAAATTGGACTCACGTTCTATACTGACAGCAGGTTCTTTGCTATTTTATTTTTTTCTAATGGCGTTAGACTTTTACCTTCTTTCTCCTCCGTGCCTTTGGCATTTGAATTTCTAGTCCCGGAATACTTTGCTTTCTGTAGCAAGAAGTCGCTGAGGTGCCCCCCGCCCCCACCCTCATCCCCCCCCAAAATAATCGGACTAATGAATTTGGACTCGATTCCTTCGGTCTCGAGTTTGTGAATCCCACACGTTTGCTTGTCCTGTTTGCACACTGAGGATTGATCCTGTATCCCGTTAACCCTCTGGCCAGCTCTCCTTTGGGAATAAGGTCTGGGCCCTGGAGGGGCAGGGGCCTTCCGGGCTCTGACAACATCCCGGCTTGTTTTTCCACCAAGAAGAAAAAAAAGGGGGGGCGGGGGTTGGGGGGGAAGGGGAAAAAAAGGAGAAAGATGTAAGGAAAGGAGCGTCGGGAGAGGAAACCAAAGGGGGAAATAAAAAAAGAATATTCGTAATGTGTATAATTTATTAGAAGCTTCTTAGGAACTATATTTAAGCCAAATATCTACATAAGTTACAACAGGAAAAGGCGGCGTGCGCAAATAACAAACTGCCGGAGGATTTACGACGGGGTGATCAGTGTCCATAAAAAAGGTGGGGGTTGGTTTGGTTGATTGTATTTTTTTCCTTTTCTTTTTACAACAAAATATACAGGCTACTAAAAACTATGGGTTTAGTCCAACTTTTGACAGCATTATACAGCTACAGGTTCACATCAAATGTAAGGAGGAAAATAAAAGCCAAGCCTTTGATGACTCCACGTCTCCATCCGCTGGCCCTGGCGGCGGGCTGGGAGAGACCGGGGAGGGGGAAGCTGCTTCTTGTGTCTGGGTGACGCGAATGCGTTTTTTTTTGGGGGGGAAAACCACCCCATCCCCCAAAATCTCTGTATTTACATGCAAGTCCTAGACGCTGGCAAAGTGTACATCTGATATCCAAGTCTTCAGACCATGCCTAAAGATGGTCCCCTTTCTACAGACTGCTCCATGGTTATTAGTCTGAATATTTTTATACACCCCATAAGACGACTTTGGGGGAGAAAAAACATAAAGACCCAAAACCATCAACAGTAACAATAAAATGGAACAAAAAAAGTGTCTCTCTCTTTTAGAGGTCTGCAGAGACCACTCAGTAAAACGGGGAAAAGGGAGAAGAGCATTAACAAGGAAAAAAAAAAAAAAAAAAAAACAAAAGAAAAAAAAAGAAGAAGAAAAAAGCACACAGTAGTTTGGAGAGGACAGAGATTTTTGTAACTGGGAAAAATTGTTGGATTTTTTTTCTTTTTTATTTTTGCCTTTTTTTTCCCTTTTTCTTTGTTTAATCCTTTTACCAGGTCCTACCGTATAGCAAGGTGGAGCAAGACATGGCAGTGCCATAGTCAGAAGTAGAAGAGTTTAGGTGAGACAAACTGGAGACTTGGCTCTGCAGAGAGGAAGGGCTGGCCGAGTGCTGTCCCATGTCTGGAGACTGCCCCGCACTGTTTGTCTGGTGGCTCTGATGCTGTCCGAGGCTGTTGCCATTGGTAGCCACTGTGATCGTTGTAGCTGCCTGCTGCTGATGGCTCTGGATAGCTGCTGTGGGTGTGTTGGAGCCTGCTTGGCAGGGCTTGCCATCCTTCACAAGCACTGGCACTGCCACCCTTCTGGGAGACTGCTGCTGCTGGCAGGAGCCGTTCTCCTGTTGCATCTGCTGCTGTGCAGCTTTGTCTTTGGCCTGGCGTTTCATCTTGTAGCGGTGGTTCTGGAACCAGATTTTGACCTGAGTCGGGGTGAGATGTATCATGCTGGCTAAATGTTCCCTCTCCGGGGCGGAGAGGTATTTTTGTTGCTTGAAACGTCGCTCCAGCTCGTAAACCTGGGCCTGCGAAAAAAGGACCCTCCGTTTCCTCCGCGGCGTGCTCTGGAGCGGGGCCATGCTCTTGCTCACGTCTCCCAGGGAGCCGAGGCTGCCCATGCCTCCCATGTTCATGCCCGAGGACGGCGCCATGAAGCGGGAGACTGCAAGGGAGAAGGCGGCACGTTTTAGGCGGCTCGGCTTGGCCCGGCCCGGCCCGAGTGGGGCCCCGCGCTCCGGCAGCCCCCGCCGCCGCCTGCCCCCAGCGGAGCTCCGCAGCCCCCCGGCAGCCCAGCCCCGGCCGCGGCCTCGGGCACCCGCGCTTCTAAACAGCGGCTCACGTCCCTGGGGAGAGCGGTGGCCCCCTTCTCGCCCGGCCCAGCCCCGGTGAATAAGGGCGACCACTCACTCCTCGTCCTGCCCGGGGCACGGCCGGGAAAGTACCTAAAGTGACAGCCGCGGCGGGAGCAGCCGCGGACAGCGGCTTCGCCGGCGCCGGCCGAAGAGGACTCTGCCGCTCCCTTGCCGCTTCCCGGGACGCGGCCCCGGCGCCTCCGGCTTCCCCCCTCGCCCGCCCGGTGCTGGGCGCCGCGCAGGCGGACGGGCACCGCCGGCTCCCTTTGGGCCCCCGGGCCGCGACGCTCCCGCCCCGCTGGACGGCGAGAGCCGGGCTCCCGCTCCCCGCCACAGCCGGGCTTCCAACCCCCTTGCCCCGCAAAAGCAGCCGCGGGAGGCTGACGTGCGACCAGCCGGGATGGAAAGACCGGGTACGATCCTCGGGCAGGAGGAGGAATTTGGGGTTTGGGGGACGCGTCTGGGTTTGAGACCGACTTTTGCCCTGTCGCGGACCCCCCGTGCCTTCTGCCCGCGGTGTGTCGGGGCAGTTGCGCGGCAAACCCCCCACGGCCACCCAGCCCCGAGCTGACTTACTTGAGGAAAAGCGGGGATCCGGGTTGGTGCCGTACCATCCTGTCGCCGAAGCGCTGTTCCTCATGGTGTCCTGGTAAGGCGGCAGCTCGCTCATGTTGCCCAGGTTCCCATTGCAATAGCCCCCCATCGTAGCATGGGAGAGCTGGGGGACCCCTGCCGCTGTCATATGGTAGGCGGCAGTCACTGTTCCGTTGTGGCCCATGGGGTGCTGCTGCATGGCCGGCTGAGAAACCTGAGACTGTCTGTAGGCTGACAGGGGAGCCCCCAAGTTACTGGCCTCCATGCCCACTTTCTTGTAGCTTTCCTCCAAAGGACTCAAGATGTCAGACACTGAGAAAGGAGTCGTATGCTTTGGGCTCATCGACATGATTCGGCGGCTGGGGAAAAAAAAAAAAAAGGAAGGGGAGGCAAATCTTTTTTTTTTTTTTTGCCAGATATTCTGGTGTTGCCTTAACGCCGATCTTGTTGGATGTACACGTAACCGAGTGGACGAAGTCCGCCTTAATTGGATTGAGTGGAGGCTCAGGGCTGCCTTTCGTTTGTTTTAGCCAGACGCCAGGTTTTAGGCTGCCACCAGAGGCGGGGCATAGGCACTAAAGCAACAAGACAATAGAAGCCTACATCTTGCCCAAGATAATTAGCTTACATGCTGATGACAAGGTAAACACCTTTAAGTCTTACTTGTCAGAATTTTTTTATGTCTTTAGGAAAAAAAAAAAAAAAGAAAAAAAAAGAGAGAGGACGGGAGAGAGAGGGAAAAAAGAAAGAAAGACCCCGTGAGCACAACTCTTTTTTTTTTTTTTTTCCTTCGGGGTGACAATATCGTGGACGGGAAATGGAAGGCAAAGCAAAAAAAGACCACCATTTGACTGGGTGAAAGGATTTAAAATCAGCTCCCGGGTGGCAAGGCTGTCAGCCCAGCCTTTGTGAGAGCTGGGGAAACGGGGTGGAATGCCAGTAAGCCAAAGGACAGAATCTCCCTCTTCCCCCACTAAGTTTGGTCCGGAAGGAGCCCCGCCGTCGGGAGGACAATTCTTCGGAGGGCAGATCTTTCTCTCCGGGCCACAGCTCCCCGCGCCCCGCACTCCCCGCACTGGCTTGTCAGATGCCCCGGCCAGCTGGGGCTGAACAAGCACTGGGGGTTTCGCATCTCGGGAACGCTCTCTATGTCTCCTAAGACACTCAGTGCAAGGATCGTTTGTCTCCCTAAACCCACAAATTCCTTTCAGCTAGGGATTTATTTTTTTTTAATATCTCAGAGAAGGGTGGAAGACCAAGTTTGCAAAATCAAGCAGTAATTTAATTGCCTGGGACGAGAGACCGATGAAAAATAGGTTTGCGCAAAATGTCGCTTGTTATTCTCAAAGGCAAAGACTCTCAGTCTCTCGTGGTCCCTCTGAAGCTGAAGCTGCTTTCTAAGGTTATTTATATAGCACGGGAGCTGGATGGAGAAGACCTCTCCGGTCATCTGCTACACGACCTTGCCAATGAATTCCCTGTAGTTTCCAATAAACTGCAATTTCTGGCACTTTCGGATCTGTTCTCGGGTCCGGTGTGAAAACAAAAGCGATCCATTCACAGCCACACACGCACACGTACAGGCAGCCAGTAGCTAATGTCACTCGGGTCTTTGAAGAAATCTTCCAACGCCTAGTGTCTCCAAAGCTTATATTTCGGGGTGATCCAGGCGGAGGAGAGAAACCTCCCCTGAGTGTTTCACACCCCGGCCTACGGCCCTGGCAACCACAATTTAATACAGCGATTACCTGAATATTAAGAAAATTACACCGAAGGCACAGTTAACCCTGGGACTCTGAAGTGTCAAGTAACTATTTAGTAATTGCACTTGTAAATATGTTTGTGCTCGGCTGGTTCGTGCTTAAAAATGCAAAAGTGCACTTGCTACCCGGGAATAACTAAATATCTTTGTCTAAAGTGGCAGCATAAATAGCCGGTCGCTTTGTGGCTGTGCTTGATATTAGTACATAAGGATCATTTTGTTTCAATTGGGAGGCTCTCATTCACTAGGCAAGAAACCGTTTAGGAGAAAGTAGGTTCCCGTATGAGAGTTAACATCCTTCAAGTGTAAGCCTCAGTCTTGATTACACTTTAGAGCTCTGCAAGAGGTGAGCTTTTCCACACAAATATAATCGGGGGAACTTTCCTTCAATCAGGCCTCCAGCTCTCTTACATCATCTCAGCTGCTTCTTTCGGCACTAGCTCCCTCAAGGCTGAATACCCCGAAGTGGGCTGGTTGTGAGTCTGCTGGGTCACCAAAGGCAGAGAAGGGCGGCTTTGGGCTAGAAAGGCGTTTGGGTTTTGCCTCTTCTTTTTCCTCTTTTGTTTTAAAACCTTTCAATCTTATCTATCCAGATCTCTGGAATATTTATTTACACTACAACCCTCCCCCTCTAACACCCCCGCCCCCGTTTTTCCCCTTTCTGCGCGTATTTTTGAGTATGGTCTTTGGTTTTGTTCCCACAGAGAGAGAGAGACTCGATCTTGCCGTAGTGGTTTGATTGCTTGGGGTTTGAGGTGGGTTTTTTCACCCCGAATTTCTCAGACACTCCATCCCCATGCCTCTTTCATGAGCCTTTAAAAGAAGGGGATGGATGGAAGGAAAAAAAATTAAATACTGCAAGATCCACCAAAACGACGGCTCAGTCGGTTTTAATCAGAGGCGAAAGGCGGCAAGTGACCGCGCAATTTGTGGGGCAGGAGCAGAGACGCGGTTCCCATCCACAAGAGTGCGAGGTGGGGCAGCCGGGTAGGCCCGAGCAGCGGCTCCGGGAGCGCGGAGCGGCGCTCGGACACGCGGGCGGGCGAGGCTCCCGCCGCCCTGCGCGGCCCCGAGCGCCGCCCGAGCGACCCTTTGGCCGCCGGCTGCGCCTGCCAGAGCTTATTTATCCTCTCACTCGGATGAGCGCAGGTTAAATCGCCTCCGAAACGCTGCTCGGTTAGGTTACCCCGAGCGAGTCGGGCCTTGGCTCTGCGCGGGATCTGGTAGAGGGAAGGTAATGAGAGAGCGCTTCGTTCACCTTTGCTGGGGAGCGGGTGAAACTCTCTTGTGCACGTCTGACTGCTGAGTTAGGAGCACACCGGCGCGCTACGTCCAGTTACTTTTTAGCAGGGCCAGATGGACGCGGTGTAAAGGAAACAGGTCAGCCTTTGCACCTGCTTTCCCGCCCCAAATGAGCTATAACGGGGCAAGTCAGGCCATGGACAAGAAAACTTCTTCGCTGGTGTCCTCTCCCTTCAGTCTCCCTTTTCTTCCAAACCCTCCACTGGAGTTTCGTCTGCCAGAGATGGCTGCTCCCAGCTTCCGGGGAGGGTGGCCGTCCCGACAGAGTCCTGCCTAGGCTGCCTTTAGCAAAATGTTCGTTTACCTGGTGATGCTGCTCAGTAAAACACTCGAGTTAACAAGAAATGCTAAAGAGGAGAGCAAGGAAGATGAGATGCGTTCTGCCTGGTGGAAGCATTTTCATGAGAAAGGCACGGTTTTCACCCCGTGTTTGCAGAAATGCGCCTACACGGACGTCCCTTCAATAGCTTCTGACCCCACACAATCCTTTTGATAACACTCGAGAGGTGGAAGAATGGGAGACTTTGTCAATCAAATGGTGCCAACCCCAATGGAAACGGTGCCACCAAGACCGCAGAGCGTTTCCTCATCAACTGGATTGCGGGGGCTGGGAACTCGAGAATCAGCTTTTGAAAGTGCGCACAGGGCTCTCCAAAGACAACAATGTCTTTTATACGAGCTGCTGTGCCTCCCCAAGGGGAATCAAATATGTTCGGCCAGGCAGAGCTCGGAGGGCTCGGCGGGCAGAGGGTAAGGGTCCCACGCAAACCGCACGCGAATTCTTTCTCAATAAGAAAGACACTTTCTAGGTGTAACTTCTTGATACAAAGCCATGAGGTGCTACGTGCTTCCTCTGGATCTGTTCACGGGTGCACGTCTGGCTGCACCCCCTGGCCAGCCCTGCGGCCCCCTGCCCAGCGCCGAGGAGGCGGCCCTGCCCTGCCCTGCCCTGCCCTGCCCTGTCCTGCCCTGCCCTGCCCTGCCCTGCCCTGCCCTGCCCTGCCCGCTGCCCTGCCCGCTGCCCTGCCGCGGGAGCAGTCGCTCCCAGAGAGGTCCGACTTAGAGGTGGCAACAGCAGATCTGTGACAGGGCTCTTTCTTCGCGTCTGGTCATCAGTATAAATCTAACACGTTCATGGAGACATGTAAATGACCACCTGGAAAAATGGCACCACCGAGGCAGCTTGCCGCAACTCGCCCCTCTCGACCCACCCTGAACGAGCTCATAGAAACCTCATCTGATTGCTTGTGCATGTCGGTGTAATACACCCTCTGGTTCCCCATGCCCCCCAGAATGGAAGATGCGCCCAGCACACCTACGCCGGGAGCGGAGGTTTCCGTAGTGATAGAGTGTAGGGCGGACTTGTGTCTCTGCCGGCCGCGGGCAGGGCGCTGGGAGCCGCTCCCGCCTGGGAAGCACATGCTTGGGCGTGTAAGAAGGCAGGAGTCCTCCCAGAGACGCACCCTGCGAGCGCTACCTAGGCACGGAGCGCTCTGGGTGTGTGTAGGGGGGAAACGCCTGTTGTGGCTCATGGGGACAATTCCTCGCCGTGGGAGAGCCCCCCTGCCCTGGTTATCTCTTTAGGGTGGGAGAAACCCCTCAGTAAAGCGGGCGAAACCTCTCCCCCTGGCGTGGGAACCTAAGGCAACCAGCGAGACCACCAAAGGCTAAAGCGAAAATCCTCACCCCTCCGCAGAGCACGCACAGTTGCTCCTCCAGCTGCCCAGGGCGTGGAGCATCTCGCAGCTGGGGCTCCTCGGGCCCCTTCGCCACAGGTGCCTGGCGGCCCCACTCGCAAAGCTCTGCGCGGGCGAGGGCAGCGCTGCCTCCGCTCAGCTCTTTTCCCTCCTTCCCCAGTTGCTGGAGCACGGCTGAGCCCTCCTGCCCCAGTCCTCGACACCCTCCCCGTCCTTTCCTTCGTTCCCGGCCAAGAGGGCCAGGGTGGGGCCAGGTACGGGGTGCCAGGGCAGGGCTCCCGGAGCCGCAGCGGCGGGCGGAGGGCCGCCGTGCCAGGGCGGGGGCGGCGGGGCCCCGGGCACGCCTCGGCCCGCCAGCCGCACCGCGCCCCTCCGCGGCTGCCCGGCGTGGGGACCCGCGGGAAAGGGCTCCTTGTAGGCGCGGGTGCCCGGTATTCTGTCCCGGGGTGGATAGCAGCATCACTCGCCCCGATGTGCGAACTACTGTTGGATCGCCTCGCCCGACACTATCAGCAGTTAATACAAGCCCTGCACATCTGTCTTTTTTAGTGTCAGTAGACTGTCACTGCCGCAACAGTGTCAGTACACACCAACAAGACTTCTTGTTGCCCCGAAGCGTTTTTGATACACCCAAGACAGCGGTGACTATGCGGAGGATTACTTGAAGGTGGTTGTTGAGACAGTTTGCTAAAAGTTAGCCTATAGAGATAGTTAAAAATATAAGCACGTCTTATTTAGATATAAAATACTTTTAATGGGTATATGCCTACAAACAGAATCCCGTCGGGATCTATCTATTTATCTGCTTTTAGGTATAACTATTGGTATATTACATTAGCTATCTTAGGAGTTATGCGCTTTTGTGTGTGTTCCCAGACATGCCTACACACACATACAAGCGTGGGGGTGCATACCTCCGGCAGCGGGTATGCATGAGTATATATTTACGCATACATTCACAGTCCTCAACCCTGTCATCTCTTAAGTGTTTCAAAAAGGAACTCAGCTTTTAAGTGGGTCACCTCGCCGCCCTCCCTTCCCCTTCCCTCGCCCAGGCCTGCGGCCGCGCCGGCGCCGGGAAAAGGGGCTCTCGGCTCCCGGGTGGGGTTGGACACGGACATGGCCGCGCCTGCGGGTGCAGAGTGGAGGGGCGGGCTGGGGGTCGCCCCCGGCAGTCTGATTTTCCGCAGACCTTTTCTGTTTCAGCGTGGCCGGCGGCGGCGGGCGGCGCGGGGGCTCGTTGCTCACTGCCCCCCGGTTTGGTGTCGAAGCCCCCCCCGTGCCTCCGGACCGCCCCCGGGGAGCCGCAGGCTGCCCTGGGCGCGCTGCGGGGCGGGGGCTCCGCTCCCTCCCGCGCCCTCGGGGCTGCGCGGGCGGCGCACGGGGCCGAGCCCGGGGGCGCTCCCCCGCGCCCGTCGGGAGTGTGCGCGCTGGTGGACAGGCGACCTTTCCCCCTCGACCTTACCCTGGGGGTAACCAAAGCTCCCTTTTATTTTCAATGTCACTTCGGAGTTTGCCTTTTGTTCCCCGATACCTCTCGCTTCCAGGGATACGGGTGGCTCCCCGCTGGCTCGGGGGAGGGCTAGCGGTCGCAAAGATATCTCATTTAAAAACGACAGTGGAGTCCTTTCGACCAGACCGTCTGGTGCCCGAGCTTTATTTTCGTAACGGGGAGAATGGAATTGGTTTTTTTTGCTTTTGTTTTCACAGCAAAACTCGAGGGCAAGTTACAGGAGGGCTGATAGGAACCCCGGCCCTTCCTCGTTGCCCCTGGGTGCCCAGCAGAGCCACCCAGCGAGGGCCGACGCATCCGGTGTTTGCCCACGGCAGCCCGGGATCCCGCGCAAACGGCGCGGCTTCAGGCGGATCTATCCGCGGATGCCCTGCTGTCACTGATTTCGGAGTGATCGAGTGCTCTGCTTATCGCCCCCAAATTCTTTTCTGCCTCTCCTCTATTCCCCCGTCTGCGGCTTGACCTGAGCTCCCCCAGCGGCTTTAATTCGGAAGGAAGCTGCCGTCTGTCCCGTTGTGCCCTCGGTTTTTTTGCCAGGGCAGGGGCCACCCGTGCGAGGTGGGCGCTGCAGGCGCTGCCAGCCGTACCGAGGGACGCACCGGGGCCGGAGCCCGCGGCCCTTGGGGCGGAGGGACCTGCGGCGGCCTCCCTCCCTCCGCTGGCCGCCGGGGAAAGCGCAGCGCCGGGCCCGGGCCGCCGGGGCTGGCGATCACCTGCGCCTGAACACTTGCTGCTGTTGCTGCTGAAATTCCACCCTAGCCAAAGCAAAATCATATAAATGAGGAAACTGAACGAGAAATTGCTCAGTTGCCCTTGGGATGTAATTTTATGGATATTAATCCATTTTTACTGTGAGTTTCTCCAGATCTAGGGGGAAGGATTAGCTTCTTTTACTGTGGCTGCAGCTCCTCCTCAACACCTTCCTATAGAGGTAGCTCTGACTCTGAGCAAGATTCCTTCCCCTCCCTGGGGAAAGTGAAATTTGCCTGTTCCTGGATCAAGAGGAACTGTCTAATAATTTGTGCCTGTTCCAAGAGCTTGCTTTACAGCAGCACAGTCAAACGGTTTCAAACTGTGCCCTTGCTAGTTGATGGTCATATACACAAAAGATCCTCACTCAGAAACTGCCTTTTGGGAGTGACTCTGCCTCTTCCCCAGCCACTTCCTACCTTCCCAGCTTGTAGCCCAGGAATCCATCCCGTGAGGGCTGCTCTCAGTCCCTGCTCTGCAGGAGCAGCCCAATTGCCCCCACTTTTCTCTGAGTTTGGGAACTGAAGATGCAAATCCCATCCAGGGCTGATGCCCTTGGAGGAAGAGCTGACATGAGTCAGTGACACGGCCTGGTAGGGTCAGAGCGACCCAGCTGCCCACTCAGAGTGGTAGGTGGTTTGTTTATCTGTCATGTGAGCCTTAAAAATCAACATTTCCCAAGTCTTAAAAAACCCAACCAACCAACAAAAAAAAAATAGCCAATCAATATTCACTCTGCCTTGATTTTCTTCTGTTCCTTTCTCGGAAAAGAGGTCACAGAAATCTCCTAAGCAAAGAGGTCCATTTCAGAAGCCCAAGGGCAAACCTAGAAATGTTTCAGAAGCTCATTTTTCATTTCATGGGAACCAGTGTCTCTGGGAAGATCACGCCCTTAGTCTGGCTAGTACAACTGGTATGTCTACTTAAAAGCTGATGTAAAAAGCTGCAGCACAAAGGACACCATTTGTAGCTAAACTCAACAATGAACTTTATTGGTGCTGCTACCAAACCCATTTACAAAGCTATACACTCTGCAGCATTGTTTCTGGGGCTAGGTTTTGTTAACCAGTTACTGATGTATGTGTATGGCCCAGGGTGCTGATTTAACAGGTGCATTCCTCTTGCCAGGAAAGAGTCCAGTTCAGTTGCCAGTTTCAGCTAGTTCAGTTTCAAATACCAGTGTTTCAAGTGTTTCCTGCAGTAAACAGGGTCTCAAAAGTTTGTTGTGCAGTGGGATGGATATATGCGTGGCATACATGTCAGGAAAGGCTCCTCTTAAGCTGTGAGACCTGTGCCAGGAATTTGACAACTCTGACAACAGCTCCCATCATCTCTAAGTCTACAGGTCAGGCATCTCAAACCAGATCAGGTTCCATCATCAGGACTACCCTGCAATACCCTGCAATACTTCATCTTTCATGGAGTTTGCTCTAAAAGCAGTTTATGTGGCTTGCTCAGTCCAGCACCAGTGGTACCTGTATTGTCATACATAGCAGAGTTCCTGTATTTTATACAAGAAATGGGAATGGGGGATAGTGAGTTACAACTATTTGCAGCACTGAATTACTTCTGGGATGAACGGGCATCTGTGTTTTTCTGCAACTGTACGTACCCCATATCTTTGCTCAAACTTTGTAATTTTCACTCTGCCAAATGCATTTGTTTATATGAATATAGGATGTTTTTCTTGCCAAGAAAGGTGAAGAAAAATGTTTCACCTTTTCCTCATCCTAAGAAGTATCAGCAACCCAGAAAAGAAATGACAAAATTGGAAAGAGATATCTCACCCTTGCAGCTACGTGAAGAGCAGGGCTGCTCCTAAATGACCTGGCTCTTACTGTAACCAGCTGATGTCCCTGTCTTCCTCTGTTGTGTCCCAGCAGCAACCTCTCTTCCCTTTGGTTATCCATTGGCAGGATTCTTTGGGTCCCATACTTCTAGAGAATGGGTAGCACAGTTCCACTTGCAACTGAGGGTTTATTGAAAGGTTTCCCAGATTTAACAAAAGATGGGCTCAGCCTTGCAGAACGTTTTTTCCTGGAGTTGACCAGCAAGAAGGAAAGAAAGTAATTCAGCTTGAGGTTCAGCTGGGTTGAAGGACTAAGGGCTGGGAAGTAAAACCGAAGCCTCTTTGTATTGTAACCTAAAAAATGCACCCAACAAATTTCTGAATGTCCAGAGGTATCTTATCTTTGAATAAGAACAGCACTTTCTATTCAAATAGAAATCCTGAAACATATGCTAAAACAAGCCCTTGCTAGCAGCTCTATTTTCTGTTTTCCCAGGCATTTGTCATTATTAGCATTGTAGGACAGAAGAGTCTCCATGTAGCAGGATTATCTTCTAAATTACTTTGGATGATAGACATAATGAAGTTAAAAATTTCACTCATCTTTGCCCTGTCAGAAATGAAAGCACATATTATACTTACTCAAAAAATAGCTGACCATAGAATTAGGTTCAAGTTATGTTTACAATGTAGAAATGTTTATGCTGAAAAAGCCTAGATACTTTCTTGAAAGTAGCTTAATCATGTAAAATAGTCCATTAATGGATTTTGACTACTATTCAGTTTTTAAAATAATGTCCCTTATAATTAGTTGTTCTCTCATTCCAGGGGAAGAAGACTGCTAAGCTGACATAATGAGATAATATCCTTCACTGGCATAAGTAAGGCTACGAGATGGACTGCTACCCACATTGGTAATTATACACGCTCCATTTCCACAACTGGAACCAGAATGAATGCTCTACAGCATTTTACTCTCTCTGAATAACATTAACTGAAAAAAACCAAGTGAATAACTTGTTTACGTATTAGTGTTGGAGGAAACAACCTGAGCTGGCTGTCCTTGAGTTTGCAGAGTCAAACTCATTCAACAGGCACTCAGCACAGGGCTAAGGAGGACGTAATTTTACTGCCTACATACAAAACTAGTGTGCCAGCTCTGCCATCCTACTGAGGTGCCACCTTCAGGTTCTGTATGGCCTGGGAAGGGACCAGACAGCAGAGAGAGCATCAAGGATTTGTCCAGTTGTGAGATGCAAGCTTCACAGGTGAACAAAAGTGACACTTCCATCCATCTTGTTTGTGGGAGCTCAAAACACACTGTGAATATCAGAAGTTTTAGGGTGAGAGCCTATTATGACTTGTTGTAAGATGCAAAGATGTAGCCCATGGTCATATGGGCAATAGATGGGTCCAGATCATCTTTTAGAAATCTTTTCTGACTAATGAAGGAAGGCAAATCCACACATTGCCTATCTGGCCACACTGCACTCCCTGCCAGCACAACTAGCACAGTTTGCTGCTGAGACTGAGAGGCAGAACTTCTGGTTAAAAGTACGTGCACAGTCAGAACAGCTCAGTGCTGCAGACAAATGAAGCCTGCAGTGGTCCCTGTACCTGCACTGGCTACAAAGCTGCTAAAAAATATTTTGAGAGGAAAACTGCCATGTTAGCCTAGCAGTTCCACAGTCCCTCCTTGTGTGACTGCAGGCAGGGCTGCCCATGGTGCCTCAGGAGCACGTACACTGCCATCATCTGCAGGCAGGCAGGGGTCCACCCTGCCATTTGGCCACCTGTGGCCCTGGACTCTGCTGGAGGGAGAAATAAGGATGCATTTAAAATCAGTGGGAAGAGTCTCTGGTACTTACAGCATTAAAAGCTTGCACTGCAAAACCTATCAAAGAGTACTTGCTTTTCATTATAGAATTTTGGTGCTTTTGCAGTGAAAATACTTGGTCCTGCACACAGCCTGGAAACATTAAATGGAAATACATATTACATGAAGCAGGGGTTTCCAAACAGATCTTCTTTGCGGCTTGCTGCAGCAGCCCTTGCTGATGGCAGGGCTGGAAGCTGAGGCTCTTGGCATTAGCTGTGGCCAGGGTTCCTGACAGCAATTTGGGGCTGCCAGCACTGACTTTGTACCAAACCTGTGCCTGTTCCACCTCCTGCTCCTCAGCTGCTCCTCAACGCTCTCCCAGCACCAGGATGACAATCATCAGCTTCCTAATCTTTCCCCAGCCACAGTGCATTTCTTCCTCCTGTCCCCCTTTCACAGCTGACCAGTGCCAGCAGTGTACTGGCAAGAGCTGGCTGTGGTGGCAGGGGCTGTGTGACAGCTTACAAACAGGTACCAGCCTCACAGCTGAGCACCTTCCTGACGTGGCACAGAGCACTGTGAGTACCAGCAGCATTACATAGGCTGCAGAATGGTCATGCCCAGGAAAATGATGGATTAAAGCAACTAACCACTTCAGAAAAAAAAAAAAAAAGGAAAAAAGGTGTCTGAAATGTTTGTACATCTGCAAAATTTTGATTTCTGTAGAAACTTTTCAATGCATTTTGGATGCTCAGCTCTCCATGGCCTGTTCCTTGCAAGGCATAATACTTTACTGAACGTGCAGCCCCTTCAATTGCTGGGCGTCTCTAAATTTCCCTTTCTGACTAAGTCATTATGTATCCTGCATTTATCAAAAATGGCTAGAAATACAGGACTTTGCCTTTCTCTCAATCTGCATGTCATTCCTTTACAAGGCTTGAAAATATTTTTCCTCTGGTATTTATTCATTTTGCTGTGCTATATATCCAATTAGACTATTCTGCTGCATTCAGAAATGAGAACAGTTCCACCTCCCTCACATCCAGCTCCATTTCTCTTCAGTTTCATTTCCCTCAGGGTCACTGTTAGGTGATGATATGCAGTAATGTCCCCAGTGAGGTGCCGTTTCCATTAGCTTTCCCCTTCAGAGGTGGTCAGAGGTCTGAATTCTTATATGATTTGTTTTCTTGGCTACTTAGAGGATAAGACTCAGTTCTGATCCCTCTTCTAAATGGACATGCTTCATTTTCTTCCCTTTCTAATAAGGCAGTGTCTTTTACCTCTGATTTTAAAACAGGGAGTATGTTTTTGGGCATGTTTTTTAATCCACATTCAATACTATTTATCTAAAATGGCTATAAAAGGAGGAAGAAATCACATGACAGAACAAAACATGCTCATCTATACACACATACTACGAAGATCACAGAAAATGCTCTCAAACACATCTACATGAAATGCAGTGAGAAAGTAAAAAGTACCTCTTCCTGTGGAGCACAAAGCATCTTCTGTAAATGAATAAATGTGTAAACTCCATAATAAATCATGTAGTCTGTTCAGTAGGTGTAAAGTTTCCTGAATCAAACATAATCCAACATCCAATGTGCTTTGGGGAAAGAAGGGAGATGACAAGTCAAACATAGCAGTTTTCTGTCCTTCCCTCAATAAAGGGTCATTTGAAGTTCATATTCTGAAATGGCAACATTTTTCTCATCATGAAATTGTGACACATGTAATGCCTTGTTGCACTTTACCTGGCAAGGGTGGCTGTCTCCCTAAAGTTGGTATTATTTGTGTTTACACTTCCCAGCGCTTGAGGGCCACGGTAGGGCTTTGTGAGAGAAGCTGGAGACAAATGGCTCTGTACTTCACCCTCATGGACCTTGAATAAACCATTGCAGAATTAGGTTTGGAGACAATTTAGGGCAAGCATCTCAGGGAATCTGTGGCCCAGAAATATGGAGAAGAAGGTTTGGACATGCAGTGACTGTTACTGAAAAATCAGAATTATTGCCCATATAGTCAAACCTACAAATAAGCATCATATCTGGGGGGAATTTAAATCACCAGTTGGATTTCTTTCACCTAGTTTTGTTGATCTTTCTATATTTTCATTGTAAATTTTATTTCCTACATTATGTGATGGGCTGACCCTGGCTGGATGTCAAGTACCCACGAAAGCTGCTCCATCACACTCCTCCTCATTTAGACATGGGCAAGAAAAAATACCACAAAAGGCTTTTGGGTTGAGATAAGGGCAGGGAGGGATCACTCACCAATTATTTTTATGGGTGAAACAGACTCACCTTGGGGAGATTAACTGAATTTCTTACCAAGTAAATCAGAATAGGATAATCAGAAGTAAACCCAAATCTTAAAAAAAAAAACCCTTATCCCTACCCCTCCCTCCTTTACAGGCTTAACTTTATTCCCAAGCTCTCTGTCTTCTCCCCTTCAGAAGTGCAGAGGGATGGGAATGGGGGTTACAGTCAGTTCATCACTGCTGCTACTTGCTTCTCAGGGGAAGGACTCTTCACACCGTTCCCCTGCTCCAGGGTGGGGTCTGTCTCCAGGAGACAGTCCTCCATGAACTTCTCCCAGGTGAGTCCTTCCCACAGGCTGCACTTCTTTATGAACTGCTCCGGTGTGGGTCCTCCATTGGGTTACGAGTCCTTCCAGCAAACCTGGGCTCATCTCTCCACAGGTCCTGCCAGGATCCTGCTGCAATGTGGGCTTCCCACGGGGTCACAGCCTCCTTTGGGCACCCATCTGCTCTAGCATGGGGTCCCAGGGGCTGCAGGGGAATATCTGTTCCATCATGAACTGCCTTGGGCTACAGGGGCACACCCTATCTCACCATGGTCTGCACCAGAGGCTGCATGGAATCTCAGCTCTGGGGCCTGGAGCATCTCCTGCCTCTCCTTCTTCACTCACCTTAGTGTCCGCAGAGTTGTTGCTTTCATATAGTCTCAGTCCTCTGTTCTCTGCTTGCAATTTGCTTCTGCCTATCCTTAATTTTCTTTCTTTCCTTCTTAACCGTGATGTTCCAAAGGTGCTACCACTGTCACTGATGGGCTTGCCCTTAGCCAGTGGTGGGTCTCCCTTGGAGCTGGCAGGCACTGGCTCTGTTGATAATGGCTGGAACTTTTAGCAGCTTCTCACAGGAGCTCCCTCTGTAGCCTCCCCCCACTCCTTGCTACCAAAACCTTACCATACAAACCAAATAAAAGTTATCTACATTTAACTAAAGACCCATTGATAGATATTACACTATAAATAAAGAGGGCAAGTTTAAAGCTGGATTAGACCATATAATCTTCAGTAGATTTTTTTTCATGAATTGTCATCTTTTTCTCTTGAGCAAATCTAATTTAAACTCCTTAGGGGTGTTGACTGCCACATTTTTGTCTGCCCTCCAGTGCCTTAGGTAGATATCATTGCCCAGTTGTATTGTTGATTAAAATCTGATGTTATAAAAAAATTAAACTTTATTTTCCAAAAATTTTCTTTTCTTTGTTTCAATACAGAAGTGAAGAAAGTCTCAGGTGTTGAAGTTTTTTCAGAGGGAGAAATTTCACCAGAATTTTGTTGTTTAGATAAATGGTCTGAATTCAGAAGGAGAATAAAATTCTTCTGTGGGAGAGAAATTTCAGTTTGCTATCAACTCAAATAAAAAAAACACAAAAAACAAACAAACAAAAAACACCCACCCCAAAACAATCGATCTGAATTCTTTAAAAAAAATTGAGTAGGTAAAGCCTATGTGAAAATCTAACAGTCTGCTTCCTTCTGGGCAGCAGAAAATTGTGGAAAAAAATCTCAAACTATACACCTGAACATCAAATATTTGACAGAACTCTGCTCCATCACACAGTCTAAGTAGCTGACACAAACGGTCTCCTCTTGTATGAATAACTAATTCTCATGTACATAGTTTATTAGGGTGAGAATGGGAAATCAGTCATGTTGTCACCACAGCAGGACATACTAGATCTTATTTAGCATCAGGAATGTTATGACTGCTTTCCAGGCACTGAAAGGTGTCTGACCTGCCTTTGCCAATCAATGTCCACATTTGTTACCTGTCAGAGAAGGGTTTCATTCTTAGCTAGTAGGAAGGTTTGTGTCCAAAGCCCAGCACGGCTTAGATTCTTACATTAGAAGACAGAGAGGTGGAAATCAATGTAGTTGGGAAACTGTTTGAACCAAATTTTAGGCAGCAGCTATAGGTACTACATTCTACCCATCTCTGTTTACAGACACCCTTATAATACAGAACAACTGCAGAACTCTTCTGAGCAGTACAGGGTCTGATTGAGCCATGTTGTGTCATTGCATTAGAAAACCTGCAGATAATCATTACACTGAGCTGACTGCATGTTCATCACTGCTGAGGCAAGATTGAGGCACTGCCACAGGCAGGAATCCTGCTTCTCATATCTGGGCAGCAGCCCTTCTTGCCCAGAGGGATGTTCCTGAGTCTTGTGAAGCCATCTCTGATACAACACCAGAGATTGGCATGGCATCCCAGAACTCAGCATAGAAAATCTAGAAGACATATGATGTGGATCTTGGGACTTTTTAAATGTATCTACATATCTATTCTCTCTACTGGTTAAAAATAATTGAATAAAAAGTTGTTGCAGTGTGATGCAATTTCCTGTTTTAGCTATCCCAGTCCTTTCCCAGATGTGGCAATACCATCTCCCTTCCCCTCCCCTTGCCCCCTTGCTAAGTGCTGTCCGTCAACCTTAACATTTCAGCAAAGGCGTCATCTGGTTGGTGAAGTTCAAAAGATGCTTCTCAGGCCTGGGGTCATTGGCCTAGCCGAGTGTCACTTGTCCCCTGAGACTCCCCCCCTCCCACCTGGTTGGTGCCATACCTGCCCCTTTCCCCTGCCCCTTTCCCCGAGCTTCAAAGGACACCGAAACCATGCGGCTGGGGTTCGGTTGGAGCTGTCGCAACATTCAGAGGCCTGTGTGCCCAGGAATAAAACTCTGGATCCAGACCCTCTAGCCGGATCCGTCTCCTTTTTTCCTTCACCTTGCCTAAAACCTTTCCATCAGAGGTAAAGCCTGAGCTTCTGCATGTCTGGACTCGTTCCAAGCGCCTAGCTGCCACACACAGCCAGCCAAAGGTATCTCTGAGGTGAAACACCACAGTTGCTGCCTCTGGTCAAGCAACAAGGGCCAGACGAGCCCAGGCACGTTTCACCCGGTAATATTGGGGAAAAGTGGCAGTTTTTTCTTTTTAGCTGTTGTTCCTTGCATGTATATTTGTTTCCTTTAGTGTTTTTGACAATATTGTAGACCTTTACTTTAAAAGATGGTCTTCCAGAATGCTTGGTCTTCAACAGGGGATCAGAATGCCTTTAGCTTTTTAGTCTGTTATTGAAAAACCAAAATCCACTGTCTCCATATGAGATCCATGTTAGCCTTTTATTTGGTGAACCAGACCATTCTGTGCAATCAGTTTTAAACAGAGAATTGTGGAGTACCATGGACACAGACACAGTACAAACCATCATAAAATGTCTGCAAGCTTGAATTTACTATTACACTATACAATTAATCTGTTTCTTGTTTTCAAGTCAACAGCTCCAGAGATGCCTAAGTAAACGTCTCGTCTTCTTTTTTCCACAGGAAATGTTTTCCATCAACTTTTACGATGAGCATTATTCTTTGTATACTATAATGTGTCTCTTTGGATTAGTTATCTGAATGAATAACTAACAAGGACTTCCAAACCTCCCAGTCTTTATATGCATACATAACTTCTACTGATCTCGCAGGTTTGAGAATGGGTAGAGACCTGGAAGTGACCAAGGGGTGACCTGGTAGTGACCAGTGAAATAGTCATTCTTTTAAATGCCATTCAGTGAACAAAATTTCTTCTCTCTCTGATTGTCTCTTCTTTAATGTGTTTCTTTCTGTTCCTAAGCCTCATCCTTCCTTTGTCATTTGCATGCGTGGGTGTTCTCTCTCTCTCTTTTTTTTTTTCCAGAGAGCTGAGGAGACCAAGTGATAGTTCAGGAAAAGACAATTTTATGACTATGAAGGACACATAGTTGTCAAGTATATTTCTATTCCAAATCCAGTTGCATGTCCACTTGTAAGAAATCTGCAGAACTGATGAACCAGGGAGAAAAGGAATCAAGGACAAAGTGGCATATATGAGTAAAGGCCATTTTAGAGGCGCAGATTTGTCTGGGCTACTCAATGAATGCATGAGTTGCTCAAAGGGTCTCTAAATGGTCTGGAAAGAAGAAAGCATGGAGATTTCTCTCCAGCCCTTGGTGCAGGGGGGAAGGGTATCCTAGGAGGTCTCTGCGCTGACACACGCTGCTGAGACAATGGAGCATTGCAACCCGTGTTTCTCTGGCATCCGCTCTTCCACAGGGTTCCCCATGTATCCCCCATGTGTACATCTGATGTGCAGCTTTTGGATTGACTTTTGGATTGGTGAGGTAGCTGCTATCTGTGTCCATTCAGCTAAACTCCAACTCAGCTGTCCTCAGACAGCCTGGAAAGCTGGTCATAAACAGCTCATTGTCCCTGTCACACTGCCCAGGAGGCACGGGATGAGGTCAGAGATGGTATGGCTGACTCTCAGCCAGCAGCCTAATGAAATACAACTTGTAGCAAACAGATGCTTCCACAGAGACTTAGGGGACAATACTCCTTTTGGTTCTTGTTTGTAAGACAAGATTTTCATGGGGCACTGGGGGAAAATGTGCCTTTTCCATTGTGTAAGACGACTCAGTGTGGCTGAAGCTTTCCCTGAGTGTTTGAAAAAAATAAAAACATCTCCAGTATCCACCTACATGATAAAATCCCTGTTAAAGTGATTGTATGAGAGAGGAAGATAGAAGATTCTTATGTTTAAATAACCTATATTCATGTTTCTTTCAAGGTTAGTTCCTAAAGGGTAGGTGCCTGGAATATAACTGTATTGACTTCGGTAGTTACTCCAGAAATGCTTGAGAAAAAAGTAAAAAGTCAGGGACAAGCTATTTTTAACAAAGCAAAGCCTATTGTTATGATTCTTTAGAGCTTTCTGACACAATATGTGACCTGTCAGGAAATGTTAATTTTTAGAGAGTAATGGTTTATTGTTTGCAACCTCCTGCTAGCTGGGAATGTTGATATTTTGTGGGATTTCCCCTTCTCATCACTTAATTTTGCAACTCTTTGCTTCACTAGCCTAGACTAGGAAACTCTCCTGAACAACTGCTTCTGGTAGCTCTGATGGTCTCCTGTGACTACCTAATCATCTGTGTACTTATAGATGAATCATGAATAAGAGAAAACAAATCTGAACTCTATAATTTCCACTTGCTTAAATATGTCATTTCAATGAGCAAGAAATTTGCTGGAAAATACAGTATCAGCTCAAATTATATTATCCCTGTGTAAATTGCACAAAATAACAGAACTAGGTGGAAAACATAACTGGATTGTCTTCTTTGTAATTAAAATATAGGACTAAGATTCCTGCGGGAATCTAAATGTGATTACTAGTCCCAAAGGCTAGTGCCTCCACCCTGTTGTGCCTGTTAGACAGCAGCTCGCTTCTTCCTTGGCCACTTCTCAGACTGTTGCTCTGTTGAAGATGAAATGCAGGCTGGAGCGGGGCAGTCAGAGGCCAGCACAGCAGACCCTCCATCGGACAGCACAAGCATGGTCACCCAAATGTCTGCTTCTGTTGTGTGGCTTACACCCAGTAGCATAGCTTCAACAGTGGAGGATTGATTACTCTTATGCTTCATCTTGTCTTGGATGGGTTTGTCATTGCCTCCCCTGAGGTTTTTCTCCCTCCTCTCATTTTACTTTTTTTTCTCTCTATTGCAAGTACCTGCTTTTATTCACACATCTTGTTATTCTGTCACTTTTAGCCATGTGTGGTCCATCATGTTTTTGCTACAGATGCCCTCATTTGTCCTAGTTTACCTACACTGTGAGGAGTTGACTCACCATAGAAAGACTTGCTTCCCTATATAGACTGTGAAATGTAGTTTATGTAGTTGTCTCTGAGTAAAAATCTACACACTGATATTGCTGATTAGGAATGTGGAATCTAGTTCTTTTGCCATCACCAGCATCCTTACACAATGACTGCCACAGGGCACAGCGGTGCTTTGACATTCTCTTTCTCACAGTGGAACTGCCCATGGAGTTAAGTGCTAGCCCCTTGGTCCTTTCTTCTTGCTCATCACTACCTCTTTCCTCAAGAATGAATCTCACCCTCTCTTTTCACATGCCTTTATTAAAAGTTTTCTTTTTTTTTTGTTTTCTCTTTCTTTTTCCGTCTAGTAGAAATGTAGCTTTTAAAAGCTACATTATACATATACATTCATGAGCACAGTATATTGCTGTGAAAAATTCATATCCCTTCTCCCTACCCTTTTCTTGCCCATTCTCTGAAATGAAGTCACAAACCTAGCAAATAAGATTCCTTTCCTGAGGAAAAGGACATAATTAGGATGTTTTTTTCTAGTTTAAATGGCTCCCCTGCTGTTCATAGAATCAGTAAGAAGACAGAGTATTTCATTAGTCGTAGCATAAGAAGTATTTGCTGGACAGCAAGTTTCAGCGAGTGTTGTTATTATATCACCAATATGCATCATCTATAGAGGGCAATTGAAGGGCCTTTAGTAGCCATGTTCTGGGCTTTCTTCAGTTCCTTCCACCTTCCATTTTTTTCTAGATCAGTCTTGTAGTTTTATTTTTATCTCCCAAGACTCCTTTAATCCTTTCATATTATACATTTGTATAACACGATGTCCCCAGCAAAGGACGGAAATATTTCCCAGGGAAGAATCCTCTGCAAATGCCTTCAGCGTGTTTCCAATATTTTTCTCTAATCCCACTACAGATATTAGATAAAATCAAACCTATCTTCAGTCTCTAGATACCTTTCCCAGCTTCTCACATTAGTGTTTATCATTTCAGTCCAATAGCTGATTTATAACTCATGTGTTAGTACTCTTGAAGAAAATTAATGTACAAAGCAAAATTCTAGGCCTTTTGAAAGCAAGGATGATTATTTGCTTTAAAGAAAACTGACTTCTGTCCCTCATGCTCCTCCTGCAGACTTCACTTGCTCATGTTCTCACACTTACATACTTGCAAGAAAAACAGTGCATATGTCCCCAGGATCAACTGTGTGTGACTTGGAAGAGGGAAAAAGCTCTTGAGTCCTCCCTATACACTGTCTTCCTCTTTGTGGGTGAAAACAGGCAGCAATTTTAGTAGACTTTTTATACCTTATAGGAGTCCAGCTTATTGTGATATGATCCCTTGATGCCAAACCTTGTTTATTTCACCTTTTATAGGTCTAAAGTTGACATCTGTTGTTTGGGTATCTTTAAGGCTCAGGCCCAGCTTCACACTGAGCTATTGGCAAAAGGGAGAACCCATGTCATGTACCATAGTTTTTTTCCCCCCCTCTCCTGCCTGCAGAGGTCTGTGCTGTGTCCTTACTGAAGCACAGGCATTGAAGTCTTCATGTAAAAATCCCATTCCTCAAGGTTTCCCAGTTTGAGTGAAGCTGATAATGTCCTTGGTTATCAATGCAAGGAATGCTTTCTTATTGGTCTGTAAGAATGGCTACTCACAAGGAATTTTCAAAGTCGCCTCAAGTAGTAATTCAAAGAATTTCTATTGATTTGCCCATTGTGGACTTCTTTATAGGTTTTGGGTTATGTGTAATCCACTTCCTTTAACAGAGCTGGTCAACAGATGCTAAATATGATTTGCTTCTAAAGAATCTCAGTCTCAATAACCAGTCATCTCAGACCCCAAGTTAATGTGTCACATTATCAAAGCACTCACACAGAAAAGGTCCTATCCTGTACAGTTTGACTTTGGTAGAGTAACTGAAGCATACTTTAAACATGGGACAAATAAGTTCTGTATCTTGATGGTTTGAGAATTGCAGTCTGTTGAGCTGAATCAATTACAAATGAAGGGTCATTCAAAGCCAGCAAAACATTTAAACCGTAATTTCTCATTTTGCAACAATGAGTCAAACAGCACTGCACAATCTCATCTTCTGCACGTTTTTGTTCAATGTCTATGGTTTTTAGAACTGGTGGTGTTAGCTATGAACGCACAAACCCAATACCCATGTTACATATTTATTCTATTTCAAGGTCAAGATTTCCTGAGAGGATGGAGATATACAAATAACTTACATTTGATATGGCAGGGTATTCCAGCAGCAGTGCTATTGTAAGTGATAACAAAAGACAAAATGTAAGTCTGATGCTTAAGGCCAGAACATGTTGTTTTTCAAATCTTTTGTATTAATATGAAGGAAGAGAAATTTTATTTTCCTCAAAAAAAGAATCTTTATTTCTCTGTATGTTTAGTTCATGATATCAGCTTTGCAAAGTGGTTTAAATAGGCTTTGCAATAAAAGAAAACACACTCTAATGTTCCCACAGTGTTAAATACTATTTCTTGATATACATCAGTAACCAGAGGTCGTTGCTTTCTTGTCAGAGAGAAATCTGAAGCACTGTTTTTTGTGTTTAATTATACAATCCTTACATTTCAGTAAATAAATCCCAACCTCACTTATGGATCTTTCTGTAAAAATGGCTGTTTGGGTTACTGTTGCCATTTTTTGTCATTCTCTGTGTGTGTGTATGCAATGTCATCTCTAGTTTGGATTGTATAACTCAAAATCTGCTAATGAACATTAGTGTGCACATATATATCTAATTTCTTCCTCTTCTATTAAGTTTAGAATTTCATCTTGTCTTTCAAGCTAAGATAATCCATATGAGAAATACATTGTCTTCTATAATTTTTTGGTTCTACCACATTATCATCAGCCTTATGTGAAATCATTAAATAAGATTGTGAGTTTTAGAGGATTTTTCCCATAATTTCCTCTGTTTAGGGCTGTGTTATGCCTGAACGAAAGCCCTTCGTAGGAGAGGGGATCACAACACATTTATGGGGCTGCAGTGCTCACGAAGCTGTGGTGGATGACATAATCCTGGCCTCATATTGTTCCCTAGTGTGGTGGGAAAAGCAGTCATAAGTGGAATTTTATTCAGGTTCATGTTCAAAATGTAGCACAGGGCACTGGAAACAAAGGCTCCCAAAACCTTGTAGCTCAATTCCTACCCTGTTCAGTGAGGAAGGATAAAAAAGGCAACAATTTTTCTCTTAATATTTTCTCTTTTCCTTCACCTGTGTTTCCAAGAAATGCTGTTTTTAAAAGTTAAAAATGAAGCATTGGACCAGATATTCTGTGCAGTATTTGGTAGCTTATATTGGTACCTAGCCGCCTACTGGTTAAACCATGACACTGGTGAGATCACTTCAGCGACTCCCAAAAAAGAGGTCTAAACAAAGATACTGAGTAAAGACAACAAATGCAAGCATCTTACACAGCATAATGCTTAATTTAGCATCAAAGATTCAGGAATGAGTCAGGCACAGGGTCTTGACTTTCGTCAGTTGGTGGTCTCATATCGTATCCATTGATCTTCAGTGGTGCCTTGCTTTTCCCATTCCTACAGACAAAAAATACAGGAATGATCAAAATTACCTCCAGAGCCCTCCAAAAAGGGAAAAGGCCTAATCCCCTTACCTCATTTTCCTCCAATCAGGAATTCCAGCTCCAATAGACTTATTCTCTTATTTCAACAAGCTACCAATAAAGAGCAGATCTGCAGTGGAAGCATTAACATCTATTCCCAGAACAGCTGACAAAGGAGACTTGCTGCCTTTGCAACTTTTCAATAGGTGATGTGTGTCCTTGGCAATTGCCAATCTCTGGCAAATCTTTCCCTTTGCTATTAGCATGAAGCACTGTTGACATGGCCACACCCTTTCTTCCATCCACCATCTGCTTCCAGGTCTAGGAATATTGCATGGGGAGTAATGAAGGAAATTCAAAAAGGCAGAAGAAATCCAAAATGTTACTCGGAGAATGATCCCTGGCTCATGCATGAACAAATCCCAAATCACGCTTATATAATAATATGTCTTAGCAGAGAGTCAGGATGGGTTCAAGGTTACCATAGCTGAAAAACGGAACTGTATTTTCCAGTAGTATACCTGTATTGCAATTCTTGCTAACTTACGTATTCAAAGAAAGAACATTTTCAAAAATAAAGAAAGAGACAGAGAATAGGTATTCAAGCATAGGTGTGTTCCCAGGTTGAAAATTCAGGGTCTTCTTGAGAGATCAATATGAACAACCTATGAGTTTCAAGATCCTTTCCTTCTCCTTAGGAGAAACTCAAGAAAAACTACCCAGAAAATCAGAAATATTTTCTTCATTTTTGAAAATGTTCTTTCCTCAAAGCCAGCACTTTTCATAAAGCTATGTTGTCTTCAGCCAGCTTTTGGCAGAAGCATTTCTCAGCCCTCTGTTCTCCCAAGTGCAGATATTGTTAAAGAGACATGATGCTTGAAACCAACTGCTTCATTGTTCTTTTTTGCACAAAAGAGAGTCCAATTTGGAAGGGGTAATCTCCCTTTCTGCAGAGATTTCATGGGATACTCTGCCCCGGAGTCACTGTCTCCTGTGTGGAGAGTCAAGAAGCTGAGCAATTCTGCCATGTGAGGAAGAGCACGTGAGGCACTGGGCACTTTTTCTTACATGCCAGGAAGGGATGGGCATTCCCTGAGGCATACCAGGCATCTTCTCACAGTGGGTTTGTACTTCTCTGCTTCATTCTCACCACGTGGTACCTTGGCATCCCTGGAGGCAGCTGCTCAGAGAGCGACATTATTCTGGGTGTCACTGCTGCCAGCCAACACCAACATCACCTTGTGCTGAAGTTAAACTGAGCTGTGTGATTGTGACAACCTCAATGTTCCCTGTACTTACCACGTCCAGCAAGCTGCTGAGCCCCTGCTATTTGGTCCAGTTCAAGGCACAGCTAACTTAACATCTGCTCCTCAACCTGGCCTCGCATTTTGAAACCCGCCTGTGTTATTCATAATAATGACAATGCAAGAAATATCATGTTTTCCTCACTGAAAACTCAAAGTTAAAAGCCATCACAGCTGCTGCAGAGGCTTCATCAAAAGCCATATCAGCAGTTTCTGTTTTAAAAACATTTTTTTTTTTTTTACCCAGTCACAGTGATGCAGCTGCAATTTTCAGCAGAGCCTTCTCTGTGGCTGATTTGCTGTTTTCTCTCACTTTCCATTAAAAAACATTTAGGGCTTTTCACACCTCAAGACTTACTTTTTGAAACTCTAAAACTGAAGGTTAAATATATCACAGCATCTGGCAAAGCTCTGTTTGTGCCAAGGTCAAGTATGTTGCATTTTTAGACAGAGGAAAGTCTTTGTCCTCCTGCTGCATTCTCCAAGCCAGTTGAAATTAATGAACGTTACCTGAAACTTGCTGTATCAGTTACACACTGTGAGTACCTCAGAGCTGATGGCTGCTCCCTGATGTAGCTGAATTGGTCTCCAAAGGCAATAGCAGTGGTTCCAGACCTCCATGTCATGACCTCACATTCATGAAGTCAACCAGGACCTGGTTGGTTAAATAAAAAGGTATGAGCAGTAGGTTTCCCAAATGCCACTGCCAAGCAGCATTCCATGGGAGGAAAAGACTTGAACTTATTGCAGCTTCCTCAAAAAACACTGTCCCAAAGTGCTTTCCCTCATGTAGAGATTCACCTCCACCACACCCAGGAGCCACCTGATCCAATTCCTCTTGTCCAAGGCCCATGTTTCTTCAGAAACAGAAACAATTGTGTGATAAATGCTCAAGATGTGGAGAAAGGAGAGTGGACTATCATGGGCACTGTGGTAAGAGTGTTTTCTGTGATGATTTAAGTCCTCCTTTGACAGCCTGGCCTGGGCCAGAGTGGGTGACCAGGCTGGTCCCTGGGGGCTTTACAAGGGGAGCCCACAGGAGACCAGGGAAAGTTGTTTCCATGCCCCAAGAATTGTGGCAGACCCAGAGAAAGACATTGGGAAAACCTTGAAGAGGAAAGAAAATGTCCACTTAGGACTTCTAGTGAGGTGACAGAAGAAAGGAAGGGAACATGGCATAAGCTGAAAAACTTAATTTTCCCTCTTTTAATTTATTTTTTGTGCTGTGTTCTTGGTTGTTGTGTTCTGTAAGTGCTGTTCCCGTACATCTCAGAAACAAATGGATGCTTGAAAATGGATGGATTCTTCTCCAGCTGCGCTTAATATCAAGGCAGAGATAAGTACTTTCTAAGGTAAAAGATACAAAAGATGCAAAGACTGATTGTCTAACACCTCTGCTTGACACCTAGGTTCTGTGTCCATATATATGAAAAGATACAGCCCCTTCCCTGTTCATTTCAGTCTGCGCCTGTGCTAGTGGAAGTGAAAGTAATTTTGTAGTTTTTCTGAAATCCAGTGCATGTAATTTAATAACAAAAATTGAAACAAAAATATAATCAAAAAATCACCAGTAGTGAGAACACATCAGTGACACTACTGTATCTCTTCATCATTAGAGCAGATATCTGAAGCAGTAACAAAAAGTGGTCTGAACAAAGAAAAATCAAAATGACTGAATGGCAGTTAGTGCAGTTTCCTCTCTCTGGTGGCCCCATTTAATTTCTGTTAAGTTGGACAGATATAGCCATTTGTCTGAGGGCATGTCTGACAAAATTCTTACTGCAAGGGCTTTCCCAGAGCAGAATCTCATCTCATCTCATATAAGATTTTGAGAATATAGGAGCTACAGTGCTAAGTCAGATCAAAAGTTCATCTAGACAATATCCTATAATGGTTACAGTAGATATATGAAGGAGAAAAAGTGGATAGAAAGAAAACCATGTAGTGATGCATCTCCAAAATAACTTTCCAGTTCTCCAGCAGCTTGTGGCTCAGAAGTCTCCTGAGTTAGATAGGGTATTTAATATTTTTTGAGTTTCTGATACATGAATTTTTCTAGTCTTTTCCTGAATTCATGCACAGCTTTAGCACCCATTTTTGATAAAAAAGTTCTTTTGTCTAATGAAATTCTGTGGAGAATCGCTTTTTTTTTTTTTTTTTTTTTTTTGGTGTGTGTGTGTGTGGTTGTTTTTTTATACCTGCCAAAGTCATGGAATGCTCCCTTGCTTTTTTACTGGGAGAGGGATAATCATCACTTTCTATCTGTCCTCTGCTTGGCACCCAGGACTTTATACGCCTCCAGTATGTTGTCCCTTTTTTTTCTTTTCAGGCTGAGCAGGGAATAAAAAATCATACCTATGCTGATCTTCTCTATGTCCTTTTTCAGATGGACAACCAGAACTGTACATACTGATGATTTTATATGCTTTCCTGTTTGTTCTTTTTTCCTTTCCTTGGCATTTTTAACATTGCTTCCATTACTAAGCACTGAGATGGCATTTTCCTTTCATAACCATCTGGTTTAAAATTCAATTCCTGAGTAGTCATCTTTGAACCCATAATATTATATGTGAAGTTATGACAGAATTGCTTAATGTGCATCACTTAATGCTCATCTACACTTATTCCATTTCTGTTTAGAACTCAGCCAAGCCACCTTGCAACATCCTCCTAAACAGTTCGGATGTTTATACTTGAAGCATCCAGCAACTGTTATTTTAAAGAGTAAAACATGTATTTGATTAATATTTAGGCTTCAGAACATCCTCAAGTTAAATACATAAGAGAGTTATAGCCGTCTTAGCTAGTTTGTATATTCAGTAGTGCCAGCCTATTTGTATATTGCAAATCTGTGAGAGAGGATGAGAAGAGAACCTTTCCCTGGAAACGGCTGGTGATGTGATGGTGGGTGAGGGATGCATCAAGGGCCTGAGCTGGAGCACTCTCATGTAAATAAATCCTGCTCTCTTCCTTCACTATAAAAAAGCTATTTCTTTTGGCTGTTGCTGCAGTGGCAACATATGCAACATTGCATGTGCAGCTCAGAGGTGTCTCAGCAGATGTGGCTGACATTTCAAGCCTGAAAAAATCTGGAATCAAATGCGTCATTCTTTAGATTGAATAATAGTTCTTTATTTTTTTTCTCTTGAAAAATACTGTTTGGAATGAGCAACTGGTGATTAGGAGAAGGACAGAGAGCAATGATACTACTCTCAGTTGGTGGGCTGAGACACATTAATTTTTCTCCTCTACCTCTGAGCTCTACATGGGGCACAAGTGCACCACAGAGGGAGTACACAAGGAATGCTCTTACCCAAATTCCCTTGATCCCTATGTTACTAGAGTAGCATGAGTCCAAAGAAGAAAATGAGCCCATCATTTTCCTTGTTCTGAAGTCCCATGTTCACCATGAAGTGGTCTTTAATCTGCAGTATTTCCAAAACAGAGTACTAGAAGGAAATATGGAAGTTGATTAAAAATAGTAAGGATGCAACCTGAACTTCATCAAGACACCTTGTAGAAGCATAAACTTTTCCCCTCTGGCTTCATAGGAAGGATTTAGCTGCCAGGACGCAAAGGAAACAGAAGCTAATTATCAAATGAACATTGTCTTAATATGTTAATGAAGCGGTTTTGCTAATAGCGAGAGACCTGAATTTTAATACATTTTAAGAGCTCCTTGATTACGTGTTTGTTAGTTGTTATGATCATTTTAAATTATCTGTGCATGGCTTTATAATGGGTTAAAAACTGTATTAAGCACTGTATTCTAAACAGGCCTTGATGAGGCAGGTGAATAGTGCAAACATTGTCGCTAGGAAATTCACTTCAAAAGAAATGTAAACTAGTTAACCTAAAACGTGTCATCAAATCCAACAGTCACACTTAGCAATGTAAGTAATTTTTTATGTCAGCTACTTCTTCAGAAATGCTTTTTCACATGCAAAGGGTATTCCAGAAACCTTGTAGCTATTATATCAGAGTGTTTCTATATGCAGTATAAAAGGACTGAAACCATATTTTCCTGTTGGAATTTGAGGACCGAGCGAAGTAGTTCCAAATATACTGGGATAATCAATCTTGTCCTTGGTAGGGGGTTTTTATTCATTTGCCCACACATACTTATTTTGTTCTTCCTCATGCAAAGAACCTCTATATTTGTCTTTGAGCATGTCTGGGACCAGTGTAAATAAAAAATACTTTCTGCAATGACACCAGCATAAAAATGTGCATCCCTAGATAGCACCTTTTTGTTAGAAGGCATCTTCACCTTCTTTTCCATCAATTTAAGTTCAAATCAAATAATCCTGGACCATTATCCTTCCTTCTCCAGCTTGTTTTTCAGCTGGCTGGGAAAGCTCCTGTGGAGCTGTTAACTGAATGGGGTCTGCTGTTTAAAAAGTCATGACTGTTACTAGTCCTCTGGCGACACTTTCTGCAATTTTTTGAAACAGCCAGACAGAGGTGTCATCTCCAGAAGATAGCCTTTAGACCTTGAAAATCCATTGTCAGCCAAAACACTGACAGAAAGACATAATGGACTCCATGTGAACTGAGAGGCTGTAACTTCTGGCAGGATGATGGTGTTTTTTAAGGGCTACTTCAACACTTATGTTCATTTGGATTTTCCCCCTCCCTTGTCCCGCTTATTGCACTTGTTTTCCTTCTGTGAAAGGATAACCCACCTAGTTGATCTAGGAAAGTCAGTAGATGTATTTTTGGATTTCAGTAAAGCATTCTATACTGTCTCTCACAGGATCCTTCTGGACAAAATTTCCAGCTCACAGCTGGATCAACACATACACGGAGGGGTGAGCAACTGGCTCACAGGTCAGGCACAAAGGGTGGCAGTCAATGGGGTGACATCAGGCTGGTGACCTGTCACTAGGGGGGTTCCATAGGGCTCCATCCTCAGCCCTGTGCTCTTCAAAATCTTCATAAGTGACTTGGACACAGGACTTGTGAATACTGCATTGGCCAGCAACATTAAACTGGGGGGAGCTATTGACTTCCTCAGGGGCCAAGAGACCTTGCAGAGAGACCTCAACAAATTAGAGGGCTGAATGAAACTTAGCAAGGGTGAGTGCTGATTTCTGCACTTGGGATGGGCAACCCTGATTTTTGTTACAGACTGGGGAATGAGAGGCTGGAGAGAAGCAGGGACCTGGGGGTCATGGTTGATGAAAAGGTGAATCTGAGCCAGCAGTGCCCTGGCAGCCAGGAGGGCCAACCCTGCCCTGGGGTGCATCAGGCACAGCATCACCAGCCAGGCAAGGGAGGGAATTGTCCCACTCTGGTCTGCACTGGGGCAGCCTCACCTCAAATCCTATGTGTAGTTTGGGGTGCCACCATAAAAAAAAGACATTAAGTTGTTAGAGAGCATCCAAAGAAGGGCCACAAAAATGTTGAAGGGTCTGGAGGGGAAACTGTATGAGGAGTGGCTTGGTCTGTTTGGCCTGGAGAAGAGGAGATTGAAGGGAGATCTCATTGCAATCTTCAACATTCTCATGAGGGCATGAAGCTAAGTCAGGGGGGGTTTAGGTTAGGTATCAGGAAAAGGTTTTTTACATAAAGGGTGGTTGGACACTGGAAGAGGATCCCCAGTAAAGTGGTCAAGTGGTCAAGTGGCACCAAGCCTGTCCGAGTTCAAGAAGCCTTTGGACAACACTCTCTGGCACATGCTGTGATTCTTGGAGTGCCTTTTGTAGGGTCAGGAGTTAGACTCAATGGTCCTGATGGGTCCCATCCAACTCAGTGGATTCTATGATTCTATGATTGTTAAATTAAATTATAGCTGAGCTGTGTGTACCAAAGTTGTGTGTACCAAAGATGCTCTGTCGGGGTGTGTGTGAATTCTCCCTGCTCAGAAAATTAAGGACATAGAACCTTGGTAAACCAGAAAGTGGAGCTCTGGAAGGGAAGTGAATGAAACTAATGGGAGCTGTATTTATATTAGACAAACAGTCACTATGTGATTGAACTTGCTCTTCATTATTTCCATTAATGTCAAACATGAAGCTCATACTTGGAAAACAAAGGTGTTCTGTGATTCTCATACACTGTGCAATACAAAGCAATGCTCACAGGATATAGACCTCCTTATTTTGATAAAGACACATATCCCTCCCTCATTCAGACAACAAAAGGGGCCTGGAGGACTGTGTGATTGTAGCAATGTGAGGAACATTTGGAATACCTTAGAGCACCAAATCCCAGAAATGCCTGATTAATTAGCCACTGCTCCCTACCTCCCCTGTGCTTGGATACCTCCGGATCGAGCCTTTGGATCAATGGTAGAGACAGCAAAATCCTAAGGCTAGCACCGGGAAAAGAGACCATCCAAAACCAAAGCCATAAAACCCTTCTTAGGAAACCACCCGAGAGGATGCTTAAGTACACCACACTTGGCTTTGACAGTTTGCAAAATTAAATATGTGTATTATATGAGCTAAAGAAATTAAAGTAGGATTACATTGCCAACCTTATCATATTGGTTTTCTCATATAATTTGGAAACTCTAAGTATCTCCCTTCTATTTCTTGTACCTTTGTGGAAATTTGCCAGGGGAAAGAGGAAATGTAATCCTATTTAACATAACTAGCCTTTGGAAAATCCTAATTGCCTAGCTCAGTTTAATTTATTTTTAGGTCATACTGCCCTCTAGGGGATTAGGCAGATAGCGAATGAGTTTTGCATAATACAAGCCTTTAATTTACAGGAAAAAAGCCCCATCTCTTCCTTTGTACTGCAGTAGAACATATTGATCCATGTCTAGAGCTCGTAATTTAGCATTTTAGGTGTAATTTTCATTCCTGTTTTTAGAAGTATCTTTAAAAATTAACATCGAATCTCTGGTTTCTGGTTGTGGTATTGACCTTCCATGCACAGGATATTCAACTTTTTACATAAGGAACTACAGCTATATCAGGGAAACTTTCCCCTTGATTTCAGGTGGTACTACATGCAAATTATGAGAAACTTGTGTACTTAAATGTCCTGAACATATGTATTTGTACATCAAGCATAAACACTCATTCAATGTTTTTAGAAATAAAAAGCTTCACCTATTTAAAACAGAACACACAGTAGCAAACTCACCATATCAACAGTTGTGACTGCTTTTAGGTGGAAAATAAAAGTATCAAGAAGGAAATTAAGGTTTTGGAAAAGAGAAAGAAAATTATTAACACAGTTGGCAGTCAGGTGGGCTAAGAAACCCAAAGGCTTTCTCAGTGATGTCAATGCTAAGCAAGGAGAGTAGCCTTCTGCAAAAGGCTAAAAGTCCAGGTATTTAGGTGCCTAATCATCTCCACAATGCAAAATTTTGCCCCTTCATTGCTCCTTGCTGATGTTCCTCCCTGGTGATTCCTGCCATTGACTTCTCTTCATTCCATTTTAATTCCAAAATAGCAGCATAACCTTGGCTGGCCAGATTGAGTTAAGCAATAAAGCCCAGAACTGGCGCTGCCCCATCAGGTCATCATTGCAGTTTTTGCTTTGCTAGCTGGAGCCATATCTACTTTGCTGCTTGGATTTCTGTTTTGAAGAAGCCAGGTCATGTAGCAGCAGAGTTTTGGGGGTCTTTTGAAAGAGGATTTTGGTCCAGCAACTCACAAATCACCTATCTGTGATGTTTTGAGAACAAGTCCTTGGTCCAGGTTTTCCCTTGGCTGTAGGAGGTTTGGCTGTCACTGCCCTCATTCTGCTCACCAGTATTTAAAGGCAGATATTGTGGGCAATTCTCATTTGACCCTGATTAATTTTAATTTTACTGTGAACTGAGTGGACCATCTGCTGTAACCACCTGAAATTACAAAAAAAACCCCACATTTTGTCCTGGTCTCTTCCCAGCATCACACTGGGGTTTTGTAAGATTTTAAAGCTGTCAGCTTCAAATGGTTAGGCTTCTCATCTCAATCTTAGCATACTTAATCCTGTTCCATGCTAATGGCTCATGAGAGATTTTTCTACCCATCCTCTCAGCCATACTCCTGCCTCCAAAGACTTCAAATAAGTCTGTATCCACTTTATAAAATTTCTTCTTATACCTGAAAGGAGAAACTGCTGAGATTTCCTAGGCAAACTCTCTTTCTCATGCTTCCTTGCATGGCCATAGGAGTGTGGATTCATCTATGAAGCATTATTTTTTTGATCAGGACAATATTATAATTTATTCAGACATATACAACCTGTATTGTAGTCCATGTTGATGGTTTCTTTTTCCACTTCTAGTGGCCCATCAGTGTTGTGCTATGCTCAGTGGCTCCACAATAACTGGATTTTCTGAGGCTCTGCTTGTTCTCACCTCATCATATCAAAATCTCAGAACAGTGTATAGCCTCATATTCAATTTTCCATTTAGGAGCAGGGGTACCTCTATTAGCTTAAGTTTCTTAGTTCTCTTACAAATACTAGTAACCACTGATAGTAACTGAAGGTACTTGTCCTGAGGTGGTACAGCGGCTTGATTGCCTGCTGATGTGCCAGAGCCTTGTCTTAGGGTCACAAACTAGAGAAATGTTTGGTCTGGGTGGTTTGAACAATATCCTGTATCATATGCTAGGCTGGAAATTCATTCCCATGCTCTGTTAAGTCTCTGGTTTGTTCTGGTGTAGATGCTCCATCTACTTGTTCTAGCAGGGGTAGGATAACTCCGGGGTAGGATAAGCTCTTTCTGTGCTGACCTGACTCCAGCAAGGCAAACAGAAGTGTCCTCACATATTACTCATGCCCACACAAAGAGATTTCACAGAATCACACAATAGTTAGGGTTAGAAGAGACGTCTGCAGATCAATTAGTCCAACCTCCCTACAAAAGCAGGGTCACCTATGACAGGAATATGTCCAGGTGGGTTTGAATGTCTCCAGAAAGGGAGATTCCATGACCTTCCAGTGCTCTACCACCCTCAATGTAAAGAAGTTGTTCCTTATGTTAAGGAGGAACTTCCTGAGGTTTAATGTATGGCCCTTACCCCTCACCCTATTGCTGGGCACAAGCAAAGGGTCTGGCACCATTCTCTTGGCACCTGCCTTTGAGATATTTATATGCATTGATGAGATCCCCCCTCAGTCTTCTCTCCAGACTAAACAGGCTCAGCTCCTGCAGTCTTTTCTCATAAGAGACAAGCCACAGATCCCTTTTCATCTCTGTGGCCTCTGCTGGACCCTTTCCAGTAGGTCCTTGTCTTTCTTGAACTGTGAAGACCAGTGTTGAATCTAACACCCCAGAGGTGGCCTTACTAGGGCTGTGTGAATATTGACATCCAGGTAGCCAGGGCAACACCAAACTACAATTGAAATGCAAGAGTAGATTTATTTCATTACCTCCCTAAGTACACTGGGCAGCAAAGACACACAGGGACACAGGCTCTGTTGGTCTTAGCTCATTCTAGTGAAGGGACACATGAGGATACAGGCTGTGTTAGGCTTAGTTCATCCCAGTAAAAAGAGACATACAGGGACACAGGCTCTGTTGGGCTTAGCTCATTCTAGAGAAAAGAGACACATGGGGACACAGGCTCCATTAAGCTTAGTTCATCCTAGTAGGCAGCAGCAGGGGGAATATATCAAAGGGCTTTACCTTGTGCAGTTCATCATAAGGCTGTGCTTTTATGATCTCTCTTTCTCCCAGCAGGAGACTCAAACCTGTCTGAGAGTCTGTTATCTCTATGCAGGAATTCTACTCAAACAGGCAGAGGATGAACACACCAGGTATAATAAATGGAGTTTTCCCACACCAACATTTTTAGCATTCCCACTAGCATTGGTCACTTTGCACAAAACTATTCCCTCCTCTCTGCCAGATCTTCTAGTTTTAATTCTTTCCCCCCAGCAAGGGCGGAATAAACAGGGAGAATCACCTCCAACAACCTGAAGGCCACACTCTTCTTCATGCACCCCAGGATACTATTGTTCCTCCTGGCTGCAAGGGAACACTGTTGGCTGATGGTCAACTTGTCATCCACCATATTTGGTGGGAATTGCATGGTCTGACCGCACGGTTCAACCCCTGTTAAAATGACTCTTTTCCCCAGGTCGTGGGATCTTGTAGGTCTGGAGGTGCCAGCACAAGCGGAGTGCTCTCACAGGAAATATGTGTGTCCTCCATCCTTGGCTGTGCCAGTCCCCGCATGGTGGAAAGGGCCAGGGTTTGCTCCTGCAGTTATTTGTTGAAGCTTAACATCTCTAGAGATGGTCTCAGGTTGTCTGTTTTTTCTGTCAACCGATCATGTCTTTTCATCCCTATGGATCCCACAAGCAGATCTGTTCCCACTGTGGTTTTCAGCCTGTGTGAGGTATGAATGCAGCTGCACTGGCTTCCTGGGGAGAGGGTTGCTTTTTGAAATTATATGTTGTCAGCTAGTGTTCAAGACATGGGCAACCAGATTTGGACTACTCTTCCCTCATGGAAATCTGTCCCTTGGTTTCCACATAGGCAGCCTCTTTGTAAGGAGGGATTGTGCTTGGGGATCCATATTCTGTAAGGAAATCTAAAACCACAACAAAATCTCTGCTCTAGTTCAGAAAGAGAGTTAACTAGAAATGTCCTGGGGAGAAAAAAGAAAAAAAAGAAAGAAAATTATGGGAATCCCACAGCTGCAATTTAAAACAAAAAAGTAAATGCTTTTGCACTGGCATCTTAAAAAATAATTCAGTGAGGCTGAGCAGGTTTCAGAGGAGTTTTTCACATTCTGTGCTGCTACCCCAAGCCAGAAGAAGGCATGAAGGATAAAAACAAATCATCAGCATTCACATAACCAGTTAAGAACCAGTGTGGCTTTAAAAACTCCTTTAAACGTAATTTAAGACACATTTTACATAATATATTTTCTTAGATCTTGTATGCCTGCATGAAGAACTTCTTGACTCTGTAAGTGATTCTCTGATGAAAACAAACAAGGGTTGATGGTGACTAAAGTGCTCCTCAACACAAGAGCAGCGCTGCAGCCAGATTCTGCCACAGCCATTCTTGCCTTAAGTAGTGACTTAGTCTACAAGAAGGATTTTTAGTCTCAGCCTGAGCACTGCAGGTAAAAGGTGCTACTCAGCCTGAAAAAAAGAACCTGCTTTACAGGAAGAAATACAAACCAAAACAACAGCTTCTCCAATCACAATGGTTGAGTGGGAAGGTTAAGATTTAAGATGCAACGCTTGAGTTAGAATTTACCTTGGAAAGTGGGGTTAGATCCTCTTTTCTGCAGCTCTCCTCAAAGACATCCTGCTTGCCTGCTGTGAAGGTCTAGCCTGCAAAACTGGACTCAGAGCCCCAGTGTTCAGCCCAGACCTATTAGTAGTATTGCTTGTGCACTGATTTACACTGACAAGAATAAAATCAGAGAGCAATTAATCATGTTGCCAGGCCTCCTGAATGTCACCAGTCATTCCATGTCACTCTGCCTTGAGCTTTGAGTGTGATCTAAATGTGCATTGCACAGGTGCCTCTTCCTTAAAAGAGAGACATTGGCTAATTACTTGCACATTCCCAATGGCCTGAGCTGCTCCAAGATTGGCTTTGTCTGGCTTTCAGCCTCCATTTTTGTTCTTTCTGCCTAGACTGAAGAGGGTGTCCCCTAGGAAGACTAGAGCACAGCTGATCCTGTGGATCAGTCCTATTACTGCAAAAGGTTCAGGAATAAAATCCCATATGTCTCTTACCATAATTATTTGCATAATAACCCTATGCGTCTCTAGGAAGAAATCTTTGTGATACAATGAAATGATGTTTCAGTCTTGCTTCTGTTAAGCCGAGCAGAGATAATTTTTCAAGTATTTTAGCTTTTTATTTTGATCTTTCTTGGATTGGTTTGTGAATCTTGTTTGCATGTTCTCCTGCAATGTATTTAGAAGATTTGGATATAGTCAGTAGTCATAGTGAACTAGCATTGATCTCATCAGAAACAGAGGTGGAGAGAAATCACTTCCTTCCTCTGGCTTTCCCACTTGTCTTCAAAATCCAAGGATTACATTAGCTTTTTTTACCCTCTATTTGTAGGTCAGTTTCCACTGAACTGATTTACTTGATCTCTTTCAGACACTGCTTCCTGGCTATCTTTTCCCTAATCCTTCTGTAGGACCAGTATTTTTCAATCCTTGATATACTGCTTTCCTGTGGCAACATGGAAACATATTTTTTAAAGAGCCATCTTTCAAAGGAACATGGACTGCATTTTGTGGTTGCCCTTTTTACACACATTCTCCTGTATACTTTGGGTGCCAGGGATGGGAAGGGAAATGGATGGCCCCTCTAGCTTCAACAAACTGATAGACTAGCTCTGCCATCTTGCCATTGAATCAGTGAGTCATAGAATGGTTTAAGTTGGAAAGGACCTTAAAGATCCTCTGGTTCCAATCCCTGCCATGGGCAGGAACCTCTTCCACTAGACCAGGTTGCTCAGGGCCCCATCCAACCTAGTCTTGAATCTTTCCAGGGTTCAGGCATCCACAGCTTCTCTGGACAACCTCTTCCAATGTCTCACCACGTTATTAACAGAGAGAAAAGATTTTCTGCCATGTGTGCATGTTTTAACTTGGGGAAAATAATGTGAAGAGCTGGAAAACACAGAACATTGTGCAATTGCCTTCTTAAGGAATTCCAGCCATGTTGTGTGCTGAGACAGAGATTTCATCGGAGAAATTCAGTATGATCAGTAGCTAAGTTTATATTAGTGTAAATAAGCCCAAGGGGCTGTCCAAATTCTGGAAGGTCCTGGTGCTTGAAGGGTGAACTTTGAAAATAAAAAGACACTAAAATATATTTGTGTATGGGACAGTTGTTATTTATTTCTCCCAGAAAGTAGCGTCTGGATAAGCATGAGGCAGATCATGAGGTTTTCATTGAAGTTAAGTAAGAGATTAAGAGTTCCCGTGAACAAGACAGGTCTTACCTATCACTCTAAAAGTACAGGTCGATGCAGGAGCTTTTAGACTGTATACTTAGTCTAAGTACACCTCTAACAGTCTTGAGTGCTAGTTCTCTGAAGTCTGTAGTGTCCACCAACACTGCATCCTCAATGCATTTACTTGCTTACTGCATTATTTTTCTTATCTTTGGGCCAGTGAGGGGGGTTATGACTGTTTATTGCCATACATTTAGAAAGCTCCTACAGTAATGTGGAGCCTTTCCCCTGCTGATAGGCTGAGAAGCTGTTCTGTTGTAGAATAAATATTGGTTCCATATCTAGACAGTAAACAAAACAAACAGAAAAAAAACCAACCCCCAAACCAAAGACAAACTACAACATGAAAAAAAATGTAAAGATTTACTTATTTCTTTTCATTATTTTTTCAATTGCATTTGTTTCTGATAGCAAAAGTTATTTTCATTGAAGTTAAGATCTGCTATTCTTTAATCCCCAGGAAAATGATTACTATCATTTAAGAAAATTATATTCTTCCTAATTAAGATGTTTTCAGACAATTAAATTGCTTCCTGATTTTCATAATTGTCTCTTTGCTCAGATCTACCTCTTTCCTGATTAGCAAGGTGGAAAAAACCCTTTGCTTTTACTCTGTACAATATTTAGTAGTTAAGAAAGACATTTCAGCAAATATAATATGTCAGACTCTTCTTCCATACGACCTACCCCTATATATGCTGCTCTGGCTTCACAAAGTCAGATCAAATAGCAAAGGCACCCAGAAGGGTGACCAGAAAAGTAGGAGGAAAGCTTTTTTGGATAGTCCTGTGATCAAGCAAGCATGGGAGGCACCACACCCTGACAGGCCAGGATGAATCTCTCCATCACCCACAGCTTTCATGAGGTAAAGGCTGGCTTCCCAACCAGCCCTGGTTAGTCAGCTGTGGATGTGCTGTCCCCTCTCTGCCCCTCTCTGCAGTGCAGCAGAGGTCAGCAGGATGTGTTTGAAAATGCTAGTTCCATGGCACTGCCCCACAGTTACAGAGCACACAAAATCACACCCTCAATGGCTGCATTCCTTATGCTACTTCAGCCATTTCACCTGCACATGATCTGTCCCTGCAGTGGTCACATCTGAGACTCCACATTTTCCAAGAGCTGCACACGGCTGCCCCATGACAATGCACTTTTGCTTCCTCTCTTTCTGTGTGCATGTTCTCTTCTTTCACTCTTTCATTTACTTGATTTCCTTCCCCTTTTTACAGTAAGGCATTAGCTGTTAATGTAAGGAGTCTAACACTTGTTGTAATGTACAAGTGTCCTGGGGGACCAGGTGTTAAGGGGCTTTGGGAATGCCATGTGGCTTCTGGCCTGTGAAAGGGGAACAGTCAACGTTCTGTGAATCTTTCCACATCTGTGGCATGGCTGGGCCTGCAACTTCATGGATGCTGTTCCAATCAATCCAGAGGGTCAATACCCATGAGTTGGGTTTTGAAGGGAAATATGTGGATGCGGAATCACTCTTTCAAAGGATCTGTTGCTAATTTGGAATGCAGACACTAGCAAATGGCTGTTCTGAGAAATAAAGATAGCACATTAGTCAAAGGCTGTGGACTAGAGCTGTGTACATTTAAATGGGGGAAAATGTATATTATGCATACATCAATGTCAGGTGAGTAAATTAATCAGGTCAAACCCTCATCTGGGGATGGATGGATGGATGGATGGATGGATGGATGGATGGATGGATGATGTTCCTGCTGCTATGGTGATGAGCACCATCTGAATAGCTGGCTTATGATGCTTTTAAAGGTAGGGATAAGACTGAAGGGACCTTTCCACTACAGCTAAAAGCATGAGGGGAAGATTATTTTATAGCAGGACTTTGAAAATGTAAAATTCATCAACCCAGGATTTTCACAGGTCTGCCACTGTAATATTTTCAGTGTCCCAGTCCTTGAGGTCCAATGATGAAGTGACAGTACACGCAAACACAAGCCATTTTAGTTCTCACTGAGCTTGAAAAGCTCTTCTGAAAAGGCAAATAGATCAAACAACATTTAAAATGTAACAAAATTGTTCTTCAAACAGAAACTGGAAAGCAAAAAGGTTATCCTTTTTTCTTTAAATCTCATGATTATTTATGTTAGCCTCATGATTTTTGAGATCTGACTCAATGATTTTTAATACTAGTGTAGCATGGTCTTGAACATGTGGCTCGGGCACATAAACACAGTAATACAGCCACAAATATTCCTTTAGTGTGGTGGGCTGACCTTGGCTGGATACCTGGTGCCCACCAAGCTGCTCTACCACTCCCCATCCCAGCTGAACAGGGGAGAGAAAATAAGACAGAAACAACTCACAGGTTGAGATAAGGCAGTTTACTAAAGCAGAAGTTTGCATGCTCTTACTCAAAGAGAAAAAAAAGTTTATTTGCTATTTCCCATCAATAAGTGATGTTCAACCACTCCCTGAGAAAGAGGGCCTCAGCATCTGCAGTGGTTGCTCCACAGGGCAAACACTCTGCATAACAAATGCCCTACCCTCCCCCATTCCTCCTCCTTTCCTTCACTTTTATATCTGTGCGGATGTCACATGGTATTGGATATCCCTTTGGTCAATTAGGACCAGCTGGCCTGGCTGTGCCCCCTCCCAGGGTCTCATCCACTCCCAGCCCCTTGGTGGGGGGAAAGTTGAGAGACATCACTGATTCTGTGCCAGCCCTGCCCAGCAGTGGCCAAAACACTGGTATGTCTTCCACACCTTTCTAGCCACCTGTGCAATGCACAGCACTGTGAGGGCTGCTGTGAGAAACATCAACTCCAGCTCAGCCAGACCCAGCACAGCTAGAGATAGTCAACTGAGTCTTAGATATCTCTTACAGTCTCGTTCCTTTTACATTTCCAACCAAAAGGAAGAAGTCCTAAAGCAAATTGTTTTCCCTCCTGATGTGAGGAACTGCTCTGTTGCTCTGTCAAAAGTCATTGTTATTATTAACTGCCTCTTTTGTCTTTCAAATTGTTCCATGAGAACTGATTTTACATGAGCTTCATTTCTCTGCCAATAGTTTTATGAGAGGAAAAGTAATGGCAGTCAAAGGGAGGTTCTGACACAGCCAGCATTGAAAGAAACACAGATGGCAGAGCAATAGTTCAGGTGCAGTAGTCCTGGGGGACTAAGGATCATGAAAATAAGGGAAAGATGGAGCCACTTAGTCCATAGGGGTTTTTTTGAGAGTCAAATCTCTGCTTTCAGCCTCATTTTGGTTGTTCTCAGGAATGCTGACACTCATTTTCATCAACTTTATGCCTTTTTCACCTTGTGCTTTAACACCCTCTCTCAAAGGGTGTTAATGAAGTACAAATAAGTTTTGTCTGTGGAAAAGAATCCTGCGGAAAATGCCACGCGTGGGAAGTGATCCTTCCCAGCACCTGCATGTCCCCTCCAAACCAAAGGCTGAGCTAGCTGGAGTATGTTATGAGTGATACACAGATGATCAGTAAGCTCTTTGCTTGGCATCCCTTTTTCATTATTCTGCCATTTTAGAGAAATGTTTTTATAGCCTCTGCTTGATTTTTCATCAGATCCCTTCCTCCCTGTGATTCCTCCCTTCCTGCTTCCTACAGAATGTGGCCAGCTGGTTACTGCTAAATTTAAACAGAGATGCGCTACTTGTAACTCTCTTTGCTTCATGCACACAATATTACTAGCCTAACTCATCTAGAAAGAAGTACTTCTATTTTGATGTGCACAAAAACTGTAAGCCCAGATGAAGGTCAATGAAGGCTGTTGCATAGATAGATCATGCTGACAGGGAGTGCTCTGACTGCTTTTTTGCAGCAAAGTGCTGATTCAGTGGAATTGGGAAATTTGAGGGGTACATGTGAATACTGCTCAATATGTGGGAGCTTGATGGGAACTCAAAATTGGGTGTCCAAGGGAAGGCCACAGAGCAGCTCCAAGAGCAGCAGTGAAGCATGGCCCAGGTCTCCATCAGTGCTGTAATTCTGCCGTGCTGATGCACAATGAAACACCCAGCATCTCCTCTGAAATAGAAATCCTCCATTCCTGTCAGCTCTAATTACAACAGCCTACCAGTTTAAACAACCCATAAAATAGGGCATCAACAAAGAAGTGACTCCTTGCTTCTCTGAGATTCATGCAGCATCCAAGAGCTCAAACATCAAGGAGAAAACAGCAGGTAGTTTAACTCCCAAGATCTCTCCCCTGCTGTTGTTATCATTGACAATGAAGGCAGTGTTGTAAGTGCAGAGTGCAATGGACAATTCATGCACTTACCATATCTTGCGCTCTAGCTACAGGCGCGTGATTTTCTGAAGAAATGATGACAGGATCAAACATATTCTGGCAGTTACTCACAAAATCAGAGCCCCTTTCACTCAGTAAATGACCGTAAAAATGCTTTGAAGATGACAATAAAAAGTTATTTAATCATGTTCAAAACAGAAGCACCTGCCAAGTCAATATGTGATTTTTTTTACATGATTGGCTGATACAGTGACAATAGTGAAAAATGCAAAGTGAGGCTGTTAGGAGCAGCTACTGGCCTGATTCCATAGTAGGCATAGCCTGATGGTGGAGAGAGAGAGCAAGGAAAGAGGAAAGAAAAAGCAAGACAGTCACACATACATTTCCTCAGCCTCCTGATTTTTCAACTCTTTTCCCAGCTGTTACAAGGTGCCCTTGGAAGTCTGAAGATGTCCTTAGCATCCCCCATTTTCTGTGAAGTCTGTGCTAGAAGGAGAAAGGACCGTGACCAGGAGGACCTCAGACAGCGTGGGTGATTTTCATGCTGCCATAACACAGGGGAAAAGGTGCTGAGGAGAAGGGTGAGGATCTGACCTATCTGCCTTAGGAGAGCTGCACACTTGTAGGTTGGGGCTGCTAGAAATAGAGACACAGAGTGTTACGTGCAGCTGGGCACAGAGTTTTCAGGCAGCCCAGGAGAGCCCACACCTGCCATCAGCATTGTGGGCTGTGGGACCACACCATGCAGCAAACAAGAGCCTGTGCTCTTGCACAGCCTCCCCACTAACTACCTTTGCAGCTGCATCTACCCCAAATTCAGCAACTCTTCTAGGCAAGTCATTTACCTGGTGGCTGGCATATGCAGCTAGAGCATTGAAGAGATTTCTAGTTATACCTGCTGCAAAACCTTCTTTTTGGTACTGATTGATTGGGTTCTTTCATTATTATCTGAAAGCAAAGTAGCCCAAGACTGGTGATAATTTGCATTCTGCTACCTGAAGTCCACCAGGTAGCAAAGAGAAATGTTCACACTTAAAGGTCAGAAGGGTCAGTTCTGACCAAGCATTGTCATCTCTAATACACTATGAGCCACGGGGATCCCTGGGATTCATTCTCAGCACAAGGCAAATAATCTACGACTAAATGAGAGTATTTTTGCTCAAATATCCCATGAAATTTTTTCAGAGTCAGGGATTTTGTCACCAAATCCTGGTAAAAAAGGCCTTATTATTCTACTAGGTAGGAGTTGTGACAAATTTCAGAGTAGGTTTTGTCAAACTATTGGACCTCATTAAACATTGCCACTAAACAGAAAAGCCTTTTATGCCCAAGATTATGTTTGCTGTGTGGGTGCTTTTACTTGAGTTGCTTCACCAGCCTCTTTGGTAAGCTAGAATAGACAGGACACCTACCCCAACCTTCACTCCACAGGATGATGGCCAAGCCTTCACCTTTCCTGTAGTTCTTCCACAATAGCTCTTGAGTGCTTCAACATCTTTTTAAAATGTAAACATGAGAACAGTATTCCTGTAGTGTCTTGAAATTTCAGTGCACTCAAAACTCAATTCTCCATTGCCCAAGGAATATTTAAACTATAGTACTCAAAGCCAAAAACATAAATAAAGTCTAGGTTTCTTTGAAGCATAGATAAAGTTATTTTTCAGTAGCCAGATCTGAATACAAAAATGTGGCAGTATTCACACACATACACATTGGTACTCTGAAAACCCAGGACATCCCTCTGGCTGTCCTGAGCAGCCAAGACCCCTGCCAGGTGTCTCAGGGACCCTGGCACAGAGCCCAAGACAGCTGTGGTATTGATTATGACCCATGGAGCAAATTACCAACCTTATATGAAGACCAGCAAGCCACAACAGTTTAGGTAGAATAATAGTGAAGTTATCACAGGGTGGAAAAGTAGATTTTAGAGTTTTTGGTATGGGGTTCAGGAGGCAAGATGGAGGGAACTGGGTTTGTCCAGCCTTTCTTCTTCTTCTTCTTGGCCTCCATCTTCTGCTGTGATGCTGGCACTTTTGGATTGGTTTAGAGTAGAAGCTCACTGTCTAACATAGGTGATAGGTATTGGAAAGTAATTGTAAACATTGTATACGTAGTTTTTAGTATAAAGGCATAACACCGCCCCGGGGGCAGGCAGAATGCCTGGAACTGTCTTGCTGAGCTGACCTCGGCAGGGCAGGAGAAAATTTTTTATAGATAAGATAAAAATTTTTTATAGATAAGATAAAATAAACAACCTTGAGACCGAGAAATTAAGAGCTCTGACTCCTTCTTCAAGCGCCGGGCTGGGAAAAGAGACTTTCGAACTTTTCTCGGGGTCACTCTGACCAGCTAGAGATCCCGACAATTGGCGTCCCCGGGTGGGCTCTCGGCAAGCAGCCACACCACCAGCCATCAGCCGCTGAAACTCAGCCCAAGAGGGAAAGAAAACTGGCACTCTCAAGGAGGGGGTCCGGAGGGAACATCTCGACCTCTGCCGAGAAGATTCATTTCAAGCTCGACCCGGAGGGAGGAGGACCAGAAGCGCGCCTGGAAAATCCTCACCTGCGAGCTGCTGGACAGTGAGCAGGGCAAACTCCGGACTGACCTTGCAGATGATTCAGCTTTTGGTAAGAAAGGTCAAAATTGAGAAAATGGGGGGTACATGCTCCCAGGAACAACCCAGCATCTTGCCAGCCCTACAGGGCATGACAGCCACACACCCTGTAAAAATCTCTGAAAAAAAGATAAAACGGCCTTGAAGCTTTTATCCCCAGCAAGGGTAATGTTGGAGGCAATTTCGTGGAATTCCGCGGGGTCTGCCAGCTATCAGCAGGCAGCAAGTATTCTCTCAAGGATGGGGGAAGGGAAGCCATCCTGCCATCAGCAGGTGGTAGTTGCCCTTACCGACCAGGGAGGGGCAAAAGTAACGCCTGGCAAACAGGTGTGGGAGGAACTGGCATCATCTCCAGAGTCCCCAGGGTCCCATGGGTCCCCAGAAAGCCCAGAAATCCCAGAACTTTCAGAGGGAGGAGGGCAGAGGGGGTCGGGGAACCCGGGGGAGAGCTGCTTCTCGGCGACTGGCGAACCCGTGCCACGGCGGCGCCGGCCGGCCAGCAGCCCGGGGGAGCCGCAGAGGCGGCCGCAGGGGCTGCGGAGGGCGGGGAGGCCACGGCGGCAGCGGGGGAGTCGCAGGCACAGCAGCACTGGAGGCGACAACGCGCACGGCGGTGCACGCAATCGCAACAGCGAGCGGTCAGCAGCCGTCCAGGGCGTGGCCGGCGGCGGCGAGGGCAGCCCCGAGCGGGGCCCGGCCGGGCGGAGCGGAGCGCGGGACCGGGGCGGGCAGGGGCGGGCGCGCGTTGGCGGCGGTTTCACGTAAGACGACGCAAACAAGCGCCCGATGTGGCGCGGAGCAGCGGCCCCGGGGAACGCGCACGGGTCGCGGCAGCTGCGCCGGGCGGGATTAAAGCAGACGGGACGACTGCAGCGTCCCTGCAACCGCTACGGAGCGCGGCAGGCGCCCGATAATGACGCAAAAACCCGGAAGTCGGAGCGGGCAGGGTTTTTTCCCCAGTTCGCAGAGGCGGCACGGACACCGGCCGAGCGGGGGACCGCGCGCGCCGGTCGCGGCACGGAGCCAGATCGGGATCGCGGCAGCGCGGGTGTCGGTCACAGGCAGAGGGGGCGTTCCCGAGACCGCGCCTGCGCCGAGACGAGCGCAGGGGAGGCGCGGTCGGGGCGGGGGCATCCACGCTCCCGTGAGGGCACGGGCAGGGACAGGGCGTGGTCAGGGTGCAGAGGGTGCCCGAGGTACCGGCCCTGCTCCGGTCCCGTGGCGGCGGGCACGCAGCCAGCCCCAGCAGCCCGCACACAGGCAACCACAGCAGCCAGCACACAGTTTCAGCCTCCATCAAAATCTCAAGTTGGAGATTTTTCGCGGGTGCAGCACATGTTGTGTGAGGCACACCGAGCTCCTCAACAGTCCGGTCCCACAGAAGTGACGGAAACAGCATTTACCAGATGATTAGGCTTCAGATGCAAAAGATGGACATGTAAAAAGCTGTCCAAAATCAGTGTAAAGTGAGAAAGCATCGGGCTTTTGCCCAAGATACAGAAAAAAAGGGGAATCCAGTGCAAATCAATGTTATTCCAAATATGATGTAGATGGAAATCTTCTATTGTGAAAAATGCCTCTAAGGGAAGGAAGCTACCATGTAAAGACAGAAGTATTAGTAATGATTCAATTACCTGAAATATCTCTGAAGACAGAGCGTTTGAGAAATATCAATCAGATCCTATCTGTGGGATCATCAGCTAATTCTCCAGTGGTTCAGAGTTTTGTTGGCATTGAGTTTGTAACCTTTGTTATTTTTGGATTTTATATGTGATACTGATAAATAAGGATTGTTATTAATGCTATATGAATACTTTAAAAAGGTCGTCATAACCCCTTCAAACACTTCCTGTTGATAAGTTGATTATAGAATGAGAATTCTCAGAATTTATGATAAGAATTATTATCAAGGTATTGTTGTAATATTTACAGCCACTTTCGTGTGTTTCACTATCTCTTTGTGTGATCATTTACAAGACACGTGTCTCTTCAGAATCTTGTCTTTTTGTTTCTTAACTACTCATGTTTTTTGGGTTTCTTTTGAATCCAGATTGCCAGTTTTCGTGGTTTTCTTCAGTTATTATTTCGAGTACTTCAGCCGAGAATTCAAGAGGTTTGCTGTGTTTGAAGAATTTCTATCCTGACAGAAGTTTCGGAGGTATTCAATTATTTAGTGGTTTGATTGATCTTTAATCCTAAGGTTTCCTATTCATAATTGCTGTTTTTAAGAGTCTTGTTTTAAAATCTATTAAGTGATGTCCATCAATTAGAGTTTGAACTCTGGCCAAATTCTAGCTCTACTTGAATGGAATGATTGACAATCAGCCCAGATGTTTTCTGCATCAAAAAGTATTCAGGTCCTTTTGGCTTGACAATTTGACCATATATGATAGCTGAGCCTGTTTTCAAAGGGAGTTTGGAGAAACATGAATCCGGACATGAGTTCTCCAGTTCTCTGTTGTTTTAAGGTTCATCAGCTGTTGCAGACTCTGGGATGACAGTTCAGTGTTGTAGTGATTGATAATTGTATGATTTCAGATGTGTTATTAGTTATGTGTATTACTGATTGATTTCTAATTGCTGTTATCTTACATTTTCCTATGCAATATTGCATAGAGACTGAAACAGAACAAATCAATGTTTTATTTTCACATCAGGACCCATTCTTCACCTCCAAGATTTCAAGATAATCCTCCAGTCCCTGCAGGGACATGGATTTGTTTGTGTTTTAGCAGGTGCAAAAGTCCAGGTAGATCTCAGTAAACAATGTGAAACTCGATCAAGTGCATGAGAATGCTGACAAGAAGCACGGGCAAGAAAACGCTGACTATTCCACAAACAGAAAAAAAGACGCACAGATGTGGACTGCACAGAGATTCCAACCCTTGTGCTTCGCCCACAGAAGATTGTGGACTTTGGGTTGCTTCATGGATGAGAGCCACGCAGTGATACCTACTGGTGTCACTGGAGCTTCACCCAAGAGACAGGACTTTTTAATAATTGGTAAGGACGGAAGCAGCATCCTTGGACTTGTCATTTATCCTTTGATCATTTCGGCAAATCAGGATGAAGAGCTGACAGTTTTAGCCAAAGCTCTTCGACCACCACTGGCTGTTCCAGAGAACACCCCGGTAGCCAAAGCTATTGCTTTGCCACCACGTGCAGCGGAACAAGTAATGCCGGTGTTTGATCAGCAGGACTTTCCCTCTGGAGACCATGTGCATGGAATTCTCAGTTCGTCATAAAGTGTTCGTCATTTGGAAGAAAACTTCAGGCTCATGGAGACTGCTGCACAACCTCAGGAAGATCAACAAAGTCATTGAGGACATGGGACCACTTCAACAGGGACTTCCTTCACTCTCAATGACTGGCCACTTGTGATCATTGATCTCAAAGACTGTTTCTTCAGCATCCTGCTCCATCCAGATGATGCTCCTCCACTTGCATTCATGTCCCAAGCATCAACAGGGAGGAGCCTCTGCAAAGGTACCAACAGAACAGGAGCTGCAAGAAGCTTGTGACTGTGTGATTGCAGAGGTGCAGAAGGCAGGACTGGAAATCAGTGTTTCCAAGATTCTGGAGATCGCACCATGGAAATACCTAGCGTGGAAGATCTCGGAGTGAACAATAAGACCACAGAAAATGGAAGTCGGCAATTTGCACGACCTGCAACAGCTTCTCGGAGAAATCAGCTGGATGAGACCAACCTTGGGGATTACAAATTATGACATCCCAGAGGCTCGATCTTTTGAGAGAGGACAATGACATCAAATCTCCCAGAACTCTTACACCTGAAGCGTGGAAAGGACTTGAGAAAGTTACAGAGGTCTCCAAAGATGATCCTCACGGACCTGGAGATGGCATCCCAAATTATCATAAAAGCAAAGACAAGGTTGCTGACAATGTCAGGCAGGAATTTTTCTACAATTCATTTGAAAAAAGATTATTTTGAATGGGCGATGCAGAAATCAAAATACTTGTTAATTGCATTGTTAGGGTACCCAGGCATTTGCACGATCCATTTTCCATTTGCACAGCACATCTTGACTAAATGTGGGCAGTCCAGGACGAGTGTATTTCAGCTTCTGGTCATCTGGAATCCAGTCCTGCAGAACTTTTCTTTTGGGCCACTCTTTGGCCAGCTCTTCTCCTGCCAGCTCATGGAGATAGTAGATTGCCACCTTTGCAGATCTCCTCTGAACTCTGCCTGCGCTGTTTTGCTCCCATTTCATTTCTTTCAGGTTCTCTGTTCTCTCCTCATGGAGGAAAGTGACTGGCCCTCTTCTTTTTGCCCCTGGTCAAAGGATGTTTCTTCTGTTGCTTCTTCTTGGGAGAGTCTTTAACATCTTTGCCTTCCCTTTGCTCAGATTTCCTCTTGCCCATCCAGGGACGCCACTGGAAATTCTTGGGTCAACAAAAATGAATTTTTGTATAAAATTCAAACTTCTGGAAGTGACACAAACAGAAAATAAGACAATCAATGCCACTCCAAATCATCCTTTCTATAGAAATGCATCTGCTTGGTGCAAATACACCAAGATGGCAGCCAAACCATCACTCCAAGTTCCAGCACAATTACCACAGGGATGTCCTGGGTCCTGACATCTCCCCCCTCTCTTTGCACCAAAACCACCTCTTTTGCAACTTTGTTCATGGCCCACCGCATGCACACAAAGATGTATGGTAAAATGAGCAGAAGAACCACAAGCCCTATCAAAATGTAACAACCTACCTTTAAAATTTCCTTCCACAATGGTGAAAGGATAAAAAATCCAACCACATCATCCATCCAGGATCCAGCGACCTCCCCAAGTTTGTTAATGCTTTCTTGTAACTTTTTGATGTTTTCATGAATCAATTTTGAATGATCTGACATGTTCATGCAGCACATCCCTTCAAATTCTTCACACCTGTGTCCGTGTGCCACCAGCAGGTAGTCAATTGCTGCTCTGTTTTGGAGGGTTGTTGGTCTTACACTGTTGATGTCTGTTAACATTTCACTCAGTGTAAGAGAAACAACTCGAGCATGCTTGCTCAGCCAGTAACCCATATGATCCAATTGAGTCAAGGCCACCCCTGATGCTGTCTGTGAGGAGAAAATTGCAACTGCAATTCTCCGAGCCCTGTCCCATGTGTGTACATTATCATCACAATTTGGACTGTATTGTTCCACTGATCTTTTCCCCTTATTTTTTGCTCTTTAAAAAATTCTCATATCGGATGTTAGCAATGAAATTCTTCCAATGCTGCATGGACCACCTTTGACATTTGTAGGGACAGCAGGCCAAATTCTGTCCCCACAAATGAAAAAGACTCCCTGTGGTAATTGTGCTGGAACCTGGAGTGATGCTTTGGCTGTCACCTTGGTGTATTTGCACCAAGCAGATGCATTTCTATAAAAAGGATGATTTGGAGTGACATTGATTGTCTTATTTTCTGTTTGTGTCACTTCCGGAAGTTCGAATTTTATACAAAAATTCATTTTTGTTGACCCAAGAATTTCCAGTTCCTCAGGTTTAAAAGGAGCCACAGAGAGGAACTGTGTCCAAAGATGCCATTCATTTACAGGATTTGAAATGACCTGTGAAATCTTTATAGGGGTATTTTTTTGAATTGGCCATTCATTCACTGGCAAGCCCACCAAGCATGTTGAAAATGGTTTCCCTGGCCTTGAACGTGTCAAGCAGATGCTGTCTAAACCTGCTGCACTGGCCAAAGTTTCCCAAACTTTTTGTTTTGGCTGAACCATGGGGAAATCTGCTCCACTGCCTAAGGCAATAGATGGAAGAATGAGGCACCTGAGCAGTACCTGATCAAATCTCAAGCTCATGGCTTCACTCCTTGTGAGAAGCTTTGCCATGCTGTGACACCCAAGCCCCTGAGAGAAACCCCAAGTCCTTGAACCCTTTATGTGTTGTTCAAGGAGATGTCCACGGTCTTGTCTTCTGCCTCTGTCTGCGCGCTCACCTCTTTGCTTCCAGGATCTGTGTCTTCCTGTGTCCGAGTCCTGTAGGGCTTCACGTGTCTCGCCAACACCCTCTTTGGACCTCACCCTGTGGAAACACAAGCTAAACCCTTGCCCCACGTGATTAGTTTGAGAGGGCCTTCAATCTGTCCTGTTTCTGGATTTCTGATCAAAACTAAAGGATTCTCCCTTAGTTTTGCCTGGGTAGTGTTAGAAAAAATGCCTGAGAATTGGTGGATTGACTGCTCCTGTGGAAGCAGGTGGCTGCACAAGCTGACAGTCTGGACAAGCACTAATGATTTCCCTAGCCTGGCTTTTTGAGATGCGAAAGGATTCCGTCAGTGCTTGTGCATTTGATGAAAAAATGCATGGCTCAACTTTGCCTGCTCAAAAATATCCAGTAAAGTCTGTGAAATGACCATGGTTAACTTGTCTGCCTGGGCATTCCCTTCTGCTAAAAATCCTGGAAGGGACAAGTGTACCTTAATGTGAGTGATGAAATATTTGTGTTCCCTGTTTTCCAGCAGTGTTTTCATACATGATAAGTATGAATACAAGATGTCATTGTGGTTTGTTTTTTTTTTTTTCTCAAAAAGCGAACCTTCCAATCGTTTGACCACATTCGCAACACATCTGAATCTGTGATCAGATTGAGAGGTTGCTGAAACAATTGAAAGACCCTGACAACTGCTGCCAATTCCACAATTTGTGGTGAACCTTGGACTATTTTTACATCTGAGTCCCATTCCCCTGTGACTGAATTCTGCCACATGATTACTGATTTATGAGTTTTTCCTGAACCATCAGTGAATACTGTTATCCCGTCCAATGGTTCCTCACTTATTCTTGGTTTTTCCCTATTACATATTTTTGATTTCAGCAATCTGTGACCTGGAAAACTGTCTGAGTTGAAAATTGCACAGTAGTAAAATTATTTTCCCAAGATCATTATATTAGGCATGGGGGAAGAAAATAGAGTGCTAAATTACTGGCTTAAAAAGAAAATATGAGGGAGGAAAGAATATTGACACCATCTCAGCCACCAGTAGAAGGCAGGTAAACCATGGACAGGGGAAATACTTGGTGATGGAGGCAGAATTTCAACATTAAAGATACCAACAGTGGCATCCTGAGGCCAGTGTAGCAGAAGTAAAGGGAAAATCTGAGTAAAAACAGTCACATCTGCCTTTTAACTGTGCACACAAATAGCATAGAAGGATATCTGATAGCAGGAAACTCCCTGAAAGCAACAGAGAAATGGAAGAGATCATGAGGACCTCCCAAACAGGCCCAGCAAACAGCAGAAGAGGAGTTTTCTGAAGTGTGATGGCAAAGCAATCATCATGGATGATACTGCATTTTGCAGAGAGCAGATGTGTCCAATTAGGAGCTCTACATGAATGCACACAAACAACAGGAGGTTTTTTTTCTCTCCAGATCAATATTTTATTTTTAAGTGGCTATATTTATGACTTAGTAAAATCATGATTAGTGTTGAATATCATAAAGCCATTACCTTAGTACCAAAACCGCCACCAACTCAAACAGGAAAATAAGGACTTAAAACTGCATTGTCAGTGTAAAAAGTCAGATGCTTCCTGCCAAAAAATATTGTGAAGTCAAACACTGTGGGAATATCAAGAAATCACTGTTGTCCACATGATGAACTAATGAACAGGGCTGTCCTGCATGGGAGATGCCCCTGACTGTTCAAAAGCAGCAAGGACAGTCCCCTGAAAATACATCCTATTGGTTTTCCTATGTCTTTTTGCTGTGTCTCTCCATTTCTTTTCTCTTTTTAAGTATTACTCATCTGGAATCAAATTCCGTGAGATTCTGAAGAGGGTATCTAACTCTGAAGTTTAAGAATTAGATTCAGCAAAGGTCTGTTAAGAAGTAAATGTTTGGCTCTCCTTTTATTCAGGAAGGTAGCCTGAAACCAGTGGATGTCAAAAATGGACTTTTCTCCATGTCGGTCCTGAATATTAAAAAAGTTGTAGCCGTGTCCTGGAGAGATTTTTGCTTTTTCCAGAACACTTTATGACCTCTTTTAAATAGAAAAGCGCTGGAGAAAATAGGATGAAAACTGCCAACATCCTTGGTCTAGAGAGCTGATTTCCTTCATCATTTAGAAGGCAATTGTGGGCCTGAATACAAAAAAAAGCAACCTGATCTCATAGCTCAGTAATCTGTGCTTGGTGACAGACAGAGATCTCTTTTGGCTTGTTACACCCAGTAGATGTGTGGTTTTTTAAATAATTTTAATAGTGTTACTGTTGATCTGAGCTCCTCTGCTCCTGAGTGTTACTTGAGCTCCATGCCTGAGGAGCATAAAGCAACTTTTCTGCTATGGGTAACTCTCCACCCATTGCCTCCTTTCCCACAGGAAGTTCTCTTTAAACTGAGTGCCATGGTTTAACTCCAGCCAGCAACTAAGCACCACACATTCTGCCACTGAGGGATGGGGGAGGGAATTAAAAGGAAAAAGTGAGAAAATTCATGGGTTGAGACAAAGGCAGTTTAAGAGGGGAAACAAAAGTCACTCACACAAACAAAGCAAAACAATTCACTTCTTCTCATGGGCAGGCAAGTGTTCATCAGACAGTTCCCCATTCCCCAGGTACTGGGGAAAACAAATTCCAGAGCTCTGAACAACCCCTCTTCCTCCTCCTTCCTCCTTGTGTCTTAGCTGTTCCCATCTCCCAAGAAGCAACAGCTGCCGGGGACTCAAGTCCAGTAAGACACAATCTTAAACAGTGAACTGCAACTTCTGAAGGTTGCAGTTCATTGAGTACAGGGAGAGACAGAACTGGGCTTCTCCACAAATAGAGTTGGACACCACCAGTTTCTGAAAGCAAAGTGAGCTCACTGTGACCCTAGAGCATCAGCTGGGCTCTCAGCAAGGGTGGAAGGCCTATTCCTATCAAATGCTATGAGGTACAGGGGTATAAAACTCCAAAAGTTTCGACAGACCTGACCTGCACTTAGATATCAACACACTCCAGATGGTTCATTAACCAAGACATAGATATTGCACGGCTACCAGGAGCCTTTCCTAAGTCAGTGACAAGAGAATTTGCAGCATGGCAGAGCTCTGCTTCAGAGGTGGTTTTTCATCTGTTGTAATTTTTAAAATGCATGATGTGTTTATATACAAAGATAAATGATGAATGTGCATTGGCAGGGGCACGCTCAACTTGTTCATGAAATATCACAAAGAAGTTGGATCATATGCTATTTCAGAACTATTGTCCAAAAAATAGAGGCAATCTGGTGACTTGTTTTAATGTCTTAGTTGTAAGTTAGCAAACATGTGCCAGGGGCTCCCACTGAAATAGGACTGCGCCTTTGCAAAGTCAATAGTTTATTTACTAACTAAGAATAAAGCACACAGGAATATGTTTGTAGATGTTAGCAATGCTTTTCATTAGCTGAAGATGGCATTAGGTCTTGATCATGGTATGCTTATTCATTAGTTTCAGTGAAATTCACAGGCCTGTTTGCAGAGTGAAAGTAACAATGAGACTTGGTGGAGAAAAATAAAGAGAAAAGCAGAAACTGTGCGTTCATCCCTTTGAGGAGGAGGCAAAAAAATCCAAACCCACAACTGAGATGATTTCGTGCCTTATCAAAAACAAGTCAAAGTAACAGAAACTACACTGAAAGGTGCTAAGCTTCTCTTGCCCTAAAGCTGTTATCAATGGCGCTTGTTAAGAAGTGTCTCCTATATACAGTTTAACCATTGGTAAAGTTAACTACTTTCCTTGCTAAATGTGCTTAAAATTTAGACAGATTAATTTGTTTCTGTCGGGAAAAAGTAATAGTTTCAGTCCCACCCTATCCTCTTCACAAGACTTTTTCTTTACTGTAAATCTCTACAGACTATTGAATTGCCTCATTGATACATTCTCCTTTCTACTTGGATACATTAAAATAAGGGGGCTTTTCTCCATGCTTGAACATGACTCTGCCATCTTCCCTGCACCCCTGTTGAGCTGCCGTCACTCACCCTGCAAGACCACCTCATCAACCTTTCTCGGTGCCCCAGAATTGCATCTTTCCCATTCCCTGGGCTTGGTAAAAAGCAACACTCACAAATCACACATTTTTTTGTGAAGAAACCCACAACAGGTGACATTGCAGAGGGTGATCAGAGAAAATCACTGCAACCTGGGATTGGGAAGGGACATCCCCTGTCATTACCCGGGTGTACAGCAGCTCATAAAAGCGGTAATTTAAGGAAGCCCTCCTATTCTGCAGAGCCTTCCTATGGCCGTGTGTGGGCTCCTGAACAGGACAGCAGCTCAGATGAATGAGGAGCCAGGGAAGGACCCTTCCAGGTGAGATGCTGCAAGCACTCGGCAAGCTGACGGAGGGTGGATTTGCGCCGAGGAGGAGCAGTCTTGTCCCGTTGTCTTTGTTTCCTTTTCTAATGACGTTATCACACTATTTTCACAGATGATCCTACTGCATAGCTGGCTCGCAAAGGGTTAAAATGGAGGGCAGCATCTGTACTTTTAAAACTACATGCGACGAAGTCCATTGCTTGAAGTCTGGGTCCTTTTACCCCCCGCCCCTCCCCAGCTTCCAGTAATCATTTATTATTAGAGGGGTTTTATGATACAAATTTGATAATCTCCCATACACATTGGCACTGTTCTAATTGGAGTTGTAAGCCCATAAAATTCAAGCCCTTTGTTTTCATGAAGGCCACAAGGTTTTAAAAGATGCTATTGTACCGCCTAAAACCCATAAAATTGTCACTAGGGACTGATTAAACAGTCCTGAATCGAAACAGTGCGGATTTTGTCTAGGTCCTTTTCATGCACAACAATGCTCTTTTCAACCTCCAAGACAAAAGGAGGTTTAAGGAGCGATTCTCTGGGAGATTCTTCTAAGATAACCCCATCCATATGGGAGACAAGGTGGCCAGCAGCTGAGACGAAAAAAAAAGATTTCGGATGGCAGGAGGAAAAATAAAGGGAAAGGGGCGGGGGAAGGACAACAACAACAACAAAAAATCAAAACCCAACAACCAAGCAGCCAAACAATAAAACCAATCCCAGGTGACACAGAAGCTATGTTTCCCCAGGTCCTTCCCGCACAGCCCGGAGGGCTGATCCGCTCTGCCTCCGTCTTGGCACACGGCCTCCTGCCCAAGCAGGGAAGGAGATGTAGGTGGGAGGAGTGGCGGCCCTTCGCTCTCCCTGCCTGTCCTCACTGCAGCTGGGTCTGATCCTCCCGCACCGAGGACAGAGGCGACACCGAGCCGCCCAGGTGGAGGGTGCGAAGCCCCGGGGTAAGGCAGAGCTGGGAGGAGAGCGGGGCCATTCCGGCTCGGGAGGCGGCCGAAATCACCCACGGAAACTGGTGCGTGCTTTTAGTCGCCTCCTCATCCGCGACGGCAGCACCTCCCAGCCTCGCTCTCCGTGCGCTCCCCGGGATGTGTAGGCAGCACACCACATCCCAGGGGCATACCGCGTCCAAAATTATCCCCTTCCAGGGAATAAATAAAAGAATATACATAATAAAATCCCCACTTAAATATCTTCTGCGGGTCCCTTTCCGTCGACACCTTTTCCTCGGCGGCCACGCTGTCTGCATCAGTCCCCGTGGGGTCTTTGCCCCAAATATTCCCTCAGCGTTCGTGGTCTGCAGGTGCCGTCGGAGGGGTGGAAGCAGCCGGTCTAGTCCATATTTCAGGGATCTGGATTTAGCTTTGTAGGGAGTTTTATAGGGTGTTTCCCCATTGGCGGTTGGCAGATAACATATATTATTATTATTTTCACCCCAAACCAATAAAAACATTAGTTTATCAAATAGTTTCAAAACATAATTTTTTTGACTATCCTTCCCCAGTCGAAATTTGCAACGGTTTCAGGCTAAAGGAAAGATCGGCTTAGTTCTGGATCCTGCCTTAGTGCCTCTATGGAAGACATCGCCGCTTAAAACGCAAAGTCGTGGGAGCGGGAGTCGCCAGAGCGGGAGACTCTGGGCTCACGCTTCCCGTAGGAATTACGGCCGCATTTACAGTGAGATGCTTGCAGCAAAATTTATTTGCCGTTTACGGGCTCATATGGATAAAATAAAAGAAGTCGAAAGTCAAATTTGACTGGAGATATTGAGACAAGTATTTAAGATTTTATAGCACAGGAGGCAATCCTACGAAACAGTTCCCAATCGTCAAAACTACACTTCTCCACCGGGAAAATTTTATTTGCCAAAAATCATTTTATTAGTCACTGGAAGAGTCAGCTACTTTAAAACACACTAGGTCACTAGGATGTTCATTAATTTTTAAAAAGGAATCTCTCGAACAGGAGGAGGAGGAGCGGAGGTTTTACAAAATTCGCGCCTCACGCGGCATCCTCGCCCTCGGGTGAGGCCGGTGTAAGGCAGCGTGGCCCCGGCCAGCTTCGTCCCGGCCTGCTGCCGCCCCGGAGCCGCGCTCCGCAGCCCGGCCCGCCCGAGCGCGGCCGCGCCGTGCCCGGCGCCTTCCGCGGCGCCTTCGCCGCGCTACCGCCCGGGGCTGGGGCGGGCGGCCCCGCGCCCGTGGGATGAGTCCGGCCCCAGAGGGCTGAGCGCCGCTGTCACCATCCCCAGGAGACCACGGCCGGGTGCGCTAAGTGCTGGTACGCGGGGAAGACGCCGAGGGCGGCGGCGGGCGGGCAGGCTCGGTAGCCCTGCAGTGCGAGGGCGGCCTGGGCGCTGCATCCCGCCAGGGCGCAGCCCAGCTTGGGCGCGCCGCGGGAGCCGGCGGGCTGGCGGGGCAGCCGCGGCAGGGCTCCCCGTCCCGCACCAGCACCGGCACCACCACCCGGCGCAGCAGCGCGGGCGGGCGCGGCTGCGGGCTGCCGGGACCCTCGCTTCGCGCCCGCTTCATCTTGTAGCGGTGGTTCTGGAACCAGATCTTCACCTGTGTGGGGGTGAGGCTGAGCAGCCGGGCCAGCTGCTCCCGCTCCGGCGCCGAGAGGTACCGCTGCTGCCGGAACCGCCGCTCCAGCTCCAGCGTCTGCGCCTTGGAGAAGAGCACCCGCCGCTTCTTCTTCTTCTCCTCGGCCTCCGAGCCGCGGGCGGGGAGCGACCTTTGGGTGGAGTCGGGCAAGCTCATCTCCGGGCCGCTCTCGTCGGAAGCTGGGGACAGCGAGTGGGTTAGAGACAGGGAGCAGCCGGGGCCGGGGAGCGCGGCAGGCATCGAGGAGGCCGCCGAGAGCTGAAACGCCTCTCGCAGGGAGAGCCCCGTCTGTCTACCGGGCCGGATTAATCCCAACGGTCAAGGAGAAATGTGAGCTAACCCCACGAACACATGAAACCGTGCCCACGGCACGGAGCGGGCTGTCGTCCGGGCTGAAACCCGCTTTTCCCCGCCGGCAATCCCAGCAGGGGCACGGCCGCTTCGCCACGCACAGCCCGGGGATTGCGGGCTGCAGCCCTGTGTTCCCTGGGTACTGAAACGGAATATGGGACTCCCCGGTCCTTTCATAACTGCTTTTCTCTCGCCGCTCGATTACCTTAATATTTAACCTATCCCGGGGGTGTTCCCGCACCCATTCAAAGGACGATGCGGACCCTGTATACACAGGCATACAGTAAACACCGTATATCTGTGGCACAATTCATGTGTGCGAGGTGCGACCCATATGCTGCACAGCTGGGTTTGCGAGCTGGAGCCCGGCCGCCGCGCTGGCAGGTGCGTGGGTCTAGGCGGCAGCTCGGGGAGGCGAGGCACGGGGGTGCTCAGCTTTCCTCTGCGGAGCGTGGGGTGGCCCCAAACCCTTCAGCACAAAAAGACAGGTTTTCTTGCAACAGTGGAACGGGGGTAAAAAACTAATCCGGGCAGTAGGCTTAAACGATAAGCGCACAGAGAAAGGTGGACGCAGCCTGAGATTTTGGTTTCTGCCATAGCTGGGAATATGCACTGATCTACCAAAAACCCCCAAAAAGCCTCCCAAAATAACCCACAACAACACCCAACCCATCTTTTTCTGTCTTAAGATCGTGCCCGGGACATTTCTGCTTATTCGTTGTTGCAATTCAGTAATATTTTATAAAATTCCCAGCCTGGACTCCCTCGATCCTGTAGGCTATGTACACTGTCAATTCGCTGCTTCGCATCTTCGTCAAAGGAATGGGGGGAAACAAATAAAAGATAATTGTGCGGAGGTGGTGAATTCCTGTCCATTTTATACTCACAGGGATAGTGATTTCTGTCTGTTTCTATCCACCCTCGATACGGCGAGCCGGTGTAGTTCTCCGCTGAGTGGCGATGGTCAGAGGCTTGCTTTATGCTATTAGCATCCTGCTCTGGTAAATCCAAAATGCTCCTCACTGTAAAACTGATCCTCCCAGATGTGGCCATGGTAAGTTGTGCACACACCCCCCAAAAAATATCACCCCAAACCGAGCCCCCTTCCTTAAAAGCTGCCAGGAAAGGATTGCGTCCAGTTAGTGGGGAATCTCTCGGCTCGAGAGGACCTTCCTTTCCATCGCCACCTAACCCCAAATATTAGTGTCGTTTACAGAGGTGTCCTGTTTATATAAACAGTCCTCCCCACTGCAAACACTGCCTGCTTTCAAACCGTCCCTGTCTATAGGATGCTAAGTACCTGAATTAGTCAAGTGCTAAAGCCCTAATGGGAGTAGGTGTAACCCCCCCTCCCGCCACCCCCATGAGAGAATAACCCGTTACCTCCCAAAGACAGCAGGAAACAGGCGTCATCATTACATATTCTGTCTGATTAGCCAAAAGTGGGGACAGATAATGGTAATTGTTAGCAGTGAATAACATCTTGGGTGGCATGTGGATGACCAACAACCACCCCCCTCCATCCGCCACCGAAGCCACCAGCGTCCCTTCTATCCGCAGACAAAGTGAATCCTCCCAGGACATCCGCAGAGCATGCCGAGAGCCCCCTCCCCACTTCTCCCTCTTTATTTCCCCCCCCTCTCTTGCCTCTTTCTTTAAATCTGGATGGAATTTAAGTCGTTATTTGTTTTATTTGTCGGGCTGTTTGCAGTGCTACCTCAAATTCTCTTCTTGTTGTTGGCAGGTTTCCTACCCTCAACGGGGCATTTTTCACACCTCGACTGGGCTCTCGGCGGGGAGGGCTGGCGAGTGTGTGCATTAAGGAATGAGATCTCTGGGATGGGGTTTTTTGCGTCTCCTGGGCACGGTAGATGGAAGATGCACCTTATTCTCGAGAAAGATGATAGCGGGAGATTGGCATACTCGGTCCATAAGGAAGAGTCAGGAGGAGGATAGGGGTGATTATTTTTTTTTTCATCACTAACCCAGGGAATATCTCATCGGGCGGGGTGTGTGAGTGACTGAAACGACTCCAGCTGCGGAAGGGGAGAAAAGATCAAACACAGCGCGTCTATTTATCCGCGCCGTCCCTGCCGACCGCCGCTTCATCTGCCGAAAGAGGCAGCAAAGGAAGCCGAGGACCGGCGCTCCCCGGGAGGAGGGCGCTGACACTGTCTGGGCACGGTTCGGGGACGCCCGGCGGCAGCTCCGCGGGACAAGCACCTTCTCTCGGCTTCACCTCCCCTCATCCATTCACCGGGCGGCCCTGTCCCCTCGCCAAGCTGCGGACGGGCTTTGCCCAGCCTCGGTGGCCCCCGAGGACTCATAAAAAAATACGGCACAGAAAGAAGCCCCCAGCTGCCGTTCAAACGCAAGCCCGCAGGGACAGGGCTCGGTCCCCGGCGGCAGGGCAGCGGTACAAGTGACCGATGGGGGCGATGTTTCACGTGGGTCGCGCAGCGTGGCTCAAGCCGCGGAAGCGCAGAGGGCGGAGGCGGGACACGCTGCCCTTCCCCGCCGCTCCCCGCCGTCTTCGCGGGAGGGACCGGGGCCCGCCGCGGAAAGCAGCGGGAGGCCAGTCCGGCTGGATGGAGCCAAGCCTGGAGAGAAGGAGACACCCAGGCTCTCCCCAGCAGATCAGCTTTCCTTTGAACGCGGGCCGAGGCTCTGACAGCGCATCCCCGACGGGGGAACGTCGCGAACCCCTGCGGCGGTGCCCTGCGGGCCTGCAAAGGGAAACTCAGACACACGCGGAGATACCCTTCTCTCCGGCCGCTTTGTCGGTTCTTATTTCCCTGTCCAAACAGGCGTCTATAAGCTATTGTGCATAGATTATATCTATCCAGCCCCTCTCTCGTCCCCCAGACCTGCTGCCCGCGTGCCCCCGGCCGCGACCGCCCCTCCCCGCCCTGGTCTGGGTGTCGCCTCCGGGAGCAGTTACAATTCCCGGGGAAAATGTCAATGAGCTACAGCGGCGAGGGAGAGGTGAGATTTATATCGGCGAGATTTGTGGGCGAGATGAACGGGGCACAAGGCTTCATTTGGCCACCTTCCCGCATATTTCTTCGGGACTGGACAGGCTCCATATAAACGATTCCCAGGCCGTGATTACTGCAGCCACCTATCAAGCGTGCCTGGTGACAGTAGTTATCTCCCAGCTCCGAGCACAGCCTCCCAGCCGTCCTGGGTGGTCGGAGCGAGGGGAGCACAAATACATGCCAACTGCTAGGCCGTGAACAAAAGGGAAATGTAGCCCTATGTCCCGGACCTGTTGGAAGCATTTGTTCCAGTCAAGATTTTGCATTTGTTCAGATCTGGAATAATAGGTGATTGACGCCTTCCCACAATGTGCTTTAACTCTCCGGGATAAATCGGAGCTTGTTCCTTGTTGTCATGGTTTTCAATAGGGTTCAATGGGATTGAACCACTATCGACTCTGCTTTACGTCTCCGGCAGCCCCGTCCATACAAATTTATTAGTTACGTCTTTTTAAATGAGATTAAATTGAAACGACGTGTCCGTCCTCGGCGGAGCGGCTAGTCCCGCGGTCGCCCCTGTGTCCCCTTGGGCCCCGAGTGCCCGTGTCACAGCCGGGGCAGCCCAGGTCCGGCGGGGGGACAGGAGCACGGCCCCCCCCGCTGCCAGGTACGGCCGCGCTCACCTGCCCAGGCCCGGCCCGCAGCGCCGCCGCTGCCCCGCGCTCCCGAGCGCCCCGGCTATAAAAGGCGACCGAAAAGTTCTTATTAATATCTTGACCCCACAGGCAAATATTTGCTGAATGCCTGCGCAGGAGAGGAGCTTCGGGAGGGTCGACCAGAGCAGGGGAGGGGGCCGTGGTTCAGAGCGCCGCAAACTTATACAGTATCCGAGGTGGCTCTTAAGAGGAGTTTGCCAAGGACACTCGAAAGAAAGTGCAAAAACTTTGCAAGGAAAAAAAGTCAGGACGAGAGAAAGAGAGTCTACTTCAGTGACCTCTCTTAGCCTTTTAATCTATTTAACATCCTAAGCCCACACTGATGTGTAGAAATAAGTAAATGGTACTCTTCAAGCCTTAAGAGCTCTTCAGCGTCAAATATTTGCACTTACTCTTAGAGTTTTTTTCTCAAATAGCGCAAGACACATTCCCCTTGGACGAGCCGAGCTGTCTAAATATACCTACGCATTGTTATCTGCGGGAAACGGTTTGCTTCAAAGGCAGAACGTAATAACCTGAAATGTTTCATCTCTTGATTTGCTTGAGACAGACTTGGGCGCTTTTCAGCTCTGGCTGCCCGGCCTCTTTTCGGGGTTTGCCGGTTCAGATTTCACTCTCTCCCGCCAGACTCCGCGTGTCTCCCCGTGGGACGCTGGAGCTGCCGTTCCCGTGGGGAGGCATCCTTGCACCGAGAGGTGGGTTTGCCGCTCACCTCTCTGTACCGGCCGCTTCGGCGTCCCACCGAGAGCCGCCCCGGCGGTATCCACGGGGAAGAGGCGGGCAATCGTTTCTCCGGGGCTGTAAGAAGTACGCGGCAGGGCCCACGGTGTGCTCCGCCCGCAGATGCGCTGGGCTCCTGTGGCAGGATCCGTCCCGCCATGTGGGCCCGTCTCTGCGGGCCCACGGGGTGAGACCTTGTTGGCCTTCGTGGGCCCGTAGGGGATGGCTGCGTGTGCCCGAGCACCTCACCCCTCCAGATAAATCCACAGAAACACTTCGTTCCTCCCAGGCCCTCGCCTATTTAAATGAATTTTCACCTTTCCAAGGGGCTTAAAATATTTTTTTAAAAATCTTTGCTTGTTTTCACACTGGACGCAGCCCGCTTTTCAGCTCATTCGCCGGCGGCCACCTGTGACTGCGGCTCATGAGAGACAGGCTGGGAGAGTGAGAAGCCGGCACCCGGCCGTGTCCCCGCAGCCCTGGAGCTGACGGGGTGCGGGCCGTGGCGCCCCGTACGGCGGACACCGGCGGAGGTATCCCTGCAGCATGGACCGGGCTGCTCCCCGCGGACCGGAGCCTCAGAGGGACCGCGCGGTTTCCTGCCCGAGAAGCGGCCCGGCCCGCTGAGGGCATCCCGGGGAGCCCGGCCCGCTGAGGGCATCCCGGGGAGCCCGGCCCGCTGAGGGCATCGCGGCCTTACCAGCCCCCGCTGCAAAAACACCTCCGACCACCTCAGAAAATAGCGGCTTTTTCTATAATTCCTTTTTTTTCCCCCCTTCCTACTTGAATGGGTTCATTTACTATGCTCAGTGGAGGATCGCAAAGCAGATTGACCAAATCGATGTATGTGAGATGCAGAAATCAAGTATTTTCCTACACCAGTTGGTCGGCCCTACACTTTCATAGAGGAGGAGTGAAAGGGAAAAAAAAAGGAAAAGAAAATATTATCAACACAGAGTCCGTCAGGCTCTGATTGGTGTAGTCCCGGCTTTAAGGAGGATCTCTCCATAGTGTATCGGCAGGGGCGTTAAATGCAATACTCTGAAGTGACTGAAATGAAAACCTGATCTCACATAATTTAATCTGGATTTTGGAATGTATTTTTAAGCAGGCAAAAGTAAAAAAAAAAAATTAAAACAGGCAAAACTCCAACTTTTATGTGAAAAACAAATAATTCTTTACTTCATTTTTTCCCAATAATGGATTTTCCCATAACTTTGCACCATTTTCCTTCATTATCTGAAAATAGTATCTTCTATCTTTCCTTCTCAACTACAAACCAGTTTTATACTTTGAAAATTAATATAACTCCTTATTTGTCTTTTTGCTTTGCAGCGGATACTCATTGTAATACACATTCTAATTAGGGCAAGACTGTGGAAGACATGGAATATTGTAATACCTTACAGGAAAACTGATTTCTATGTACTTCTGTATGTTGTATTTGTCTCTCTTTCCTTGTAGAATATTGAAATTTGCTGTGCACATTTCTTGATACATCTGAACAACCTGCACCAGCTCCTTTATTTCTTTTTTTTAATGACTAAATACATCGACTTTAACCTATTAAAGACTTCAACAAACAAAATAAACTTTCTTTTGTAGCAAATTTTGAAGATGCTTGTTCTCTAGTGCACTAACTCCCATCCCACCAAAAATGCCACCAAAATAATGAACTGTTTTCCTATCAGTTTTATTTTGCTGGGTTTTTTTTTGTTTTGCTTTGTAGTTTTTTGTTGTTGTTTGTTTTTTTTTCTCCAGAGCTTGTTAATTTAAAATAAATAATAATTATTAAATCTGATATGTCCAAAGTATGTTATCTAAGATTTACACTTTTTATGAAGCCCTCCATTCTCCATTCTGCATTTAAACAAGAGACTTTGCTCCTTGAAACAGGGATGTCCCACAGCAGTGGAGGATTCAGGACTGAGTTTTTCATTTGCTTTGTGTGACGATTTCTTTCAATATTTTGCAAGGTGATTGAAAGAGAAGCAGCAAGGGACAACCCCCCATTGCTCTGTAAGTTAGTTCGGGACTAGTTTGTGCTGAGCCAAACTGGTGTAGACAACATGAGCAGGGCTCCCCAGATGCTTGTGCTTTCCTTCTTTTGGGCTCCTTGAAGCTTAGCTCCCAGGAAAGACTGAGGGGATGGGGCTTTTTCTTCCCACTGGGGTTATTTGGCTCGTGAAACTGCAGCAGTTGCTCTGTTAAGAGCTGGCTGGAATACAAGCTCTGTACCTACCACCTCTGCAATGCCATTTGTCTCTTTGCTCTGCTTTTATCCTGCACTTTCAGCCTTCACGGGATGTACAGAGAGGCAGGTTCCAGCTGAGGGGTAAAGCTTGCCCCTCAGGGCATAATCTTGGGCCCAGGTTCAGCTTCCATCTGGAGCATGTGGCCTCTTCTCCTTCCTGGGTAACACCCCTGTGTAAGATGCTCAGGCTCCTGGGTGGAGATGGCTCATCTGGAGCTCAGGGGCAGCCAGTAGCTTCAATGACCTTGAAAGGGGCTACTCAGGCAGAGGCAGAGACCTTGACCCAGATACACCTTGCATTTAGGCTTCTAACCACTCTTTGCTTCACAGGGAATTAGGTGCCTAAAACCTCTTGAGAATCTGGCTCCAAAACTGGGTGCTGCTAGAAAAACAAGGGGAGTGGTAAGACAGAAGGGAAGTCCTTAAGCAGTTACTGAGAAGCTGCAATAGAGGACAAAAGTTTCCTTGGGAAAAGCTGTCCTGTTGACCAATGCCATCACATTCAACAGATCTTCATAATAACAAAAGGTATTTTGTGCTTTGGATCATTTAGAAGGATATATACTTGATATCAATGTGTAATTCCTTGTTCTACACTATGTTGTATTGCTTACATTTTAAAGTAGTCATTAAGTTCTGATAAATATCTCTATTAGTGAAATTCTACCAAATTATTAGAATAAAATTGGCAAAATTGCAGGATTCTAAAAGGTCCCTTTATAATTTTCACTGAACATCCTCTGAACATCCTGTATCATCAGAGGTTGCATTAAGAAGCCAGGAGAACCTGTAGTAATTTTTCTATCCTGTCACACTTTCTTAAATGCCATTAATAATTTTCCTGGCTTGTACCAGAAACAGTGTGGTCAGCCGGAGTAGGGAAGCAATCCTCCCCCTATGTTTGTCACTGGTGAGGTCACACCTCAAATCCTGTGCTCGGTTTTGGGTCCCTCACTAAACAAGAAGGACACCGAGGTGCTGGAATAAATGCAGAGAAGGGCAACAAAGCTGGCGAAGGGTCTGGCGTGCAAGTCTGATGAGAAGCAGTGGAGGGAATGCATAACCTTATCACTCTCTACAACTACCTGAAAGGAGGTCACAGTGACCTGGACATCTGTCTCTTCTCACAAGAAGCAAGTTATAGGACAAGAGGAAGTGGCCTCAAGTTGCACCAGAGGAGTTTTAGAAGATCTTAGGAAAATTACTTAAATGAAAGGATTGTCAAGCAGTAGAACAGTATGCCCAGAGAAGTGTTGGAGTCACTGGAGGTATTTAGAAGACATGTAGATGCAGCACTGAGGGACATGGTTTAAGGGTGGCCTTGGCAATGCTGGAGTAATGGTTGGAGCCAATGACCTTAGAGGTTTTTTCCAACCTAAGTAATCAAAACAGAGCAGCTAGGCTTTAAAAGATCTGGTTCTCATTTAGCTGTCATGTTATATCAATGTAGCCCCAAAGGGCAATGAGGACTCCGATGAGGCAGATCTAGTTTGGGGCAGAGGCAGAAATGTAGTCATTTAACTAAAAAAAGAAAATCAGTTTATGCAGCTACTTTACATGTAGTATCCCCTCAAGTTATTTTCTCAAAAGTTCATTTGCACAGCAATTGTCAAAATCCAGCTTGAGTAATAAAGTAACATAATCTAAAGGAGATGTGCTAGATGAGGATGGAGGAAATTCTGAAATGTAGTTTAGTTCTGCCACTTTTATCCCATACAGCTTTGTGCTTCCTTGATCTATTTCCTTGCCTTTGAAATAGGGTCAGATTCTACTAAATCAGGTTTCTTTAACAACTGCTGTAGTTGTATGTGATGTGATGGTTGGGAATCCACATAGTGAATTAACTACATAAAATGCCTTAAAAAATTCTAAATAATCACTCGTATGAGTTTGTGGAAACAGGTATGTCATGGAAACATTTGTGTTTCATTCTGGATTTGTGTGTGTCATGCTTTTGTTCAGTGAAGCTATTCAAATGGCTGCAGTTGTTAAGGCAAAGAAGTTATGATTCATATGTTGAAACAGCTGCTGCAAGAACATTTCAAAAGAAAAGTTATTTGGGTGTTTTACTCACCTGCAGAGCCAGTGACATCATATTAAGTAACAGCTTCCAAAATGTGAGCTGCTGGAGCTCCCATAAAAAAAGCCAGAAGCAATTGCTCATAAAGTTTTCAGCCAGGCACTGGTACTGTTAAAAAAGGAAAAGCTAATTTTTACTTATGGGCAGCAATTAACGACGTAGATAAATCCAATTTGCTTCCACACCACTTCACCCCCACTTGTCCTCATGTTCCTCTCCCAGCACAACTTCATGGCAATGCTCAACTGCTGAGCACACAACCTGCTGCCTTGTTAGAAATTAATCTTTGTGAATGCTCACAGATGTGCTTTTTGGGGTTTTTTGACCTTGAGTGGACTTGCATGATGTTTCAGAGTTATGTAGTCCCCTTGAGATTGCTGTGGGCAGGGGCAGCGTGCACTAGAGGGCAATTTAATCCTTGTGGGTGTAGAGACAGGGCAGAATCTGACTCTGCTTCATGCCCTACAAAAACAGCCAACAAATCCCCTGGCAGGTTTGTCAGAGAAGGTGCCAGCTGAGGCATCAGACAAATCCTGAACACACAGGCTCAGGAGGCAGAGGGTACAAAAAGCCAAGGGGCTAAAAGAGCACACAATAACTAATAGTGAATAAATGACTGCTGACCCTCCCCATCTCTGCCCTCTTTTTCAAGCTGATCCCAGCGTAAGGTTGTACATCATTGTTGTTTTCTTTAGGAGTGTGCAGTCAGCTCCACACACACAGTTTTAAACTCAACTGAATCATTGCTAACTTCTCTGGTGACTTATTGTGAACTGACATCCTTCCTAAATTAAAATACATGGAATTAATAATGCTGCGGCCCTTGTTTGTGATAATATTTTTACAGATTTTTGCAGATTTTTGCAGGTCAAATGCTAACCAGTTGAAATACCTAATGATCAGTTCTGTTTGAGTTAGAGCAGCTTACTTTTTTGGGTACTGCAGCTGAGAGCTTTCACTGAATTTCTCAAAATTATGATATTCCCCAAATCAGGTTTGTGAATATCCCTTTCTGCTTCCAGACTTGGGCACTGGGTGAATAAAAAAACATTTCCGAGATTTTCTCCCTCATATTGCAGTGCTTAAGTCTAGTGACAGGAAGGAAGAATAGTGGATGATTAATTTTAAAACAAAACATTCCTGCCAGCCCTCTGCAGCTAAATGGAAGTTGTGGTGACTGTGGAATTTATAGAGAGTATTTCAAAGTGAGATATATTTATCCCATGACAACACTCTATTGCCATGACATTTTGTGGCATACCTTTAATAATGAGCAACCTTTGTATAATAGTTCACACTTTATGGAATTTCTTGCATCACAGAAAAAAAACCTGCTTTATGGTTTTTGGAGCAGACATATTCAAAATTTTTTTTAATTCTTTTTTTTCCTTCCCTAATATGTTTCCTTTCTCTGTTTTTCACCCAGTCAGCGAAAACATCTATTGATTAACAATATAGCTGAAATTTCAGCTCACAAAATCATATGTATTATGGACAACATCAAACAGATTTACAGAACTTAAAGTAATGATTAATAGTAATGGCTTTAAAAGGATGACTTCTTCTGTGAATTCAGATCTGTTGCATTGCTTTAGTAGGCATTTAAGGCTAAACAGTCAACATAAAATTGCATGATCTATACTTAATCTGATAAATATTTTATGCTTCCTTACAGCAGCAGCTGGTTTATTTTATGTATTTAACCAAAGAAGTACTCTGTAAAGCTATTCTGTGCTTTGGTCCATAATAAATGTTTTCTTTAGAGTAGGGAAAAGTTCAGCTGTGCTCACATAGTTACATTATGCATGCTTTCCTGCTGTACCACGGGGGGGAATTGCATTTGCAAACAGAAAATAAAAATGGAATGGCAGAGGGGGAAAAAAAGCAAACATTCTTTTTAGTGCCTGTCTCGCAGACACATCTCAAAATACTAAAGGGAAATGATTGAAAAAACAGTGTTAGCAGGGACTCCTCAGAAATGACAATGATGAGCATCCAGCCAAGGGCTGCTGAGCCCATGTCCTGCCTGTGGATCCTGACCGCAGGGAAGGTGACAGCGCCGGTGCCGCCAGGAGCTCGGGGCCATGCACACAATGGCTGAAAGAGCGACCACCCAAAGTGGGGCAGCTCACACTGAGCACGCACAGAGACCTGCACCGGTTGACCTCAGCCTGTGACCAGCAGAGTAAAGAGTCACTAACTCAGAAAGGTAACTTGGGCCCTGCTCTTTAATGGCTTTGTAAGTCAGGATAAGCACCTTATAATGAATGCAAAAACTTTCTTGGTAACCAAGTGCGACTGGGATGGATTGGGAGGCTGGGGCACTCCTGGGAGCAAACCTCTAGCAGCATGCAGAGCCCAGCTGCTCTTTTTGTACAGTACTGCCTGAAGGGCCTTGCAGCAGAAAACCAGGCTGCTAGGCAGTACTGCAGCACTCAGTTTAAAAATGTACATCTGCACCTTCTGATTGCTTAGGTCACCAAAATCAGCAGCCTCAGAATATCCCATCAGGACTTTTGAAATGGAGGTGGAAAACCATGAAATTCTTACAGCGGCAGCAAGACAGCAAGGGGATGTATTGTAACATCCACAAAATCAGTAGTTAAGCTTTCCTGGACCTAGAAGGGTCTTTTGTGCCTCTGGGTCCTCTCAGGATGCTTTTTTGCACCTTAAATAAGTATTTGGCTTGGGATGCAGATAAAAGATACTGCTTCACTTAAATAATGTTACAGTTTATCATGGTTTTTGGTCCTCAGAGGGTTTTAATTTGTTTGGATGTGACAGCTGTGTTGCAGCTGCAGGCAAAATATTCTGTCTTTCTTTAGTGTCAACAGCAACATTTTTAGAAATTTCCTGTACTGCCTCGTTTGGTTCTTTTATTTTTTCCAGCTTTTATTTTATGTAATTAGTCTTTGTACGCAGAGTGTTTAAGTTTGTGTTCTTCCTGCTCATTTTTGATCCTTGTATGCTCTGTTTGGTGTTTCACTTGTGCAGTAACCACTACAGCAACATTTTCCCTTTTCCTCTTCCAGATCCAAAACCTCAGGCTACAGAATTTGCCTGTGACTAGGATGTGAAATGCATGTTACATTTTGTGTACCACACCCAGTGAAGGGAGGCCTGGCTCAGAACATTTTCAGATTATTCTTCTGCATCTCTAATCCTATCATTTGATTTACCCTATCGAACATAATAGTGCAATACAGAATCCAAGCCTGGATTTTCAGTCCATTGTAAAGATGTAACACTCACTGACATGAGTCTTAGTCTGAGATATTCAAGGCAGCTATGCCAACTCAAGCACATTCAAGTCAATATTGACTAATAAGCCCTCAACACTCTTTTAAATATACACACTCAGCAAAACAATAAAAGATAAATAAAATACAGGTAGACTTATGAAAACCAGTGAGTACTGATATTTTGTTTTACATAAAGCCAGATTTTCAGTGTATAATCTATTGCCCCACTGACTTGGTGGAGCTACCTAGGTATAAACCAGTTAAGTTCCTGGCTTTAGCTATTTTATTCCTTTCTTTATTGCCTTACCATTCCAGGCTTTCAGGACAGACAGGAGAAATGAAGGCTTGCAACACTTGAAAATGAACTGAAATTTTGCAGTGCTGGTTAAGTGTTTAACTGCTTGTCAAGGTTAACAATGTGTTCAGTGTGCACACATGAGGGAAATCTTAAACAAGTGGATTTACAGAGCTGAGCCTTTGCTAGACTGAGAGTATAAAGGCCTGTAGCTACAAGTTGGAAGATAACAGCTTGAAAATATTGCTAAAAAAATAAACCATAAATCTCCACAACCAGCTTCAGATAATGTCATGGGAACAGGCTGCATGCCAAGAAGCAGCAGGGAAGGTGAGAGCTAATGCTGCTCCTTAGCATCCAGCAGCACTCCAGCATGGACTGTCTGCTCCCAGCCCGGCTGGATGCCCAGGGCAGGCTTGTCTGGCAGCAAATTGCATCACACAAATAGGAATAACAGAGAAGAGAATCAGGCAGCACAGCTTCCAGACTCTACAGCATTTTAGAGAAAGGATTGCACTAAACAGAGATGTTATCCAGAGTGCAGAAACCCCCCTTCCTTTTTATTTTTCTTTATTTCTTTTTTGTTGTTGTTATTATTTTTAACTTTCCCCCCCCTTTTTCTTTTCCTTTTTATTTTTTCTTTTTTTTTCTTCTTCCATATGGTGTCATATATAACTATACCACGGAATGACAGCTGGCACAGCTTCTGTATTCCTCCATAATATAGGCCCATTAACTTTTACTGAAAATCTACCTCCTTTGTCCATTTCTACAGAGTTTTTAAAAGACACACTTGTTATTAAACAGCTATGAATATACTTGAGATGGAAAAGGCAGAGTTTGTAACAACACACTAAAGGCTGCAGTCTGGCCACCACTGGTAGGATTTTACTTCCAGGGAGTACTGGCATTAGCCTGTGTCCCTTCAACCAGTGGAAAGGACAGTGCCACAGCTTCTGGGTTTTTTTTTTCCTAACAACTTTTTGGCCTTTCAAAATTACTTGCTGTTCCATTTCTGCTGGAAAGCTCTAGATAGCAAGTAAGGTCTTTGCATGGTTTCTCTGTCTCTGAACAGAGAAAGCATGCATGGCATGGTTTCTCTGTCTCCGGGTTTGAACATATCTTCCTCTCCAGATTTTTTCCTGGGACATAATCTGAGATGTACATTAGCCTATCAAAGAAAGAATCACTATAATTAGCATTCAGCATCAATATTTTAGAGGAATTATACGGTTCAAAATGTTATATTTACATCAGAAATAATGTATTAGCCTCACTGTAATCTTTCTTAAGGTCACTACACAAGTAAATATTTACAAGACTTTTCAACAGAGGTTTTTCTTTTCATATGTAATATGAAAAAAACATGCTGCAATGTTGCCCTTAAAATGAGCTAATTATAATCATATTGTAATAGACAACCTGGTTCTAAGATCCTTTTGAAAAATGATATCCTGCATACACAAAACTAGAAATTAACCTTCTTTGAAAGCTGTTTCTTTTATGTTCATATGATGTCAGGACTTGGAGCTTTGAAGGAAAAAATCAAATTATTATAAATCTGTGAGACTCATCAGCCCTACAAAGGCCTTATCCCATTCCCCTGACAATACAAGATGCCTTTTCAGGGCATCTGCATTGTGTTTGTATCTACTTTAACATACTTTGATGTTTATTGGCAGAGTGAGGCCCTTAGTTTAAATAAGCTGCATTTCTACTTTTTACAGTAATGACATATAACATTGCAGTCTTGAAGAATTAACATTGTTCGGTGGACTCAAATTAAAAGGTAGTGATAGAAATAGAAAAATATTGATTAAGCCCTAAATGCCATGGGGGACAGTGATTTTTAATAGCTATATATGGCTTTAGGGAGGAGAAAGTTGGCAGAGGTTTTCCTGCAACATAGCTGTTTGGTCCTGTTCAGAAGGATAGAAAGACAAACTGAGCTGGTGTTTTTAAGGCCTTTAAAACCATGTGTTGAGAAAAATATCAACTGTTGCTAAGTCTGCAGGCTTAAATGTCCAGCAGCAGCATTAAATCCTTCAGGGAATGAAGCTTGCTGGCAATTTTCTGATACTCAGCCCCATTGCAGGTGGGGTGAAGGACATCAATGTGCTCTGACAGTGGTTCCAAACTAAACAGGACACTTTTTAGTTCTGCAATAGAATGAGTGGATGGAAACAGTTCTTTCCCCAGCAAGTGGAGTATTAATGGCCCAGTGCATGCTGGAGCCAGGAGCCAGTATGCCACTGCCTAATGTACTAGGAGGCAGCAGAGGGCTTGGAGAACTGAAGCTTGTGGAAATGCACCAGGTTGTTATGTTCATGTTCTGTGTAGGTGTTATGCTGCCTTCTCTAGGGTAGGACAGCCAGCATAAACAGTAAAATGCCACGTAGATGTTAGAGGCTTGTGAGTAGGACAAGGAAGATGCTGGGACGTGAACATGAGAAGAACACAATCTGTTTTCCCTGCTCCTGCACTCCCTTCTTTGTTATAACCTGAAATATTTCATGGCAGCATAAAGACAGCACAGAAAGGGAATCCTAGCAATGCTTATTTTTAAAGTGTCTTTCCTTCCCAAAGTCCTTTAAAACTGGCAAGTAAAAAGCTCTTGTCAACCTTCCACTCCATTTATCTCTCTGGCTCCACAATGTGATTTTCCTCCTTGCATCGTTCTGCAGCCCGCTGCTAGTTCTTTGTTGTCTGAAGACTCACTAAGGTAAACAGTTTACCTAAGTTGCTCAGTGGAAAAATATGAGAATATTTCATTTTATCAGCTTGAAGTACTCTGCCTTTCTATGGCCATAGACAAATCATGCAGGCCACTAGCTTTGTCTTGCAGCTCAGAAAAGGCTGAACATTCCCAACATTTTCTAGATGTTTCTCTCTGGAAAAAAAATAAATTTCTCAAGCAAGCAACTGGTAACTGAAGAGAACCTATTATGTGAAGCTGAGAGGTTGACTGAAGCTTATTCAGAGGGTGAAAAGCCCTTTTGCATGGGAGTGAAAAAAGATGTATGGTTTTTCTCAGCTGTTCAACCCTCTTCTAATTTCATTGCAACTCAACCCAATGAGCCATATAAAGTAAAATACTTTAAAATCTTAACTTCAGTTATAGGTTCCATGGAACAGCAATAATTATAATAAATTGGAGCACCTTTATTTGATTTCTGTTTACCTCAAGTCACTTTTCACATCCATACAAGTGCATATGGTCAAAAAGCTGCAATTCTAAAATAAGCCAGGGAGTACTTAGAAATGCTGTGATTATTTCCCTTCCTAGGAAGAATTTTAGCAATCCTAGGAATTTTTGCTGTTGTTGGCTACAATGTGTCTCCTTGGCCTTTCAACATCACAAAAGCAAATAAAAGAGGGATATTGTGAGTTTTTGCAACTCAACAGCCCTCTCATCCTCTCTAACTGAGATTTTCAGCCTAGGAGATCAGGATCAAGGCAGTGAATGTAGCCAAAGGTCTGCTCTGTTTTCTGCAAGGTAATTCAATGACCTTTGAAAGAGGAATCAGCTGAAGAGTCAGGTACAGAGATTAAGGAGGGAAATCTTTGTGTGGTGGATAAAAGTCATTGCTTTGAAATGTTACTAAGTCCAAAAGCAGCCAAAGTACTGCACAGGTCAGAGAACTACTAAATATGAAACTCTCTCTAGAAAATAATTGAGTTCCTTGGTTCTGCTCATGTCTTAATGAAACCAATGTAAAGCTGTAAAACTCCCTCACTGATGGCATAAGATCCAGCAGAACAAACTGAGTGGCAAGAGGATCAGTAAAAGCACAAAGATGCCCTGAAGAAGGAATTTTGAAATGTTAATTCTAACTGATGTATGTATTATGTTAACTTCACATTCTCACCAGGGGAGAAATCCCTGATGGTCAGCAAGTGGACCTTGTTCTGACCATGGAAAGGAAATAACTTCATATTATCATAGAATAGCAAGTTGGAAGGAGAACCCAAGCATCATCTGGTCCAACTTTTTTTCAAAAGCGCAATCTAGACAAGATGACCCAGCACCCTCCCCAAACTGAATATTAAAATTGCCCAATTTACAATAAGCATCAAAAATTAAAAAAAAAAAAAAAAAGAAGAAAAAAGGAAAGGACTTTTTCTCACACAGATTTTGATCTTTTGAAATTTAAAGTTAAATTGATGGTATTTTGCTGCAATTCTGTTCTACAAAACAGTATTACAGAAATAATAATATTGCATATATTTTGTAATATTGTATTTGTAAGCTCACAAGGTTTAGAGATTGAGTCTAAATTTTCTATTTTGCAATTTAAGATTTTCCTTAATGTAAGGGTGTGTCAATATAAAAAAAATTGTTGTGCATTCACATGCAGTCTTGCCACGGTACCATGATGTTTTACATTCTGTAATATTTATTTATTTGGAAGTTTTAACTTGCAGGAGTTTCTAAATTCTAAGTAAATTATATCTAATCTACTTTTAGTGTTGAAGAGGCAAAAAAATATCCAATTTTATTTTATTTATTTTCCCTCAATATTGTTAGGTTTTTTTCCAGAACAGGAAAAAGGTGACATTTTTTTCAGTATCTTAACTTCTGAAAATCTCTAGTTGTGGATATTGTCTAGTATCACCATTTACTTGTGGTTCAGCTCAGATTTAAAGAAAATACAAGTGGAAATGTTTCCCTAAGCTGAAACAGGCCCCAAAGAGATCTGCTAGTTTCACTGCCTGCAAAGAGGAGACCTCTTCTCCTTCCTCTGGGGAAACCCATGCTCAAAAAGTGGATGCTTGTGCTGTGCATGGGGGCTCCTGACTCCTGCGCTTCCAGGGTGGAGCAGCTCCAGGCGGAGCAGCCGGTGCATGCACAGCCAGCCTGTGCTCAGGGCATTCAGCACATCCAGCTGAGTACATGTGCACGAGACAGGGGCACAGCAGAGGTGCTCAGCACCTCCAGACACCTTGTGCATGGGGTGTGCTGTGAATGTCCACACCAGAGCTGTCTGGGGCTTCCAAACATCTGGAAACTCCAGGTAAGTGACATTCCTTTTCCATCTGGAGATCATTTATATACGATATCCATGCTAGCCATCATTCTGTTCCCTTATCTCTTGAATGACTGGCAGGAATGAGGAGGGCAAGAGGAATTATTTATATTCATTATTTTGTTTATATTCTTCATGTTTACAGTACTTTGCATTACTGATGCTCAAGACTTTTGTGGAACAACGAGACAGACATTCCCACGGGAGCAACATGTCCCTGCTTACAAAAAACCAAATTTCTATCTCAAAACTTCACTCCCACAGTGCCCACAAGGCAAGCAGGCACACTTAAGTCTTAACATGAATAAGTCTTAATCTAATTCGGTCTTAACCGAATGTTTTTTGCCTCATCCTCCAGGGTGTGACAGGAGAGCACTAAATGTCCTCAGGCCTTGGAGTGTGGCAGTGGAGGAGGGTTCTGAAGAAGCCCAGGAGCGCTTATGGGTGAGCAGGAGATGCGAGCAGGTTATGTGTTCAGCTCTGCCCGGTTCCACAGCCTGTGGCCGTGCTTTGAGCAGAACGCCAGGCGATGCCGCTGAGTCCCCAGCTGTACCAGAGCAGGGATTGCTAAAGGCTTCCCACAGGCCAGCGCCTCCAGCCCCAGCAAGTGATGCTTTCCAGGGCATTCAGCGGCATTCACAGGAATTCTGGCGGAGCCCGGGGGCCGGGGCGCTGCAGCCGGGCTGCGCTGGCAGCCGTGCGCAGGTATCTACCCCCCTCTAGAGGAACCGGCGCGGAGCATCGCTTCCCAGAGCCCGGCTGGTGGCAGCTGCTGCGGCAGCTCAGCCCCTGCTGGCGCCCGCACCGCTGCTACACCCAATGGCTCAGGTTATATTTCTCGCTGCAGGGCTTGAATGCTCGCATCTCCCGCGTTTCCCATCTGTAGAAACTCCGTGTGCCTGTCCAAAGTGGGTACAAACCCACCACCGGTTCTGTGAGATTGTAAATTACAGACCTCTGCTCAGGTATAAAAAACTGTGGAAGGTAGCAGAGAAATCAGTTTTCTGACTCAGTGTTTGCTGCACAGAAAGAAAAAAAATCCAGCACATATCGTGGTGGATTTAAGTATTCTAAATATTTTGCTTTCTTTGATTTAGTCTAAATCACAGTAATTTCCTGTGTCTCAAAGGAATAACTGTATTTGGGATTTTTGCATGTTAATCACAAGATTGAAAAGTTTTGTTAAGCCCTTAAGAAGGTCAGCACATATATGTATGTATACACACACACACACACACACACACATATATATATATATAGCTCCTATGTCTGACCATCTCTGGGCTCTACCCTTCCAAACAGAACCAGCATCTCACAGAACCATGGACTGGCACAGAAACCCGCAGGAATCACAATTATTACGCACAGACACATCAGATTTACCAGTATACATGTGGAAATCTGTTGCATGACTTTTGCAAACCCATCTGGCTCACCTGAAGCTGGTGGCCTGGAAAACATCACCAGGCACAAGAAACTGTACGTGTTACTGTACCATCCCTTAAACATGTAATTATGTAATGCAAAAATCACACTATCAAAACTGATATGGCAAAAAGACACCATGGTCTTGAATTTAAGGTTTTGGTGTTTTATTTTGTCAGAAGGTTCTGCTGATGCAATCCTTAAGCCCTTGAAAGTCAAGGTGAGCTTTGCTTTACGTCCAGAGCAGGAGAAGAAGTAAGCAAGCACAGTTATGATGTTAAGACATGAAATTATTTTGGTGGACACAGACAGGGATGTTCTGACTAGAAGGACAGAAAGGCTTTAAAAGAAGATGTATGGTCTGCAAATTTGATTCTGAAAGTACAAATATGCAATTATAAAGTACAAGGGTACACTTCATTTGAAAATATTCTGGTGCAAGTTTTCAGTTACATCATACACCTTACCTGATGATGCAGGAAATCTTTATGGATGTGTAATCAAAATGTGTAGGTCTGTGAGCATGGGTCAGAGGGCTTTACCCTCATGAGGGTCAGGAAGTTTGAAATGAACTGGGATAAGATAATAAACTTCCAGCATGTGTCCCATCTTTCAGTTCTTTTGTCTTGCAAGGCTACAGAATTAGAGAGTAGTTGGTGTTGGAAGGCACATCTGGGGATCATCTAATCCAAACACAGGCCAATCCCACCCCTCAAAGCAGGGTCAGCTACTCAGGGCAGTCAGTGTCTGTCTGGGATTGAATGTCTCCATTAAAAAGAAACAACATTCTCTGCAGGCAACTTGTTCCCATTTTTTACTATACTCAGAGTGATTTCTTTTTCCTTATGCTTAAATGGAATTTCCTGTTGCAGTGTAAAAATGAAGCAGAGGATGCTGATGTTGCTTTTACCTCTATATTTTTGAGACAAAATGCTGCAAGGAAAAAGGTGTATCCAGAGAAAGAGGAGGATCTGATGTATCCCATGTCAATCTCTTCTGTGCTAACACTGTATATGTTAGTTAGGACTTCGCTGTATGTGTGAGTAAGAGTCCTTTGTGCTGCTGTTTCTGTACAAGTTATCTGTAAAAGCTCATGTATGGGTCTGTAAAGTCCTTCTTATATAGTAAAATATGGCCATTATAAATACAAGACATCACATCAGGCAAAAGAGCTTTTCTGAGGGAGGTTCATTTTGATGCTTTGCTTCTGACTGGGATTTGATTCCTTGTTAATCTGTGGTTTTAAACACAGAGAATCTTATTGTGGTTATTGATTATCATTATTATCAATGCTCTGCAGAAGAGCCTCACTAGGTGAGCACTTTTGGGTTACTCCTTCCAAATTCCTGGTCTAAGATTTCCTAGCGGTCCAGGAAGAGCTGCTTTTGGCTCTGAATCACACTTTTTGTGGGAAAAATGTGAACACTGGCACAAACCCCAGAGAAAAGAGGAAAACACTTCGTTAGGCTTGGTGAGTTCTCTGGGATTACACATTCTGGCAAATGCTGTGCATCTTCCTAGCAAACTTCTGTGCTTTGGATTCAGAAAACCTCAGAACCCTGGGGTAACAAGAGTGACTGCTCTATCACCTATTAGAAGGAAATTCTCTGTTTGCTGCTCAAGGCTGAGCCACATCTGTAACATTTGTCTCATACGCACCATTCAGCTAGACTCAGAGCCAAATAATTCAATGACTTTGTCAACATCTATTACTCAAGTGATGGAAGAAGAAACAAATTTGTTTTGCTAGGTCAATCTGAAGGAATATTTCTATGCCTCATTAGTAGTGCATTTCTTCTGTAATGGAGAATAGTTTGAATCTTTTCCTAGAACATTTTTCCAGAGAAGAGATTAAACTTGGTACAAGTTCAGGGTCTGATTGGGGGTATGGAATGTCTGATTTGCCACAAAATTTGATTTTATATGCAGATGCTGTAGGGAGCCTGTCTCCATAAAGAGAAGGAGAAGAAAAAATATTTTCTGCAAGTTACTTCAGAAAACATGTTACAAATACACCTGCAAGCCTTCATTAATATGAATGACATAGGAAAACATTCACACTTATACATATACTCACCATTAAGACTTTCACAAAAAAAGCTCGAGTGCTTGGTTCCAAAAGGAAAAACAAGAACTTTAATTGATTATGACTTGTGGTGCTAGTCTAGCCAAAGGCAAAATTGTAGTTGGGCAGGAAACAGATTGCACAAAACCACACTTTTTCCAAGCTGATCACATGTTCCAAGCAGGAAATTCACGTGGCTTTTGATAAAACTGTTATGATTTCTAGGATCTACAAAAAGCAGTTATATCCTGCTTATGCAGCGTGCTCTCCATCACCAATTTCTTCCTTGTAGTCTCTTTCATGAATCATGTTCCACAAAAAGCTAAATAAATTTATATGTGTGTCCATATTAAAAAAAAACCAAACCAAAAAATAAAAAAACCGAAAAAACCCACCAAAACAATAGAAACAAGACAAACTTTGCGAAAAAAGAAAAAAAAAAGGAATTAGAAAGGAAATTATTTTGTCTTATAATATAAAACTGGAAGTTACTTTAAAAAGGTCAGATAGTACTAAATAGGAAAAGAAATATTTCTTACCAAATAAATTTAATTTGAGTTTCTATCTAGATGAAACATGATTTGAAAAACCAATGTTCTGTTGCTATGGACCTGCCTTGTATTGTGGGCAGTCCTGCACTTACAGGAAGGCAACTCTGGCTTTTTCTCTTATACCATTTCTGTGGAGCTCTGACCCCACTAGATTGTAGGTATAAATAACATTTTACAACTGTGTGAGTACAGATGACATTCCCTGAAGCCAGTGGAAGCAAACTTGAACTTGCAGCACAGTTTAGAACTTCAAAGCAAAGTTCTTCTTGGTGTCCTTTTATGGTGGAATAGATCCTTGCTGTAATTCCCTTTGCTCTCTAGGACTGAGTCCATCACAGATGATGTGCCTGTAACTTCAAACCCAGTAAAATGCAGCTTAGACCTGCCTCCAACCATGTCTAACACATCTGCCTGGCTGAAAAGGAGAACAGAGTAGCAGGAACATAGCATCTTTATTTTATGTGGTACATTCCTAGAGTGCATGGAGACGAAAGAGTATCTGTGCAGAGACACAAGAGTTTAATGAGTTTCAGAAAGCAGGTGAATTTATTTTAGGTGTATTAACACTGTTTTGTGAATAAAGCAGTTAGAAAGGCCAATGCAAACATTGTGTGATGTTTCATAAATCTAGCTTGTAATTGTTAACACATGAAGCACACTTATTTTACTGCAACTAGAATTGCACAGTAAAAACTTGATTCATGAAGGCATTATGCAATAATTAAGTGGGGTTTCTGTGAACTTAACCAATAAAAAAGTGCAGAAAGGACATGTCTGGAAGTTTCACTGGCCACTAGAAGTTCAGAAGCTGGCAAAACCCAGGTGTCCTTGAAGTATCAGCCAGTTCCTGCTTGCAGCAGGGAACTGTTTTAGTGTTAGAAGCGCTTCTGAAGAGGTGTTTTCAACATAACCTTGCACAGTGCTTCATGTAGTTATGGTGCTTCAGGCAAGTTAGGGAAAATATTTTAAGCATCAAGTTTGCCCTAAAATATTAATATGACAAAGGAAATCTGTGGCATGAGCCCTTTTTGATCCCTTTCTGTATATTTAAATATATTGTCTTCATCAAAAAGTTTCTCTTGGTATGTTGGACAAATATCATACACAGGTGTAGGAAGCACTGAAATGTGACAGGGTTAAGAGTGTCTGCATTGCCCCGAGCTTGGATATTTTTTCCCCAAGAAATAACTAACCCAACATTGCTAGTTCTGTAACACTCAAGCCACTTAACCAAAGAGCAAATTATAGCTCTTATCTAAAAAAAAGCCCTTAAAATCATTTTATCTGTGGGTGAGGGGCAGGTGTGATATCTTATACCACCTGACTCTTCTCTAGATCTGTACAGTAAAGTATGTCCCATTATAATTCAATTAGTGAATTAAGTCCTGATCATAATTGCAGGTGTCCCTTCCCTAAGGCAGAGAAGAAGGATGGAAGAATTTCTGTCTCTTTGTTCACTTCTGAAGCCCTGTACATATCCATGAGAGTTCTTGAACACCTAACACACCATCCCTTGCATCTGGAGTGTGCTAAGAGCACTCATGCACTCAGCTAGAGCAGCCCAGCTGAGGGGATGTCACTTGTTGCTCAGTACTTTAATCTGTCCAAGCCCTATATCCTAGACTGGTCATAAATCTGTCTTACAGCCTATCCTGCTTTGAAGAGACTGAAAAAAAAGGAAGCAAAAGCCTCTTTGTCCTGACAGTCACAGATGCACAGGATAGAGATCACATTCTGGATGTGAAATATGTTGAGCTCAACTTGTACCAGTTCTCCACAGCCCTGCACATGCCAGGCTCATCATGCCGTAATGTCTCCCTGGCTCTGGACTGTGCTGCACAGTAAAGGTCAGAGGATGAGGGGGCTGCAGGGCTGAGCCCCATGGCCAGAGGAGTGGGACCAGCTGTTGAGGAATGAAAGAAGTGAAAGCCATCTGAATGTCTCCAGAGAGGCAACAGAAATCCAGACCACTGAGTTTCTTGGTCCTTTTGTGAAACTGCTCTGAATGCACTATTGCTCTGATTCATTCTTTTGCTAACTGTATGGGATTTGTCAGGACACCACATCACACGCTGTGGGTCTGATCCTGGTCTGGTTATTCTGGGCATAATCTCAGCTCTTGTCTGATTGTTGGTTAGGAAATGGATATTAGCGCTATAATTGCTGAGCAAAACTTGCTGTAGTGTCTCACATCCATTGCCCCTAGAGGAATTGGTGCAGCTAGTTAAAAAAGAGTGTTTTCCAGTATATTGGAGGCATTAACACATATAAGGATGGCAGTGGTTTATGAAAAATTGTCCCAGATTGTCTCAGATTAACATTGACATTATCTGTGTGGAGCAGAATTTACCAAAGGCTAAAAGTGTGTGAGTGCATTTCTGCCCATGTGAGTGCAGCAGCCCAGAGCCCTGGCCTTCACAGCACCCTGCTCCATCCCTCACAGCTGGTACCTGGCCCTGAAGGTGCCCCTTTCCCTACACATCCACACTTCTCTTGCTGGGCATGTGAGGAGCAGCTGAAATCTTTCCTGTAAGGAAGCAGTTCCCATGTAAATCTCATGGGATTCCCAGAACAAACATCCTTTCACCAGTCTTCCCTGGCATCCCTGGCCCCTTTCAGGCATGAGGCAGCATTACTGTTCCTAGGGCTGCCATTCTCAGGGACTCCTCATTGATGTTACACCTCTTTTAAATACTTCTCAAAACTAAATCACTTTGATGGTTTGGGAGCTATTGTTCATCTCACTCATAAGTTATACCTTTTGAAGCAAATTTGAAACATTATCTAAATTTTATTAGGCTCTTTTCCTGTGACCTGTGATGCTTTCTCACAGCTTATATTTCAGTGTAATTTTTTCTGTTGATTGCTGGTGTCAGAGACAGAGAGATGTCTCCACAGAGAGAAATGCAGGGTGCCCATTTCCCTTGCTACTGCTGGTTTTGGGAAAAAGGGGTTGCAAGATTTGCCCTGCACTTCCCACCATCCCAAACAGCAGACAAGGCCAACCACAATTGTCTCTATCTCAGCCTTAAAATCTTTCTTGGACAAAGAATTTATAATCTTTCTGGGTAATTACTTCCAGTACTGGGCTACTCTCCTAAGAAAGAATTTTCTTTTAAAATATGATCTGAACAAGAGACGTATTTTTTTCTTCAACTGAATAATTGAAAATACTTTCAGAAAATGTGCACTTAGCATGTTATGTCTGTAACATCTTTCAAGTTTTGCTTTTTTGTGTGTGTGTTTTTTCCCCCCAGAGTAGTCTTAGAAGTTCATTCCACACAATTCCTAGTGAGTACATGAGAATGGGTACTAAATAATAATATGTGCTAAGTCAGATTTAGAATAATCACAGAATCATTTATGTTGGAAATTAGCTTTAAGATCATCAATTCCAGCCTTTGACCCAACTCTACCTTGTCAACTTAGACCATAGCACCAAGTGCCAGCTAAAGTCACTACCTGAACACCTCCATGGATGGTGATTGTGACTCTTGAACACCTCCCTTGGATGGGAAGCCCTTGGGAATGCCCTTAACAAACCCTTCTGTGAAGAAATTCTGAAGCTTCAAGCTATTGTCCTCTCACTCTGTCATCATTGCCTGAGAGAAGAGACAGACCCTCACCTGGCTACAGCCTCCTTTCAGGTACCTGTAGAGAGCAATAAGGTCTCAACCCCTGAGCCTCCTTTTGGCCAGACTAAATGCCAGCTCCCTCAGCCACTTCTCACATGACTTATTCTCCAGGCCCTTCACCATGTCCATTGTCCTTCTCTGGATGCACAGCAGGACCTCAGTGTCTTTCTTGCAGTGAGGGGCTCTGAACTGGACACAGGGATTGAGGTGTGGCCTCAGCAGTGCCAAGTACAGAGGGATAATCACTGCCCTTGTCCTGTTGGTCACATTAGTTTTGTTACAAAAATCGTAAAAAAATCAGTTCAACTCTCTAACCTCACCTGTTTGTCACACTCTCCCCTCTTCATTCCCTTCTTCCTGTGAATGTAGCTGAGGCATCCCCTTTGGTCCTTTCTATGCTCTCACTTCAGCTGGTATTGTGTAAAATCCCCGGAGCTACTGCATCTGAAACTGCTTTCCAGTACTCCTCTGCTTCAACTTAATTCAACCTTTTCTGTGAGTAAATATCTTCTCAGTTGTCATCACTTTCTAATTTCTGTTTTCTTCTGCATTTACTTATTGCTAAACTAACAGTGCCTGATAGCTCTGCAAAAGCATTTTGGGATGCAGTATGTAGGAAAGCTGTGATCCCACACACAATGATGCCTTTGGGCTGATATGTTCTTGAAATTTCTGTCCTCAGTTCATAAATATTGGAGAAGTCAGGTATAACTATTCCATTTCTAATGGAGGGCCACCTGCCATGTGAACTAGTCATAGAAATTTATTGGAGGTGATTTTCATGCTTTTTCAGTTAGATGGAGGTAACATGAACCCATTTGGAGATTCTCTTGTGAAGTGCCCAGTGTAGCACATATTTTCCCTTCATTATATACAAGTAGCTCTTAGTGATGCTGATGGAAATTACAGGTGTGTGCATTTAGAGGAGGATATAGATCTATACCATGCAAATTACTTCAGAAAACAAACTGGGTTTATGGACATGGACTGTGCAGAACTGAGCAGAAGTATATTTCAATCAATGTTCCCTGCATACCACGTAGTAAAGGGAAGAGGAGGCTGGGGAGTGAGGGAAAGCAGAGATCTGGATTTCAGAGCTGCTTTTAATAACAACCATGGAGGATAAAAACTACAGAGTTTTGACTAGCTTCAAAATCACTTTTCACCTCTGGTTTTGAAATCTCCAGCCCAATTATTTGTTTACTTGATAGTGCTAAAGTCTTATTCTCTGTCATTATTGGCTTGCTAGTAAAGAGCCAAAAACCCCAGCAGTCCAAAGGTAACCACACAACTAAATCACTTCCAGATGATAAGTCACAGTCTGATGGTGAAAGCAGACTTTACAGTTTCAGTGTGCCAGGTAATATATGGCAGTCCCCCAGTTGCTATTAGCTTTTTGTAACAGCATATACACATACTGTTGGGTTTGGGTTTGGGTTTTTTTTTTGAGCTAGATTAAGGTTGGCTAATACCACATACATGAAATATTTAGCTTGATTTCAATGACAAAATCTAAAATCTAAAAGACAATTCTAAGGTGTCCATTATCCTTAATCCCATTTACACGTAAGTCATATTACTAATTTTTATTGTGATATTAGTGGTGCAGCGTTTTGGATGACCATCCTTAGCAGTCTGTATATGCTCTCTCCACATGCATTTTTGTGATGTCACCTTTACATACTTGCCTTTCCCACAGGATCCCTAGCTCATTCACTGCTCAGGATGGGTGTCATTCATTTATGGAAAGGCTATTAACTATTTTGCTTCCTCCACATGTTTAACATGTGCCTAATCCCTATTAACTACTGACCAGTTGGTCTTAAGAAAGAGTTTTAATCTAATTTGTTTCCCTCGTTTTTGATGACTGTAGTCTCTAAGCAGTTCTCAAATGTGTATTTATTTTCAGATCACCCCAATTATTATCCTCATTTTACAGCTGGAAAATTGAAGAACAGGGAAGTGCAGTGATTTTTGTGCTCAGTTTAAGACTCCTAATTTGTTGAGGTACTTACCATTATGTAATTCTTTAAGATATTCAGAGCAGAGCTCCCACTGAGTCCTGCTGCAGCTGTGAGTGCTCAGCTCTTTTCCAAACCAGACCCTGGAGTCTCAAGTTAGGTATCCATACAACTGGGAACATGCAATTAGTGACCATAGTGCAAAATCTGACGTCAGAACTTACTGATGTTGTACAGGAGATATGTGGCACAAGCAGGCAGGGATTCATCCCCATCTACAGACCAATATTCAATAACTTAAAGGAAAATGGCGTTCATTGTTTTCCTTGATCCCTGAACTTCACTCAAAACACACCATTCCCTCTGAAACAAATGATTAAGGGACTGAGAATCTCTCTTTACACAGTCCTGACTTATCTTGACCAGCCTGAATAAAGCTGCCACATCCTCTGTGGGAAAAGAGTATGGCTTCCTCTATTGCCAGTGCATTGGTGTGAAAGGGGAAAAAAAGCCCAGATAACTTCAGCTCTGGCACTTGCTAGCTTTGCATATTTGCTTTGGCAGCTCACAGACTTCTCTTAAGAGAGTGTTTGTAGGTAATTTCCTAGGTTCTTAATGAAGCAAAGTGGAAAAACAAAACTCCTATTATGTGGCATCATATTAACACCTCTCTGCCTCATGCTATTGAGGTTAACTCTTACCTCCTCCATATGGACTTCTGCCCTCTGAGTTAACAGGGTAATTTGTAGTAATAATGAGCTGCCAGCTTCTCTGTGGAACAAAGGACACCTTTCCTAGGGGCTGAGACCAGAGCAGCATCATGACCCAGAGTCCTCATAATCCATTTTCTGCCCTGCAATGTCCAGTGAATGGGTTATAGTGTCTAAAAAACTTTTCCTCCTCTAGCTCTGTCTTACTCCCCTCCAACCATCTGTGTCCCATTCCTGTTCCTTCCTCATATTTGGCTACTCGGTTCAGCCACTGCTGTTCCTGTCTCCCAGCCAGTCTCAATTGCCAATTCTTTCTTTCTGTCAGCCTCTTAACTGAAGGTGCTGGTTTCTCCCATATGGATTTTAAGTCCCAATCCCCCTGGGTGTCCACACCCATCTTTCCTGAATTCTGCTTCTTAGCTCCAGGTTTCTGACCATGTGTGAACTTTCAAAACCTTACCCCTGTTTCTTTGTCCCTTTTGATACCTGATCTGTATTTCTCTCTCATCATCCTCTTCTACTTTAGTCCTCCTGCAGCCACAGAGCCCCCCAAGAAGTGCTGAAGTAAATTACCTTCCACTGGGACAAAACCACCTGTCATCATCTAGCATGTCTCCCCTCCTTACCGCAGTTTTTTTTTTTTTAATTACATCCCTTCAGGATGTCCACTTACACTTTTACTATGAATAATTGAGACATTTTTCATCCTTATAGCTATGCTGCTCTTTCTGGAAGCAGTCTATCAGATTAATTTGACTCAGCCCTATAGAAGCCAGCAATCAGTTTTTCAGGGAACATAATTTTCTCTGGCTGAATAAATGCCTATGTATGTGGTGTTGACACTGATGCTGTGATTCAGTCTTGTGTAGCTTTTCACCAGGATTTCAGCAGGGGTCTGCAGTAGAGGCCTGAGAGGAGGAGTCACTGCCTGGATTTCTTTTTGAGCTCTGAAGAATGCAAAGCTCTGCTAAGCCAGGCACTGATGAAAATAAATAGAAATAAAGGTATGGGGAGAAATTACATGCTGCTCTTTATGGGGTGCATCTTTCAAAAGTAATGTGTTAATGTTTGGATACAGCAAAAAACTTTTATCTTCAACACAAGAGGTAAGTAAATATGTATATTTGATATATTTATGTATATATCTGTACAAAGACACTGATACAGAAATAGATAGAGCCCTTACTATGGGTCTTATGGTTCATCATCTCCGTGCTTTAAAGTTTAGACCATCAACCCTTGAAATCAGGGGAAGATTTGCACTTAACTGGGGAACACCTTGGTCACACCTACATTTCAGTCTTGGGTTTGGTCTGTACTGAGAAAGGGACAGGGTGAAGTACTGGACATGAGTAAAATTTTATCTTGCCTGTGTAGTTTTCCTATCACAAGCACAGGGAAAGCATGGTGGTGTAATAATCCTCTGCTTTAAAATGGTAACTTGTGTGTGTGGCTCCTACCCTTCTCATGCATGTACATTCATAAATAAAGTCAAATATTAAAAAAAAAAAGCTGACTAGTAACAAGGTAATTAGTCAACCAAATGTTCCAGAACTGTCATAAGGAGAAAGAAATGGTGATCTCAAGTTACTTCAGCTCACCATCAAGATCAGCTCGGAGTGTGAGTACAAAGCTAAACTATTGCATATGCTGCACATATGAAAATGGAGATGGAAAGTGATGAGCTCTTTATATGCCCCTTTCCAAATAAATTTGGAGAAGAGCTTAGGTGGTTAAGCAGGTCCCAAATGGTTTCTGCTGCTGAAATAGTCTATTGATGCTTTATTTTTCCCTTTAGATTTTCCACTACATTAAATATTTTAAACTACCAAATATTTCTTTCTAAAGGGAAATGGAATGAAAAGACGTCTTACATGATTTATTACAAATTCAGAGGGAAATACTCCCCTTGTAAATAGCTCTACAAAAAATAGCATCATCAGTTTAAATGTTGACATGCTTAATATTAAAGGGTCATACTGTACTGACGGTCTTTAGGAGAACTTCCCATCCAAAGGAATTTATTTCAGTGAAAATTGATTGAAGTAGGGCTTCTGCTTTCTGGTAGTTGATCTCTCTCTGATCCTAATTTTGTGATCTCCAGTGCAACTTGCACCCAAATCTTATTTTTTGTGGATCAAATTATTTCCCTCCCTGTTTCATCCTGCAGGCTCCCATGCCACAGCCACCCTCACCCTGAAGGCACCTGGGCTGAACCTCACCAAGTGTGTGCTGATGTCTGGGGACACAAGGGTGCCACAGCACACAGGGGTTGGCATCGGAAGTCGGAGCCCTGGCAGGACTTTAAGAGGTGCTTACCTTGTCCTCAGCACACACTATTCCTGCTCAGGCGTTGTAATAGTGATTGCAAACGAGCTCAGAGTCAGACCAAATCATCTTATCAGTCGCCTACAGCACAGACTTCCAAAAGGTTCCTTCCAAAGGTTTGCCCTCACAGCCCAGTTTCCCTTTGGCAGCTCACACAGGCAGTGAATGCCAGCTCTTCCAGAGGTGACTGTGATTTCTGGCCGCCTCCACACCCAGGCCCATCCAGAGCCTCCCCAAAGAGGCAGAGCAATGTGCATTCTCCAAGTGGCAGGGTGTTCAATATTTAACACATCAAAACCTATAGAGCAGCTCTTATCATAAGCACAAGCTGGATTTCTACTTGAAAAAATCCTCCCCACTATTTTGAATTTTATATTCTATTTATATATTTGTGATTTTAAGGTTCGTGTGTATTTAGGGATTTTTTTTTTTTTTTACCATTAAACTCAGTGTTCTGGAAAAGAACCCAACTTAATTTGGAGAAAATACTCGGCCTGTTTTCTGTCTTTCTGTTATTATTCAATATGAAAAGGATATTGTAAGTGCATATTCCGCTGAATGTGCGGTTTGGCAGCTAGCGGCTGTTCAGCTGCCCTGCTTCTGCCTCAGAGTTTATTCAGGTCATAAACGAGACATATAAGCATTTGAGTTAAGATTTATAGTTACATTAACTGTATCAGAAGCTTTTTGTACTTAATATAAAACACACTGCAGGAGCTCAACATTGCTTTATTCCACAATACACTCAATATTAGACATGTTACCTGCTGTAATTACTGACATTAATAGCCTCAGGAATAATGGAAAGTGAATTAAACACCAGTGTGGTAGATGTAAATGGGACTTTATAGTACATGTCGTTTGGAAATATTGTATGAGTCATTAAATTTGTACTTAATATTTCTTCATTTAGTAATTAAGCAATATCCCAGCAAAACAATGTCCCCACTTTAACACATAGCTCAGATTTTGCTATAAAATCAGAAAGTAGTTGCCAAGGATTTAATTTAAATCCTATGAAAGATTCAACCCAGTCCTGACACGGCAAAATTGAACCTCTTGCAGACAATTTTTAGGAGAAAGCGGGGACCAGGATTTGTACAGCCCCCTCTAACACCTTGGAGTGACTCATGCAAGGCTTTAACCAACATTGCATAGCATAATTTTCTTCTGGAAAGGAGGCTGAAGTCACCAGCAGCTCAGGCAGGAAATCTAATGTGTATGTCTTCAAGCCACCAAATATTTGCTGATTTGGACATTTTATTTTTACCCAAACTTCCTCAAATTTTAATTTTATAAGTAATCTACTCTAGAAACTCCCACTTCCTTCATTGCTTGTTCATTTGCAAATAGATGTCCATTCCAAGCCTTTGCACAGAAGCCACCCACTGCTGCTTCACAAAAGTCTTGAAAGACTGGGGAAGTACACGACTGGGGTTTCTTAAGCCAACAATATCTCCAGAATGAAGATGCTGTCTGAAATGTTTAAGATGATGAATATGATTGTAGCGCATACTTTTCTCTACAGTCTTCTACATCTGTGTATTGATTAAGCTAACATCCATGTGCACACAGTAAACATACTAACATTCAGATAATCCTTTTTTAGCTTGATGCTAATAATATGTTAAGGCGAACAAAAAAGAAAATAAAACCCATATTTACCTATAACCCTCGTCTATTTTGAGATCCCAAGGCTTTTATGTTAATAATAAAAACACCAATAAATCCTCATCTCTTTGCTTTTTAAGCCCGACAGATAGTCTTTGAAGCACTATTGCATTTATTTCTTCCAACCAGATGTGCAATTTATGTTTTATTTGAAAGCAAACCTTAGCATTATAGAAGACACTTGTGCTAAAGTAATAACACAAATATATTTTCCATCACTGGGTAAAACCTTCTCAGGAAAGTCTCCAGACCTCCTGCCATTTTCCATTGCCTTGCTGATATTCTTGGAACAGCTTGTATGATACTGTTAAGTCACATCATTCATTTCACAGAGATCTCAATGGAGTCTGTCTGAAAACAGAAATAATACCGTAGATTTAAGCAGGAAGACATCTAAGCCCCTGCATTTGCAAGGAACACACTGTAAGGAGAATGTTTAAATGCTAGTTTTGAAAAAAACCTGCAATTTATTTCCTAAAAAAATACTCCAACAATCACGTGTGTGACTTTTTCTAATTTTGCAAGAAAATTAATGCCTTTGTGTACACTGGAAATATACAAATGGGATATATATTTTTTGTTTTCTTACATCTTTATGTAGTGTGGACCCCCTCATACAGTACAGAAATGAAAAGTAAACTCTTGAGGGATTTTGAACAGTTCACCTGTGGTTCCTATAACAGAAAAAATGCAGAACAACACTGGTGGGTAACTCACTGGCCCTTCCAGGTCTCTTATGGCTGGTGAAGGTGACCCAGCAAGGGCTCCTGATGCTGATGTCTATTGGTCCTTCCCAGGGTCAGCTACTCATGCAGTTCCAGCTCACACTAGTAAATATCCCTTAACTGTCACTGGGAATCACTCCAAGAGCAGTTTCCCTCCCCTCTCTGAACAGCGTAGCAGATGCCTTGAGGCTCTCAGACACTGGAAGCCGTGTGAGAGATACTGACAGCTGTGCTTCCTGCATGTGCTGCTGCCACCCATCTGCCACCAGCCTTCAGGGTTTACTGGCTGGGAAAAGTGATTAGCATTGCCTGAGGAAAAAATTCTAATCAGAAGTGGGAAGGAGTTACAGACCTTTACCCCTGCACCTAGAAGTAGACATGCAGTATTACTTACCTCAGAGGGACACAGCAGTCCAAGAGGTAAAGCAGGAGGCTGAGCTGCGGCTGTCTTCTCTAGGGATGTGCCCATGTGGACTTTTGGGCTTCCTGAAGGAACATGGTGGTAACAGTAAGGTAAATGCCCTTCCAAAGGCAGTCCCCCTCATTATTCATTCTTTATTTCCCCAATGTTTTCTAACCTGGAGTAGGGTTAGTCCATACCATTTTCAGTATCTTAAATTTACTTTCCCTAGGGATGAACTGTGGAACTCAAGTGTCACCCTCCCACTCTTGATCCCCATAATGTTATTATTGATAATTGTTTCTACTGCAGGTGAATCATTAGGTAGGATCATGCCCAGTTGCACTCACAGTTGTACTAAATATAGAGGAAGATATAGAAACATTTCACAAAATACTACAGTCCTACTAAAGTATGTATATGATGTGGTAATTAGAGTTACTGTCCTCTTGGTGGCAGAAGGAAGTCTATAAAAAGAACATACTGAGACACCAAAGGATCACAGTAATTTGTGTGAATTTTACCTTCTGATCTATTTGAAAAGTATTTATTACAAAGACAAATGGCAGTAGCAGAAATACTGCCCTGGGAGCAGTTCGGATGTACACGAATTGCAAACAGCTCTGCACGTTCATTACACATCGTATGGCTCCTCCTAGTGAAACCCTGCAGAAACAGTTGTGGGCTGATTTTCCTCCCTTCCAAAATTTCCACCACATCCTGAACTGCAGTTACTAAGGGATAGAGCAGCAGGGGGGTGCTGGGACATTGTGGGAGGGGGTAAGGGAGTAGTATTGATCATTTGCAATTTTACTTCATAAAGAAAATTCTGCCTTCAGATGCCTGCGTTGGCTGCTGCTGGCTTCTGTGGTTTCTTTGCATGTATGTGTTTGCCAGCTATCCACTGGACTTTCATAAATCAAATAACTGTCTCAAGGAACTTCAGAGTGAAAACATAAGCTGTGAGAGGTTGAGCCTACAAGACAGTTTTCATCTGTTATACAGTATAAATCCTCTTTCATACTTTTTGGTAGCTCCTACCCTCTCTGGAACACACAGCAGGTGAATCGTAAGGCAAAGCTTGGCCCTACAGCTTCTAAAATATTGCACTTTGCATTCATACAGAGAAAAGAAATCTTTTACCTGAGTTACTTAATTATTTATAATTTTATTTGGATATTTCATTTGGGTAGTAAATATAATTTTTGCAGTTCTACCAGTTTTACTGTAATGATAACTTCATGCTTTAGTCATAAATATATGTCAACAGCAAAAATAGAAAATAAGGTCATAGTGAGACAAGAATCTTCAATGTCAATTATGTTAAAATGCAAGGAAACAAGCAAAGGATTTGCTAGAAATATTAAGAATTTGATTCATACCTTAAAATTTCTGAAACTTTTTGTCTGGAAAATTTTCAAATCTTGAGTTAATTACAGGAGATGAAAAAAGTTTCACCTCTGAAAGGAGGTGATTAATATAAGCTTTAAAATGTTCCCCCAAAGCCTGTAGGAGGCATTTTCCTACAATGTATTTGTAGGGGAAAAAAATCATCCTCCAAGGCACATCCTTAATAAGCTTCCTCATGGTTTGCTCAGTCCTCTTTTATGTGCTATGCTTGGTTCCATCAGGTACTTGGGGGCATGGAAAAGGAGATATTTGGGATGGAAAGGCGATGCAATTTAGAAGAAAATGGGCAGAATTCCTTACACACAGGATACTGTTAATAGCAAAATTTACTCCTGTCCTGAAGCTGGGAGAAGCCTCTGTGACTAGCTCTCTCCTGTATCCTAAATCTGACAGCATGTCTTTCCACAGCTAGTAAGCTGGAAGCTGCAAAAAATCAAACATGCTGCATGCACAATGCTCACACAGTAAAAACCTAAAGCTAAGGTCACTCCCACTGGGAGGGAATACTTGGCAGGGGCACAGAGATCAGGACTACACCAATTATCTATTAATGTTTCAGGAACAGATCCTGAAATAATTGATAAATTAAAACCTGGGCTAGAGTTGACCCTGAGGACTTCCCTGCATCCTTGTGCGACTTTGAGTCTCATCATTTCTATGTCACTGTATTACCTGTGATGGATGCAAAGCTCCAATTGCTGAACAGTTGTTCTTCCCTTACAAATAGGTATAAATCTGTTATAGAAATCCTACTGGTTATTTCTCGACTTTCTTGAAATGACTCTCTAAACACAGCTGCCTCACAGTCATGGTAAACATTCTTCACAAAGGCCAGTTTGCTCTACAGGCCCCAAGGAATGTGACAGCTTGATACCTGGATAAGCCTGGGCTCAGTTTCTGTTTCTACAGAAAGCTGGAGTCTCCAGTGGATGTTGGTAAACAAACCCTGGAGCCATTACTTGATAGGGATCGTGAGTTGTTACTCAGCACCTTGCAATATGGAGTTGGATGTGACCTAAATGAAAGAGAATAAAAAATCAGAAAAGTATTTCAGAAATGCTTGAGATGAGTCATTGCACACAGAGCAAGCTGGTACTGAGGTGCTGTGCCCAGTTTTTCAGCTGTTAACCCACAGCCTGACTTGATCACCACGCACCAGGCAGAAGTACTCACACAAGTATTGTAGCTGCTGGTAGGCACAAAACCTCTTCCTCAATGTCCATACATGTCCAAATTTAAGTGCAGGAACAAAAGGAAGGGTAATAGCAGGGAGAGTGGGAGAGATTGTAATCCACTCCTGTAATCAAGTATAGGGACTTGTCTAGAAGACATTTTAATCTTTGGTCTCTGAAAGCAGAGACTAGGTAGATTCATGTCAGAAGCAGCATGCACAAAAGTCAATACTGATATCCATTAGATACATATATTTAAAAGTGTTTAGTTCTCCATTGCATTGAAGGGTTTATGTCTTCCCAGGAGTTCAATACTAGCATGGATATTTTATAGCTCAAGGTCTTAAAGCAAACATCACCTGGTAAAACTCAAACTGGTGAGGAGCCAGATCTCTCTGAACTTGCTGCTGCTTTCTGGGAGTTTCTGTTTGTTATTGTGGTGGGAAGGCCATTAGGGAGGGTTGGAAAGGATGCAGGCAAAAAGCTATTGTTGCTGTTGTAGGACCAATTCCATCTCTCTGACTAAGACTGAGTGAAATCCACTGATTAATAAGATACTACATGCTCTGGTACATGATGGTAGAAATAAGCCCAGAAAAAACATACCTGGAAACCTGGGTTTCACTGTGCTAGTGTTAGGCACCATGCATGAAATGCCAGGCATTCTACACTCACTTGGCAGTGCAGGGAAGGCAGCCTTCTGCCCACAGCTGGGCACAGCAGATCACCTTGGTGGCTTTAACACACTAGCTTGTCTGAGAGGACTTCTTCTTTCCATGCACTGTGATCAACTCGAAGGGATTGTTGCCCCAGGAATCAGTGGAAAGGTTTTCAGGCTTGCATCTTTGCAGTGAGACAAATATGATCTGAAGAAAGATGAGAAAAAACCAGAGATTTCTTATGTGGTTCACAAGGTCACTCACTGGGTCTCAGGAAGGATTACAGCACTTCCACAGTATTGAGTGCTGGTAAAGTAAAAATGGGTTTCAAGGACAGAGACTACTAGCAGAGAAACCCTTGTTTGGTTTGATCTCATTCAAGTGCAATACTGATACTAGAGAAAGAGGGAAATTGGAAAAATCTAAACTATAATTCTGTGACTGGCAGAGGGAAGAATAAAAAAAAGAGAAACCTGCGGTCAGCGAGAGCAAACCTGTTCCTTGGGAGTGTATCAATCTTGTTTCCTTGTGTTACAGCAAATAAGGGAATCATCACCACCACTATCAACACAGTATTTGCCTTCTTTCAAGCAGACGGCACCATAAGCCAGATGAATAAGGCTTGAATCTGTCTCTAACAACTTACTAGTTATTCTCAAATATTGTGTGGTGGACTTCAGCATACAAGGGAGTTATAAATAATGTCCTTAGCCCAGTATTTCCTCCACGGTCAGAGGGGAGATAGGACAGGAGTCAGTGAGAGAGAACCCTCTGGTATATGAATACTTCCTGCATTACAGTGCCTGCAACCTTGCCATGATCCACCAGAAAGTTACAGTCTCATTCTCTGTCACTGCAATGTCCCATCTCAAATGATGCAGATTAATTTAATCACAGAGGCCTGAAATACTTTCCAAGGGGGGGAAAAACCCCTCAGTTTCTGTCAGTGAAACGGAAGTGGAAAATTCCCAGCACAGTTAAACTCAGAGACTTTCCTCCAACCCAGCTATTCACCAAGCAAGGGTTATTCCAACCACAGCTCAGAGCAATCTGAGAGCAGCTGCTGAGATGCTTCTCAATTTTGAATGAGAAGCTGCATTTTAAGAGGATAGCAGGCAGAAAGGGGAACGCGACATCTGTGGCTGCGGGAGCTGTAGGGATCCGGCGCTGCTGCAGCCACCTTCAGACAATGGGATCCCCCTTTGTCCCAGCTCTGGGCGGGACCCAGAGGCTGCCTGGTGTGCCAAAGGCTTGCAGCATCATGGTTTGGATGGGGCAGGCGCGCTGACCGTAATCCAATGCCTGGAGAAGGTGCTTCCATTACCTGTTTCCTTCTCCCCTAGGGGTGCTTTCCTAAGTCCTGTGGAAAAAAAAAAACCCACGGCAGCTGGGGGTCACACCTCCACTCCGGGACGGCCGGGGGGCATCGGGGTCCGACCCTGAGCCCCTTCTGGGGTTCCCTGTGTCCGAGGCACACACGGGACGTTTTGGAGGGTGGTGGCTGCTCCCAGAGGGATCTCTGATAAACAGGAAGGGGCAAATATTGCTACAAATCGCTAATCACTCCCAATATCAGCCTAACAAGAGAATAAAACTAAATTTCCCCAAGAAACTAAGATGTACATGCATCCCCTTCCTGCAAATTCAGACAGCCCCGAGGACCGCGGGTGCGGGCAGAGCCATTTCTCTAGCAGACCACGTTTTCCTACCGTGCAATGTGTAGAAATGTTCTAGAAGAAGCACAATAGCCTCTCCAGGCATGCAACAGCTTGGCAAACCGGCGGAGCGGAGTCGCCCCTGCAGCCGGCGGGGGCTGCGCCCGCCCCGGTGCGGAGCAGGGAGGGCTCCCCCAGCCGGGCCACTCCAGCCGGACTGCAGGCTCTTGCCGGGAGAAGTGTCACTCTCCAGACTCGAGAAAATATGTTTCTCTCCCCCTCTCTGTCCACATCATCGTACCCCCACCCCTTTCCCATCCGCCTCAAGGAGAGATGACAAAAACAGGCAGAAGTGCCTGCGTTCGCTACGTTTGCTTCTGACGCCAGAAGGGATTTAGGGATATTACCAGCAGCTTATTTAGAGAGTCCGAAAGCACATCAAGAGCAAAATAAACGAACAGGAGAAAACACGTTGGGTTTAAGCGCGCAGTCGGGGAGCATCAGCTCGGGAGCCGGGGCAAAGGCTGCTCTGGTTGTTCGGTAAATTTCCCGGGAAAGGAACCACGTCCCGCTCTAAGAAAAACGTCCCGGCTCATGTAAAACACAATCAATGCTGGAAACACACACACATACACATGTATTTATACACACAATTCTCTCTCTATTATTTATATACGCCGCTATTTATGGATAGTGCAATGGGAAAGGGCCGTCGCACTCCGGTGTCCTTACCGCCGGGAGAGAAAGCGGAGCCATTTCTCGGCCCGGAGGCTCTCTCTGCTCCCCGGCAGCCGGGGCTAGGGGTCTCCTTTCCCGCGGAGCCGAGCTACGCTCAGCACCCGCCCCATGGTGCGTGGAGTCAAAGCAGAACAGTCCCGATGCCTCATCCCCGCTGCTTCTCTCTTTCCGAGGGGTGCTCCAGCTGGAGGCGAGGGATGGGGCGCACAACATGAGACTATCCAGTGTACAGCTTTCCTTTCGAAAAGCTGCTTTCTCCGCAGTGATAAGACCCCTAGCGATCGCGGAATTGACCCCGTTCACAGCCGATATTGCTTCACTGCGTCCCCTTCCTCCGGGTGCGGGTCGCAAAAAGCAGGAGCCGCATGCCCCGGGACTGGGACAGGGAAATAGCCGCTGTGAGAGCGGGGCACAAGGGACAGGCTCACGCAGTTTTCGTGTGGTCGCCTTGACCTGGCGCTGGGCGGGTGTCACCTGGGGAGGTTGGGAAGCGATGCTCGGGCGGGGAAGAGCCCGTGCGGTCCTTCAGGCGGGAGTCCGACTTCACCACACGGCCGGGCCCTTGGAGCAAGCGTCGTTCACTCCCTGCGCTCGGCCTTTCCATGCCAATCCACAAATACAGGGCCCAGAGCCTGTAAATTCGTTTCCCCACTGTCTATGAATTTGCACGTCCTAACACCTCTCCCTTAACCCAACGCGTGGGCACTTGTATTCATATAGCCAGATACATACACCTAAAGAAGATGAAATTCAATGTGCACCTGTACATTCAAAGAAAATACAAACTGGGCAGTACAAGCACAAAAACTATATCTGACTTTTTAAAAAAGCATTCCTGAAAGATAAACGAAAAATATTTTTTATCATTTAAATTACATATTCCCGATGTAATTCTACCTTTTCCCCATTTTTTTCCCCGAAGAGAATGTTCAGATCTGTTTGCAAATGAGAAACCGTATTTTCTGCCTAGAAATACTGAAGGTAATAGGCAGAGAAATTTTAAACTTGAAGAAAGCATCCACAATTTTTAAAAGAAAGTTGCAGAGTTATTAATATAGGAATCTGGTCTTGGTAGCATTTTTGTACCTTCTACATTGCTGTAACTGTGCAAATACAAAATTATTGTAAATTTGCAACATCAATACATTAATAATTCAACTGCAATTATTTTATTATTTTAAATTAATTTTTCCATTCAGAACATTGCAATTATTTGGTTTTGCAATTATATTTAGCAGGGGTGGGATTTATAATACATAAATTATTTTCTTTTGATAGTCATAATTTACTAGTGGAAGGTATAGGTTAAAAATTACAAGGTAGAAGGGGTACTTTATTCAAATCGTATGGAAGTCCCCATCTTCATCCCAAATTGTGTGCATATAAAGAACAAATAAACCCTTCAAATCTGCAGAACAACTGGATGTTATTTGGTTTTTTTCCCCCTAAGTGACATTTTATCTTGTTATAAGTGGAGGGTGTTTGTATATATGTGAAGAGGGAGAGAGAAACCATGTGGCTCATACCGTGATATCCAGAGATTAAGAGGCTGTTCACAGAACCCTGGATGAAGTAAGAGAGGTGTTGGACAAAGATCTGCATGTTTTGACAATGAAGCTGAGGTGAATTTCCCAAAATGCTAAGCGGTTGCTGAGTTCATAGATATGGTAATTAATCAATGAATCTGGACCCAAGCCCAGCCCACCTCGGCTACTCCATGCTGCCCCTGCCAAGTGACCGGCAGCAGGTCTTTGCAGGTAAAGGGTCACTCGACTGGGTTAAGCCTTGGTTCCAGGTCTCGATCTGGGAAGCCAAGAGAATTTCGGTAGATGTCGCACGGACCTGGAGGGGGAGCTTCCAGCTCGGTCTCCTACCGAGTACATTTGTGATTCCCCTGATACAGGGTGAGCATCGACCTTTACCAGGGAGAGAAGCCTTGTCCAGGGCTATGGAAAGTCGCCGTGCAGCATCCCCAGCAGAGCTACATGGGGTCCTTCACAGCAGTTATTCTTGGACCTCTTGCCAGCAAACTTTCTCTGGAGGCATTGGCATCACTCTTTTCTCCATCACATACATCTCCTACAAGCATTTAGGTCACAAGTGTATAGGTCTCCTACAAGCAGCAGGAAAAAGCCATGCTTCCCACAGCCCTTATGTATCCCTCTCCCATTGCTGAACACTTCCTGCCTTATTAGGTGCTCAGGGATGAACTAAAACACCCGAAGACAAATGCTCCACACGGGGATATTTCAAATCTCATCCCTGGTGAGGAGGAAAATCAAATCAAAAGGAGGAAAGTCAAATTGTCAAAAAGAAACACTAGTAAGACTAGGGCACTGGTGGGGGCAGGTGGTCAGCAGCAGGGCCTGTGACATGCTCCCTGTGCCAGGGTGACACTGGGATCTCCCGATGGAGCCTGAGCCGCGGCTAAGAGCGGGCAGCCCCCGTGGAGCGTGGCGACGCCCAGAGATGCTGAGGCTCTGCTTCTGTGCTCAGCACAGGGCTGTGCGCAGCAAAATCCCCTCGCCTGCTTCCCTCCGGCTTCACCGCTGAAAGCAATTCCAGAGCAGTGTGTGTGGATCGGCTTCTTGCACACCGGGTGAAAGAGCACTTTTCGGGACAACACACGGACTGTAAAGGCGGTATCCAGCTCTCCTGCCTGGGAATTCCCCCCATCGGCACTCAGCTGCCAGGAGCGGGGCGCTTCTGCAGCCCAGGCCCTGGTCCTGCTGCGCCTTTTTCCTGGGCGGCAGCCGGGATTTGGAGTTTGGAACGGCTGCAGGAGGGGACAAGAGATCGACCCGACGTCCCGGGTTGCTGGCTGCGGGCCGCCCGTCTTCCTCATCCTGCGGGCTCCACTCGTCCCTCGGGGCTGGATGGAGGTGCCAGCAGGGAGATACTCCTGTGGGACACGTCTGGGACAATACATCACCTTGTGCAGGAAAAGGGGTATGTGGGCAGAGTCAGGGCACGGCGGGGAAGCCGAAATGCCCCTCAGCAGAGCGACTGGAGCCGCATCGCCCCTGGGTTACTCGTTATCGCTGCATTTGGCAGAAAAATCTTGGAGAAGTCGCTCTGAAATTTTCTGACTCTGCCAGAATCCCGAGGAGAAAAAACTCCTCCTCGCCGAAGGGCATCTGCTCTTCCCGGAAGGCGAGTCCCGTTTAGGCAGGCAAGGGGCAAAAATCTTCTCGCAATAGCGTTGTTCTCCAAAGGAAAAAAATAAAAAGTATTTCCAGCACTATTCTGCATTAAATATTGCGGCGTCTCAACTTTGAAAATGAGCTGGGTGGGGGATACTAATATTTATTAATACCCTCTTCGTATTACACTGCAGCTGCAGAAGAGAAGCGTTTTGCAAACGGAGCCTAGGCAGCGAGAACGGCCCCCCCTTGCCCTGCGAGCCCGGGCGCAGCGGCTGCTCGGCGGCCGCGGGCTGTTCTGGCTCGTCCCGACGTTCTGCCGGACCCTCCCGCCCCGAGCTGCGCCGCCGAGGGGCTTCTGGCGGAGGAGCGGCTGCGCGGGCTGCTGGGGATTACTGCAATATGGCACTTGCGTGGTTTGCAGCAGTGGTGGTGGGATAACACTTTCATTTCCATGCGTGGTGTAAGCGAGTAGAGCTCGACCCCGGATCCGCCGTGTAAGAAAACAACTACTGAGTTTCATCGCAAAAGCTTTGAGCCGGAGAGGAAGAAACTTTCGTTTACTTTATGAAACTCCGCAACTGCTAGTGAATTCCGCACCCAGTTACATCTTTGCTTTTTGATGTCGCAAGTAATTTGTTTTCACGTGCATCAATAATGCAACACCTCTGGGGTGGACGCTGAAGCCCCCTAGGACCCACGCAAGGCAGGAGGGGATGGGACAGGGAGTAAGGGCAGCTCGGCTCTCGTATCCTTTTTTGATGTTGTTAGGGGGATGTGTGGGGGGGTTGTTCCCGTTTTATTATCTCAACGAAAGAAAACCCTCAGGGCGGTAATGACCGAGTTTTCTACAGGCAGTAAAACATTAAAATGGCCACAAACCTTTCAGCACAGACCAAAAAGCTAGTTTCTCTTCTCTTCTCTTCTCTTCTCTTCTCTTCTCTTCTCTTCTCTTCTCTTCTCTTCTCTTCTCTTCTCTTCTCTTCTCTTCTCTTCTCTTCTCTTCTCTTCTCTTCTCTTCTCTTCTCTTCTCTTCTCTTCTCTTCTCTTCTCTTCTCTTCTCTTCTCTTCTTTTCCCGTTCTCTCTCATTTCCTACTCTATCAGGAAAAAATCTCCAAACACCTCGGTGTTTTGTGGCTATGTTTTGCAGGGCAAGGCATGGTTTTGAAGGAAAACGCAGCCCTTTTTCACCCACATGGATAGTTGTGTTCTGCGTGCTGCATGACACAGATGTTCCCACCTGCAGAAGAACCCCAGGTCATCTCGGAGGTCCAGAGCAACAGGGTATCAACGAGCCTAATGTATAGGGTGAAGGTATCCGTGTACAAATTTTTGGATAAAGTGTTTTTGCACAAGCAAAGCTGTAGGAACTAGAAACCCTTAAGATAAAGAACCGAGAAAAAGAAAAGATGCACTTCCAAGCCTGGTCAGGAAGGATCGTCACGGGCCTTAGGTCCCAAAAGCAAATATTTAGGGGTCGGGTTAACCGTGGGAAAGGATTAGTGGACACAGATTCAAACAAGAAAACTTCCTGCCCGGCGGAGCCAGCCCCGCGCCGGTGCTCGCCGTCCCTCTCCCCAGCTCCCCGAACCTCTTCGGCCTCGCTCAGCGGGACTGCAAGGAGACGGCAGCAAAGGAGAACCTCCCCGGCAGGCAAGGCCTCCTCCTCCAAAGAGACGAGGGAGGGGATCATTATTCTTCCACTGTAAGACATTCGTCATTATAAATCGTCAAGCCAAGTGTACAGGGGAGAGCCCCAGAGCCGCGCTTGGCTTACAGCTGCCTTTCGTAACAGCACAGCCCGGAGATAACCCGGCATTGACTTAAGTCGCCGTGCAGAGAGCCCCTAAGTTCCCCGTATCCTTAGGGGAGCTGGGCTCTGTCGGCGCAAGCGGGAATTGGCGGCCGGCCGCCCACGCTCTGCCTGGCCCCGTCCCCGGCACCGAGCGGGACGTCACCAGCGGCCCCCGAAACGCCTCTTGGTGCAAGCAGACGGTGGTGCCCCTCACCTTGGCCGGCTGCGTCTCCCGGGTTCCGCGGGAAGGGCTCCGTCACTCCCACTGCCGGGGTACAGAGCAGCGAACCTGCATCAGTCCGTGATCTCAGACGAAAGCCACGAAGACAAACAGCGCCTTTCGAAGCAGTCTTGCTGCTGTGCGTCCAGGAGGACGATAGACAGAGCTACCAGGACTCTCAAATGCGGAATTCTGGTTACTTGAAAGCAGCTCGAAAATGCAATTATTCCTGTAGGTGGCACTGGTACTAGATGTTGTAGAAGCGGAGGCAGAAACGGAGAAAATTGCCTAGGAATTCCCAATTGGTTCCTATAATTTAAGGGAGAACAATACAGTTATCTTTTTTTATTTACTCCAAATTCATGTAACATGTGACAAATGAAGACCCGATTTCTTTATTAGAACAAAATATGCTTTTAAAATCTCGCCCTCTATAGCTTAATGGTCTGGTCCACGAGAATTGTCTATTCCCCTAGTGCAAATAGAAATTAACTCAACACGGCTCATTCAAGTCAAATGCTTGCACCAGGAAAGCCCTAATGAGACACTGTCTGGTTTCCAGAAGGGTTCCTAAGTACGATTGGCGGCAAAGTTATTAAATCTGTCCAAGCAGCTAACACATCATTAACACACCCCACCTCACCCTCCCGACCTCGATCTGAATATTCAAGAGAGGGTGAAAGGGATGTGACAGTGGCACCGATGCCATAGACCAGGTGGAACTCCCCACGCCGGGGAGAGGAACTGGGACAGCCCCAGGTCTCGGCAGCGGCAGGAGGAGCGGAGGGGTTTGCCGGGGAAACCTGGTCCGCGGGGACGTCCTTAACCCCGGCCTTTCTCCCGGTTTAGCACTACTGTGCATTTATTTCACCTGCTCACTCGCCCCCAGCGTGTCCCAGTGAAGTGCACGCACATGCCTTCACTGCAGAGGGTCTGTACGGACCCGAGACGGAGGGCTCAACCCTGACAGTGTAACCGGGTCTGCCTGTCCCTCCGTTCTCCTGAGAATGGGTCAAACTCCCGTAGTCACTCTCCACGGGTTTTCTGAGTTTCTACAGACCCTGCCCTTCTCCCACCAGGCCGAGGGGCGGCTCCCCGCGGTGTCGTAGGGACTGAGAGCCCCGGCCGGGCCAGGGAACCAGCCAGCCGGGAACCGACCGGGAACCAGTCAGGAACCAGCCGGGAACCAGCCGGCTCCGAGCGGCGGGAGCAGCTGCTCGAGAACGAGCCGGCGGCTCCGGCCCAACCCCCGGCACAGCCCGACACTGAGTGGGCATTTCTGACCACTGAAACTGAGCTTCCTTGCTTCTGCACGCCAGGGAGGAGAGCTCTGCAAGAGGTTGTGTCCTTATCCCAAAAGCGGGACACCTAAAAGCCTTGTGTAGAAATAGATATTTCTTGCTATGCTTCGTTTTCTTCAGATTTTGGGTCTATGACAACCGAAGTACTCCAAGACCCGATTGTATTTTGCCCATCATTACTTGATAAATATGCAGGAAATGTCCAGACATGGCTTGTTTGTATCTGATGAAACTTTGTTAAACAAAATTTCATCCTGTTATATTTCCATTCTCCGTTTTGACCCTGATGTTGAAATAATTTCTTAGTGTTGAAATCACGCACTCTCACACAACATAACTCCCTCTCTACCTTGTGTGAGCTTCGGAGTTGTTGCGTGTAGTTCCGGGCATGTTTGAGTACTACGTTAATTAAATTAGGGTAAAAATACTCTCCCCTCCGGAATCACAAGTGAATGAATGTGGGCAGTTTGCGCAAACACAAATGTATAAGCCGGTGGTTTTTAGCGAGCTAAAATAAGGTAGCAGGCTGTAACAAGAAACGCACCATCTACCAACGACGGACCAGCAACTTGCGCCAGGGTCATTCTCAAAACGCCCTTTTCCCCCGAAGAGGGGAAAAGTGGAAAACAAGGCCAGCCCCTGCAGAAGGGCCGGGGCCGGGGGTCGCCAACGGGTTGGGGAGCTGTTGGGGGGCAGCGGTCCCTATCTGCAGCGGTCCCTATCTGTAGCAGTCTCTATCTATCTGCAGCGGTCCCTATCTATCTGCAGCGGTCCCTATCTATCTGCAGCCGTGCGCCGGCTGGAAAGGACGTCTCCCTGTGAAAATCTCCCTTCTCTTTTCGCACAGGCGTTTGCCGGTGCATGTACTCTTGTCCCAGGCTACGAGGGGGGGTCAGCACACCTGAGAGGTGGGGGTCAGGCCGGTATTTTCAGGCTCGCAGGCTCGGAGGGGGAGCGTGAGAGGCGAGGTCAGCCCCGCACCCGCTGCCGCTGCCTGCTGAGGCACGCTGCCCTCGCTAACCTACTGCGCTCAGCTATTTTGTGGCATAAGGAAATGCGCATGGCAGCCAGTGATGCGTGGAGGCCCCTTCATCCTGCGTTTGGTTCCTCGCAGAAAATGGGAATGATCCCTGGAGATTCCGTGGGATTTTGTACGCTCACGTGTAGGAATAGCTCTGTGCAAGATGAAAGCCCGTTTCAAAGCTCCGTGGGTCTTATCTCTCAATTTCACACAGCACATTCCCCCCGGGATGGGTCACCTCTGGACATAACTCGAAGTTCTCGCTGGGTTGTCGCTAGCCTTCCACCTGCCTCTGCCCGCTTTTCCCTACCTGCCCTTCAGAGGAGTCCAAAATCTCCTCCGACACCCACACCGCGTTATCCCCTCACCCCTGCTCCGGCTCCAAGATGTTCTTTGCCCACCAAACTGTCTGCATCGCTTCCGGGGGAGGATTTCGCGGCTTTGAGCCGCATGGCAGGAGCTGGGGGCGGGGAAGACAGGGCAGCTGCGACAGTCCCCCCGGCCGCCGCGCCACGTCCGCCCCTCAGACCTTCCCCACGCCACCTCGGGAAATACGGCCACCCAACTACGTACACGGCCCGGGGAACTGTGTCCTTTGGGAAGAATCAGGGGGCCTTCAGCTTACAAATAAGTTACTATGTGGGCACCCTTCTGCCTTAATAGCCCCTCAGTAGCCCACTCCCCTCGAGGAAGGTGAGGAGCTTATCTTCCTTCCTCCCTTAAAAAAATCAATAAAAATCTGCAGCTTCAAAGAGGGGCGGGGAGGGGTAGTCGCGTCGGATTTGTCTGGTTTCTTCCTACAAGGGGAGAGCAGAGGCATCTGGGGAGCAGAGCGAGGCACAGCAAGGCCTCATGAAGGCGGCTCTAAGAGGAAGGAGTAGGACACGCCGAGGTGAGCGCAGCGGCGCAAAGGAGCCCTGCCGGAGCGCTGGAAAACCTCAGCGTAGGGACTCTGCTCTCAGCTGCGGGAGCTGGGCGCTGTCTGGAGGCCTGCCCGGTGCCGGAAAGCGCCGGAGAAGGCCTTCATGGGCGGGGGCAGCCAGGGACGGCCAGCCGCCGCCTCGCCGGTACCGGGGGCGCACCGGGGCTGCTGCAGCCGTACCCGCGATTTGCAGCGGGCAGCTCCCGCCGAGTCTGTTTTGTGGAGGAGAGAGGGCGAGGGAGCAGAGTTTGAGGGAAGGAGAGGAAGGGGAGCGCCTTCCCTCTGCGATGCAGCAGTGTCGGGAGAAGGCGGACGAGGGCAGCGACTCCCGAGAGACACCAGGGCCGGTACCCGCGGCTCCGGCCGCGCTGTGCGTGACGGCACCGCTCAGGCACGCTCTCGGCACGGAGGGAAAGGAATGGGAAGGCAAGCCTGGCTCCTGTCTGGCTCTGGTTCGAGTCTCTTACAGCTTCCCCCCCGTTTTGCTTTGTCGGGCCGGGGGTCCCTGCGGTGAGGGCGCGGGTGCGTGCCGGGGCAGCCGCCGGCTTCTCAGGGCGAGCCCCCTGCCCGGGCACGCGTGCCCTTCCCCGGGTAGAAAAGCCCCGACCCCGCGCCCCCGCCCTCCCCTCCCTGCTGCCTTTCCCCTCCGATTCTACAATGATTTCCTACCTGAAGAAAATAATCTTTTTGCCAGGCAGGTCAGAAGCGATCAACAGTCTGTTGTATATTATGTTTTCATACTCCTCTCGTCTCCCCCTGCCCTCTACCGACTCACTGTAGATCTGACCTTTGGTATTTCAGCCCACACTCAGCAGTTGAATGGAAACAAGTTGAGCACGTTCACTTCTGATAAACATTATCCTTAAACCACTAGAGACCCGAGCAGAGTAAACGAGCTTTTCCGACAGGACCACATCAGGAACACACATTGAGAAAGGGAAAGAAACAAAATATCCAGGAGATCAGAGGCGGGCTCGAGGGTGGAGGGGTGGGAGAGGGAAGGAGGGGGAACAGACAGGTTGGAGGACGCGGCGTAGGGGGAAGAGAAGGACCAACTGTGAACACAATAGACACAGATGGGAAGAGAAGCTCCGGGCAGCGTGGGAGAGCAGTGCAGGGTCACGCCCGAGCATCCCAGCAACCCTGGGGGAGCTTTAGAGGCGCCGAGCGGGCCCAGGAGCGGCGGGGTCGGGCTTGCACGGCCCGTGCGCCCGGAGATGCTCCCCGGCCACAGGGCACGGGGCCGCGCTGAAGCAACGGGAGTCCCGCGTGGTCAGGGTGGCCGGGGCGGCGAGCAGCCCAGGCCCCGTCGGGCTGGGGGACACGCTGTAGGGCGAGCAGCCTTGTCGGGGATCCCGACAACAACCTCCGCCTCCGCAAGAAATACCCTGTTAAAGCGAATCGGAAGTTTTACGGATTCCCACCTCCTTTCATTGTTTAATTACAGAAATAGCTTAATTAAGGCTGGATCCGGGTCCCACTAGTTCAATGCCTTCTGCCTTAAAAATAGCCAAAGGAGGTCAGTTCACAACACAGAGAGGGGTTCTGGCTTCAGCAAACGCCTGCCAGTGCTACTGCCTGCGCAAAATGCCAGCGCTTTCGGACAGTGGCATTTGCGCGGGGGTGAAGAGTGCTCCCCTTATCAGAGATAATTCTATCTAGGTTGAAGAAACACCACAATTTGCAGGTGCGATATTCTGAAAGGGCAACTCGTACTTTCGAAGCAGCCACAAAACGGCCATAGAAAATTTCCTGTTGTGGTGGTTTGGTTTTGTTAGGGTTTTTTTGGTTTGGATTTGGTTTTATTAATAGTTTTTTTGGTAGTGTATTTTTTTTTTTGTCGTTGTTGGTTTTGGTTTTCTTTTTTTTTAATCCCTGTGGAGAAAACAAGTACCCGCCGATATTTCGATCAAACGGAAGTACCTGCAAAAGAACCATTGATCACCTTCTTTTCACCACAAAACATTTACAACATGCCGCTAATTTCTGGGAGATCTCCTGCAACATCTTATTTCTTCACAGTTAGGAATGTTCATTGCGATATGTGCAGGATCTGAAATATCGCTCAATTTTTTTTTCCTTAAAAATATGTTACATTTTAATTAAAATATTATCAAGACAATGTTTATGTACATCAGCGACATAAATTTTGTGGTTTACTTGGTGATATTTTGTGCAGTAGGATCACCGCCTTATTTCTTTTCACGTTTTATTTAATTTACAGAGTCTGTACCTTTGAGACTCTATTAAAAAAAAAAAAAGCAATAAACGACAAAGAAAAATCTCAGGAGATTGATATGGAAAAAAAAAAAAAACCAAAAAACCAAACCCAAGACAAATCCTTAACTGAAGCTGAGAGCCCATGATCTCTCTGTGCAACACAGTGTAACGTAGGGCATAAGACACACACACACACAAGGTCAGCTCAGGATCCGTACACCGCCAAACCAAATATTTCTTCCACATACACACCGTGACCCCCACATTCTTTAATTCCTCACAGCTTTGCCTATTTTTCTTTTGCTTGCTAATATGTACCAGTGTCTAAAGCTGAAGTCAGCTGCGAGGCATTGACATTTTACCGTTAAGCCTTGCGCAGTGTTAGTGTGGGGATGAAAACAAAACTGGGGCCGGTCTGTGCTGGGCAGTGAGCGTCAGCATCCCGGTGCCGGTGTGCGGTGGCCGGAGAACGCAGCATCCCGGTGCCAGGCGCTACAAGCCCCGTCCCGTCTCCTCCCAAGGCGAGGGAAATTGCAGCTCGTTTCCTGACCGGTTGGTGATTTTCACCAAAAATGACGCAACTCTCATCGCTCACGGTCTTCTCGTACACCGCCCGCGAAACATTCGTTAGCGAAAAGGTGCTTTATTAGAACGAGGCGATCAAACCCACGAAGAACTTCTCTGGCGGTCCGCAAACTCAACGGGGCAAACCGTGTGTGCGTCAAGACACGTCTCTGCTTCACTCGGGGAAAGGGGGAACCGCTCTGCCAGGCTTGAAGCCCCCTCTCCGGCTGCTTAGTCCGGGAAAAGGGCCAGGAAGGGCGGCGCTGCGCTGCCCGCCGCCCGTGCCCCGGCCCCGCGGAGTTGCCTGCCGAGGCCCCGGCCCCCGCCGGCCGAGCCGTGCCCTGCCACGGCGCCGGCCCCGCTCGGCACGGCCCCGACGCCGGCGGCGCTCCCCGCGCAACTCACCGCCGCAGGTGCGGAGCCGCCGTCCCGGCGCGGCGGGCCCAGGTGCGGAGCGACGCGCGGAGCGGAGCGGAAGGGCCTCCGCCGCCGCCGCGCTGTCCGTCATCTCCCCCGGCCACTGGGAGGGCGGCTGGGCCGTGGGGCCGCCCCAGGGGCGGGCTCGGGGGGGCGGTGGGCCACGGGCCCGGCCCAGCCCGGCCCTGCCCACGCTGCCCTGAGGTTGAAATGCACAAGTCAAGGCTCTCTTGTCGGGATGTAGATTTCCTTGTAGTTCTTTTCTTCCTCACGCTACCGTTCTCTCCTCAGCGGAGATCAGAGAGGCTCGGAGCCGGTGAGGCCAGGAGCGCAGGACGCCGGGAGCCTGTTCCCGGGCATAGGGATCCGTTGGGATTTAGGGCCGGCCTCGAGGTGTCCCGCTCAGAGGAATGGGTAAGTGGCCGGGAGCCGCAGGAGGGTTCAAGTGCTGTCAAGAGAGGGGGAGCACCCGTGCGCAGTCATCTGCCACCGCCGCGGCTCCCTTATTGATTTTGCTCGTGTTCCTACAAGTTGTAAGAACATGTTGAGGGTCAGGAGCAGGGGAGGGAGAGAGAGAGCTAATGACTAGTCGGCTTGTTATTAGTGTTATTAGGCGAGTGCGAGGCAGGATCGCAGCCGAGCGGATGGCTGCAGCCCGTGACACGTTGTATATTATTCCTGACACCGATCGTAGCAGTTAACATTTTAACACGCTTGTTTTACAGCCCAGTGTAATCGTGCTGTTAAGCGAAAGGCGCTAACAGCACCAGGAACGGTCTTTAAAAAGTTAGTCCCGACTCAGAAGCACCGCGCTGCCCTCGTCTCTCCCAAGATGTAAAAGAATTTCCTCAACTACTTTTCCTTCCTCCCCCTCCCCCGCGCCTTAGAAGATGTTTTTATTTTCTTTTTGTTTTCTTCGCGTTCCTTTATCCTGTGGCAATAAAGCTGACTTGTCTGTTGGGGCGATCTCATTTTTCATCTCTGGAATGTGCTTATTTTTGGGAATATGCTTGATGCACAGTCCGGAGAGCTCCGACATTTGTTGCTACGGATTATCTTTCTATCTGTCTTTTCTTTTTTCTTTCTTTCTTTCTTTGTCTCTCTCTCTCTCTTTTTTTTTTTAACTTCTCATTTATCTTCCTCCCTTCCCTTTGCTTCCTTCGGTCTCGGGGGCATCCCGCTATTATAAAGAAGCGTGCGTGGAGTGACCGGGAGTGGGGGGGGGGGGGGGTCCCTGTCTGTGACATCTGTCTGTGATGAGGAGCAACTCAGACGCCCCCTTCTATGCCGTCCGCCGTATCCGACGGCTGTGTTTGTGCATTTGCTTGCAGAACCTGCCTTCGGGGAAGTGAACCAGCTCGGGGGGGTGTTTGTCAACGGGAGACCCCTGCCCAATGCCATCAGGCTGCGGATTGTGGAACTGGCGCAACTGGGTATCAGGCCGTGTGACATCAGCCGGCAGCTCCGCGTTTCCCACGGCTGTGTCAGCAAAATCCTGGCTCGCTACAACGAGACCGGCTCCATCCTACCGGGGGCTATCGGCGGCAGCAAGCCTCGGGTCACCACCCCCACGGTGGTAAAACATATCCGGACCTACAAACAAAGGGATCCGGGCATCTTCGCCTGGGAGATCCGGGATCGCCTGCTGGCCGATGGCGTGTGTGACAAGTACAACGTGCCGTCGGTCAGCTCCATCAGCCGCATCCTCCGGAACAAAATCGGGAACCTGTCTCAGCAGAGTCACTACGAGTCTTACAAGCAGCACCAGCCGCCCCCACAGCCTGCTCTGTCCTACAACCACATCTACCCCTACCCCAGCCCCATCGCTGCTGCAGGAGCCAAGGTGTCCACCCCTCCCGGTGTGCCGGCGATCCCCAGCACCATGGCCATGCCCAGGACGTGGCCGTCCTCTCACTCGGTGACGGACATCCTGGGGATCCGGTCCATCACAGACCAAGGTGAGAAATGGGGGGAGCCGGGGCCACAAAGGCAGCCAAACAGGGCCGGAGCGGTTCGGTTCCCTGCTCCTGGGTTCTTTCCTCTCCGAGGGTAGGAAGGTGGTTTCGTTGTTTAATTCGGGAAACCCTTGGCGTTTTCCCTGGCATTGTCAGGGCGCTGAGCTCCCTGGAGGATGCGTCTCGAAACGTGGGCAGACCGAAGGGCCTGGGTGGGCTGCAGACGGACCAGCAAACAGGACACATCGGCCGTCACCTCCGCCTCTGTGACCCGGGAGGTGGGGACGCTGGCCGGAGGGACTGGCCCGGGGTGCGGCGGCACCAGGGCGCACTCGGTCCCGGTCCCGACCGAGGGTCGCTGCCGCACTTCGGTCACGGGCGCTGCCTTGGCGTTACTGAGAAATCAATTTTCTGTAGTTTTCGCAATCAGCCCAAATTTTCTTCGGCAGGAAGTTCAAATGTCATCTAATTGCTTTCATTCTGACGGCGTATTTTCCTCCGAAGCGGTGGTCTACGAAAACCAAAGGCCCAAGGTCTGCCTCTTTTATCCCTTGCACATTCTTTCGGTTCCTCCGCCTGGAAACTGTGTCGCGTCTCCCAGCCGCTCGCTAGCAAGGGACATTTTTTCCATTTCGGTCTTTGCCAGTGAACTAACAGCGAAAGCGTTACTCAAAGTGTCACTGAAAACAACAGTCCAAAATAACCTTTGCCTACAGCGATCTCTGTGTCCCAGTCTTCTCTCAGTATTAGTGGAGAGGTGGGAGCTGTGATCTCTGTTTTCACTGCCTTTTTAACAGCAACAATCCAGTCCTACCAGCATTTCAAATGCAAAATGATCCTTTAGGCATTGCAGAATAATTTTTTTTCTTATTTAATCAGAAAGGTGATTTTTTTTCAAGCAACACACAAGCACTTTTTTTAATATGTATACATGCAAAAAATGTAAGTTTGTTCTTCTTTGCCCTTCACGATATAAACTTTATTCTAGTCCTCACTGGCACGAACAATGTACTTGTTTCTGAGTCGACTTTAACAAATACACGCCTGGCAATCTCTGAGGCAATCTAGAGGTAGTGCTGGCAATGAACATTAAAAAGAATGAGTGCATTACAATCACATGAGAAACTTACGGTTTGGGTGGGGTTTTTTTGTTTTTGTTTTGTTGTGGGGTTTTGTTTGTTTGTTTTGTGTTGGTTTTTTCTTTTTTCTTTTTCTTTTTTAAGTGAGTTCCTCCTTTATTAACACCACATTGGCAGGCAGGCCTCTAACGGTGCTGCCGGGTGCCCCGCTATCTGTCCCGTCTCCCTCAGCCCCCGCAGCGGCACACATCTTTCTGCAGTGTGAGATCTCCCCCTCCCCTTCCCGTCAGAGCGTCGGGGCTGCGGAGTGGCCGATGCCGCAGATGGGGGCTGCTCGCCCTTGATTTATAGGGTAAACTGACCTTGCTGACACGGAAAGGAAGCCCCTATTCATGGGAAAGTGTGAGATCAGCAGAAAAGGGCGCTCGCCGAGGGAGCTCAATTTCTTAAGACAACTTCAGATTTGTGCCTTTCCCCAGCACGGCGAGGGGCCGGGCGGGGTGGTGTGGCAGGAAAGCCCCCTCCCACGGCGGCTCCGATGCGGCCGGGCGCGGGGCTCGGGGCAGGGCTCCCCCTACTCCTCCCCTGGCTCCCCGGTGCGGGAATTTGGCCGTTCGAGGAATTTGTCCGCCAGCAAAACATCCCGATATGCCCATGGCGCAGCTGATAAGCATGTAAATAATAGAACTGTTACTTCTTTTCCTCCCCGTTTTCTTATCTTCTTCCTTTTATTTCCCTATTTAAAAAAATACATTTATTTATTTACTTTTATGATTCATTTTCTTTTTCTCCCAAAAATTGTTTGGAGCCCAGTTCATCTGCAGGCGTGTCAGGTCCGTTTGTAACACGGGGTATCGTTTCTCTTCTGACTCACAAATACACACGCGGCGGTTGCCGTAAATACCCCTTAGGAGCTCCTGGGGGATAAATGCCGGGCGGCAGCTGCGTCCCGCCAGTGCGGGGATGTGGGGACGGGCGAGCCAGTCAGCTGTGGGCTGGGTTGCTAAACTCTGTCACAGGTTTCACGGGGGGAGCTGACTGCCTTCTGCCCACGAATCACCGTCTCAAGGAGCTCCCGGGAGCTTCAGCGAGGTGCGGCGGGCGAGGGTCCGGCTTCCCCTTAGCTGTGCCCCACAGAGTTCCTTCCGTGGGGAGAGGGAGCCGTCTCCATCCCGGAGCAAAGCCATATCCACCTCCGAATCCCAGCCTCTGCCTCTAACTCGCTCTCTCCCGCTCCTTTGTTTTCTAGCAGTGAATGACACTTCGCCTTACCCCAGCCCCAAGGTGGAGGAATGGAGCAGCTTGGGCCGAAACAGTTTCCACCCGCCGACTCAGCATGCCGTGAACGGGCTGGAGAAGAGCTCCCTTGAGCAGGAAGCCAAGTACAGCCAGGTAAAGAGAGAGGCGGGGGGCGGGCAGTGATGCACAGGGCTCCCGAGCTCGGCCTCGGGCTACCGTCCTCGGTTTGGAGCCGGTGCCGGACTTTCTTCGGTTTTGGTTTGCAAGGACGGGCGGGAAAACGCCTGGCTCTCTTCGCTCCTCTCTCCGCTTCCTCCCCCGGCCTGGCGGCCGCGGCGCCCAGCAGCCCATCCCGCCTGGCTGCAGGCGGGCGGAGGGCTGGGGAGGGCTGGCGGGGCGGCAGCGATCGCGCCCGGGCCCGGGGCTGCCCCCGCCCCGCTCGGGACCCGCCGCCACCGACCTCCGCCCCGGCCGGGCCAGCGGGCACGGCCCGCCGCCGCCTCCGCCCCTGCGGCCGCGTTTTACTCTGTCCGCAGCGTGCTCTGTAGTCAGGGGAATAATTTGAAAATGAGATGTAATTGCTTCCTACATTAAGCATTTTTAAACGCTTAAGTAGACGACGAATTTCCTACGTTTTAATTACAACACAATATAACTGTTACTTAATAAATCTCTGTCTAAATCTTTGTACTTGCTAATCATGTCCCGTGCCAGGAGAAAAGCTATAAAAGGCTCAACTGTTACTCGTTGGGAAAGCACAGGTTTTGAAAACATTTTTTCCGTGTGATGGAAACATTTCAAAATGCATCAGAGGTCTCAGACACACTGACTTCCCGGCCACACATTTGTTGTACTTAGAACCAAGTCGAAGAAAACCCACAATCGCTGTTTAGCATTTTCCCTGTTCAAAGACAGAGGCATTGGACGTATTTTTTGAGTTCTGTGTCTGGTTTTAGATCCATGTAGAGGAGACTTTTGTAGCTCGTGTTTGGTGGTGAGAGTAGCTGAATCAGACTCACATTCAAGATGCGGAGCACAAACTGTGGGAGCACTTGCAAAGAGCGGGCAGAGTGGGAAATACTGTAGATCCTGACAGTGAACAGCTACTTCATTCCATATATTGCCTTTTAAACAATACACCACCCTCAATGCTGTCCTATTTGTTTTGTTTTTCTATTATCCCATTATTTTTATGTTCGTTTCATAAGACAAATAATGTGCGCCGTAGTGTAGCCATATGGTTAAAGATAAAATTAGACTTAGATTTAGTGTTACTACTTCTTCTAAATTTTCTTTAAAGACTAAAATAAGCATTAATAGTCTTGCTAAAAAATAGTAGATATAGCTTGTCACTACTCTGTAAGAGCAGCTGTACTGTGGCTTCATTGTTTTAGGTTCCAGGCTGGGCCTTCTGCACGCAGTCCTGCTGAAATATTCACAGGATCTTGTTCATAGGCTGTAAACCATGGCCTCTGATGGATCTCATTTACTTCTACAGATGTGTTGAGAAACAGCGTTTTATAAATTGAGTTATTTTCAGTGCTGGTTTGGAAACTATTTTTTTACTTTTTCCGTTTTTCTGTTTTCTTTCCAATATTTATGATTTCATCTTCATAATATATAACTGTTCTATTGTCAATATCAGTTTTACTTTAAAGTTCTGTTCAACCTGAAAGATCACCTGAAAAATGCTATTTAAACATATGTGCTATTTAAAAATTGAGAAAATTGCTATTAATAAAATGGAATTCATTTATCCAAATAAATTGTCCAGAGAGTTTCACAGGGCAGAAAAGCCATTTTCAGAACCCTGCTCTCTAAAGGAAGATACAGAGGAGGTTCTTCCCAGCTTCTTCCCTGTAATAATATAGGTAAATAGAATTTGGCATTGGAAAGTTCTAACACACAGACCAGTCTATAATATAGTATTCAGAATTGTTATCCAGAGAATTAATTTGAATGTGCATTAATTGCTTTGTCTGTCACAAGTTCACTACCTTTCTAATTAAGAATATGTTAAAAAAATAATGCTAAATAAGGATGGGAAAATGTGATTATTTGCAGTTTTTGCCACATTCCTTTTGCCAAAATATTTATTCCAGATAGTGTGAAGTTTATGAACCAAATTCCTGCTGCAAATAGTGCTGACTTACTGTCTTTTTGCTGAAGTGTAGTGAGTCTGGAATGACAGCCCGTGACAGTAAAGACTTACAAAATTCTCTGGCATCATGGGATCCATGGTGTCTTGCAATGTGTATAGTTTTGGGTGTAAAGAGATGAGCAGGAAATATGAGAGAATGTTGGTTCATTTGTGAATCTAGCAGGGGGGTATCTGGAGTGGTGGGAAAATGGGGAAGTCTCGGAGATACTTAATATGCCAGAAGGACTATGGTGAAATAGGCTCTGTTGTTGTACGTCGGGGTAATTGCTATTTCCTTATCTCTTTTGGGCAAAGCTTGTTACAAAAACTCTTAAGGGTCTTAAGGAGGCAGACATCAGATTTCCCCCAGAGAAGAAACGTGATCATTCTGTGATGTTCCAGTTTTATGTCTGTATTAGCAAAATCAGAGGTGCCTACAAGAGGAAGGAATCAAGTGTTGATGTTTAGCTTAGGCTTCTCAATTTCACCACAGGAGCAGAGGAAATGTGCTCTGAAGCACATTAACATTGGATTTTGTGTGAGTGATGGCTAATTCTGCATTTTCCAACAAATATCATCTACATATTTAAGCATCACCAACATCCAAAGTTCACCTGTCCATAGCTTGCAAATAGCTCCATAACTACTAGACAAGTGAAGGACTTGTCCCTCAGCCCTAATCATGGAAGATAATATTTTGCTTCTCAAGAAATCCCCCAGAAAATCCCTCTGTGTGAGAAAGACCTGAAAAATTGAGACCAAAGAACAAGGACTTGTGTACTTTTACAGTAAATTTATTTGATCACTTCTTTTAAATGATATACATTTGTTTTAAGACATGTGATACTGTAGCCTTTTTGTAGGCAAAACTCTTACTGACATCCCAGACTCGTCAGGCAGCAGCCAAGGCTGACCTCTCCAATCAGTTCCAATGGCTACATTTCAGCCCTTGTCCCACACATCAGTGGGAGTTCGCCCACAAAAAAGGCAGGAAGACTTCACATTTTTGCCTTGACAATATGCAGTCACACTAGTTTATCATGAAACTGAACCTCTGGATGTGGAACATTTTTCATTTTATGTGTTATGGAATTCCTGGGGCTTTTGTTTGCAATGCTGTTCATATTTGGGTTTCGGGAGTTGAAAGCTCAGCCTGGCAGACTGTGATTTTGTACAAAACATTCCCCAGGAAACCAAAAGATACCATGTCAAGTTTCTATTCAGGTTTAATTACATGATGTCCCAGGTTGTCATTTATACGTAAGCAGTTGCATAATTTCCCTGGTGTATCACACTCACAGATTTGTCATATGGCTTTCAAATAGGGTGACTGTGAATCAGAGAAACTGAAAAGGAAAATAGATTTTTCCAAGGGTTTGACAGTATTGTGTCATACACATTTCATACAGAGCTCAGTTATATTGCATTATTTACACAGGGAGGCACATTCAGTATGGTGTTCAGGTGCTTCTACAGATAATTATGCTCTTGTTACAAAGGATGAATATTCTGAGTATTTTCTTTTGTGTTGCACAGCTTATACTGACTACTGCATTAAGAAAAAATAGCTGAAAAGACTGCAATATGAACACATTTGTAACCTGCATTTGAAATCAAAATGCTTAATAAACATGTACTGTATTTAAAATGCAGACCTCAGACATCTGATGCTTGTGAATTGCTGGACTAACATCATGGATGCTCAAAGTGAAAAAAAGTTGTGATCTGTAATTACACATGTATGAAAATGAAGAAGACCTGACACATGTCTGTATGATTTGCTGAGAGGCAAATAGCTTGGAAATAATTTCTTTTCAGAATGACTTTCTGTGTGCATTGCAGGAAGCAGATGTACATATTGCCAAAGGGAGCTGATACTCATTAATGGGAAAATGCTTGTAACTGGGAGCTCTAAGAGCAAGCTCCCTCCTGGAAATGGTGTGCTCTTTGGAGGCCTCATCCCAAACTTACTGGAGCTGCAGAAAGCACTCCTCCTAATTCAGAGGGGCTTGTGAACATAGTTTGAGTGAAGTCTTCCTCTGACATGCTGGCCAAACCCCTAAGCAGCAGCTACCTCAGGTCTGTCTCAGCTGAACTTCCTCAGCTGTTAGGGGATTGAGATTTTGGCATTGCTGGGATATCACTCCCTGTCCCTCGGCTGCATTCTGACCGGGGCCGTGAGGTCTGTGTGCTGCAAGCACATCAAGGAAAGGCTCCATTTTAGGGCAAGTGATTGCAAATGACTTGCACAGCAAATGTAGATAATGCAAACATTTAGTTCCTGATCTTTCATTTATAGATGAACACTGAAAAAAGCATATTTGGTGCCCGTGCATCTGCAACTGCATCTGCAGTGCTTAGAAGCCACAACACGGGGTAACTTAATTGGGGAGAACATTAAAATGAAGCCTTAAATATTATGGCCAATTACATGGTCCTCCTACACACATGATTTACTGAAAAAATTAATTAGCAAATTACTTATTTGGCATCTTGGGATCCAGGCAGTTGGATTCCTGCTATGGGTCTGTGCAAATTCCATCAATGACAAAGGTCTGGACCTACTGCTCTTCAGTCATACCCAGGCAGCAGGGGGGTGAAGCTGTGAAGGAGAGGTATTTATTTGCTTTCTTGCCATAGTACCCAGCAGCATTGTTAACAGAGTCTGGTGCAGGGGCTCAGACCTTGGCTTGGAGACTGTCTGGTTCCGTGTCACTCTCACTAGGACCTCCAGACTAGGCCTGCTATCAAAGCATTGCCACTAAGACAGCTTGCTCAAGGTCTAGGCATCCTTGTCATTGCATGTTGTGGGTGAGGGGCATGAGCTGATCCCACTACATGCACCCGATTCCTCCCCAGGTGATCTGGATGGCACCCAATTCGAACCCCATTTGTGAGACCTGCCTCTTTCTGGCCACCTGCTTCCACGGCCAAAACACAGTGCCCTGTCCACCAACCCACATGGCTTCAGGGCACTCCACCCGGATGAAACTAATAAAGAAAGTCAGAGAGGTGAGTGAATGGTATGATGACACTCAAACTGCACTCTAAGCACCTTCTGCTCAAAGGACCCCAACCTACCAGGAGGTCTGCCATGACAAACATGATCAGGGACCATGAAGTGGGAGCAATGGGAGATACCTGTCACAGCTAGGAAGCAGAGTGACAGGAGCAGGGGTATTAGATGTGATTTGACCTGTTCAGTCTTGGTTCTTGCAGGAGATTGGCAAGTATATAAAGACTGTATAGTGTGTTTGAATTTGTCTGTTGTGGCAATTTATCAGCTTTTAGGAATTGCCTACACACCTAGGAGTAACAACTGTAGGCATTTAACAGTTGATGGGTTATGGGTTCACCCTCGTTAATGTACCAGCTTCCCAGTAACTGCCTCTGTAGCATCAGAGATTTGCTAGACAGAGGAGACTGCTGTTTTAGCTGTCCATGAAGAGAACAAGGTGAAGACTTTACCAGTTTGACCCCATATTTGCCTAGCTTCTAGACATCTAGAATCCCTTTGAAGGTCTGTGTCCATAAGTCTCCTCCTCCAATTTCATTTAAATAACAGCATATTGAAAATACAATATATTGCTAAGTAGATAATATTAAGAAGGCATTTTTCATAGAACCTTTCAGTAAGACATTATGGTGTTAACCAATGGCATAGAAAAGAACAAATGTTTATTTCTTCCAGTGTATTTGCTTGTTTAGAGTCCATGTGTGCCCTGCCCAATTCCAGATTTTACCAAAATACCAAGGGGGAATTATTGTGCAAATCTGTTCTAAAACTATGGCAATCTGTTGTTAATTCCAACTCAAAGGAGTTTGCTTATATGACACGATTGTTTTTCCTGCGCTTTCCTATTGTCCTCATAAGCCCAGAATATCTGTCTAAGGACAAACTTAAGTTGTGCTTTTGTCATCAGAACCAGGCTTTGTGCTTAAAGCAACCAGAATTTGTTTTCACCCCGCTTTGAAATAGTCTGGTTGTGAAGTTTGCTAAATAGTAGAACATACCCCAAGATCCAGCATCTTCACTGGAAAGACAGTGACTTTGATTTATATCATCCTTCTAAACCTGGCATATGAAAGGGAAGCAACCATTCAATGACAGTGCAGACCTTGAACTATAATCTACACTGGAGATGTTTAGGTGGACATATTAGTGTGTGCTTGGTGGCCGTGGTAGATCTCACTTTACTGTGAAAGCTGTCTAAACCAACTGCATTTCTGAAGAAGCACTGGCAGCTCTTGCTCCCTGCTTTTCCCTCAGAATGTTGCTGTAGGTTTTACAGCAACATCTGTCTGCCTTTTATCCACCATGCCTTTTTCTCCCCTCTCTCTTTTCCTCCGTTGTTTTTGTAGTAGAGTACTCAGTGTCAGAGAATGAGTGGTGTTTTTTCTTTTTTTCTCCCCCCTGTCTTTCCCCCCCTCCCCCCAATTTTTTTCCTTTTCTTTTGTTTCTGATGTAGTTTGCTTTGGAAAAGACATAAAATGCCCCTGGCTCCTTCAGGAAAGGATTGGTGACGGTGTGTAAATTCAAGTTACTATTACTATTTCCAAAACTGGGATTTTATTTCCCTGAAGAGGCTGAGATTTAAAACTGGATAAGAAAATATCATTTAGAGTGATCTTGATGCATGTCCCAACTATAGTTACAACACTCAGTTGATATTATCTGGTTTCTGTGTTATTCACTGCAGCTGGGGATGGCTTTAGGTAAAGGAAACAACTTTAAGTTAATAAAAAAGTGCATTAAACACGGGGAATGGGATGTGCTCATTTTGGAAGGACTGAACTTTATTTTAGAAGGAAGTAGTGTGATTTTCTTATGCAGTACATTGTTGTGAATTGAATTTAACAATGGGAGAAATAGCTGCAAAGAAAATGGCATCTTTTAAAGAGATAATATAAAGGATTGGGTAGCTAACTCTGTTTGAAATATTAGAGCACTTCAGCTCTAAAAATAAGTCTGTTTTAATTGTGACTTCAACTAGAATACCAGCATTACTTTGCTCAACTTACAGTGAAAGAGAAATAGTGTAATTCTCCATTCTTGAAAGGTCTCTTTTCCAAATCACAGTCTTCTGGAAATCAACTCAGTTCAGCTGAGCAACAGAGCAGCTATGTAAGCCCCTTGCCCATGTGTTATTTTTAAAAGCTTCTCAATTCCAATGCATTATCACTGTTCACTCTTTCTTGAAAACAAAGGCAAATATTATATTTTATAATATTATGCCAAATTAATATCTTACATACAAAATATTGCCGCTTCTAAGTTTTTTTATATCAAAATTATTTAATGTCCGTGTCCTAATTTTTCAGTCTCATTTTAAGCTGATTGCAGTGAAATTAAGAAATATGCTCAATAAAATAAGTTAATTCATCTAAGAATATGGATATTCAGTCTAATATGAAAATATTTTTGTAAGAATATTTTCCAGCACTATAAAAAGCAAACCATGATTTGCAGGATTAACTCTGGCTAGCTTATTCAGATACACCTTAGAAATTTTGTCTCATTTTTCTTAAAAATATTTCTAATAAAACCCATTATCATAAACTGGAGAAATTTACTCAGTGTTCACTTTTGCAACCCTTCTTTAGGTAATTGTGACTTACCTGTGTAGGCACATTAATTTTAGTGGAACACCAATCTGATTTGTGGTAGTGTCATTTTTCCTGTTGATCCTGTAGCACTGAATGGCAGCTTCAGAATTTAGCTCTCATTTAGTAATTACAATTTATACAAAAATATTACTTAAGTTTATCGATTTTAAAACCTAAAAGAACTCAATTTTTATTACTTAGATAATTTAGTAATGCCATTTTCCTAAATTATATTTCTATTTCATGCCTGCTGCTGCTGTTTTACTTGGAAAATTTGTTTGCTCTTCCCTCGGGATCCCGTATATTGACTTGATTTATAAATCATATTTAACCTCCAATTATAAAGAGAGATTTAGCATGTTTGCTTCCTTGATGTTTGCAGTTTGTGTTTGATTGCTCCTCATCTTGTTGTCATAATCATTTTAACTGATTATATGATGTCCCTAAAAATGGGATATCCTCTGGATTTTTGTGCTGATTTGCTCTTCTGATTGAAGGACTAGACATTTTGCTTCCTGCTATGCTTTTTCTTGCTGAAGAAAGAAGAACTGCTGCAATAGCTTCTTCATGACTGTGTTTTCAGGCCATTTGGAAAAGATCCATCATTTCCAGAAAATGTTTGAAGGTTTTCATTTTGAAAACCAGCAGCAAAAGGGTGTATGTGTGTGTGCGGGGCTGCGGCAGCATCACTGCAGAGAAAGTTGCTGCCAGCACTCCGCTCTGCTCCCAGTCCCTGCTCCCAGCTCCTGCTCCCTGGTACCTCTGCTGGTTGGTTTCAGTGGCTCTCGGGGAAGGGCTGTGCTGCAGGATCAAGGCAACGTGCTGAGCTTGCTGATCCAAGGACAGGAAGGGTTCATTCCATCCAACTCAGTGTTAGAATTGCGAGACACAAACGGAAACAGCAACCTTATTCACCAGAGGTGTGTCCCTTAAGCCGTGACACAGACTGAACTTCTGATGACTGCAGAAGGGAATTTTGGGCTGAGTCACTGTCCAAGCTCATTCAGGCTGCTCAATTAGGTAACTCCAACTTGAAGGCTATGCTGTTTCTCCAGAAACATTTTTTTGAATAGTAATTTAGAATACTTCTACAAAGCCTGCATTCTTACTCCATGCAATACATGAACTATTTAATTAAATATTGTAGCAATTATAGTACAATGGCCAAGTAATAATAATAATAATAATAATAATAATAATAATAATAATAATAATAATAAATAATTTACATTATTTTGGACACTGACTTTAGAGTTAGACTACAAAATTGAGGTGGCATCCACCTGTGGCATCAAATCTGCTCTCGTTTGTATTCACATAAAACTGAAATGAGATCCTTTACATTACTGCCATTAATGATAGCAAACATAAATACCAGTCTGTGATTTTGAATGTTACAATTCCTGGTAATTTTCTGAAATATTTAGAATCAACATGGGAAGAGAACATGGGAGATGAACTAATGTTGATACTGAGAGAACACATATCTAGCAAGCAAAAGTCAGAGAGGGAAAACAATGAAACAAAATAATATAAATTCACTGCAATATATAATTAGAATTTATACCATGAGGACCAAAAGTGAAATTTAGCTTGCATGTTTCTCTGGTTCTTCTTGATCAAGGCAGAAGAAACCAAAATCAGGTAGTTTGTCAGACATTGACTGGCTGAGACGTTTGTCCAGAAAGCTTGTACTCTTTTGTCTTACCATGAAGGAGAGAGGAGGCTGAAGCTCTGCAACACATTATACAAGCATAACCTTCAAAACAGATATCAAGGTGTATGTGGTGGTTACCTCTGGTTGTGAAAGAATTGCTCTGACTTTTAGGAGTCCAAGCAACTAATGGAAACTACTTATTCCAAAGACATTCCCACATTAGCTTGGTTCTAGACTTGCTTTTCATCCACCCACTCCCTCTGTGTTGCAAATCACAAACAGACTGGAAACAATGACAAAAAAAGGTGTCTCTAGTTAGTATTGTATCTAAAGTGACCAAAACTAAAGATTCCATCTATTAAAGCTACTCAACCAACTCCTTTACTGGTGAAAACGTGCAGTCTGCTTGTTTCAGCAGGACAATTTTGTGTGACCTAAAGCAAGGTTTTTATGTCCACCCTGGTTTTGATTTCTTACCTCAATATTCCTTTTACTGTCGCTGGCAGGTATCAGCAGCAACTTGGTAGAAAGGCACCAGACCCAACTTGTTATCCTGACCCAATTACTCTTGTTTTGCTGGTAGCTTTGCAAGAACAGGTTTAAATGAATTTGTGAGTTGGTGGGAGGTCATGTGTTCTAGGTTTCAAATTCAGTTCTAAAGTTTGGAAATACTTATTCCATCAGTTGTCTGAAAACATTGATAGAAGCAGCAATTGAGAGCAGAAGTTCCTCTCTGATATTTGTAGAAGCCAGAAAGTAGGCACTTTCAAATGGGAACCCTTATCTCTTACGCAGCAGAGGTTCTTGTTCAGCTACAACTACATGTTTGTTTGTTTGCTTAAAAAATTAGATTTCCCTTGAAAAACAATGGTTCAAATGAAGAAAAAAAATATTTATAAAACTTAAAAGCCAGGTTCAAGAACCTCTGCACTTAAACCAAATTCTTAGGGTTTCAAAAATCCATAAACACCGTGGGGTTCTTGCACTCCTAATTACAAATGTTTAGATTTTGCTGTTCATTTCCTCTGATTGAAATACTGCAGGATGAATTATTCATCCAGTATATACAGGGTCATGGAACTTAATCCCCTCAATTTATTTTAAGTGAATGTCATGTTTGTAAAAAGTGCCAGATTGACAGACAAGATTCAACCCTTCTGATAACCTACACTTTGTATCTAAGGCTGTTTGGAAATAAAAATGCTTGTGTCAAGACTATTAGGTCAAGTCTTTCACAGATGAAAGTCAGAGATGAAAATTTGGGTGTTGGGTTTTTTTTTTTTTGTTTGTTTGGTTTTGGGCTTTTCATTTGAGTAGCATACTTTAAAATCCTATGGAGTGAGATTTTCTCTATCTCCTCATTTTTAAATTCAGGTCAGAGGAAGCCTCTGCTTTGTGGGTATGGCTCAACCTCCCCTGAGGCAGAATTGCACTCTGTGCTGGGCCAGTTCCAGCCCATCCCAGTGCTGTCTGCTTGGCTGAGGGCATCTGTGGCACCCACAGAATCATGGTTTAGAGTGGTAAAGCTTTGTAGCAGTACAACAAAAATAAGAATGATTCACCAATTCAGTGAGGCAGTGATGACAGACAGCATTGGTGGCCTCTGACAGGTTGCAGCTGGTGGTCCCTACATCCCTACACAACTGTCTCCACATCCTGCCCTCAGTAGCTGGGCACATAGGCTATAAAATGAACAGTTTTCACAACTTTATTTTGAATAAGAGTGAGTGTGTGTGTGTGAGTGTGTGTGTGTGTGTGTGTAAAAGGGTTGTTCTGTTTGCTATAAATATGTATAGATATTCTTTTAAATTAAGCTTTTACAAAAACTAGTGAATCTCTAGTCAGTTTCCATTTGTTTTATCAACAACAACCCAAGAGGCCCTTACAGTATGATTCAATAGGAAACTTGGGCTTCTTCATGAATTATAGTTTGAAGACTTTGTGCCATAAGGCCACAGAACATATGTGTGATTGGATCAAATATTTATCAACAAGCCTATTGATAAAGCATTTATCAATAATGTCTGCATTAATGTGCATGTTCAGACACTCAGATTTGCCTCAGATCATGCAAAGTCATCTGCTTATGGTTGCTGAGGAACCCCTGGAGGCCTTGTCTGTAGGAGTTGCAGTAGGCCGGGACATGGGCTGGAACATTGGTGGACCAGCAAAGAGATGCCTTGTTGGCACATTGCCTGGCACAGATCTACCCCATACCTACTGGCACACCTTCTCAAAGCACAGCTAAGGGGTCACAGAAGATGAGCACTCATAAGGAGGAATCCTACTTAAAATGGGGCTTCCAGGCACAGCCTTGAGCCCACTGCTTGGTACCAGCCTCCCTGGGAGTGGGAAAGCCTGAGGAACAGGGCGGATTCACAGAGCCCAAAGAACCTCTTTTGAGGTCTAGAAGCAGAAGGTTTGTGCTGTCTCAATGGCTATGAGACTTCAGGGACTTGTCCCATATATTTTCTCTTTTCAGCACTCACCTCTCCAGGGTTTCTGTGCTCCTCTGTGCAGAATATATTTGGGTTGCGGCTCTTGATATCCCAGTGTTACAACCTGGCTTCAATGAATCTACTGTGCCTGTGCAAAGCTTTTTGTTGGTGTTTGTTACAAAAAACAGAGGTGCTCATTCTTGGTTCATGTTTGCACATTGGAAAAGCAGCTTTTTAGGGCCACACTTTTTATTTCCAGTGAATTCAATGACATAATTTTCCATGTGATTCAAGAATTTTACTGATTTGCAGTGCAATTATTTGCAGGTTTGTATTAATTAGTATTGTTGCAAACACTGATATTTAAAGCTGAGGCTAAAGTAATTCTGAGTCACCGTAGGGGGCACATAATACAAATTACTGGTCAGATCACGTATTTGGATTTTCAGAAGAATAAGGCAAGTTCAGCTTCAACAAAGTACTTAATTATTTTGAATGACAATTATGTTGCTGATGCAGCTGTAAGTTTTGTACTAATTAATATTCCTATAGGAAGCTTGTGGCCAGGATCCCATTGCTGTGTCCTGCTGCTTTAGATTGCTGTATAGGTTTATATTGACAGAGCCCAGCAGAATTACTGCTCTGTTTCCCAAATGACAATGAGAGGATAGTCTAGACAGTGGAACTGTGAGCTACATGGGTAGATAACTCATGAGCTTGAAAATAGGCCAGTGCCCTTTTTAAAGGTAAATACTGGAAATCAGGCAGAAATTTAACAAGTGAAATGTTAACACCATGTGAAGTTTCAGCAGGAACAAAAGTCTGTTTCATTTTTTAGCTTTGCACTATTCAGGTTGTGTCCAGTTGTACCATGTGATGATGCTACAGGATTTGATGAATCAATACTCTTTCATATCCAGATAGGAAACATTTTTGAGAAAAAAATGCCGCCCTGAATCCTAAAACAAACACTACACAAATTGAAACTGAAGCAAGATAAATGATCTTGGTTTGTACCTGTTGTGCCGAAGAAACATTTATGGGCGTGAAATAAACGACCAAACAGTTTTTAGTTGAATAAGGATTCATTAATTGTGAAATCATAGCATAGCTGACTGAAGGACTCTCCCTTCTCTATTTAAATAGAAACCCTTCTCTCCAGCCTACAGAAGGACCTAGGAAAATAGCTTGCAGGAAAGGACCCAGCCCTGCAATTGTTTTGTGTACAGAAGCCCTATTGAAACCAGGAGGAGCTATGAGCAAAGAACATTTGCAAGTTTTTTATCCCAAGTATCTAGAAAACAGATTTTTAAAAGTCACCATCAATAATGCTACTATTAAAGTTCTGACTCATGCTCTGAACAAACAGTTACCAAAGAGTTTAAGATGTTCCACCTCCCCCAGCCACTGCTACCTCTTCACTCTGGGGAGTGTTGCTTTCAGATCTGTGCCCACACCTGCCCATGGCAGCTCAGGCTGAGCCCACCCTCCTTCAGGGCCAGAAGAGGAGAGGCACAGGGATGGGTCTGTCTCTCCTGCCACTGGGATGGCTGTGGTCACTGCACACTCAGCTAAACTGCCCCAGCACGCCCCAGCTGGGCTTACAACAGTGACCAACACTCTGTGTGAAATTCAGGAAAGGTAGGTAAATGTTGCAGTTCATTTACTCCAACCTGTGGAAATCATTGCCAAGTGCATCAAGGTGAGAGAGAAGGGGGAGACTCATTACAAATCCCTCCAGTAGCTCTCAAGTGTAATGATTAGATGCAACCACGGGCTTTGAGGAGTCCAGGAACTCAAAGGCAGGGAAGGTAGGCAGGTGTGCAGGGGCCTTAGCAGTTCCTGCCCTGCTCTTGGTGTGTGTTTCCTCATCATCTGCGACAGGTTGCTGGGAGAGGTGTGAAGCACTGATCACAGTGGGGTAACTGGTCTTAAAAGAAAAGCAGAAGGGGCCACTGAGCCCATGAAATTCAGGGGAATGGTTATGGGTTTATTTCTTGGTGTCCCCGCTGGTCCTAGTTTTGGTACAAAGCTCCAGCAGCATCTGAGGGCAGCTTATTTTACACCAGATCCCATGTGTCTTACTCTCTTAGAAATCCTTTTCCTTTCCCTCTCCTTTCAGGCACCCAATGGCCTCCCAGCCGTCAGCAGTTTCGTGTCCGCACCGGCCATGCCTCCCTACGCCACGCCGGCCCAGGTGTCACCTTACATGACGTACAGCGCCACTCCATCCAGCTACATGGCGAGCCACGGCTGGCAGCACGCCGGGGGCACCCCGCTGTCCCCTCACAGCTGTGACATCCCCGCCTCGCTGGCCTTCAAGGGCATGCAGACTGCCAGGGAGGGCAGCCACTCCGTCACGGCCTCGGCTCTCTGATGCAGGAGCTGCTCCTGGAGCACCACGAGCTCGCCGGCTCCTCGGCCCCTGAGCCCAGCTCACGGACTGCTCTCCTCATGCTGGCCACACCTGGCGTTTCTCCTCGTGACTTGTCTCCCCTAAGGCTTTTGGGATTAAAGAGCTGAAGACAACATCAGAAACTGAGAGAAGTGTGGTGTTGCGCTCTTAAAGACTTTGTGTCCCTAAAAGGGCTCGTGGAGCCTTGTTCCACTCTCTCCTGGTCAAACCACGCATATTTATTCTTAATCATCACAAACTTTCTAAATGTGCAATTGTTACTAAGATTTGTGCAAAAATCAATAAAGAAAAATCACCACAGAAAATTCTGCTATGCCTTGAATCAGCAAAGGTGGCTGAATGGGAAGTGTTTGCCAAATGCCTAGAGAACAACCCTTTAATTGATGAGATTATACAATCCACTGTTATTATGAGGTCCTTTATTGTTGTTTTAATGGGTTTTGGTAATCAAATAGAGAATGAAGGCAATAGGTGGCTTTCAGATTCTTCTGGCATGTTGCCATCATCAGGCAGTAGTAAGATCTTTGTGATTTTATCCATTTGTAAATAGAGGCTTTTCACAGCATTTGTTTTCACCTTCCAGTACATTTATTTCCTTTTTTTTTTTTTTTTTTTTTTTTTTTTAAGTTAAGGAGACTTCTAGTTATTTTATATGTCTTTGCATGGTGGGGTGATAGGTGATGAGGTTTAGGTAGGGGTTTTTGGTCATGTTTTTGTGCCTACAGTGGAGGCTTCATCATCTTATGAGATAGCTATCTCTTTGGCAGAAGAGTCAAAGGCAGAAATCCAGCTAAGTATCTCCAGTTATACCCAGCCTCCCAGACTCATGAAATACCACAGTCATATGAAGTATACAAACAGAAATGTGGGTGGAAAATACCTGAATAAAACAGAAAACTGTAGAGGAAAATGCTGTTAGTGTGCAACCTGTGCGGAGATGCTCAAAAAGCCCTATCAGTCAAAAACTCCACTGAGAAACAGAATTGTGCCATCATTCTCAGCTCACTGGTGTCCAGATTACGTTGTAATTTTTAAAGAGGAACTTGTCTTTAATTTCTGCTTTAATGAATGTAAAGTATGGCTCTTGGAAAAGTTTACATTATTGTTCTGAAGCATTTTTTTCCCCTTATAGGTATACTGGTGGTGGTGCTACAAACAGAGATATTATTTAATATGAGCAAATTTCCTTTCTACATTTCTGTATGCAGTGGCAAGTACTCCATGCCAGTTATTTTGCTTTAAACTTTAATCCCAAGAGAGCTAAAATTCTGATTTTTGAAAATTTACCTGTTTTCCTTGGGTAATAATAAAGTTCTGACTATTGTTATGCTTTTCCCATGCTGTAGGTATGTTCAGAATATTAATATGGAAAAAAAAAGCCTGGTGTGACATTTCATATCCATCATAGGCTATTAATATATTGCGTATTTTTAGAAGTGTTTTGCAATAACTTAAATTACTGTAGACATAGTTAAAGCAAAGGAGAAAATACTATTCTTCATATATTGTTCTATCTGCATCCCATATTAAACACTAATTCAGTGAGAAAGTAAAATACATTTCCCTCTTAAAATACAGTTATAATTTTGTGGATTTCCAGCTTTCATCACCAAGACAGCTGTGGGTAAATTTTCATAACAATCTGAGTAATCAGTATTAATGTCATGTACAGTATGTCCGCTGAAATATGGATGGACTTCTCTGGCTACTGCCACCTTTGCTTCTTGCACTAAAAAATTGCTAACAGAACTGCATTTCTGTAAAGAACACAGATATTGTATTTTGGCCCCAAGGAAACAAAGATCTGATCTTGGATGTGATTAATTTTCTTCAGCCTCAAAGATATCCAACAGCTGTTTAGCTTTAATGAGATGCTGAAACCCTCGTTATTCAGTAGAACACTTTTTGAAGAATGTTTCTTTGAAACCACTAAAGTGCACACAAGTGCATTTCCAATCTGCCACACTGTTAGTGACATGATGGATATTATTCTGCCTTTATGCTGTTATACCTGGAATAAGATGAGCCTTAACAACATGAAAAAGAATTAAGAATTTAATTTAATACTAGACAAGCTCTTCACCAAAGACAAAATGGGGAAAAAAGATAAGAAAAAGATCATAAGTAGATAAGTGATTAAGTTGGCAAGAGAATTTCATCTTTCAGCTTAGTCGTTCTACTGGATTACAGAATTATTGAGTGAGTCTACCTATTGTTTTCAATAGAACTCAAACAAGGGGCACCAAAGGGAAAAGAAAACAAAAAACTAAGGAAGATAAACTTTTCAAAGCACAGTTTTTTTGAGCTTCAAGACTTTGCAAGTCTTGTAGTCCTGTAACAAAGTGTGCCTATGTTAAAGTTTTTCCAAATTTTCTTGAGTAACATGAGGTCATTTCTGGAATAAAAGTTGTCTTTCCTGACATTCCAATAAGGAATTAGTGTGTTTTGGAAGACAGACAGACAGATCCTTAGCTTGTATCAGTTATTTTCATTATCCTCAGCTAAACGAGGATAATTTATAAAACAAGGACAGGACATGATGTTAATTATTCCTCCCATGGGATACACCATCATAAACCGTTTTTGTTTTGTGTTTGTTTAGGTACAGCTCTCCATGCATCTGCCTGCTGTACACGATTCCTTACCCCTGACTGGGAAGTCAGCGGGGCTGCGTGCAGAAAGTGTTGCTCAGAGTGAGCAACAGTGCCTGACCTTGGCTCTTGGTGAACTGCCTGTCATGGATTTTTTTCGTGTGAAGTTTCACAATTTGTTTCTTTTTAATGTAAACCTACTATGTAGAATACTCATTTGCCCAAGGACTATTTCACTGCTCATACTCACGGGCATACTGAAAACTGCAACATGTTCACTTATCACACAATTCTAAGCCATTTGGCATTAAATTAAAATGAAAAAGGGAATTGTTCCCTAAAAAAATAATAAATAAGGGTTAACTGCTGCTGTCAAGTGCCTGGGTGTAAATCTGGAGTGAACCCACTGAGGTGAATGGGTACCTTTGGGAAACATTCTGTATATGTGGGTGCAGAATTAATTTTTTTTAATCTGCAAAGTCTACACTTCATTTACAGAGTGTTAAACGTTTCCAAAGAAATAAGTGAAGCCTAATAGTACTCCCTTCAACTAGACTGTGTTTGCATGGTCCCAGTTCAGAAGATCTTTGGTGTAAAACTGAATTTCAGCCCACATTACACAAGGAGCAATGGGGCATTGGGCTAGCACATTCATAGGTTTGTTTTCCCATACCATGCTGTTTTCTGTTTTTGAATGTTTCTCTTTTTATCCAAGATCAGGCTGAGCTATTAACTGAAAAAAATCATGTTGGAAAGGATGTAAAACCAAAGGCTATATATGTATATACAGTATGTTTAAAGCATTTTATTTTTATATTTTGAACGCTCTAAATTAATAAAAGACAAATTATAAAGCATTTTGCTTTAGTTTTTGAAATTATCTTAGTAGTGTCTTCTCTTTGGCCAAGTATTGATAATAAAGTGCTGCAACAAGGAACACTTGCCTTAAAACCATAAACTTTAACAGAGCTAGTTTTATTGATTTTTAGCTATGAAAGAGCATAGGTATGAAAAACCACCGTTGTCAAATTCAGACAAAAGAGAGGCTTATTGAGCATGTTAATACAGGCATCCTTGAAAGTGCTGAAAACACATTTCTATTTTTAGCTTTTTGTTGCTTTTCCAATGCATTAAAAACACTCATGAGATGAGACTTCACATGTGAACTGCCATTTTCAGGAAATGATACAGAAAGGTGCTTCTTTAGGATTGCCAAGGAAAATGTTTGTCCCTCCTTCAGAGGAAGAACATTGCTAACAGAGTGATTGTAGTATGGGGGAGATACTGAAACTTTGCAAGATATATGCTTGTTTGATATCAAACCAAGTCTGATAATGAAGACATTTTTATATTTTATATATATCTATATATTTTATATATTTTAAGAGAATGATGTGTAATTTTTAATTATTTAAGGAGTTTTTAAAGAGAAAATGTAGAATGGCTCAACTGCATGAACAGAAACTATGTCTTGAGTCAGCATAACAGAATTTACTGTATTTCACAGAGTTGGAATGGCTAGTAAGAATGCAAGTACATCCCTGGAATATTTATATTTACAGTGACTGGGAAAAGCAAAATTTTAGGTTCAGAGCAATGTTTTTTTAATCTACAGAAAGGTGCATTTCTTTGAGGTGTATGGCCAGCTACGTACAATTGCAGATAGGCTACCTTGTTTCACCATTCCATGGTGGAAATGACAGGCTAAAGGGGCAGTCAGGGTGCACCGAGCATTTTTATCACAGGACAGCTCTTTTGGGATAGTATAAAGTGGATAAAAATTTTGCAGTAAAATCTCATATGCCTAAAATGACTTCTTTCTGTTAATATATTTACTCATTTATTCTATGAATCCCATGTTGGTTTGTTTTTTTATGCAACTTGATGCATTCTAATTACTATCTTTGATCTGAATGAGATTTATATAATATATATGGCTAAGAACAAGTAGGATATTTAGCAGTATGCATGTTTTTAAGGTTGTGGCTACTTGTGCTGTTCTTTTCTATCCAAACTCTGAAGAACTTGAAAAGCTCTTATATGAATGCTGAAATCATACTGGGCTGAATTGAAACTGGACCCAAGACTGACTGAAGAGTTGCAGAGTATGGATCATTTTCTTAATGTAGAGTAAATGGAGCTGTCAGTTTACATTACTTTAGTATCTGCCCCCCCAGGATTATTCCTTTTTTTCCTTTAAAATACCCTGATAGTTTTTATTTTGCCATTTCAGCTGAAACTTTTTAAAAAGCATTCAATTACATAAGATGATTCTGTGTCAAGAAATTTCAGTCTGTCCTTTAAAAACTCAGTCTTAAGTCTGCTTTATATTTTCTCTTGGTCCAGTAAAACAATTACAAATGTCAAGTGCTATTTAATTATGCACTTACAGAAAAACATGTACTTAAATGTTTTCTTGGATCAGGACCTAGAGACCATATTTGTTTGGAATTCTATTAACATCAGTGCAATCTGAGGGTATTCAACACCATAAAGGATAAGAATCACTTTTGCTTTATTATAGGGTATTTTAGAATGCATGCAATTTTAAAGAGTACGTTTTTTCAGAAATGCTCCTTGTGATTAACTGTGTCCTGAAGCCATGCATAAACATATTCGTAAACCAAAAGCATCACTGCACCACCTGGAAGAAAACATACTATTTTACTACATAGAAAATCCAGTATTTGCAAGATATTATAGAGCACTTCTAGTGTAACATAAACAAGAATATGGCAAAGCCTTACTTACAAAATGGATAAGTCTACTATTTCCTGAGTTCACTAAAAATTCACCAATTCATAAACCATACCAGTTTTACTTAATGTTAGATCATAAAGTTGATTTAAATAGCTCATATATTAAATCAAATTCACTCTTAGTGTGATTTTTCCTAATACTTTTTCAAGATTAATATTTTTCTTTGTTCTTCTAAAAGTGACACTTTTAGTCTGAATATATGTATATTTGTGCGCCTGTTTAAAAAGATTTGGCCATGAAAGAGCAACCTGACTGGTGGAATGGCAAAAATTCATCTTCAGGATGATAAAAACACTTCCAGGTAAGAGTCAAGAGAGGCTGTTTACCTGTTTTTTCACCATGTCTAAAGCAGAAAATCATGGTGTGGAAGTGAGTATAATCTTTCCTGGCTACAAATCCACAGGCAAAGTTTTGATCTAATGAAATGGCATTATTTGCTAGAATTGGTAGCAGTATAAAATCCCAGCTTGAAAGCCATAAAATATCTTTACTGTTAGTGAAGCCAGACTGTAACTGGGCTGTATTACTGTGTGAGATAAAAAAAAAAGAGAACATTTCAGAAGGTATATATATAACTAAACAGATAGAGAAGCTTCTAGTTGGAGAACTGGATAAACGGAATCAGGCTGCATGATTAAAAATATATTATTTGTGGGTTCCAGCACTGGGGCATATCTTCTTGCCTTTGCCTGTTGGTTCACTTGGTGGCTTGTAGTGGCACCTCTAACAAATGAGGCTTCTGCTGAACTGGGCTCTCCTTTCTAGGGATAGGCTAAGACAACCACGGACACAGAATTACTACATGAATTTCTCCATATCATTTGTCCTAAGGAACCATCACCAGACTTGAAACTCTCTATGAAAAGGAACTCACAGAAAGCCAGACAGAGCAGATGTTTGCAAAAGGCTTCGACCAACAAACAAATCATAGACAAAATGTCTAAGATGTGATTTGAACTCAAATCAAGGCTGATTCCAAATCTCATACTGTGTGATCTGTTTGTGTATCTCTTATCCTGTAAACACTCACATGCTGGAAGAAGGAATTACCTTCCCAGTCATAATAAAGACTTTATTATTGTTTCATCAGAAAGTTAAACCTATATGTTAGTTAGCCAACATAACTACAGAAGTATTTAGAGTGAAGTTCACATGTAACTGACTTGCTGGATGTGGGCCAGAACACATAGTCATTTGTAAGATGGAAAACTTTATTCCAAAATCTGCTGTGCTAAGAGGTACTGGGAAAGCTAAACACTGTCTTCTCTTTGTCTTGTATGTAATCTAGTATCTTTGGAGTGTGAGGGAAAAGGTTTTTAACTCCAGAGCTCCTTGTTTCTCCTCCCCACCTTCTTCCTCGCCCTGAACAATAACCAGGCATGGTCTAGCACTTAGCCAGATGGATTGGATATGCAAACATTTACAGACAAACCTAATGCTTCCTTTATACTGCAGAACAGGCTCTGTACCTACTTGCTCTACCTATGTGTGCTCTTGCATATTAAACAACCAGCTTGAACAACTGGAAATACAATTGCATGGGAATGGGATACTGCTCAAATTGGGGCTTCTGCTCTTTTTGACGCAGACTGCCTTTGTGGGCTGACAAAGTCTGAGGGCCCAGTGCTTTGCTTTCATGATTAATCAAAACCAGTCAGGAAAAAAAAAACCTCTAAAAGCCAAGGAAGATACAGCTTTCAACCACTGTGCTCCCACATTTGGAGCAACAATTACTAAGAAGGGGTCAAGC